>NW_025767013.1:0-2400000 GCF_003918875.1 Haliotis rubra
ATGGGATTCTCGTGCATTAAACAATAATGCTTTTAAATTGAGCGAGTATAGGGTGGGCCTATAGTGTCACTATCGATAAATTGATATTCATTCATCATTTAACCACACCTGCTACTTTCCCCAGAGTTCACAACACACCAGCGCATTAAGTGTATAAACGCAATTACAGTAAGTGACTGTTTTACGTGCAGATTACCACGTTGAAAATAAAACGTTAACCTGGAATCGGTCTGTAAAAGAACTAGGTGTGAACCATCAACAACAACAACAAAACAAGATCTAAGTAATTAACAACTGTATTCTAAAATGAACTTGGGGCGGTGGGTAGCTATGCGGTTAAAGGGTTCGCCCGTCACGCAGAAGACCCGAGTTCGATTCCCCACATTGGTACAAAATGTGTGAAACCCATTTCTGGTGTCCCCCGCCGTGATATTGCTGAAATATTGCTAAAAGCGGCATTAAACCACACTCACTCATTCACTAGAATGAACTAAGTTCGCAGTACAATTAACAATATATGTATATAAGATACATGAGCAGTGGTGGTTTTTATTTATTCAACTTTCAGCAGCAGTTATCCAACTTGCAAACTTGGCCAGGGCAGGGTGTAATGGTCATTACCAGCAATGCTATAGTCCGTTTGGTTTCATTTTAGACAGATGAATTGTTCACTGACACAAAATCTAATAATTACAACAAAACCAAATTTTGCACAGTCCTATGAAATCGACAGACCAACTCTGATGATTTGTCTTATAATTATGAACACCCGAATAAAAAAGTTGTTTAACAAACGATCATAAATTGGTTGCCACTTTTCGCTATTTCTTACGAAGGGGGACCACTTGCTGGTAGGACAGCCAGGTAATCAACAAGCGTGTACAGTGAAATTTCAATTTCACACGTGCAACTTGTACATCTGGCTGTTTTCATATGGCTGTGTGGGGAAAATCATAAACAGACACCCCTAGATAAGAAAGGCTGAATATCTTTTAATTTGAAGTTTGCAAACAAGGGAAGTGGTGACTTATATTTAGGTAACATTCCATGTTTCAGGAACCGCAATTATGAATACAAAAATAGACCAATAGGGAAGAGAAACGTTTTGAATGCCTTTCAGAGTGGGTAATGTCAGTGTGCGGTACTCATATCGGTAGAATACACACACTGCAAAGGTAACAGAATTCGAATATAATCAGGAGGAAATGTACACACACCATGCATCAGTACTGCCAGTGTTTGACTCCAAAACCTGAAAAGATGGTCATTCATCTTCTGTGCTATATTCCAAAGCTTCTTATAATCCGTACAAAGAGCGATATGTTGCTGACTTCAGCAAATGTTCCACTTCATTACTGTATCGAAGATTAGCCATTATTATATGCTTTTAGTAATAATAACTTTCTTAATATTCACAGACTGGATTTATACAATGTCGATTATCAGACAATATATTTGGTTGCATACAATCTCAGAAAAGTTCAATGCTCTTGAAATATTTCAACGATGTACTTTAACGCCATTAACAATGTTTATAGCTAACCATGATCTGTTTCGACAGCAATCCAAACACATATTAAGCTTTAGTTTGTTGTTTGTTGTTTAGCGCTACACTTATATAACTTGTTATGATTAAACGTCAATATCGTAGAGCTGTCGTAGAGGAAACCATGACGAATGAAACGTATCAGTGTCGTAACGTCCTTGGCGATAAGAAAAGTACAGTTTAAAAAAATGTGTGGTTTGCATAAGTCAATTCTATGGATTTCGGCAGATTTTGAATTCTGATACTGTTATGTGTTGACAACAAACAACTGAACATTTCAGATACTTTGCCTGATAAATGGAAGTCATCTGTGAGAATCAAGAGAACCAAAATTATTATCTTCGGAATTGGTTGTCCTGAAGCGCCATGATAGTTGTATTACAAAGGTGAGTGAGTGAGTGTTGTGACGCTTTTAGCAACATTCTAGGTATCTGGAGAATCAAACCTGACGCGAAAGCACTAACCACTTGGACACCATGCCCTACATTTCAAATCTAGCCGGATTGGGTGGTTGAAGAGTATTGTGGATCTCCTTGGATGGGTGACCATGTTTGGCAGCTTGACTCCTGAGAGTTTCTAGAACTTCAGTCCTGCCCCACAACGAAGCACATATGATACATGGGGCCTCACCTTAGGCAAGTCAGTTTGTTCAAATCTACCTATGTTCGCCCAACAGAAAATGGGTACCCGGTGGACAAGTCACGTGACTATTAACCTTCTAGTGCCTGACAGGCAGGTTGGGTTTTCCGGGGTAATACTAATAAGATTGATTTCAGCGTCCAGAGAGCAACTTGACAGGGAGATGATAATTCATTTTCTTGTTCTTTTCTATTGTTATCACATGATCGTAGCTACTGTTGAGGTGTTTTCAAACACGATACATGAAGACTTGAATACCACCACTCCTTCCAAAGCCCATTTCTGGTGTCCCCGCAGTGATATTGCTGGAATATTGCTAAAACATCGCACAAATATACTCACTCACTCAGCTCCTCCTACATAATAAAGATAAAACCAGGGGCGGTTGTGCAAATCAAACCTAGCGCTACGATTGTCCATGACAATGTTAAGGTATGGAAGTCACGATCACTTTGAAGATCACTCACTCGTACGCTCGTACGCACGCACGTACGCACGTACGCACGTACACATGCACATATATGTAGACCAAACAACATTGAACGCGACCTTAAACCTCATTTCACCTCTCCAGTAAAGAGGGGGCGGTGGGGTAGCCTAGTGGTTAAAGCGTTGGCTCGTCACGCCGAAGACCCGGGTTCGAATCCCCACATGGGTACAATGTGTGAAGCCCATTTCTGGTGTTCCCCGCCGTGATGTTGCTGGAATATTGCTAAAAGTGGCGTAAAACCAAACTCAGTGAGTCAGTCTCCAGTAAAGTCAATGAGAACCACTGCCAACATCTGATAAAACAGCTGATTTATGTGGCGCTTCATTGGGGTTTGTTGCAACTGGTAACATACAAGTATTCACGCTGCCTATTGACTAATAAAACTATTTGAAATGTTTTCCAAAAGAACAATCAGAATGTATAGCTAAAGAAATAAACATTTTCTTCCTAAATGATAGTTTTAATTTTGGAAAAAACGGACAAGTGTTTACAAATATTTTCTTACAATACTCGGAATAAGTTATGGATTAGGTGTTGTGAGAAATTGTATAAATTTGGAAATGGGCAAATGTTACAAACGACCACCTGCCAATATTTTAACTCATTTGATTGATCCTGACCTAGGTTAAGAACATACTCTCTTGTTATGCCTATATTAACGTGGGGGAAACGCACAATGTCATAAAATAGTTAAAAACATCGTGCGTTTACCCCACGTTAATAGTTATCAATATTATCCTTGGCAGCTTGCAGATTGTGAAACGTGGTCAGTTAGTCTGTAACATTTCCATATTTCAATAACGTATACTGTCATAAAATATTTTAAAATATTGTGCGTTTCCCCATGTTAATACCTTTTAGGAACAAATGTATGTATCGCCATGTATAGTGGCTACAGTCATGCAATCACACTTATCACATTCATGTTATACGAGTAATGCACTCAGATGGTTTTCTTCATATTCAACTTTACTCCAAACAAATTCATTACCAATGCCTCGGTTAAATTAAACTATACAACTCAATACAGTTGCAGTCCGTTTGAGTCAGAAACGGACCGATGAATTGCAAATTTTATCATTGTACAAAATTGCCACATAAATATAAATAGTACACATGTTTATCATTTACTAATACCCAACAGCTTTCTTATATTTGAAAATTTTCCGGACTCCACCAAAAAGGTTCTTTAAGAAACTATCATTAAAATTTTGACACAGTTCACTATTTGTTACGAGGGAGGAGTGCAGAGAAAGGGACAGCCAGGTGTTAGAGAATCAGTGCACAAGTGCCCACCAAGTTATTGATTCATTAACCTGTGCTGTGCCGTCTCCATCCTTTCTCGCACACCTGGCTGTCCCTTTCTCTGCACTCCTCCCTCGTAACAAAATGTGAACTGTGTCAAAATTTTAATGATAGTTTCTTAAAGAACTTTTTTGGTGCACTCATCGGTCCGTTTCTGACTCAAACGGACTGTAGGTTGAAATCTACCGCCAATCAAATCAGAAAATTAAATCATCTGTGATAGCTACAATAGCTGAAAACACGGACAATAGTAGGCCATACATCGCTGGCTAATAAACACCAGTTTATTCACTCGGGCAGTAGAATTTACTAGGTCTATGTAGAAATATTAGCTTACGTTACACTGAATACTTCGGCAATGTAGCTAATGGTTTATCCATATTTCAAAAATTCTATTCGAAAATTGCTGGTAATACGGTAAATGGCTGAAACAAAACAAAACAAAACAAACGACCCGGTTGCCGTTGTACAAAGCGATCTTAACTGACTCTAACTCCCATGCTTTAACATAGAATTAAGTAGTCTAAGCGCTAAGGTTGTTTCGTTCATCACCCAGTTGGTTATAAGCGTATATCAACGTTGGTAGACACTGAACCTGTACCCAATGTCAATATATATATTTTTTCCTAATGTATTTTTTTTTTTTTAACTTATGAGCATCGGAATCTCCGTACTTCTACTCAGTAGTCGTGTCTCCAGATCAGCTGACTGGACTTTCAGATTCATCGATCACTTGACTGTCTGGTTTGTTTACAGGAGACCAAGTGTTCTTATACTGCAAATCTTCAGAAGGTGTCGGAAGCAGTTTAACCAGAGGTCAATGTCATCATGGAATTGTCCATAGAAAGATTTCTTTCCACAGGTTAATTACCGTGTGGTCATTGTGGTCATCTTACCTATATAAGATAATAATAATAATAATAATGGATAGCATTTATATAGCGCAAATGTCCGCAAAGGACTCTTTGCGCTTGATGCTAATGCACGTGAAACGTAACAGTGATGCATAAGTCAAAACACAGTCACCATCAAGCAGAAATATATTCTTCATCCTGCCTGACTTACATGTAACCTGGCTTAATTTTGTTCCTCGACTCATGCAACTTTGTGTTTACAAACACTATCAAGACGACATCATATGATTGTATCAACTGTGACTTCAGACGAAAAATCCATATCGTTGTAAAGGAATGATTCCTGAGAGCAGGATTCATGAGCTGTACATATATGGTCACCTGCACAACGGAACAACACACGTAAGATAGGTCATGCTTGTTACGATATTGTAGCACATGTAAGGAAAGTCATGGATGTTATAATATTGCAGCACGTGTATAAGGAAAGTCGTGGGTGTTAACGTGAAAGTCAAGGGTGATAAGATATTGCAGCACATGTGAATATAATCACGGGTGTTTAGATATCGGGGTAGATGAGAAGAAAGTCAGGGAAATCACGATATTGCAGACCATGAGAAGTAAGTCACAGATGTTGTGGTATTGCAGACCATGAGAAGTAAGTCACAGATGTTGTGGTATTGCAGACCATGAGAAGTAAGTCACAGATGTTGTGATACTACAGCACATGAGAAGTAAGTCACAGATGTTGTGATACTACAGCACATGTGGAGAAAGTCACAGATGTTCAAACACATCACATGAAAGGAAAGACTGGTTTATTCGGTTATTTCCTGAGGCATGAGTGAAAACACACAGGTGTTTAGATATAGGGCTACATGGAGGAACGTCACTTGTAGTTGGACTACGCATTCAGATTATGTGTCATGGTTATAAACTTAGGGGCAAAAGAAACGATACAAAGTCGAAATCACTGATATTACAAAACGACAAACCATCATTGTGAAAAAGGACAGTGAATTTTAACAACAGATATATGTTAAGATATCGCAGCACGTGTAAAGAAAGTCATGGGTCTTAAGACATTGTAGCAGCACATGTCAGGAAAGTCGTGGTTTCAAGATATTGCAGGACATGTAAGGAACGTCGTGGGTGTTAAGATATGTTGCCCATACACCTGCTATTAAAATTCACTGTCCTTTTTCACAATGGTGGTTTGTCGTTTGGTAACATCAGTGATTTCGACTTGGTATCGTTTCTTTTGTCCGTTAGTTTATTTTCAACACGATTTAGCAAATGAAGTATTTGACTTGTATTACCATTGTATATATATATATTTGATTACTTGATCATAATTCTTTTGTAAGCATGCATTCTCAGTTAATATAGTTTAGGGATATGTCTCCTTTTCATTTGTATACATACCTTTGGAAGATATATAATTCAAGTAAGTCAGCATCATAAAGTTTATGCTACGATATCTTGACAAGCAGGCACATGTGACTGGCCCATATGTGGCGGCCATCGGCTAACCTAACATAAAACGATGAACGTTCGCTCACCACGATATTGCCTGTTATTGACAATCTGAACAACGTTAAATGTGGAAAGAGTTCACAGATGTTCAATATGTTCGATACTGTTTCTGTTTCCACATTATAAAAAATGTTTGAAAAGAATCAGTGATTTACAACCATGATGATCAGTTTTTTGTGCTATGTTTGCTCCTGTGCCAGTCAATAATGTTTGCGTTCACATAGACCTACTACATTAATAACCCCAAAACATGTCTCACGTCAGACAGCAATGAAACTGTAACAGTCTTTATGGGTTTTTTCGAACAGCTGTATCATAATAATTGGTAATAATCATCTCATATATCAGTATCGCCATTATAGACACACAAACTCTGGACCTACAAAATATGTGTGCTTGTTTGCAAATGGTCTGAGTAGATCTACAGACGGTTGCGACAACTACGTACACTCAGAGCTCTATATTTTTGTTGGGGGTGAGGTGAGTTGAATTGGGTTTAACGTCGTGCTTGAGAATATTTCGCTCATATGACGACGTGCATGCGTGTGTATGTGTATGTGCGGCTGCTTGTACTAGCCCAGACTTAAGCTGGTTCTATAGTGCTAGCCCACTGAGATACATGCCGCATCTATATTTTGTTGGAGATCAGTTCCCCAGAACAAATACAGGATCATAACGTTCACATCTTCCGATGATATCTGATCATAACTGGTCCGTAGTCCCAGACTAATGCTTAGTCACTGCATGTTTATAATTTTGATAGAAGCTGAGTAATCTTGACTTGCTTCTTTTAGCGTTGCAGGGAGGGCTAGGCAGAAAGGGAAATAATGTGGTTCGGGGACTGTTAGATTTGTAATACATTTTAAACAGTGAAGAACACACTCCACCACGGCCTCATTTCGCTTTGGTGGGTATGTGGAACAAACTATCACCCTTTTTAACTGGTTTAACCGGAAACAATAAGTATGACATTTTAATCGCTGAATTTTTTCTTGATGATATAAAGACCCCATGTATCTGAGAATATCGTCAATACAATCTCTCTCTCTCTCTCTCTCTCTCTCTCTCTCTCTCTCTCTCTCTCTCTCTCTCTCTCTCTCTCTCTCTCTCTCTCTCTCTCTCTCTCTCTCTCTCTCTCTCTCTCTCTCTCTCTCTCTCTCTCTCTCTCCATCTTAAAGCTATTTCAGGATTCAGTTACGCAGACTTGCCGCCAGTCTGTGTATACCAACAAGCATGGGTTGCTAAATCAGTTCTAACCCGGATGTTCACGAGTCTAAAAGTGTATATAACTAATTATCAACATTTCGAGATGTGTAGCTGACCTCTGCTATAGCGAAGACATCCCCAAATCTCAAGTGTTAAAGAAAGTAGATCCTCACAACAAAACTAGTAGTGTATAGTAAACGAGAACGACGAAGGTGAAAATGTATTTTTAAGCCATATCCTGTACAATCAGCTTCACATGACAGAGCACGCAGCTTTTTGTCTGTTCGTCCGCCTACGCCATTAGGACACCTGGTTCAAAAATACATAATGACATGAGAGCGTTATATGGTCATTTATGAAACTCGATCACGTCTCCATCCATGTATGAAATCGAAAATATTAGAATGGTATGACAACTGTTGATTACACTTTGTGCTTGTAAATTGTATGAAGCTGGTATATTTTCTCAAAATTATTAATGACGCAATAGAGGTAAAGAAATATGAGACAATATCTTTACTTCGTCATTAGATCACTTGTTTACTATTATCTAACTGCACGTGGCACGTGAAGGTTACATCCTGGAGGTGTGTCCCTCTTATCCAATGAAATTGTCGCCACATGTCACATGACCCTTTCACGGGCACATTCAACGAAGTGACACAGCGCAATTTGCACACATAAGAGCTGTGGACGAAAGCCTGGGTAGATCTCGTGCATTTTGGCTGAGTTCAACATGACTTCCACTGGCAGCGCGATTGATACTGACTGCATAACGCTCACGCGTTTTGTGTTAGAATCGCAGAGACAGTTTCCTCAAGCGACAGGCGACCTGACCCAACTTATCAATGCCATTCTCACAGCCATCAAGGCCATTTCGTCAGCTGTGAGGAAAGCGGGAATACATCACCTGTAAGTGTTTGACATTTCTGATGATTAGCAACACGGAACTAATTGTTTATTAATTCACTTAGTAAATTAACTGTTATGAAGTTTTCTGTGAACTCAAGTAAGTAAATCAAACTCAAAATGTGTCTTGTACGGCCTTCACCTTGGCTTTTGAACCCCAGGTTTGTGTTTACTTTCAGAGACTGATAAAACGTTGGTTGAGGTTGTAGGCATGCGATGTTTGTGTGTCTGCTGTCTGACACAGCACTCAGCAATGTTCCAGCTGTAAATGATCGAGGCTGGACCCAAATGTTCAGTGATCGATATTGTGAGTCACGGATCACATCACCCATGCATTTGTTCTCCGTGTACCATCAGAGGTTGCTGATGACCTATTAAGTTCACGCCTGAAATCCTGTGTGACCCATAGTGATCCAGGCTTAGTGGACTGGGGTATTGATAAGGAGAGGCAAGGGCACTCAAGCCACCTGAATGATATGGGGCTCTGGTTACTAAGGTCATGGTTATTGATAGGCTAGCAAATTTTATTCAGGTTCTTTAAGCTGGTTTCGTTTGTTTGTTGTAAAATGTCGCTATATGGTGACAATCTGTAACTAATCAAGTTTGGACCAGACAATCCAGTGATTGACATCTTGAGCATCAATCTGCGCAATTGGGATGAGGGTCAACCCTGTCTGCGAGCCTGACTGTAATGAGTTTATGCAAGCTATTTATAGCCCTTCAGTATATGGTCACATGATCATCATAGAGAGCCTCGTTTTGGGGGATATAGAAAAACATGGTGTCTACGTAACGCTACATGACATTGTATTTAACCTTGGAATGAATGTTGCAACTTCCATGAAGGAATAAAACATTACATGGTGTCAGAAGTAGAGACGAACGCACAAGCAAGGATTTTAGTGGAGTATCTGCACCTCAGATGAACTGGGAGTCGGGAAATATCCATGAAAACTGGCGGCGTTTCCGTCAGCATGTTCACCGGACCTCTCGGAGTGAATGAAGTCACTTACTTCGGACACAAATTCACAAGTCAAGGCCTTATGCCAGATCCAGTGAAAGTCACTGCCATCGTCAATATGGATCATCCGGCCAACAAAGAGGAACTGCTTACTATCCTCGGAATGGCAAACTACCTAGCCAGATTTGTGCCAAACTTGTCTGACATCACAGCACCCCTAAGGATGTTAACAAGGCAAGACGCTGCGTGGCATTGGGATGCAACACAGGACCAAGCCTTCAGTCATCTCAAGACCATGTTGTCATGCGAACCAGGACCAGTACTCCAGTACTTCAACCCAGAAAAAGAAGTCACTCTACAAGTGGATGCCTCAAAATATGGGTTAGGCTCAGTCATGCTCCAGGAAGATAGACCTGTGGCGTGACGCCTCTCAAGGACACTAACGGTGACTGAACAAAACTATGCTCAAATTGAAAGGAGCTGTTAGCAATATGCTTTGGAGTGGAAAGAAACCATCAATTTCTCTATGGCAGAGAATTTACCATGGCCCACTCTGATCACAAACCCTTGGAGTCAATCATGAAGAAACCACTGGCCATGACCCCACCACGACTTCAAGCGAATGTTACTCCGCCTACAGAAGTATCGTTTTGAGGTAAAATTCAAACCAGGGAAACAAATACCAGTTGCTGATGCACTGTCACGTCACCCACTGAAAGAGACAGCATCAGACATGGAAGATCTGGACACACAAATACACATGGTCCTATCATCCTTGCCAGTGTCCGACAACAGACTTACAGAACTCAAGGAACAAACAAGTGAAGACAAACAAATGATAGCACTTACACAGATCATCAAGGCTGGATGATCAAACGACAAGTCCAGCTGCCCCCAAATTGTCGCAGATTTCTGGTCAGTACGTGATGAGCTGTCGTTATGGAGAAGGCTTAATTCTTCTTGCGGGGACAGAATAGTGATACCCAGCACAATGAAGAAAGAAATGCTCTCCAAAGTACACACACGGACACATGGGCATGGAGAAAACCAAACGGCGTGCGAGATGTATTATATTGGCCTGGAATGTCCTCCCAGATAGGCGACCTAGTCTCAAGCTGTGGAATCTGTCAAGAAAACCAAATGTCAAACCCTAAAGAACCACTTACACCTCATGAAATACCATCACGCCCCTGGCAGATGATAGGCACAGATCTATTCCAACTAGAAGGCTGCCACTACATCATAGCAGTGGATTACTACAGCAGGTTCTTCGAAGTCACAAGTCTCCAGGACACAAAATCTTACAAAGTGATCCAGAAGCTAAAAGGTTTCTTTGCTCGTCATGGCATCCCGGAGGTAGTTAAATCAGATAACGGCCCACACTACAGCTCTGATGAATTCAAGAATTTCTCTAAAGCCTGAAACTTTAACCATGTCACCAGCAGCCCAGGTTACCCAGCATCCAATGGCCTGGCAGAGAAAACAGTCCAAACTAGATAAACAAGACCCATACCTAGCGTTGTTGGAGTACAGGAACACCCCAATTGACAACATAGCATCACCAGCACAAATGAGCATGAGTCGCCGCCTCAGATCTATCCTACCAGCAACCCACAAACAGCTACAGTCCCAGACCATTAATTGCTCGGATGCCAAGGAGAAACTACTCAACAAACAGCTGAAAAAAACCCTCTTCTATGATCAGAAGGCACATGCTCTTGCACCTCTTAAAGGACATGATGTTGTTCGCATGCAATCCCCCTCAGGCAAGTGGCAACCAGCCAGAATAGTTTAACAGATGGACACCCCAAGATCATATCTAGTCCGAACACAAGATGACAAGGTCTACCGCCGAAACCGCAGACACCTCTCTAATCCCATCAAGAGATGTATGTTCACAGAAGAGGGTGAGGCCAATCACCCCATACAACCAGATCAAAATCAGCAGCAACAACACAACACTGACCATCAGCACCAACACAACAATGCCTGTACTAACACAGCTGACTCAGCTAATGCCACACACAATGAAAGGCAACCCAAGACCTTCACTGCAAGTGGCAGACTAGTTTTCAAGCCATCAAGATACGATGACTAAAAAACCCGCTAAAAGTTCAATTATAATGTGTATCCATGAACTGTAAATATGTTTATCTCGTAACTGCACAGTATTTGATGCAGCATTATTAGGTTGTGTACTCTGTTAAAGTACAAAAAGTTTGTGTTAAGTTCAAAGACAATTCAAGTTCAACATGACTCCTGGGTGCCAAAGAACTTTATTCCCTTCAAGTTACAAACATGATGACATCGAGCTGATTATCACATGAAACAACGTAAGCTGTAATGATAACAAGTTACGTTAAATTTCACATCAAAAGAAGAGAGATGTAATGAGTTTATGCAAGCTATTTATAGCCCTTCAGTATATGGTCACATGATCATCATAGAGAGCCTCGTTTTGGGGGATATAGAAAAACATGGCGTCTACGTAACGCTACATGACATTGTATTTAACCTTGGAATGAATGTTGCAACTTCCATGAAGGAATAAAACATTACACTGACCATCCGATCCCATTAGTCGCATCTTACGACACACATGGTTTGCTTAAGACTAATTCCAACTTGGATCTTCACAGGGTGATCAGTTTCTATGTCTGATTGTTCATTTTACTCATGTACAACAGGATGTGCACAGGGCTTCAAAAGGCCATGAATTTAGGAAGTTGTCTAAAAAATATTTGCCTTGAAAAGGCTTTGAAAATATAAGTTCTACCAAATTAATGCGATTGTGATGTGGGATGGGTTATTGACTATATCACATGCCATAACCTGAATGTTTGCATCTTGTTTCTTTGTTTTGTTGAGGACAAAGTTGTATATATAGAGAATACTAAACGATGTCCCATGTAATACCATATTTATGAAACGAATGAATGGTTTGGTATCTAACAAGCAAAAGCGAGTTGGATACCAATACCATTCACGAGTTTCATAAATATGGTATTACACGGGACATAGTTTAGTATTTTATTTATTACTCACCCAACATTAGCAAAATAATATCGAGCAAAGTAATTCTTTCCTAAGAATTCAACGAGTGTGATGACTCTCAGCTTTCTCGCGAGTCAAGCAAGGTCTAATACTATTGTGACAGAGGTATTAGCATTGTGACGTCATAACTGTAAACCACTTTGACGTCATACGTATGGCATCACGAGATGTTATTACACAATGTGTAATAACATTGTAAAATTATTAAACAGTGATATCTTCAACGGGTGAGTAATAAAACCCAATGTATACCACTCAAGAAGTAAATGTTTTGCCTAACAACAATCCACTTGTAAACCTGGAACCTGTTAAATCCTTTCAGTGTCGTAAGGGACAAAAAGGGGGCTATGGGGTAGCATAATGGTTAAAGTGTCTCTCTTCACGCTGAAGACCTGAATTTGATTCCCCTGGGTATTATGTGTGAAGCCCATTTTTGGTGTTCCTCACCGTTATATTGCTGGAATATTGCAAAAAGCGGTGTAGAACCATACTCACTCACTCACTCACAATATCCCCTTTGCAAAGAGCCTAGCTCATATGAACTGACAGCATGACATTTTTGGAATGCATGACAAATTAACTGACAATATTTCATATTAGGTCAGGTTTTATTTATTAACAGATTTCTGTGATGTGACTGAATTGTGGACTGTTTTATCACTCAGTGTAGTCAAGGTTGTAGCAGTGGAGTAGCCCAGTGGTTAAAGCATTTGCTTGTCATGCCCAAGACCTGAGTTCGATTCCCCACATGGGTACAATGTGTGAAGCCCACTTCTGGTGTCCCCTGCCGTGATAATGCTGGAATTTTGCTAAAAGCGGAGTAAAATAAAACTCACTAGCTCGCTCACTATTGCAGGTTGGATCACTATTCACTCAATGCACAATCCCAGATCTGTATTGATGTTTTTCATACAACTTGTATTTAATCAGGAATCCAACATTCAAAGACTTATTAAAGCTTTCATAATATTTGATAGGTAGAAATGTGATGAACATTTCCTTCAATGACCAAAATTTTGTCTGATGCATAATAATTAGTCACGATATGGCTGAAATATTGCGAATGTGACTTAAAATCGTAACTCACTCACTCACTGATGCATAATACACTGTGTATTTACTTTATGATCTTGTGACTGTTCAGGTGTACGACCTGTGAAGATCCGTGGTAGAATTGGTCTTCAGCAACCCATGCTTGTTTTTAAGAGGGACGGTGGGGTAGCCTAGTGGTTAAAGCGTCTGCTCGTCACGCCGAAGACCCGGGTTCGATTCCCCACATGGGTACAATGTGTGAAGCCCATTTCTGGTGTCTCCTGCCATGATGTTGCTGGAATATTGTTAAAGCAGCGTAAAACCAAACTCAGTCAGTCAGTCAGTCAGTGTTTTAAGATGCTACTAACAAGATAGGGTGGTCCAGGTCGCTGACTGGGTTGACACATGTCATCATATCTCAACTGCGTAAATCGATGCTCATGATGTTGATCACTGGATTGTCTGGTCCAAACTCGATTATTTACAGATCACAGATATACAGCTGGAACATTGCTGAGTGCAGCATTAAACAAGAAACAAACAGTTTACATCCTTAGGTGGATCCAGGAATTTTCAAAGGGAGGGTGTGGGGGTCCGCCCATGACATGAACACGACTTGACTTTGCATGTGTTTGTGATGGGTGACACTGGTGAGGCAGGATATGCTCCCCTTCTTTGCAAACACCTGGTATCTTCAATATTTCATATTGATTCATTGACATGTACTTAGTACATGCCAGTCATCAGCATGTTGGCCAAGAATGATTCATGATTCAGGAGTTTTGTTGCTTTTTTTTTCAAGTAGTCCATGCAGATGTTAGTTTTATAAAACCATAGCAGCAATGAAAAAACAATAGCATACATCAATCCCAATATTGGCACAGTCTGATCAGTTACTCACTGACTGCAGTATGTGAGGTCATAGTTACTTCTGTAGTCAAGGAGTGGCTGTTTATCATGTGTATTGTCATTACGTTCGTGAGAATTCACATCTAGTGTTCTACACAGTAATACATATTGTCCACAGAAGCAATGCTCTGTTTTTCATGAATTTGTTGAGTAACTTTTGTTTCATCACATTTGGCATGCTTCAAAGTTCACTGGGGCGGTGGGGTAGCCTAGTGGTTAAAGTGCTCATCATGCCAAATACCCGGGTTCGATTCCCCACATGGGTACAATGTGTGAAGCCCATTTCTGGTGTCCCCCGCTGTGATATTGCTGGAATATTGTTAAAAGAGGCGTAAAACTCAACTCACTCACTCACCCACTCAAAGTTCACTGAGATTAATCTGATTCATCTGAATCTTCTCAGAAACCACAAGTCACGCACTGCTGAAATTCAAAGCCACAGCACGAAAAAGCTGTTGAAAGTATTTGTCATTTATGTATGTAGATTTTTGTTGAATCATTGTGGCTACATTCCATTTGTCTCCAAATGAGAACGATGAATGCGAAAGACTATTCTTGATCTTTAGTTATTTTGCAATTCATCGTTCATTTGGAGACAAAAAAACTGTAGTGTGCAGTAAATGTCGCATTGTCATACTTTTATAGAAATCGTGTGACTTGCAGTGCATACAGAATGTGTGTTGCCCCTTTGGATGTGTTTGCACATCCAGCGATGTTGTGATCAGACATGCTCAGTATTTTTTGTATTTTTTTTTGTTTACCAAAGCTATTGATGTAAGGATAGGCCTCCAGAGTACCTAGTTGGTTTGGAGTGTGATTGCTTGGGATGGTCAGGCTCATTGACTTACGGTGTAAATCAGTGTTTGTAAGTTTATTCGCTGGTCTGCATTATTCGGACAAATTTACTTGCAAATCATCATGACTCAGGGGAAAATATTCGTGGATGTAGCTTTAGTCAATATTCACCCACTCACCGTACTTTAAGATTTGTTTTAACATAGCCCAAGCAGTAGATACAATGGATCAAATAAGTCAGCAAGCATGACTGAAGAACAGTTGTAATCTGGATATTTATGGGGCATACAACCATAGTTTATGAAGGGAAGGTAATGTTAGGGCTGTAATGTCTTTTCAAATATACTTAATGTTTATATACACCGATTATTACCCAAGATGCCCAAACTAAGATGAATCCATGTTTAATAGCAGTAATGCTAAATATACTGTAAGGTTAGGGTCAAGGTCATGAAATATTGCTGATTCAACACATTATTGGATGACTAAGCTTGGTATAGGAAGCTAATGTCAAGACTTGAAACCAGACAAGAGTGGGTGTATAAGTAGATAGGGCTGTTTGGTTTGGGCGGCATCCTTTATTGATTGAAGAAGATTTGTTTCTTGTTTTTAAAGCTCCACTCAGCAGTATCGCTCGACAGTCTGTAAACAATCTAGTCTGGACCAGACAATCCAGTGATTGAAATCATCACGATTCTTCATGGGGGAATTGAAAAAGTATAATTGTTACTAATAGAGGAGGGACAGTGGGGTAGCCTAGTGGTTGAAAGCGTTCACTCGCCATGCCGAAGACCCAGGTTCGATTTCCCCACATGGGTACAATGTGTGAAGCCCATTTCTGGTGTTCCCCGCTATGATATTGCTGGAATATTGCTAAATGTGTCAGTCAGTACTAATAGAGGAACAGTTTCTGTTCCCAAGAGTTATTTATGAAAGTAAGTTGTTATTTAGAAAAGAACTCGGGTAGTGGATGTCAGTTTACTGTAATTTGACTGATTCTTGTACACCTGTAAAGATTCCAGGTCAGGATACAAGCCCCTAGCAACCTGTACTTCTTGTAAAGCCATCCGTATCTATTTATGTGTTTCTTATCAAAGACAACGATTACAAAATATAACAAAATATCACAATAATTATTTTAATTGGATGAATTTAGTTAATGCTTTAGATTAAGTTGCTTTGGTTTGGAATGATCTTATTTAATCATATACCGGTAGATGAAGAAACATCAAGCACTTTATTTCTTGTTTTGCGGAGTTTTGTCCTCAGAAAACCTAAAGGCAGGAGGAAAAAAAAAATGTTTAAAAAATCACATGTCAAAGTAATATTCCTTTTAAATATAAAAAGTATTTTACTTTTGGCAATTTAGGAAGTGTATATGGGGCAAAAATAATCTAAAAGATTTCTTGTAAGTTAACATTTTTGCCAATGAAAACATTAGGATTTTATTTTTGGAGCGAGAATAATTAATTTTTTTTTTCTTACTCTTGAGAAAATACGACCAGCGAATCTGTAAAACAAGAAATAAAATTGGTCTGGCCTAACCTATTTGTTTTATGAATGTACAAGGTAAGAGTGTTTTTATCTCATCAGTGCATACATATCCACAGCAATGGGAAAAATTGAGTTAAGAAACTTTTACAATATTTAACATGAGAATAAAATTTCAGTTCGGGCAGTTGATAGGAAACACAGGAAAAGGATGCAGACAGTCTTATAGATAAGGAAATAGATAGGCTGGTTGGTTCGGTGTGTTGGTAGATTGCTGGTGATCATAATGTCATATATAATTATTCAGAAGGGGAGGGGAAATCATAACAGATATATCTTAGAAACTATTTGAATACATATATCTTGGTGTCTATTTCACACCTACTGTGAGTTTGGGAAAACCCTGTCTGCACTTGTCAGAACAAGCTGAGAAAACCACATTTTGTCTTTAATGGTTTAATAAGCCTTATCAGCTCAATGTAAATTTTATACATCATTGTGTTGTGACAGAACTGTTTTGCATCTTTACATTTCTAGAGTTTGAGCCAAAGTGTCATGTATTGAAAGTACATATTTCTGTAAACTATTTTGCAGCAGTTTCCTTAATACAAGCAATACTGCCATAGTAAGGGAATTAGGAAAACACCCATTATATCTATTGTAGGTTATGAAATGGGTAGGGACGGTGGGATAGCCTAGTGGCTAAAGTGTTAGCTCGTTACACAAAAAGACCCGGGTTCAATTCCCCACATGGGTACAATGTGTGAAGCCCATTTCTGGTGTCCCCCGCTGTGATATTGCTGGAATATTGCTAAACTTACTCACTATGAAAAGTATATCTTACTGGGCAAAGTTGCTGTCATTACCATGCTATAGTGCTCAAAGTGCTGACATATCCCTGGTCAACGAGTACATCCGGGTTCGAATCCCCACATGGGTACAATGTGTGAAGCCCATTTCTGGTGTCCCCCGCCGTGATGTTGCTGGAATATTGCTAAAAGCGGCATAAAACCAAACTTAGTCAGTCAGTCAACGAGTACATAACACTCCCTGTGGAGAATACAACCGGTCACCTGTCAGGCGCTCAAGGTTCGAACTCAGACTACCATCATATGATACACAGGTACCCAGTTCTACTGCTAAGCTTTAGTATCTGGGAAAACCAGTCCATTTTGACTTTACTAGCTGCAGAGCTTGAGTGGAAGAGTCACTACTCATGATGGTCGCAAACCATGTCAAAATGCACGCACAAAAAAGTAAAAATTGCCACAAAACAAAAATGAGGCCACATTCAAAATTAAGTAACATCATTTGGTATGTCTTATATGTTTATTCATTTCCTAACAAATGTCTTTAACAGTATTGTCTTTAAGGGGCATTTAGAAGTTGGAGTTCTAAGTAAAGATAAGATGTGTAGAAGATCAACTTCTCTATTATCATCAGGGGAAATGTTTCAGTAATACCTTCAGACACTGATCTAGAACGCATATTGATAATCACTCTATGTTTACAAACATTTCTGACAAGCAGTCAATATCGATCAGTATTGTCAAAGTATGCATTATTAGAACTTAGTAGAGGTAATGCACACAGGTTTCAGTATTGTCAAAGTATGCATTACTTGAGCTTAGTAAAGGTGATACACACAGGTTTCAGTATTGTCAAAGTATGCATGATACTAGAGCTTAGTAAAGGTGATACACACAGGTTTAAGTATTGTCAAAGTATGCATTACTAAAGCTTAGTAAAGGTGATACACACAGGTTTCAGTATTGTCAAAGTATGCATTACTAGAGCTTAGTAGAGGTGATACACACAGGTTTCAGTATTGTCAAAGTATGCATTACTAGAGCTTAGTAGAGGTGATACACACAGGTTTCAGTATTGTCAAAGTATGCATTACTAGAGCTCAGTAAAGGTGATACACACAGGTTTCAGTATTGTCAAAATATGCATTACTAGAGCTTAGTAAAGGTGATATACACAGGTTTCAGTATTGTCAAAGTATGCATTACTAGAGCTTAGTAAAGGTGATACACACAGGTTTCAGTATTGTCAAAATATGCATGATACTAGAGCTCAGTAAAGGTGATACACACAGGTTTCAGTATTGTCAAAGTATGCATTATTAGAGCTTAGTAAAGGTGATACACACAGGTTTCAGTATTGTCAAAGTATGCATTACTAGAGCTTAGTAGAGGTGATACACAAAGGTTTCAGTATTGTCAAAGTATGCATTACTAGAACTCAGTAAAGGTGATACACACAGGTTTCAGTATTGTCAAAGTATGCATTACTAGAGCTCAGTAGAGCTCAGTAAAGGTGATACACACAGGTTTCAGTATTGTCAAAGTATGCATTACTAGAGCTTAGTAGAGGTGATACACAAAGGTTTCAGTATTGTCAAAGTATGCATTACTAGAGCTTAGTAGAGGTGATACACAAAGGTTTCAGTATTGTCAAAGTATGCATGATACTAGAGCTTAGTAGAGGTGATACACACAGGTTTCAGTATTGTCAAAGTATGCATTACTAGAGCTTAGTAGAGGTGATACACAAAGGTTTCAGTATTGTCAAAGTATGCATTACTAGAACTCAGTAAAGGTGATACACACAGGTTTCAGTATTGTCAAAGTATGCATTATTAGAGCTTAGTAGAGGTGATACACACAGGTTTCAGTATTGTCAAAGTATGCATTACTAGAACTCAGTAAAGGTGATACACACAGGTTTCAGTATTGTCAAAGTATGCATTACTAGAGCTCAGTAAAGGTGATACACACAGGTTTCAGTATTGTCAAAGTATGCATTATTAGAGCTTAGTAGAGGTGATACACACAGGTTTCAGTATTGTCAAAGTATGCATTACTAGAACTCAGTAAAGGTGATACACACGGGTTTCAGTATTGTCAAAGTATGCATTACTAGAGCTCAGTAAAGGTGATACACACAGGTTTCAGTATTGTCAAAGTATGCATTACTAGAGCTTAGTAGAGGTGATACACAAAGGTTTCAGTATTGTCAAAGTATGCATTACTAGAGCTTAGTAAAGGTGATACACACAGGTTTCAGTATTGTCAAAGTATGCATGATACTAGAGCTTAGTAGAGGTGATACACACAGGTTTCAGTATTGTCAAATATGCATTACTAGAGCTTAGTAGAGGTGATACACACAGGTTTCAGTATTGTCAAATATGCATTACTAGAACTCAGTAAAGGTGATACACACAGGTTTCAGTATTGTCAAAGTATGCATTATTAGAGCTTAGTAAAGGTGATATACACAGGTTTCAGTATTGTCAAAGTATGCATTACTAGAGCTTAGTAGAGGTGATACACAAAGGTTTCAGTATTGTCAAAGTATGCATTACTAGAGCTTAGTAAAGGTGATACACACAGGTTTCAGTATTGTCAAAGTATGCATTACTAGAGCTTAGTAGAGGTGATACAGGTTTCACTGTTGATCAACATTTGTTGTTAACCCTTTGGATTAATGAAATAAAGAAGAGATTGAAACTGACAGTATTCATGCTTTGTTTATACTTTTGCATGGTGCCATTTTGACAAGGGTTTGTGGCAGTTTTGACCTTTGGGTGTGTCTGTTGTGACTAAATCTCTGACAGGCATTTGATTTAGCTGTAAATTTCTGGTCAGTTCATCTGTTTTAACACTGTAGGCATCAGTGAGCTCGCAACAGGTGAAACAGCCCATCTGTGTCCACACACGGTACAAAAACAACATGCTGCACAGTAGTTCGGTATTGTGGCTGTGTGTTAATGTGGTCCATCTTATAGTAAACTGGAAGACTGACTGACTGACTGAGTTTGGTTTTACTCCGCTTTTAGCAATATTCCAGCAACATCACGGCGGGGGACACCAGAAATGGGCTTCACACATTGTACCCATGTGGGGATTCGAACCCGGGTCTTCGGCATGACGAGCCAACGCTTTAACCACTACTAGGCTACCCCACCGCCCCTGTAAACTGGAAGAGTATGTACTGGATTAGTCACTTGATTTGAAACATCACAAGAGTTGACTATATAAATGTTTAGTTTGCAGTAAAGTACTTTCAAATAAAAAGGGTTCCTACTAGTTGTGGGGCAACTACATTGTATAATATTTATATTTGCATATAATATATGACTTGTTAAATAAGTGGGTTACATTGTTGACTTTGTGTGCTGGCGTTAAGATGCCGCACTCTGAGATGTCGGGGTTGGAATCCAAGATGGGAACAGTCTAAAATAAATACTAGACTGTATTTGAGAAAGTTTAATCTCACACATACAGTCTGACTGTTTTCTGAAGGACAACGTGTATTCATATATAATATTGTTCCCAAGTATGCCATTTTGGTAACTGACAATATGTTAGGGGATGTGCATTATTAGCCAAACTTCAGTAACACATTATTTCCAGGTATGGGATCTCGGGGACAGCCAATGCCACGGGAGACCAGGTGAAAAAGCTGGATGTCTTGTCCAATGATTTGTTCATCAACATGCTCAAGTCCTCTTACACAACCTGCCTCCTTGTCTCAGAGGAAAATGAAACCGTTGTTGAAGTGGAAACTGAAAAACAGGTAGGCCAGCTGCTGATGAATTCTACCAAGATGACACAAAATCATCACCGCGTCTGTTGAGAGCAAATATTTGTCAGGCAGGTTTGGGGTGCTAAATTTAACATATTTATGGTTAAGATTTGCCTTCTCAAGGAGAATATTTTGTTTCAAAGAGGAATATAGAACTAATAAAGGTTAGTAATGTCAGTATGATATGCCTTCAAAGATCATAATCCATAATCATGTCTTGTGATAAAAAACCATGCATATTTTATTGTCAAATGACATCAGATAAGATTTTACGATATATCCATGCCTGAGAGTGGAAACGGGTCAGTGTTGGACTAAAGTAGTTTCAGGTTGCCAGAGTCAATCCCACAGGAAGTACTGATCTTCAAGCAGTTACCTACCTGTATAAAATGAATGCTGTTGATAGTTATTTGTGTATTTTCTCTGTAAGATAGAATCTGGATCCAGGGATCCAGATAATTTTTCAACATCAGGAGTACGTACTCCTTATTTTTTCAATATATGAGTACTGGTGAACAATAAGAGTACATTTAGAGTACTGAATGGAATTTAATGGTGTATCATTAAACTTGTGCTTCGTTTCATATATGCATGACAGCATTGCTACTCTGGTGTAAACGGTCAATAAACAATTAAACAATACTGTAAATGATGAAAAGACCGTACACAATTGCTGTGGTGCATATCTGCTACGTTTTCTAAATTATTTCCTACCGTATCGTGCATATTTTTTATCCATACATACGCCGATATGGCCCTTATCTGTAGCCCTGTGAATCTATAGTTCAGTGATGAAGAGAACGTAAACTCTTATGGCAAAAATTGTCAAAATGGATTACATCAAGTTGTTCACAAACAGGTAAAAATCATTGTTAAATGTGATCTGGTCGTGTTTGGTTGTTCTCATTATTTCATACAGATGTATTTTTGTATTCAACACTCCAGATCTCTAAGTTTCATATTCATAAATGCAGATTGCAAAAAAAAATTAAAAAGAAACGAGTTAATTGCATGATCCGATACAATGAATAAGCTAATTTAACATAGCGACATTCACAGAATATCTATAGTAAATGGGCAATGTATGATGATTCATTAAAAGATTAAAATACTTGGCTTTGGGTTTTTTATTTGTGTAGGGCTGCTTTTGTGCGTGTGTCCCTTTTTTTAAGAGATTGTGAACAACTGAGTAATTTACAAAAGAAACAACAAAACTCCAGAATCAATATTCTGTGTATGTCTGTCGTTGTATTATGTATATAAATTCATATCTTATCTGGGAATGTAACAAAAATGATAAAGTTGTTTGCTACTTGACTATAGTTGAACATGATTTAACGAAAATTTCCCAGCTTTACCTTCTAAGTGTTCTGAAAATTGGCTTCCTTTCATTTTGTAAAACTCAGTGGCGTAGTGATTAGAGCGTCTGCCCGGAGAGCAGAAGGTCACGGGTTTGATCCCCGGACGCATCATACCAAAACACGTTATAATATGGTACTTGTTGTTCCCGGCCTGGCACTCGGCATTTATGGGTAAAACAAGGACTGGCCAGCTCGGAGTCAGTATAATGTGTCTGCGGCATGGTATCTCAGTGAGCTAGCACTATAAAATGAGCATAAGTCTGGGCTAGTACAAGCAGCCACATATACACACACATGCACCCCGTCATATGAATGAAATATTCTTAAGTATGACGTTAAGCCTCACGTAATTTTGTAATGGTAAAGTAAGGTTGATAAAATTCAGATCCTGATCAAAGTTGTAAATGTCTGGCAGGCAGAGCTTTTATCTATCCTTCCTGGTCTTCCTGTAAACCTGTACTTGTCAGGTTATTCATTAGTAATGCAACACTACCGTAAATAGTGATCAGTATTCCATGAGGGCTGTCACGTATGAAATTATGTACAGCTTGGAGAATGTATGCACATTTTAATAGAATTTGCCTGTCATCACTGTAAGTAATCCTCCCTCAGCAATATTCCAGCTATATGGGGGCGGTCTGTAAATAATCAAATCTGGACCAGACAATCTAGTGATCAACAACTTTAGCATTACTCTTTGCAATTGGAATACAATGACATGTTGTCAACCAAGTCGAGCAAGCCTGACCACCTGATCACCTTGTCCTATAAACAAAGCATGGGTTGCTGAAGACCAATTCTAATTCATGACTTCTCCACTGTGACATCTGGTTAAATGTTCACCACCAAACATCAACATCTTGCATATGTCTGAACTTCAGTGTGTAACCTGGATATATTTTCATATGACATTAATTTCCCCTCTCTTTATCATGTTTATGTCTGACATACCATCAATACTAGCTTAAATCTTAGTTGTCAGGAACACAGTATGTTCCTGGAAATAGCTGCAGGTGCAAAGCTGCAGATGAAAAGATTGAAGGAGTTGTCAAATACTGGTATCTCCTGACACTGAACATTTAAACAACATGTATAAAAGACTCCATTGTGAGGGGTTATACCTATCAGTTTAATGGTTTTATGGTACACATGCAATTATTCATGAATTTTAGTTTTGTGTAGAATTTTACTTGTATTATCAGTACCGGTAGTAATTTTCATGAAAGTGAAGAAAAACTCAATGAAAAATATATTGTCAGCCCTATATCATTCAGATGAAGAACTCCCTTGAGGAAACCTGCAGCTGTGGTTGATGTATGAGTGAGTGAGTTAAGTTTTATGCCGCTTTTAGCAATTTCCCAGCAATATCACAGCGGGGGACACCAGAAATGGGCTTCACACATTGTACCCATGAGGGGGTTGATGTATGAAGGGACAGACCTGGATTAGAATAGGAGGCACTACTCTGAAGTATTCTGTACACATGATAAATGTTCCACATGAGAAGTGAAAACTTAGAAATGTTTTATTGATAGTAATCAGGCAATTAGTTTAATACTTTTGCTCCTGATATTAGTGTGTAGTGCTGAGAACAGGCCCTCGTATCTTTGCAAGGATTAACAATGTAAAAAAATATTAAAAATATAAAAATTTGAGATGACCCCTGACTCGAAATGCTTCACAGTGTAATACATTATGACAAGGCCGGATATGTGGGTGTACCCCACCTGCCTGCTTTGTCGATCGCTACGGTAAGATTGCATGCAATCGATTAAAACTTAATGTTAACATAATTATGGATGATTGGCCTATCCATCACCACTTATGACACCTATCTATTCTTTATTGTTATTTCTGCAAGTCGATTAAAACTAAACGATCTTGACACAAATGGATGATGATGTGTCCACACAAAACGGGTGTGTGGTTGAAGCAAGTCCTCTGGTTGGTTGATGCTTGTTAGGGAAACATTTACAACTGATGCTTTCTCTCGAGAAGCCATTGCTCGGAAAAAATTTCGTACATTAAACAGTCGATGAAAGGAAAAATTCCCGCGAATTTATAAAGAATGTGCTGATTTGCAAGTGTTGACCAATCAGAGGGCTCGTTTTGACCACACCCATGTTTTGTGCGGACCTATCGTCATCCATTTGTGTCAAGATCGTTTAGTTGAGGGTTAAAATCTGGCTTCAATCGACTTGCAGAAAAACAATAAAGAATTGGTAGGTTCATGAGTGGTGATCGATCGGCCAATCATCCCTGATTATGTTTACATTAAGTTTTAATAGATTGTATGCGATGGTACCGTAGCGATCGGCAAAGCAGGCAGGTGGGGTACACCGAAGTGTTCGGCCTTGTCATGATTTATTGTACTGTACAGGATTTCGGGTCGGGGGGTCATCTCAAAAAAAGATTTAATAACCTTTAATCTTCGCAAAGACACAAGGGCCTGTGGTGCTGAGAACAATGTCTCAATATGTTTGATATGTACAAATCTGTATTTTATTATTTATTCCAGGGCAAGTACATTGTGTGTTTTGACCCTCTGGATGGCTCCTCCAACATTGACTGCCTTGTCTCAATCGGTTCCATCTTTGGTATTTACAGGAAGGTGGGTTCAAGATTAACCCTGATTATGATCCTCGGTCTGTCAGCACTCACCATGCTTGTTGTGAACATTTGTCTTGTATGCCTTCAGGCTTTCCTCCTGTATGAAGCTGACATGTGGTACATACTGGATATGAACCCGTTCATTGCAATGTCTAGCCACACTGACTCACAGCATGTGCCTCAACCATATATTTCACAGTTCATAGAATTTAAATATTTTGGTCACATCCATGAGTCATAGAAAATATCATTAATAGTTTGATGGAATAAAGTATGCATTTTTAAATCTGCGATATATGAGAAGTACTTTTGCATAGGACTCATTGACATATTGTCCCTCTACAGGTGTATCTGGAATGTTTGATGAGTGATGTTTCTTGAATGTGAGTCAGATTGCTGGGTGATGTTTCTTGAATGTGAGTCAGATTGCTGGGTGATGTTTCTTGAATGTGAGTCAGATTGCTGGGTGATGTTTCTTGAATATGAGTCAGATTGCTGGGTGATGTTTCTTGAATGTTGAGTCAGATTGCTGGGTGATGTTTCTTGAATGTGAGTCAGATTGCTGGGTGATGTTTCTTGAATGTGAGTCAGATTGCTGGGTGATGTTTCTTGAATGTGTGTCAGATTGCTGGGTGATGGTTTCTTGAATGTGAGTCAGATTGCTGGGTGATGGTTCTTGAACATGAGTCAGATTGCTGGGTGATGTTTCTTGAATGTGAGTCAGATTGCTGGGTGATGTTTCTTGAATGTGAGTCAGATTGCTGGGTGATGTTTCTTGAATGTGAGTCAGATTGCTGGGTGATGTTTCTTGAATATGAGTCAGATTGCTGGGTGATGTTTCTTGAATGTGAGTCAGATTGCTGGGTGATGTTTCTTGAATGTGAGTCAGATTGCTGGGTGATGTTTCTTGAATGTGAGTCAGATTGCTGGGTGATGTTTCTTGAATATGAGTCAGATAGCTGGGTGATGTTTCTTGAATGTGTGTCAGATTGCTGGGTGATGTTTCTTGAATGTGAGCCAGATTGCTGGGTGATGTTTCTTGAATGTGAGTCAGATTGCTGGGTGATGTTTCTTGAATGTGAGTCAGATTGCTGGGTGATGTTTCTTGAATGTTAGTCAGATTGCTGGGTGATGTTTCTTGAATGTGAGTCAGATTGCTGGGTGTTGTTTCTTGAATGTGAGTCAGATAGCTGGGTGATGTTTCTTGAATGTTAGTCAGATTGCTGGGTGATGTTTCTTGAATGTTAGTCAGATTGCTGGGTGATGTTTCTTGAATATGGGAGTCAGATTGCTGGGTGATGTTTCTTGAATGTGAGTCAGATTGCTGGGTGATGTTTCTTGAATGTGAGTCAGATTGCTGGGTGATGTTTCTTGAATGTTAGTCAGATTGCTGGGTGATGTTTCTTGAATGTGAGTCAGATTGCTGGGTGATGTTTCTTGAATGTGAGTCAGATTGCTGGGTGATGTTTCTTGAATGTGTGAGTCAGATTGCTGGGTGATGTTTCTTGAATGTGAGTCAGATTGCTGGGTGTTGTTTCTTGAATGTGAGTCAGATTGCTGGGTGATGTTTCTTGAATGTGAGTCAGATTGCTGGATGATGTTTCTTGAATGTGAGCCAGATTGCTGGGTGTTGTTTCTTGAATGTGAGTCAGATTGCTGGGTGATGTTTCTTGAATGTGAGTCAGATTGCTGGGTGATGTTTCTTTGAATGTTAGTCAGATTGCTGGGTGATGTTTCTTGAATGTGAGTCAGATTGCTGGGTGATGTTTTCTTGAATGTGAGCCAGATTGCTGGGTGATGTTTCTTGAATGTGAGTCAGATTGCTGGGTGATGTTTCTTGAATGTGAGTCAGATTGCTGGGTGATGTTTCTTGAATGTTAGTCAGATTGCTGGGTGATGTTTCTTGAATGTGAGTCAGATTGCTGGGTGATGTTTCTTGAATGTGAGTCAGATTGCTGGGTGATGTTTCTTGAATGTGAGTCAGATTGCTGGGTGATGTTTCTTGAATGTGTGTCAGATTGCTGGGTGATGTTTCTTGAATGTGAGTCAGATTGCTGGGTGATGTTTCTTGAATATGAGTCAGATTGCTGGGTGATGGTTCTTGAATGTGAGTCAGATTGCTGGGTGATGTTTCTTGAATGTGAGTCAGATTGCTGGGTGATGTTTCTTGAATGTGAGTCAGATTGCTGGGTGATGTTTCTTGAATATGAGTCAGATTGCTGGGTGATGTTTCTTGAATGTGAGTCAGATTGCTGGGTGATGTTTCTTGAATGTGAGTCAGATTGCTGGGTGATGTTTCTTGAATGTGAGTCAGATTGCTGGGTGATGTTTCTTGAATATGAGTCAGATAGCTGGGTGATGTTTCTTGAATGTGTGTCAGATTGCTGGGTGATGTTTCTTGAATGTGTGTCAGATTGCTGGGTGATGTTTCTTGAATGTGTGTCAGATTGCTGGGTGATGTTTCTTGAATATGAGCCAGATTGCTGGGTGATGTTTCTTGAATGTGAGTCAGATTGCTGGGTGATGTTTCTTGAATGTGAGTCAGATTGCTGGGTGATGTTTCTTGAATGTTAGTCAGATTGCTGGGTGATGTTTCTTGAATGTGTGTCAGATTGCTGGGTGTTGTTTCTTGAATGTGAGTCAGATAGCTGGGTGATGTTTCTTGAATGTTAGTCAGATTGCTGGGTGATGTTTCTTGAATGTTAGTCAGATTGCTGGGTGATGTTTCTTGAATATGAGTCAGATTGCTGGGTGATGTTTCTTGAATGTGAGTCAGATTGCTGGGTGATGTTTCTTGAATGTGAGTCAGATTGCTGGGTGATGTTTCTTGAATGTGAGTCAGATTTGCTGGGTGATGTTTCTTGAATATGAGTCAGATAGCTGGGTGATGTTTCTTGAATGAGTCAGATTGCTGGGTGATGTTTCTTGAATGTGAGCCAGATTGCTGGGTGATGTTTCTTGAATGTGAGTCAGATTGCTGGGTGATGTTTCTTGAATGTGGAGTCAGATTGCTGGGTGATGTTTCTTGAATGTGAGTCAGATTGCTGGGTGATGTTTCTTGAATGTGAGCCAGATTGCTGGGTGATGTTTCTTGAATGTGAGTCAGATTGCTGGGTGATGTTTCTTGAATGTGAGTCAGATTGCTGGGTGATGTTTCTTGAATGTGAGTCAGATTGCTGGGTGATGTTTCTTGAATGTGAGTCAGATTGCTGGGTGATGTTTCTTGAATGTGTGAGTCAGATTGCTGGGTGATGTTTCTTGAATGTGAGTCAGATTGCTGGGTGTTGTTTCTTGAATGTGAGTCAGATTGCTGGGTGATGTTTCTTGAATGTGAGTCAGATTGCTGGGTGATGTTTCTTGAATGTGAGTCAGATTGCTGGGTGATGTTTTCTTGAATGTAGAGCCAGATTGCTGGGTGATGTTTCTTGAATGTGGAGTCAGATTGCTGGGTGATGACTTGAATGTTAGTCAGATTGCTGGGTGATGTTTCTTGAATGTGAGTCAGATTGCTGGGTGATGTTTCTTGAATGTGAGCCAGATTGCTGGGTGATGTTTCTTGAATGTGAGTCAGATTGCTGGGTGATGTTTCTTGAATGTTAGTCAGATTGCTGGGTGATGTTTCTTGAATGTTAGTCAGATTGCTGGGTGATGTTTCTTGAATGTGTGAGTCAGATTGCTGGGTGATGTTTCTTGAATGTGAGTCAGATTGCTGGGTGATGTTTCTTGAATGTGAGTCAGATTGCTGGGTGATGTTTCTTGAATGTGTGTCAGATTGCTGGGTGATGTTTCTTGAATGTGAGTCAGATTGCTGGGTGATGGTTCTTGAATATGAGTCAGATTGCTGGGTGATGGTTCTTGAATGTGAGTCAGATTGCTGGGTGATGTTTCTTGAATGTGAGTCAGATTGCTAAGGTGATGTTTCTTGAATGTGAGTCAGATTGCTGGGTGATGTTTCTTGAATATGAGTCAGATTGCTGGGTGATGTTTCTTGAATGTGAGTCAGATTGCTGGGTGATGTTTCTTGAATGTGAGTCAGATTGCTGGGTGATGTTTCTTGAATGTGAGTCAGATTGCTGGGTGATGTTTCTTGAATATGAGTCAGATAGCTGGGTGATGTTTCTTGAATGTGTCAGATTGCTGGGTGATGTTTCTTGAATGTGTGTCAGATTGCTGGGTGATGTTTCTTGAATGTGTGTCAGATTGCTGGGTGATGTTTCTTGAATGTGTGTCAGATAGCTGGGTGATGTTTCTTGAATGTGAGTCAGATTGCTGGGTGATGTTTCTTGAATGTGAGTCAGATTGCTGGGTGATGTTTCTGAATGTTAGTCAGATAGCTGGGTGATGTTTCTTGAATGTGTGTCAAGATTGCTGGGTGATGTTTCTTGAATGTGAGTCAGATTGCTGGGTGATGTTTCTTGAATGTGAGTCAGATTGCTGGGTGATGTTTCTTGAATGTTAGTCAGATTGCTGGGTGATGTTTCTTGAATGTGTGTCAGATTGCTGGGTGATGTTTTCTTGAATGTGTCAGATTGCTGGGTGTTGTTTCTTGAATGTGTGTCAGATTGCTGGGTGATGTTTCTTGAATATGAGTCAGATTGCTGGGTGATGTTTCTTGAATGTGTGAGTCAGATTGCTGGGTGATGTTTCTTGAATGTGAGTCAGATTGCTGGGTGATGTTTCTTGAATGTTAGTCAGATTGCTGGGTGATGTTTCTTGAATGTGTGTCAGATTGCTGGGTGTTGTTTCTTGAATGTGAGTCAGATTGCTGGGTGATGTTTCTTGAATGTGAGTCAGATTGCTGGGTGATGTTTCTTGAATGTTAGTCAGATTGCTGGGTGATGTTTCTTGAATGTGAGTCAGATTGCTGGGTGATGTTTCTTGAATGTGAGTCAGATTGCTGGGTGATGTTTCTTGAATGTGAGTCAGATTGCTGGGTGATGTTTCTTGAATGTGTGTCAGATTGCTGGGTGATGTTTCTTGAATGTGAGTCAGATTGCTGGGTGATGTTTCTTGAATGTTAGTCAGATTGCTGGGTGATGTTTCTTGAATGTGTGTCAGATTGCTGGGTGATGGTTCTTGAATGTGAGTCAGATTGCTGGGTGATGTTTCTTGAATGTGAGTCAGATTGCTGGGTGATGTTTCTTGAATGTTAGTCAGATTGCTGGGTGATGTTTCTTGAATGTGAGTCAGATTGCTGGGTGATGTTTCTTGAATGTGAGTCAGATTGCTGGGTGATGTTTCTTGAATGTGAGTCAGATTGCTGGGTGATGTTTCTTGAATGTTAGTCAGATTGCTGGGTGATGTTTCTTGAATGTGAGTCAGATTGCTGGTGATGTTTCTTGAATGTTAGTCAGATTGCTGGGTGATGTTTCTTGAATGTGAGTCAGATTGCTGGGTGATGTTTCTTGAATGTTAGTCAGATTGCTGGGTGATGTTTCTTGAATGTGTGTCAGATTGCTGGGTGATGTTTCTTGAATGTGTGTCAGATTGCTGGGTGATGTTTCTTGAATGTGAGTCAGATTGCTGGGTGATGTTTCTTGAATGTGAGTCAGATTGCTGGGTGATGTTTCTTGAATGTGAGTCAGATTGCTGGGTGATGTTTCTTGAATGTGTGTCAGATTGCTGGGTGATTTGTTTCTTGAATGTGAGTCAGATTGCTGGGTGATGTTTCTTGAATGTGAGTCAGATTGCTGGGTGATGTTTCTTGAATGTGAGTCAGATTGCTGGGTGTTGTTTCTTGAATGTGAGTCAGATTGCTGGGTGATGTTTCTTGAATGTGAGTCAGATTGCTGGGTGATGTTTCTTGAATGTGTGTCAGATTGCTGGGTGATGTTTCTTGAATGTGAGTCAGATTGCTGGGTGATGTTTCTTGAATGTGTGTCAGATAGCTGGGTGTTGTTTCTTGAATGTTAGTCAGATTGCTGGGTGATGTTTCTTGAATGTGAGTCAGATTGCTGGGTGATGTTTCTTGAATGTGAGTCAGATTGCTGGGTGATGTTTCTTAAATGTGACTCGTATGGCTGGGTGTTGTTTCTTGAATGTGTGAGTCAGACTGATGGGTGATGTTGTTTTTTAGAACATCCGATTTATATTGCTGGGTGATTTTGTTTCTGAAATGCAGGATGAAATTGTATGTTGAATGTGAGATTCAGATTGCTAGGTCATGTCGTATCTACCAAGAGTGATTCAGATTCCACAGTGATGTTGTTTCTATTACAAAACCCAAGAGTCAGATCGTTGATTTAACGTGTTTCAGAATGGAGATGGGATTCCCACAGTGAAGGATGCCTTGAAACCAGGGACGGAGGTTGTTGGCGGCAGGATACGCCTTGTATGGCAGCGCCACTATGGTGGTCTTGTCCACAGGAAATGGTGTCAATGGCTTCATGTATGATCCCGTGAGTGGAACAACTGGTTAACTCATAATACCAAAGAAATATCATTCAGTGCAAAGATTATCATCACCATGGTTACCAAAATGCTTAAACGGTCAAGATACATCAGCATCATGTTTGTGTGTCTGAGGTCATGGTTTCAATAAATTACTGTTGAAAGCTGAGTTAAAATTTTTAAAGACATAACTCATAAACAGTTATCCCATCCATGAGTCTCTGGCAACAAACTAATTCTGTCTGGTGTGCATCATATCTTGGAGTCCTGTATTTCAGGCCATTGGAGAGTTCCTGTTGACAGAGAAGAACATCAGGTGTAAACCTCGGGGCAAGATTTACTCCCTCAATGAAGGTTATGAGAAGTTTTGGGATGAACCAACACGAGAGTATGTGAAGAGCAAGAAGTTCCCGGAGGTGGGTGAAACAGCATTTGTTGACGAGGCAAACATAACAAAGTATGGTATGGATTTACAACTTCTTTAATATTTACTTATTTATTTTAATATTTACTTATTTTTAGTTACTTATTTTTGTAAATCCATACCATACTTTGTTGTGTTACTTCCCAACTACTAAATGCCCATCAAGCATCTGAGGCAACATGTTTTGATGGGATAGTAAGGCCATACGTTTCATTCTATTTGTTTAACAAATTCATGTTCATTCAAATTCAAGCAGTGTCCCCCTATTATTAAGCAGGAATATTGCTTGAAAATAAATGTAACTTGCTTGTTTTTAGCCTTGCTCCAAGGTTGTACTGAATACTGAGCCCATGGATTATAGTAATTCTATCCCTTGAAGAGGCAAGGCTAGATAAGCGGACAGTACAGGACCCCAGTCTCTTATTTATTATTTTTATCATTTATCATTTAAATTATTAATTTTTACCTTAGAGACTTGTCCAAGTCTAGCTTGTTGTATGCTGCTATATTAAGCACAACCTCGCCCACTCTTTGTCTACAGTCCGTTTGAGTCGAAACGGACCGATGAATTGCAAATTTTATCATTGTACAAAATTGCCACATAAATATAAATAGTACACATGTTTATCATTTACTAATACCCAACAGCTTTCTTATATTTGAAAATTTTCCGGACTCCACCAAAAAGGTTCTTTAAGAAACTATCATTAACATTTTGACACAGTTCACTATTTGTTATGAGGGAGGAGTGCAGAGAAAGGGACAGCTAGGTGTTAGAGAAGCATGTGCACAAGTGCCCACCAAGTTATTGATTCATTAGCCTGTGCTGTGCCGTCTCCATCCTTTCTCGCACACCTGGCTGTCCCTTTCTCTGCACTCCTCCCTCGTAACAAATAGTGATCTGTGTCAAAATGTTAATGATAGTTTCTTAAAGAACCTTTTTGGTGGAGTCCGGAAAATTTTCAAATATAAGAAAGCTGTTGGGTATTAGTAAATGATAAACATGTGTACTATTTATATTTATGTGGCAATTTTGTACAATGATAAAATTTGCAATTCATCGGTCCGTTTCGGACTCAAACGGACTGTAGGAGAGAAGCAACCACAGCAGTAATTATTGTGAATACAGTAGTTTTGTTTACAGAAATGAATAAAGAGTAAACACTGAAAACATTCTGTATTCTATTTGACATTTTGCTATGATGGGTGTGAAGAGATTCAGGCAAAATGTGTTTTTTTTGTCGAAAGACAGTGTTAGTGCCAAAACTTAATGCAGAATGCTGAAGATACATTTACAGTCCTATACAGGATGCACGTTAAGATTACTTAAACACTGGTCTTCAAGTTGTTCTCTGGGGTGCAAAATGCAGCAGAGTGGTTAACATACTGAATATGGTAATTAAGGAATAATCATAGAGAAACAAATAAGAAAGCATGTTGTGGCCTTCTTGTTTTTTCATGGTACCCATGAAGGTCCGGGTTAGAATTGATCTTCAGTAACCCATGCTTGTCATAAGAAGCGACTAACAGGATCGCGTGGTCAGGCTCCCTGACTTGGTTGACATATGTCATAGGTTCCCAAATGTGCAGATCGATGCTCATGCTGTTGAGCACTGGATTGTCTGGTCCAGACTCGATTATTTACAGACCACCGCTATATAGCTGGAATATTGCTGAGTGCAGCGTCAAACTAAACTCATTCACTCACTTACTCACTTGTTCTTTCATGGTCTCTGTGTTTACAGTCTGGCAAACCTTATGGTGGCCGCTACATCGGGTCTATGGTAGCTGATGTTCACAGAACCCTTGTATCGGAGGAATATTCATGTATCCATCTACCACGGAGGCACCGAAAAGGAAAAGTGAGTTGTCTTCCCTTGCAGATACTTCAGAATCCATAGAATATTCCAGATGCATTATAAATGTTCCTAAATGGATGATGTATTTGATATTAAGACACTGTTACACAAATGTCTTTGTCATATTTGATTTACAAGACAAGTTTGACAAGACAAGAGGTAATACAAAGTTCCTTTTTTTAAAGGTCCACTTATAAAAAAAACTTGTCCTCACACACAGTCATCTCTGCATTACAGCAACAATACCTCAGGATTATAAGTTATTGTTATATGTGTTATATTTTGATGATCTCAACCAAAATATAGACGACAATTTTTTTTGAAGAGAATGCGAGATCATTCAATGAAACTGATGCTAAAGATACATTATGAGTACTGTAGCGAAACATCTAATGACTGGAAGGCATCGGAATAGCATGTTGCTGATTTAAGTGCTAATCGCCATGCTGAAGGCTGGGGTACAATCTGGTGTCCCCATATTGCTAAAAGCAGCATAGAACCATACTCACTCACTAAGATGCTTAATTCAATGTGTACCATTACCTCGCCATAAACTGAGGGGTTTGAATCGCAGGTTTGTCGTAATTATGTTAAGATTTTCCCTGGGTTTCAGAAGTCACTCACTCAGACTTGCAGGAATATACTGAAATGGTATTAAAAAGCATTGTTAAGCCCAGAGGTACAGATAAGCTGCGTATCTGTGTAAATTACGCAAATATTTATGTGGAAACTCTATTAAGTCTATTGCGTACAAGTACGCTTGAATTTTTGTAAATACTCAATAAATGTGATCTTACATGCGTACACACAAAACTGTCAAATCTTAGCTTGCATACTGGGGTTAGATAAAATAACTGAGGCATACTGAGAGGTTCTATTTCAGGAAATGAACTTGACAACTTGCAGTTTCTCATAATACAGATAAAATATAAATAACAAACACTAACATTTAAACTTTATTATATTTTTAAAATTAATGAGAAATGGCAAAATACCCAATTGAGTTTGAATGAGGTGAGTACAATTTATTTGGTTACTGAAAGGAAAATTAGGATACCCAATTGAGATGAACACAATCGAGTACATAACTCAATGGCCCAAAAAGTTATCTGTAGCTCTGTAAGCCAGATTCACTATACTATGAAGATAATCACTTCTCTACCAATATGCTAACATGTGATTGGCTGTTTCAGTTGCGTCTGCTGTACGAGTGTAACCCAATGGCCTTCATCATAGAGCAAGCAGGTGGGCTGGCTACAGACGGAAGACAAAGAATTCTGGAAATCCAGCCCAAGGAAATCCATGAGCGTAGTCCCATCTACCTGGGCTCGAAGGAAGATGTCGAAGACGTCATCAACATCTTTAAGAAACATGCCAAATAATCAGTTGAATGTTAATTGTTTTCGTCTGCATGTGGGACACGTACCGAGACATCTATTGAATGGAAGGTTATGGGTATTTGAGAATGTGAGGTGTCAAAAGTTTGCTTTGGAACATTTATATAGTCTTTTTTTATCTGTCTCTATTATCACTGTCACTTATTATGTACATGCACACATGTTCCAGGAATTCCACAGAATCGTTCACTATGGTATTTGCTCTCACTGCTCCCTGCACTTCTAACAAACCATATCAGAATTAAAGTTTATCAGCTTCCATCATGTAGTCAGCATTTTACCTTGATTCAAGGATCACCCAAGTGTCCTTAGAAAAACATGAAGGTACTGTAGAGGAATGGAATAGTGTAGTTATAATTATTTTGTAAATGATTAATTACAGGACCTTTCTATTTTGGGACTAGTTTTTCTTTTTTGTGTTCTGACAAAGAATTTTGTCAGAAATAAACTAAATGTAGGATGACTGGCCTGATGAAACAGCTTCAGTCTGCAATTTAACCATTACTCTCAGTCACAAGACATTTAAATTTCTATCAGCAAGAGTTGACAGCAATAGTCCCTATATCACTACAATGCACTTAACATGGTGCTAATGGTGATGTTTTGACCAGTGCACAATGTTGGGACATTCTTACCTCTATAATAGTCCAGCATATTCAAAATGAGGAGGGTGTCCCCCATCATGATATTGCTGGAATATTGCTAAAAGCGGTGTAAAACCCAACTCACTCACTCACTCAAAATGATGAGTAATGAGATAACCTTGAGGCTGCATAATAAAACATTAAGAGTGATTACTGTGTTCAGTGCCAATGTGGAGAGATGGTTCTTCTGTGACCCTTCAGTCTTTCTCGTGTCAGACCAAGGCACACATGCATACAGGAATGACTGACCAGTGTCGATGTCTGCGATGGCTGTTGGTGGTGTATATTGAGAAATCCATTGCCGCTTAGTATTAAGATCGTCAACAGTCAGCTGCTTTGTCAGCCATGTTGATTTATCAAGGAATGATTCGTATATACTCAACAAAGAAAGTTAGGAAATGTGAAACTGTATGGGGTCAATTTGTGACTCTGGCCTGCACTACAAATCAATATCCAAAATCTATTCATGATCCTTAACTTTTTTTGTCTAGTATATTCCGCCTTTGAAAGATGCTGCTGTCTACAACCATTGTTTATCACTATCAGTCTTTATGTGTTTAATTTCACACAATGTTAATTGTTTTTGTTGTTCAATCAGACTTGTTTTCAACATAGTATATTTTGATACTGTTATAACTGAAGTTTCATATTTCTTAATATGAACATATTACACTAAGTGTTCACTGCTGTGTCGAAGAGGTTGGGGGAAATTATTTCATCAATCATATGGGTTCTCTGAAATATTAAATTCGGCATCAGTGTGCACCCTCTACAACCCCTAATGTAGCCGGTATTCTATTTTCCATTATCATCGGATCATAAATGGACATCACTGATTCAAAGATCTGATTTAGATATACATACCTATTAAGGTGAAATTACAAACATCAAGATAAGATCAAGACAGTAAAATGGCTGTTTGTTGTTCCCTGTCCATTAAATTGTTCTGTTAAATGGACTATGTCAATGCATATATCACAAGTTTCAGTGATAGTGATAACATGTGGGACATGACTTGTTGATTTTCTTATCATTTGAATACATTGTTCAATAAACATTTCTATTGCTTGTTGCGTCTTGTGTTTCCATCACCTACAGAAGATGTTTTATGATGATTAACATAAACAATATTTAGTTTGACCTGTAATTCGCTTGGCTAAAGTGAAAAGAAAAGGGTGGGGACTGTGTGAGTTATGGTGTGTGTGTTGGTTGGGGTTGGGGAGTGAGGTATCAAAATTTGTCATCTGACGACATCTGAGATGGGTTCAAGTACTAGATTTTCCAGCACCATGTTCTATGAGTTTCATACAAGTTTGGACCACCCACATCAGGCCATGATCTGACCAAACTACCATTAAACCCAGTCACTATCAGTTATCTAAATAAAATGATTTTCTTTATGACAGAAAATGAAACTGTTTGTTTTTGGCTTGCTGGAAACCTTACTCAGTTATTCAGTACATTATGATAGTAAACACAACACTAACATCATCTAGAATACAGAGGTGCTTAATGGGTGAAACTGAATTGTTAGCTCATGTCCTTGTGAGCTGATGACCTACTGCACTATTTCATACAAGTGTCTGGAAACCACAAGGTTCCCCATTTATTGGTATTATGCCAGTGTCTGGAGTATCCACCCAGACCCGTGAAGATCTGGGTTAGAATTGTTCTTCAGTAACCCATGCTTGTCGTAAGAGGCGATTAACGGGATCATGTGGTCAGGCTCCCTAACTTGGTTGACACGTCACCGTATCCCAATTGCATAGATCAATCCCTGAATTGTCTGGCCCAGACTCGATTATTTACAGACCGCTGCCATATAGCTGGAATATTGCTGAGTGCCGCGTAAAACTAAACTCACTCACTCACTACTAACATTGGACCAGCTAAGCTACACATCTCTCCATTCTACTTTATTTAGGACCAACATTTATAAAGTATGTATGAAATGGGAGCAAATTATCCTAATGGTAAGTCTACTTGTGATTTACTGGTGCATGACAATAACATAATGAGTTGTCGGCGATGAAATGGTGCAGTGATAATTGAGTTGCTTTGATATGCTGTTAGCCTCACTCAAATTTATGATCCTCCAGGAAATCCAAATCCAAAGGGAACCAGGCATCAGAGAGAGGTCCATAAAGTGCATTAGACTGGAAAACTTCGTAGCAGTTCTTGCTAGCTTTCTCAAGAAAGGAAATGTTTCAGTATCTGTGATGTCTATATAGTGCTTTCCACAAGATGCCATGAGATATCCAGATCACTGATTTTTGTGTTGCATTAAGCAGCACACAAATACTTTGTGATACCAGTAAAGATATAGGATAGATTCAGTCTTAAGCATCCCATGTACATCATAGGTGGGGACTGACAGGATAGGGCAGATTTGTTGCTACCTGTCTTCATATCCCATCATAGGTGGGGACTGACAGGATAGGGCAGATTTGTTGCTACCTGTCTTCATATCCCATCATAGGTGGGGACTGACAGGATAGGGCAGATTTGTTGCTACCTGTCTTCATATCCCATCATAGGTGGGGACTGACAGGATAGGACAGATTTGTTGCTACCTGTCTTCATATCCCATCATAGGTGGGGACTGACAGGATAGGGCAGATTTGTTGCTACCTGTCTTCATATCCCATCATAGGTGGGGACTGACAGGATAGGACAGATTTGTTGCTCCATGTCTTCATATCCCATCATAGGTGGGGACTGACAGGATAGGGCAGATTTGTTGCTACCTGTCTTCATATCCCATCATAGGTGGGGACTGACAGGATAGGGCAGATTTGTTGCTACCTGTCTTCATATCCCATCATAGGTGGGGACTGACAGGATAGGACAGATTTGTTGCTCCATGTCTTCATATCCCATCATAGGTGGGGACTGACAGGATAGGACAGATTTGTTGCTCCATGTCTTCATATCCCATCATAGGTGGGGACTGACAGGATAGGACAGATTTGTTGCTACCTGTCTTCATATCCCATCATAGGTGGGGACTGACAGGATAGGGCAGATTTGTTGCTACCTGTCTTCATATCCCATCATAGGTGGGGACTGAGGTGGGGACTGACAGGATAGGACAGATTTGTTGCTACCTGTCTTCATATCCCATCATAGGTGGGGACTGACAGGATAGGACAGATTTGTTGCTACCTGTCTTCATATCCCATCATAGGTGGGGACTGACAGGATAGGGCAGATTTGTTGCTCCATGTCTTCATATCCCATCATAGGTGGGGACTGACAGGATAGGACAGATTTGTTGCTACATGTCTTCATATCCCATCATAGGTGGGGACTGACAGGATAGGGCAGATTTGTTGCTACCTGTCTTCATATCCCATCATAGGTGGGGACTGACAGGATAGGACAGATTTGTTGCTACCTGTCTTCATATCCCATCATAGGTGGGGACTGACAGGATAGGACAGATTTGTTGCTACATGTCTTCATATCCCATCATAGGTGGGGACTGACAGGATAGGACAGATTTGTTGCTCCATGTCTTCATATCCCATCATAGGTGGGGACTGACAGGATAGGGCAGATTTGTTGCTACCTGTCTTCATATCCCATCATAGGTGGGGACTGACAGGATAGGGCAGATTTGTTGCTACCTGTCTTCATATCCCATCATAGGTGGGGACTGACAGGATAGGACAGATTTGTTGCTACCTGTCTTCATATCCCATCATAGGTGGGGACTGACAGGATAGGACAGATTTGTTGCTCCCATGTCTTCATATCCCATCATAGGTGGGGACTGACAGGATAGGACAGATTTGTTGCTACCTGTCTTCATATCCCATCATAGGTGGGGACTGACAGGATAGGACAGATTTGTTGCTACCTGTCTTCATATCCCATCATAGGTGGGGACTGACAGGATAGGACAGATTTGTTGCTCCATGTCTTCATATCCCATCATAGGTGGGGACTGACAGGATGGGAGTAGGTTTGTTTGCTACCTGTCTTCATATCCCATCATAGGTGGGGACTGACAGGATGGAGACAGATTTGTTGCTACCTGTCTTCATATCCCATCATAGGTGGGGACTGACAGGATAGGGCAGATTTGTTGCTACCTGTCTTCATATCCCATCATGGGTGGGGACTGACAGGATAGGGCAGATTTGTTGCTCCATGTCTTCATATCCCATCATAGGTGGGGACTGACAGGATAGGGCAGATTTGTTGCTACCTGTCTTCATATCCCATCATAGGTGGGGACTGACAGGATAGGGCAGATTTGTTGCTACCTGTCTTCATATCCCATCATAGGTGGGGACTGACAGGATAGGGCAGATTTGTTGCTACCTGTCTTCATATCCCATCATAGGTGGGGACTGACAGGATAGGACAGATTTGTTGCTACCTGTCTTCATATCCCATCATAGGTGGGGACTGACAGGATAGGGCAGATTTGTTGCTACATGTCTTCATATCCCATCATAGGTGGGGACTGACAGGATAGGGCAGATTTGTTGCTACATGTCTTCATATCCCAAATGTGTAGATGGATACTAATGATGTCAGTCACTGCCTTGCCTGGTCCAGAGTTGGTTATCCAAGAAAGCAAATTGCACATACTAAGATGAATATAGAAATATACCATAACCAACAACCCCCAGACAAACCCAGGTTACAAATGTTAAACATAAATACATGTAATAAAGGGTGTAACATTGGTAAATATAAATATGTCATCTACGCAGGATTGTGCGAGCATTGTGTATATGATTGAAGGAAAAACTGGTTTGAAACCTTTGGGCATACATGCATAAGTTTCAAACACTGGTTGAAATTAACATCATGTCACTCTCTGGCCAAAATAGTGCCTCTGTGACGTTAAGATATTATTTTAACAAAACAAATTCTTGTTCACTAGGTTCTGGTTATATTGGTTCTTTAACTTGGCACAAAAAATTTGAAACCATGCAAAGTGAAGGAGAAGAAACTCTTTCAAAGCTACTCCAACAACATGTGCCATACACAGTGTGTCACAGTGGGGCAAAGTAGGGGGTGAAGTCTTTGCCTGTCACCCACAGGCCCACTTGGGTATGATGTGTGAAGCCTATGTCTGGTGTCCCCACTGTGATGTTGGAACATTGATAATACTATACTCACACTTCGCTCTATATCACAGTTTGAAAATAACTGGAATGCAAATAAATCTGGATTTTGATTGTAAGCATTTAAACATAAGTGTAATATTTTAATAATGCTGGACGGTTGATATGTTGATCTACGCCAATGGCCTTGTTCTCCATTTGAAATATCACAGATGTTTGTAGTATTCAACTTGATTCTTGGAGTAGTCTACTGTTCTTCCTCATCCACTGACTCGCCTTTCTTCATCTTTTGGATCATCTGAAACATCAAACATCAGCTATAAGAATAAGGGAAAAAATGGCGAAGTTCAGATCACAAGCAAAACATTTGGTTTCTATAAACCCAAGTTGATATGTTGCAAATGCTTTCCAGTTCACTTCAATACGTTTTGTATTTATGGAGATACAGGTAATATCATTCTCTTCCCACAGAGGTTACTTGTCATATCTTCCTACGAACCTCTGTTCTAATACGGCCATATTTTCCGGTTCTCGTAAAATCTCCTAGAGGCAAATGATCACAACACGAAGTATCTCCCTTCTTTCTGTCCGATCAGAACACGTTTTACATCGACTTAGATCTAACTTGACTAATGCAAGCACCTATGGCACCACAAATATCCCTCCTCTGCCGGGGACTTGTGTTGATGTGACACACAAGGCATTTAATGGCTACCTTGTCTGTTGTCAATGAGGGCGATGGAGACGCCATTGACCTGCCAATACATGACTGAGTTCTGTCTAGAAGAAACGTTTGCGCATTGCACAGATGAAGAGGTTCTAGTTTTCCCGAAGTATACGGAAACTACCGAGGTCTTGCAAATGATCACTTTTGAAACAATGTCGCTGATTGCACATCTAAATCTTATTGCAAACCAAACATGAATCCTGAACACTCTCACCATGAAAGAGCCGTATTAGAACAGAGGTTTGTAGGAAGATATGACAAGTAACCTCTGTGGGAAGAGAATGTATATGCACACTGTAACATTTCTGAAACCATATCATAGAAAATGTAATATGCTAACGATAATACCCTCACAGGCTGCTTATTTTATCCCCCCCAATGTAAATAACATACAGAATAGGGAACCTCATTCAGTGCCATAATTCAACAAAAATAATCAACTATTAAGACTCCAGAATATAACACATTGTACATGCATTATGACACATGTTTGTGCTGTGGTACGATACACATTCTGCAGCAGGACTGTCCCAAGCTCACACTGAGTGACACTGACCTCCTAATCCAGTCACATGTTAGAAGATTACCAGGCTTGGCTTGGTGGTGCTACAAATATGGAGTCCCCATACCATATTAACAATTCTTCCTGAATGAAACTATTTCATACATGAGTGGATGATCCTCAAAGTGACCTGACACCTGACACATGACAAATGATATTTGCATTGTTTTTTTACCTCAAATAAAAACCAATGAAACGTTGGTCATTTATGAAGTGTCTAACATCTGTCGTAAGCTGTGGTTGATAAAACAATTGCAGCAAATTCCAGCAAACACAAAAAGCTGCAGACAGCTACTTCATCATAGCTTAGAGGGAAATTGAGATACTCTATGTACCTGGTAAAAGCAAAAAAAGTGACAACATGTTTAAAAGACATGATTCTAAGTTGTTTGGACTAGCAATGGCCTTTCATCTTTGTGATTATAAAACAGTGGGAGTCTACTGCACTATATAAGTTAAAAACACTTACCGCCTTCAGTCTCAAAATCTCCTTGTTGTCAGCATTCTTAGATGCGTCGTTGGTGATCAGTTTCACACGAGAGGCGTATCTACAAACACAAGATGTTGGTGTGAGAGAGGTTGAACACTACAGTCAGCAATTTCCCAGCCATATGACTTTGTCTAAGGGAGGTGAGGTGAGGTGAAATTGGGTTTAACGTCGTGCTTGAGAATATTTCGCTCATATGACGACTTGCATGTGTGTGTATGTGTATGTGCGGCTGCGTGTACTAGCCCAGACTTAAGCTGGTTTTATAGTGCTAGCTCACTGAGATACCATGCCGAAGTGAAGCAGAAATACCCCACTCAGACACAGTATACTGACTCTGAGCCGACCAGTCCTTGTTGTACCCCTGGTAGGGACCAACAAGTACCATATTTTAGCGTCTTTTGGTATGACGCGGTCGGGGGTTCGAACCCGCGACCTTCCGCTCTCCGGGCGGACGCTCTAACCACTAAGGGATGCAACACCTATCACCATAGGGAGTATGGCTTTTGTTTGTATTTTGCAGCATTTAAACAGTGAAAAGTACCAGAAATAGGCTTCATACATTGTACCCATGTGTGAAATAGAACCTGGGCATTCGGCATGATGGGCAAACGCCTTAACCACTAGGCTACCCCAAGGACCCATGGTGCCAGAATGTACATGAGAAACATAATGGTTTTACTGAATATATAACTGTCTTATAAGGCAGACAAAGACAGCTTAAGTGAGAGATTATGTGAGAGGGATAATATTCTTATAGCACACACAATGACAGCTTCTGTGAAAAAGATAACTGACTTATACTCCACAAAATGAGAGCTTACGTGAGAGAGATGACAGTCTCATCTGTGTTGTAGTCAGCAGGGGAGATGTTGACAAACATGAGCGTCTTCGCATTGCCTCCGAGAGAGTCCTGCATCAACATGGTCAGCTTGTTGTTCCTGTAGGGGATGAAGGACTGCTCACTGCTGAGTGCTGAGATGACATCACCAAGAGCTGACAGCGACTTATTGATGGACATGGCTTCCTGTACACAGACAGCAATTATGAAACATCACAATCATTATACACTGTCAAGCATTCTCCAGAAAGAAATGTAATTTTCTGAATAAATAATAAAAGGATATAATGCCGTATAGGGGACCAGGCGCTCTCACAACCGCCCACTCGGGCGAATCAGGAGAAAGTGAGGAGCATGGTGACAGGTGGCGCTGTTTTCCCGCCAAAACCAGGGGAAGGGAGATGACTCCTGGTGAGTGTTTTTTTAAGGGAGCTTCAAAAGGGGATTCAAGTGTTCCACTAGCATTCGGAAGAAAAGGGAGACAAGCAATAAGCATGAGTCAGGATAAGGAAAAATATTGGTTTATGTAAAAGAAACCCACGATACCCAACGGAATGGTGGAAATCTTTTATATTTTATCATACATTAGATTATATTCTTGCAGGTATGTCCTATGCGAGCATACTTTTGCCTAAAAGAATACCAGGTCTGTTATCCTATCCACTTTATTCCATTTTTCACATTGACAGATGACAGAAAACAAACTTCTAGTTCGTACATGAACTGTAATGGTACACCCTAAAATCTATGTGTAGCTGTAGCAAGCACTAAGGTTTATATGAGATTAATTATCGTTAAGCTGACTTTTACAACCAGCACAGAGCCCTTGAGTCAGTTCAAGAATCCCCCTTACAATCAGGCAACAGATACACAATTTTTTTTAGGTGTTGGAAGATGAGGATAAATAACAGAGAGGAAGTAAATGTTATTATTACCATGATCATCACAAGGATGTTTTACTTTTAATGAAATGTTGTTATAATTATTAAGCAGACGTCTATACCTTCAGCTGTTCTGCCCCAGCTCCCGTTTTGCCCACTCTCTCACTGCCAGCCAAGTCCACCAGGCTAAGCTGCAACAAAAGCACAGGATGTGAGTGAGTTGGGAGTTTGATGTTATGCAGACTGTAGCATGTTCAGTGCTATTCCAGCCATCTCAGTGTGCGAGTACATGAGGGTTGAGGTGAAGCAAGGGACACAACTCAAATTGAACTCAATGACCCAACATTTGAATCCCAGGGCTACACCCTGCCCCATCTGTTGATGTGTAGGTTGAAACTGTCCAAGGAATGTTGTTTATTAAATAGAAATTAGTTTAATTATGGTGGCCTGTACAAGTGTGCCAATGAAACTTGTGGTTGACAGCACAAGCAATACAACAAGTCAACTATACACAAGACTATACAAGCACGTATAAAACACTGAATAGAGGACGCTATATGAAACATTGTTTTAATAAGCAAGTTTCAAGTAACTCGAACCAACGCAAGTTTCCCGACATGGAATCGCAATTTTTTACATAAACCACAAGGAAAAAATGCATAGTTACATTTCTACATCACAATAAATAAGATATGAATAACTGCCAAAGTCAATAAAACGTTCCTCAGAACATAATAAAGACAAAATACATACAGTATTCTATGTCTGAGGCATTACCTCAAATCAGTCTTGCACAGCATGTGTGGCACGTAGCGTGGCAGCAGAAAGAAAGATGATTTGGGCTAGGTAGGGGAGGTAACTCCACGTGGTGGTGGGAGGGGGGCCAAAAGTAAATAAAAAGCCTTTCTTATTTATTGTACAATATTTTATTAAAACATTGTTACAACTGTCACATGACATTTTCAGTCGTAGAAAATGCATATATATACCCCAAGGAAGATCTCTATGAAAAAGAATTGTGGTTGACAGCACAAGCAATAATCCATGATACAAAGTCATGGTGACATAGAAACAGCCAAATACAATCAAACACTGTTGTGTCAAACTTTGATGTGGTTGTATTAAATAGTTTGGTCCCTTTATACACTTTCTTTATTCATCATATTTTGGTTATGTCGCACCTTGTATTTAATCAGGTCCCTCTAATTTTGACACAAGGGTGTTTGACAGTACTAAATTTGACTTGACACACTTTCCACCTTTGAGGAGGATTGCCATGAAGCACTGGGTGCTGGGGACCATCACTGAGGAATGTGGGGATGATGAAATGAAAATATATCAGGCAATAGATTATACGTTTGAAAGTATTGTTTCCACACAACATGTTTCAACCTTACCTTTCCCTTGAGTACCTGTCCAGTGACCTTGTTTGTGCTTTCCATCACGATACCAATAACAAGATGGGAGCGGGAACTTTCAGCATTCATCTCTGAAAACACAATTAAGTAGTCACATACCCATATGACTCGGGAACATCTCAACAACACAGGAGTGTGATACTCCTACACCACAAGAAGACAAATACAGATTCTGTTTGCATCACAATGAAATAAACTGTGCAATGAATGGACCAAGTCTGACAATAGAATAAACTGTGCAATAAATGTATCAAGTCTGACAATGGAATAAACTGTGCAACAAATGTATCAAGTCTGACAATGGAATAAACTGTGCAATAAATGTATCAAGTCTGACAATGAAATAAACTGTGCAATGAATGGACCAAATCTGACAATGGAATAAACTGTGCAACAAATGTATCAAGTCTGACAATGAAATAAACTGTGCAATGAATGGACCAAATCTGACAATGGAATAAACTGTGCAATATATGTATCAAGTCTGACAATGGAATAAAATGTGCAATGGAATAAAAGTGACCAAAGTCTGACAATGGAATAAAATGTGCATGTATCAAGTCTGACAATGGAATAAAATGTGCAATGAATGGACCAAGTCTGACAATGGAATAAACTGTGCAATGAATTGACCAATAAGTCTGACAATGGAATAAAATGTGCAATGAATGGACCAAGTCTGACAATGGAATAAACTGTGCAATGAATGGACCAAGTCTGACAATGGAATAAACTGTGCAATGAATGGACCAAGTCTGACAATGGAATAAAATGTGCAATGAATGGACCAAGTCTGACAATGGAATAAACTGTGCAATGAATGGACCAAGTCTAACTGTGGAATAAACTGTGCAATGAATGGACCAAGTCTAACTGTGGAATAAACTGTGCAATGAAAGGACCAAGTCTAACTGTGGAATAAACTGTGCAATGAATGGACCAAGTCTGACAATGGAATAAACTGTGCAATGAATGGACCAAGTCTGACAATGGAATAAAATGTGCAATGAATGTGCAATCTGACAATGGATGTGCAATGAATGGACCAAGTCTGACAATGGAATAAACTGTGCAATGACTGGACCAAGTCTGACAATGGAATAAACTGTGCAATGAATGGACCAAGTCTGACAATGGAATAAACTGTGCAATGAATGGACCAAGTCTAACTGTGGAATAAACTGTGCAATGAATGGACCAAGTCTGACAATGGAATAAACTGTGCAATGAATGGACCAAGTCGAACTGTGGAATAAACTGTGCAATGAATGGACCAAGTCTAACTGTGGAATAAACTGTGCAATGAATGGACCAAGTCTAACTGTGGAATAAACTGTGCAATGAAAGGACCAAGTCTAACTGTGGAATAAACTGTGCAATGAATGGACCAAGTGTCATATTCAGTGATAAGCCTGTACTGTTCAAGTCCCTGTGACCAGAACTCACTTGTGGAAGCTGTGTGTCTGTTCTTTGACCCCTCCTCAAACAATGCAAACAGTTCCTTGGTGTTGGAGGCCTCCTTCACCACGGCCCCCTGGACAAACACCATGCCCTTCTTGTCCTTCTTGATGTCCAGCTTGTCCTGAACACAAGTCAGTTGGACTTAACACTATTTCAGTTACCAGCACATAATGGTGTGTTAATGGTGGCTTACTGAGGGAGGAGAGCCAAAAGTGTTGAAGATCTTAGACATTTACAATTGTGGTGAAACCCACAAGTAAGAATGAAGCTGACAAATCTAGAATCACAATCACAATCACTGGGATTCCTAAGGAACTGCACTATTTCTTTTCATAGTAGGTGTATATATCCTGTACCAAATAACACTGGAAATCATGACATACTCGTCAACAATCATTCCCAAACTATTTCACAAAGTGGTATCGCAACATCAACTGTATTATTTCCTAAATCACAGGGATATCAGGAAAGTATCTGGGATAATTCTGACATTCACATAAAAGTTTTGCATAGAATGGTTATTTCATTTATCATTTTGAATATTGCCAAAGCATTAGGAAATCCTTCCGTGTTCATATTATCAAATAATACTTGTAATGCTTGCCAGTCTGTAATGTGTCACAGATTGAAGCCTTCAACATACATATATATATGAGAACTGATTCCCTGTCAGTCTGTTTATTCATTACAGCATATGCAAATACACTGCTTGACTAGTTACATATTCACCTCAATTTGTCATTATTTGCTTGTTTTCTTCTTATTCTGAAAATTTGTTCGATTAATAGCTCTTAAGAATACAGGACCTAAAATGAAGTTTCTAGACTTACATCATCCAGATGCCCTGGCCTCCCAAACAGATCGATCAGCTTCTCGTTGTACAGCTCCATCATGTAGCAGGTCACCCTCATGGACATCTTCGACCTGGCACACACATTGCAAATAGTTCATATTGTACATCAGTGACAACAATGGCAAGATTGATATCCCTGAAGATGTCTAGGGAAAGGCACAAAAATGTAGAATAATATACAGTAAAGGAGGTGAGGAGTTGGGGTGAGAGGGAGGGAAGGTGTGGGACCTTTGAGTAAATCTCCAATGGTATTTGAATCAAGCAACCCATAAATGTTTAACTTTAACTTCAGGGTCATGACAAGGACCATTTGACTTTCCTGTTTAATTCTGTTCACTGACAGCGGTAGCACAAGTTTTGACTATTGTTGTATATGTATCCCATAACCAACCTGTTTTCCTCTGCCAGCTCAAATATCCTGTTGAAAGCTCTGGGAGCAATGCCAGGATGGTTTTGTTCCTTGTCTCCGATCATGGTGAACGTTTTGCCAGAGCCGGTCTGACCGTAGGCAAAGATACACACATTGTAGCCATCCACGGCCGACTGGATCAGGTTCTGTGGGAATATACAATGCAACTTTCAACAACAACTGTTCAATGTAATTGCTGGGGACAAGTATAGTATCAACACATTTTGATTATTTTTTCGCAAATTTTAATGGGTCTTTTATCTTCATCATCCAACAAATTCAAAAACTCCTAAGGACATTGCAGAGTGATTGAATACCAAGGTATTGTTTAGTCTCATATCAACAAATTTGAAGCTATTCAAACTGACCCAGAGAGGCATTGGAGTTTGATGTTGAGGAATTGTAGACATGGAGACAACTTGGTACTCACATTGGTGTCTTCAAAGATCTTCTCTTGTGTGCTGGACTCCATAAACACCTGGTCAAACTGGAACTCCTTAAGGCCACGCTGACTGGACACCTCTATAGAGTACTCATCGCCCGACCTCAGCACGGAGAAGTTACCCTGTAGACACATATAGACATGAACACCTAGTCTCTTCCAAAGCAGAGATGAGTGTTATGCTTAGGCTTACACATATAAAGAGGAGAATTATTCAACTGTGAAGGACTACATTATGGTCAGGGGCGGATCCAGAGTGGATGCACTACCCCCTCTCCCCTGAAGAATGTTTCATTGTGGAGCATTTCCCCCTAATCTTTGGACTTCATGATTTATGTGCACCCCCTTTCTCCAAAATCCCAATTTGTCTTAATACTGGCGGTGAACACGTACCCTATCTTTCTCTGAGGTACTAAGGGGTCGAGCACGGCAGTAGACGCGGATCTTGCCCTTCATGTCCTCCACCATGTTGTAGTACTTCTTCCTCAAGACCTGCCGGTAACACAAACATTAGGGTAATAAACACTGAGTATGATTTTAGGCTGCTCTTAGCAATATTATAACACCAGAAATGAGCATTACACATGGTATACATGTGTTGAATTAAACCCGGGTCTTCAGTATGACAAGCGAACGCTTTAACCATCAGGCTACCACTCCGCTCTCATTAGGGTAACATGAGTGAGTGAGTGAGCAAATGACTTGGGCTAAGCCCTGCTTCGAACTGTTGCATAGTCTGGAAGTCATGAAAGTCTCAGACATTTACCACTTTGGAGAATGTCATGAGCAATTTGAAACAAAATCAAACCAGGATTATGGCCATGATTATTGGTTTCTGGACCACCCAAGCATGAAACTTTCGCAAAGGCAGTGAGGCCAACAGTGCCTTGACACTAAATTAGAGCACCAACTTTGACATTAAAACTAACTGACCCTTTCACTGTTGAAGTTCTCAGTCAGTGTTTTATTTTCTTCTGTTAGTCTCTTGAAGTCCTTCTCCATGTCTTTGACCTTGGTTGCTGCCTCCACACCTTCCTTAGCAGCAATTCCAAGAGCGGCAAGTTCATCTCGTAGTTTCTTCAACTCAGTTTCCTGCTTGTTGCATGTCTGACAGAATACAAGAAGATTTGGGGATTTATATATTGGATTAATACTTTCAGTTCAACCACCACACATCAGAAATATGACAATGGTTTGTTACACCAATAACAGCACTAAGGATGATAAAAGTAATAAGCAGCGTTTATTTTGCAATGGTGTCAGACCTTGGATAATCCAGAGTATTTATGTAGGTCCCTTCAACTTCAACACAACACTATTCTCATGCAATGCTTAGTATTCATGTTCATGTGTTAAACTCCTCATGCACATATGTATACATTTTGCCCAGATTTTTAACCCTGGTTCCTACACTTCTTCTACTGTAAAAACCAAATTTATCCAACTGAAGCTGACCTTGCCCAGTTCCTTAGCCTCTTCCTCCTTGTTTTTCAGACTCTCTGTCAGCTTCTCAGTTCGACTCTTCTCCCATTCCAGCTTCTTCTCAAGCTCCTTGAGGATCTTCTCATGCCGCTTCATCAAGTTCTTCTGTTGAACGATGGAAATTGAAATTGCAAATTAAAGGATATTACATATAAATATGTGACAACTTGTTTTGAAACTAACATTTCATGATACAATAGAGCAATACACATCTTGATCTTTAAAACAAAATAGATTCTGGAAACCACTATTGTATGAGTGCAGAACTATAAGCTAATATAACATGATGCAGCACAGATGGTTCAGTTGTGACTCACATCAGTTGCAGAGTCTCCATCTGACTTGCCCTGCTTCTTGGCATCTACTTCCATCTGCTTGATGCGTGTGTTGAGAGATGTGTTCTCTCGCTTCATCACTAGCAGCTGATCCTTCAGACCCTTGTCAGCTGGAGCTGCCCTGCCCTGGTACATACAGATGTCAATTAAACAGGGGAAACCCGATGGGTCGGGCTACCTTGATACATACAGGGGACAGTCAAACAGGGGATCTCTGGTGGGTGGGGCTACCATGGTACATACAGGGACAGTCAAACAGGGGATCTCTGGTGGGTGGGGCTACCATGGTACATACAGATGTCAATTAAACAGGGGAAACCCGATGGGTGGGGCTACCCTGGTACATACAGGAGACAATCAAACAGGAGATCTCTGGTGGGTGGGGCTACCATGGTACATACAGGGGACAATCAAACAGGAGATATGTGGTGGGTGGGGCTACCCTGGTACATACAGGTGACAGTCAAACAGGGGATCTCTGGTGGGTGGGGCTACCCTGGTACATACAGGGGACAATCAAACAGGGGATCTCTGGTGGGTGGGGCTACCATGGTACATACAGGGACAGTCAAACAGGGGATCTCTGGTGGGTGGGGCTACCCTGGTACATACAGGGGACAATCAAACAGGAGATCTCTGGTGGGTGGGGCTACCATGGTACATACAGGGACAATCAAACAGGATATCTCTGGTGGGTGGGGCTACCCTGGTACATACAGGGGACAATCAAACAGGATATCTCTGGTGGGTGGGGCTACCCTGGTACATTACAGGGGACAATCAAACAGGATATCTCTGGTGGGTGGGGCTACCCTGGTACATACAGGGGACAATCAAACAGGAGATCTCTGGTGGGTGGGGCTACCATGGTACATACAGGGGACAGTCAAACGGGATCTCTGGGGACTGGGGCTACCCTGGTACATACAGGGAACAGTCAAATAGGGGATCTCTGGTGGGTGGGGCTACGTACATACAGGAGACAATCAAACAGGGGATCTCTGGTGGGTGGGGCTACCCTGATACATACAGTGGACAATCAAACATGAGATCTCTGGTGGGTGGGGCTACCCTGGTACATACAGGGGACAATCAAACAGGATCTCTGGTGGGTGGGGCTACCCTGGTACATACAGGGGACAATCAAACAGGGATATCTGGTGGGTCTCTGGTGGGTGGGGCTACACATGGTACATACAGGGGACACATCAAACAGGGGATCTCTGGTGGGTGGGGCTACCATGGTACATACAGGGGACAGTCAAACAGGGGATCTCTGGGTGGGTGGGGCTACAAACCTGGTGGGGCTATACAGGGGACAATCAAACAGGGGATCTCTGGTGGGTGGGGCTACCATGGTACATACAGGTGACAATCAAACAGGGGATCTCTGGTGGGTGGGGCTACCCTGGTACATACAGGGGACAATCAAACAGGAGATCTCTGGTGGGTGGGGCTCATGGTACATACAGGGGACAATCAAACAGGATCTCTGGTGGGTGGGGCTACCATGGTACATACAGGTGGGACAATCAAACAGGGGATCTCTCTGATGGGTGGGGCTACCATGGTACATACAGGGGACAATCAAACAGGAGATCTCTGGTGGGTGGGGCTACCATGGTACATACAGGTGACAATCAAACAGGGGATCTCTGGTGGGTGGGGCTACCATGGTACATACAGGGGACAATCAAACAGGAGATCTCTGGTGGGTGGGGCTACCATGGTACATACACAGGGGGGACAAGGGGACAACAGGAGATCTCTGGTGGGTGGGGCTACCCTGGTCACATACAGGGGACAGGGGACAATCAAACAGGAGATCTCTTTGGTGGGTGGGGTACAGGGGACAATCAAACAGGATATCTCTGGTGGGTGGGGCTACCCTGGTACATACAGGGGACAATCTGGAGATATCTGGTGGGGGACAATCAAACAAACAGGAGATCTCTGGTGGGTGGGGCTACCCTGGTACATACAGGGGACAATCAAACAGGGGATCTCTGGTGGGTGGGGCTACCCTGGTACATACAGGGACAATCAAACAGGAGATCTCTGGTGGGTGGGGCTACCCTGGTACATACAGGGGACAATCAAACAGGGGATCTCTGGTGGGTGGGGCTACCCTGGTACATACAGTGGACAATCAAACAGGAGATCTCTGGTGGGTGGGGACTACCCAGGGGATCTCTGGTGGGTGGGGCTACCCTGGTACATACAGTGGACAATCAAACAGGAGATCTCTGGTGGGTGGGGCTACCCTGGTATGTACAGGGGACAGTCAAACAGGGATCTCTGGTGGGTGGGGCTACCCTGGTATGTACTGGGGACAGTCACACAGGGGATCTCTGGTGGGTGGGGCTACCCTGGTATGTACAGGGGACAGTCAACAGGGGATCTCTGGTGGTTATGATAAAATTAGACCTTGAGACAGAGGTCTGTTCTTACTGTACTTTTAATATTAATCAGAATAGAATATTAATTTCTAATGAAAAATATAATATGACAAACTGCAAAACAAAAATAGACCTATGTCACAAGTAAAGTTTCAAATTGTACTGTTCATGATGTAATGATGTAGGTTTTTCAAAAGCTATTGTTACAGGAAAGTGACAAAGACCTTACAGGATTTTTTTAGTGAAATTCCCCATGCATGATTTTGATCAAGACCAGCCAAGGACTATATACTTTGCTGATCCTGGCACAGTGAGTGAGTCGGGTTTTACACTGCTTTTAATAATATTCCAGCAATATCATGGCCAGTGACACCAGAAATGGGCTTCACACATTGTACCCATGTGGGGGATCAAACCCGGTCTTCGGCCTGACGAGCCAGCACTGTAACCACTAAGCTACCCCACTGCCCCATATCCTGGCACAACTAAGGCACATAACTCAGCATTGCAAATTACTGCACCTTTAACCACTTTAGGACCTGAGATTACATAACAGACAACAAAGGTAGTAAGGTTTAAGTTAATGACTTACAGGAAAGGATATTTTTTCTTATTGAAAAACAGGTTTCAGAATGTGTTGGTACACAAAACTACCATGCACCAAAAGTTATATGATTAACAGAAATTGTAGGACAGACATTGACAAAGATGGGGATGGTTAGGATATCTTGAATAACTGTACTTACTCCTGCTGCCGGTGCGACCGCTCCTGCCTATAGTGAAAGCAGACCATGATGTGTTAGTGACCCATCCATATACATACATCACAACCACAGACACAAGCAAATTGACATTCACCAAGAATAATCCCCTTGCAATACTTACATATTTCCTTAGTATAGGGTGCCAACAATAAAGTCTTATGATATGATATTAATACTAATATGACAATTTATTACTCATGTCATATTACTACCATACAGTAAGTATCCTCATGCTTTCACTATAATAGATCATATTTATCACCCCACACATTGGGTTAAAGTAAACATATTTCTTAATTTAATATCTACAAAATTCATCTGAGTAATCCTTCTGGCCAAATTTTTAACAAACATAACTTACTAACAAAAGTATGACAATTTTGTTTTCCACTGACCAAACAAATCAACTACCAGTAAATGTTTAATGTATGGTTCATAAGTTCCTGTTGTGCTCTTGGCTGTGAGAGGCATACTTATCATCTTGATTTAAACAAATATAATACTGGGTACGCACACTGTCTGTGGTTCAAGGTTTTGGGAACAACCAGTTCATTTTTGGGGGAGGGGGGAATTTTCTACAAATAAATAACCATGCCCCTATTTTAAATGCCCCATGTGTCTAGACAAAAAAATAAATACAGTGCCCTTTTCATGCAAAGTATAATAAAGTGTCCAAATAATAGTTTGTTATTTTCATTTATTTAAAAATGCAATTGTGCAATTGTCTACATTGGAAATATAACTGAGCTCCTGAGCAATTGAAAAAAACAACTATAGAAAATGTTGGTCAAAACATCACCCTTACACTTGTAAATCAAATGGTTGCTCCCTTGAAATTTGTGACATGCAGATTCAGTGGTAATGAACAAACATATTTCACAATGTGAGCTGATTGCAAGGGGATACCATGAAACAATGTAGCCCCTACTCATGTAACAAGTACATACATGAACCTCTAAGACAAGTAACAAACTACTGGATTGGCTAAAAGTTAAACATATGCAGCAATATTGTGTTATTGATTATTCATTAAAATCTATCAGCAAAATAACCCCACAGAATCCCCCTATGTCACAAATGTGTAGACTGAACTGCTAAGACATGAAACAAATTACCTGGGTCCTCTTCAACAAAGCAATCTTAGTGCTAAGATGATTTAACTCCAATACTTTAACTAAAGCTTACAGCAATCACAACACTAATATTGCTTTGTGTAATGGGGCCCTGGTTCTCTACAAGTGAAATATATCCTAAAACATCTACTATGTTTACTGCACAAATGTTAAATGTTCTTAAAGTCTACCTCGAGACACAACAAAGTACACGTACAACTATATACAAGCATGTCGTTCTCTAGTGTTATGTGACATGCATGTTGCTGTATGACCTGGCTACGGTGACATTCCACTCAATACTCTGTATATCCTTAAACATCTACTATGTTTACTGCACAAATGTTAAATATTCTTAAAGTCTACCCCGAGACACAACAAAGTACACATACAACTATATACAAGCATGTCGCTCTCCAGTGTTATGTGACATGCATGTTGCTGTATGACCTGGCTACGGTGACATTCCACTCTACACAGTGGTAGCAAGCTAGAAAACAATGTACTAAACATCCATCATGCTACTGGATGCTATTTGTGACTTGAGTTGTTTTTTCTACAAGGTAAACACTTACCAAGATCTTATCCAATTTTTTATATATTTTTCTCTAGAAAAACAAATTGGATATATTACATATGTATTCATCATTCAAAGAGGATTTAACTTTCTAATGTGTTTTAACCACCTATGGGCAATGTTCATCTTAAGAAGAAAATTATATTTCTTAAACTGGACATATTCAACATGTATTCAGAATTCAAAGATGATTTAACTTTCTAATGGACAATGTTCATCTTAAAAACGAGAGAGATGATTTTGAAACCTTTTTTAGAAAATGGATGAATAGCATGTACAAATTGCCCCTAACCTCTAAGGTGCAGTGACATTTCCCATTCCTACAGGGCTTCGAACAATGGACTTGTCCAAAGAATTAGCTGGAGCTAGTCTTAATACATGAATTTTTTGTTTGATTTGTAATGTTGTATATCTGTGCTTCTTGTCTGCACTGCTACATATTGGCGACAGATTGGCATATGTTGTTTGGTCGGCATTCCAGAAGTTTGTGAGTCAAATATGAAGCATACAACCTTATGGATAACAGCTTGTTAATCCATAAAGTAATGTTTCGGTATTAATTCTATCACTGTTAGCTTGATAAGAATCTACACCAAAACATCACTCTCTGCAGAAAACAACAAGCTGATATCCATAAAATCATATCCTTCATATTTGGCATATATTGTAAATGCTGATACATACTGCTCAAAAGAGGTTAAAGATCACCAAATCCACGTATTACATGAGTCAGTCCATCATGCAATGACAAATTAACTATAATAACTTCAAACAATAGTATACAACAGTTGTAACCACAAAACAGGCCAGCAGACATCCTTCACTTGGAGCAGATTGCTTCTGGTGTGAACGTAAGTGCCAAATACTTTCCCTGTATTTCTTTTATACCATTTTCTCCATCAGGTGTACAAGGATTCAGAATCAGTTCTTAATATTGGGATTTATTCCGATCATCATTCATAAAAGTTTAGCTCTGGCATGAAAAAGGGAGTACTCACTGGTTTGGTTGGAACGTGGGCCTGCAGTTGCTTCACCTAATATAAAACAATAACATGTATGGTGCTCATATTCAGTAACAAAACATCTTCAAACATCAGCATGACTTCAAAAAAATTTATAAGTAAGGTCTGCCCTTTGCTGAGTTGTGTGGTTTGTTTAGTTGATGTTATTACTGTCAATGTCCATTTTTCATCTTGTCTTGTGAATGTCAAACAATAAAACCAGTTCTATTTCCAGGTGATGGAAATAAACTGAGCTTTGATGAAAGAGTAGTCTCCCCTACCTTGGTCTCCAGTGTTGATCTTTGGAGTTCCTTCTTCTCTAGCTGATTGGTTAGTTCCCTGACAGCCTGTTCCTTCTCTGTCCGTGCGGCCTTCACCTTGCTCTGTGATGTAAGCATATACAATTACACATTCATATAAAAGAGAGCCTGAAAGAGAAACCTATTACTGTACATTATAGAGGGGCTGTCTAATTTGACAGCAGGTGGACTAGGCTGGTCCTGACTGAAGACCCAGCTTAAATCGGATCATTCAAACAACTTACTTGTCCGTAAGTCAAGTTTTATAAGATAAATCAAACTGACAATAAATGATTCCCCAAATGACATAGAAATAATGTCTCCACTTCAAATGGCAAAACTTACAGTATGGAGCATATCTATATTTACAATGAATCAGTTGCCTTTCAAGTTCTCAGTACACTATTTCCTCATCTGAACTTGTCTGCAATTCTAGTAAAATTGTGTTCAGTCTATTACATTTAGTAAAGAGTAATCAGTATTACAACACTGAAATCTACTGTACTGAATGAGTGAGTGAGTGACTACTCCACGGTGTCATGCAGCAAATACCTACCGTATATGACCGACTATAAGTCGGAAATTTGATACCAGAAAAAGGAGCTAAAAAATCAGACCCGACTTATAATTGAGTTCATTAATCTACCCCAAAAATTCCAGAGGTCAGGTGAGTGAATCTGCCAGCCCAGCGAACTCAACTGGCAATGTTTACACCGGAAGCAGGAAGCATACACATACTGACAACGTTTCCAAAGGTAAATGACATCGTGGGACAAATAAAACATAAAATATAAAATTTTGTTGTTTGTCTTTTGTAAAATATATTTCATAATATAAACGTTAAATTAAATTTAATCAGATATTTTGATCACAACTATTTACTTACTTTGTTATCGATCGATAAATTTGGGCCACGTGACACGACTTGAAAGAAAGTTTCACATAAAGTAAACTTTGTATTCTGTGGCAGTTTTGTGTGATGGTTTTGAAAAATACTGTTAATAATTTAATAAATACTACAGATGATATTAATCAAGAAATTACATCGAAGTCAAATATCTGTGTCATTCGATCAGTCTCGGTTGTACAGTAGCGTTCGCTCAATGCATCCCACACAATGCGTGTTCCCAACTGAACAGTTTTTGATACAGGAATATCATTTTGAAGCACATTTACAGAAATATTTACACATCATAATTTCCGCATCAAACATATTTGAATCTAGTAACATTTATATGATGTGTTTTCAATGATAGTTAGTCTTTACACATACGCTCACTTTTTAAACAAAGTTGAAAAACATTTCACACAAACACAACCTTTCTTGGTTATGTAAGGCTTCTGTTGATTGGCCTTTCATTTTATCATTAGTCAATCAGAAATCTGCTCTCAAAATAAACAGAAGTTTCAGGTATACAAAAGATAAACACGTGTTTACGTTCGCCATGTTACAGTGTTGAACAGTCACGACGTTGATCTACCCAAAACCAATACATACAGGGAAAGGGGTCGACTTATATTTGAGTTACATGGTTTTAGTAAGAATTTAGAGGGTTGAGAAAGGGGCCCGACTTATAGTGAGATCCGACTTATAGTCGGTCATATACGGTATACAAGAAAATTTCCCTTGGACCAACAAAAAGCAAGTGGAATTATATGTGTGAATTGGGAGAATATTTAGATATCATAGAGTCCTTCACACTGAATCTAGTGTACAGGAAATGAGCTGTTACAGATCACATACCTCAAGGTCCCTGTTGGTAGCCCTCTGTGTCTCCAAGTTCTTATTGGAGAGTTTCATTTTGTTCTGTACCTCTGTCAGCTGTGCCTCAAGACCTGCCACTACTGCACCCGAACCAGTCTTGTCCTTCTCCAGCAGAGACTGAAGACAGATGACCAGTCCATTACAGTGAGTGTGAGTGAGTGAGTGGTGTGAGTGTTAGAGTGAGTGTGTGCATAGGCAGATAGCCCTGAACCCCCCCCCCCCCCCTGGATCTGCTAATGGTGTGTGTGAGTCTGCATGTGAGTGTGACTCTCTATGTGCATCTGTGTGTGTGACAATCCAGTGATCGATATCGTGAGCAGCAATCCATGCCAACAGGGTTCATTTACAGGCCGTCAACAAGTCATTAAACCCAGCCGTTGTATCTGTTGAGACACCTCATACAGCCAGCACTGGTTGCTAGAGACTGATTCTCTAACCTGGACTCCCCACCAGTGACAGGGAACAGTATTCAAAGGGAGAGCGAGGGAGAAGTGGCAATCCCAGCAAGTTGGAGTCAGGTCATTCAAAACCTATTACACACCTTATATAAGCAGAATATTGAGGAAGTGACCAGAGATTACTGAACACTGGTCTCTGATGTATGCTAATGGACACTTGACACGGGAAATAATCCCAGTAGTGACTGAACCATTTCATCTACCTATTCCTTCACACTATACTATGAAGAACCTGACTACACATGTAGTTAATCTGGGATCCTCACAATTTTATTCTGTAGATTTTTTATTTCCTTCGCAGTGTCCACTGGCACATTGGCCAATCTCTCTGCCTCCAGTTCCTCAGTTCTTTGTTTCGCATTGGCCAGTTCCTAAAACAACACACATAAACAGCGTTAGTAGAGTCTTCACACAAACAATCTCTCCACAAGTTATCTGTTCTATTTTATATGGCTGTTGATTTCTACCTCTATGCCTATGTAAACAGAAATACTTCATTACTTTCCATGTCACAACATGGGTATACATACCATATATGTAGCACTTAATTCAATTTTGTAGAACGAAAAGCTGAGCCATTGGAAGAATACCATTATACAGATTTGCACAATGTAAAGTGAAAGGGCTGACCTAGGATTGGTTAGTATGACTTATCACTTAGTGTTTAAAATACATGACTGACTGACTGAGTTTAGTTTTACGCCGCTTTTAGCAATATTTCAGTAACATCACGACGGGGGACACCTGAAATGGGCTTCACACATTGTACCCATGTGGGGATTCGAAACCCGGGTCTTCGGCATGACGAGCCAACGCTTTAACCACTAGGCTACCCCACTGCCCCTAAAATACATGATGAATCTGGACTGGATGTACATCTTGAAGACAACTGGTAGAGAGATGTATTGCAAAACATAACCTAAAAGACTGCCTTATAACATGATGACATTAGTAAGTAACTGAGATCCCATATATAACTGCTCTCACCTCCTCCTTTCCTTTGAGTTTGGCCTCCAGGATCTTCTTGTACTTGTCAATCTTGGCATCAAGGTCTGCCCTCTCTCCAGCCAACTCCTCGTTCATTCCAGCAACCTGATTCTTGGCTTCCTCCAACTCCTCACGAGTCTTGTCATGAGCGGTCTTCTCCTCGAGGAGAGTTGCGTTCAGGGCATCAATCTCCTTCTGCAGGCTAGTCATCTCATCAGACAGGTCCTAGCACACATGGAAATTTGCACATACAAGCACTATAATATACTTTGCTTTCAGTTTGACAAATTATGGCAATGACATACATGTGTTTCTGTCATGGGCTTGAGGTAGAGACATTTCTCAATTTTATAAAGAGCTATGAAGCTCAAACCTCACAGTCAGCCATACTCACCTCTGATGGCTGGCCAGCATCAGGCAGAGATCTTTGTAGTGCAACCTGGTCCTCGAGAAGTTTCACCTGACTCTCCAGTTCCTGGTGATTGACATATGTTATACTGTACTAGTGTTCAACATTATTTATGAACTTATGTCAGTCTTTAACTATATAACATTGTTAAATATTTAAGTAAATTCTTTTGAAGAAAAAAATAAACAATAAAAAGTGTAAAAAATTGTAGATAATAATGCAGCACAAGCCCTTCTCCTCTGTTATCAGCCACTCAGAAAACAGTTGTAATGCAGTAGTTTATGGTGAGATCAACATAAAACAAGAGTCATCAGAAGATGACATATCCCCCCCGGCCCCCACATATTTGAAAGAACAAATCATTTGACAGTTACTTTGACAGTCCAGCTTGACTCTTTTTAAAACTAAATCCAAATCGTTTCCATGGAACGCTTCTTCGAGTTGTGCACTGGAAATGAAACCCACCCCTCCTTTTTGGGACTAAGTCCGAATAGTTTCCATGGAAACCGAGAAAATAATAAATCACAAAAATCTGCAAATAGCAAAAGGCACCACTTTGGGATCTGCCTCACATATATGCCAAGTTTTGCTTAAAGATATTAAGAAGTTTTCGAGTTGTGCTCCGGAAACGAAACCCACTCCTCCATTTTGGGACTAAGTCCGAATCGTTTCCATGGAAACTAGGAAAATAAATATGCCAAAATTCTGCCAAATAGCAAAAGGCACCACTTTAACATCTGCCTCATATATCTGCCAAGTTTTGCTGAAAGATATTAAGAAGTTTTCGAGTTGTTCTCCGGAAACAAAACCCACCCCTCCCTTTTGGGACTAAGAAACCGGAAAAAAATAAAAATGCCAAAAATCTGCAAATAGCAAAAGGCACCACCTTAGGTTCTGTTTGATATATGTGCCAAGTTCTGTTGAAAAATATTGAACGGTTCTTGAGTTATGCTCCGGGAACAAAACCCACCCCTCCCTTTTGTGACTAAGAAACTGGAAAAAAAAAAAATGCAAAAATCTGCAAATAGCAAAAGGCACCACCTTAGGTTCTGTTTGATATATCTACCAATTTTTGTTGAAAAATATTGAACTGTTTTGGAGTTATGCTCTGGAAACAAAATGATTACGGACGGACGGGGCGACGACTATATCCCCCCGGATTACATGCCGGGGGGATAATAATTACTTGGCTAGTCAATGAAATGCTATGGATTCGCTCATAAATTAGCTTTGACAATGAATGCTCACATTGTTTAACATACCACATTTCCTCTAATAAGTGCCTTGGCACTTACTTTTACAACAGACTTTCAGACCCAACCCTTAGTAGAGGCCTGGTGCTTATTGGAGACCAGGTGCTTATTGCGCTTACTGGGTGTAATTAATTGTAAGTGATATTACATACTATCCATCAACCCCTGCCATGTGGAGGACAGGAAGTTATGACTAGAAGATCCATTCCTTAATCAATCTATTTTTGGATCAGGGGAGAATACGTTTACAAAACATACTTATTAGAGGAAATACAGTAGTTAAAGTTGAGGACACAAGGAAAGGGATTTACACATTATGCCAATGAGGGCACAAATCAGCCTGATGAAATAACCATTTGGTTTCCCTAATGCCAAAAGAATTGATTTTTTAATACAAAGAAATGAACACAAAGACCATGAATGTATCCTATTCTGACAAAACATCAAGCTTAAAGTGGAACAAGTTATATGGATTGACAACTTCTTTATTGCAACATGAATGCGACATTTCGGTGTAGGTGCTAATACTATCATCGAGCATGAGATCATCACTTGTCCTTGCATCATCCATTGCAATAAATAAATTGTCAATCCTTATAACCTGTTCCTCTTCATATCACCAACTTCTAAATGCCACATAAAGGAGTAACATCAAGCTTATTCAACCAATCATCAAAATCTCAATACGAGAAGCTATTTTTCCATTTTCTGACAGAATAGAGAATAATCCCAAATCACTCTTATACATTGTAATTCTGGTGAAACAAGTACCTTTTTGATCTCCTCCACACGAGAGTTGTCCTCCTTCAGAGCCTCATTCTCAGATTCAAGGTCAATCACTTTTTCATCAAGAGCTGACATCTCTTGTTCTGCATCTTTAATGATTAAATTGTCGGCACAAATATATATACATGTACTACTCGCACACACGCACGCACACTCGTATACAAACACACACACTCTATCTTTGAATAGCATTACCATAACTATTAGCTGACAGTTATGAAGGTAAACAGGTCTTTATCTCCAGCCAACTACATACATCAATCGGGAATAATCTGACAGGAATTGGTTTCAGAGAGTACTTAGCAATATTTCTGCTATGTCACTACAGTGCCACCTGAAAAGGGTGTATGTTCGGCCTGGGAATTTTTGTAACCAAGGAATACTGTAATTATATGGCTATCCCCAAAAAGCCTAACTTATTGACATTTAAGGAAACTTCATAAATTTTTAAGTGGTTCCTTAATTTTGGGTGTAATTAAAGGATCCACCTTTCTAAAAAACTGAACTGCTCCAAACTGATGGTGCCACCTCAACATTAAATTTCAGGGTGAGGTGAGGTGAAATTTGGTTTTACGTCGTGCTTGAGACCATTTTGCTCATGACGACGTGCATGCGTGTGTATGTGTATGTGCGGCTGCTTGTACTAGCCCAGACTGAAGCTGGTTTAAATAGTGCTAGCCCACTGAGATACCATGCCGCAGTGAAGCATGAATACCCCACTCAGACACATTATACTGACTCCAAGCCGACCAGTCCTTGTTGTACCCATTAATGGTTTGACGCGGTCGGGGATCGAACCCGCAACCTTCCACTCTCCACGCGGACACTCTAACCACTACACCACAGAGGTGGTCCTCCTTAATTTTGAAAGAATTGTTTGCAAAAGAGGAACTGGCCAGTTCACTCATGTATTTCATAAAGCACCACTGAATGCTAGGTGAAACTCTTGGTATAAGTGTCATACTGTTGGGTTATACTGATACTAGTGTGCGTAACATTAGTAGATAAGTAGTTGAGGATGAAGAAGAAGAAACTGGTGCCGGCCTGTCAGTAGACAGTCAGTGAGTTTAGTTTTACGCCGCTTTTAGAAATATTCCAGCTATATCACAGCGGGGAACAGAAATGGGACTTAACACATTGTACCAATGTGGGGAATCGAACACGGGTCTTCAGCATGACGAGCAAAAGCTCTAACCACTAGGCTACCCCATGGCCCCTAGGTCCCCAGTAATGCTCTGCACTAGACTGCCCCCACCTTTCTCCTTGGCGACCCTGGCAGCTGATACTGGTCGCTGCTGCTGTAGTTCCTTCACCTTGATGACCCCAGTCTGCAGCATCGTGAGAGCCTGCTGTCTCCGCCCGTTGTCGTCAACCTCCTTCACAACGGCATCCACTGCCTCCTGCAGCTTCACACACTCTGCATCTCTGACACAAAGCAGTACATATTTACTTATCTGTCTTCATATCTATTTTATTAACATTATTTACTTTAGTCTGTATTAAATTGTTTCTAACATTTATTTTCATTTTCTTAAAAGCTTTTCATGTTCACATATATTTTGACACTGTTCGATGGGATGTATTTGTCACATCTGGCATCATTCAACCTATAAGGTTGTGACCTGTGAACAATCCTGATTAAACAATCCATTTGAGTGAGTGAGTGAGTATGGTTTTACGCTGCTTTTAGCAATATTCCAGCAATATCACGACAGGGGACACCAGAAATGGGCTTCACAGATTGTACTCATGTCGGAAATCGAACCCAGGTCTTCGGTATGATGAGCGAATGCTTTAAGCACTGGGCTACCCCACCACCCCAGGAAGCAGCTGAACTACATTATTCTAAACTGATCTGCGCATCCATCAAGAATTATACACACGACCAGAAACATCGATCTTACCTATCCTCAGGTGTCGGTTCCTTCTTGTGTTTCTTCTTGTACTTCTGGGCCCAGGTGTCCAGAGCCTTCTGATTCTCGTTCTGCGTCTCCTTCAGTTTCTTCATGTCTTCTTCTTCAGATTTGAGACGTGAGTCCACCTCTTGGGCAGCAGTTGGAACCTGGCCATGGACCTCATGGGCCTACATGAAACATTGAACAAGTGAAAAAGAGATCATTTCGTTTCATGGTTTGTCTTGACTAATATGTAAGGGCGGCAATGGATCCATTATTCACCTCCATCTCTTTTAGGTCAATATACTGACACTTGGTTCTATAAGACTCACCATAGCTACAACCACCTGCAGGAGGGCACTGGCTCCCTCGTTCACCTCTATCTCCTTTAGGTCAATATACTCACCACCTGCTACAACCACCGCTCACCCTGCAGGAGGGCACTGGCTCCCTCACCATAGCTTCACAGGAGGGCACTGGCTCTCGCTCACCTCTACTGGCTACTCGCTCACCCACCTGCAGGTCAATAGGGACTGGCCGTTCTACAAGACTCACCATAGCTACAACCACCTGCAGGAGGGGTTCTGACACTTGGTTCTACAAGACTCACCATAGCTACAACCACCTGCAGGAGCACTGGCTCCCTCGTTCACCTCTATTTCCTTTAGGTCAATATACTGACACTTGGTTCTACAAGACTCACCATGCTACAACCAGGAGGGCACTGGCTCCCTCGTTCACCTCTATCTCCTTCAGGTCAATATACTGACACTCGGTTCTATAAGACTCACCATAGCTACAACCACCTGCAGGAGGGCACTGGCTCCCTCGTTCACCTCTATCTCCTTCAGGTCAATATACTGACACTTGGTTCTACAAGACTCACCATAGCTACAACCACCTGCAGGAGGGCACTGGCTCCCTCGTTCACCTCTATCTCCTTCAGGTCAATATACTGACACTTGGTTCTATAAGACTCACCATCGCTACAACCACCTGCAGGAGGGCACTGGCTCCCTCGTTCACCTCTATCTCCTTCAGGTCAATATACTGACACTTGGTTCTATAAGACTCACCATAGCTACAACCACCTGCAGGAGGGCACTGGCTCCCTCGTTCACCTCTATCTCCTTCAGGTCAATATACTGACACTTGGTTCTATAAGACTCACCATCGCTACAACCACCTGCAGGAGGGCACTGGCTCCCTCGTTCACCTCTATCTCCTTCAGGTCAATATACTGACACTCTCCCTCATTCACCTCTATCTCTAGGTCAAGACTCACGTTCATAAGCTACAACCACCTGCAGGAGGGCACTGGCTCCCTCGTTCACCTCTATCTCCCTTCAGGTCAATATACCTGAGGGCACTGGCTCCCTGGTTCACCTCTATCTCCTTAGGTCAAATACTCACCATCGTTCTACAAAGACTCACCATAGCTACAACCACCTGCAGGAGGGCACTGGCTCCCTCGTTCACCTCTATCTCCTTCAGGTCAATATACTGACACTTGGTTCTACAAAACTCACCATCAGCTACAACCACCTGCAGGAGGCACTGGCTCCCTCGTTCACCTCTATCTCCTTCAGTCAATAATATACTGACACCTGGTTCTATAAGACTCACCATCGCTACAACCACCTGCAGGAGAGCACTGGCTCCCTCGTTCACCTCTATCTCCTTTAGGTCAATATACTGACACTTGGTTCTACAAAACTCACCATCGCTACAACCACCTGCAGGAGAGCACTGGCTCCCTCGTTCACCTCTATCTCCTTCAGGTCAATATATTGACACGTGGTTCTATAAGACTCACCATCGCTACAACCACCTGCAGGAGAGCACTGGCTCCCTCGTTCACCTCCATCTTCTTCAGCTTGGCCTGGAGCTTCTCATATCGCTTAATCATCTTCTTCATGTCTTTCTGCATTTCACGGTTCTCACGGCGAAGACGTTCCAACTCCTGCAATAACGAAATGTTTGAAATAAATCACCTCAAATAATTTTAGAATATAGATGATCTCCTTTTTTCCATAACATGCCTCATAAACAATCACATTTGGTAGATAAAAAAATCTGGACGATTCAACTCACACTGAATGCTGTCTATAAGTTTGGTTATAAACATTTACACCATCAACAGAGACATTCTAAAACATATGTAGCTACAAATGAACATGAGCCTCACATCATCTCTCTCTGCAAGCTGACTTGTAAGTTCTGATACCTTCTCTTCTGACTGAAACAAAATGAGTTGGTGCAAAAGATCAAGTAAACAGAAAGAACATAAACGTAATGACTTTTGATGCCAACTTAATAATATATAAGGTCCAATCAAAAATTCTGATAAATGCACAATACGTTTGTAAAATAAAACCATAAAACCAAACACCAAATTACAAAATAAACTGAGAGTGCAATGTTAATGAAACTATTGATACAAGGATAAAGACAAAATCCAGTGAGTGAGTTGGGTTCAGCACCACTTTGAACAGTATTCCAGTTGTATTGCAGCATTGCCGCATGTCAAGTTAGTGGGGGTTTTTTGTTTTTGTTTTGTTTTGTTTTTTTGTTTGTTTGTTGTTGTTGTTTTGTTGTTTTGTTTTTTTTTTTGTTTTTTTTGTTTGTTGTTGTTGTTTGTTTGTTGGTTTTTGTTTTTTTTTTTGGGGGCGTTGGGGGAAAGAGGAGAAAGGGAGGGGAGAGAGAGAGAAGGAGGAAGGAGGAGATAGCCTAATGGTTAAAGCGTTCGCCAGTGTGCTGTGATATTGCTGGAATATTGCTAAAAGTGGTGTAAAAGTGAGGCAACTCTAGACAGCGAAATGTGGGGCATTAGAAACAAGGCCACCTAAGTTCCCGTAACTAAGAAGTTAAGTTCTTGTGGACATCTAATGTGTCTGTATTTACCTCAGCACTTGCAGCAACATTAGCAGCTGCAGCTACAGCAACTCCATCACAAGTGTCACCCTCGGCCAGGAGGCGCTCCAGCTCCATGATCTTGCCCTTACTTTCAGACAGGTCTGTGTTCAAAGAGCTGATCTGTGTGTGAAGTGATGTCTTCTCTTGATGTAGATCTGAAAGTTGGGTCTGGAGGGCAGATAACTCTTGTTGGGCCTTCTCCAGAGCAGCAACAATTGATGGGTCTGGTACCATCACCTGAACATTTTACATGAATGAAATATTGATGATGCATACTTTTTGGTTTATCATATGGTAAAAAACAGGTGCACACTGATTTGAAAATTCAACTGGCATTTGAAATACAGACTGACTGTCTGTTTATCAGAAAGGTTACCATTTTCAAATTAAACATACAAATTTCAATTGAAGCACTCACTGATGGGAACACTAATATACTGAACAACATTTGAATGTTAACAGCACCCATAAGGAATTCAACAGCACATATAGAGAAACCTCCTCTTATATGCTTGGCTCTTGAAGATCTGTATTAAAATTGATCCCAGCAGCCCATGCTTGTCGTGAGAGTCGACTAATGTGATCAGCTGGCAGGATTTAATGACTTGGTTGACATATGTCATCACATCCGAAATGAATAGATCAATGCTCATGTTTTTAATCACTGGATCATCTGGTTCCGCAGTCATATAGCTGAATTATCGCCAAGTGTGAGGTAAACCAACAAACAAAAACTCCTATGTCCCTATGTCCCAAAGAGCAGCATGAAAACTGTGAGCAGTTCCCTAGTGTCGACACCCACCTCTACTGTCTTCACCTCCGGGTCTTTGATGACAACAGGTAATGGCGCTACTTCAGGCGGTGGAGGAACGTTTCCAGCCTTGACATGGTCCAGGGTCTCTATCTTCCTGTCAAGTGAGGTCACCAATGTGTTGACCTCCTCCATCTGGGTGTACATCTCCTTGGCTGAGTCTGACCTGCAGTCAATGAGTGAGTGAGTGAGTATATCTATACTACCCATCAAAAGTTTAGACTCACTTAAAGCACTCACTATATGTTATGTATATATGTATGGTTACATCGAAGATGAATTTCTCCACTAACTTGGGGGAACCAATTGAAAACCTTTTGCAGATGAATTGCACGAGGATCATGCATCAAATTGCTGTAAAGCATGTGCAAATGTCATGCATGTGAAAAGCTGCGTTTTGGTGTAAAGTTTTGTTACAAATTCGAACTAACCTGTAGAGGTTTCAGATTCTTTGAATATATTCCTCCTTGGGGTACTTATAAGCATTTAAATGTCCATTTAAAATCCCTACGACAGTTGTAACAATATTTGAATAAAATATTTACAAAACAAAAACTACGTTTTGTCTTGTGAGACCACCCTTACAGGGCCCTCTGGCCCCCTACAGCCAAGAGCAGGTAACTCTAGACCGTAACCTTGTACCTCACTTTCCATGCTGAACGACATCAGACAGAATGTGGGGAGTGGGGTGAGATTACCCCAAGGAGGAATATATTCAAAGAATCTGAAACCTCTACAGGTTAGTTCGATTCTTTTTTATATATTCCTCCTTGGGGTACTTATAAGCATAAGACAGACTCCTAAAGACGGAGCTAAGGAGCGGCATTCTGTCTGCAGAAAACACCCCCGACAAGAAGTGGAATTTCCCAAGCTAATTATAGCAGAAAAAGCACACTTACCCGGTCACGTGTCCACCATAGCCAATCAGGCGGGGGCATGAGCCAGGGTCAGGGTCGAACATATGTAAATTGCCCAGCGAAACCTCGCTAAAGCAAACTAACGAGACACACCCTCCCTCCTTCCCGTAATCTACTCGGAAACGAAGATAAGGGTCCCGCAATAAGCCGCCAGAAACGAAATGCCTTAATATGAATATATTTAGCAAAGCTTCCAAGGCCAGTAAAGTCTAGAGCAGAATGCAAAAGACATGGGAATAAAAACCATCACCACATAAAACCCGTCACCAAGGGAATATGTAAACAAGATTTTTAAAACCCAACACCAGTGTTAAAAAATTTGGCATAGAATGGTTCACATACTTCCTCGAAAGCTCAATCGGCTAGAGAGGTGGAACCATGCCCACTGGAGAGAACTGACTGACCGAACCGAGCACGCTCACTGGAGAGTCTGTCAAGTTGGTAATGACGGATGAACATACTGGGACGGCTCCAAATAGCCGCGGAGCAGATCTCCTCAATGGGCAGGGCTGCAGCGTAAGCTTTCGATGTAGCAACTGCCCTAACCGAATGAGCTTTCAACCCTACAGGCGGGATCGCCCTGTTTGAGTATAGCTCATATGTATGGCAGAGACAAGCCACCGAGAAATGGTTTGCTTGGTGGCGGAAGACCAGCCTGAACCCCGCCATAACAACAAAACAATTGGTTACCCCACGGGTACCCCTTGTTCGTTTGATATAAGCCTTAAGTGTCTTTACGGACATCTAAGACGGAGCACGTCGTAGAGAGGTACCGGACAGGAAGGCTGAGTGAAAGCTGGGAGCTCAATAGGCGCCGTCACATGGAAGGGACTATCCTTCTTAGGGACGGTAAGTATCAGGCAGCCGTATGCTAACTCTGTCTTTGTGAAAACAGTAAGCGGGATCGGGCCGACATTGCGTGAATATCGCCAACCCGCCTGCCTGAAGTCACCGCCACAAGAAACGCCGTCTTCCACGCCAACAGCTGGAGTGAAAGAGCCGACAGATTGTGAAACAGTGGACCGGACAGCCAATCAAGAACGATTGACAAGTCCCATCGGGGACTAATCCGCCCGGACAACCGGACGGATTCTGTCCACGCCTGCTAAAAAGCGCTGTACCAGAGGGTGCTGCCCCAAGAGAGCACCGTCAACAGGAATATGAAACGCAGAAATAGCTGTAGAATATCCTCGAACAGTTGAAGCCGCTGGACCGGCGTCCAACCGAGACTGGAGGAATTCTAAAACACAGACTAAATCTGTAGAAAAGGGATCAAGAATCCCCCTGTTGACACACCAGCGCGAATAACAGGCCCATCTATCCTCATATTGAACGTTTGTCGAATCCCTCCGCTGAAGCCAGAATTGTGTCTGCAACTGGTGCAGGAATTCCGCCAAGACGGAGGCGATCCCCTGACAGCGGCCAGGCCACCCACTGAATCCTGGGATTCGGTGGGGCTCCGTTCTGGGATAGGAGGTCCGGTCGAAAAGGTAATAGAACAGGAGGCTGAGCCAGAAACCTGAGAATTACCGGAAACCAGCGTTGTGCCGACCAAAGGGGTGCCAGAAGCACAAGTAGCCGAGCTGGTTGTGCGGTCAGCTGTGACAGGACCCTGGAAATCAGTGGTATCGGGGGGAACGCCCACAGTACCCTGTCCGTCCAATCGAGCTGAAAGCGTCGTTATTAACGCTCCCGGATCCGAATCCGGGAGCAAAACACAGGAATCTGGTTCGTCACCCCAGACGCAAACAGATCCACCTGGAACGACCGAACAACTGGGAGATAATCCCGAATATCTCCGGTCGAGCATCCACTCGTGTGGGGCTAGTATACGCCGTGAGAGTGCATCTGCACGGACGTTGTCTACCCCGGAGATAAACAGGCAAAACCCGAATGTTGAACTGATCGCACCACAGTAGAAACTGCCACGCCTCCTGAAGGAGCGACGGAGACACTGTGCCGCCTTGCTTGAGAATGTAAGACATGGCCGTTTGATTGTCCATTTCTAGACGAACCACATGGCCCTGCACCAACACCGGAAGCACTCGAACACCCTGCGGACTGCTCTCAGTTCTAACACATTGATGTGTAGGCTGACTTCCCGCTCCGACCAGAGGCCGGAGGCTGAGTGCTCGCCCAGGACCCCCAACCTGTGAGGGAGGCGTCCGTCTGAACTGAGAGGGAAGGTGTCGGGGTGTCGAGGGGGATCCCCCTGGACAAATTCCCGACGTCCGTCCACCATCGCAAGTGAGGAATTAACCACTCGGGCGTTGTGAGAATAATCTCGTAGCTCTGCGAGTGGGACCACAGCTGCGCTAACGCTTGCTGAACTGGTCGCATCCTCAGACGCGCACGCCAAACCACGTCCACTGTCGCCGCCATGTTGCCTAGCAACCGAAGCCATGTTCGGGCTGACGCATTGGGCGACTGGAGAAACTGTGTAACAGTACTCTGGACTTTGACGATGCGGTCCGGAGCAAGGGAAACAATCCCTAGCTCCGTGTTGAATCTGGCCCCCAAGAATATCAGATCCTGCGTCGGAACGAGGTCTGATTTCTTGAGGTTGATAATCCAGCCCAGTGACACCAGAGTATCCATCACGCACAGTGTGGAGGCTCTGCTTAACTGAGGACCTAAGGCCCTGAGAAGCCAATCGTCTAGGTACGGGTGACAACACCTGCCCTGAGACCTGGCTAACTGAGCTGGGATTAGCATAAGTTTGGTGAACACCCTTGGCGCCGTGGAGATGCCGAAGGGGAGCACGCGAAACTGGTAGCACGTCCCGTCGAAGGAGAACCGGAGGTACTTCTTGAACTCGGGGTGCATTGGAACATGGAGGTATGCGTCTTTGAGATCGATTGACGTAAGCCAATCCCCTGTCTCGACGGAGGAGATCACTGACCTGAGTGTCTCCATCCTGAAAGACGGCACCTCCAGTAACTGGTTCAACCCTCTGAGATTCAGAATGGGTCTGAACCCTCCGTCCTTTTTGGTCACTAGGAAGTAGGTGGAATAAAACCCCTCTCCTTGTTGACCCACAGGAACCACCTCGATGGCTGCCTTGTTCAGTAAGGACTGAACTTCGGCACGGAGCGCGTCCGCCTTGTCGCGGGAGGTCGGCACAAGCGTGTGCCGAACCCCGGAGAAGGACGGAGGATCTCGCCTCCACTGTGGCAAATGGCCATCCCTGAGCGTGGACAGGACCCAGGGATTTGAGGTGGCTGCCTCCCACTCCCGGAGGAATAGGGACAGCCGGCCGCCGACAGGGACGTGTGGCAGGAGGCAGTGCACCCCCACAGTCGGCAAGTCTCCGCTTGCGTGAGTGGGGGGCAACAAGGGCTCTGGGGAAGGAATCAGCGGGAAGCCGGGGCTGGCTTCCCCTTGCCCCGAAAAGGCTGCTGCGCTTGAGCAGGCTTGCCCTTGCCTCTCGCGCGCCTGCTCCGCTTGGACTGCAAAGGGGCAGTCCACTTAGCAACATCCTTCGCCGGGGCAGAAGGATAAGCGGACGCAAGCGGGGAAGGCCGCTGGCGAGGAGCGGAGGGCTGCTCCAACAAAGGCTTTGAGTCTTTGAAGGTAGAGACAGCCTCCGCGGCCTCCCGTACTACCTGCAATGCCCCAGGGAACAGGGAGGATCCCATGGTATAGGGCAATGACAGGAGCGCTTGTTGTGTGGCCGGCGAATACCGCGCCACAGACAACCACAGGCGGCGCAAGCCCATGACGGCACCCATCATCTGGCTGGCACAGCACCGAATGCTATCCCTAGCCAGATGCGAGTGTACGTCCGTGAGCTGGCGCGCGAGCACCGACTCCGATGAGTCGGCGCCACAAGCGCTGTGAGCCACCAGCTGTCCCTGCAGTGCAGACAGGTAGGCCGAGTGGACTGCTACTTTGAGTTGCTGGGCCGCGCACCGGTAACATTCCTCGAATGACCGGTACGCAGACTTCAGCGGCAGTGAATTAGCAGGAAAAGGGGGGAGGCGCCTGCCCTGCCTGGCCGAGGCCAGGGAAGACGAGGACGACCCCCCTAACGTGACTGAGGCAAAGACGCACTCGTCCACCACTGGTGGTTCGAATAGCGTCTCCTCTCCCAACTGGTACCTCCTGCCAACGTCGGGCAGATCAAATCTCGAGCGAGAACCAGTCAAGAGAGGATTTACCACCTCACCTACCAGTGATGGTAGGATGCGTAGGCGCGCCTCGGCGACCTTGGTAGGCGCGAAAGCCTCCCCCGGGAGCCTAAACTCCGCGGGGTCGGGCGCCTGTGTGGGAACGGCCACCTGGGGCAGGGCTTCGGCAATTTTTTCCCGCACCTGCCTCAGAGACGAGCCAAAGGAGTACGGCACTCCCGCCTCCGGCTCCTCCCTCCCTCCATCGTCCTCCATGTCCACCTCGGCATAATCCTCGGCAGCCGTACTCTCATACTCCTGAGAGACCGCCGAGGATACACCAGAGGCTGAACCCGAAAGACCATAAAGGTCAAGAGGCGCCAGAAGCAACGAGTCGCCCAGCCGGGCAGAACTCGCCCCAAGTCGCCGAGGCGCCCGAGAGGAACCTGCCGCGACAGGCCTCCCGGGCAACCCAGACTGGCTGCCAGGCGCCGAGGTGTCCCCGAGCTGGGCAGTGCCGAGGCGACTGCCAGTCAGGGCACCAGGCGAAGCCAGGGGCAACCCTGCATCGCCGGCGCCAGCCACCTGTGACGGACCTACGCCCGAAGCGAGGTCGCCCGTAGGTGTCGAGGGCGCTATCTCCACGGCCTAAGCCGGGATCAAGCTGCCCAGGGGGAGGCGCGTTCCCCGAGCCTAAGCTCGGGCCGCAGCTAACCCCCAGATGCGTCAGATCCACCCCCCACGACCGGCGCGGTGAGCTCCTTACGGAACCCATCCAACGCCGTATCAATGAGAGATTTCACTGACGCCATCTGTTCCTGGAATAAAGCGGTTAGTGATTCAACGGGCACAACTGGTGCCGACACAACAGGGGGGGGAAGAGACAGGAGCAAGTTGAGGTTTGGTATTAGATGCCTCCTTGGAACCTTTAGCTCTTTTGGGAGCCGGCTCCGTATGGGAAGCGGCTCCCGTAGACCCCTTTTTTTTGTGTGAACGTTTGGACGGGGGATCCTGTGCCCAGATATCACCCCCCGCCCGAATCAGATTGCTGTAGAACAGCAGATCCGCTCGTCGTGCTCTAATCGTTTGAGGCGTAAAAGTGGCACATGCCACACACCCCTCTTCCTCATGGTCAGTTTGGGTGAGGCAACGTAAGCAGACCTCGTGTGTGTCCTTGACGGGAATGGCCGCAAGGCACGAAGTACAGGATTTAAACTGCAACAAGTAAACAACCTGTGCAGCAATCAACCCCATACACACAGACATATATGAAAAAACACGCATGGGCGACACAACTAATGCGACAACGTAGCATACAGTTGACAATAACCATAATACGCACTGACATAACCACGACTTTTTATTATCGTAAGATAGAAAATGCAAGCAGTGGAAACGCCCTACATGTAACCACATATACGTAAAAATTACTAACCCCACCTGTAACATTGAAAAACCACACGGGAAACCAATGAACAGTGATGCTAGCGAAGGTACCTGGCCGCCATCTTGGCACGCACCCGGCGAGCCGACCGCGACAGGTACCAAGTTACAACTAAAAATTATGAATGAAAAAGTTCAGAACAAGCCTTCAAATCGCCCATGCAGGGAAAAAAGAGAACCATACATACAATTGCTGTTTCTGACCCACTCATAATTCTCGCCGGGAAAAGAAAACTTTCTTGTATTGGACCCACGTCTATGTCGGGAAACGACAGCATGGAAAGTGAGGTACGAGGTTACGGTCTAGAGTTACCTGCTCTTGGCTGTAGGGGGCCAGAGGGCCCTGTAAGGGTGGTCTCACAAGACAAAACGTAGTTTTTGTTTTGTAAATATTTTATTCAAATATTGTTACAACTGTCATAGGGATTTTAAATGGACATTTAAATGCTTATAAGTACCCCAAGGAGGAATATATAAAAAAGAATCGTCAATTTTCACTGAGTTTCATCATTTATTGAACTCATGACAATAATCTTTTCAACGTTACAAATGTGTTTTACAATACATCAGTTCATGTGTAAACAGTACCTTTAAACAGTATGGAAAGTTTTGCAAAATTTATTTTAGAACAGTTGACTTAAGTAAATGGTGAGTAAACTAGTGAGTCTAAACTTTTGATGGTGAGTATAGTTAAACACTGCTTCAAACATACATACAGATATAACACTGGTGTTTCCAGCAATCTATCTAAGTGAAGTCCTTACTTGTCTTTCTCTGTAGGTAGATGTCCATTCTTCTTTTTGAAGGCCGCTTCATACTTCTTGATCTCTGCCTCTAATCTTGCCTGCTCCGTGGCCATCATGGCTTTCTCTTCAGCAGTCTTTTTCGAGCTCTCCTTTTAAATAAAAGTGAGCGAGTGTGTGATCCCTTGTTTTGGTGCTATAGTCCAACAACAAATACTGGTGTGGACACTAAGAATGGACTTAATGTAGTGTTTGTTCACAAGGTCGAGCTAACACCGTGATAAATACATTAGGTAACTCCCTGCCTGATGCCCATTAGATACAGTGGTTCTCAACTACATATATTGATCATCCTCTGATTTTTCTTAAAATCATTAAGAACTTAGGCCTTCATCTATGTGCAAGTTCACTTGAGTACAGATGAGCTAGACATACTGCTTTTCAGCAAACTGCTAACATGGACACACAAAACTTTGAATAATTCAACATACGTTTGATGGCCTCAGAATGGCCTTCAACAAGATTTCAGTGTATATCTAATCACTATGAACAATCATTTGCTTACTCCTGACTCAGTTAACACTATGGATGTTGTATGTGTAAGCCATACCTCTGCGGCAGTTTTCGACGTCTCTGAAGCTGCCACAACAGCGGAGAGGGCAGCATACTGGTCCTCCAGCCTCATGTACTTGGTGTGCAGTGTTGCTGCATCCCCGGCCTGGCTCTTCAACACATTGTACTTCACCTGCCACTCTGCTTCGGTCCTGCATAATTATTTTCCAAATGATATACAGTTTTCAAGCTCTTGACAAGTGAGTGAGTATGGTTTTGCACCGCTTTTAGTTTTAGCAATAATCTAGCAGCATCACAGCAGGGACACCAGCAATGTGCTTCACATATTATACCCATGTGGAGAATTGAACTGTGGCCTTTGGTGTGACTATTGAACACTTTAACCACTAGGCCACACAGACAATACTATTACCATTAAGGAAAGGGCAGTTATTTTCAAATTTCATGTTGCCTGAAAAATCATTTAGTACACATGTAACTTGCTTATCTCACACAAGTATTTGAAGTATCCAAGTGCATTGGATAAAGGGAAGTAACTCAGTTTGTATCATCTTCTGTGAGTTTTGCTGACACATTCCAGACCTGCATCAATAAATTTCTGTAAGATAAATTCGTTTTCAACGATCCGTCCAGGTACAAAGGTCTAGAGAGCAGCTGACAACTTTTATTGACATTTCCATGGCAACAACAACAACTAACCTTCGAAACAAGTGCCAACTCGGCCTGCAGTTTGTTTATTTCAGCAACCCAGGCCTTCCTTTCTTCCTCCACCCTCTCCCGCTCCTCACCCATGGTTCGTCTTTCATCTATCATCTCTCGTCTCTCGCCATCAATGTGCTCCTTTTCGATTTCTTGCTGTTCTGAGTCTTTCACTACCATTGTGCCAACAACTGGAGGCCTGCTGTCACCATCAGTCTGGGTTTGGGCCACCGACATCTGTGGACTTGATCGAGGGGCAGCTGCAACTACTGCAGCTCCCACAGGGACAATGGTAGACATCGTGGAGTCTTGTTCAGACAGACGCATTTTCAAACTTTCCACTTCTGTAACCAAGGTCTGAAATCCAGAAGAAAGAAGTGGCAAAGTTTCCAAGATATCTGGGATGGGTGAGTGGGTGAGTGAGTTAGTTTTATGCCACTTTTAGCAATATTCCAGCAATATCATGGTGGGTGACACCAGAAATGGGCTTCACACATTGTATCCATGTGGGGAATCGACTCCGTTTAGCCCCTGACGGATGACACAAAGCTGTCAAATCTCAAAGGCAAAGAGATAACAAGCAAAGGAAATGCAGATTCACATGCTTTGAGTGAATCCTATTGAAAACAATGTTGAGTGCACAAACAACAGACATCCATTTCACCATTATTTATGCTGAAACAGTGTGAGCATCAATATTCTTTACATGGAAAGAATAAAAAACAAAAACAAAGTATTCATACTCAAACAGAATGAAGCAATATCACTAATTTTCAAGTAGGAAGAATACAAAATAGAAAATCATTCCAACAACAAATGGGCAAGACAACTGCATATGAATTATGCATTAGATTATTTGTGGTCTACTTACAGCATTTTCAGTTTTCATCTGAGCTAGTAGTTCTTCATGTTCTTTACCAACTGAAAAATAAACAGCAAGGGTGTTTAATGTGTCGCAGGGAACAATCTCTGGAGCAATATCATAGTATGTCAGGCCAACCATGTGTATGGCATCTATGAATGTTATCATACTTGGTGATGGGGTCTGAATCATGACCAAACTGAACTTTGAATAGATTGGAATGAGTGAGTGAGTGAGTTGAGTTGAGTTTTACGCCACTTGTAGAAACATTCCAGCAATATCACGGTGGGGACACCAGAAATGGGCTTCACACATTGTACCCATTTGGGGAATCAAACCCGGGTGTTTGGCGAAACGAGCGAACACATTAACCACTAGGCTACCCTACTGCCCCCCTCCTGGCACAACTAAGGCACATAACTCAGCATTGCAAATTACTACACCTTTAACCAATTTAAGACCTGAGATTACATAACAGACAACAAAGGCAGAAGTTTTAAGTTAATGATTTACAGGAATGAGTGAGTTCAGTTTTATGCAGCACTCAGCAATATTCCAGCTATATGGCAGCGGTCTGTAAATAATCGAGTCTGGACCAGACAATCCAGTGATCAACAACATGACCATCGATCTGCTCAAGTGGGAACCGATGACATGTGTCAACCAAGTCAGCGAGACTGACCACCTGATCACGTTAGTCGCCTCTTACGACAAGCATGGGTTACTGAAGGCCAATATTCTAACCCGGACCTTCACGGGTCACCTAATGTGGATCAACTTATGTGAATCACCTAAAGTGGATCACCTAATGTGAATCACCTAATGTCGATCACCTAATATGAATCACCTTATGTGGATCACCTAATGTGAATCACCTACCCGTGACTGCTGATGCACTGGCTTTGTCCACCAGCTGTGTGAAGTGAGTTGTCACCTCAGACTGAAATCAAACAAATGGGAATCATTCCTAATTGGTGGCCAAGCTACAGACAAAATCAACAGGAATTCATTTTATTAATTAACCTTACTTTTATTTATTAACCTTTATTCACTAAGCTCCCCTCTCAACAACAATTTAGACCAACACATTGTATAACCTATAGCATTCTTATCTGGCCATCAGTTTCATATTTCATATTTTATATTATTGCTGTCATCTGAAAATATCAGTAATGGAAAAAGATACATTTGAGGCAATGTGAGTGAGTGAGTATGTTTTCTAACATTGATCTTCACAGATCACTGATTCAGTCAGTTTTACGCCGCTTTTAGCAATATTCCAGCAACATCACGGTGGGGGACACCAGAAATGGGCTTCACACATTGTTCCCATGCCCCTATTTGAGGCAGAGACCATATACCAATATGTATGGCATATGGTCTCTGTTTGAGGATGAGAGGGACAAATGAACAAACCTTTTCATTTTCCAGTCGATCAATTTCCACCTTGTTTTTGATCAGGAGTACCTTCTTGTCTTTAAGTAATCTGTTATTCCTTTCTGTCAGACTCTGAAAATATCAGTATGTGGTGCAATGCATTTATGGAAACAAAATTCCAGTACTGCAAGTGAATAAAAGCAAAATAACTGACACATTCAAATACATTTGGTAGTAATTGACCGACGAAAATCAATGACCTAAAGCCACTTTTATCCTATCACACAAATGATCTGTTCAACACAGCATTCAGCAATATTCCAGGTATATGACAGTGAACTGTAATTTGTGTAAAGAACTGTGCCTGGACCAGTAATCAAGCGATTGATACTATTAGATCAACCTAGTTGAAAAATCTGAGCATCCCATTCAAGCACAAGCATAGGTGCTAAAAACACATTTTAACCCAAAACCCCTGGGTATTCATATACTGGTACATCATACTAATGTGCTATCAGACTTTCCGATTGATGTGAATACTGATGGATCAAGTAGCCCACGACCTGTGTAAACATGGAATCGGGAAACACTTACAGAAAATGTAAGGTCCACTTAAAATCAATACCATTCTATTGTGACTGATTGTGCTCCAATTGAGGAATAATCTCACCGCAAGGACCTCGTTCCAGTAGGCCTCCTTCTTGGTGAGTTCCGTCCTGTGGATGTCGATGACCTGGCGGAATGTCGTCACCTTGCCCGAGTATTGCTCCCTCAGACACAGGACAAACGCGTTGAACTGGGACTGGTCACACAGAGGAAGGGACAGGGTTAGAAATCAAGAGGGTCCCTGGGATGCTTAAGAAATTCGGCTGGAGTATTTGGATCAGGACGTCCTAAATAATATTAGGATGTCAAAGCTTCATTGCTTTTCATTATTCATGTCAATAACTCACTACATATACAGTCAAACCAATGAATCACTGAATCATGGATAAGCAGTTATGTCCCTTTGGATGTATAAACCTAATTGTTCTTTAGAAAGTCATTTGTAAGTGATTTACTGAAAAGGTTTCAAGCTGTCAAGATATGTCAAACATATCCACTACCTATCCTTGAAGGATTATCATAAATAGCTTTCAATATTTTCAGATGTTATTGCTTAATTGATACCAGGTGCATTTCATCAATAGCTTTAAGTGGCATTGTAGAAGCTGTAGGGTGTTGTTGGGTATTATGGAACAGCTATCACTGTATCAAGACATGAAAAATAGCTATTGCATACAACAAACTTTCTATTGTGAATCATATTCACATGTAAAGACAAGTTTCTGCCATCTGCCACACTTGTCATAGATTGCGATATCTTACAGCATCAACATATTTTACTTTTTGCCCATGCTGGGATAAAACAAAAAAATGAACTTGAAATCAACATTTCACACACAAAATGTCATGAGTTTCACCTGTGTTTCATCCTCAATAGCTCGGTAGTGTTTGTCAATGTCGTGAACGATTCTGATGTGATTGGTCTTCATGTTCGTCATGTCGTCCATGATACGTGATATGGTTTTTCGAGCATACAAGTAGGGAATGTACGCATTCTGTTCTGGGCCCTCAACCTCCAAACCAGACTTCGATCTCAGGCTCACTGCATCTAGGAAGGTAATCAAGACAAGTAACCACCATCAGTGAGATAAGGGAACACTGTAACTTGCAGTTCTGGTGAGCATTGCAAGTACAGAGACTGTCAGACTATTGATATTAAATCATTGCACAGACAAGAATCTTTTCACCTCATCTTCTCACTCTTTTCAGATTGAGTTGAGGTTACTTGAGTGCAAGTTCAATGTTGCACCATCTGAATGTTTCACCACTGAGTTTTGACCTGTGGCTATCTGGGTCGGAATTGGTCTTCAGCAACCCATGCTTGTCACAAGAAGTGACTAACGGTATCGGGTGGTCAGGCTCGCTAACTTGGTTGACACATGTCATCACATCCCAATAACATAGATCAATGCTCATGCTGTTGATCACTGGATTGTCTGGCCCAGACTTGATTATTTACAGACCGCCGCCATATGGCTGGAATATTGGCGAGTGCAGCGTTAAACAACAACCAAACCAATCCATAGAGTTTTTAGTCATTTCAAAAGCTCCATGTTCGTGACTTAAACAACTACACTACTTGTATGAAAGACTTACATAATGTATTTCATAATCAGCAGAATTAGGAGCTTCATGCTTTGGAGATTTCTTTAGTACAGTGGTGTTTGAGAACTTGCTCATTCATTAAACCACTGCTTTAGTGTAATGTATGATCATAAACATGGAAAAGTGATTAAAACAAGCAATGGTCAATGGAACACGTTCATGGAAACTGTACAGTGTTCATAACATTTATTGGTTTTCTTTCAACCTTGTGCTGCACACATTTCCCATAAAGTCCTACAGCACACTCTGCAACATGTTTAAGGTAGATGATCAAAGTTTAACACACCACCTTCTCCCTTTTGCTTTCCATTCTTGTCAATGCAGCTGACAACTGTCGATGTGGACTTGGCACTAGAAGGTCCTATAAAGACATCAAATGATTTGAAAGAAAATCTCTATTTCACTTAAAATAGTACAAACTTAACTCGAAAAATCATGTAGAGCATAAAAAAAGTATTAGGCATTGATCCAATAAACAACCTTTTCCTTGCCAGTCCAACTGGAGAAAACATGCTCCATTGACGCATTAACACGATTTACTGACTCCACTTATTAGTTTCTGCAAAGATGTGGCTGTTCTGGTTGCTTTTACAATTTGAGGTCATTGTTCTGATTTGATACCTCTGAGTGTCCAATCAGAATCAAGTAATATCCAAATCATGGTGGAATAACCAATCAACTCACTCTGTTTGGATCCTGTTGGTGTTTCACTTCTATCAGTCCAGGCCTCTATAATATCAACAAGTGAGTTTTCAAAAGGTAGGCAGTGAAATATATGCATTCAAATTCAATTTTTTTATTCACCTAAGTGAATTATATTGATTTTATATTCTGAGAGAGAGAGAGAAAGAAAGGGACACAGATACTGCTCAGTTTCGAAAACAAAGTGCTTGGATGATGATCTATTTTATGTGGCTTATTCCCCTTTATAAATATAGCAGTATAATGCTTACCTCTGGCAGATAATGTTGATCTGATGGAGACTGCACTGCCCATGTTGGAGGAGCTACCCTGGGGCAGAGGCTCAACAACATTCTTGCTGAAGGGGGAAGGACTCCTGCGAACTCTGGGTGACGTGAGAGAGACGGGAGTACCAGGTCGTGAGGATGGAGTACCAGGTCGTGAGGATGGAGTACCAGGCCTTGAAGATGGAGTACCTGGCCGTGATCGGTTCTTCTCACTGACTGAATCATTGTCGGCTTCCTGCATTAAAACAAGGATCCAAGAGTTTGGCACAAATTGTTGCATTTGGACAAAATCTATGACATTTATCATTCAGGCAATTTTCCGATCTTTACATGATAAATTCCAGGAACAGACATGTGAATATCTGGGTTGGAATTGATATTCAGCAACCCATGCTTGTTGGGACGGGGATTGTGTGGTCAGGCTCGCTGACTTGGCTGACATGTCATCATATCCCAATTTACGCAGATCGATGCTCATGCTATTGATCAATGGATATTCTGGCCCAGACTCGATTACTTACAGACCGCTGCCATATAACTGTACAAGTGAGTCCGGTAATTCCGCACATCCGGTAATTCTGCGCAGCTGCAATAGCGTACTTCCGTATCGAGGTAAACAACATCAGCTACCATATTTACGCTTGAAATCGGGACATTTCTACAAGGGACTGGCTTTTAATCACAAAAGGTAAGTAAATGTAATTTTCTGATTAAAATTGATATTTTATACTTATCCTGACTCATACTAAATGCTTGTCTCCTCCTTCTTGTGAATGATAGTGGAACACTTGAAATCCCTTGAAGTTCCCTTCTAAAAAGCGGACGTAAAATCATCACTCACCCACGAGTAGTCTCCCTTGCCTCCTTTGGCGCACTTTTTGGTCATATGACCAGCTATGTTTGTCACTCTCTCCGTTTGTATGCCCAACAACCGGATTTACAGGGAAATCCAGAGTGCCCTGAGAGGGGAGGTTGGGAGGGCTCACCTCATGAGTCAGGATAAGCATAAATATCAATTTTAGTCTGAAAATCAGTGGTGGGTCAGGCCACTTCTTGGATTCACTGGCTGCTGTTTTACGTCCTGTATTACCCCCCATGGGAACTTATGACGGCAGTGCCGATGATTCTGTTCTTCCAACTTCCATCACAAATTGTCAGATTTCTTCCGAAACTTCTCCTGACATTTTCAAGTGGATTTTAGATACACTTATGTTCCATTAGTTATCTATTGCAACTCCATCTCTTGATACGTGCATCAAGTGGAGATGCGACCCTTCTTCATGTATGAGTAAGTCCTATACAAGTACAGGGTCTATCATTCATGCTACAGTCCGTTTGAGTCAGAAACGGACCGATGAATTGCAAATTTTATCATTGTACAAAATTGCCACATAAATATAAATAGTACACGTTTATCATTTACTAATACCCAACAGCTTTCTTATATTGGAAAATTTTCCAGACTCCACCAAAAAAGTTCTTTAAGAAACTATCATTAAAATTTTGACACAGTTCACTATTTGTTACGAGGGAGGAGTGCAGAGAAAGGGACAGCCAGGTGTTAGAGAAGCACGTGCACAAGTGCCCACCAAGTTATTGATTCATTAGCCTGTGCTGTGCCGTCTCCATCCTTTCTCGCACACCTGGCTGTCCCTTTCTCTGCACTCCTCCCTCGTAACCAATAGTGAACTGTGTCAAAAAATTTATGACTTTTTTGGTGGAGTCCGGAAAAAACTTCTTTTGTTTTTCTTTATTTTTTATTGGTTCTCAGGATTACAATGTCATATGTAGAACAGTGATGTACAGACAGATGGATGATGTACAGGTACTATGTCAATATCATGTTAATACACATATATAAGTCAATAAAAGAGAAATATGACCTCAGGTAAATTGGATACATTTTCAATTCATCAAAGTACTGGGAAGAGAAGACCCCATTTATGATTGAAATCTTCTATTTTATTATTTCTTTTGCATATATGGTTTTCCACAAAGAATATTTCTTTCAAAGTTTTTATAAATAGAGTTCAGTTTGGATGCATATTTTTAATACTGCATACGTAAATGTGTCTTTCTGCTGCAATGATGATGTGATTTAGTAATATATTATGATGAAGAGTACCAAACCAAACCATATGTTTTGATAATAGCAATAATAATATAATACCACTTTGTTGTCAAGGTGAGCACCCCATCCTTGTAGTGATACATCCACGTAGAGATGAGTGTTGCAAACCGGCTCTGACAAAAAGGTTCCTCTGCAAACATTCGACTTCTGAGTCCACCATAGGAGGTATGGTTTCAAGCTGTCCGGTAGTATCAGCGGATCCAGACTGTCGAGATGGGCGTTCACAAATATTTGTAGTGGGCGCAGCTGTAATCTCCCTCTGCGAGTCATGTCTTGAGCCGAGCATGCTTTGCCAAGCACGTAGTGTCAATGGAGAGAGCATTGCTTGAGATATCATATGTTGTATCTTGACCCAACGATCCTCTAGGACGACCATGTGATTCTGTGGTGTGATGAGCCATATTCCCAGAAATTGAAGATCCTGTTTTGGTTCCAACTCCGATTAGGAGATTACCAGCCATCTACTGCAATCATGTCCTACGTTGTAGGTAAGTGCATCTAGGAACCCTTGCCATGTTCGCATGGTAGAGGAGAGATGATCGATTCTGGACTCATGGCTTGAAGCTTGTCTCATCAATCTTCCGGTAATATGTAATGAAGATGTTGCCACCAGAATCCGAACAATGTGCAGCGATGATGCATAATACGTCGTCTCTAGATCAGCAACAATCTATGATGTACTGGGACTGCCATCGATGTGAAGTCTATTTATAGTCGACTGGCTGCCGCGAGCAGAAACCGTCTAACACTTGTCGCTGCAAGTCCCCAGATGACCAATATTAAATCTGCTGACAGGGGATCCTCGAACCAGGCTGTATCCTGCTAACTGGACTGTAAATGGAGCCTTTCCCACGTTGAAAGAGTTGTTTACAACTGTAGACGACTTCCTGGCACGTGACTATGACCTAGTTTTGCGCAGGGCATTGTCTCTCATGGACCAATCAGATTTCAGATGTGACGTTACACGAGTGAACACGTGTCTAGATGGCTGAGTGGAAGCGCGCGAAAACTTCGCCGCGTAGTACCGATGTAAGCAGACTGTTCCCTGTCTGTTGTGACTGTATTCTTCAACTTAATAATCTTTACTGCAGTCGTCATCTTATACAGATGTTCTGTAAAGTTGACCGTAACCGATGTCTCGCTGAGGAACTGCGACAAAGCTGTTAACTGTCCCCTTGATATCTTGTAAGCCCATGTGATGAAAATTCATCTTCAGTGTTTCATCGGATGTTATCTGACATCCTTAGTTCAGGTGTGCGTCTCTTCCTTCAGCCACACGTTGATCCAACATAGCCAACATCTAGTTGTAGTGTACAGTTGCGTTATCTTCTTATCTTCCATCTTGAAGATCTATTACGGGATTTACTGATGATCCTGAACGGTGGGACATGCTGACTCTGATTACAGGTTGATGAAGGTCCAAGTTGGAAGATCCGTATCTGCGCAGTCTGTAGAATCCTGGAAAATGACTGGATCTACTTCTGTGTTAGAATCCTTCCTGCTTAGACGCTGAAACTGCGTGGAGGCTCCATCGTGGACTGCTAACGCTAAGCTGGCGTTCGTTGAATCCTCCAGGCTTCTAACTGCTGATACTTCTGAAGGTAAAGATCTTCGCGAACGTAACCGTTCGTGCAGGTCTTCATCCAAGAGAGCTTGCATGGCTTATATTCCTTCGCGCAGGGCGACTGTCATCGGAGTGGTCTGCTATGCTGAGCTGATGTTAGTAGAGTTCTCCAGACTTCTAACTTCAGACGGTGAAGTTGGACATTTCCCTATCTGAAGATCCATAATGACGTGAGTCTCTGTATGTAGATCTGTATGTAAAGCATGCAGGTGAACGGTCCCGCTGTGACCATGTATTCCTCCTGGAGTCTTGAGATATCTCTCTAGGCCTTCACGAAGGCTGATTGACGGAATCTCCCCTCTGTGAGATGTGGAGTGCCTGCGCGCAGGTTCCCGATGTGAGTCTAAGTCCGACGGTGATGACGATCCGTATCTACGATGTTTGTAGGGTTCTGGAGAACGATTCGATCTGCCTCTGCGTGGAGAATTACTTAGCAGTTCCTTCAGGGACGTCTAAGGCTGAACTGACGCTGGTAGCGTTGTCCAGGCTCCTAACTTCAGACGGGGAAGATCGTCGGATGCGTGAGCCTTCACGCAGGCTTCCCTCTTATTCCAAGTGCGTTGGAGAGGCTGCTGAATCTTCACGCAGGCCTGTAGTCATCGGAGTGGTCTTCGTAACATCTTTCTCCTGTGCGAAGCAACGTTCCATCATCGACATCATATGATCTGTAAACTGTTGCATAAACAGCCCCGGGTTGAAGTTATGCGATGTCTGTTGTGACTGCTGCTATCTCTGGTACCTGATGTCTGCGTTGATAGAAGGTCTTCTGTCAATGTCTACACTGATATAGTTGCCGATGTAGCTGTTGAGGCAGGTTTCGTCTTCTTGCTGATGACTGTGACTTCAGGTATGATGATTGGGGATCATCATACACGTCTGCTTCTTCCCGGAGGTACAATATCAGCAGTGAAGGATCTTGTCTTCTGCGTAGAGCTGTGAAGAGACTTTGACGAAGTCTTAGGAGCTGTAGACTTCTTCTTCTGCGCTGAAGAAGATCTCGTCTTCTTCGTCTGCGATAAGGACAGCTCCGTTGACGAAGATCTCTACTTATTCGAGACGGAGTTCATCACTGGAACAGCGACCTACCCTCGTAAAACGCTCATCAAGACACTGGAATTATGAACATCAGCAGCAGGAGCTAACACACAATTATCAAGGCAATCACTCAATTTACCAGACATGACTTGTGAATACCTTCTTACCCAGTCCTTTGCATGTCTATGAAGAGAAAAAAAAGGTAGTTATTACATTCAAAAGTAGTTAGTTTCTGACAATGTTTACAGCGATAGCTGGAAGAACATCTAGTTGTGCAATCAGGACATAATATATGCGGGTCAGCCACAGACAGCCGGTACCTACAACGAGTTTTCATCAATTGTAAACCAGATGAAAAACATGGCAAACAACGTATAATTTAGACATAATATCAAAACATTTGATAATATACAATCCAAAAAACGTATACAGCTGCCATTTAGATGTAAAAGGTCCAAAATAGAAAAGGATATGTGCCGTATAGGGACCCAGGTGCTCTCACAATCGTCATCAAGGGCGAAGAAGGAGAGAGTGACAAACATAGCTTGTCATGTGACCAAAAAGGGAGATAAAGGAGGCAAGGGAGACTACTCATGGGTGAGTGATGATTTTATGTCTGCTTTTTAGAAGGGAACTTCAAGGGATTTCAAGTGTTCCACTATCATTTGCAAGAAGAAGGAGACAAGCATTTAGCATGAGTCAGGATAAGGAAAAATATAACAGTAATTGACAGATAAATTGACAGTTTTATGAAAATTTCGTTTTCTTCAGACTTTTTAACCTTTTTCTTCATTATTCATAATTGGATTTAATATGAAACACTCTTCCATACATTGATGAAGTGATTTTTGAAAATAATCTGGCCCTAATACGCTTCCATACTTCGGATCTCCAGCTGGATGTTATGCGCATCAGTTGCTGTGCAGAATTACCGGACAGCAAGCGATGTCGTCAGAACACCGGTAAGGTCAACCGTATGGCATAATGCAGCGTTAGAATCTTATAGTTGTCAATAAAACTTATATTTCTAGGTAAATATGATGCATACTAGCATGTTTAGTCACGTAAACCACAAAAAATAAGAGATTTTAGTTGCCGTGTTGCGATCGATGTGCTTAGGTGTGCGGAATTACCGGACAACATTGTAATAGTGCTGAGTGTGGCATAAAAATAAACTCAATCATTCCTAGAACATAGTGAGTGAGTAGGGGGTTTATTGCCACTTAGAACAGTATCACGTGTTCAAATTTAGGGAGAAGTTTGCTTTGAAAAGTATTTTAATTGAATGATGGTCTGTCAGCCTGGGAGGAAGGTCTGAAGTGATGTAGAGTGTCTACAGTTATAGTGAGTCCCATAAACCTTGGTTTGGTCCTGACAAACCCCAAAAGATGATGTGGCATGCCAGATGTGAACCAACCAGCATAGGATTCTGGTAATTCTAAGGTATCCAAACAAAGAATGAACTGCATACTGAAGAATAATTCTAATTGTGTTCATGGGTTTGGAAATAGTGAAAAAAATATCTCCAACATGCTTGCCATCAAAACGCACTGAGGAAGGTATAAATATAAGAGCCTTGTATATAGAACAGTTAAAATAACATCCTGTCCTTTTCCAACTTGGATGGATTGACAGTGGGACTGACAGATGAAATAGTGTTTGGAAGCAGACAAAACTGTTGTTCATAGACAGAGGCTAGCATTCTGTTCTAAACATATCATCTTCAAACAGAAATTAAAATATATAGAACTGAGAATTAATTTTACCTGTGAACCCTTTTCTTTGGGAGGTTCTGTTTTAGTTTTATCGCCATTTTCTTCTTGCTTGGCTTCCAATTTCTTTTTCTTTTCTATGCTTTTATCCCTTTTCTTCTTCCTATATCTGACTGGACTTTCGGGTGCAGGCTTGCTAGGTTCATCCTGGGACTTATAACAATACAAAAGCAATTAAATCTTGCAATCATTTGAAATGTACTAACCTCAGAATTGTTAATGATCATCAGATGAAATATATCATGAAAAAGCTGACTGAGTTTTGGTTTTACGCCGCTTTTAGCAATATTCCAGCAACATCACGGCTGGGGACACCAGAAATGGGCTTATCATGAAAAAGGAAAAAACGAGAATTATCCAAAAGGAAAGACAAAAGTTATGTCCCAAATTTAATTAAGCTGAAACTTACAAATATATGTGCAACTAGTGTAACTAGTAAATGTGGTCACAATGTCAATTAAACAGTGTTCATTATCCATTTTATATTTGCATAATACGTATCCACACATTAACACATCTACCTTACTTTCAAACATTGTAACTAGTATAACATATATGACCATAAAAGTAGCTTGAAAAATAATGACAAACTCTGCAAATTACTTCCCATTTTCCTGAAAGGAGCTGAACCATTTCCATAGCACAAACCTGCAATGTTGTATCCAAAATGTTTTCATCCTCGGCACCAGACACAACCAAAGGTGGACTTTTGTCTGTAAAATGAACAAATTGTATGAAATGAATTTGTGTAAAAAAATATCAGTCTCTAAACCTTACTCACATTTAACATAACATCTGGGCCATTTCACTCACCGCTTTTCGGGTTTAGCAGCCTTCTTCTGAGGGTTTCTTAATACTCAAGAGTTTTTTCTAGGATTATTTTTAGTTAACTTTAAAAATAATTAGAATTGGTGATGTTACTAAAAAAACTACCTAAATTTCCTGTTACATGAATTAGAAAACATATCATGTACCATACGTTGCATAATCAGGTAAGTTGTCCACATTTACAAGTAGGGATACTGTTGTCTGTTTGAATACCACAGCTGTGAATGAACAAAAATGAGGGGCCATAGGTATCTTGGGTCTGGGCTAAATTGTTTCAAAACAAATTCACAATAGTGTTGCATCAAGATCTGGGTTCGATTTGGTTTTCACTTCAGCAACCCATGCTTATCATAAAAGGCAACTAACAGGATCACGTGGTCAGGATCGCTGACGCGGTTGACATATGTCATCGTATCCCAACTGAGTATATCGATGCTCATGCTGTTGATCACTGGATTGTCTTGTCCAGACTCGATTTCTTTTACAGACTGTTGCTATATAGCTGGAATATTGCTGAGTGCAGCATTAAACAACAAAAAACAAAACAAAACAAAATAAACATATGATTCATAAAAGTATTTTAACAGACATTATTAAACAGTTTACCTTCCAAAGGAATAACTTGTGCTGCACTCTTGGATGACTTTTTCTTCTTGATCTTTAACTTTGATGCCATTCTACTAACCTACTGTGATGAACTGGGAATCCAACTGAAAAACTGTAAAAAAAAGTTATTCATAATGTTGATTATTTTGATGATGATGATAATGATGATGATTTCATAATCTGATGATGAATCCTCCTAATCTTCATTATCAACATTACGGATAACCATTTTCTACACACACACATGCATATATGCACATGTGCGCACACATGCACACACACACACACACAAGCACACATAGACATATCCCAACACGAGCTGAATTCAACGACTGCATTGTTTGTGCTATATCAGGGTGAGTATGTGTGAGATCGGAGTGCACAAGTGTACAAGAAGTTTCATCGGCAGGGCGGATGCCCAGTCACTATCATGAGAAGTTTGACAACTGAAATCCAGAAGTTAAGTTATATAAAAAGCAAACAAACATCAGTAATATTTACCCAAGATCGTTAATACCACTTCAAATGCAAAATCAATTACATTTATAACAAAAAATCGCAAGCGAAAATTCAGTAACATCAGTCATCCACTAGTGACAGGCAATATATACATAGGAAGCCATGTGATGACAACACTCCCTTGCAGTGCGGAGCCAAAAGTATGGCTCATCGTCGAAAATCCATAAAATCCTCACATGTGCGTAAGCGGCAATAGTTTTGCCGATATGATGTCATCAACGCAATTTTGGTAGGAAACACTTGATATTTTTGTGTGAAATAAATGAATTTATCCGTTATCACTCAAGGTTAGTAAAACAAAAACTTTAAACAATATTGCACATAAAAATTACCTATTTGTCTTACATCGTCGAAAACCCCGACACCGGCATACATATGCAACTGTTATCAAGATATTATCATTAAAATAAATTGTCCATTATGGGGGATGTGATATAAAATACTCTCACTGTTGCCCCCCCAAAAAGAGTTCTTTTCCAGCTACCTTTTGAGTAAAAAATAGAGTTTGTATATTGAACCTTTGATGACGAGAACCAGATCTAGTTTCTGAGTCACAAAATTTGGGAGAAGAATGAAGTAAGTTGACGGAAGATTTTGTCTTACATGGTGTAATTAAGTCAAGATGTCAGTGATGATATTTAATGTTAGTCCAAACAAGAGCAGTATTTCAAACAAAATAACTCTATTGTCTATTGTGTATTGTATAAGTTAGATCTTGTGCAAATTTCATTTCCTCAAACGGGGTTTTGTTATTGTCATCTCTGTATAGAAAAACTGTCGAAATATTGTTTCCTGAAGTGTATTTTCCCATTTTGTCACACATCGTTGAGGGCATGTACAGCACAAACATTGTTAAAATATTTGGGTGACACACAATGTCAATACACAGATAAACAGGCTTGAGAATAAGTCGAAGATTGATCGCGAATCTTGGCAGGTGCGCGGTGATCGTGATTCTGGACCACTCGATGAATTTCCTTCATAAAATATTATGTACACGGAATATATGTTTCAGCTATCTTTTCTAAACCTGTGAGAAAGACATTGATTAAGGTATTTGTTGATATGTGACATCTAGAGTGACATACGTACACTTTCTCCTTACGTCAACATGCGGCGGCCATTTTGAAGCTTCCTCGAAAACTATGGTGATGGTGACGTCACAACAGGAAACGTCATCAAATCATGTGCTCGCATTTCGCGAGCAGACGAATTTGTAAACGCTGCTTCATCGAGTTTCTATCTTACGTGACTTCGTGCAATTATGTAACCAGACCAGGATGAACTGAAAAGAACAAAATGTGAACTGCAGGGGGAAAATACAAGATGGAATGAAATAAGGCTGAGGCATGGACCTGTCCTGTGGAATCCTTTTCGGGAAGTATGCACTCCAATGATGTATCAACTGGAACTTATAATGTCAGCTCTTAAAGCATCACTGATAAATATCCATGTACGTTTTCAACAGCAAATTAAAGACTGAGCATATGTCAGGTCATGCAAACCTAATTACTCACAAAGAAATATTTTTAAGAAAATAAAAAAATAGACTGGAAAACTCTCCACTATATATAATATAGTTAAATACAGTGGCATTCGTTTACTGTACCGCTCTGTTGTAAAGAGTGGTGGTGTGTGGTCTTGTGCATAGAGCCCAAGTCACCACAGTCCTTGGCAGCTTGACTCCTGAGAGTTTCTAGGACTTCTATACTGCCACACAACAAGTACACGTGACACATGTTGTCTCACCTCAGGCAAGTGAGTTTGTCCAAGATTGCCTCTGTCCACCCAGAAGAAAATGGGTACCCAGTGGGATAAGTCATATATGACTATTAACCTTCTAGAGCCTCACAGGCAGTTTGGGTTATCCAGGGTAATTATGTCCATCATGTTGTATGCGCTTAGAGCATGCCTGTGCGGTGTGGTGTTCAGTTATGACTGTATTATTATAAAGAAAAATATATAGCACTGGATCATATGCAGACTGCTTTATAAGTTGTTTTCTGTGCCTGTGTCAAAACGGACGAATTATTCAATACCAGGCAGATTTATTTCTGCTGTGTTTCTTTTCTACCTTAAAACCCCAAAACTATAAATTCTGCATATTATTTTGAAATGTGTGTCCAATAATATAGGCCATTTGTAAAAAATATATTTCAAAAGGCTTTTGTAATGGGAAACCTAAAACAAGGACAAAAGGATAATTGAATGTAAGAATGGTTTCAGCCAAATAGTATTTCTTTTGTGTTTTTCAAGCTTGGTAACTATTTTGTAAACTTTGAAAACTTTTGGCCAGGTTGAATACATTGTGTCTAAGAATTCATTAAATACAAATTATGGAATATTCATAAATGCACATATAACAATGGAAATATTTTTGTGATGACCACTAACCCAAATAAGAATATATTATATATGCATATCATTTGACACAAACCAATATAAATACAAATGTTACTATTACTAGTTTTTATGTAAAAGAGGTTTAATGTCAATATTGATAATTTGAAATTATGTATTGTTTATTCCTAAAACGATGGTCGTCAATTCCTGACTTTTGTAGCAGATTAAACTTGGAAATGGGTTGCCACTGAGGTTAAGACTGGTGGTGAATATTTCTTACCCTGAGAGCATGCACATTGTGAAAATGTGAAGTCCTCCTTCAGGCAAATGATCTATTTTGACAGATCCAGTGTGCCAATGAAACCCAGGAATCAGTAGCCTGAAGTTTGAGTCTCTACTTGTGTCTGTTCTAGGAGGTCTGAGACAGTAAGGAGAGCTGGAGATTTTCCAGAAAAGGAGAAGGAGGAATTCGTGAGGGCACTGCCCGAAGCCACGCCTGTAGCCTCTCAAGCACAGCAGAGGTAGGTGCCACAGTTATTTTCATATATCAAGCCATCTATTTGACATTTGGTCAGTGCTTTTAATGCTGGTCTGAGCAGATATATTTATGCTGAAACAGTAAAAAAGTGTAATCACAAATGAGTTTAAGGAAATAATTACATTGAGTCATCTATTTGGTAGAAGATATTTAACAGTGTTCTGAACATATGCATTTCGCTGATACAGTATGAAATGCAATCCCAATTGCAAACAATTTAAAAATAATAATTATTATTTTACAATTAATCCTGGTGTGACTGTTACTGGGCAAAAATATCATGTTTAATGTAGCTGATGTTTATTGTGATGTGAAAAAATAACAAAATTATTCCAATGTATGTGCTAATATCATATAACCAACTAGCTGTTTGTAAATATGATATACATTTCTAGCCATTATATTTACTGAAACAATGAATATGTGCTAAATTATTCAATAAGAACATTTTCATTTTCTGTTTTATATAATTGTAGTACAGATATATTGAAAAGATAATGAAAAACAATTTGAAATGCATACCATCTTGTTTCTCTTTTAATCAACAGGAATTGTTACTAAAAAATCACATCAGTATGAAATATCTTTGAAGCGTAACAAATTTAGGATATACAGACACATTGATATTTTAGTAGAGGGCAAAATAACAAAATAATACTACCAATATGCTCATGATTATAATTACACAATTAAGGAATTATGTTTGCAGTTTATCCAAAGAAATGTATGTATATATTGAGAAATGAAAAATCACAAATAATTCATCTATTTCCTTGTGAAAAGATCATATTTACTCATAAACAGGCTTTTCTGCTGTAATTATGATCTATGTAATGGAGACCCAATGAAGGTCTGGGTTAGATTGAACCTTCAGTAACCCATGCTTGTCATAAGAGGCGACTAATGGGATCGGGTGGTCAGGCTCGCTGGCTTGTTTACACATGTCATCGGTTCCCAATTGTGCTGGTCGATGCTCATGCTGTTGATTACTGAATTGTCTGGTCCAGATTTGATTATTTACAGACTGCTGCCATATAGCTGGAATATTGCTGAGTGCGGCGTAAAACAAAACTCACTCACTCACTATGTGTAATGGAAATCACCCTATTCACATATATAGACCAAATGTACTGTTGATTTTTCTTCAGCTATTCTGCTTACATTGTTGGTCATGCAAAAAGACAAGGACTGAATATTGAAGAACCTGTGGTAAGTTGAACAATGTTCTCAGTTTCTGATAAACATGTATATAATTACATGTTAGCTGAGTCACAATTTTTCAAATACATTTTATTCCTGTTTAATTCATCAGCGTGAAGTTGACTCACAAATGTCATGCTGTGACTCTGCACCCTGTGAAAAGGACATATTGTGTGTTAAACGAATTGGCAGGTTTCAGTGGAATTATAAACATGTTAAAGCACAAGGAGTCCCAAGAAGCAGGCTACATGAGAGGGCTTATATAGAGGCCTTGATATCTGTTATTGTGACATACATGATTGTCAACACATATGAATCATTCAGAATTGGTTTTATTCAACATATATGTATGTCACCGTTGAAAAGAGGGCAAGAATCAGATAATGCATGTAAATAAATTATTTCTTTATTTATAAAAGACTGTAGAAACTGTTTCCTGATCTTTGGTCTTTACAGAAATTTCTTTCATTCTTTTTACCAAAAACATCTTAAGCCTTTTGTGTACAGTAATGTACACTGAACATTTGTTTGTGTTAGATTAAATTTGAAAACTCTTCTATTGTAGGTGGGGACTGTGTCAAAGGTTTGCAGATGAATTCCCCATGTTCCTGTTCACCTGCCTTCTTCAACAAATAATGTGTGATAGACCATTAAAGTGAACCAGTTATTGGCAGAAAGTAAATAGTAGAAACTTAAATATAATAAAGAGCACTTGTTCCCATGGAATGAATCATAGAATAATCATTTACAAACACACACACACACACACACACACACACACACACAAACACAAACAGGATTAAAAGGCACTTAAATTTATGGATAATTTCTGATATGTTTTGAAGTGTATGCAAATCTAATTAGAAATAAACTATATTTTGTCTTTTGTAGTTCACACAAATTCAAGCGCAAGTGTTTATCATGACAAAATATGCATACAAAAGGTTAAGGTGCAAAAGAAACATGGGAAATATGGCACTATTTTCAGTTAACATTTGGAAGAATGACAAATATATGATTATCAGACTTCTTTTCTTGAACTGATTCATATTTTTCACAAATCAACAAGTACACCAAAATACATAAGTATTATCAGATCCTGATGGGCAAATATTTAAAATGAAACCTTATCGACTACTGCAGAAAATGAAAGAGTGACCCTTGTCTATAACAAACAAATCTTACAAAGGGCCACCCACCACGTTAAGAAAATCTGTTTAGAAGTAAAAGTTTGATAAAATCCCACAAGTGTGTGGATATTTGTTCACCAATGAGGAAGTGCTAAGTCATTATTGACAGAACTTTCATAAAGCTTTACTTGTTCCTTATTCATTGAGGTAAAGTTACAAGTTAAGGTTTGAAAGGGTTTTCAGAAAAGAATTTTATCAGTCAACTAATGTGGATATTAAAAGAAAATGACAATATAGTGCACTCAAAGAGAAAATCAATGGACAGAGTTATTATAAAAAATGTTTAAGGACTACCAAACCTAATTTATGTCTGTAAACTTACTGGCAACTTCTTGGGTTCGCGTTAACAAATTAAAAAATCTCTGAATACTGAATGTCTCTCTTTTCTTTTGAGAACTCCTACATACTTGGACTAGCAAGCTGGTGTTAATGCAGATTTATTTCAAAATGTTTGAATTGAATTGGTAATAAGTGGCTTATTTTTTCAGTCTGTTGACTGGTATCACTCACTGATTCTGTACAGTTGACAGTAAGGCTCTTTTCCAGTGTGATGTTTTCCATGGAATGAAAAGAAGACGAGGAGACAGTTTTGACTTTGAAAATCTTTATTCTCCTCTGTCATGTGATCATCTGCCACATCCAAGTAAGCTGAGGTAAAATCATCTTTTCACTTTGAAGAAATAAATAAAGACCTATCATCCATAAGATAATGTTTGAATCCTATACAATATATTGTTCGATTACCATGATTATCATTTATTTAGGTATTCTCAGAGGCCAGTATTTGGGTCTAAATCTTTCTAGAATATTAGATAAAATTCCCTATTTGAAATTGAAAACATTTCATACAACTATTATGACTAGTGTTTTAGATTAATAACCGGGAAATAATAAAAGCATTTTATGTTGATTAGTGCTGTGTTAAACAGAATAATGGACTGGGCAGAGTTACACAGAGCTATCTTAACATTAAGACTTGTGTATGTTTATGTTAAAATAGTCATAGTGCAAAGATCGCTTTGTGCTTGTGGGCGCTGGTCACTTGTAGGGGAACACGGGGTTGATTGGGGGGATATAACATGTGGGGGAGAGAAATACAACATAAAATATGTGATGTAGGGGTTGGGGGCAGCAACCCCCATCCTATAATACATTACCATTACCAAAGATCTTCCTGAAAATCAGTTTTGAACCTAACAATCATCATCTATTTTGCCGAGTATGCTTAAACTTTCCTTTATGGTCCTATACATATTAGGTTAATGATATAAAATTTGATTTAGCTCATTATAAATCATTGTTAAATGGTGATTGATCTTGCTGTTATCATAGAGTAGTTCCATCATCCATGGTACACTGGTTTTGTTTGTCAATGTCAACATGTGAAATGGGAGCTTTTCCCATGTGTACATTTTTGTGAACTGGACTTTCAAGTGCATGATAAACCATGTCCTTTTCAGGCCATAATCTGGGTAAAAATGCATCCAGATACTGTGAAATTTGTTACATGTCTGCAGAATGTGTGTTGGAGAGAAGAGTTGTCATACCAGGTTGAGTACTCAAGTAAGACATGAGTTCATTTAAATCAGACCCGTGAAGATCCGGGTTAGAATCGGTCTTCAGTAACCCATGCTTGTTGTAAGAGGCGACTAACGGGATCGGGTGGTCAGGCTTGCTGACTGGGTTGACACATACCATTGTATCCCAATTGTGTAGATCGATGCGTATGCTGTTGATATCTGGATTGTCTGGTCCAGACTCAATTATTTACAGACCGCTGACATATAGCTGGAATATTGTTTAAAACTAAACTCACTCACTAACTCATTTAAATCCAGCCTGTGCAGCATACTTTAGTACATGTCAGAGTACATGTCAACTTTTGTTCCATTTACCCAAGTATAGAGTGTGTATCCCCAAGTCTTGTGGGGTCCTTTTTGCTAAGGCAACAAACTGTTTTGATCTTGCTCTTACAATTAAGAAAATTTCCAGAAAGTGTCAAGAAAGGAGAGCTGTGAAAAACAGTCATGCTGTTGAAAAACACATGTGCATTGACTATCATCTGAGCCAACTAAGACAAAGGAACCAGAAATACCAGCTTTGCAAGTATGACCTTCAGTAATATTTGTCTTTTAATCAGAGATCATTATTAGCTTTGTTGTATTTTTATGCATCTTCAAATGGTATTTTCACTCATTTAGTACTAAATCAACTCCCAAATTTATTGGTAATGCATGTCAACAGTATTTGAAATCGGTGTTGAAAACGGTAACTAAAACATATTTTATTATGATTAAAACAAAACCAAAATTTGGTAACAGTTTACATGCAATCTGAGAAGAATACACAAAAGAAGACAGACAGACAGACAGACAGACAGACATTCAGTAATAGGCCACTGGCCCAAAATACATTCATAAATATAATATACAAAAGTGTGAGTATAAACAAAGTCAGAAAGTGTGGTCACCATAACTTGGTCATCAATCTGATTGTCACACTGTTCTCAATAAACGTTGTGATTGTATGAACCACCACTTCATAATGGTGTTCGGATCTACACCAAAATGTCATATCTTTTGCAATAAAGAAGTTGTCTATCCATAAAAAGTGTTCCTCTTCATCATCACAGCTTCTAAATGCCACTTAAAGAAACTCATCAGTACTTGGTATAGCCAATGGATATTTTTCTGAAAGTTTATGTTTTGCCATGTAAAGAGAAACTTTGTAGAACTGTCATTAGGGAACAGGTCAAAAAGGCTGCATGACAAAATGACAAGTGTTTTGATACTGAAATGAAATATATAACCATTACATACATCTATTGTTTGTCATTTTTTTCTTTCTAATATTGAAACAAATATCTATTAAAACAGGACTAGTATGCATAAAATATACATTGTATAGATGTATAACCTTTTACTATAATATTTTTTGAAAAAGATGTTATTATTATCATTTTATTTATATGGGGCCCTTTTGACTAGGGGTCTGAGGCCCTTTTGACTTTTTGATGCGGCCCTTTTGACTTTCTTGCGGCCCTTTTGACTTTCCTGTTTTGCGGCCCTTTTGACTAGGACCCATTTCAGAAAAGTTTATTGCACTTATAGTAATGATGAAATTTATACCCCAATGTGCTTGGTGCCTTCACAGCATGTAAACATATGACCTGTAGCTTATATGATATTGTGTGAAACGCATGTTTTACACGTGCATTCTAGTATGCTATGTTATGATCGGCTGTTTGAACCAAAATACACAAAATTGCCCTCAGATTCAGGTGGTGCTCAATAAATGTTCATGTGTATAGATGTCTGTAATGAAGTAGAACTTATAGAAGGCATAAGTCTACTACTATCTTTATCAAATATTGATGAATTCATACTGCATCTGGTTTATGAAGGCCAAGGTCATTAACTGCGGAAATATGCCAATATCTAGTTCAACAAACAAAACATGCCTTTGTTTTGAAATGAATATTTTTAAACTAAATTCAATTTATAGGCAGGCAAGAAATACAATGTCAAAGGTTAACACTGAAAGCCTGTCAAATCTATCGATATAAAGGGAGTCAATGTCACAAGATGATTGCAACAACACATATTATCCAGTTTAGTACAAATCTGAAAGTATTTCTGGTTTGGCATCAATTTTTCTAATCATTTCAGAGAACAACAGACATCATCTCCCTTGGAAAACGCTGAGGAAACTAAATTCCAGGAGCCAGATGTGAACCTGAATGTTGAGGTATACAAGTATTTGTATACAATGCTGCATGTTACACCTGATCTAGTGCTGTGTTTGACACAATGTGCATTGTCTTGATCAGTCAAATTTCTCACTGCATGCACTCATTAAGGCATTTCAAACTCCGTGCTATTGGGACAAGTTCCTTTAGAAACTGATGAATACTCTCATCTAAGAGAAAGAGGTCAAGATTGAGTTGAAAATTAGTGCCATAAACATTTTTTTTCAGAGTTGCTTCCCCTTGTGACGTCTTAACGGTAATTTGGGGCATACGCAATCATGAGCCTTGATTGATGTTATTTTATTCAGTGTGGGACATGTATTCTAATTTGGGGCAAATATTTACAGAAACGACTTAAGTTACTCAGTCGAAAATTGGGGACATAAATTAAAGAAGGTACCTTTTATGTGTATTTGATCCACATTTAATGATTGTTTTTCTGATGACATAAACACACCTAGTGCCTTTGTCTTCTTCATATGACTCTTTTTGTTATAGGTTACATTTACTTTCATAATATTAATTATCCCCGCCGCGCGTTTAGCGCGAAGCAGGGGATATAGTATTAGGCTCTGTCTGTCCGTCCGTCCGTACGTACGAAGTGGAATATCTTAAGAACTGTTGACTGGATTCTTATCATATTTGGTACATAGGTTCATCACAGTAAAAGAAAGGTCCCAGTCAGGTTTGGTGACCTTGACCTTCATTTTAAGGTCACAAGGGGACTTTAACGTTTTACCCTTGTCAGCAGCGAGATATCTCAAGAACCGTTAACTGGATTTTCTTCATATTCAAAACCAAGCTTTATCTAGGGAAGGCGCAGGGCCGAGTCGATTTTGGTGACCTTCACTTAATTTTCAAGGTCATGACGACAATGTGAAAATTGCAGCATGTTAAGCTGCATGTTAAGCTTGTCAGCGAGATATCTCAAGAACCATTCGCTGGATTTTCTTTATATTCAGCAACAAGCTTTATCTAGGGAAGGTGCAGGGCCCAGTCGATTTTGGTGACCTTCACCTCATTTTCAAGGTCATGGCAACACTTTGAAGATTTCAGCATATTAAACTGCATGTTAAGATTGTCAGTGAAATATCTCATGAACAGTTCACTGCTTTTTCTTCATAGACTTTCAAGGCTTCCCTTGAATGTTTTTCAATAAGCAATTTCTTTATTACTGTTTTTGCATATTTCATACATTAAGACATTTATGTCAAGGTCAAAGTGAGTCTTGAAAATATTTGTGCGTTTGAACAACTACAGATATCAAGAGAGGTTGACTGGTCATGTTTTTGTTGACATTTAACTTCATCTTAAATTACGACCTTCACTTTCATTACTTTTTAAGTTTGATTTGATAATTTGCGGCGGGGGATTATGTCACCTTAGTGACAATGCTTGTAACTATATGAATGGACATAATTATGTGCCCTGAGGTGGGAGATAGTGATGACCCTGTTTTCTTGATTACATTATCAAATTGTCAAAATGAATAAATTCTTTGAAGGTGTGTTCACAAATGCAAGAAAGCTGAAACTGTTTAATGATGCCTTTTGTTGTTTGGTCATTGCTACATGCAGACACATGAAACTTTCCATTCCAGAGAGACCCGACATGTGAAACACCCAGCTGGACATCTTTTTCAGTGTCTGAACATCTTCCACAACTCAATCTACCAAACTTCCCCAGGAAGCAAAGCAGATTTGTATCCTTCCTAGAACTTATATTAAGATGTGCTGCTATTGCCAGGACAACTTTTGTATCCCTATTCCCAACTCCATCAGAAATTGTGAAATTTTGACATGTCTTCAGCAATAGGTGGACTTGTTAGATGTTAAAGTATATATACTACCCATGAAAAGTTTAGACTCACTTAAAGCACTCACTATATGTTACGTATATATGGTTACATTGAAGATGAATTTCTCCACTTGTGGGAAGCAACTGCAAACCTTATGCAGATGAATTGCACAAGGATCGTTCATCAAATTGCTGAAAAGCATGTGAACAACTGTGTTTTGGTGTGAAGTTTTGTTAAGAATTTACCAATTTTTAACTGAGTTTCAGTATTCATTGAACTCATGACAATAATGTTTTCAATGTTACAGATTTGTTGTACAATACATCAGTTTATGTGTAAATAGTACCTTTAAACAGCATGGAATAGTTTGCAAAATCTAGTTTAGAACAGTTGACTGAAGTAAGTGGCTCCATTTACACTAGTGAACTTTTGATTGATAGTATAGAAATATGCATGCACATAGTTTCATTTGTCAACTCAGATTCACATTAGGACATTCCGAATGTTGTTCTTTCGAACTATGTGATCTGTGAACTGTTGTCTTTTCGTTGACATTCAAGTTTACAGTTTGAAAGGCAGTATCTCAGTAGGGTTGTGGCTGTTAGGAAATATAGACTCGAAAATCCATTTGACATGACAACCCAGACTCAGTATAATATCTAGTCTACAGTATACCCTCTGCTTTTCTTGTACTGCAGATATCTCTAACCAGTACTGATGTTAAGTAATCTATGGTTATAATGAATTCAAAGGGACCAGTAATTCTAGTTTGTTATGCACATTTTCTAAAGTAAACTAAAACATACGGCTAGTAGATGGGACCTAAATAAACCCTAAAAACAAAACACAGTTCATCATAGCTGTTAGTTTGTGATAAATGTGTTTCAATAAAGGTGATTGCAATGTGTTTGCTGGACCAAGTCCTTCATTTGATAAGGTAATTGGTTACATGTGTCCTATGTAATAGTGAAATCTATGACGAGTGATTATTATATCATGAACTTTGATTATGTTATAATTCAACATTATATTCTGATTAGCTTGGCATTGTGTATATATACTTTAAATTATTTGTTGTTATATGCTTGTATTGGCTCTTTGAATGCAAAACAAATTTCCCTTGCGGGACAATAAAGTTTATCTTATGTATTTCAGTCTGAATACCTGTGTCACAGAAAAAGAAAAAAGTTGTAAATGTTTGTCCTTGATAAGGCCTCTGTTCCAGCCACTTTATCAAACTGGCAGGATCTTGCTGGGATCAGCATCTGTGGAACAATTGCAGGAAGAGGAGCGATGGTTTCGCAAGCTCTGGAAGCCAAAAATCACTTCAAAACCTACTGAAGAATGATTCCAAATGATTCTTCATTTTGAGTGTAAGATTCCAAGATCCAGTATGTAGGAAAGACAATTCATGAAATTCATAAAATTGGATTGACAATATTATGAGCTCTGTCATCTTAATGCTTCACTTTTGTTCCTGGTAGCAACAGCACTGTGATCATACTTCAGTCTCAGCTTGAACTATGGTATAACTTGATATATTTTCAACAGTCAAGCAAAACTCAACAGACGAGAATTTCTTCGATACTTTTTCTAAAGATTATGAAGCATTCATTGTATGTTGTTTTATATCTTTGGTTACACCAAACTGACATTATGAGCAGCAAAACAAGAACACAGCATTACTTCCATGCTTTCTTAAGTGTTATGATGAATAAAACCATAATGCAATATACATTTATATATGATTTCTTTATTTACAGGGTTGTTCATATTAGCACAGTGGCATGTGACAATGAACAAACGATAATGAAACATCATAACCACTTGCCCAATGGGAGGCTGATACTGATATCAGTAGTGTCTTATTCTCGTCAGCCTCTAATCTAGGATTGTTGCTCCAAGTAGACTGGAACTTCCTGTCTGACAAATCATTGATAATTGTCTTCAGGTAGAAACACAATAACCTCAAACATATGCCTGCTTATTTTCAGCATTCTACTTTCAGTGTGACAATGAAAATTCAGCATATTTACTTCCAAGCCAAATTCCCTTGACAACCTCATTATTGGGATTGACAGTTAGCTTGACCTCCTTGTAAACTGCCTGCTCTGGAAAACTTGTTGACAGTATGAGCGGTCTCTCTGCCTATGCTCTACGTTCAGTAAACACTTCTCGAGTGGTCATCTCTGAAGCAGGTGAGGTTTTGGCACCTTGACTGACACTTTTCAGAAACTACAGCAACTGGACTACACACAGAAAGTTATCTACTTGCACAAATTCTTGTTAATAAGTATGGATTTAAACTGCTCAGGAAAATTAACTCCTTCTTGCCCTCTTCTGTTTTTCCTGAAAGAGAATAAGATTGGAGAATATTAACCACAGTTTAGGTCATGTGAAACAAGTTGCATAACAGTTGCAAGGGGACAACTAAGTGAAAGTATGGTATATTTCACTCTTATTTTGCCTAATCTAAACTGTAAGTCCCTTATATAATGTGAAGTTAATCAGCCTATTTCATCTGTATTATTGTTGTGGATATACAGTCTGTCCAATATGAGCAACTTTGCATTCACTCCCAAAGTTCACTCAAGAGTTTACTGACATGACCTTTTAAGGAAACAATTTGTCAGATCTTCACACAGAGAGGTACCATATCGGAGTAACAGATCAATAAGTCTGTTTAAGTAACCATAAAAGGTCCTTTTATGGCCGCTAAACAAATATGATAGGTTACTTCCATATGAAGAAGTGTGAAGATCTGACAACCAAAGTCCACATGAGCAAAGAGGTTAACCACATCAGCAAGCTGACAAGCTAAGGATGTAATCTGTGGGATGACAATTGTGATTTAATGCTACACTGCCAAACAGAAGTGTTCATTGGAGCCATTTTAATAACTTTGCATGATGCAGAAGTAATCTGGACTGGAATAACCACACTTACTTCTGTGTGGTTATATAGCTTCAAAGGTATCACTCATATGAGTGAGCATTTTATGCCAGTGTCAGCATAATCTTGTGTTAGCCACAATAAAACAAGACAGACATTATGCAAATCTGTGAAGAATGAGGCTGCCAATGTGGATAATTAAGAGTTCCTAATTTTGTAATACATCTGGGAGATCAAATATTTGAAAAGGTATATCATTTCAAATGAGGTATGATGCACCCTTGACACTGTATTACAATGTAATGAGCCTCTGTCTTCAATAAATATTTAATATGGCTCTTAATTCAGAAGCAGAAACGACAAGACAATGGTTTATCAATAAAACATGACAATTTTAGATTCAGTTATTATTTCTGTCCATTTGACATTTTGAAACCATTTCAAGTTTCACAGATAAAACATTAATGAAACTGTTAGTGACAAATAGTCAGACAAGATTAAAACAAAAATATGCAACTGTTTTCAAAATAATCTTTAAAATTATATATAAATGTAACTAACAGGAAGTGCTCCACCAATAAATGACTTCATCATTTAAAATTTATATGAACTTAACTATGATATCTGACAGAGCCATTGAGGTAGCTATTTCATGCCTATCTTTAGCTGTCCTTAGTTTAATCATGGATGAAAAGTATTGATGTGAGAATCTCACCTTCAGGTGTTTGGATCCAGTTCATGTCAATGAAGTATTGAATACAGCTGTAAGCTTCCTTCTCTGTGTAATATGGCACAAGCACTGGGACAAATGGATCCATGCACTCAAAGCCCTACAACGACATGAAAAAGCATGCTTTTGAACTAGTATACAAGTGGGTTTTTTCAATTTGAATTTGGTTCTTATGTTTATGGAATCATATTCAAACACACCTGCTGGTCAAAAGTATCAGTAAGGAAGTAAATGTGCCAATATTCTGATAGTAAGTATCAATTGTTTTGCAAAAAAACCAACCTGGTCATCAATATGATCCTCAACCAATTCTTACGAGGGATTGACGACAGTGGAAAGGCACTCAAGGTAAGTCACTGTAAAGCCTGATCATCAGTTCAAACCAACAAGCTGAGACAGGCTGTGCTTATAGGCAAGTCAAACAGACATTTTGGACTTACCTCCTTTCCAAGTAGGTACTTCGGGGTGTAGTGTTCTCTCTGATCATCATTGGCCATGGGATCTACTGTACATACTATCACCCCATTTGTCTACAACACATCAATATGTAAACAAGAGTGAGAGAGTGAATGAATGAATAGGGTTTTCTATCCAATATTGGTGTCAAAACATTTTTCTGCAATATCTTTTTACTTTGGTTGAGATTCTTCCAGGTACTTGTGGATTGAAACCCAAATACCTTGTTTCACAAAAGAAATTTCCAAGTAACATTAAACAGTCTTCAATTTATTCCTTCATCTGTTACTCACCCAATCACTTCTTAAAATCTTCTTGAAATTATGCACTAATGATATATTTGAAGCTGGAACCTGCAAAATGAAGATCATATTTCAACTAGAGTGTGAAATCTAATGGCATTATCACAACAAACATGAAAAAACATTCTTCATCTTCACAATCTCTATAACGCACATAAGGAAATGTTACATGAGACGCAGTGTCTCTTGCCTGCTGGTGACAAACATTTCCTAAAGGCTAGTATCATAATGACATGGCCAATAACCCCCCCAGTAACTATTTACATGTAGGATTTATATATCATTTGAATTATGTATGGCATGCATTAATGCTTAGCTTTCTAAACCTAGTTTATGTACCTCACAACAAAAAATCTGTAAGTTAAAAATGTATCTATCATATTTCTCAGCCCACAACTACCTATAACATCATAGCATGTTTCACAGTGGTAGGCATTACATGATTATGCAATGTTTCCATGGAAAGGTAACGGGAGTATTCTAAATACTACTTCTTAGCCAGCTGTGAACATCTGCAATATGCCTTTAATCTTTGATATCAATAACACCACATGAAAACAGCATTTCTGGATCCATAGCTGTTTGCGATTTGGCAGACAAAGCTAATACAGTGTTGATAGCTTTGACATATCTAGCAATGGTACTGCCCCTCAGTAGACCCAGATGCACCTGGGACAGCTGCCGTTACCTCAGCAGGTAAAGAGTGAGTTTGGTTTTACGCAGCTTTTGGCAATATTCCGGCAATATCACCACGGGGGACACCAGAAATGGGCTTCACACATTGTACCCATGTGGGGAATTGAACCCGGGTCTTCGGCATGATGAGCGAAAGCTTTAACCACCAGGCTACCCCACCGCCCCAGCAGGTAAAGAAAAGGGAACCCAACCCAGGTCAGTGCTGCACATGACATTATCTCCTACAGGTGCCGCATAAAAATGTATGATGAATGCATTCATCTAATCTCCAACAAATTTTGATCTTAGTCTCTTACTATTTCCTTTTCTTCTGTTCTTATTCTAGTTGGAGCCCATAATGAATTCACTCCATCAACCGCAACCATTACTTTAACCCTGAAACACAATGGTACAGAAACATTTAAAGAGATTATCAGCTATGCGTGGATCAGCATCCCAAATATTGTAGATGGTCTTAAAAAAACATTAAAATCATGCTTATAAATCTTAATAACAAGTATTAGGACAAAGATAAAGGCTGACAACAAACATTCTATGCAAGAACATTTAGGTGTGTGAAACTCAACAACCAACACATACTGTATTTCTAATGTACCACCTTCAGTATCACCACACATGTGTAAGGTCAAGCATGTGTTGCCAGACCAATTCTAACCTGGATCTTCACAAGGGCCAGCTCTTACAACAAGCACTTGGTACTCATGGCATATGTGGAAAAAAATACCCAAAACACAAACTTCAGAGACACATACAAGATCCTAGAGAAACACTTTCTATGGAATGACTGCTTACTTTTTCTGATTGGCCTGTTGTTTCAGCTCCTTGAGAATCACTCCAACACAGTCAGCTGCAAACTTGATGCGGTTCATACCCTGTTAACGCAGGAATGAGTGGTGGTGACACCTCACTATTTATAACACACTGAACCAAACATGGCTTATTCTTATGCATGTTATATAGTTAAAGGTAAAGATATGTTGATCCTAACTTTAAATAAGTAATAATATCCTGACCCTTATATAGATGGGTACTTACAAATTCCACAATGTCAAGAAGTGGAGTGCCCTTTTCTGCTGATTCCCGTTTTGTCCAGTAATAGGAAGATTGAATCTGTAAGTAAAATACATTTGGTAGTCTTAATATTGTTATCTAACAGGAAGTTGAGGGCCAGTAAATGAGTCCGCAATGTCGTTTCATTCAGGAGTTGTCAATAGCCCAGCATGTCACGTCTGCAATTAACATGTCTAGACTCCACCACACCAGTGATTGACTACTTGGTTAATAATCCTCAGCAGTTTACCAAGACAAAACCAGACCAACTGACCACTAGTGCTGGTTATCACTCACAATATGCAGATTGATAATCTCAGCTCAGTAATCCACCAGTAATTGATTGTAAGCACGAACTCCACTACAAACGTATGTGGGCAATAACAAGACACAATCATAACATTGTGCAAATAAAACAGGCACCAAATATAGTTCCAAGCAACGATGAGGGCTCCTTGGCTTTTGTTCTATCTAGCCTATTGTGTCTGTCACATATCTGATGAAAGTAGTAATAGTTTTAGTTAATATGAATCATATCACTAATGCTCTTCGACTGGAAGTACTGCAAGGTCTTTAGGTTTCGATAAATTCATCACAAAACCTTTTTTCTTAGATTAAAAAATATCACTTGGGTATCATGAATCTCAAAACAGAAGAACCCTATGTCAAACATCTATCTTAATTACCTCTAACAATCATGAAGAAGATATGTACCAAACGGTGATACTTTTCACATGCAGCGTAGAACAGAAACTGATCAGCTAACGTTTGAGATACATACAGCTAACGTGCAATGTGTTCCCTAGAGAACCAATGAAGATAGCAACTAAAGTGAGGAAAATATAATTTCACATGTCCCTCTGTTGATACATTACTGCAATCGGTAGTTATAATCGACACTAATAGCCCACTTGTACAGGTATATTTTGGTCGAAATCGGACAGTTGGTTTCAAAGGTACGGGTGTCTGAATCGTATTTGAGGGCTAGAAATCGTCCATAACAGAACCAGAACACGTTTTGGACAGGCGAGCAGATCTTCCAAATACAGCTGGTGGCGCGTGAGTCATGTACTTTTTAAGAAGTTCAGGAGAAGAAATAGTTCCCTCTTTAAAAGGCTGTATCTCAGTTGTTTTTGGGTCTACGGTCAAAACAATTAGTGTTGACCTACCATACCGGCACATTTTGTGCAGAATTTGCACAATGGTTGCTGGACATCAATTATGGAAAGTTTGGAATGTCTAGAGCTGATTATTCAGGCTAGGCTGCTTACCTGATTGACCACGCATGCGTGGTGGGAAGGTAACTCCACGTGGTCGGGTCCATATAGTAAATAAAAGGCTTTTTTATTTATTGTACAATCTTTTATTAAAACTGTTAAAAGTGTCACATGACATTTTCAGTCGCAGAAAATGCATATATGTACCCCAAGAAAGATTCTCTTCAAAGGATTGGAAACCTATACAGGCTAAATATATTAAAATAAAATATTAGAAATAGATTCTAATGAAACAATATGTCAAAATATTCAGATACATGTGGTATGATGTATGAACTGGATTCAATGGATCTGCGATGTCGACATGAATACAATAGACAGAAAACAAACGATGCTATGTAGATGGGAAGACACAATCCCTCACCTTTATGTCCTTAAGGAGATGCTTGTTTTGTGCTTGGAAATTGAGCAGCCATTCCCCAGCATGGGCAGGGTGATCAATACGACCAGATTTGTGGGATGATTGAGAGATTTCCTTGTATTCTCGGTTCCAAGTAACGGCTGAATCATTCAGACAAACATTTCTTTATTTATTACAGGACAAAATGTAAAAAAGATCATATTTGCTTTAATATATCTGTACGCTTTGTTTGCTTATGTCATGCCAAGTTGTTTCACAGGAAAGAATGAGACCAATGAGCCGACCCAAGATTGGACAAAAGCAAAAACCAAAAGTGCAACAGTACCATAGCTGGATATGTTGGATACCATGGATATGTTGTCAACAGTTAAATATACTACTCAGAACAAGTTAAGGGTCACAACTTTAAATGGCCATAACTACAAATATAAATAACAGTGAAATGTAGCGATCATATAACAACTCGAGCCAACATTTCATGATAACTATAACAGGTGACAAAAACAGCACGAATGTCAGTGATTGCTGATCAATAAGGTCAAAGTGACCTACTGTCAGAAGTGAAAATTCAAACGCCAACATTGGACTAATAACGGATGTAACCACCTCGAGCAGTAAGACAAGTAGTACACCTCTGTCTCATACTGTTCACCAGACGTTGCATGTGGAAGAAGGCTTGGGGTATTGTCTGCCATTCTGCAATGAGATACTGGGCCAGTTCTGCACGGTTGTTTGGAGGGGCGTGGTTGTTACGAAGCCGACGTCCTTACTCGTCCCAAGCATGTCCCATAGGGGCTAAATCTGCTGAATATGCCGGGCATTCCATGTGCTGAACATTGTTCTGTCTACGGAAGTCCGTCACAACACGGGCACGGTGTGGTCGGGCATTGCGACCTTCGAACATGGATCCGACGCCGGTACGTTGTAAACATTGCAAAACAAGGGGTCTGATAATCTCCCGTGATAGCGATTTCGGTCAGGGTACCATTAATGACATAGAGAGGTGTCCTTTGATGAAAGGAAAACGCACCCCAAACCATGACACCCCCGCCTCCAAATCACAAACGTTGGTTGACGTTAACGTCAGCAAACCTCCCTCCTGGACGCCGATACACACAAGTTCTACCATCATTGAACTGTAGAGTAAACCTAGACTTGTCGGAGAAAAGAACTGATGCCCACTGAGCACGTTGCCAACGAACATGGCGTCTACACCAGTCATGTCTTGCCGTCGTGTGTCGGTGAAGGAGCGGTGGTCGTACTGCTGGTCACCGTGCCCGAAGATTGTTCCTCGTCAGTCGGTTCATGACAGTCTGATCCGATACCAGGGTACTTGTGGCAGTTCTCAGTTGGTCACGGAATTGTCTGGCAGCTACTCTGCGTTGTAGGAGAGCCATATTTGTCAGGTATCGGTCTTCTCTAGGAGAGTTGTTGATGGAGGCCTGCCAGAACATAGTCGATTAGTCAGCGTTCCAGTGGCACGAAACCGGTGACATAACCTTCCAATGACACTCTGACTCACATTTATTCTCTGAGCCACACTGCGTTGAGGTTCGCCATCTTGAAGCCACGCAAGAGCTCTTCCTCTGTCTGTCATGCTCAGTTGACGTCTTGCCATTGTTGAATTTCAAGTGACAATAACAATGAGACAATTACAAGTTTTATAGGGGAAAAAAGCATGCACAGCACTAATCCCACGAAGAACACATGCACATGTTGTTCATGATGAAACATCATCTTTCACAAGCACAGTGGTGGCGCTTCTGTGAAGCACTCAATGTTTCATTTGTTCATTTTTTAACACCCTACCACATGATGACTATTGGCACCACGGTTATCTGCAGCCTTTATCCAGGCTCTGCAATGGTTGTGAATAAACTGCCATTTTATTTATACATAATGCAACCAGCCTCATCAATAACATTATGATGACATAGCATGACCCTTAACTTGTTTTGAGTAGTATATATAAAAAAAAACAACCAGCTATCGAAAGTTACTGGTGCACTAAGGCTCAAATATTTTCTGAATTAACATTCAGGATATGAAACTTGTTTTGGAGAATATGATTACAGAGACATGAATGCATGCGGTCAGAATTTATAAGCAACAGGTTCAAAACTACTTACTACTCTTGCACCAATTTACATTACATTTGAAAATAAATGGCTGAGTAATGGCCATAAAATAATTTTTTGTTATATCTACTATGGTGGCCATACTAAAAATCAGACAAAAATGTCTTGAACAAAGTGGGGTGACAGCAATTGTTTGAACAAACATGAAGCTTCATTCAGCCAATTGCTTTCACAGGATATGATGTTTGCAATGGATGTTCAATAGGTTACAATATTAGCTGACTAAAAGATACTTAACTCAAAAATAATTTTCAAAAAGGATTTATGAATGTACTTTCTAAAACAATAGCGTCACAGTACAGAAGCTCACCAAGATTGTGTCAACAGTTTAAATGTAAAAACCAAGACAGCAATGATTAAAAGTTGTCATAACAGTTCATATTCAGATGTTCTGTCTATTAGTAGTTCGTAGCAAACACTAACTGAAAATCTAATGACCTTCAAATGTCAGCAAAGGACATCTTGCCAATGTTTATTTCAGTCAGCCTGTCTGAGAAATTAATATACATTTCAAGAGCTATGATTAAAAGAATATGCCTATGTGTAGATGGCTCTTTTCAATATGGCCGCCTTGAGTGAGTGAGTTTAGTTTTACGCTGCTTTTAGCAATATTCCAGCAATATCACGGCAGGGGTCACCAGAAATAGGCTTCACACATTGTACCCATGGTCCTAGGCGTGACAAGCAAATGTTTTCTCCACGAGGCTACCCCACCGCCTGTACCAATACTGTTTTTAACACATGCATGAGAACCTGCCTGAGATATGTGAAAAAAATTGCAAACATCTTTATTTTGTCTCCACACATATTATAATACAAGAACATGAGTGCTCAATCAATATGATCTTTAACATGCCTATGATTCAGTAGTAGCACTCACGCCATGGTGCATGTAGAATAACCCACTGGTCCTCTGCGCAGTAGTGCATGATGTGAGCCAAGGACATGGTTCTGCCGCTCCCACGCCGTCCATCTTACCACGATAAGGAATACATCTCCACTACAAACACTATTGGGACATGCTACAGCAAAATCTAAATTATGTAACGTTGAGATTTAAACAAGCTGTCCCTCCATCCTGTACAACACATGTATGAAGTGTTACACAACAGTACACACTGTACAACACATGTACGAAGTGGTACACACTGTACAACACATGTATGAAGTGTTACACAACTGTACACACTGTACAACACATGTATGAAGTGTTACACAACTGTACACATGTACGAAGTGGTACACACTGTACAACACATGTATGAAGTGTTACACAACTGTACACACTGTACAACACATGTACGAAGTGGTACACACTGTACAACACATGTATGAAGTGTTACACAACTGTACACACTGTACAACACATGTACGAAGTGGTACACACTGTACAACACATGTACAAAGTGGTACACACTGTACAACACATGCATATAGGAGGTCATACGTGAGTATACGTGACTGAGTTTAGTGTTTCTTTAGCAGTTAGTCATTGTCATCATAGTCATTGTCAGCAAGGATACAGAGAACAATTCTGGATGCTGGGAGGTCTAGGTTGAGGTTGCGTATGTAGTTCATCACCTCCAATGCAGGCTCTCGAACCATCACACATGCCTCTCCAAACGTCTTCACCTGAAAACGGTATGAACATCAAAATGTTTCTCCTTTTGAAAACAATGACACAGATGAACAAATATAAATGAAAATAAAGAAATAATGAAATCATCAATGAGATTTCTTGTGATTACCAATACTTTATCAAGTTCCAGAATGTCAATCAAAGGATGGAGGACTAAAACATTTTTTTATTAGTCTCATTTACATAAGGTTCAGGTGAAATTTCTGTTGCTGGTACCTGTTTCTTGAACTCAAAAGGCAGTGACCTCTGCAATAAGTCCTTGTACACGTCTTGTGGCACTGTGTAATGTTGACCCTGGTGACTTCCACCGTGGTTCAGCTGTGGAGTAGAGGGTACAGGTGAGCTTGTGGATGTGTAAGTTACCAGTAAGGAATGGATGAATGGGTGGGTGGGTGGATGATTGAGTCACTGTATGAATGAGTCCAAGATTGAGTTACTGTATGGGCGAGCAAATGTGTTGCTGTATGGATGATTCAATGATTGAGTTACAATATCGATGAGCAAATAAGTTGCTGTATGGATGAGCGAATGTGTTGCTGTATGGATGAGTGAATGATTGAGTCACTTTATGGATCAGCGAATGTGTTGCTGTATGGATGAGTCAATGATTGGGTAATGTATGGATGAGTGAATGTGTTGCTGTATGGATGAGTGAATGATTGAGTTACTGTATGTATGAGTCCATGATTGAGTTACTGTGTGGATGAGTGAACGTTTTGCTGTTTGTATGAGTCAGTGAGTGTTTGTTGAAATGAAGGGTTGATTGAGGAAGTTATTATGCAAGTGAATTCGTGAACAGCTGACTTATAGGGTGAGTGATTAGACAAGTGAGTATATAGAGAATACTACACGAGGTCTCATTACATACGAATTATACGAAACGAGTGTCCTTCTTATGGTATCTGACCGAGCGAAAGCGAGGTTCGAAACCATAGGAAGGTCATGAGTTTCGTATAATTCGTATGTAATGAGTCCGAGTGTGGTATTTTATTTATTACCCACGTCTTACATGCATTAAATTGACCAAATAGCGTATTTTTGTTATTGTTATGGTTTCAAACCGAAACCGGTTTCATAAAGAGGTTGCGGAAGAATTTTGTACTGTAGTCACTTTTGCATGACATCACACTGTATTGACGTCACTATGTCATTCTCGTCTGTCCCCTTGGTAACCGACGTCACGATGCATGTCAGTTGTCTTCGCCTTGTACAGCCTTCTACAGTAAACTACTCCGTAGCACCCCGTTGGTTAGTTTGCAGTTGCTTCACTCGGCTAACATCAGTGGTGGAAACATTGCATTTATGTTTTTGACTCATATAATGTCTCAGTTGGACTCACAATTAAACAGCGATACGGCAACGTTCTCAATGTTTACATTCCCACAATGCATATAAGTTGTAGAATGAATGAATTCACATGTTTGTTATGAATGAACAAGTAGTTTCGTCACAACTTGACCTAACTGAGAGGTCATGAGTTATCCAATCAAATCGTTAGAATCTCAGGTCAAGTCGTTACGACACAGGTCAACGCGATACGACACTCGTGTGACGTACGAGATTAGTATGCAACTACCCATACGTTGACCACGTGGGTAATAAATGGGTATATGAGTAAGCAGTTGGTTGAACAGAATGGGTGATAGGATAAATGAATCAGCAAATGAGTGAACGGGAAAGTGAACAGGTGAGAGAAAACAGTAGTACATGTATAATGATATTGAAAATTTTACTATATATTGCATATTTATATACTTATCCTATCTCACGGTATGCACCTCTCTTCTTCTTCTACGACCATGTGTGGAAACGTGCTGTAGGCTAAGTTGAATCAAAACTTCCTGGCCTCTGCCCTTCCCCGACCTCTGCCCCCACTCCGATAACAATACCTGTCAATCATTTCAGTAAGCATGCAGATCGGTCAGATGATCATGTGACGCTCTGTGCCTGTCATACTCGTCTTGGCGCTTCTGGTAATCTGTGATGTGGGGCAGGTCGGGGGGGTATCCATCGCGTGAGATAGGATAAGTATATAAACATACAATTTATAGTAAACTTTTCAAATTTTTATTCTTATCCTATAATCCCACGGTTGGCTGGAAGGCCGCAGATTACCCTGTCAATCTCTACAACCATGAGGTCACATAACACAAGGAGGCCAGGAGAAAGCACCAACTACTGCAACAGCCTACTGCTCTGCCACTCGAGAAAGTGAGCTCCCCACCCATGTAGAGATGCGTCCACGTACAGGTGGTGAGTCGGGACGAACGGCCTCAAGCAGACTCCTCCGCAGACATTCAACTCTTCCATCCACCCGAGGAGATGGGGATGGAGCGCCGGAGGTAACTGGCGAAGAGTCCTGGGTGGAGACAATGCAAGGGGAACTAGTCGCCGGATCTTGTTGAAACGGTCCCTCGGCACAAACAGTCTGTTGCGCTCTGTGTCGAACACTGCCCCGAAGGAACCAGTTCTGACTTCTCCATGTTGACCAGCCAACCTAACTGGCGAAGTAGCTGCATCGTGAACTCCATGTGAAGTAATAGGAGTGCACGATCGGTCTGTGCCTAGATACAATCGTCGATGTAAATCTTGAACATTATCCCCTTGCGATGAAGGAAGCTGGTGATGGGCTTCTTCACTCGTGTAAATAACCACGGAGCCGAAGAAATTCCAAACGGGAACACCTGCCACTGGTAGTGGGTGCCCTCGAAGACGAAACGAAGAAACTTGCGATGGTCCGGGATGTGAAGGTACACATTCTGAAGGTCCAGGCTGAGCATGTAATCCCCCGGTTTGATGATGGTCTTGAGTAAAGCTACCAACACTATCCGGAAATGAGGCGGTGGTTGTAGAAAACATCTCGTTGAAAACATTCATGTTGAAGATGAGTCTCAACTTGTCGGAATCCTTCTTCGGGACCAGAAATATTGGAGATTACAACCCCGAGTTGGTCGGAGCTGAGCACAGGGATTCGATCGCAAGTTTCTGGAGAAGTGTTATGGTGGATTGTAGCACAGTCAATTGACGAGTGGGATACATCCTGTGCTCTGGAAACCGGGTTGCCGATGACCAGAAGTTGAAACCCCTTGGACAGAGTGGAGAGAACATAAGGATCGTCCAAGATAGTCCAATTGACAGCATAAGTCCCAAGTCTTCCGCCCACTGGGGAAGCTTTGATAGGTACGATTGAAGGCGGAAGTACCCAATCGTGCTCTGATATCATCAAGTCACTGCTTCTGGGTCCTCTGATTGGAGGGCTGCTCGGAACCGGAAGCTGATCGAAAAAGCAGTGAACGATCGGCGCTGACAGTTGCAGCATCCTCTGTTGGAACCTCTTCCTCGAAAAGAGGTCGAAGATCCCGAACAAAGGTCTGAGTTGGACAGCACATAGGTAGCTGGCCGCCGTTGACGCAACGAATCTTCTACTTGCAGACGTTGACACTTCAACAGCTCCTTCGAGACTTGCAAATGAGCATCCTGTCCAACCTTAGCAGCTATATCCCTTATAGCCCCGTTTAAGAGTGATCTGCCTAACCAAGGTTGACGGAACAGATCTGTCCGATATCTATCCTCCCACGAAGATAGATGAAGTGGGCCTCTGCGCCAAACTGCCGTGAGGTAGGAGAAAAAATGGGCCAGCTGATCGAAGATGGTCTGGAACTGCTCCTGTAACAACACCATCGCAGCCCTAATATAAGCCTGTTGAGGGGAAGCCCGCATGCGAGACAGAGGTGAGGTGAAATTGGGTTTAACGTCCTGCTTGAGAATAATTCGCTCATATGACAACGTGCATGTGTGTGTATGTGCGGCTGCTTGTACTAGTCCAGACTTAAGCTGGTTTTATAGTGCTAGCCCACTGATTACATGATTACCCCACTCAGACACATTATACTGACTCTGAGCCGACCAGTCCTTGCTGTACCCATTAATGCCGAGCGCCAGGCAGGGACCAACAAGTACCATATTTTAACGTCTTTTGGTATGACGCGGTCGGGGATCGAACCTGCAAAATTCTGCTCTCCGGGCGGACGCTCTAACCACTACACCACGGAGGCGGTCTGCGAGATAGACATAGCCACAGCTTCCGTCGCCATCAAAACCAAGTTGAGGGGAGCTAGGATCCTCCTAATAGCACCGTCCACGGTCTTCAACCAAGAAGGGGAGAATAAGTTCTTTGTTTAGAACCCAACAGTGCAATGTCATCATCCACAGAAGGCGAGGCAATCAACATAGAAAACCCATGAACGTGGGAAGACGCCAAGTTGAACCGAGGTGCCCCGAACCCATCCTTAACCTTCCTTAGGTTGTCAAACGCCTCTTTAAGCGAAGCCGCCAGTTGAGTAATGCAGGGACTAGGTCGAAAAATGATAGATTCGAAATCCCACCGTTTCATATCAAAGGAAGTCAACAAGTCCGAAGGTGAACTGCTACGACGTAGTCGCAGGTTATCAACAATCCAAACTAATAACTGAGGTGTGTCGACAGCATCCACGCTGACATCTGAAGCCGAAGTGCCATCTGAAGTGGGAGACGGCGTAGCTGATAGAGGAGTCTCAACCCTGGAATGATGTGGAACGGCCGGAGGCCCAGCTGGCTGAACTGTCGATACCGGAGCTGGGACTGGTTGACATAACACCGCGGCCACCGCGTGAACGATGGCATCAAAATCAAGAGGTCGAGACGCAGAACTCTCAGCAGACGGATCCCAGGAAACCGGTAAAATAGGTCTGGCCGATGTGTGAGACGTAGTTCCCGAAATAGGAGGCAAAGTAGAACCAGAGGCTGGCATGGGTGGATGACCTGGTATAGGCGGCAACGATAACCAGTAGAAAGCGGCACACTGGAAGACTGTGGTACACTGGAGGTAAGCGTCACACCGGCAGCAAGCGACGCTCTGACATTCAGTGCCGAACCAGGGCTGAGTGGCATATTGGAAATGGGAGGCGCTGCGACATTCAGTGCCAATACAGGAGTGAGTGGCACATAAGAGGTAAGTGACGTATCACCAGTAAGCGCCGAACCGGGAGCAAGCGGTGCTCTGCCAGCAAGCGTCAAACCGGAACCAAGCGCATTGACAGGAAGTGACGCTTCAACAGTAAGTGCTGAACCGGGAGCAAGCAGCGCTTTGCAAGCAAGCGTCAAACCGGAACTAAGTGGTGCATTGATACCAAGTAACAGTAAGAGCCGAACCGGGTGGCTGTCTTCCAGCAAGCATCGAACCGGGAGCAAGCGGCACTCTGGTAGAAGCGCCGAACCGGGAGCAATGGGCAAGTTGACAGCAAGCGGCGCTCTGACTGTAAGCGCTGAACCGTGAACAAGCGGTGCATTGAAAGTACTCGTCACATCAGAGGTAAATGGTGTACTGGAAGTCGGCAGTGCTTCATTTACAGGCGGGACGGCATACGAGGCAGAGGTAGAGAGCGCCGAACTGGAACTCAACGTCATACTAGTAGATACCACAGGAGGGTAAGAGAGCGCCGAACCGGGACAAAGCGACGAACTGGAGACAAGTGGCGCCTGCGTAGAAAACGTAGAGCCAATCACCAAAGTAGTAAGCGCCGAACCGAACGCATCCATTTCTAGAGAGTGAATGTTGGGCCTCAAACCAAACGCCGCACTAGACACAATCAGCGTAGGATCACTTGTGGACGGAATAATTGCCGGAGATCCTCACTCAAGTAGGAATCGGAAGCCTCACATAGAAATTCCTCATTTGGTGACGGGGACTTGGACCGACGAGCAGGTGTTTTGGTGCGACATTCAGTTTTCGATCGTTTAGCAGAGGAAGGCCCCTCTGAAGGTCTACGACGATCTCTATCCGACAAACGTCGAGAAGCCACCCTCTGATACTCTGAAAATGCATCATCATCAAGAGTAGCACAGAAAGTGCACCTGTGTGACCAATCACAACATCCCAGGCAATCCACACACAACGTATGTGGATCCGCCACCGAAAAGTTGCTATTGCACTTGTCGCAATGTTTGCGCTTTGTAGAAGTACTCCGACGAGATCTACCCATCTTGAACTTTCTTCACAATCAAATCTTCTATAGAAATCAGCACACGTCCACACCACATAGCGACAAGAAGAGAATGACAGGCACAGAGCGTCACATGATCATCTGAGCGATTTGCATGCTTACTGAGATGATTGACAGGTATTGTTATCGGAGTGGGGGCAGAGCTCGGGGGAGGGTAGAGGCCAGAGGCCAGGAAGTTTTGATTCAACTTAGCCTACAGCACGTTTCCACACATGGTCGTAGAAGAAGAAGAGAGGTGTATACCGTGAGATAGGATAAGTTTAAAATTTGTACAAAATAACCTAGATGTACTATGGTCTAGTATTCACAATTCCCATCCATTCTCTCATTCTCAATCATATTGTTATGTATAAAAGTGAAAATCCAACACTCTTAACACAAATTTATCATTGTTGGTTATTGTTAAAGTCTGTTTGCAGTGAAAACGTGCCGATGAATTTCACTTTAAACAAAAAAGTAAATCAAATAAAGTGAAATTAAGACTGCGAATCCTCATAAATTTGCCTTGCGAACTGAACATTTAAATCTCAGAATTTTGTTCATTGTAGGACAAAAGTTGTTTAACAAACGATCATACATTCAAATCGCTATTATTGGTTTGTATTACAAGGGGGTGAGCGCAGTAGATGGAACAGTGAAACAAATGCACGTGCGGTTCCTGATGAGCGTTAACTTAGACCAACTCTACTTGTTCTCAGTGTTTCATTTAATGTGCATACACCCTTGTAATACAAACCAAAAATAACGATTTGAAACTAAGTTGAATAAAATTCTGAGATTTAAATAGTCAGTTGGCAAGGTAAAATTATGAGGATTTGCAATCTTAATTTCATCTTATTCGATTTACTTTTTTGTTTAAATTGACATTCATTGGTATGTTTTCAATGCAAACAGACTATAGACTAGTTCCAGATTTGCCCAATTTCATAAACATTGATAAAGAGCCTGTTTTCCTGACAAGGGTGCCATGTTCCAGGCAACTTGGGAGAAAAGCATAATTTTTTAACACAAAAGCTATGTGTTGGTCAGCTGTTTTCATGAAATGCAAATTGTGAGTGAGAAATGTTTTACAGCACTTTTAGCTATATTCCAGCACTCTCAGAGCTAGGGACACCAGAAATGGGCTTCACACATTGCACGTAGTGTAAGAAGTGAATGCTTTAAACACTAAACTACTGTCGGAAATAGAAAAAGAAGGGTTTTAGGCTGTTACTCTGTATCCCTAAATTTGCACAATTGCAAATAGCATATGTCAAAAAAAAAAACATCGGCCTAACTGGGCGTTCAATGGGACGCGTAATAGGATATCAAGAAGAGCATGTTTACTCGTAAAATCAGGAAAAAGTTTTTTTTTAAAATATGAATAGAGGCTGAAAACAATAGATCAGACTATATATAGCAATTAGGTTGCTCAGCCAGGTATGACGACGTACAATTGATTTACATGGCATGAAATGCATGTGCTGCCTACAGGCACAAGGGACCATCTCAAAGATATTTTATGCTTTCTCTTATGTGTTGAATATGTCTCATCTACTGATTAACATATAACGTGTCTTACTTTCATTAAGTTTATGTTGTGATATGTAAAAGAGTATGATACCCATAGAAAAGCTTAAATCAGCCATCGTATCAAATATCTCAAAATATATAAGTGGCATTACCACAAGATCGACAGGACTGGATATTATTTGTAAGTGGTTATGACATGCCATTTACTTCCCCAGTTTAATTCCCCTAAAGGATTATTTTATCTTAGCTGATATCTCTATCCCCCAGCCCGACCCCAACCATCGTCTGTGACACATGTCCTGGTTTTGCTTTTGAGACGACCCTCCTACCTGTTTGTTAGACTCCATGGTAGCTACATCCTTAATAGTTTAGTATTAAAGTTATTATCTTTTACGTCACCTATCGTCTATTTTCAAATGGGCATTTAAAAAGAGTCCTTTGTAACACAATATCAAAGCACTCTAATTTGCATAAAGCCATGATCTGTTCCAAATAAGTCAACACATAAAAAACGCATTGCTCATTTCTGCACTAATCTGTCCTCAGTAAAGTCCTTCTTTAAAGTTTCCTATCTCCCTACCACTGAGACTCTAGTTAGGTTGAACTTTAACAGATATTTCACACTTTCACATATTAACTACATAAATTGTACATATAAATGTGAAAAAAAAACCCAGTTTTTTTCTATTTCTGACAGTACTTAAGGCTACCTCAATACCCATGCACAATGTGAAGTTATATATTAAAGCATTCTCCTTTCCACTGGCCATTTTCTCAATAAAATTCAAGTTATCACATTCTCTTTCCACTTAACACTTAAATAATCGAGTTTGGACCAGACAATCCAGTGATCAACAGCATGAACATCGATTTACGCAACTGGGATACAATGACATGTGTCTACCAAATAAGACAGCATATCTGACCACCCAATCCCATCAGTCGCATCTTATGGCAAGCATGAGTTGCCGAAGACCACATTCTAACCCAGATCTTCATGGGTTGATCAGTTTAAAGTATTTCCAGAATTAGTATGTATTTTGTGACAACCATGGTTGCACAAAGTACCCACAGCTCTATTGCATGTTGTAAGAACAAAATTGGATCAGAGACAGTTCACAGAATGTACATACAGGGTTGTTCTCTGAGGTTCGACACACTGGCTTGATCCTTGTCTGGTTTTCATTGAGTGGAACTTCAGCTTGATCAGCAAGGCTGGAAGAAAGCCGTGCTTGACTATTGTATGTAGGCCTTAAAGATAGCTGTCGCAATGCTGACTGCAATGTTTTCCTGGATGTTGGGCGACACATGCATCTTGAACCTGTCAATGCCCCTGGAACAACACAGAAGGATAGAGAGTTTGAAATACATCCATCCATGAATGCCATATTTGATTGAGGACAAGTAAGAATCGATTGATGGTTGTCATCAGTGAGGAAGTGAGGGAGTGAGTGAGTTTAGTTTTACGCCACACTATATGTCAGCGGACTGTAAATAATCGAGTCTGGACCAGCCAATCCAGTGATCAACAGCATGAGCATCGATCTGCGCAATTGGGAACCGATGACATGTGTCAACCAAGTCAGCGAGCCTGATCACCCGATCCCGTTAGTCGCCTCTTACGACAAGCATAGTCGCCTTTTGTGGCAAGCATGGGTTGCTGAAGACCTATTCTACCCCGGATCTTCACGGGTCCATCGGTGAGTTTCGTTTTACGCCACTTTAACAATATTCCAGCAATGTCACGGCAGGGGACACCTGAAATGGGCTTCACACATTGTGCCCATGTGGGGAATCGAACCCGGGTCTTCGGCATGAGCGAATGCTTTAACCACTAGGCTACCCCAACTCCCCCCTGTTGTTATCAGTGACTAGCATATGAGGACTATAATTCTGAAGCAGTTTTAAACATCTTGATCTCTCTAAAGCATGACTAGCTACAACTTCATCAAGAGTGTATGCAATGTGATAACAAAGATGAGTGAGTGAGTGAGTTGGGTTTTACGCCGCTTTTAGGATAACAAAGATGAATCTGACATGGAAACTATTCAGAATTTCACTACAGTGTTCATGAATAGCATCTGACCCTCTGACAAATCCGACAACGGTCCAATAGAAGTCTACAACCCGCCGGCCCCAGTGTCTGACTATATTTCACAATGACTTTGACTGAAGTTGTTATATGTGACATGTGACACTTGGTTGCTGTTTATAAATCTTATGTTTGTTAATAATTTCAATGCCAATTATAAGAAATGTTAAATCTGAAGTGTGTGTTTAATTTTATTCTATGGGTCCTGTAAACCGCCTCCCTGGTGTAGTGGTTAGAGCGTCTGCCCGGAGAGCAGAAGGTCGCGGGTTTGATCCCTGACCGCGTCATACCAAAAGACGTTAAAATATGGTACTTGTTGGTCCCTGCCTGGTGCTCGGCATTAATGGGTACAACAAGGACTGGTCGGCTCAGAGTCAGTATAATGTGTCTGAGTGAGGTATTCATGCTTCACTGCGGCATGGTATCTCAGTGGGCTATCACTATAAAACCAACTGTAAGTCTGCGCTAGTACAAGCAGCCGCACATACACATTCACATACACATCGTCATATGAGCGAAATATTCTCAAGCACGACGATAAACCCACTTTCACCTCACCTCACCTATGGGTCCTGTGAATTTTCAATGGGTCAGACAGACATCTGAAACTTACAGGACCCAGTGTTCTGCTACTTTAAAACATCATTCGTGAACACTGCTATTCATAATTATGGAATAAATGATGGTGGACAGGGGGCCGTGTATTGAATTAGGGTGCTGTCATGTGAACTAAAAAACTAATCAGCAATGAGTTTGGCTTGACAATCCAAAACAACGATAGAACGTTGCGGACAGACTGTGTTACGATTCCGCGTTGAAATGTTATTTTCCAAATTAGTTTTGTCATTGGTTCATGTGTGAGCAGGCTTTCTACTCAAAGGATCTATGTCTGAAATTCCGAATCGAGATTCCAATATGATTCATGGTGATCGAAAACTGAACAAACAAGCTATTGCGTTTCATGTTCCTCAACATCTAATAGCCTGATTGCCTAAATAGACCGCTGACTTCCATTGAATTGAAGCTTGTGGTAACATTAAACGGCACGGTTTATTTCCCGTGAAAACATGACATCATAACGACAATTAGCGATGCCTGACCTTTCCACATTTTAGCAAGCACCTGCCTGGAGGCATCCATGTTTAATAGTGCATTGTGGGAGTTTCCCGACAGATTTTATTGCTTTTGTCCAAGTCGCATAACCACATTTTGACATAATTTCTTTTTTTAAATGCTACGTATAGTGGTTACAAATACATCACTTTTTCGTATTCGTAAATATCGCAAGATTTGCATATGAACACCAAAACAACCTTTAAGAGACCCGACAGGAAATTCGGATGTGGGTCTACTATCAAGGCAGCACAAAGAGTGAAAGAATTGCAGGATACAGGTATACTTTACTCATGGAACCAATTCGTACAGCAAAGATTAAAAATTAGTTAGTAAAAGGTTATGACATTTTATTTTTGTAAACTTCTAACTTTTATTTTCAACACTTGTTGTTCTCCCCTTCGAACCTCCAAACCTCAGACGCCATATTTTCTGTGTGAACTATGGCGTAGAAGAGATGTGTATTAGAAATACGATTATCTGAATATTTTGTTATCGATGATACTTACTTTGATAAATTCTACAGGTAAGCTATGCATTTGATTGTTTTGACCATACTATCTCGTTAGTACGTCACATATTGCATGGATAATCGCATTATTTATGTGTGATTTTGGCGCGTACCTTGTTGCAAATTACAACTGGAGAAGTAGCGATGTCTCAGCTTTTAAACAGATATGTTCTAGCTACTGAGTGCTATATTAGTCAGTGCATCTGTCCCACGCACATGTCTTACGACCTTTTACTGATCTTAGAAAGCAGAGTGGAGTATGCAGACATCACAACTTCATCTCACTCTCGCGCGAACCATGCCTCAGAAAGCGGAAGAACTCTTCTTTTTTTCGTTTGTTGTGACTCGGGTTAGAAGAGCGTGTGCACCGTTTGTACTCAATACTGTTGCATCTTTCGTGTGATGTATCTGTGCCTGGCGTCGTTTTGCTTATGACTTAATATACTATTTTAGTTGTTAAATCATATTTTGAAATTAATTGTAATTTGATTCATAAACATACCTTTTGAAATTATAGGCCTAGTCTTTATACTCTTTGCTTAATAGTTCAGTCTGAAAAATGCTCACCACACCAGCACTCGCATTGCTCAGTGATGGGTTTCCTCAAATGTAACTCAGGCATTACACATTTATGACTGTAGCATGCCTACTCTGTCTTGACAGCAGGGAAACACAGAATGTTTACGTGTCAGAATGATATCTAGCCTTTCTGTTGCTTAACTTCCAGTGCCATTCTCTGAACACTTTGTACTTTCTGATGATGATCTCTACTGCAGATTTCTTAAATTGGTGTTACTTGTGGATTATATACATATCACAGTTAGGTTATTAGGGTTTAACATTCAGAAACAGTTATTTGTGTTTGTTTCTAAACGTTTGTGAACGCTTTTGTACAAAAAGGACTACATGTAAACATGTTGATCTAGGTGTCACATAGACTTTGGTGACAAGGCTCTGTTTGAACACACATGTTGATCATCTTGAAAATGAAGAGTTTCATATATTGAACATTCATGCACTGACTGTCAAACACATGGAATGTTTTCATTTTTTGAAAAGTTGTCAGGAGGGGCTGAATTTGGCCCTGCATTTCTATTCTTTGCCCAGCGCAGATGTATCATGTGTATAAGTGTTCATATTACCATGATGGAAAGGTTAATTCTTTGTAGACTGCATAACAGTCATTGATCTGTGTTTTACTAGAAGATCTTTGATCATCCAAGATGGTCTTATGATAATCCATATGTTGAGAAGGAAAGATAAATACATTAACAAGAAACTCTGAGAACGTTGAACCTAGGCTTTGTTTACAGACATGTCAGCACTGAATGCTAAGTGGCATGTCTGGCATGTGAAACATATCTGCATCTCAAAGTATAATGAATCTGATGCAGAGTTGTGTGGTAGTGGTATTTGTTACATATCAAAACAACTAATGTTTTTATATTTTAGCTATTACCAAGCTTAGTATGTATGGGCACATGGAACTATACTTTTATCTTGTCAGTTCCCTGTCATTTGACCCCCAATATATGTCCAAGTTAAAGTAGAAATTTGAAAGGATTTAATTTTGTATGGAATGGGAAATGGAGTCTATTTGTCTTCAAGTAGATGTACATATGACAGTGTTCATAAGTGTTCTTGTTATATGATGGAAAATCTTTTTTGTTTTGGTTATTAAACTGACGTAAAATCTGATTCAGCCATCCTGTGAAATTTGTAGAGTTTTGTTTCAAAACTAATCCAAAGGACTAATGTAAACCTATATTTTGATTGACGTAATTTGTAAAGTCTTTAAATGCATCAAGTCAGTGAGGACACCTATTGCTGGAACAATTCAGTAGTTTAAAGCTTGTGAACTAGCATGGCTTTTATGGATATTCATCAGATGTAAGGTGACGAAAAGGCTGCTCCACTATTGCCAGAGAAATTTGAGCCAAGCCAGTTATATTTGTTTGTACAGTTTTAATTGCTTCCAGAACACACCAGGGGGGTGTCAGAACCTCTGTTTGTCCTGACAAGAATTAATTGCCATGGTCTCTGAACATGATAAATGTGACCATCATATTGTTTGCATGTTAAGCAGGGTTTAACAAATATGTTGGTACTCTACTCTAGGTCAAGACAAATGCCAGTAAACATTTGACAGGAGTAGACACCTTTTGTCATATACAACAAGTTTTCTTTTCAGAACAGTGGTTCCTGTGAAATAAGTAGATTTTGGAAAGCAAAACAGTCCCTCTAGCTTTTTTGCTAAAATACGAAACTAATAGACACATGGCTATGTGTATCCCCAGTTAATGAGTAATGAATGTTAAAATGTTCCATCAGTGTATGAAATAAGCCAAAAATCCAGCCAGACATCAGGGCTTGTAACTACAAAATGTTACCAGCAAAAAATGGATTTAACCAGACCAAATATGGTCAGATGTATGGAACATCTAAAAAGAATTGCCAGACCATCGGGCTGGCTAGCTGTAAATTTAGACCGTCCATCAGAAATCTAGACCGCCTCGGACGGTCGGACGGGCCTTATTTCATACACTGGTTCCATTGTTTGGTTTGAAAATAAAGTTTAGTTAGTGTAGTTTCATGCTAAATGTTGAAGTTGATTAAAAAACAATAGGTGTTGGGTATAGTATTTGAGTTTGTAATGTAGTAATGTAATCAGTTTTGCTGCAAGAAGTGATGATGTCAAATTATATGCTTGTTGTTTCAGTTTGATTGGCTAGTGAAAAGTGACTGTAATCCTGGACGGGAAGCCACGGGGCACGGGGCTAGAGCTGGGGGAGAATGAGTGAAGTTGATAAGGAAGGGTATGCAGAAGAAGACAGTACTGATAGCTCCTCCAGCGGCGAATCAGGATCTGAAACTGATGCCAGTGAAAGCCATGACAAACAGTTCTCAATTCAAGAGACTAACTTTGATCAAGGCCAACTAAAGCTGAAAATAACCTGTACTGGACGCAAGAAGAGCTCCACCTCTTCGCTAAACCCATCGTCTCCCTTGGACATAGATGATGATGAAGAAGATGAAGAAGAATTACACCAAACTGTTAGAAACAAAGATAACGAGTCAGCACTTTTGACGGAGAAAAGTGACCGACAAGAACCAACTCAGGTGATTATTTTATCTAATTTTATATTATTAAAGGAATGGATATCTGAATAGAATATATGACTCTAGTATCGCTGTTAAACAAGAATGTGAGTCATCTCATTTGAATACCTTATTTTGTAATCATGGCTACTAATTTGTGAAGGGTTGTTTGTTGATGGATGCAAATCTAAATGTTGGTAATATATATATGTTCCCCTTTGCTGCAGAGTTCTAGCATAGCCACATCACTACCAACAGCAAAGGCATCCACAGATACATCCTTGATGAAATCCACTTCAGACGAGAGTCCCACTACATCATTGGAGAACTATACCTCATCAGAAAAGAGCAGAACTGTTCAATCAAAGTGTGTCAACAGTGCAGTATGTAAATCACCTGTTAAGAAAGCTGATAAACCAAAGACTACACAGCTTGCTTCCACAGGCTCAAAACCACAAAGCACTGTTGAACCAGCCACTGATCCCAGTAAGTTTTATTCTGATTCTGAGAAGGAATTTTCTGGAGATACCACAGACACTGAGTCAAGACATAATGATTCGGCCAGCATTCAAAGCAGCTCTCACCCCAGCTACATATCAACTGATGAAGATGCTGATGACAAACATCAAAAGAAAGCAAAACGGGTGAGAACTGTTGCTGAACACCACGAACAACTGCTTAAGTTAGACACCATGTCTAATGTGTCACCAGATAGTGGTATTCAGTCTATTGCTGGTTCTCCATCGGGAAATGATTCCCCAAATTCCGTTATTCTTGGGGAAACCCATGCTATTGATTCCCATGTGCAGGAACAACACAAGGTGGATAATTCCCAGGAACTTCTGCCACCACCACCCCCTCCTCCACCTCCACCACAACCGAGCACTGCAAGAGAGTCACCCATGACTGAAACAAGCAAACTGCATGACAGTAAGGAAGAAGAAAGTTTGAGTGTACACCCAAAGAAAAGCTATTCGGATATGTTCTTCATGCCTTCATTTTCTACCGGGAAAAAGAAACGAGGCAGGCCACCCAAAAAGAAATATGCCAATATGCTTCACAGAAAGAGTAAACTTTATGACAATATCCCAGACAGTAGTACAGCCATCGAACAAAACCAGAATCAGTCTATGACTCTGGATGAGTTAGAAATATCGCATTCAGTGAGCAAATTTGGAAAGAAGAATGAATCTCTGGACAGGAATATATTTGACAAAATGCCAGTTCAAACAGTTGTTGAGGCAAGAGGTAAAAGACCTTACACAAAGAGGAAGTATAAGGTACCTAAAAGTGAAATTCCTGTTGAACTTAAAGTGCAGAAAAAGGTTGGGAGAAAAAAGAAAATTAGAGATGATGATAGTTCTTCAACTTTGAAGAAGAAAAGGGCTCTTCAGAAACTTGCAAAGGCAAGTGGAAAACAATCACTGTTTGAGCAGTCATTTGAAAGCATGGGTGCTCCACTCTTTATGAACCACACACTGCCATCGAGTTTGCAGGAAACCCAGGTCCAAGTGCCAGTGAAAAGAGGACCTGGTAGACCGAAAGGTTCTGGAAAAAAATCTTCAGCTCTGAAACCAAATAAACAGGTTGTGAAACAGCTAGGTGTTCCTGGTAGGAGGGGGAGACGACCTGGCCCGAAGAAGTCAGTTCTTCAAAGTCCGAAAGTTTTCAGTAAACCATTACTTGGCAAAGATGGTCAGCCTAAACGTAAGAGGGGTAGACCTCGAAAGTACCCTCTACCAATTCAAAGTGGACCCAGTGCTGCTTCTATTGAAAAAGCACTGGCTGCCCTGACAAGCCAATTAACAAAAGATAAAGATCATGTTCAGCGATCACCAGTTGAAAATGAATTTACATCACTCATACAGAGTGTTCAGGATTCTATTAACTCCCAGTTTCCTGGGGTTGAAAGTGATCATGAAGAAATACATGACTTCAATGTTGAAGACAATCTCAATGACATTGAGCCCACACTTACCACCAACAGTGACTTTCAAGAGCCTAAACCACAAAAAGTAGTCCCCAAAATCAGAAAGCCTAAACTTCATGTTATGATGAGGAAAAATACAAGGGGTAGACGTAAAAAGGTGAAAGCTAATATTGTTAAGAAACCATTTACACCTTCTTTCTTGAGAAGTTCAAGTAGTACATTTGTGTCAAAGTTTCAACAGGCAAGTGTTTCATCTAGTATTTCATCATCAAACAGTTCATCTTTCAAAGGGGAGTACCTTTTCAGGGGATTTCACACTAAAATACCAAAGGCAACATCAGGCATTGGACTTTTGTCTGTGAGTTCGTTCAGGACACCAGATGAAAATGATGAATTGGGCAGATCTGGTGATAAAAACAGAAAAAGGAAAAAGAAATTGTTATATTTTAAGTCAAAGCATAGAAACATTGTTGATCCTGTTTTTCTTGCAAATATGGATTGCTTGATCAATGAATTAGAAAACATGGCTATTTCAGAACAAAGAGGTGATACATTTATTCGAGTAAGACCTGGAGAAGTTTTGTTACCAAGCATATTTAGGTTAACAAAGATAAATGTGAAAAAGAAGAAGAAAGACAAGTTAATTTTGGAGAAAACTGTCAAAAAACTCAAATCTAAGAAAGATCAAACATTGAAAGAACATAGTATTCCTGTCTTAAAGGAAAAAATGAAAATGTCTCGAAAAAGGAGTATATCAGAAGATTCTGGTCCGCCTGTGTTGGAGTGCCAAGTTCCCAGCCAACAGTGTTTGCCTCCAAAGAAAAGGCACAAGTTGATGAACTTGTTCTCAAGTCAGACTGCACCCACATTAGAACCCATTGGCAGTGGTGAACAGAGTCCGCCATTACCAGTGCCTGAAAAAGAGAAAAGTTGGAAGACCACGGAAACACCCTCCTCCAACACCCAAGCCATCTGTATCTAACACTGGTAAGAAATAATGGTTTTTGTCTTCTGTCATGAAATGAAAGGGGTGGAGTGTATTGTAATTTTTTTTATGGGAATGTCTGCAGTAGTGATCAGTGCGACCTGTTCTGTGTGGAACCCCAGCAACGTATGTTGTACATTGTGTCTAAGTGAATCTGGTGGTCCGGCTTGCTTGGGGTGATCTCACAGACTGCATTTCAGTGTATGCTAGTGGTTGAGACGTTACTCAAAATATCAATGACTGGTTTATCTGATCCAGACTTTACTATTTACAGTCTGCAGTTGTATAGAAGAGTGGAGTTAGTGTAAATACTGTTGGGATTTATTGTCACACCAAGTCACCACCCAGTCATCATTGAATCTGTTCATACAGAAAATAGAAATAGTCCTAATTGCTGGGGCCCTTTGGTCCCACCAAACACAGTGGTATCATTTTCAAAACACGAAGTATTTATTTATAATGATTCTTGGACAATCAACATTGATGCTGGTTGACAGTTTGCACTGAGACTTCTCCTGTTTTATTCTTTTGAACAAGACTCAAGACCTGAATATTAGAACAGGAACTTTTTTAAAAACATTTTTGTTGTAAATTTGTCTATGTTTCATTCACTCTCATTTTCAATTTTTGTTTTGTTTTTCTTTTGCTTAGATAGTGAAATAGGATTGCCTGATGTAATATAATTAAATTATTCAAGACTCATAGTGACTTTTTCCCCATGTCAAAGTAAGCCAATCAACCCATCTGTTTCACCAGCCAGTTAATTCTGTCAGCCAATCTTCTTGGACACTTGGCGATAGTGATATTCTCAATGATAACTCCTCCTTGAGGCTCTAATGAGGTTGATCTAAAAAAAATTCCATATAGATGCAGGGTTTCAGGTTGTCATCGGCCTTCGGTCATAGTCCGATAACATTTTCAAATGACCGACTACTTTCTTATTAATTAGGACACTCGGGCCGATCGATAATTTCAATGTTATTTTCACATATTGGACCTAATAAATTACGAACATTATCATTTACAAATTCATCAAAAACTAACCACAAAATCTTGATCATGTTTCCGCAGCGTGTATGTATTTACGCATCCATTTTTATCACAATAAGCTGCCAAATGTACATGTATTGGATTGCGTGATTGGCTGCTAATTTCAGCATTGGACAATCAGAAACGGGGTTTCCCGACCCCACCCGCATGTAACGATGTTTCGAGGAAATCATTAAATAAATTGAATAAACTAATGAATAAAATCAACAATAGCATTCATAAAAGTTGTCAAACGTACATATAAAATTACTATTTCAATCTTTTTGTGCGACCATGTAATGTAAGTCAAGTCACTGACAAGTGACATCTCGGCTTTCGCCGCCTCAATCTTCACGCTTGGACACGATGTTTAATGCGAAAATATATACATGAAGCATTTGTCACAGATCATAACCTAGCACAATACGTCCAATAAGTTCCATAATTTACGTACAGGTAGCGATTTCTTGCTTAATATGTTCAGAATAGCATTATTTTACCCAAAACTTTCGTCTAAATCTAAAAGTTTTCGTTTACGAGGACGGTATCCATTGCCATAATATGATTGTCTGCCTTATGTCACGTTTCTGATTTTTTCCAATCACGAACCTTATAGCAGACTGTGGCGACAAAGCTTCATTAAAAAACAATCTTTGTCCAATAAAATCGCTTCTTACAACTGTGAAAATACTCTCGGCAAGGGTATAGTGATATTGTTGATGTTCAGAGCTTTCGTTTACGAGGACGGTATCCATTGCCATAATATGATTGTCTGCCTTATGTCACGTTTCTGATTTTTTCCAATCACGAACCTTATAGCAGACTGTGGCGACAAAGCTTCATTAAAAAACAATCTTTGTCCAATAAAATCGCTTCTTACAACTGTGAAAATACTCTCGGCAAGGGTATAGTGATATTGTTGATGTTCAGAGCTTTCGATACCCGCCATCAAATGATTCGCCTCTCATGTTATTCATACAAAATACAAAGAGGTATTTTCCGTTGTTGTGTCATGTTACTCAGCGGAAAGCCACTGATATCGGGAAATAGGCGACCATACATATTATTTAAGAAATCTTTTTATAATAATTTTCTGATTACATAAAAATGAAAATATAAACGAAAAAGGCACGGGGATGTTATGACATGTCACAAATGGAAAAAAATCGCCATAGTTTTTGCTTCTTTCGTGATTTATCTGGACATTATAAATGCTTGCATTTTCATTTAAAAAAATCAATTTATTTAAGTTGTAGTTGTATTATTTGAATAATATTAGAAAAATAAATTTCATATTTATCAACAGTGGGATTAGATCTTTTAATTGGTGTATGAGAGGTAGTAGCAATAACATTTTACAAGCTAATAATTTTCCTTCATAAACATAGGCTTCATCAATGACCTTAGAGTCTCTGGGAACTCGGTGTCATGGCAGTAAATAACTAAATGCCTCTGGTTGACTGGTGTTGAAAGAGTTAACTGCTCTTCACTATGCAGAAGTGACTACATACCAATTTTGTCTTCTGGAACCAGGAAGTTTTGACTGTTTGAATTTTAAAGTTTGCAAGTCTGAGTTTGACAAAAGAAAATCTGTGTTAATTATTGTATTTCCATAGCTATGACATTTTAGCTGAATCAAACAGTTGGATGAAAGGAAGCAAGCTGTGACATCATGTTCACTTTTAAGGGTCCGTTTGAAACAACTGAATATTAAAAAATAACAACACTTCTGTTTTGTTCAGTCTCTTTATTCACAGAGGAGTGACTGATGTTCATTTATTTGTTTATAAGTCATAAATCTTTGAAAAAAGCTTAAAGTTTGCTGTATATGTAGAATCCAAGTTGCAACATTAAATGTCATTAACAATTTAGTTATATGATAGCATTGGGATTAAAAAAATGTCAAAAAGAGCTTTAGGTCAATGGTCTATAGCCAGACACCCACTCAGGACATTTGTCCTACTGATTTTTATAGGCTTCAAAATCACTGAGATGGACATGTTTTTGTGTTTTGCATTCTTTATTTTTGCCCAGCTGTTGTGTGTGGGTGATAATTTCAACATCCAAATAGGAATTGGTGCAGTAGTGCTGCAATTCTATACTCTAGAATGAACACTGATTACTGGGGACCAATTTCAACTGGTTGTATTGTGCACAAGACTCAAGGCCTTGTGATGACTCATAAATGAGCGGACTAAACTTTTAACTTACCCTGAAACTTAAAGATGTAATGATGTTAAATGTGAAACATTTTCAATGGGATGGTGAGGTGGGATCATGTGACACAAATACGAACTCATTTTCAGATTAAATTTTGTACTTATCACAATTGAAGCGTAAGGTACAGACATTGAAGGTTCTTAGGTTACATCCATTATCAGATGACTATAGTGTTTTATGAACTTCTTTATGATATAATGACTTTAATCAGTGAAGACGTCAGATTTTCAAATAAACATCACTACCTTTTCAGTTCGTATTTGTTTTTGATAGGTAATTAAATGTGCAGGTTTTTTTATTACTGCGTGTACACACGTTTACCTGCGATCTATGAGTGATTTAGTTGAAACAAACCCAGTGATATAAAGGAAATATATTCTGATGCCGTGAGGGGAAAAAGTAGTATCTATTATTTTGCCAAGTTAGTTGGTTGGTAAGGTTGTTTAAATTAAAACCACACTCAGCAATATTCCAACTACCGTATTTCCTCTATTAAGTGCCGGGTCTCTATTAAGCGCCGGGCCTCTATTAAGCGCCGGGCCTCTATTAAGCGCCGGGCCTCTATTAAGCGCCGGGCCTCTAATAACCACTGGGGATAAAGCAGTGCTTTAAGAAATAAGAGCTGGGTCTCTAATAAGCGCCGAGTATAGACCTTTGCATTTTTTCACAAACGTATTCTCCCTTGGTCTAAAAATAAATATATTAAGGAATGGTCCCTTAAATCATAACTTCATTTACGCAACCCTGCTTTTAAAAATACAAGGTATTTTAATAAGCGCCGGGCCTCTAATTAGCGCCGGGTCTGGGGGTCAATTGAAAAATAAGCGCAAGGGCGCTTATTAGAGGAAATACGGTATATGGCAGCGGACTGTGAATAATCGAGTCTGGACCAGACAGTCCAGTGATCAACAGTATGATCTACGCTATTGGGATACAATGACGTGTCAACCATGTCAGCGACATGACAAGACGTTCCCGTTAGTTGCCTCTTACGACAAGCAATGGTTACTGAAGACCAATTCTAACCCGGATCTTCTCGAGTCTATTTTACTAAGAGTAATATTTTCTAGCGTTATGTCCTTTTAATTGCAGATTTTGCTGTATGAAAGTAAAACATTTATAATCATAACTCAGATTATGTGGCCACATGTTTGTATATTTCCGGATACGTTTGATGTATGGAGCAATTTGGCCTCTCACTGCTGGTTTATTTCATGATCTTACTCTTTCCATTACGAAAAAAGTTAAATGACATGTGATCGTCCAGCTACAATAAATGTGACTTTATTAAGGAAAGCAAGTTATGTGTACAGATTCATTTTTCTGTTAGCTACACTTTGTTTCGAGGTGTGAGTCGATGCAATATGATAAAAACAGTGTTGCCCCCAATGTTTAGTGATCAACAACTGGACTGCAAAACCGTAAAAGGTTCTTTTGTCCTTTTCATAATAACCTTGAAATGCATGATAGCTCTGTGTAGGAGATAAGCTCTGTTCAAAGATAAGGGAATGTTAAACACATACAAGTACACATAATGTTGAGGGTTTTAAGAAAAGAAATTGTTTTGAATTCTGTTCTCTGTTGTTTAGTTTCTGATATAAATCAGAGAAATAAAAAAGAGCCATCAAGTTTTATGCCAAATTATCATGTTTAATGACTATAATTATACAGTAATTTCTTCTTTAAAAATCAATGGTACTGTTAATAAGTATATGTTAACAACTGACAGCAGTCAGCTGCAGTGAAGACCTACCAATCTGTTCAGCATGTGTTTCCTTAACTGCTAATTATCCCACTTCCCGTTTAGAGCGTAGCGGGGGATATAGTATTAGGCTCCGTTCATCCGTACGTACGAATTGGAATATCTTAAGAACCGTTAACTAGATTCTTTTCATATTTGTAACCTAGGCTCATCACAGTATAAGAAAGGTCCCAGTCAGGCTTGGTGACTTTGACCTTCATTTCAAGGTCACAAGGGGACTTTAAAAACGTTTTACTCTTCTCAGCGAGATATCTCAAGAACCGTTCACTATATCTTCTTCATATTCAACACCAAGCTTTGTCTAGGGAAGGCGCAGGGCCCAGTCGATTTTGGTGACCTTCACATAATTTTCAAGGTCATGGCAACACTTTGAAGATTTAAGCATATTAACCTGCATGATATGCTTGTCAGCGAGATACCTGAAGAACCATTAACTGGATTTTCTTCATATTTGACATCAAGCTTTATCCAGGGAAGGCGCAGGCCCCAGTCGATTTCGGTGACCTTCACTTAATTTTCAAGGTTATAGCGACACTTCGAAGATTTCAGTATGTTAACCTGCATGTTAAGATGGTCAGCTAGATATCTCAAAACCATTCACTGGACTTTCTTCATATTTGACACCAAGCTTCATCTAGGGAAAGTGCAAGGCCCAGTCGATTTTGGTGACCTTCACATAATTTTCAAGGTCACTGCGACACTTTGAAGATTTCAGCATGTTAACCTGAAATCACTAGATTTTCTTGATAGTCTTTCAAGACTTCCCGTGAATGTTTTTCAATAAGCAATTTTTTTAGTACCATTTTTGCATATTTCATAAACTATGACATTCATGTCAAGGTCAAAGTCAGTCTTGAAAATATTTGTGTGTTTGAACAACTAAAGAGCAAGATATCAAGAGTGGTTGACTGGTCATGTTTTTGTTGACATTTAACTTCATCTTAAACTTTCATTACTTTTTAAGTTTGATTTGATAATTTGCAGCGGGGGATTATGTCACCTTAGTGACAATGCTTTTTTATGCATCTTTGTAGGTGCAGAATAAGTTAATATGTACCTAAACATACATAATTCAGTTGTTTGTTTACTGCACCATGCACAAATACCAAATTTCAACACTCTCCAGAAGTATTTTGTAAGTGTAATGGCTTGAATGAATGGTTTTCATGGTTATATAAAGATTGCTGAGCCAATTCAACCTGAAATGACAACTTGAACATAAACGTTACTTAGGTGTGTGTATTGATACTCCAAAATGTATTGCATGTATTTCCAGCTGCTTTGAGGCTATGTTTGAATATTACTGCCAGTTTTATTATGAATACTACACTACAGTTATTGACATTAGTCTTCCATGGACTTCTCCTTGCCCTGTTTGGGGGGATTCTTTTGGTACATGTCATAAACAGAACAAAGATGAAGGTCATGAAAACACACGCAAAATATTCAGGCAATAGGCATTAAACTTGATATAAACACATAAGGATGTGGTCTGACTTTGAAAAGGTCCTGATCATGATTAGTTAGAGGGCAGACATGGTTACTTTCTGAAGCATTGTCTTCTCTGCAGACATAGAAACTTTACATTTAAATCTAAGAATTCAAATGTCAAAGATCAAGGTCACTTTTCAGGTAATTGTTAAAAGAAGTTCATTCATAATTTCTTTCTAAAAATGTTAGCATTCGAGGTATAAGGTGAATGTCAAGTGATAGAAATTATTTTTATGTAGGATTGACCCCTTTCTATTGTATGGTTGTTTCACATGGCATGGTTACCTCTTCAGTCAAAATCCAAAATGTTCTGGTTCCCAGTAGCCTATGCTGGTCCTAAGAGGCATAGATCTTGGTTCGAGAGGTCATGCTCATTGACTTGCCTGATAGCTTGTCATCTCACCCCAGAAGTGTTGGTTGTTGTTTGATGTGGTCTTGTTCGTTGTTCGATGTGGTCTTGTTCGTTGTTCGATGGTCTTATCCAGACTTGATGATCTGCAGGACCCTGTCATGAAGCTGCAGCATAAACAACACAAACAAATACTTATACATCTAATGTTGGTGCTCTGTCTGTCAAATGTCAGGTAGTCTTTAAAGTTGAGGTCATTGCTATTTACTCTTGCACTTTTACTCGTACAATTCTGTGACTTCGTAATTGTTGGATCTTAAGTTGTTTTATATACAGTCATGGTCTGGAAGTAATGTATTTGGACAAAAATGTATGGCTGGATTGACATCCATATTAAACATTTTGAAAAAGGCTTGTCTGTTTTACCACTTGCGAACTAGAGAAGCCTTTACTGCATGCTACTGAATTTTAAAAATATTCTTTTGACAATATGAAAGCTCCATTGACGTTTTGACAGAGACAGTGACGAAATTAATTTTAAAGCATTTGGTTTGTGTCACAGAAAAGTGTACACTCGAGGGGAAAATCAATGTTTATCGCTATATGCATGTTACTGTCTAAGGTCTGCTTGTTGAATTATGAAAAGCTGTCATTCCTGGAAAAGATATTAATGATGCAAGATCAAATTTTGAATCCATTTTGCTCATATATTTCAGTGATAACCAATACAAAACAGGTGAAATAATGACGACTGAGCACCATTTCATGTCCTTTAAGGCCATGAACCAAAGACTGTAAACAGAAAAGTATCTTGTCCAAATGCAAGAACATCTGAAACGTGTCTTTCCAATCGGTCATGTGAGTTAGCTGCACAACTATTCGTTGTGTTTCTTGAGGCTGTTGGCTGACCTTGCTAGGTTGAACACAGTTTACCTAATCCATGTTGGAATCTGCCAGCAATTACTATAGGGAAAACATTGTGGTTACATCCCACAAGGTCATATTATTTGTGATCATTGTTAAACCCAAACACTTGGAAATAGGTTGGGTTACATGAACTTTCAAATGTCACTTTTTATAATGATTTCTAAGATGCCTAGCGGTTAGAACAATCAAAAAAAAAATTACATTATCAGACAATAAAGGTATAGTTGTTTGATGACGTAACACTTGAATGACGTTATCCCGTCACTGCGCCATTCTAGTGTGCCCCCTCGTAATCGAGCCATTTTACATTATGTCACAATGTAAGCGACCTCACGATGCATGTCGGTTGTCATCGCCTCGTATGGCATCCTACAGTAAACTACTCCGTTGCATCCCGTTTCTTGGTTTGCAGTTGCTCCACGCAGCTAACATCACTGGTGGAAACATTACGTTTATGTTTTACGACGGTTAAAATGTGTCAATTCGACTCACAAGTTTTCAGCGACACGGTAACGTTTACATTCCCGCAATGCAATCGTGGAATGTCGCTTGACTACTCAGCTTCATCTGGATGTACTGATCTAAACTTACGTTGGTAGTAGAAATGCGACGATCATATTGTCCCATATGGTTTACGTTAATGACAGATGTAATTAAAAAAAGTCAGAGAAATTCATCAAACTGTTATCGTTTCTTTTTTTCTGGTAATGTTTGTCTTAACGTAGGGGGGGAAGACACATCAATAGAACAGCGCCCCAGTTAGCCCTGTGCGAGGATTCTTAATTTAGGTCACCGACACCGTCGTTTGTTTTCTGCCTTAAATTAATTGTAATTATCCTTAGAAAATATTAAATTTGGCATCTTAGAAAAGAAATACAGTTCACTCTACCACCATGTATAGTGTAATAAAGCACACTTTCGCCCTGAACTATTATAACGTTAAAACACTCGGAAGCAAGCGTCCTCGTACTTTAGCTATAATAGTTCAGGGAGAAAGTGTGTTTTATTACACTATACATGGTGGTAGCACGAACTGTATTTCTTAATTAATGTATCCAACCACACTGGGAGAACCACATAGATTAAACCTGTGCCAGTGAGTACAATTTGCCACCAACTGTCGTAGTGCAAAAAAGATAGTAGGGAATCAGTAAAATGTACTCTTATACATAAAAATCAGTGAAGATCTGGGTCAGGATTGGTCTTAAGCAACTCATGCTTATCTTAAAAGGTGACTATTGGGATCGGGTGGTCAGACTCGCTGACTTGGTTGACATTGTATCCCAATTGCGTAGATCGATGCTCATGTTGTTGATCTCTGGATTGTCTGATCAAGACTTGATTATTTACAGACTGCCGCCATGTAGTTGGAATATTGCTGTGTGCTGCGTTAAACAACAAACAAACAAAACAAATTTCACGGATAACAACAATTTTCTGATGTTACTCCTACTAGGCTGGACAACATGACTTCTGCACACATGACTTCAAGACGTGATTTGGTTGAAGGAATATCACAGGACAATTGACTGTTCTGTTCTGAACACTAGATTGCCATTTGTTCACCATATATTAGTTCTCTTTTTGAAATCAGTTTAAACGTGACAGTTGCCAAAATAGTGGTTTAAAGTGTACAAACCACACATAATACTATGTTTAAGTATCAATACTAGGCCCAAAATCTGTTTACCTGTGACAAATGATGTAGACATTAATGCCTCATAGAAATGTTTCTTCAAATAAGTCTGGGATGGTCCAGTAGAGCTGTGTATTGCTTAGAATATTGTATTGCACAATTTTGCAAAACTTCGATGTGAATCTCATATGTATCGCAATATTTTGCTTTTACACTGTCATGAGTTATTGAACACAGTTGCTGGTTGGAATGATGTGCAGATAGTAACAAGACATAAGGCAGCTGTTAATAAGGGACAGTTACTGGCAGAAAGTATTGTGTGGTACCACAGTGTTGTTCAGGATGCAGCCATTATGACTTGACACACAAGATACTAAATATACATGATTTTTATCATACTTTTGCTTAACACCACGTTTCATTGATCCAAATCTAAAGTAATTATCTGTAACAATTGGAATACATTAATCATTTATTGTATCCACAGAAGTAGTTATCTTCAGTATCCATAGGTTTAGCAATAAATTCAGAATAAATTGACCATTGCAATGTGACACATCTTTTGATTGGCTGGAATGATCATATCTGGAAATGTAAGTCATCTCCCTTATGCCACTAGGCCCAATCAGCTTTTAGCTTTCATTTTACAATCTCATTTACCTGTCACTCACTTGTCATGGCAGCACAAAAATAACAAAGGTAGATGAAAGGGTCAAATTTATTTATTTTTACCTAAGTTTTGAATTTAATTGGTTGTGTTTTTACGATGACAAATTTTGAAGTAATTTACAACTAATGTTTTGATTTGAACTTTGCTTTTCTGAGAAGGTGCAAGTACTATACTGTGTTGAGTTCACTTTTGTTTTCTTGAACATTGCTATTGAAAGAACAAAAAAGTAATTCTTTAACTGATTATAACTGTCTTTGAACAGTAAATAGATGTGGTAAATGTGAGAAGTGTGACTGATACACTATTAAAACAGGGGTATTCTCTAAGTTTTATGCCTTTATTGAAAACATATTGGTCTGTCCCCAGGTTTCATCAAATGTTTCCTATTCTAAATTTGGTAGGGGCTTTACCTTTTCATCTTTCTGAAATGGACACTGTTGCCCAATTCTATAGATTTCTAGTTCCTCGTGCATTATTTACCATCCTCTTTTTACCTTCCCCTTCATTTATTAAAAGTCCTTAGAGCTCCAAATGTTAACTTTTCCCATTTTGGAATGTTGTCTAGTCAAGAGATGTGTTTGCCATTTATTACCTTAATGTTTAATCAAGGAAAGGAACACAGTGAGATATGTATATACTCATAGAAACGAATATGGGAACACATGAAAGTACAAGTGTTCCTTTATTCTTTTCCATGTTTCTTCACAGGGTATGTATTGCACAGTGGGTGAAATTCTGGAAATAAATAAAAGAACATGTGTACTTTCATGTGTTCCCTTATTCGTTTCCATGAGTATATATCAGTGTACATGTTTAATGTTATACACCTGAGATTAGCTGTACCAGAAACTTTTGAATTCTATTCACCAATGATATAACAGAAACACACTTGTTTATGTGTGTGTCAGTATACTGACCAATTTAAGTAGTATTGTGGTGCATATTGCAGAAGGTGTGCACAAGTGGACCAGTTGTTCCGTGCAACTGTAAATCAGTAATACTCTTTATTTTCGTAAACGTTTATCCAGTATCATAACTGATGCAACCATCCAACCCAATCATTTTCTGTCATAATCTTAAGATTTTTCTCAGTGTATTGATATCACCAAACCCTCAATTATAGTCACACTCATGTCATGATTAACTCAACAAAACGTTATTAATGCAACAATCCTAATGCTGTAATTGAAGCTCAATCCACTAAAGATATTTCCCTGTGCATCAGTATTTAATGCATTTTGTTGTGATGCTGCTGCTGGTGACCCACTTTTCCTGAAGGACAATCCTGCCCTTTGCTTGTTAGCTGGCAGTGCTGTTCAGTGACTGATGGTGATTTAGATAAGAATATCACATGAGTCTAGGAATAGTGAAGACCCAGGAAGCCATGCTGGCATTTTGATATTGATTCTTGTGTGGATAATGACTCCACTCGTCACAAAACCGATCAATAAAGTGGCGAATATAGAGAGAAATGGTCTCAGGACAAGTGTGTTTGATATGTGTGTATTGATTGATCATGCTTTCAACAGCCTCAACACAGCAAGTTGATTCTTTTGACCCATTCAATGATGGCATTCTTCGCTTGTCACATGGCCCCAATTATAAATGAGGGATAATTTGTATGAAATTTGATCTATTTAATGATACCCCAGCAGTGCAGAATCAAGTTTAACCTTATAATGTTGATGCATGTTCACACATTGATGTTGAGTAGTTAATATTGAATTCTTTCCAGCTGTTTCCCTTGCTTTACATGGATAATTTGTTAAATGTTAAAAGCTTTGCTTGTAATAAGTAAGTATAAATGCTTCAGTGTAGTTGATTTTTGGCCTTTGTGACAAACGATAGGTGCAGAAACAATTAATGAAATAAAACTAAAAGTAAGAGGATTGAACAGATATGTCATCAGGGTTGAGAAATGAATGGCTGAAATGCCATACTCTTCGTGCAGCCACATGCAACATATTTATTGCTGTACAAAAGAGGTTTGCGTTTTTTCTTGGCGTTCAGTGTCAATTAACAAAAACAAGTAGCCATCACACTTCCTCAGCTTAGTTTCATATTCCGAATGCAGACTGTTTGTTAAGCAGTTTACATCTTTACTTCATTTGCCAATTTTGAATTCGGAAGGTAAACTGTACATGTATTAAGTTCAGAAGTTACCGGTATATCTTGATGATGATGGAGAAAAAAGTCAGTGCTTTTCATGAAGTCATTTTAAATATTATCTGGCTGACTTTCTATGCTCGTACGGGGCAGTGGGGTAGCCCAGTGGTTAAAGCGTTGGCTCGTCACGTCGAAGACCCGGGTTCGAATCCCCACATGGGTACAATTTATGAAGCCCATTTCGGGTGTCCCCCACCGTGATGTTGCTGAAATATTGCTAAAAGCTGCGTAAAACCAAATTCAGTCAGTCAGTCAGTTCTATGCTTGTCGTGACGGGCTTATGTAAAAAATATGCAGATTATCGTGTATATGATCTGATGAATTTGAAATGTCCAGTTCCTCGAGCATTAGTCAATAGCAGATGTTACCATTATGTTGTTGGTGTTATGAAAGTGGTAACACATTCTTTGATATTATACAATATCAAAATTCATTACAACTGCCAGTTAAGTCAAAAGAGTAATAAGCCATGGTGAAACAAGGTCAGATCATGATCTGGCTCTTGATGTCTTCTCTCCATGAGATAGGTGTGGATCACCCCAAAGATTGAATTTTATTTTTTTAATTTTAGAGTTACTTTTCTTTACAATAACAATCATAAATGAAAACAAAGTAACAATATTTTATTTTCATTTTGTTTGTAACAAACATCAAACAGTGTGCACTTTTCAATGGAAGATGTCTTTCTACAATATATGAAAATAAATTTTGTTTTTCTAAATATTCACTTAGATTGCAATCTCTACTAGTAGGATCAGATTTGAGCTTCTACTGGTATAGATTGCGATTGTATAGGTTATTCTATATAATCAGAGTCTCTATTGGTAGAGACTCTGATTGCGATAGTAGGATCGGAGATTCTACCCGTAGAGACTCAGATCGCAATCTCTACCCTGACATATACATGTATAAATTTTGTATTCTGCAAATGGCATGAACTTCGTACTTCATGTTACATAGTATCACACTTCAAACATCATCCTTGCAGAAACCTCAGGACCAATGAATCTGAAACTTCACTTCACTTACTTGTTCCACACCAGTGATGATATCTGAAATTGATCATTATTGTTTAACATGATTTTCAATAGCTGCCATTGCAGCTATATTTAAGAACCAATTCATGTGCAATGCTCAACCAAAATTAAAAAAAGGTGAGCTTCTGTACCTCTGGCAATCTGGTGTATGAAATTGGAGGTGGTGAGGGTCATGGTATTATTTCCTTTGGACAGTTTGTCTCAGCCATACCTAAGTATTTTTATTTGTACATATGTATCAAAATATCAATGTTTTTAATATGCTACCAAACATTTGTTACAAAATAATTATTTATATTTTTTGTGTGTAAATTTCTTACTTTAGGTGCTGATAGAAATGTGTTCACACAAGTGTTCTCAAAGACTCTGCTTGGAGATGCAATCTCAGCATGTTCTCAACCTCCTGAACTGTCCATCCAGACTCAGCCTTCAGTGCTGGGTAGCTTGAGCAACACCTCCAAGTCACCCCCAATCCTTGACATCTCCTCCTTCATGGGTGGTGATGGTGGTGCTTCAGATACTTCGTCCCTACAGTCACCGACAAGTACAAAGGCAGCAAAACACAACTCTTTGTCTGACTGTAGCTCAAGATCTCAGTCCATCACACCCGAAAAAGTGAAAAAAACAATTTGTGAAAAAAGAAAAACTCAGCTTAGGGAAATCAAGTAAGAAGTCTTTGAGTAGTGCAAATGAAGATAAATCTTCAAAGTCAAAATCTCAGAAAGTGTCTGAAAGTGTGTCTTCTGAGAATGTGTGTGACAGTCAAACTATTAGTGCTGTGATTTCTGATAGTGATGAATTGTGCAATACCTCTGCGGATAGTGTTGATGATACTATAGAGTCTGTGATACGAACTGTGTGTTCGGGAATATGAGCCTTTGCCTACTCCACGCCACAAGAGGAAAAAGTTATCCTTCGATAAAGATGGAACAGGAAAGAGGAAGAAAGTCCGACGTCAGCTTGACATGGATGACAGGTGAGCTACAGCAATGTTTGGTTATTAAGTAAGTTTCAACTTGAAACATTTGCCACAAGTACCTGGTATTAAATATTGAATAGATTTCCTGTTGTCGTATACTGTTGGTGATTTGTTGATGTCTGTTAGTCTGAACACTTCTGTTTCAGAAAATAAAGAAAGGTTATGTACCCTTATCTTTCCTTGGTAGATGAATGATTGATCAGGACAAAGTCAGTGATTATTTCTCGGATACACTTTCAGCGTTTTAAGATAGGTTAAGCTCAAATATTTCTGTCTTTGAATATTTAGATTAGAAGTGCGTGATGATACCATCCATATAAGAGAAGCTGAATAATGATTGCAAATATTATTTGTGAATGAAAGAAATAAAACAGATTATTGCCATGCTGGATTCTTTTCAGTGACATGCCTGTTTTTGGCAATGCATCACAAACACATGAAAGAAAACCATACAGTATTACTGTAGCACAAGCACACACTAACATTGAAGTTACTTAGCTTATCAGGTGATTTTGAAGGAGAGAAATTACCTGCTGTTGTAGTTAGTGCTTGAAGTAGGTAATTATATGCTTTAGTAGAATTTTATGTGGGTAAGTCATCAGGTTAATTGAAGTTGGAATGGTATGACTTTAGCAACTGTTGCAAACAGGGGAGCAGCTCCAATTTATTGTTACACAAGATGGCTTTGCAGTCTGTGCTGTAAGAAATCTTTTCTAAGGGTAATAAAGGTAGTAAGATCAACGACTTCCAAAGTTCATGTATCCTATAAAGGATGGGTAATACTTAACATGCTGCATGTGACCATGACACCAGAAGAAGAAAAAAGATGATTTGTCTACCGATAGCTCTTGTCAGTGAATGTGTTATTGTTTTGAACACCGGCTTGGTGTAGAGACAAGCGAGAGATTTCAACATTACAAACATGTCCAGAGCTCCAGATAAGATTGAGCTCATGTGGGTACTGTACCCACTGTATTTTTGGGGAGTTGGTATTATGAATGTTGAGTGGGTATTTCATTTTCCGTTACCCACTGCTTTCAAATATGTGGGTATGTAAGTGATTTTACTCACCTAAGTATTATGTCATTGGGTATGTTTACTAAGCAGGTATGTTCTGCCTTATGTCATACCTAATCAAAACCAACTTAACTATAATGGAAACGATTTCATAAACAATCACTCATCCTGTACTGACAGTACAACACTATTCCTGTACAGTACTAATATATTCCATACGCATTTGTTATAAACTTTTTGCGTATCTAACATTTTAAATGCGCAATTGGTACGCAACAATTATTTTTCAATGCGTAATTGGAAAATTTCGATGCATATTTTACCAAGATACGCAGCTTATCTGGGCCTCTGCATGTCAGCTTTCAGATTCAACACTATGGTTATTCATAATGGATGTACATAACACAACATCCACTGTATTCACCAGCTCAATGTACATCCTATCAGGGTTGATCTCCTAATCTCAGCAATCTTCACAGCCTTTTTCACTGAGTTTCAGCAAATTTCCAGTTATCTAAAGCACTTTGTTTTATTATCATGTAGCATACGCAATAGTTGCATTGTCATTTGGGAAACAAATACTTAGGTTACATTAATACTATAAAGATTTTATTACAAAGCAGTCATCTGTAGATACATCGCCTTTGTTTGGACATGTTTAGTGTTTACAAACTAACTTTTTGTATCAGCTAAGATATGATCTTGTAATATTCAGGAAAATGGTTTCATATTTTGAATAGATGAGATAAACTACTACTACTACTACTACTACTACTACTACAATAATAATCTTGGAAGAGCAATCGAGCTTGTTACCGAAAAAAAAAAGGTGACAAAATGCTGTCAGGTCTAATGGCATCAAGCTGGATAGGGGAATGTAGATGATTTGATTATAGTAAAGCAGAAGGGATGTTTGACACATAGTAACTGAAGTTATTTTTTCATGATGCGACATCATTTTCCATTGTAATCAAATGCCCGAGTAAAGTTTATGGTCTGTCAAGTTTGATGAATGCCCTTTGCAACACATCTTCATGACCTAATAGCATTTACAATTTTAGGTTCAGTTTCTTTGGCACTATTGAATTTACACATTTGTTAATGTGATGGCTTTAGTTCGTGTCGAGAAGCGGTCATGTTGAAACCAAAGCCATTTCATTATTTAACAGTCGATGTAATGGTGGTAAAATGATAAAAACATCATGTTGCCAGTAAAGCTGCTTGCTAAAAGGCCTGTTTTTTTCTCAGACATTCAACAGAAGAAGAAAGTGAACCAGCTTCAACTCCTGTGATAAGACGTACTGACCCATCTCAGCCTCCCAGAAAAAGATATCAACGTGTGGGACTCTTCTCGGACTTCTACAAAGATGATGAGTAAGTAACTCGCGTTCAAAACAAATTGCAAAAGCTTGTACTGCTGGCGCAAGTTTAATAGGAAAAGGCAATAAATAGTCCCAGGCAGAGCTACGAGCTTGGGAAGTCTTTTGTTGAGCAGTTGGTTCAGAGATGTGCTTATTGTTCACAACCTGTCATGTGTGCTTTATTTGTGTCCTGTGGGGCATGACAATCTCTCGGGGAAGGCCATTGTCAGAGCTCCACAGGGGACATGATATGTGTGGGGATAATATTCAACCACTTAGTGTGCTGTAAACCACGCTGTATTATCACAAGTTAAGTGCCTTTTATACACACAGTACATTTAATGCATTCGTCAGTAAATTCTTAAGGATGTATTCAATTATCATACATGCCATGTATTGTATTATGTGGTGGAAAAGATTATACGAGAGATATTCAAACACTGTAATTTGATAATCAAATGAAATAATAGACGCTTATGTTTGTCAGTAGCCTTGTATATATTGTGCCCAATAGTTGCCTTACATATTATCGTGTGATTTGAAAATACATAAAAGAGCACAAAGAACAGGTGGTGGTAATGTGTAACTGAGGATAACAAATATTAAATAAAAAACACTGACAAAAGAAATAGGATGGAAATAGGTTGAAAGAAAGTCAGGATCCTCAGTTCTGAGGAGTTTTTTGTTGTTGGAAGTCGTATTTGATGTCAGTGATAAATCAGTTGATTTGAGAAGAGGCTGTGACAGTACTTGTATTTGGTTTAGCCACTGTTGCTGTAAGACAGCTTTGTGCCAATGGCTATTGAGACGCTTAATTGACTAGAGACCCTAGTCATGTCTTTCACCAGCAAACAGTAGCATTGTGCTAGATTCCCCACTGGTGAGATGGGCTGTACAGCTCCTTATTGAGCCTTGTGAACTGCAGATTGTTGGTGCTTTTTCTCAGTAATTGACAAGGGCGTTCGGTTGAGCGTATGGCAATCGTGTTCACATAATTACATTGCTTCAGCGTGTCTTTTGAAAGGATCAATCTTGATCTCCGGCTTGTAGCTCCTTCATTGTCAATGTAATTAGACAATTACACTAATGATTCTTGGCATGTTATTGTAGTGTGGAAATGTGTTTCAACAGCTCCTCTGACTTAGAAATGTACAGATGTTAAGTGTGTGAGGCTGAAAATATTGATCCTGCTGTGAACTCGCTGTGAGTAATTTTAGTAAATAAACTTGAATTAATCATTGTGGAGGAAAAGATTACTTTCAATTGTCATTTGAATTTCTGTGAATTCAGATGTTTTGTATTTTAAGAAAGTACGTTGCTGGTGAAGATTACATTTAGCAAGGCATGTGTAACTGAAATGACCATATAATGTGTGACAGTTTCATGTTGTGATTGCATGGGCTAAAACATTTTTTACAGTATCCTAAGTTATGGATGTTATGGTACTCATTCGTAGTGAATATAATGTTGAAAATTAAGATTAAATGTGTCCCTGTATTCAAATACTCGAGAATTAAAATGCTATTAAAATTTTTAATAATGTGGTAAGTAGCTGTGCCTTCCCCTCAGTGCAGACCTTCCTGGCCTTATTTGAAAATGTCTTCCATTTCATTGGTTGTCAGGACATCAGGGAGATTATAGACACAGTTGTGACTATTCTATATTTCTTTTTTTAGATAAGCTTTTTTACTGTAATCGTATATATTTTAAAGGGGTGCAATTTTCACGGAAAGTTCACAAAAGACCTGTTAGCGCAGTTTTTTTCGCGTAATTCAAAACTTCTGAGTAATGGTATTCATCACAAAGTTTTTACAACCGATAGACTTGCAATGATCAAAGCTATTCCCTATAACTGAATCGTGTTTACTAAAACAATCCAAGAGAGGTGGGATTATACTTGTGTTAACATTGTGATGTGTGACTGATGTAAGTGAGCTTCGTTCATTTTGTGATTACGAGTAATCAGCTATCAATTAATTGACAAACTGATAACAAACATTTGCTGATTGTGATCGCTGTTACTAGTAAACTAGTTTATGCCTCTATTCCTTTATATAGTGTTTTGATGTTATCTGAGAAAATAAACAAATTGCATGTTGTTCCTTCCACAGGGGCTTGTAACGCTAAAAACTGCCATCAAGGTATATACTGTCACTGACGGCGTCTCTTAGTACTATATAAAAGGAGAGGGATATAACGAGGTCAACACACCAAGTTCCTTTCAGGGCGAATTCAACAATGCTCACTGTATTTATCACATTTAAAGTATGCACACATTTCAAGCCAATACATTTACCTACAAAATGAGAAATACAGCACAAAAATCGAAGCAGTACTTTGGGAGCTAGGGTCTTTGGAAGCCCGAAAAATCGTGATTTCTCGATTCCGAGCAAAAATCCCTGCTCAGAATTTGTAGCGGTAACTCACCCATTTTTATCCACCGCAACACGTTTTGCGGGGGTATTAAAATGGACCCCGTCCGTCCGTGCACATCTTTTCCGGAGCATAGCTCTAAAACCGTTCAATAGTTCTTCACCAAACTTGGCACATAGATAGATCTGGTGGTTTACTGGTGCCTTTTGGTAGTTTTGGATTTCTAAATAAAATATTTTTTGCGTTTCCATTGCAACAAGTTTGACTTTGACTGAAATTAGTGGTAGTACTCTTTTCCAGAGCAGAACTCTAAAACCGTGCAATGTTTCTTCACCAAACTTGGCACATAGATAGATCTGGTGGTGAACTGGTGCCTTTTTGGTAGTTTTGGATTTCTGAATAAAATATTTTTGGCGTTTCCATTGCAACAGGTTTCACTTTGACTAAAATTGGTGGTAGTGCTCTTTTCCGGAGCAGAACTTAAAAACTGTTCACTGTTTCATCACGGAATTTCATACATAGCTAGGTCTAGTGGTGAACTGGTGCCTTTTGCTAGTTTTGGATTTCTGAATAAAATGGGGTGTGTTTTTTTGCGATTCCATGGCAACAATTTTGGCTTCAACTGAATTTGGTGGTAGTGCTCCTTTCTGGAGCAGAACTTTGAAACCTTTCAGTACACTCCTTCTCTTAGCTATATACACACCAAAACATTTCACATAATCACAGGGGCGGTGGGGTAGCCTAGTGGTTAAAGCGTTGGCTCGTCACGGCGAAGACCCGGGTTCGAATTCCCACAAGGGTACAATGTGTGAAGCCCATTTCTGGTGTTCCCCGCCGTGATGTTGCTGGAATATTGCTAAAAGCGGCGTAAAACCAAACTCAGTCAGTCAGTCAGTCACATTATCATAATTCGTAGACGTCTTCATGAAGAGTATTTTGCCATTGCGGGGGATATTGATGACTTTGTGTTCTTGTCTTGTTTATTTCACAGTATACACATACGACATTCACCAAAACATGTAGAACTGATGGCGCCTGTCAGCGCGCTAGTCGCCATTCTTTCGGAGACGATTGCATCTCACTGTCATAATGAGTTTACGTACATTTATTCATCACAAACAGAGTTGTATTGTGCCCGTTCGCCATTGACGACCTTGGCCTTAACCGGCCCCGCACTGTTCGCCATTGACGACCTTTGCCTTAACCTGCCCCGCACTTATAAGAGCAAGGGAGCTCATTGGCTAAAATAAAATATGTCCCATCAAATCGCTGACTCTTTTCAGTGCGGGGAAAAAAACTGACAATTAGCACACTTTTAACACATGGAAAGACTTCTGCTTGTATTTAACTCTGTAAGTTCCTATCCAAATGTTTCTGTCATATTTCCGTTAATCTGTATGGATGTGATGTAGGATTGATGTTTCTTTTCCATAATTGATTACTTTATACAATCTTTTATTCTTTTTGGATGATAATTTTTTTTCACTTTTTAATTATTCATAAACAGGTCTAGAAGTTTGGGTCCTGAATGCCTTTAGTTTTCTGACATAGTTTTATTCTGAGAATATATGAAAACTTGATTTTTGTTGTGTTATGACAATGCCATATGCTGGTTCCCAGTTTATTTGCTAATTCTGTGCACCAATGTGTGCAGATAACCTTTTGATGACACTACATAGAATTTTTGTGAGAGGGAAAGTATTCACAACACAAATAAGATTACTGTAAAATAACGTAGATGAGCCAAATTTTGAGGACCATAAATAAGCAGTCTGTAGAAGGGATTCGGGCTTATCGACAGCTTACACTTTTGGGGGGGCTGGTAAGAAAAAGGACATCATATCACTTCAATAGGAGAAAACGACTGCCAGTGAAGACGTCAAATTTGCAATTAGACATCTCTAAACAAGGTTTTGTACCTTTTCAGTTTTAATTTGCTATTGCTAGGCATTGTATTATAGGCAGGGTTTAAGATTACTGTGTGTATTTGTCTCGTACACAGAGCTGGAAATAGCAGTCAGATGTGCACACGTTTCCCTGTGATCTACCTTTGATTTAGTTAAAACATACCCAATATATAACATGGTTTCGTGCGATCTTGCTATTTCTTCCTCAAAAACAGTTTTTGACATGTGATCATCCAGCTTCAACAAATATTACTTTTCCCGAAACAAAATATGCACATACCCATTTTCTGTCAACTACGCTTCATTTCAAGGCATGAGTAGACGCAAAATGATTATGACTGCTGTGAATAATGCAGACCGACGGAGGGACACAATTTCACCAGAGTTAATAGAAACTCCTTGAATGACATTTTGAGTAAAATAATTTAACTAGATTGTAAGCATAAATCCTGATATGCAAAGAACATGTTTTAGAGGTAAGATTTTTATCCTGTATAAGAACAGGATTTACTTGCATAATCCAATACGGATTTGTTGATACTCTATTTCCGATGACAGACCATGACCGGATTTGTTGATACTCTATTTCCGATGACAGACCATGACGAGAAGATGAACGAAGGTTCGTAGGTCGGCTTATGTACGGAACATACCGTACCATTTTGATACAGATTTTAAAGGGTTAAGTTAGGACCTCGATTTATCTATGAGATCGGCTTATCTGTGGTAATGTACCATATGATCAATTCAGGTATTTGTCTGGAAAATTCACAAAGTAGTTAGAACTGTTGACTTTAGTTAGAATTGGAATTTTATTTTTCTAAGGATCCATGGGCCATGGTCAATTGCAGTGCATTTATGATTCAACAATTTGTTGGAACCCTAGTTTAGGCTTAAAAAAAAAAAGCTTGTGGTTCCGATTTCCCGACCGACCCTAAATATTCCCGCCGAGCCTAACAATTTTATTCACCACATAATAAATTAAATTTATTTTCTGACACATGAGCAGGGTTTCAGATTGTCATCGGCCTGTCATAGTCCGATAACATTTTCAAATGACCGACTACTTTCTTACTAATTAGGACACTCGGGCCGATCGATAATTTCGTTGTTATTTTCACATATTGGACCTAATAAATTACGAACATTATCATTTACGAATTCATCAAAACTAACCACGAAATCTTGATCATGTTTCCGCAGCGTGTATGTATTTACGCATCCATTTTTATCACACTAAGCTATCAAATGTACATGTAATGGATTGAGCGATTGGCTGCTATTTTAAGCACTGGACAATCAGAAACTGGCTTTCCCGACCCCACCCGCATGTAACAATGTTTCAAGGAAATCATTAAATAAATTGAATAAACTAATGAATAAAATCAACAATAGCATTCATAAAAGTTGTCAAACGTACATATAAAATTACTATTTCAATCTTTTTGTGCGATCATGCAATGCGAGTCAAGTCACTGACTAGTGACATCTCGGCTTTCGCCGCCTCAATCTTCACGCTTGGACACCATGTTTAATGCGAAAATATATGCATGAAGCATTTTTGTCACAGGTCATAACCTAGCACGATACGTCCAATAAGTTCCATAATTTACGTACAGGTAGCGATTTCATGCTTAATATGTTCCAAATAGCATTATTTTACCCAAAACTTTCGTCTAAATCTAAAAGTTTTCGTTTACGAGGACAGTATCCATTGCCGTAATATGATTTGCTGCCTCATGTCACGTGTCTGATTTTGACCAATCACGACTCTTATAGCAGACTGTGCCGAAAAAGCGTCATTAGAAACCAATCTATATCCAATAAAATCGCTTCTTACAACTGTGAAAATACTCTCAGCAAGGGTATAATGATATTGTTGATGTTCAGAGCTTTCGAACGATACCCGCCATCAAACGATTCGCCTCGCATGTTATTCATACGAAGCTTCGAAAACGAAGGTATTTTCCGTTGTTGTGTCATGTTACTGAGTGGAAAGCCACTGATATCGGGAAATAGGCGACCATACATATTATTTAAGAAATCTTTATAATCTTATTAAAGATTTCTTAAATAATATGTATCGTCGCCTTTAAAGATTTCTTAAATAAAATGTATGGTCGCCTATTTCCCGATATCAGTGGCTTTTGATAATTTTCTGATTACGTAAAAATGAAAATATAAAAGAAAAAGGCACGGGGATGTTATGACATGTCACAAATGGAAAAAAATCGCCATAGTTTTTGCTTCTATTGTGATATTTTTTTGGACATTATAAGTGCTTGCATTTTCATTAAAAACTCAATTTAGTTAAGTTGTAGTTGTATTATTTGAAAAATGTTAGAAAAATAAATTTCATATTTATCAACAGTGGGATTAGATCTTTTAATTTTGCTGTATATCTAGAATCCAAGTTGCAACATTAAATGTCATTAACAATTTAGTTATATGATGGCATTGGGATTTTAAAAATGTCAAAAAGAGCCTTAGGTCAATGGCCTATCGCCAGACACCCACTCAGGACATTTGTCCTACTGATTTTTATAGGCTTCAAAATCACTGCATGAGTAATGTAAAAATATTTTGCAAAAAAAATTAAAAATCCCTACCTACCTACCCTAGTTTTTAAATGTAGGAAATCGGAACCATAACATTTATTTTTTTTGGCCTTATTCAAGATCGACATTTGATGTTTAAGAACTTTTAAAAATAAGGCATTACACTTTTATGAATGCTTATATCCGTCACTATCCTTGAAAATGAACTGATCTGAAACCCTGAAAGAGGTATTTACACGTTTTATCTTTTGAAATTACTCCAAATACTTGTTAGCAATTATGACTGTTCATGAGGATCAAGCCAGTTATAATCTACCGTCATATCTCGACCAATTCCAAACACTCCTTGTAAGAGATATTGGTTATTAGTAACCGATTCTAATCGGTTTGTATGCCAAAAGTTGGTTTTTATATCCACTGATGACAGGTCAATTGTTGACTGATTCATGATACTGGTTGAAAGTTAACATAAACAAACTCTGTTTTAAATATCCATTTGCTATGTCAAAATGATCCACAAAGAATTTTAACAACATGAACAAAGCCCTCTCAAGTCTTAGATGAAGCAAGCTGTCTATGATTCATGACGTCCACTCTTTTTGCCATGAGTCATATGTTGATATCAGGTTTTTCAACGGTTTGAAATTTTACGAATCATCATTTTGCACTCATTGGAGTTCATAAAAAAATTGCACTGAATCATTAAAGTAATCAAATTGTGAGCACAAAAGATGCTGTCTCTTGACAGTAGCAAAACGTATTATCCCCTTTTTATGTTGTTAAATTAATGACTAATTCAATCTTGCCAATATGTTAATTTACTTGCATGATTATCTGATGTGCCTCAAAATTGTCAGGGGTTGATCATATAACAGCTGGGAGAGTCATTCAAAAAGTCCCATTGCCCAGCCAAGTTTGTACCTTTTGGGATAGTTTAGTCATGAGATCAACAATTATAACAGGGCTCATTATCAGTAACATCAACATTGATGCTTATGTTTATTTTTCAGACCAAAGAAACGATCTGACAATATGCTGAAGTCCAAAGATAAACTGGTTTATGTTCGAGAAGAACATAGCCATGGTTTACTGCCTCCTCCTCTTCATGTAGGGAAATATCTCCGAGAAAGGCCAGCAGATTTCACGCTTCCATATGATGTATGGTGGATGTATGTCCATAATATGGTAGGTAGTTTTGTCTAGTGAAAGGGGCCGTGGGGTAGTCTAGTGGTTAAAGCGTTGGCTCGTCACGCCGAAGACCCGGGTTCGAATCCCCACATGGGTACAATGAGTGAAGCCCATTTATGGTGTCCACCGCCGTGATATTGCTGGAATATTGCTAACAGCGGCGTAAAACCAAACTCAGTCAGTCAGTCAGTCTAGTGAAATAAAACAGTAACTTTGAAAGCTGAAGGATAAAGTATGCCTTTGAATGTTGTATTGTGACCTTTCAAACAGCTCGATCTATGATTAATGACTGCTTGTGTTGCAATTCAACCTGTATTTCTCAAGTATCGTTTTTGCTGAAAGAGACACTAAAACTGTTTAGGATGTACTAAATGTGTGTATTATATGTACCGATGTACTGCCATAAGCTAAATCAGATTTGTGGAAATAAGTAATACATTATTGTTGTGGAAAACTATTGTCAATTGTTTGCCTGTAATACAATTTCAGTTGCCAAAGAGAGAAGAGCCAACGCCAAAGTATAAAAAGATACGGAACAGTAAGTATTAAAACAATGATAATGTTCATGCTATAAATGGAATATTAGAATCTGATTTCTGTAAGGGGAAAATGACAGAAGAGGGAGAATATTGCCAATACATTGGGGAAATATTTTCAGAAGTTTTTGAAATATGATTTAACTATGAAAGGGATGAACAATTCATAGTGTAATAGTTACAAATGTGAACATGATCATATCTGTTTCAGATGTGTATGTTGATCTCAAACCAAATGCAGGAAAGAAACCAGAGCCACATTATTGCCAGTGCAAGCGACCAACCGACCCAAATGAAAAGGGGTGTGGAGAAGATTGCTTGAATAGGTACATTTTAGAACATATTGTCACGTGATAACATTAGCAATATTGATCACATAAAGAGAGAATGGAATCTGTTCTTGGAGAATTGATGAACTGATAAATGTTTGCTAGATCAAGTGTCTGAATCTATTGGATTCTTTACATCTTATTACATTTTAACAAGTGCTAATAATATTAATATTAATATCAATTTAGATATCAATGAAGTTTATATTGTCTTGATCTAATAAGCTTGTTGTCTGTTTGACAGAATGGTGTTTACAGAGTGTAGCCCGAACAGCTGCCCTGGTGGGGAAAACTGTTCAAACCAGAGACTTCAGAGGCATGAGTGGATACCAGGGTTGGAGAAGTTTGTTACTGAGGACAGGGGATACGGTGTCTGCACAGCACAGGCAATACCAGCAGGTAGTCTACAGTGAAACAATGACAGACATTTGGATTAAGTTTACAGAATTGAATAGAAACCGAACCCTTTCCATGTGTTAAAGTGTGAATGTGAGATTGTTCCACCTTTTGCACTAGAACAGAAGTCTGTTTTGCTTCAAAGTAGAAATAATGTGTATTTATTGGCCTTTTTCTGATGAATTGAAAAAGCAAATAACCGAAATCTGTATTATGTAGAAGAATCTTTTGGTATGTATGAAAATTAATTTGTCAAGATGACATACGAAAGAATTTTTAAAATAGCTTGTATTTCCTAATCCCAAGTACTAATATTTGTTCATTTTTGTCTTAGTGTTATGCAAACCTAATTGAGCTGGTCTTAACATTGGAAAAAAAATACCCAATCAATCCAACAAAAGATGTGAATACTTCAATTTTGCTTTTCAGGAAGCTTTATTTTGGAATATTTGGGGGAGGTGGTCAGTGAGCAGGAGTTCCGTCGCAGGATGATGACAGAGTACTCTCAGGAGCGTCACCATTACTGTCTCAACCTTGACAGTGGTGCAGTTATTGATGGCTACAGGATGGGCAACATTGGAAGATATGTCAACCACTGTTGTGAACCCAACTGTGAAATGCAGAAGTGGTATGTGGTCAGGTCTTTTGTAGAGATGCTTTGAAAAATTATTGGCTGGGATTGTCTTTTTAAAAATATTAGGAAAACAAGCCTAACTGAGGATGCAGATATATTTTCTAAGTTGAATTTATATGATAGTTATGCAGAAGTAATGGAGACCATTAACAGTATCTTTTTCCATATGGCAGGAACGTGAATGGTCTGTACAGAATGGCTTTGTTTGCTCTACGTGATATTGAAGAGGGAGAGGAGCTGGGCTATGACTACAACTTCCACTCCTTCAATGCTGAGACTCAGGTAGGTGATGAATATGCACAGGTCTTGTTATGTGGCACACATTTTTATGAAGAATCCACCAGTTGAATGTAGTGCTGAATCTATGTAGCAATATTTGACAATCAAGACATTGTTTTATTCTCTGCAACAAGTTGAGCCTGATTCCCTCCTTCATAGCCATCTAGATGTGCACACGAAGATGTACTAAATTTCAGTATTTCATTCCCTCCATAATTAGAAATGTCAAATATTAGCATCAATTTGTGCTTTCCTCTCACATTAATTGGACTTGTTGTGATACAACTCAATACAATTCCAAGGTACCTTGAACCAACACTTGCATACTAAAAAACACACAAACATTAAAAACTAGAATTGTTCGGATGATACTCGTTGAGTATTGAGAAGGTATGAGTAAGGAGAATGTCCGTGACAGCCTTCATGATAATGTTAAATACAAACTTTATGTACAGTATCTGTTTGGATATGATGTCCTGTTACTTTTATTTTATCAATTCATCCTTCACTTTAGTGATGATTGTCAGATGCATCAGCAATTTTGTAGTCTTTGATTTTTTTAATGGAAGATTGTTTTATGTGATAATTGGATATACCATGCATTTTTGTTTAAACATATCTAAAGTCAGAAATTTCATATTCATATTTTCAGCAAACTTGCAAATGTGGTGCAAAATCATGTCGAGGTGTCATAGGAGGGAAAACCCAGCGAAATGGGCAGTGCAAGGACAAACCCACTCCATCCAGGCCAGTTGGAAGACCACCAAAAGACAAGAGAAAATCGAAAAATAGGCTAAAAAAGTTAAAAGACAAGGTATGTACAGGATGAGGTGTATCTGTCTGTCTGCCTATCCCGTCCATTCATCTGTCTGTCCATTCATTCGTCAAATTTCATTGTGAGAGCATTACTTTGAAATATGTTCAAATTTTATAATCAAATTATATGCATATGTATCAATCATACTGAACTTGTGCCTTTTAATGTTTTTTACAGTGTGGGAAATAGCCACTGGCCCGCTAGCACGTGGCTAGTAAAAACCCAGTTGGGCCAGTAAATCTCCACAGTCACTGGCCCAACTGGCTCATGAATTTTCATGGGGTCATTTTTGTAAATATATCACTCTCTCTGACATGTTATCCCCCGCCGCGTGTTTAGCGTGAAGTGGGGGATATAGTATTAGGCTCCGTCTGTACATAAGCACGTATGTATGTCCGTCCATATGTACGAATTGGAATATCTTAAGAACCGTTGACTGGATTCTTTTCATATTTGGTACCTAGGTTCATCACAGTAAAAGAAAGATCTCAATCAGGTTTGGTGGCCTTGACCTTCATTTCAAGGTCACAAGGGGACTTTAACGTTTTACCCTTGTCAGCGGGATATCCCAAGAACCGTTCACTGGATTTTCTTCATACCTGTAAAGCGCAGAGACCAGTCAATTTTGGTGACCTTCACGTAATTTTCAAGGTCATGGCGACACTTTGAAGATTTCAGCATGTTAAGCTTGTCAGCGAGATATCTCAAGAACCATTCACTGGATTTTCTTCATATTTGACACCAAGCTTCATCTGGGGAAGGTGCAAGGCCCAGTCGATTTTGGTGACCTTCACGTAATTTTCAAGGTCATGGCGACACTTTGAAGATTTCAGCATGTTAAGCTTGTCAGCGAGATATCTCAAGAACCATTCACTGGATTTTCTTCATATTTGACACCAAGCTTCATCTGGGGAAGGTGCAAGGCCCAGTCGATTTGGTGACATTCATGTAATTTTCAAGGTCATGGCGACACTTTGAAGATTTCAGCATGTAAAGCTGCATGTTAAGCTTGTCAGCGAGATATCTCAAGAACCATTCACTGGATTTTCTTCATATTTGACACCATGCTTCATCTGGGGCAGGTGCAAGGCCCAGTCGATTTTGGTGACCTTCACGTAATTTTCAAGGTCATGGCGACACTTTGAAGATTTCAGCATGTTAAGCTTGTCAGCGAGATATCTCAAGAACCATTCGCTGGATTTTCTTCATATTTGACACCAAGCTTCATCTGGGGAAGGTGCAAGGCCCAGTCGATTTGGTGACATTCATGTAATTTTCAAGGTCATGGCGACACTTTGAAGATTTCAGCATGTAAAGCTGCATGTTAAGTTTGTCAGCGAGATATCTCAAGAACCGTTCACTGGATTTTCTTCATACCTGTAAAGCGCAGAGACCAGTCAATTTTGGTGACCTTCACGTAATTTTCAAGGTCATGGCGACACTTTGAAGATTTCAGCATGTTAAGCTTGTCAGCGAGATATCTCAAGAACCATTCACTGGATTTTCTTCATATTTGACACCAAGCTTCATCTGGGGAAGGTGCAAGGCCCAGTCGATTTTGGTGACCTTCACGTAATTTTCAAGGTCATGGCGACACTTTGAAGATTTCAGCATGTTAAGCTTGTCAGCGAGATATCTCAAGAACCATTCACTGGATTTTTTTCATAGACTTTCAAGACTTCCCTTGAATGTTTTTCAATAAGCAATTTCTTTATGACTATTTTTGCATATTTCATACACTAAGACATTCATGTCAAGGTCAAAATAAGTCTTGAAAATATTTGTGCGTTGGAACAACTACAGATCAAGATATCAAGGTTGACTGGTCATGGGTTTTTTTTACATTTAACTTCATCTTAAATTATGACCTTGACTTTCATTACTTTTTAAGTTTGATTTGATAATTTGCGGCGGGGGATTTTGTCACCTTAGTGACAATGCTTGTATGTATATAATTGGTGATTCCTTAACAAGTACAGAGAGCATGTATTTCTGGAGTATATGCATATTTTCTAATGAAACCTTGCATATGTATCAAACACATGCTGAACTTGCCCTGTTTTCTCTTGTAGCTGAAACCGCATCCTGACCCAAGTAGTGCTAATAGAATCATAAGCCAGACTGTGATAAAACCAATGTCCAACCGAGAAAGGTGCTTTGCTCGAAAGAAAAGTATATTCTTGGTTAGGAACATTGATAAAGTTCGACAAATCAAACAGAAAATGCAGCAGCCTGAGAGAGAGAAGGATTCAGAGAGAGAAGGAGCAAGGGACTCGGGAGTCGTCAATTCAGGTTAGGACCACTTGGAAATACTTTCTCTCTTACCATATTGGCTTGAATACTTGGCATGACCCATTTTGAGTATTTCCAAACGATTGGTAGAAGTGATTTGCATTGTGCAAGATTCACTATTCGTCAGTAGTTTTAATGAACATTCTGGGTACATTACGTAAAGCCCATTTCTGGTGTCCCCCACCATGATATTCCTAAAAGTGGCGTAAAACCCAACTCACTCACTCACTAATGAACATTCCTTTAGTATAAATGCCAGCCATTTCTTATATGTGACTTCTGACATCATAGTATATTTGTATCATTTTAGTAATAATCATAATGATAATAATGTTAATAATAATTGTTGGTCTGGTAAGGAATTTTATTTGATTCTTGAGGAAGTCTTGTCCGGTAGATTATTACCTTAAATAATTTTCACATTTTGTATTATTTTCTTCTACAGATCTCTTCCTCACCCAGCTTAATGACAGATCTGTCAAAACCAGGTGCGTTTCTTTGTTTTTTGTTTGAGGGTGCACAAAATCAACACTGTTTCATTTGACATGTAAAATATTTGTTAGATAATGTATGCTTCTCCTTAAATGTCACTTTTCAAGGAAAATGGGTTGTAAAGTTGATGTTCACTTATTTTTCTGACCCAAAGCTTTCATAATCATTTATTTGTATCGTTGTTGTTGTTGTTTTCAGACTAGTGGCAATGGCAGAGGAGAATCCTGAGCTGCAGAAGAGATACAAGCTAGTCAAAGTCTTCACAAGGATATTTGATGTCATTGCATCATTCAAAGGTATTACATATTTATGTATCCATTGGGGATTCTGGGTTAGGATTGGTCCCAGCAATCTCTGCTGGTTGTAAAGTGCACTTTGTAAATGGTTTTCAAAACATGTATTTATTGTCTGTTTCTGTTCTGCAGATGAGGATGGCAACCTGATTGCAACCCCTCTGATGAACTTGCCTTCTCGGAAGAAAAGCCCTGACTACTACAAACTTATAGATGACCCTATAGACCTTCAGCTGATTGGGAAAAACATCAGCAAGGGGCACTATTCTGATATGGAATATTTGGAGAATGACATGAACAAGCTTTTCAGGAATGTTGAGGTAAGATGGAGTGACAGTGTGCAATAAATGTACTATCAAATATCGCTTATCCAAGCACTTACATTTTCTCACATTTTGTCTGGATAAATGGATTTCCAGATATCTGAAACACACTTCCTGAAATTTTATAGAAACAAAACTCCACTACTGTATAATTCTTAATCTAATTCATGTGAATGAACAGGCGATAAGAAACTAGGTTATTGGTTGTGGGGTGGGTGGGTGAAATTGTGTTTAGACTTCATTGGACCAAATTGATTACCATTTATATTGTGTTCATTTTGGCTGTTTATGTGCAGGGATTAAGATTACTGTGTGTATTTTCTTGTAAACCTGTCTGGAAATAGCAGTTGGCTCTGAACACATTTTCTCCCTATGTACATTTCTGTCAGTTAGAAAGTACCCAAGCATGGCAATTTTTTTTTTTGTCTGTGTGTGTGTGAGTGTGCATGTGTGTGTGTCATAAGCTCTGTCTAGATATAGAATAAAATAGTATTAATAACCAGTGTGTGTAATATCAGGTTCAAATTAACACTGATTTCTTGATACCCATCCCTTTGATGAATTGTAAAAGCAAAGACTGTCAAGCGTGGTTGCATCCGATAATGGCCACTGAATTAGTGTGTATTACTGCAAATTACTGTCCAGATCAATAAAACATATTGTATAGTATTTATTTTTCCTTATCCTGACTACCAAAAAGACGTTAAAATATGGTACTTGTTGGTCCCTGCCTGGCGCTCGGCATTAATGGGTACATCAAGGACTGGTCGGCTCGGAGTCAGTTTAATGTGTCTGAGTGGGGTATTCATGCTTCACTGCGGCATGGTATCTCAGTGGGCTAGCACTATAAAACCAGCTTAAGTCTGGGCTAGTACAAGCAGCCGCACCTACACATACACACGCATGCACGTCGTCATATGAGCGAAATATTCTCAAGCATGACGTTAAACCCAATTTCACCTCACCTCACCTTATCCTGACTCATGATATTTTGCTTGCCTCCATCTTCTATGCGAATGGTAGTGGAACACTTGAATCCCTTGTAGTTCCCTAAAGCGGACATAAAAGTTCACTCACCAACGAGTTGCCTCCCTTTTCGTGTGACTTGCCATGCTTGTCACTCTCTCCTCTATCACCCAAGCGGATTGTTTGGCCGAGCACTGGAGTCCCGTATACGGCACCATATCTTTTAATATTTAGATCCTTTTATCCAAATTACGCTGTGTATGGTTTTGGTTGTATTTAGCTTGCATTGTATGCCAAAATTATTTGTCTTTTGTGACATATTTCATCACTATGTAGTTTGTTTACATTTGATGAAATCTTGCAGTGTTTGCAGGTACCAGCTATCAGTGGCTGATCCTCACCCCCAATGCCCGTCATGCAGTAATCCATGTTCTTCCAACTTGCATTGCAGTTATTGGTTAATATATCAAATTTACAATTTAATCAATACTTGTTTTACATCTATATACGTTCGATGGAACAGGTAAGGAAGTCTTCTCAAGTCACTGGTGATAAATCCGGAGATAATGCCGGTAACCGTATGTTGTCTACTACTGCTGAAATACATAATTCTGGTGTTTTACCGAGTACGATGTAGGGGCAGTCGTCTGCTGCTGTTAGAAATGTAACCACGTCTAATAAGAGGCCTGCTACGACTGAGACGAAGAAGATGTCTTCATCGTCTGCGACGCAGAAGAAGTCATCTTTATCTAGATCATCGTCGAAATCATCTCGTCCCAGCAAGACAACTCATCAGAGATCGTTTAATGAAGACATTGTGCCGCCCGATGAAGCAGACGTGTTTGCTGACCCGCCCATACTTCTACCTGAAGTACCGTTTAGATCTACTAGAACGGCGACGCAGTCTACCTCTACGACGACACGATCATCCCCTGCAACTATGACAGCTGCTCAGCTGTTCAACGACCAGCCTCCAACAACACAGACATCGGTCATCAGAGACAACATCAGCAAAGTAGACGCAGACGCAGACAACACCTCAGCGTTCGTGAACGCTTCGTCCACACTGCATCAGTTCCAGCCTACAACGCAGAACTTCGACCCAGGCGACTTTATGAGGCAGTTTACAACGCAGATGATGGCCATGTTGGAGCGTCGGTTCGCCGAGGAAGCAGCAGCACGGCAGAACCTTACGATGGCAGACAATGTTCGCAAACCCTCAGACCTTCGCGAACCTGAGAGATCTACATCTACGTCCCATAGGTCTACAACTGAAGATGACGTTCGCGAAGATCTTCACACTCAGAAGACTCTATCATCATGGGTGAAGATGAAGGTTCCACGAACGTTCATGAGTCTACAAGGGATACGTCTGCGAACCCTCAACGTTTGAGAATGTCAAGAAGTTGCTCTCCGAGATCCAGCTGTTCCACATCTAGATCCCGCAGCCCCTGTAGAAGGTTCGCTAAAGGAGGGTTCGCGAAGGCACGCTTCAACGGAACCGGAACTATCTGATGAAGAGGGAGACTACGTATTTTCCGAAGCAGAGGTTACATCTTGGATTGCAAATGGATTGGAATTGGCATCCCCATCCAAGGAATCGAATGAAGCATTTACTTACAGGATGTGGAAGGACGACTTCGACACCCTCTTGATTCCACCTATTGAACCAATCTCCATGGTCTCTGTGAACCTGCATACAGCTTTTGAGAAAGCAACCCGATATCAGAATCAACACTTACCAACGCTCAACACGAGGAGGTTCCCTCTGCATCATATGGACCCCTTCATGAGAGCGCCGGACTTAGACGACAACATGAAATTGGTCGACGACTCCAGTACCAAAGCTTATAAGGTGGAAGACAAAACTCTGGCTCAACTTGACACCACAACCAGAAGAACATTCTTCGGCTTGGCAAGATCTAGGGCAATCAATGAGGCATTCATATCCAGATTCCAGAATTCAAAGTCGGAAGAGGATAGGATGATCCTTTCATCACTGTTAACTAAGAAGAAGGACCAGCACTTTATGTCCGACCACTTGGCCTCAACGTCAGCGGGTATCACCATACGTATTAAGGTATTACGTATTAAGGTCTACTAGCATCATGTTCCTGGTGTGACAGATTTACTCAACCGCTACTAAGAGCTCCTTGGGCGGAGCCTACTATCTTCGGCGGGGAGATGATGAAGCTGCTAAGGAAACCTCACATGATTCCCGGGAAGTCATGATGACCAAGTCCATAGACACACTAGCCAACGTCAAAGGAAGTTGGAAGAATAGGATCTAGGAAGTGCTGTTACGCAGTTCGGGGGGGGGGGGGAGATACAAGACGTATCTAAGACAGCTGATGAATCCACGGAAGTGGCTTGACCCACCACCAATCCTTCGGATTCTATAACAAAAATATCATGAGTCAACTCGTGAGTGAGTGAACTTTTACGTCCACTTTAGGGAACTACAAGGGATTCAAGTGTTCCACTACCATTTGCATGGAAGAAGGAGATAAGCACAATATCATGAGTCAGGATAAGTGTATAAAAAAATCAATTTTACTTCAAAAATTACATAGTTCATTTCACGTAAATATCATCTGGTAGATGAGGTTTCCAGTTAAGGGTGGTTCCACTGTACATCTGGTTTATTTATCATGTATAAAGAATGTTGTTGAGAAATGTGAAAATGTTCCATGTTTCTAAGATAGTGCTGTAGCTCTTGATTACCTGTCAGTTAAAAAAATACAAAGTGATGATCACTGTTTGGTAGTTCACATCTAAATCTACCACATTGTAGTATAGCCAGTAAGAACAAATAGGTTGAGATATTGGTATGTTTTAAATCTAAATGTTTGAGATACTGCTGCTGTCAGATTACATTGACAAGATGTAGCTGATTGCAATGTTTGTCAGATAAAAACATGTCATTTGTTACCAACTAAACCTAGTTAAGATTTAAGATGTTCTGGTTGATATTCTTTTCACACCAATTGGCAATTGATATTGTTGATATAGAGTGTCCTTTCATGATGTTGTGTAATGTAGATTCATATTACTGATTCGACCCCACTTTATTCAACAGAACTACTGTGGTCGCAAGTCAGAAATGGGTAAAATTGTCGTGAAGCTAAGGAAAGTATTTTCGCAAGCTAAGGCTGAGGAGACCTCCCAACTGGAGATCATCTTAGGTGAAGGCAGTGTTACGCCACCAGTACTTGAGGCTGAAGTTGTGGAAACACCTGGAGACAAGACCAATGCTACTCCTGCAACCACAACAAGTAAGTATGTTAGTTTAGTGATAACGATACAAATCAACCAAATATCAACCATGTGAAAGATCACGTGTCATGGAGGGAAAATGATCAAACATTGTTTTATGTCGATCATATTTAACTTACTGACCATACTACCATCATCATTTAATACATTAGGCGTAATTTGTCAGGTAACCACTCTCAGCAAGTAGTCCTCTCAGGTGTTGCCGATTCTGTTTGTAGAGACATTCTGTTTGCAACCGATAATTGAAAACCAAATGATTCTGTGATCAGGTCAAGTTTCCATTGATAGTGAGTTGAGACAACTTCCCATTTAAAGATGAGCCCGAATCCAAACTGATTCTGATTATGTGGTGACTTATTGAGACTTTCATTGCCTGTTGATAGAACCACCAGAGGATGAAGAAGAGGAAGAGGTGATCAGATGTATTTGCGGTATCTTCAGAGATGAAGGCCTCATGATCATGTGTGAAACTTGTAACGTAAGTGTTAGCTTTGGATCCCATTATTCTGCTTCATTGAAGAATGTTTATTCACATCATGCTTGTCTGTAGTCATTAATTCATCTCTTTTCTCAGTCATAAGTATATCATTGTCACTCCATGAACAGAAAATTGTACATCTTTCATAATGTCGCATCATTTTTTCTTTAGTGTGAAAGTACAAAGTATGTTGTTGAAGGGAGGTAACTCTTAACATTGCAGATATGGCAGCACTGTGACTGTGTGGGAATATCTGGAGATGTGGAGCACTACACCTGTGAAATTTGTGATCCCAGGCCATATGATAAGGTATGATGGTGTGACGTGTCTGCTATTGTCTTCACATATTAGTGATAGCTCATTGTTCCAAAGGTTTCTCTGCCCAGTGACGTTAAAGGTACCCAGCATTTCTTCCACCAGTTTGAAGACACTTGTTATCGCAATTAGTTCAATTCCCAGCTATTTTTTGTCATTGGATTTTATACCAAGTTCTTTCTGCCATAATTTACAAGTCGCGTTAAGCCAAGGCAAGCGACCGACACAAAGACTGTTTGTGTAGAAAGGTTTTCTTGGTGAGAGCTTACTCATCAATAATGTTTCATTGTATGTAAACCTATACAGGTAAACAGGGCTCGATTTAGTGCTTTGCTACTTGCAACGGTGCAACCCAACATTACAAAGTGCAACCTAGTTATTAGTCTAACTTGCACCAGGCGTAAGTCAATTTTTGAGTGGATGAACTTCTGAATAAAACATCTAAATAATTCAATAGCATATTTCTGATATTACATATTGCAATAAAAACAGTGCAACTGGAATTTGACTAGTGCAACTAGCATCTTATCTTAGGTTGCACCTGGTGCAAGTAGGTTAAAATCTCTTAAATCGAGCCCAGGTAAATATTTACAATTTTCTAGAAGCCACACAGGACTGTATTTAACTTTTTTGTAGTATTGCAAAGGGTTTGTATTTAACTGCCCTGACCTTTGCAGGAAATAAAGCTGGTTCCTCAGCCCCCAGATGCCACCCCTGGCTGTATGTACTACATGACCCTAATGAAGGATGACATGCAGATAGCTATTGGGGAGTGTGTGTACCTGAACAGAGACTACAAGCGATGCGAGGGAGCACCAGTCAGATCCTCCTCCAGACTACTGTCAAACATCAGTCCTGACAAACTGGAGATCTTCAGAATAGAACAGCTGTGGATCGATGAAAAGTAAGATCTACATGTACTTACAACTGTTATCAGAATCATTTTAAAAATAATAATTATTGTTTGCTTGTATTTAGCACTCATATGGATGAACTCAAGTATTCATATTATGGCATTATATTATGGCAATATAATGATGAATACTGTTATTTAGTCCACCCAGCTGCAATTGGGTACCTTGTGAGGATGAGGCTGTGTAATTACTCGCTGTGTCAAACGGGCAGCATGAGTTGAATACTCCCCAGGGAGTTGAGTAGGTTAAAAATTAAAAAAAAGACATCTGTTGATCAAGGGAACACTTCAGTGCCTTGAGCATGTACTAGTTGTGTGGATATGTGCTCTATATAAATATCCTATTATAATAATAATACTTTATCTGTTTTCATTATAGTGATGAGAGATACATCCTTGGCCATGCTTACCTGAGACCTAATGAAACCTATCATGAACCTACAAGGAAATTCTTCCACAATGAGGTCAGTACCGAAGATGATGCTTTTTGATAATAATATGTACTGTAACTATTGGATGTTAAATCTTTGGAATGTGAGACTTGCCATGAAATGTCTGTAGTTGACAATGTTCTTGTCTGTCTTGCAGGTGTTTAAATACCCCACATTGGAAATAGTGCCTTTGGAGGCTATCGCAGGACTGTGCTGTGTGATGGACCTGAATACTTACTGTAAAGGTCGCCCCAAGGGATACCGCTCCCAGGACATCTATGTGTGTGAATACAGAGTGGACAAGACAGCTCATCTCTTCCACAAGCTGTCGAAACCAAGGTATAACAGTCTAGTCATTCTTTCATGTGTCATCATACCTTTGATGCTTCGTCATACCTTTCATGTGTCATCATACCTTTCATATGTTGTCATACCTTTCATGTGTCACACACCTTTCATGCATCGTCATACCTTTCATGGCGTCATCCTACCTTCATGTGTCGTACCTTTTATGTGTCGTACCTTTCCTTCTTTGAAGAATCATTAAATACAGCAAATTTTAATTTGCCAGTGTAACGGTTGTGATCTAAGGAATCGAGTGTCTGAATGGAGTGCAAAAGACCTTAAAAGATGGTACTTATTGACCCTTTGATTGCTCAGCATGAAAGGGATTGAACTAAAATATGGTTGGCTTGGAGTCATTATCCAATATCTGAGTGGTGTACCCATGTTGTGGACTCTTAGGAGATTAACATTATATAACAGCATTAGTCCTGCCTAGAACAAGTAGCTACACACACAGACAAGTGTTCGCATGTCACTATATAAGACAATATCCTTGAATCAAATGTTGACACCCATTTCACTTCATGTCAACTGTTCTTGACTACCAAAGTCACACTGAACCAAGAGTGGTTTGTGGTCTGCAGAGTAGTAGTAGGAGACTATACTGCTACTACTTTTGGTAATACTAAGCTTACATTTCATTGAATTATACCTTGCGCTAATTAGTTCTGGTTATCAGGACTCTGTGTGTGTGTCAAGTGTGTCATGTTTTGTGAAAGAAGTACAAGTTGTTTACCCTGTGCTCATAGATACTAATGCTACACACACAGACAAGTGTTCGCATGTCACTATATAAGACAATATCCTTGAATCAAATGTTGACACCCATTTCACTTCATGTCAACTGTTCTTGACTACCAAAGTCACACTGAACCAAGAGTGGTTTGTGGTCTGCAGAGTAGTAGTAGGAGACTATACTGCTACTACTTTTGGTAATACTAAGCTTACATTTCATTGAATTATACCTTGCGCTAATTAGTTCTGGTTATCAGGACTCTGTGTGTGTGTCAAGTGTGTCATGTTTTGTGAAAGAAGTACAAGTTGTTTACCCTGTGCTCATAGATACTAATGTTTGTTTCAGGTTTGGTATCAACACCAAATCCTACTGCTTTGACAGATACCCACAGAAGTTGGTGCCAAAGAGAACCTATTCAGTAAGCTGGTTATATTATCATTTGGTTTCTCATTAAAGTGTAATCTATGGTATGCCAAACATAAATATAGGTGCAATTTGTTTCAGAGATCTATTGTCATCAGCTCTAATATATACATATATCTCTGTCCTGATATTTTCGGCAGATGTTTTCAGACTAATGCCTTCATCGATTCAAAATGGATACCATTTATGAAATATTAACATACAGCTTTATTTTTCTTATCTTAATTGGTATCTAGGTTGCATCTATTTTGTGTGTTTTTAGAATGTTTTTGCCGCATTCTGAAATTTTAACCTTGCAACCTTTGACCAATTTGAAAGGTCAAATTTCCCTGTTTGCCTGAAATAGTAAGTTGCGTGGGTAAACTTGTCCATTGTCGCTGTGTTTGTAAGGAAACAATTTATGGTTGACCAGATCACTTTCCCCAACTCTTTCTGAATGAAGATTTAACATTTTGGAAGAGCTAGTTATATCTTTATTGGTGATCTTCCAGAAAATATCAGTTCCCAACAGACTTACATGACCATCTGTATATGTCAAGTTTATTTATGTCCCAGGTGAAATAAATAACAGATTGTAGTTTACCCAGTCACTGAAATCTATTTCATGTCTTATAATTCTGACCATAGCAATGTTTTCAATATGTGACCTTGTTATTACAGCCACATGAAGTGCCAGAACAGTACAAGCGCCGTGGGCCTGGTGAGAGACAACATGGGAGTGGGACAAGCTCAGTCAAGTCAGACTCAGGATCAGGGCAAGGGAAGAAAGGTGAAGGAGAGCGGGGACGTCCCAGCAAGAGTGATGGAGGTGACAAGGGAGACAATCAGGAGAAGCAGAAGAAGCAAAAGGATCGTGATTCTGATGCTGAGTCTGAGGAAGACCTACCGCTGGCAAGGGTCAAAGAATTAAAGGTAAATGTTTTAACTTTTGTTTCTTAAATATAACTGTAAATTATTACATGGAATCAATGTTCTTAGCTACAAAATGTCCTGAATTTTCATACTTGTTACATATTTGCAAGTAAAATGCAAAAATAGTTTACATAATTTCCGTCGTTAACTAAAATCACAAGTTCTAAGTGTTCATAGATTCTCGTAAAAAAGGATCATCAGTGAGCTTAACACACATTTGTACCAAATGGTATTAAGCCTGTGTATAATGTTGTCCATTTGAGACACTCTACTTGTATTATTGGAAATTACTGAGTCAAATAGAAGCTAAGCTTCACATAATCATCTGAGTTGCAGGGATGGGGTATGTGCCTATTGTAGTATAGACAATTCATATCATTTGGCTTTAGTGTCGCAACTTGCATTAATGAATGCAGATTGGAAAAATTGGCATTTATCAGAATCTTGTCTGTACACTTTTGATAACCTACTGATATAATTTGTGCAATCTGGATTTCATTGAAGATAATCAGGTTGTGATAGCTAACTTTACATTTCCCTCATTTGAGCACTAGAGTATTAGTGGCCTTATATCTTTTGTTTGAATGATACAGAACATCACCTCCGTTGTTTAGAAAACATGTTACTTTGTTTCCAGAAAAAGGAGAAGAAGGAACGCCTGAACAAAATCTTGATAAAAATGCTGGGCAACATTCCTGGTAAACAAAAGATTGACGTGACATACCTGTTGGAGGAAGGGTCTGGGAAGAGACCAAGGAAAAAAACACAAACGCACTTTTGATAACAAAAGTAAAGGAGTGGCATATGCCAGGTTTGAATTGTACCAATATGAAAAATTTACTTAGCGTGTGTGTTTTTCATACTCTTACATTTGAAATCGAGACTTCAAGAGTTTGTGACTGATTTCTATAATTTCAGTATGTGTTCTTATTTATTGACAGTGATAGTGTCAGTGTTCATTCAACTTGTGCATAAAATGCGACAAGAGTTCACTGTGTTCAGAATGTTTGTGAAGACAATTCTTTGTCAATAGGGCCGTCTTGTATACCAAACAAAAGCAAGTGTTTGCCATTTGCAACTATTACCAAAGTCTTTGTAATCAGACAAGCGAAATATGGAGACCTTTTTCAAGTGTGAACATGCTTGTAAGGCCAGACACCAACCTAAAGTAGACAGTTGTTTGATCATGTTAGTTGAGACTGAACCTCACTAACAATATTTCAAGTTAAAATGTGGCAGCTATGAAGTTAGACAAAACCTGGTTGAAGACATTCATTCACCTGGAACCATTTTCATTAGGCTTCAATTCCATTGCATGGTGTGCTGTTATAGAGGAAGATTTCATCAGTCCGTGGAAATTTGTTACTCATCTCTTGATCTTGTTCAGAAAGCTGGCTTGTTCATTAAAAAGATACATTTCAAGGCAACAGGAACTATTTTCAATGGAAGGTACTCAAGGAATGCATAATATACTTATTTTGAGACAACAAATAACCCAAATAGTTTTGTGGATGTGTCTTTGGAAGTGAAAGTGTGACTTATGAATGGTTTACATTGTGAAAAAGCATGCAAGTTACAGAAATTCCTTTCATATTTGTTTTTGTCCCCTTTCATTCAGACTGTCACTCACCAAACTTGTGTCGGGATCAGGTGTCTGGCTGTGGTTACCAATTTGTCCAGAAAACTCCATGTTTTGTGTGATCACACGCGGTAGTTATTGTGCCTCGTTTGATTTGAAACTGAATGTGGGCATTTCAGTTTTAGTGAGGATGTAGCTATTTATTTGTTGATGAACAAAATGAGATTTGTTACCTGTTATATTCTGTGGACATGAAACCCTACTTAAGTGCCATGATTTTATCTTGATGAGCCCACAGGCTCTAGAAGTAGTTTTAAACAAGTTGTTAATGTTTAGAGGAATTGTTGTAGAGAACATTCAATGAAATTGCTATGTAATCTCCAGAAATATGGAACAAATTGCTTACTTTACTAGATCTACAAGTTGACTTTTTTTCTAGTTTTCTGTTCAAGAAACTAACAAGGTGGAACAGTTGTTAAGTTTAAGATGCAACCTTTGATGCAGTCATGTTTTTTGTGAGGATAAAATCTGATACTGTTACTTTTGCCTTACCTAACTGATAAATGTACTTTAATGGAGCAAAAATATTTTGACTGTATTGCATATTTGTTTGATATTATGTATCAGTCCTTTGTTACACTGTGAATGTAAGGTACTCTGTGTTCAGATAATTCTCACTTGCATTTTGGTGCCGATTTTGCTGACAACACGAGCCTTTTAAAACATTAATATGTAACAAAGATAAATTGTGATGGCTTTTCTATCTAAGTAGTAAATAGAGCTATTCCCACCTTTACTGTTACAGTGGAAAGAAAGTGGTCAATGTGTTCAATGTTCATGTGCACTAATACTTAACATTACTGTAGTGTGGTAACTTGGAAATCCAGAAACTGCCGTTAAAGTAATCAAATAGCTTGGTGCTTCCAGTTATGAGTTACAGTATTTAGGAGGAAGTCTAAGCTGAGAGAAGGGACAATGTAGGATTGTCTTATGGTGCTGACAATCTTGGGCTGTTCATTGGCTCCTACCAGACATAATATGGTGGCTGTGGTACATATGAAATTGCTCGACTTGCTAAAATGGCTGCATGAAAGCTAGTCAAGCAAACTTTTTGTCAAAAATGAAATAAATAGGGCAGCAAGAATATTTTGCATGTGACGATACTTTTATAATTGTGACATTGATAACAGAAACAGATGAAATCTGCAGTTATCTGATGATCATGCCCCTTCCTGCTAGGTATTCATTCTCAATTACACTACAATCACATATATTTTCATGCAGGACCTGTCAATTACCTATTTGAGCAATTTGTATATTTCCGGTAACAGCACCTGTGTATTAAGTTTGAGGGACAGCTGATGGTATCAGTGTTCACATGCAAGGGAGGGGCAGCATCTAGTGATTGTGTAGAAGAGATCTGTGCTGCCTATGAAGTCCATTTCTCTGTAGTAAATGTCTTGTTATGTATTTTCTGCATGCACTGCTGGGACAGACTGGGAAGGCACATCCCTAGCCAACAATTGGCCAAAACAATCATGTCCTGCAGTATTTAAAGACCATGAAATCAAATGAGTTAAGTGTTAATGTCGTAAAGGCAAAACATTTTAGTGTGTAAATGATACCAGAATTTGCCTTCACCTTTCTTGGATTCCTTATGAATTAAGGTCACATTATGTAATTTATGATAGATTTTTAATGACATCAATTTCAATTGGTTACATGGTCTTAAACTTGTTTGTTGTGTTCAGTGTGATAATGTGACAAAGTTATTGTACAGAAGAGTGACTGGGTATAAGTGTAATGGTTGTATGCGAGAGTGAGAGCAATAATTTTATTCTATGCAATGGGAAGTGTTCGAAAACATGCATCCCTCTTTGTTGTATATATATGGATTTATTCTAATATTGTTGTGACTTCACTTGCTGAAGAAAGCAGTTGTGCTGAGAACATACTGATGACGCTTGTGCAAGCTTTGTACATACGCCGCCGCAGTAAAATATGCTGCAGCTTATTTAAGTTCCTGGAGGGTAAAGAATCAAATTCAAATGGATAAAATCATTGGTGGTCATGATAGAGTATCAAATACTCAGCTGTATATGTGTAGCTATATTTTGTGTATATATAAAACTATCCCTGCAGTATTTTCCTGACAAGGAGGGGACCTGACTTACCGGATGGTGGGTCAGCCAGTTTGACTTTCTACTTGACCTGTACTTACATAACCCATTCATCCCTGGAGGATGTGTGTATATTTCACATTCACATCCTGTCATACCATTGGTTGTTTTGTAGATAAATATGTATTGTACATTACATTTTGTAGATATATATGTATTGTACATTATATACATACAATTATCATTTTAAACCTTTACCAAATTGTGTTCAGAAGCAGCTAAACCATTTATTTTTGCCAAATGCTTTCAGTTTTGTTCTAGCAAAGGCACATACAATTATCCATGAAATCTTATTTTTAGAATGAAAAGCGCATGAAGCAAATGAACAAAGCGCGCATCACATGTGATACTCTTGTAAAGATGACATTATTTGTGTCTTTAGTTGATCCTCTACGATCGTCCGTGATTTCAGTCTTCTGTGCACACCTGTTGTCATTTATCAAGGTCATATCAAACCATTTGCATTTACTTTCTCCTCTTTTCATACTAGAGTCCTATATAGAACCATCATGATTCAAAGTGGAGTGCAACTACACCAGATGTTAATAAAATCATAGGTAAAATAAGCAGTGTTTTGTTGTCGGTCTCAAGTACCTGTCATGCTGGCAGCTGATGAAGGAACTTGCTTTTCAGTGCTGATATATATGTTGCCATTCATTAGTATTCAAGCTTTATCATGAAGTCCATACATGGGCATCCATGTTGGTGGTTGATTGCCTAACAAAGATGACAATCTGCCAAATCCTGCAAATTATGACTGAATATCAACTGGCAGCAAATGAAGAACGTATCACAATGTACAGAGAAATTTGCTTTATTTATGACAAAAAATGCAGAAGTGATTTTATGAGTATGAAGTATGCAAATGAAAAAAGCTATATACACTTATTTTGCATAGTCATAGTGAACTGTCATTTCATGATAAGGATACAAGAAACTTTTCAGTGATTCTAAGGTAAGGTAAACAGACTACAGGTTTATTGTACAAGGTAAACTTCTACGAATGGTGAAATATGTTCGTTTCGTAATGTGCGGTGGCCCTGAGATATTCTTATGACTTTAATTCCATGTAAAACAAAGTATCAGCTTAGTATTGCTATGACTGAGGTGATTATTGGAATCTCATGATGTCCTTTAAGGACTGACATGCAGTAGAAAATATCAGCAGTATTGGAATGAATTTTCTTTTTAAGTCCTGTAATGTTTTAAACAATGGTGATAACATTAAGTTTGACTTAACAAGGTTTATAGTTATCATTGAACAACTGGCAATGGTATTGTGTATATTGATGACAATGCTAAGCTCCAGTTCAGATAATTTGACTCCAGAACAGTAAAAACCCTGCCTCAAGCTAAAGCACACGCACAAATTTAATCCTCCGCTTCATTCCTGAGGGGTCACGGAGGTAATTATTAAAAAAACATCACACTTGCAACTTCCAAGAGAGCAACTCAGTTGCCATGTGAATGAGACCATTTTATATCAACATTGACTTTACTTTTCAGGCATTACCTGAAGGCAAGAATTAATTGATTTCCACTTCTATATTTTTTTTATAACCCAAATGAGTATTTGATAGCTGACAAATTTACATTTTAGTGTTTTTGGGTAGTTTTCAAGTTTCAAAAAAGGCATCCATAAAGTTACAAGTGCCAAGTTTTCTTCATTATCAACCTACTCAGACCTATTGACAACTGTTGCATATGTTCATGTGAGACCCTATGTACCCAAGTGACCCTTCAACAATGACTCCCAAGTATACATTGGTGAGCAATCTTACAGTTGTAGGATAACAGCTTTCACTGCTCTGCCCACTCAAATGGCTGATCATGTGTGAGCATAAACAGTCTGTCTAGATATGATAATGCAATACTTATAGCTGAGTAACTGATTGTTGTTTTACACCACAATGAGCCTGCGACGTCTGGGACTCGCTGGAGACCCGATCAGACTGACTAGTGATGATGAGATCATTTGCTATGGCCAGTATTATAACCATTCAATCATTTAAGTTGGCTCTTATGAAAGGTTTTGGGTACTGGGCACCCAGTGTCCTCACAGGATGCATGTGTCTGAGAAAGGTTTTAGCTATAGTCTGTTGGGCTCAAAATTGGACCAATGAATTGCAATCTAACTCGAAAACAACTAAACATAGAATACTCAATGAAACGCTAATCATAACATCAGACCAACTCCGTGATTTATTTGCAGAATTTATGGCCTAAAAATATAAAAATTGTTAAACAAACTATCATTAAATTTTTTGACAAAGTTCACTATTTGTTATGAGGGAGGACTGCAAAGGGAGGAACAGCCAGGTGTTCGCCGAAAAGCATGCACATATGCAGACAAAGTCATTGATTCATTAACCTGTGCTGTGCCGTTTCCATCCTTTTTTGCACACCTGGCTGTTCCTCTCTTTCCACCCCTCCCTCGTAACAAATAGTGAACTGTGTCAAGATTTTAATGATAGTTTGTTAAACAACTTTTTAATTTTAGGAGATAAATTCTGATAAAAAAAAAGGAAAAATTGCAATTCATCATTCCGATTTTGAGCCAAACAAACTATAATGATTATCGATGACAGGTTGGCAGGCTAGATAGGGTATCTAGATAGGGTACTGCCACAACAGAATCTCCACAGGTATCTATAGTGCCCTGACTCTACGTATGTACAGTATGAGAGATGGCTACGTCCATAACTACAGCAACTAGGCAATGTGAGATAAAGCCACATGTAGTTAACATAACAATACATACAAAGGGATAACATGACGTCCATTAAACAAGGGTACAAACCAACATCATTGAACCAGGTAACAAGACAATACATCAACAGATCAGTCAGCATGACTGGTTACATGTTCACCAGTTATGTAATTTCAAAATATTTGGTGAGATATTCAACATTAATGACTGACCAGATTCTTATTCATGCTAAAAAGATGTACAGAAAGGAATATTTCTTGTCTTCAAAAGATTATTTCTGACATTTGAAAAATATATGTAACAACATATCAAAAATACATGATGTGCAAACACATTTCAAATTGAGGCCTTTTTCATAATTGGTTGACAAATTTAAAAACATCAAAGATTGTCAAAATATGAATGATGAAAAAGCAATGTAGATCTTTTATAAATCAAGTTAATAGCAGGAAGAAATATTTTTTTACATTTTTATTTCATGAACATTTTCCAAACTTCAGAAAGAAAACAAATAAGAAAATCAGCGCCTTGTGACAAGATAGTTTCTTTGTGTGTACAGGGATTGGCATGTTGAATCCAGAACATCTAGCTTTGTGTAATTCCTAATGTGTCAGTAAGTACAAAAAGCACATTAACAACATTTATAAGTGTGTGTCTGCGATATCTATTCTTTTTGTTTCGTATCTCTCAAGTCTGTCGGACTGAACAGACAAATTATCGGCACCATGTGACACCTCGCTGGGGGCAAAACTTCCCCCTGCTTTTAATGCATATAACAACTCGTCAAAGTCCCGATCTTCCATGTCGCTGTGTGACGGTCCGCTGATGATGGATACAGGAGGGTTGATGTAAACTTGAGATGGAAGAGCTCTTTTCACAGTCATCTGACTTCGTGGGCCAATGGAATCACGCTCCCATGCCTGAAAAAATGTATGATACATTATGGGATGTGTTAGAATGAGTTTAGATCATCTAAACCATTATCATTTTTTCGATTATTTTCCATCACTAAATAAGATACTGCTATGTTTATACTGTTGGGAAAACAGAGCCAAAACACATTAATATTTTATAGGATTATTATGAATCAAAGGAAATTCACAAGGTTTGTCTAATGGACAGTGTCTGCCCCAAGAATATCAGTTTGGTGGTTCAATCCATTGTTAGCAGTTGATACTTGTTTCACTGGTTCTCAATACATGGACTGGTCAGAGTGGATTATCCATGGTAAAACTGCAACATGGTATCTCAGTGTACTATCAGTAAGTTGATAGTTACCCCATTTGTACCTACCTCTTGTAGACGGGGTATAACCTTATTACTACTGGTGTAGAAGGCAGATTACCCTATTACTACTAACACAGAAGGGAGATTACCCCATAAGTACCTACCTCTTGTAGACGGGATATAACCCTATTACTACTGATGTAGAAGGGAGATTACCCTATTACTACCAACCTCATGAAGAAGGGAGATAACCCTATTACTACTGATGTCAAAGGGAGATTACCCTATTAGTACCTACCTCTTGTAGACGGGATATGACCCTATTACTACTGATGTAGAAGGGAGATTACCCTATTACAACCAACCTCATGAAGAAGGGAGATAACCCTATTACTACTGATGTAGAAGGGAGATTACCCTATTACTACCAACCTCATGAAGAAGGGAGATAACCCTATTACTACTGATGTCAAAGGGAGATACCCTATTAGTACCTACCTCTTGTAGATGGGATATGACCCTATTACTACTGATGTAGAAGGGAGATTACCCTATTACAACCAACCTCATGAAGAAGGGAGATAACCCTATTACTACTGATGTCAAAGGGAGATTGCCCTATTAGTACTTACCTCATGTAGAAGGGAGGCCCTTGAGCCCTTAAAGCTGGCTGGGCCAGGTGATGGCTGATAGTGGTAGTGTGGTACTGCCGATGGGTGGATGGAGTCAAAGTCATTGATGCTGACGGCATAGCTTGCCTTGTGAGTGCTGTAGTACGGCATACACGGGTTGCGGAGGATTCCGTAGACAATGAAGGTAAACAATCCCTAGAGCAAGAGGAATCATAGTGAATGAGTGGTTGAGGGAGTTAAGTTCTACACTGCTTTGAACAGTATTCCAGATATATCATGTGAGCTTGATGCCGGATGAAAGTGGTGCAAGTCTCATTTAGCATTTTGGTGAAACACAGAAGCAGGCATGATGTTGACAAACTAGAAATGTTCCATGGTGAAACCAGGATTTGAGCACATAATTATAGGTTACTGGCACACCCAAGGACACAACAGTGAATTGTGGCATCTCGTGACTGGCCCACCTGTATAGTCTCCTTCATCATAGTGACTAGACTTTAAGTTTGCATATGGCTGAAGAAAACATTTGCTATTTAGTTTCATCTTTAAACATTTAGCATGAGTATATTTGCAAATCAATGTGAAACTAACACAACGCCTTACCAGTATGAGAATAAACACACAGAACAGGATGATCAACCACAGCTGGCCATACACCATGTGTAGCCCAGCCCACAACCAGGTGAATGCCAGCAAGCCCCACATGAGCAACATCAGCTTGATCTCTGGAAACAAACAGGACAGTTAGTCCCCATACTAGAGCATACACTGTGTACATGTACAACAAGGTAATGTACCACTACCCAATATCACAGGGATATGTAAGTGCAGCATCCAATTACTGAAAACTAGACTGATCCATCTTCAGGCCTGATCCATTACTTTGGGTATCTTTCACACAAGCCACATGTTTCTCACCTTCACTAGTTTGCATATAAGACTGGGTCTTCAAGTTCATGATATGTGTGGACATCAACAGATTCATGCTGGAATTTATCCTTGAGAGAGGAGGGGAGAGAGAGAGAAGGGAGAACAAACCATCCCCTCTGGATCTGCCCCAGGATCCTTTTCTATCCCCTCTAGGGCACACTCTGTTGTAACCCAGTCTAGGACTCACCCACACCACTGCGTCCCCCTAGGACCAATCTTTTTCTATCCCCTCTAGGTCACACTCTGTTGTAACCCAGTCTAGGACTCACCCACACCACTGCGTCCCCCTAGGACCAATCCTTTTCTATCCCCTCTTGGTCACACTCTGTTGTAACCCAGTTTAGGACTCACCCACACCACTGCGTCCCCCTAGGACCAACCTTTTTCTATCTCCTCTAGGGCACACTCTGTTGTAACCCAGTCTAGGACTCACCCACACCACTGCGTCCCCCTAGGACCAACCTTTTTCCATCTCCTCTAGGGCACACTCTGTTGTAACCCAGTCTAGGACTCACCCACACCACTGCGTCCCCCTAGGACCAACCCTTTTCTGTCCCCTCTAGGGCACACTCTGTTGTAACCCAGTCTAGGACTCACCCACACAACTGCGTCCCCCTAGGACCAATCCTTTTCTGTCCCCTCTAGGGCACACTCTGTTGTAACCCAGTCTAGGACTCACCCACACCACTGCGCCACCCTAGGACCAACCTTTTTCTATCTCCTCTAGGGCACACTCTGTTGTAACCCAGTCTAGAACTCACCCACACCACTGCGTCCCCCTAGGACCAACCCTTTTCTGACCCCTCTAGGGCACACTCTGTTGTAACCCAGTCTAGGACTCACCTACACCACTGCGTCCCCCTAGGACCCATCCTTTTCTGTCCCCTCTAGAGCACACTCTGTTGTAACCAAGTCTAGGACTCACCCACACCACTGCGTCCCCCTAGGACCAATCCTTTTCTATCCCCTCTAGGGCACGCTCTGTTGTAACCAAGTCTAGGACTCACCCACACCACTGCATCCCCCTAGGACCAACCTTTTTCTCTCTCCTCTAGGGCACACTCTGTTGTAACCCAGTCTAGGACTCACCCACACCACTGCGTCACCCTAGGACCAACCTTTTTTATCTCCTCTAGGGCACACTCTGTTGTAACCCAGTCTAGGACTCACCCACACCACTGCGTCCCCCTAGGACCAACCCTTTTCTGTCCCCTCTAGGGCACGCTCTGTTGTAACCCAGTCTAGGACTCACCCACACCACTGCGTACCCTCTAGGACCAATCCTTTTCTATCCCCTCTAGGTCACGCTCTGTTGTAACCCCTCTGGGTCTCATCCACCAACTGCGTACCCTCTAGGACCAATCCTTTTCTATCCCCTCTAGGTCACACTCTGTTGTAACCCCTCTGGGACTCATCCACCAACTGCGTACCCTCTAGGACCAATCCTTTTCTATACCCTCTAGGTCACACCCTGTTGTAACCCCTCTGAGACTCACCCATCCTGTTGTATCTGCCCCTGTAGATGTCATCATAGGACTCCCACTGGCCAGACATCTGGAAGGCCTTGATGAAGACAACGCACACCACGAGAAGGATGATCAACACTGGGACAATGACACCACCCAGAGCAGCATACGGGTTGGTTATGAAGCACCTGTAAAATCATTCTTACAGTTGAGTGGACAGACAGATATAGTCTTACTACTAGTATATAGATATACATATGTCTTACTACATATATACAGTTATACATAGTTTACTACTAAATAAAGAATTATGAAGCATTTTGTAAATTGTTACTCACATTTCACTGTTGTTGTTAACATCTCCGTATATGAAGTCCATAGGCAATGTATACACATACTTATACAGGTTGTACACTATTGCATAGAAAACTCCTACAATCAACAACGGCAGCCCTGAAACAATAACAGATTGGATCAATGTTGTGCTGAAGTAGGTAGGAATAATACCATTTTAAATCTATGCTGTCCTCAAGAAGGATTATTACCATCCTAAATCAATGCTGTCTTCAAGAAGAATTACTACCATTCTAAATCAATGTTGTCCTCAAGAAATTATTACCATTCTAAATCAATGCTGTCCTCAATAGGGATTATTACCATTCTAAATCAATGCTGTCCTCAAGAAGGATTATTACCATTGTAAATTAATGTTGTCCTCAAGAAGGATTATTACCATTCTAAATCAATGCTGTCCTCAAGAAGGATTATTACCATTCTAAATCAATGCTGTCTTCAATAAATTATTACCATTCTAAATCAATGTTGTCCTCAAGAAATTATTACAATTCTAAATCAATGTTGTCCTCAATAAGGATTATTACCATCCTAAATCAATGCTGTCCTCAAGAAGGATTATTACCAGTGTAAATTAATGCTGTCTTCAAGAAGAATTACTACCATTCTAAATCAATGCTGTCTTCAAGAAATTATTACCATTCTAAATCAATGTTGTCCTCAATAAGGATTATTACCATTTTAAATCTATGCTGTCCTCAATAAGGATTATAACCATCCTAAATCAATGCTGTCTTCAAGAAGAATTACTACCATTCTAAATCAATGCTGTCTTCAAGAAATTATTACCATTCTAAATCAATGTTGTCCTCAAGAAATTATTACCATTCTAAATCAATGTTGTCCTCAATAAGGATTACTACCATTCTATATCAATGCTGTCCTCAAGAAGGATTATTACCATTGTAAATTAATGTTGTCCTCAAGAAGTATTATTACCATTGTAAATCAATGCTGTCCTCAAGAAGGATTATAACCATTGTAAATTAATGTTGTCCTCAAGAAATTATTACCATTCTAAATCAATGCTGTCCTCAATAAGGATTATTACCATTCTAAGTCAATGCTGTCCTCAATAAGGATTATTACCATTCTAAGTCAATGTTGTCCTCAAGAAGGATTATTACCATTATAAATCAATGCTGTCCTCAAGAAGGATTATTACCATCGTAAATTAATGTTGTCCTCAAGAAATTATTACCATTCTAAATCAATGCTGTCCTCAATAAGGATTATTACCATTCTAAGTCAATGCTGTCCTCAATAAGGATTATTACCATTCTAAATCAATGCTGTCCTCAATAAGGATTATTACCATTGTAAATCAATGCTGTCCTCAATAAGGATTATTACCATTCTAAATCAATGCTGTCCTCAATAAGGATTATTACCATTCTAAATCAATGCTGTCCTCAATAAGGATTATTACCATCCTAAATCAACGCTGTCCTCAATAAGGATTATTACCATTGTAAATCAATGCTGTCCTCAAGAAGGATTATTACCATCCTAAATCAATGCTGTCCTCAATAAGGATTATTACCATTCTAAATCAATGCTGTCCTCAAGAAGGATTATTACCATTGTAAATTAATGTTGTCCTCAAGAAGGATTATTACCATTGTAAATCAATGCTGTCCTCAAGAAGGATTATTACCATTGTAAATCAATGCTGTCCTCAAGAAGGATTATTACCGTTCTAAATCAATACCAATAACAATCTGAATCAACGACACCTCCAAATGTATGTCAGTTTGACATTAATTTGTTAGTTTACGCACAAAATGAATGACAGGATCAAGATGTGCACATTTGTATCATCAGTATGTCAAACTCAGCCCATGTCTTGTGACTGACCTCCTCCACAGGAGTTAATGTTAACCTTCTCTGCTATCAGTGATATTCCAGCCATATAACAACATCCTGCCAATAATCAGGTCCAGTGGTTGATAGTATAAGCCCTAGGATCCATGCTGCCGATTACTTATTATCAGGTCGTCATGCCTGTCCAATCTCAACTGTGTGTTAGCTCTTATCGACAATCATGGGTCCTGAAGCCAGATGAACTTCAGGCCTAGGATGGAACGCACTTCACAACTGACCTTCATTTAGCTATGCTTCCTTGGTCCTTGGCTATCTATATAACAGTACTGCCAACACAGCTAGTGATCAAGTCTACAACTTACCCCATCCGAGGAAGAAGAAGAGAACATATTTCCTCTCTGTATGCTCATCATTCATTACGAGGAGTTTCCACAGGTTCACAGCCTGAAAGATAATCAGTGGGACAATTGTATTTACTACACTTAACCACCCAACGCCAAGGTAACACACCCAGCATTGACTGAAGTACTCTCACCTACATACAATGAGAAACAGTTGCCTGGCAGATAGCAGCTGGGAGACTTCTCAGCTTGGAAACAAATCACATATATCAAACTGCAGTGAACCTGAGTCAGATTATGATACACCGGTAGCTAGACAATTGTTACCAGTGTCTCCTGGAGAACTGAGACAATAATGCAAGAACAGCCCACCTGTAGGTAACGAGATTCTTACCAGTGTCATGATCCAGGTGAACTGAGATAATAATGCAAGAACAGCCCACCTGTAGGTAATGAGATTCTTACTAGTGTCATGATCAAGGTGAACTGAGCACTGAAGAAGTAATGCAGGAACACCTCACCCATAGGTCACGAGATTCTTACCAGTGTCATGATCCAGTGAACTGAGCAGTAATGCGGAACACCTCACCTGAAGTAATACCAGTGTCATGCAGGAACACCTCACCTGTAGGTCACGAGATTCTTACCAGTGTCATGATCCAGGTGAACTGAGCAACGAAGAAGTAATGCAGGAACACCTCACCCGTAGGTCACGAGATTCTTACCAGTGTCATGATCCAGGTGAACTGAGCAACGAAGAAGTAATGCAGGAACACCTCACCTGTAGGTGCAGGAACACCTCACCCGTGAGAGATTCTTACCAGTGTCATGATCCAGGTGAACTGAGCAACGAAGAAGTAATGCGGGAACACATCACCTGTAGGTCACGAGATTCTTACCAGTGTCATGATCCAGGTGAACTGAGCAACGAAGAAGTAATGCAGGAACACCTCACCCGTAGGTCACGAGATTCTTACCAGTGTCATGATCCAGGTGAACTGAGCAACGAAGAAGTAATGCGGGAACACCTCACCCGTAGGTCACGAGATTCTTACCAGTGTCATGATCAAGGTGAACTGAGCAACGAAGAAGTAATGCATGATCCAGGGAACACCTCACCTGTAGGTCACGAGATTCTTACCAGTGTCATGATCCAGGTGAACTGAGCAACGAAGAAGTAATGCGGGAACACCTCACCCGTAGGTCACGAGATTCTTACCAGTGTCATGATCCAGGTGAACTGAGCAACGAAGAAGTAATGCGGGAACACCTCACCTGTAGGTCACGAGATTCTTACCAGTGTCATGATCCAGGTGAACTGAGCAACGAAGAAGTAATGCAGGAACACCTCACCTGTAGGTCACGAGATTCTTACCAGTGTCATGATCCAGTGTGAACTGAGCACCAGTGTCATGATCCAGGTGAACTGAGCAACGAAGTAATGCGCGGGAACACCTCAAGTCACGAGAAGATCCAGGTGAACTGAGCAACGAAGAAGTAATGGAACACCTCACCCGTAGGTCACGAGATTCTTACCAGTGTCATGATCAAGGTGAACTGAGCAACGAAGAAGTAATGCAGGAACACCTCACCCGTAGGTCACGAGATTCTTACCAGTGTCATGATCCAGGTGAACTGAGCAACGAAGAAGTAATGCAGGAACACCTCACCTGTAGGTCACGAGATTCTTACCAGTGTCATGATCCAGGTGAACTGAGCAACGAAGAAGTAATGCAGGAACACCTCACCTGTAGGTCACGAGATTCTTACCAGTGTCATGATCCAGGTGAACTGAGCAACGAAGAAGTAATGCAGGAACACCTCACCCGTAGGTCACGAGATTCTTACCAGTGTCATGATCCAGGTGAACTGAGCAACGAAGAAGTAATGCAGGAACAGCCCCATGATGATGCACCTGTAGTTGTTGTCAGTGGTTGAGGACACAAGGATGAGCTGACTTTTACTCAGGTAGGCCGATAGCACCATGCAGAGCTGGAGAGGAAATAGGACAGGCTAAAGTACATGTACTGACAAATGAATGATCAATCAGAGCAAACTGTGATTTGAACCCATTGCCAGCATATCCTGACAAGGCCAAGGGGTGCAACTCTGCACAGAGAATCATGATGCTGACCTCTACCGAGTCTTTGGGACTTGATGTGTCCATTATGGACTTAATGAGCAAGTTGACCTTTGTGCCACTCTCAGGAATACTGTTTTCATTTTCTTAAATTTGACAACAGAATCAAACCCAGGACTCGAGCATGACAAAGACTGTACTTCATGTTGGGCTACTGGAGTCCGTCCTTACCAGAGTGGCAAAGGCAGCAAACAGAAGATGCATGAACAGACTGGCTGATATCATGGGTTGTTGGAAGCAGACATGATGGAGGACTATCACAATCAGAAGACATGCCTGGAACACAAAGCAAGGTATTGATAAACATTCATACACACAGACATACAGTCACATACTCAGACCTACATGTGTGTATGCAGTAAACAGACGTACAGTCACATAAACAGACAGAGTAATATCAATATACATACTGTCACATACCTTGACATACAGTCACCTTACAAACAAGATAGGTGTATATGATTGTCTTACATAGATGACCAACATGTAAACAGGCTGAACTGTATCTCAGCTAACTCCAGTCAACAGGAGTCAGCAATGAAGGTACTTTGGCCAACTCATCATACCACCTACACCTAATTAAAGACTTTTCATAAATAATAAAAGATTGATGCCCTTCATTTACGGAATATGACAGGGTGTTGTTTTCACTTAGGCCAGCTGACCGGTAGAATGTGTACCTACCATACAAATAGCACAGCAGATGTAGAACCACAACTCGTAGTACACCAAGCCAGGGTCCATTGTTTTGGCGATCACAGAGTAGCTAGTCATGTGGTTACACGAACATCCCACAAAGTCCTCGTCTCCCAGAGTCACAGCATTCGTCACCTTACATGCATCTGTAGGATTCGTCCACTTGGTTGCAGTCTCATCGAAATACACACACCTGTAGTAAGCCGAGGTTAAGTAAAGGTGTTACTAACAGATCATCACTATGCAACTCTACCAGAGCATCCTTTCAAATCAATAGTGCAACTCTACTAGATCAACATTCTGCAGCAATAGCACAACTCTTCCTGAGTATCACTCTGTAGCAATGTTGCAACTCCACCAGATAATTCTGCAGCAAAAATGCCACATTATCAAGTAATTCTGCAGAAATATTGCAACTCTACCAGACTATCAATCTGCAGCAAAAGTGCCACATTATCATGCAATTCTGCAGAAATATTGCAACTCTACCAGACTATCAATCTGTAGCAAAAGTGCCACATTATCAAGCAATTCTGCAGAAATATTGCAACTCTACCAGACTATCAATCTGCAGCAAAAGTGCCACATTATCAAGTAATTCTGCAGAAATATTGCAACTCTACCAGACTATCAATTTGCAGCAAAAGTGCCACATTATCAAGTAATTCTGCAGAAATATTGCAACTCTACCAGACTATCAATCTGCAGCAAAAGTGCCACATTATCAAATAATTCTGCAGAAATATTGCAACTCTACCAGACTATCAATCTGCAGCAAAAGTGCCACATTATCAAGTAATTCTGCAGAAATATTGCAACTCTACCAGACTATCAATCTGCAGCAAAAGTGCCACATTATCAAGTAATTCTGCAGAAATATTGCAACTCTACCAGACTATCAATCTGCAGCAAAAGTGCCACATTATCAAGTAATTCTGCAGAAATATTGCAACTCTACCAGACTATCAATCTGCAGCAAAAGTGCCACATTATCAAGTAATTCTGCAGAAATATTGCAACTCTACCAGACTATCAATCTGCAGCAAAAGTGCCACATTATCATGCAATTCTACAGAAATATTGCAACTCTACCAGACTATCAATCTGTAGCAAAAGTGCCACATTATCAAGCAATTCTGCAGAAATATTGCAACTCTACCAGACTATCAATCTGCAGCAAAAGTGCCACATTATCAAGTAATTCTGCAGAAATATTGCAACTCTACCAGACTATCAATCTGCAGCAAAAGTGCCACATTATCAAGTAATTCTGCAGAAATATTGCAACTCTACCAGACTATCAATCTGCAGCAAAGTGCCACATTATCAAGTAATTCTGCAGAAATATTGCAACTCTACCAGACTATCAATCTGCAGCAAAAGTGCCACATTATCAAGTAATTCTGCAGAAATATTGCAACTCTACCAGACTATCAATCTGCAGCAAAAGTGCCACATTATCAAGCAATTCTGCAGAAACATTGCAACTCTACCAGACTATCAATCTGCAGCAAAAGTGCAACTCTACCAGTCAGACAAAAGAGCAGACTGCTATGTGTCTGACTTACTCTGCTGTAGATGTGGACACCCGACGGTCGGGACTGTGGACCTTGAACGTGACAGGATCTTCTGAATATCCTGAAGACTGACCCTTGATGCCGATCGATATGACCTTTGAAAGGAGAGCAAATTTAAATCAATGAGTCAAAAGTGAACAGGTTCATATCTATAGCCTAATTAGGCAATCCAGTCAAGGTCGTTTTTTGCATAAATGGTTGAGGTAGGATAAGGCCACTCGAAATGTACTGTTTGACATTTGTGAAAATCATGAGATATGTTCAAATGACTACCCGCCATTTTTCTTCCTTCTGGTATGTTCAAGTACACAGGCATTGCTAAAGCAGCAAACCGGATGAGTTTTCCAGTTTCAAGAGAAAATCAAAGAACTAACAAGTCCATGACCCAAGATGAAATGTTTGCCATCTGTTTTCATGCCCAGACAAAATCAGCTTGCATTACAAAAATCACAATAACACAAGGAATGTTTCCCACAAAACTCTAAAATCAACCTTTTCAATATATTTTAGGCTTACAAATACCATTCAAACCAAACATTGGTTGTTGTCTAGGTTTCTTTCTTGTGAACAAATTTGTTATGACCATTTCTGAACATTTTGCTCATTCTTGAATTATGAAGATCCTGTGAACTGAAAGAAAGCCCTCACCATACCTTCTCCTTCCTACCTCCACAGAACTGCAGTACCCATTTAGATTCCTCATATATACAAAAAGATAGGGATTTGAGGTCCTGTGTGACAGGTTGTGCCAGCTTACCTTGCCGTTCAGTAATGCCGTTGGTGTTTCTGTCTGGAACCAGAGGTCGCTGTTGTATTCTATGAAACTTACATCCTTGCACTGGAAAACACAGATGTACAGGTAAATGCTTTGGTGTTTTGGATGGATTTTTCACTATTTGTTTTGACATACTGAAGTGGTTTTCCTCTTCCATGTTCATGAATATTCCTGAGTAAACTAACAAACAGCAGATGTAGACCAGCCAGAAGTTAAAATCAATATACATTCAACATATACTTGTAGCTTGGGCTGCAGTACACAACAGTGTGGATGAGTATATGGAAGAGATTACTTTGGAGGTGGGGTACCTTGTTGTTTAAGTGTTTGCTTGTCATGACCAAGGCCTGGGTTAAATTCTCAATACAAGGACTATGTGTAAAGCCCATTTCTGTGTTCTCCACAGCAATATTGCTGGAATAATGCTAAAGTGACATAATATACAAACCCCTCACTCCTTTCAATGAAGAAAGACACATACAGATCTTGGCCAACCACAAATCCCTAATAATGTAAAGTTTCTTTAATTCGACCCGTGAAGGTATGGGTTAGAATATTGATTTTCAGTAACCCATGCTTGTCGTTAGAGGCGACTAACGGGGTCGGGTGGTCAGGCTTGCTGACTTGGTTGACATGTCATCAATTCCCAATTGCGCAGATCAATGCTCATGCTGTTGATCACTGGATTGTCTGGTCCAGAGTGGATTATTTACAGACCACTGCCATAAAACTGGTATATCGCTGAGTGCGGCGTGAAACTAAACTCGATCTGCGTAACTGGGAATAGATGACGTGTCAACCAAGTCAGCGAGCCTGACCACCCGATCCCGTTAGTTGCCTGTTACGACAAGCATGGGTTTTAGTGAAGATCAATATTCTAACCCGGACCTTCACGGGTCGGTTCAGATGGAAGTATCTACACTTAATATTGCTTCCTCATCCATAGGCACTGGAAACAACAGATGCTTGTAGATAGCATACCTCTTTTCCTGTGGAAGGCATATTGGGTATCTTGTTTGGAAACTTCAATTCATCACTGCGCCTAAGATGAAATAAATCGCAATGATTATAATTATGGCTGCTGCCGTCTTTAAATTCAGACAACAAAATGGTTTGGAGACACAATGTTTACCACATTGTGTCAATGTTAATTTAAAAATTCCTGTCTATTTAAGGTGAGGTGAGGTGAAATTGGGTTTAACGTCGTGCTTGAGAATATTTCGCTCATATGACGACGTGCATGCGTGTGTATGTGTATGTGCGGCTGCTTGTACTAGCCCAGACTGAAGCTGGTTTTATAGTGCTAGCCCACTGAGATACCATGCCGCAGTGAAGCACGAATACCCCACTCAGACACATTATACTGACTCCGAGCCGACCTGTCCTTGTTGTACCCATTAATGCCGAGCGCCAGGCAGGGACCAACAAGTACCATGTTTTAACGTCTTTTGGTATGACGCGGTCGGGGATCGAACCCACGACCTTCCGCTCTCCGGGCGGACGCTCTTACCACTACACCACGGAGGCGGTCTGTCTATTTAAGCAAGCATGAAACAGTTTACATTACAGTATACATTACAGTATACATTAACAACCATGTGATACTGGTACTCAAGAATCTATATTCCTAATAATTAAGATACTCACTGTCCTGTGAAGCTGAATCCTGTCAGGGTGTCTATAGGGATTCTCCCAGCCGACAGTTTGACTGTGTTGCACTCATAAGATACTCTGTAACGAAACAGACCAGGAAATGTCACACCATTGTCATTGTATCTACAGCACTGTTCTTCAACTCATGTAGCAGAAAGATCATGGAAATGAATGTATTTTACATAATTATTACCTACGAGGGCGAACATATCGGGGTTCATATTTTTCATACGATGCCCTAGGGCAACATATCACTTTGTCATGGTGACGTGACGTCATGAACAAGGCTATGACGTCACGTTTCTTCTGTGACGTTGCGTTCTACATGCTCCGACGGCGGGTAGCCAGCCTGTTTGAAAGTAGATTCAGGTTTATTTTCCTCAATTTGACGACTTCGGTAATAAACAGAATATTATATTCGTGCCCATATCATACTATGTTTACGACACTCATGCCTAAATATTGGTATATCCGACTCGTGTCGTAAACATAGTATGACATGGGCTCTCATATAATATCCTCTATTTATTGCACTGTTTTAATCTATATCATCCCATCCCCTGATTCAACATTTAAATGTCCCAGCACCTATTACAGTATTAGTCAAAATAATCTTGATACCCTTCCATACAAGAATAGAGAGATGTAACATTTACTATAGGTCAAGGCAACAAAATTATCTATGTCTTCACAAACTTGACCAGGTTTCAGCGAATCTGACTTTGAAATACCCTACAACATTTAGACTTATCAGGTATGTTCATTTGGAAAGGTTGGCAAAGGCTACACGTGTTTACAATTTATTTTCTTTGTGGACCTTGGACCTCAATGATATAACGAAGTTCAACATATATGATATTTTTAATTATTACTTGCCCGTGGAAGATACTGCAGTGTAATATTTTTACGGCAATATTACACTACTGTAATACCGCTAGACATATGATGTCATAATGGTTACAGTTATGACATCACAATGCTAATGCCTCTGTCGCAATGGTATAAGACCTTGCTTGACTCGCAGAAAATTGATATGAGAGTCATCACACTGTAGGCAGTTTCTATCAATTTATGTTTCTAGAGTAATAAACAGAATACTATACTCGCTTGAAAAAAACAATAATAACAAGAAGACAAAGTCATCAATATCCCCCCGCAATGGCAAAATACTCTTCATGATTATGTCTACGAGTTATGATTATGTCAAATATTTAGGTGTGTATATAGAGAAGTGGAAGGAGAGTATTGAAAGGTTTTTTAAAGTTCTGATCAAGAAAGGAGCACTATCACCAATTTCAGTCTATGTCAAACTTGTTGCCATGGAAATGCCAAAAATATTTTATTCAGAATTCCATAACTACCAAAAGGCATCAGTACACTACCAGATCTATCTATGTGCCAAGTTTGGTGAAGAAATAGTGAACGGTTTTAGAGTTCTGCTCCGGAAAAGAGCACAACCACCAATTTCAGGCTAAGTCAAACTTTTTGCCATGGAAAAGCCAAAAATATTTTATTCAGAACTTCTAAACTACCAAAAGGCACCAGTACACCACCAGATCAATCTATGTGCCAAGTTTGGTGAAGAAATAGAGAACAGTTTTAGAGTTCTGCTCTGGAAAAGAGCACTACCACTAATTTCATTGTAAGTTGAACTTGTTGCCATGGAAACGCCAAAAATGTTTTATTCAGAATTCCAAAACTACCAAAAGGCACCAGTACACCACCAGATCTATCTATGTGCCTAGTTTGGTGAAGAAATAGTGAACGGTTTTAGAGTTTTGCTCCGGAAAAGACAAATGTGCACGCACGGACGGACGCACGCACGCACGGACGGACGCACTTACGCACGCACGGACGTCCATTTTAATACCCCCCGAAAAACGCGTTGATGCGGTCCAATACCAAACTAATGTTCTAGCTATACAAAATGTACTGTTAGTATACAAGCCATCAGACTGCAAACACCATTGATTATGAAAACCTAAACAACAAAAGTGCTGAGGGAGACCAGCCTGCACATACACATTCAGACAACCTGCTGCCACACTCGGCCTTGAAAACATGTCACTGAGTACCTGTCAATATGTCATTGATGTTTAAACTTATCATTATTCTGTTGACTTCATGAATTTATCTAGAATTCTAAACTAAGCTTCCTGGGATGCAATTTGGGAAGATGTCAAATATTTTGTTCAAATTGGGATTTTAGTTAAGTTCTCATTCATTCATTCATTCATTTATTTCAGATTGATTGACTGCAATTATATCATTTTAAGCATAAAGACTGTCAAATTAACAGTGAAATACAAGCTATCTCTAGGAAGCTGTACATTTTGTTATTAGGTGTTACATGAATTATTGAAGTGTAATATCCAGCTGTTTAGAATACCGTTACACAGTCATATGACTGACCAGATACGAAATGACAATAAACAGTAATAGAACACACGTCATGAACTTTATTAGTGAGTGAGTGTCACGCTGTATTTTTACTATAGTGAACTATGACCTTCACCTGTGTCAGAAACTTAAAACACTGAATCTTCCTATGTTTTGTCCATGGGTCATACCACATATACTTCAAATCTCGCCAATTAACAGACAGATGTAACTTCCTTCCAGTGCCTCTGTGACACTCTCACTGGTACTACACAAGTAAATGAGGTCAACAAAGAGGGAAGTGTCATACTGGCTCTTTTTGATCTACTTCAAAGTCAAATTTCAATTTGCTTAGAGCTTTAAAAGAAAAGTCCATGGCCCAAGATGACATTTTTTGTCACATGTTTGCATTTATTTTATCAACATCTGTGACAATGAGCTTGTGTCAACCGCTATAGAGGGAAGAACTCATGAAGAGATGAGTGAGCTTTTAGTAATATTCTAGCAATGGGCTTCACATATTGTGTCCATGTGAACTCTTTAACCACTGGACTCCACCCCCTTCCCCTTCACAGAGATGCAAAGTACTTTACTTCTTATTTGTTTTCTAAATCTACCAGTTGCAGACATTGATGATAGTATATGTGTAACACATCTCTCTATTTGACTTAAAAGTAAGGACATACAAATGCAAAATGACTTATAAGGGGCTTGCCTTAAGGCCAAATAAAAAAATGTTGTGGTTCTAATTACACCTCTTTAAAATTTAGGGTAGGTAGGTAGGATTTTTTTTTTAACATATATTTTTAGAAGTAAAGTACAAACTAATAACACATTTATCAATGTATAATTGTTTATTCCATCAAGGTTTCGGCCATCATGTCAACTTTCTCTATCACAATGACTGATGTCTGTCGGTGCCAGGAAAAAAAAATGGTATCTAAAATCTTATTTCATTTATACTGCTTCCAAAATTAGGGTCACCACCAGAATTCAAGGGTCGGTCAGGTGATCGGAACCACAACATTTTTGTTTTTTTTTAGGCCTAATGAACCCAGCTCACACACAAAGTCCCCACTTATACCCTGAGAGAAACAAGGACGGCATGCCCACAGTGGTTGATGATGTTACTCACAGTTTCCCAACATCAGGGTGAGCTGGGTCCAGGCAAGGTGCACCCTTCACGAGAGTGTATGCAAATGCTTCCAGGGACTTGGCCAAGGAGTATTTCCCCTTCCTGGCATCTGTGGCTCCGGGCTCCATCAGCTTGCAGTACAGGCCCAACGTGCGCGTGATCACCTCATCTGAGAGTCTGGAGGGAGAGTGAGGGAGAATGAGTGAGTGAGTGAGTTTAGTTTTACGCCGCACTCAGCAATATTCCAGCTATATGGCGGTGGTCTGTAAATAATCGAGTCTGGACCAGACAATCCAGTGATCAATAACATGAGCATCGATCTGAGCAATTGGGAACCGATGACATGTGTCAACCAAGCCAGCAAGCCTGACCACCCCGATCCCATTAGTCGCCTGTTACGACAAGCATAGTCGCTTTTTTGTGGCAAGCATGGGTTGCTGAAGACCTATTGTACCCCGGATCTTCACAGGTCAGAGAGAGGGAGAAAGGTTTACCACTACCATGACAAGTATTTCAGTTACATTACAGCATGGCAGCTAGTCTAACACTGCTGTGAGTGGAATGTCATAAAAATCGTGATTTCGTTGAAAACATATTTAGACTAATGCTTGGTCTCCGAGTATATATAATTTAAAGAAACAAATAAGTCCATTTTAATTGAAAAGGAGCCCCAGTGAGATGAGAGATTCAGAGGCACTTGAGCAAATCCAGACTGGCTTCATTCAAGGCTTTACCATTGTTGAAAGGGCTGGGTGGAATGGAAATAAAGCAGTTCAGTGATTATGAGACAGACTACATGACAGCTGGATGGTGGACTAAAGCCTAAAGGGATGATTGTAATGTACTAACATATGTAACCAACGGTTGTTGTTTTTAGTCACTTGCTATTTATTTTAATCAAAATGTGTATAAGGAATTGTGATTATAACAGACTAAAGTTAGTGGTACATAGTGACTCACTTCCTCTTTTCTCCTTCCTTTGTGATGCTGGACAGGGTGTCCTCTATCAACTTTATGGTGTTATCATCCAGGTCATCTCTCACTATGGTGTCCAGCTGGGCCAGGGTACTGTGAGCATGGAAAAATATGTTGTGGTGAACAAACATCAGAATGTTCAAACATGTCCTCATCAACAAATATCAGAATATTCAAACATGTCCTCATCAACAAACATCAGAATGTTCAAACATGTCCTCATCAACAAACATCAGAATATTCAAACATGTCCTCATCAACAAACATCAGAATGTTCAAACATGTCCTCATCAACAAATATCAGAATATTCAAACATGTCCTCATCAACAAACATCAGAATGTTCAAACATGTCCTCATCAACAAACATCAGAATGTTCAAACATGTCCTCATCAACAAACATCAGAATGTTCAAACATGTCCTCATCAACAAACATCAGAATGTTCAAACATGTCCTCATCAACAAACATCAGAATGTTCAAACATGTCCTCATCAACAAACATCAGAATGTTCAAACATGTCCTCATCAACAAACATCAGAATGTTCAAACATGTCCTCATCAACAAACATCAGAATATTCAAACATGTCTTCAACAAACATCAGAATATTCAAACATTTCATCACAATCAAAAATGTCATCATGATAAAATATGTCATCACAAGCAAAGTTGCCATGATCAAACATATTATTATGTTCAAACATGTTATGATGAACATACATTGTTCATAATGTCAAAACATGTTATAATTAACAAACATAAGAATGTTAACAGGTCATTATGATCAAACATATTGTAATGTTCAAACATATCGGAATATTCAAGCAATAGACAAATATGTCAAACAAGTTGTGATGAACAAACATGAGAATGTTAAGACATTTGAAAATGAACAAACATAAATAGAGCCCAAACATGTAACAATGAACACTTGTGTCATAATATAATGAACAAACATATCAAAATAAATAAACGTCATTATGACCCAAGAAACAAACATTGCTTAACACATGAGACATGGCAACGGACTGTTCTTTATGGCATTGCCAACACATGATAGTGGCTGTACTTACTTCTGAATATTTGGATCGGTTAGAGGTGTGTTAAATCTCTCAGCAATAGTCGTCCAGATACCAACATCTTTCTGACTCACAATGCGAACTGTGGCTTCTGCACTGTTTGGCTTAAGACTGTAAAAATATATATCAATTTCATTATCAACCTTGAGCCAACTCTCATTAAACTGTTGGCAAGTAAAGATGTACATCACATTTCTTCTTTGGGATTCTAGCGTAGAATAGGTCCCCATTCAGAGATTACTAAACATCGGGGACAGCAAGACCCAAGTCCCAATGAGTGTATAAAATCCAACAATATTCCATGATGTTAACTCTGTATAGGTTCACTATATAACTAATACAGCCAGTAATGATACCTAATTGTTTGAGATTGCCAAGTGCATGCCTTACCTAGCTCCATTTTTGGGGAGTTTGAGCCTGAGGCGGAACTGTTTTGGTAGGGGGTTGTTGGAGCTTGTGATCGGTGAGAGTGCGACATCAATGGTCTTCAGGGAATTCTGGAACAAATAAAGATACATCGTCAAAACTTGGAAGGCTAAACTGTCATTTTGTTTGTTTACAGCTGTTATTGTGAAAACGAAGTATAAGAGCGGCAAATGTAAAATTTAGAGATATTCATATTATTTAGAACAAAATAAAAGTGTGACACTTCAGATTATTGTGTGTGTGATTCTTGCTATTGCAATCACAAAAACATCTGTCAACATATTTGTAATAGCCAAACTCAAACAAATAATTGGTGCAGATAACGGTTATTTGGTGCGATATGCATTTCAGTTCACACTTGATTTCACTCAAAAATATCGTCAACAATACTGAATGAAAGTTTGAATAAAATTACTAAAATAGATAGAGTCCAGACATACAAGTATACGTTTATTATAAGAGTGTAATAACAGAATTAACTTGATGTGATTTAGTACAGATCTGTTTATGTGCTATTTCTGATGATAAGGCTCTGTGTTTATAGGGGAAATAATCAAATTTATTGAGGAATACACAATACCTTTAAGTAAGCAATTAAATGTAACATGTCATATTTGGGATTATAGTTTCTCAGTAAAGTATAGATTCTAGTACTTACACTCTCAGCCAAAATCTCCATATGTGTACAATGTGTGAAACCTATTTCTGGTGTCCCCTGCCGTGATATTGATGGAATATTTCCAAAAGTGGCATAAAACTAGACTCACTCACTCAGCCAAAATAGTACTAGGATCTCCACTTCCCTGAGAAAGTGTTATCCAAAACATTTAAGCATATGTTGCGCAGCCTAAGCAGTTATAAGCAGTTAGATTGTAAATAACAAACCTGTGACCCAGATGCAAACTGAAGGGTTCCGGACTGTGTGTTGAAGTCTTGAGATGCAACTGCAGGATAGATGTCAACTCCTGCGTCTTCAATCTTTGTAGTCTCATATGTCTCATATGATACCTCCACATCATAGTTTTGTCCCATAGTGCGTTCAACTGTCAAACGCACGGTCCTGTCCTCATCCCCAACAATGGCCAGCCTACACAGCCAGTGAGTGTTGTGTCATTTCTTGACTCCATATCATAAGGTATCATGAAAGATTTAAATTTAAGGAAATTTAAAGAAGCGCTTCAGAAAACTTGTTATTGAAATGCTACAATTGGAACTGTACCAATCATCCCATACTGTGAGTTGGTGTCAGAATATCTTGTTTAAAGCATCATAGTTATGAGAAATAATGACAACAACAAATTTACATTCAGCATCTTAAATCATGACTAGCTAGTACTCACAGTGAAGCTCGGATAAAGCCAATCTGTCCTCTCACAAAGTCACTCGCCTCCACGACCACAGTGGCAAACAGACTTCCTTCATTCAGCTCAGCATCCTCGACGGCTGCCAGGAGCTCAACAACAAACTGGAACTCCTCCTCAGGGTCCTGTCACAGAGCAATAAGTTCGATGAACAATGACTGGACATGTTGCTGATGTGAGGAACAAGTTGGATAGACAATGACTACATAAGCTTAGAGAGGAACAAGTTGGATAGACAATGACTACATAAGCTAAGAGAGGAACAAGTTGGATAGACAATGACTACATAAGCTTAGAGAGGAACAAGTTGGATAGACAATGACTACATAAGCTAAGAGAGGAACAAGTTGGATAGACAATGACTACATAGCTAAGAGAGGAACAAGTTGGATAGACAATGACTACATAGCTAAGAGAGGAACAAGTTGGATAGACAATGACTACATAGCTAAGAGAGGAACAAGTTGGATAGACAATGACTACATAGCTAAGAGAGGAACAAGTTGGATAGACAATGACTACATAGCTAAGAGAGGAACAAGTTGGATAGACAATGACTACATAGCTAAGAGAGAACAAGTTGGATAGACAATGACTACATAGCTAAGAGAGGAACAAGTTGGATAGACAATGACTACAAGAGACAAGGAACAAGTTGGATAGACAATGACTACATTGCTAAGAGAGGAACAAGTTGGATAGACAATGACTACATAAGCTAAGAGAGGAACAAGTTGGATAGACAATGACTACATAGCTAAGAGAGGAACAAGTTGGATAGACAATGACTACATAGCTAAGAGAGGAACAAGTTGGATAGACAATGACTACATAGCTAAGAGAGGAACAAGTTGGATAGACAATGACTACATAGCTAAGAGAGGAACAAGTTGGATAGACAATGACTACATAAGCTAAGAGAGGAACAAGCTGGATAGACAATGACAAGAGACGATGACTGGACATGATGATGGGAGTCACATATTTAATAGACAATAACTCCAACAGTTGATGAGAGCATCATATTGGATAAGCAAAAGCTGCACAAGTTCATTAGAAGAACACTTTGGATGAATGATGACTATGCTAAAATAAGGTACAGTTTGAATGAACTAGGATGTTGACTGCATAAGTTGAAGGGGAACAGATTAGAGTTTGACAAAGCATAGATCATAGCCCTCTACATGAAATACCTTGAAAAGGGAATATGTATTGAGCGTATATCTATCTACAAATACAGTAACTTATTACTTATTCATAGTGTTTACCTTATCATCAATAAGCCCGACAACCAGTGGGCATGTCTGTTGTCCTGCTGGACAAACAGTGACCCCAGTCAGGGCAGTCAACTGGGAGGACAATGTAGCATCATCTGTGTCCGAGGAACTTGGTGATTTCTTGGCTTTCCATGACACCTACACGAATACAGAGATAAGATCAAGTAAGTGAGTGAGTTGATTGGGTTTGGTGCTGCTATGAACAGTGTTCCAGTTATGTCAATGTGTGTTAGCTTACTGTGGGAGGTAAGTCTCAAATGGAGGCAGGTTTTAGAAGGGTATTACATTCGTGTAACCAACCATTATAGACACGGTGCTGAAAAACCTTGAGTGAGTGAGCGAGTTTAGTTTTATGCCAATTCAGCAATATTCAAGCTATATGGCAGCAGTCTATAAATAATCGAGGGATCAATTATCCAATCCAGGGATCAACAGCATGGGCATTGATCTACGCAATTGGGATACACCCAATCCGATTAGTCACCTCTTACAGCAAGCATGGGTTACTGAAGATCAACTTCACTGGTCAAAATAGATTCAGGGTGAATAGGTATTCAAACCCATAGTGGTAAGTGTCTGGCTTGTACATGGGACACAAGTCTGTTCAGTGGATTACATTGACTCAGATGACTTTGCCAATCATGTCCCTCTTTGATCAAGTGCCCTCATCCCTGACATGGACCAACTGCTCTTCAGTTATTACAAACTTGGGCGGTGGGGTAGCCTAGCGGTTAAAGCCCTCACTTGTCACACTGAGGACCCGGGCTTGATTCCTCACATGGGTTCAATGTGTGAAGTCCATTTCTGGTGTCCTCCACCTTGATATTGCTGGAATATTGCTAAAAGTGGTGTAAAACCCTACTCATTCACTGTTATGAACTGAACCAGTGTAGTGATCAATTAAACCACAGCAACAATTGGTCATGTTGTTTAGGAAAAGTTACAGCTATAATCCAGTCAGGTTTTATCAAAATGGACACGGCATGATCTCAAGTTTCCAGGCTTTTGAAAAAGTAATGTTTTTCTGAAGGAATTGTTTGTCACATCAGTAAAAAATAAACTGGTACACCTAAAAATATTGTTTCTATATCAAGATATTTGTATAAAATTAAACTCCTTATATATAGTCAGATGTTTTAGCTTTATAAACAACATAAACATTTGACCGTGGCCTTATCAGAGACTAAAGCATCTCTAAGTATGTTAATTTTGTTCACCATGGCCATAATCAAGAAGTCAAGTATTGTAACTTGTCCCATGAAATAGCAACAAAAACATATATGGATCTCTATCAAACAACAAGATGAACTAGTATTTAAATTCTTAGTATTTCGATAACATTTCAGTAGTTACAGGGGAAATAAACTGAGCATGTGACTCACCCTGACTTCCCCAAAGAACGCCATCTGTCTGAGCAGGGTCAAGGTGGCGTTGGGGCTTACAGTGTCCTCACTCACTCTCACATTCTGGGAGGCTTGTGCAAACCCAATGCGACCATTAGATGTGTCGCTGGCTTGGATTGTTATCATGGCAAAACCCTGCAGGAGTAATGTATCAGCCATTAATGTAGTGTCCTCACGGGACATATGTAACTATACTGTGTTCCAGAGCAACACAACAATGGCATTTAACTTGTAAACACCATAGCTAGTGCTTCAACAGTAACCAATCAAAACATTTCAACAGCAAAAGATTCAAGACTTAAGATAGCAGTCCAAATACACATGTATAGAAATTAAGAAATGATAGATTTTCAATGAAACTAATCCAACTTGCATGTCTGCACTACACAAGCATTGTCAGACTGTATGACCAGGGCCCTGTTTCACAAAGTGATTGTAGTGCTAAGGTGATCGTAACTCCCATACTTTAACATAGACTTACGACAGTCATAGCCCTAAGATCGCTTTGTGAAATGGGCCCAAGTATTTGTCTGTCTTCAAGACCTTGGAGAACAAAATAGCAATGAAGTCCAGCTCAAGTCTAGAGTGACCGGGCAAGTGTAGATTGCCTCATGTCCTGAAATAAAGAATTGTTCTGTTCTCCATTTTTCTTTTCTTTTTTATCTAAATATATATTGTCAAATAATATAACTCTATTATTTCTGGGATGAATGTCAGTTTAGACCAGCGTCACCTTACCCTCTTGCCCCCATCAGGCTCCCCCCGAGCCACCCTGGCGCCACCTACAGGATCAGTCAGGTACACAAGGACCACCTCTTTCGGCTCAGCGGTGTCATCATCGAGGATGGTCACATTTACTTGTTTGCTGGTCTCCCCTGCCTGATTTGAAAAAGGAGAGTTACAGTAACCACAGGAAATAACATGTCTAGGCAGTCAAGAAAAGCAAAGTCTCTTCAAAGCTTTTGAAAAGAAGATTTTATAAAGTTTCAGCTGAATCCATCAAGCTGTTTTGAAGATGACAAAAACATAAACATATTACAGGCGACAATGCTGATGAAGACGCTGATGATGAGTGAGAACTTGGTACTACGTGGCATATTTGGTCAGATGAACTAATCTGTTTCGCCTCCATTCTTCATGATGATCAACAACCAACCTGTAGAGTAACTGTTGTATCCAGCACTGAATAGTCTGTGCCTCCAATGGCTTTGGTGTTACGGTCCCTGTTCCTGAGTACCTCGCTGATGGTGTTGTTGCCGCCGGGGCTGCCAGTGTTGATAGCTATTTCTGATGTCCACAGTTCATCGCCTCCAACTGTCCTAACCCTCACAGATGCTTGTCCAAACACTCCACCTGAGTGAAAACACAGCAGTCAATTTAGGTGTCATAATCCTCAAAAGTATCCAATGATCAGTAATGTATCAAACAGAGTGATGGGTAGCCTTGAGTTTTATATTACCACTGAAGTCCTGGGTTCAATTCCCTCATCAGAACAATGTGTTCAGGTCATGTCTGATCACTACTACCCTTCTATTACAAGAATATATGTAAGTAACATTATTCAATTATAGACTCTTGTAGAGGTCGATATCGTTTTTTATTGACCTGAGTAAAACAAAATTGACAGAGCTTGCGAGGTCGATATTGTTTTTCTCAGGTCAATAAAAACCGATATCGACCTCTACAAGAGTCTATAATTGTTTTATTATATAATGAAAGAGAAACAGGTTTTAACATAAACTTTTAATGCACACAATGTGCCATCTATCCGAGTGATCTGATTGGCTGAAAAGCGTGGAAAGCCCCTTCGTACGGGATTCCTTGTCTATTTTTAGTAACCCAAGTCAATATCGTAATTTATCAGAAAACTCAAGTCAATATCGTGTTTTGTAGTCAATCATGTGACGGTCTTTTGTGGTACAGGAAAAATACTACCTATATAATAACAGATTATATTAAGTACTTCAGCATGATGTCGTAAAAGGCAGCTAACAGGATCGGGTGATCAGTCTCACTGATTTGGTTCACACATGTCATCGTATCCCAATTGCATAGATCAATTTCATGATGGAGATCATTGGATCGTTCATTTCAGATTCAATTCTTTACAGCTGAGAATATAGATGAGTGCGACAAAAAACAAACATCTACAGCATGACATACCTGTCCGCACGACAGTCAGGACGATGACAGTGAATTTCTCCTGTGTTGTGAATGTCCATGGTTCCAGGCAGAGAACACCGTAGGGGTCATTGCTCTCCTGGATGGAGACTGTGGAAGTTGAGTACAGGTCACTGAGTCTTGGAGAGGGAACTGGAACATACAAGATGTCTCAACATCTAAAGTCAAAGTAAAACAACCTTTACAGAGTGAGGAACATTTCATAGCCAAAACATCTGCTAAACTACTTTCAGCATTTATTGGTTTAAACATATGGACAATGGATAGCAAATATTAACAGACTAAAATTGATTTTAGAAAACAGGGACTTTGTATATTTTAAAACAATTACATCAGTTTAAGAACTGCTTCAAGCCATCGATATCTTACACACAAAAGTTAAATGGAAAATTAATGACTCATCAGTTACTGTTCTGTGGGGTGGGTAACAATTGACAACTCACCAGGGTTTTGTGGGGTGGGGAACATGACAACTCACCAGGGTTTTGTGGGGTGGGGAACATGACAACTCACCTGGGATTTGTGGGCTGGGGAACATGACAACTCACCTGGGTTTTGTGGGGTGGGGAACATGACAACTCACCAGGGTTTTGTGGGGTTGGGAACATGACAACTCACCAGGGTTTTGTGGTGTGGGGAACATGACAACTCACCTGGGATTTGTGGGCTGGGGTGGGGAACATGACAACTCACCTGGGTTTTGTGGGGTGGGGAACATGACAACTCACCAGGGTTTTGTGGGGTGGGGAACATGACAACTCACCTGGGTTTTGTGGGGTGGGGAACATGACAACTCACCAGGGTTTTGTGGGGTGGGGAACATGACAACTCACCTGTGGGGTGGGAACATGACAACTCACCAGGGTTTTGTGGGGTGACAACAACTCACCAGGGTTTTGTGGGGTGGGGAACATGACAACTCACCAGGGTTTTGTGGGGTGGGGAACATGACAACTCACCAGGGTTTTGAGGGGTGGGGAACAAAGTGACATGAGTCAGGTTGACGTAGAATATTTCTGTCTCCTCCGGCAGATTGTCTGTGTAAATCTAAAAACACAAGAGTATCATCAAAGCATTATTAAAAGACCAACAGTCTCGTGTAAGGCTTGGCTCCTGAGGTTATCCACGAAACAGAGTATATAATATAAAACATAACACAACTCACTATATAACCACAATGTTTCTAATTCTTCAAGAATAAATATAGTTGCACTACTCAACATTAAAATTAACTAAAAAATAAGCTTAAACCCTGAGCCTCATTAACCTTCTACTAAAATACATTAAGTTTTCTAATGCTCTAATGCCCTACAATTTTTCTCAATTTTGTCAGACACAAAAGAGTAAAATGTTATGATCTGAACACATTGTGATGATAAGTAAGGATACATGTAATACATGCCAAAATTCCCCTTCCATGGTCTGACAATTTCCATGACAATGTTTAGAATCAGAATCAAAGTGCATTTTGAGAGAATTTATGCATGGTATTAGGATTACTATATAATTTAAGCAGAAATGACTGAATAACAGAAATATACAGGTTTTTCAATAAACCAGCCATATTGAAAAATCAGATTGACATATTCTTGAACAAATCCAGCTGTCATCACTGGTGGGAAGCCCTTTAGCTTAAGTTTCACTGGTCAAGTTGTTTCTGAAAAGATGTTTAGTTTGCCTCTTTTTGACTTTCAAATACACCACTGGCTCAATGGTGAATTCTGACCAACATGTATTGAATCAGCTTACAACATAAGGTGAAAATCTCACACACCTACTTTTTAAAGACAAAAACGTGAAAAATGACATCTAACTAAAAATAGCTTTGACAAGATGACAAGATTTGGTGTTTCACTCACGTCAATGCTGAAGGTGGCAGATACTTCGCCTTCATTCATCGCTGCGACGCCACCACTTATGTCCCGGAAGTCAATGTTCCCTTGTGCTGATCCACTCTGGGTGGTGTATCGGACCTCCACTCGGCCGACAGAGCCATACACCCGATTGACAGTCAAGGTCACCTGTATAGCATAGAAGACTGTTGAAAATAACAGAGTACACCATTCCATAATATTCCCTTGGCTTCACGCAATTACATCCAAACATCATTGAAATCAAAGTACAGAGATGACCATTTCAGTAATTGTATGCATTCCTTTACAAAGAAATCAAGCAGGACATTTTAAGAATCCTGATTTTCCTCGTTTTTTTAAGATATTAATATTTTAGGGGATTAACACACCTGTCTCAAACTCTCAGTAACATCAGGTGTACGAGAGTTAACATCAAACTGAATGAGGCCATACGGTTCTATCCTGGCCACTGCTTGGTCTGGTACAATCCTAGCACCACCATCCACAGTTGTCTTGGGTGGACCAGGAAGACGCACTGCAAATAATTCCGCCTGGTTTTGTCGGGGATTCACCTGGAGAAGAACAATGTGGTAACAATGTATTCTGTGATGACTCTATGGGGAAAGTGAATACTTGGATTGGTGTGTTATAAACACAATGTAACATCTTTGTAAATAGTTACACTAAGGCTCAACTAAACGTACATTAGGAGATTACGGGATTATGTGTAGGTGTGGTCATAACTCTATCTAGCTGTGTTAAAATGCAAGCTATGAATATGAACAGGAATATTGATATGATATATTTAAATGATTGCATTCTAATAAAAATATCAAAATGAGGAAGTGAAGTACTGTCATATACATGTAATCATATCTTAACCATTAAATACAAAGAACAAATTATTTATTTATTTTATGAAATCACGTCAACTTGCATTACTATGGGACAATTACAATTTTTGCAGTAGTCTTGTACATTATGTAAGTGAGGCAACTCCAAATCCAATCAACTTTCTACCAATAGGGCGACAATAAGACTGCTTGTTTCTTCAGTCCCTTGATAAAACAAATGAAGTCTGGGGGCCAAAAGAATAAGCACTTTGTTATTTTTACACATTTAACAAATGTTAAATTTTCATGTATTATGTAACATTTCTTTAAAGTTACATAAAAAAAGGATCAGTCAAGGAGCATTGATGTCATAACTAAAAATAATATCATAGGCAATCTCATGCATTGTTCTCTCAACAGAATCTCAGTTGAGAATTTTGGGATAGAAACAGCTTGTGCCCTCTCTCTTGAATCCTGCATCAAGACAATTCAATCACAATTCCCATAAAATAAATAATTAATTTGGTCAGGTCTGAAGAAAACTTTGAGATATTCCGAGTGGGGTGGTTTTTTTTCCATATACGACTTCTGATGTAGGTACACATATCTCTCTACAGTATATGTATACATGGTGACACAAACCTGAACAGTGAAGTTGGCGTTCTCCATTCCGTTAGCCATCGGGACTGTTCCAGCAGCACTTGTGACTTCACCATTGAGGGTATTGGCTGGCAGCTCCTCAGTGGGCAGACCAGACACCCAATCCACATTAATGACACCATACGTGCCATCTCGCTTGACCATCAACAGAACTGTTTTGGTTTCTGGAAAAGTACAAACCCAACTGTAGATATGTAAATGCAAAAATAAAAAATGACATTTTCAGCCAGCTATAAAACTGAATTTCAAATTTGTACATAGTCTGACATGAATGGCTTCAACAATTTCACAGTTTACTATAAACAAATGAAAGTATAAACACAAAAATGTACAATGAAGGCTATAATGATGGAGTTAAAAGTTGTATCATTCAATGCAATTATCAGAGGAACCATGTGGATGTGATTGGAAATCATAACTATAACAATGAAAGATTGACTAACCTAATTGCTGACTACAAACCAAGAACATTACCTACCCTCGTTCACATTGACGTAGTCTATATGAAGCTCACCTTACTACTACCACCTACCCTCGTTCACATTGACGTAGTCTGTATGAAGCTCACCTTACTACTACCACCTACCTTCATTCACATTGACGACAGTCTGCCTGAAGCTCATCTTACTACTACCACCTACCTTCATTCACATTGACGAAAGTCTGCCTGAGCTCACCTTACTACTACCACCTACCTTCGTTCACATTGACGACAGTCTGCCTGAAGCTCACCTTACTACTACCACCTACCTTCGTTCACATAGACGACAGTCTGCCTGAAGCTCACCTTACTACTAACACCTACCTTCGTTCACATTGACGACAGTCTGCCTGAAGCTCACCTTACTACTACCACCTACCTTCGTTCACATTGACGATAGTCTGCCTGAAGCTCACCTTACTACTACCACCTACCTTCGTTCACATTGACGACAGTCTGCCTGAAGCTCACCTTACTACTACCACCTACCTTCGTTCACATTGACAACAGTCTGCCTGAAGCTCACCTTACTACTAACACCTACCTTCGTTCACATTGACGACAGTCTGCCTGAAGCTCACATTACTACTACCACCTACAGCCGTTCACATTGGCGACAGTCTGCCTGAAGCTCACCTTACTACTACCACCTACCAGCCGTTCACATTGGCGACAGTCTGCCTGAAGCTCACCTTACTACTACCACCTACCTTCGTTCACATAGACGACAGTCTGCCTGAAGCTCACCTTACTACTACCACCTACCTTCGTTCACATTGACGACAGTCTGCCTGAAGCTCACCTTACTACTACCACCTACCTTCGTTCACATTGACGACAGTCTGCCTGAAGCTCACTTTACTGTTAGCAGCTGGTGCTGGGACAGGAATCTTAGCCTCAGTCTCGCCTCCCTTCAGTCTTGGTGGGTCAGTCACTGAGATGTCATGAAAAGTGAAATGTCCATATGCAGTCATCACTGTCATTGTCAAAGGAAGCAAAAAGGTACATCTTTTCTCTCTATTTAACTTCAATTTAATTGATGCAATATGGCTGAAATAATGCTGATATGATATCATATTGTAAATTTTCACTCACACATATTAAAATTTAAAGCACATTTAAAGTTGGGCTATGGAATGTAATCTGTTTGACAGAAGTAAACAGGAATATTTCACTGTAATATTCTTATTGCCATTATGTGACAATACACATTCACTACACAAGTATCAGCTTTCCTAATTAGATGTGACAACCACATTTACAATACAATTAATTCCACCACTTCAAACAAGATCTCAATAAGGATATGTGTACACGTGACTCACCTCCTGGTCCCAGAAATTGGACACGGTCAAGTGTAACGGTGAAGGTGGTGCCAATCTCCAGGAAACCGTTACCGCCAATGTCTAGAACTTTGGTCGCCGATGACTGGCCTTCCTCAAAGGTCACAGAGTCAGTGTTAGAGCTGACTGTGATGCCAATCTGAGGCTGGATTAACAAAATATCAGTCACAAAAGATTCTTTGTTTATATTTTTAAAATCTACTGTTTTCAGAGCACAACATTTGCTTTCATAGGGGAAGGAAAACAAGATATGGATGAATGACTTCTTTATGACAATTGGAGCGGCATTTCATCGTTGGTTTCAACACCCTTATCAAGCAAGTGATTGTTGTCAATTTTAAACGACTCTCAAAAACGTTATTTACTTTTATGCCTGATTTATTTCCTTGATTTAATCTTACCCATTTTGATTGATGATAAAGTCAAAATTGTCATTTGATTCTAAAACGTAAGAGGAACTCAGGACTAATGTATTACAACTGAGTTTGAAATAGTTATCATGCAACAGATGTCTCATACTCTGGCAAATAAAATCCAAAATGGAGAAACATTCACTAATTCACCATTCACAAGGTCACTGTTAAATGAAAGGTCATTGTGACATCAAGCATTTATAAGGTCAATGTTAAATGAAAGGTAACTGAATCATACATTAAGGTCAATGTGAAGGTAAAGGTCATTGTAAAATCAAAGCCTTCCTGACCTCATCATAGTTAGCTCTGTATTCCAGGGTCGTACGTCCAAAGCTGCCATCATGACGAGTGAAGTTGAGGTGTAGTCTTCTCTTCAAATCAGACGGATCTACTGATATTCTTTGATTTTCTGCCAGAATTCCATATTGTCCATGAGGATTGTCATTATATCTGAAAATGAAGACAGGACATTTGAATGTTAGTAATAAGTGCATTTATATTGCGCTATTTTCCATCCGCTGCGGTTGCTCAAAGCGCAGGTATCAAGGATAGTACTTGGAGAAGAGATGGGTTTAAGTTTGGACTTGAAGACAGCTAAAGATTGGGAGGTTTTGATATCAAAAGGAAGACAGTTCCAGAGAGAAGGAGCACAGAATGAGAATGATCTCTGGCCGAAGGATTTGAGATTGATCTTGGGGATGGTTAATAAAAGTCGATCATTGGATCTCAGGTTTTTGCTTGAAGTATATTTCTGGATAAGTTCTTTCGGATATGCTGGTGCAACGTCATGGTAACAGCTGTAGGTCAGGGAAAACACTTTGAACTCGATTCTAGCTTGTACTGGGAGCCAGTGGAGATTCATCAATATTGGTGTTACACTGGTGTTATGCATATGTCACGCATTTTCGATCTGATATACAAAACAATTATTGAAGATATATATGTGTGTGTTTGCATATTCCAATAATGTTATTTCCATTTCATGATATGTATGCTTTTAACTCAATAAATAATGGACAGTTTGGTAAACATATCATAAACTTCTACTCAAAAGAGTGAGTGGAATTTCTTTATGGCAATCCCACAGTTGGACATTATTCCAGCAACATAATGGTGGCATTGAACTACCCACTGTGAGACAGGCATGGAATACTAGTGGCCCTGAAACACATTCTAGGAATTATGCATTGGGTACAAAGAAAGTGTTCTCCTGGAGTTATCTATAAGGAGGCAAGCATGGAATACTGGTGGCCCTGAAACACATTCTAGGAATTATGCATTGGGTACAAAGAAAGTGTTCTCCTGGAGTTATCTATAAGGAGGCAAGCATGGAATACTGGTGGCCCTAGGAAATGCACATTCCTATGTATAAGGAGGAATGGAATATGCTAGGAATGCATTGGGTACAAAGAAAGTGTTCTCCTGGAGTTATCTATAAGGAGGCAAGCATGGAATACTGGTGGCCCTGAAACACATTCTAGGAATTATGCATTGGGTACAAAGAAAGTGTTCTCCTGGAGTTATCTATAAGGAGGCAAGCATGGAATACTGGTGGCCCTGAAACACATTCTAGGAATTATGCATTGGGTACAAAGCAAGTGTTCTCCTGGAGTTATCTATAAGGAGGCAAGCATGGAATACTGGTGGCCCTGAAACACATTCTAGGAATTATGCATTGGGTACAAAGAAAGTGTTCTCCTGGAGTTATCTATAAGGAGGCAAGCATGGAATACTGGTGGCCCTGAAACATCCACTGTGAGATAAGCACGGGTCACTGGGGACTTCTGCTCTGGGTTCCCCACTCACAGACAATGACACACTGCTGGGACATAATCTGTGTTCTGTGCACATACTCCATATTGTCACAAGGCATAATATCACACATATAGGAGGAGATGGGGGTCTATCTCAGAGAGATCAGATGTACCTTATTTTGAAGGTGGACTGTTTACAGGTTATATCAATGTCTAGGACTTGGGGTCTGTCTCAGTGAGATCAGATGTACCTTATTTTGAAGGTGGACTGTTTGTAGGTTGCATCAATGTCTGCTCCCCCTTCTATTCTTGTCAACACAAGCTTGAAGGTCTCCGTCATTTCTGGTTCTTCATCCGGTAAAATTGAATGCTGATCAGTCCTGCCCGTTCTTCAGCAGCCAGATATATGCTGCCATTGACTGGCTGAATATCTGTTGTCATTCCTGGAGGGCCTTCAACTTCCCAGAAGATCTGGAATGAAAGTTGCATTAGGAGAACTGATACACAATCAATGGTCAATTAAGAACAATATGCTCTTCTGATAAAATACCACTCTGATTATACATCAGTGTTGCAAGGCGTGTCACATCTATATATATAAACAATATTGGTGATGTATTCCTGCAATGAGTGTGAAATGACCAGTGAAGATACATAATAGCAAACCCTGTTGGTAGAGGCGACCAACAAGATCAGGGACTCAGATTTAGTTGATGCATCTCATCTTATAGAAAGATCTAATGATGTCAATCACTGGATTGTCTGCTTCAGATACATATCTACAGAGTGCCACCATTTAGCTGTAATGTTTCTGAGTGTTGAATCAAACAACAAATACAAAATAAATTGTATAAATACACAACCTACAATGTACCTTAAGAATTCCACTACCTGTGATCTACTTGCACCCAGGTTCTGAGAACATTTACCTGCAGAGTTCCTACCACACCGGTGTCCGCTCTGCGACTCAGGGGGAAGTTGACAGTAAGAGTTCCACTACCTGCTGGCTCCTCTACCTCTCGATCTGACCGAGCAGCACCATCGAAACCAATCACACCATTTGGGCTGCCAAACTTTTGAACCTGAAAACATATAAACCAAACATTTGTATTTATCAACAGAACAGAGCAACTTGTTGTAATGTCCACGGTTGCCCATACATCATTACAAATTATCCAGCTTGCCAGCATGGCATCAAAGAAAGGGCTAAAATGACAAAGCAATAGGCTCTCGACCACTAAGTAACCTAGGTGACTAGCTAAGGGTTAGGCATGTCTCATACATAAACCTATGACCAACAGATCCTGGCAATGGTAAGGTACTCAACTCTGCACTGTGAATCCCAGTGCCTTACACTGTCTTCATAACTTTGTGGACATAACAAAACTATATTGTATATAGTTACTGTTACACATTTGTCTCCCAGTATATGTGTCAGCATCAAAGTATTTTTGTGATCCCCTATAGCATGTTGCAAACCATGGTCAACTTACAGTGATCTTGATCTGACCAGCAGTTGGGCTGGGTTCACCATTGCCATTTCCTGAAGACCCTACAATGTTGAAGATCTTGACTATGAAGACCTCCTCCACCTCCCAGCTGGAGTAGGGTTTGACCTTGAGGGTGAAGCCCTTAGGGCCTTGCTCTGCATCTGCCCATACTAGTGTCCCTGAAGTCACTTCTTGTCCATTGTTGGTGTAGCTTATGTCGCTCGTGTCGTCAAGGACAGTGTCTGGGTTATTTGGTCCCATTATTCTCCATGATACCTGTGAAAAATGACAACTAAATGATAATAGCAACTCATTTTGTTGATTTCAATTCAGTCAGTAATATTCAGTCTGTACAATGATGGTCTGTAAATGATAAAACTTGGGCAATCAAACCAAACCAGTGGTTGATGTTATGAGCAAACCCATATGATGAAACAGAATCATCTCTAATACCATGGAAATGAAGCATGGGGAGATATTTCATACACATGGTGTAAGATATTTACAGATAACACACAACATGACTGTCATAACATTACAATGGTATACAAAATGACAGAGTTGAGTACCAAAGATTCAACTCAGTTAAATCCAGTGTATTGATGTTTATAGACAAAGTGAGTATGAATTCACTTTCACACAATTTAATGAAGTTTATCTGTAATCACTAAAAGTGTAAAGCCTGTGTTAATCTTTTTAAGTATTTAGCACAGAATTTTAAACTGACATACAATGTGTCCATGGTCAAAATGCCCCCCTGATTGCAAAATGATGAAATTTACTTACAGTTTGCTCGCCAAGCGATCCGCCTGTCCGTTCAATCTCAACAGGTATAGTAGCCTCTCTAGAAGGGTTTTGCATCGTAATGTCTAGCTGTCCATTGAAGCGGAACTCTCCATTGGGGAAGTCTGACTTTGCAATGGTCACAGTAGATGTTGTGCGTGAACCCAGTTGAGCACCACCTGGAGGAGGAAAGAGAAACTAATGCTCAAAACTTCACGAGATTTTTTCCAAAAAGTGATCCTACTGCGGTGAAATTCAACAGTTGATGTTTTTGGATTGTTACTTTAACGCTTTGCTGCACTTTCCTACGATTTGTTAGAATATGGCAATGTCAGACATGAACTGAATAATACAAAATGAGTCTGATCTGAAGACATCACCTGTAGTAATGGTTAACCGCAATGTGAATGTCTCCTCAAACTCCATCTCTGAGTCATCATTCAAGGTGACGTTGATTGTGGCAGCATCAACTCCACTGTCAAACTGCACAACACCTCCAGTTCCAACGTAGTCCTGACCCTCGACAGCGGGCTGACAGACTGTACGTCGTACCGGACACTGACATCACCATAGCTACCACCCAGTCGGGTGAGTGGTACACGGGCCAAACCATCTTCTTCTTTCACTGTGAAACATCATTAGACACATCATTCTAAAATGGTCATAATCATCATAATCTTGATATGACTTTTGATATCATCAGGATATCAATGAACGATGGAAACATATATTCACATATTATGGATCTGGGGCTCCTTTCTCGAAGCAACCTTTACTAAGGTTAACCTTAATTCCCATTCTTTAACATTGCACTAAGGTTACCTTAGTGACTTACGATCACCTTAGTGCTTCATGAAAGGGGCCCCAGGATGTATCCAAGGTTTACCTGTGAAACTGGCAGCCTCCGGAGCAAACTCAATGGTTCCCTCTGCGTTATCATTCTTCTGTATGAGAATGGTCTTGACGTCCACGCCTCCGATAGCAGGCCGCATGTCCAGCTGCAGGCTGCCTCGCCTGCTGTAGTCATTGTCACTGTGGAGACAACACTGCATGTATACTCCTCAGGGAGCTGAGAGAGCAATCCTTGCATCACTTGTATCAGATATATGTCTGTTTATCCATTTATATTTGTAACACTGATGACAACTATATGTTTTATTCCCATTCATAATTGTAACATTTCAACTGTTTGTTTTATTCAGATAACAAATATAAAGGTCATCATTATGTGTTGATATATATGTGACTATGCTTCAACAACAACAAAAACTACTGCGCATTTAATAAACTCCTTTGGGAATAGATATTTAAAAATGGCTAGCAATATATTTGATTCAGGACAGCTCAAATCAAAACATCTCTAATCTCTAAACTGAATGTTTTCAAGATGGTATATGCACCCAAAGTTACTGCCTGTTTGAAGATTAAAAAGTTATTGAAAACTTGTCAACAGTTCAACTTACGTTGGGCTGAGCAGCTGCGCAGAAGTGAGGTTGAGGTAGAACTGTTCTGGACCTTCTGGGAGGTTATCTGGCCTGATGGTCACCTGTATGGGCAATGTCTGGACCCCACTCTCAAACCGTAGCGTCCCGGCCACGGGGAAGTAATCCTGGTCACTGATGGCGGTGTCTTGTGTTGACGTGTAGGACACCTGCACCTGCCCGACATTCCCGTCCTGGCGACGCACCTCAATCTGAACCTGGAGTGAGTGAGGGGGAGGTTTTATAGAGCTTTTATCAATATTCCAGTCACTGTCACTGCATCCCCATGGTTGTCCTTCAGACATCCCATATTTGGCATCAGACATCATTGTGATGAGTAAATGTTTAACAACATCAATACTCCATCTTCATAAGGATAACAGGTAAACCGACTCAGAACCAAGTGATCACCTTGACAATGGTATACTTCATCAGGTGCTCAATCTGTATAATTATTCTTTGAGCCTTCCAGCTAATAATCATTTGCTAAGGCACTGATTTCTAATGCCAAAAGATATATAACTCTACATTTAACAAATATATTTATGATATAAAGTGAATTCTTACTGTTCCCACATCTTCTGCCACTGAGACAAGCTGAGGCTGAGAGAACTCGAACCGCCCGTGAGGGTAGTCGCTAGCCACAAACACAACCTGTGCCAACTTGGCTGTTATCTGTCGTTATGGTGGCACCTCCAGTTGCAGCACTGATGACAAATGTATATGTTTTTCTCAACTCTGGCACTGTGTCATCCTTTGCCTGAAAGGAAATATTGAAGATGGGTAAGTATTGGGGTATGACCAATTTGTATACATAACACCCAGATAAAAAAGACTCCTGTTTCAGTATGCAAATGTCCCTCTACAGCATCTGTTAGACTGTTTGTTTGTTGTTTTAAATGTTGCACTTAGCAATATGGCAGTAGTCTGTAAATAATCAAGTCTGAACCAGACAATCCAGTGATCAACATCATGATCATCAATCTATACAATTGGAATAAAATGACGTGTCATCCAAGTCAGCAAGCCTGACCACCCGATCTCGCCTCTTACAATGAGCATGGGTTACTGAAAACCAATTCTAACATGGGTACAACTGTGAGAGATATTGTCAGACATCTTAAGGACAACTTTTAGATGCCCTGATCTACACATCTATTTAGACATTCAGAGCAATATGGGTATTAATGTACAGATCTCAAGGAATACTTTAGAAGCCCTGAAACACACATATGAGACAAGTGTTTGACACCCTGATTGAGAAAGTGTTTCAATGTACACACCTCAAGGACAACTGTTGCCGTCTGCTGCTGGTCAACAAAGTTGATGGTTCCCTCGACTTGCTGGAACTGTTGCGATTCCGTGGACTCAGCGACCATGTGACACCAATAGCACCAAATACACCATTTCCTCGAGTCAGAACTATCTCGGTCTGTCCATTGTATCCCTGAGCAACATTTGGTTCCCCAATGTACACAGTCCGGGATGTGGCTTCTATTGAAACTGTTCCACTAGAACCTCCATTTGCCTCAATGATCACAGTGGCGTCTGCTTGTTTCACAGCAATGTTGGCATTATTGCTTGCAGATGTCAAGGACACCACAAATCTCTCCTCTCCTTCTAATATGGTGTCTGGTTTGGTCTGAAGGACAATGTTCTTCCTTGCTTCACCCTAAAAATGATCAAGAAGTGAATTATTATTTAACTGCTTTTTTAGAAACATTCATCATCATAACAGCTGGGAGATCAAAGAAACTGATCTTTGTGAAGTCGCATCAAAACCACACAACATATATACATTCTCTAAAAAAATAGGCAAAACCAAACAAACAAACTGCTTTTCATAAATATTAATTCTGACCTCATTAAAGGTTAGAGTTCCCTGTAATGGAGGGAGGAAGTCATCTTCTGCATTGGCGGCAAGCCTCCATTCAACATGCACCAATCCTTGTGCTCCTTGCACTCTCTCGACAACCAGTGATGCTTGACCTTCTGGGTCAGTACTAGAACCTGATTCTTTTGTTGACACCTGAAAGTGAGGATAAATGTGGTGTAACTTATCATACTATGGTCAGAATGACATAGAATAAAAAATGAGTATTATCTATATAAAGTCTTACCTCTGTGGTTTGAAATCTGAAGAGTCCAGTTGGAGAATCATTTTTCAGGATGGCTACCCGTACTGAACTGAAGGTAGCAATTCTCGCTCCACCAGTGACACTGATTATCCTGACATTAAACATCTGGAACATATATCATGATGACTGAAGTCTAATAGTAAATACAGACAATGTCGTCAAACTTGGCACCAGACTATAAAATACAACATGTTTCAGAGTAATTCCATTAATAACACAATTACTGGGTAGTCAAACTAGTGGCTGATGGCAGCCTCAGAGATTTATGCCGTCAGATCATGCTGACATACAATCAAACAGTTCATGGTTGTAGCCAGTCATATTCACATAATGAGGCATGGGGAACATCGTAGACATTGACAGTGCATTCCTCATGTTTGTTTAATCACCTCCATGGCTTCTGGTATTGTGTCATCTGTGATGGAAATCTCAATCTGGGCACTGCTCTGACCATTCTGAAACCTGACAGTTCCATCCGATGGAGAAAAGTCATCTGTGTTGGCTTCGATAGGCTGAGCCAGCCACGTGACCAGAACTTCGCCAAACAACCCGCTGACTCGACTGAGAGGCAGAATCACTTTGTTGGTGCTGCCGTATTCTTCATACGTGTCCACCCTTCCTTCAACATTCTGAAACATAAATATTTGTCGGAAACTTATTTTTAACACTCTGATGTGGGCCAAATACTGAATACCATGTACACCGTTATAGAAGTGATAGTACCAATTCTTGTCAGCAATGACTCACCAGTGTGACGTTGAACTGCACCACACCACCAGGGTCATCATTCTCAGTGATTCTGATCTGTGTGTATTCCCCAGGGACGCGGATGCTGGGCTGAGAACTGGAGGAACCTGTGCTCCCAACTAACTCCACGCTTGTGATGTTCACGTAGAAACTCTCATCAGGTTCGGGCAAGTTATCCTAGAAAACAATCATGGATTAGTGCCAGAACCATTTCAGAATGTTCAGTATACAGTCACACACCTTAGTATTGCAGTTGACGGAACATTATACTGTTGAGTTATATGAGGTTTGACATATACTCATGCCAATAATGGTTGTCACCCCCTTCATTTTTTTTATTGGAGAGGGGTGTGGTGTGGGGGATTGAAGTGGGGAGGGGGTTGACAACCATTATTGGCATGAGTATATATCAGGAATATGCAGGGATGCAGCTTTTATTTCAAGACATGTCAAAGGTCTAATTATATACATATCCTAAAATAATGTTATTTTATAACACAAAATCTAAATCAGAAGATGTACAGTTAAAACTGGATTTTTTTTAATGTAATGCATCTAAACTACATAGAAATGTTAGATGTCCATTAGAAATGAGTTTTTCAATGGCATGCATATATATCCCGGTGTCAGGGGTTTTCGTCGACGTAAGACAAAAACGTAATTTTTATCTGTAATATCATTTAAAGTTTCTATTTTACTAACCTCGAGTGATAAAGGATATATTCATCATATATTTTGTATGGGTTTTTGACGATGAGCCATACTTTTTGCTCCGCACTGCGAGGAAGTGTTGAGATCACGTGGCTTCCTATTTATATATTGCCTGTCACCAGCAGACGACTGATCTTACATAATTTTCGCTTGCTATTTTTTGTTATAAAGGCAACTGATTTTGCATCTAAAGTGGTATTAACGATCTCGGGTAAATAATATTGATGTTTGTTTGCTTTTTATATAACTGTACTTCTAGATTCCCATTGTCAATAACACTTCTCAAGACAGCGACTGGGCACCCGCCCTACCAGTGAAACTGTTTGTGAACTCCGATCGCACACGTACTCACTCGATATAGCGCGAGCAATGCAATCGTCAAAATCACCAGAACGTCGAATTCAGCTCGTGTTGGGATACTATTCACACTTTGCTAAGGATCAAATCATTGATTCAACAGAAAACTATGATGTGGGGTCAAATTTGGTTTATATATCTAAGCTTATTGTTAGCATGGATCCCAGGTTTCAGTATGTCACTGCATCTTGTTGATCCCATACCTGCTATTGACATGTGTTGTTTATTTGTCAATGACTCGTTCCATGATTTGCAAAATGGTTGATTGGTGCCATGAAAACCATTTTTATCAAGTCCATAAGGTTAGATTAAAGTGTCTGTTTGCCTAAAGAGGGGTTACCATATAATTATTTATCCAACTTTAAATGAATACAATTTCAAATTATAAATCTACGTTTAAGTAAAGTTGTGAACTTTTGTGATCCTTAGCAAAGTGTGAGTAGTATACGTGTATCTGAGAGCCAATTGACATCATGCCCTTATTAAATCAGATGAAATGGCAGGTTACCTGTTTAACTGTGATTGTGACTTCAGCTTCTGTGACCCCTGCTGCCATGGTAACAGAGCTCTGTGTCGACACGTAGTCCACACCTGCGACTGCTCGGTTCTCAGGAGCCAGACCAGTTGCAGTGGAGGTCCTGGAACAGAGTAGATCTCCTTGAGAATTAAGTCTTGTAAGGAATATTAATATAATGAGAAATAACAGCAGTAATAAAGAAATAGCATTTTTAACAAGGAATATTTAGCAAATAATGGATTAAACAATCAGTCAAGTTCATGATGTTTTGTTAGTTTCTGTTCAACTCAGTAACAGTAAATCATATTTGCAACCTGAACCTTAGGATTGAGTGAATGTCAGCAATTTTTTCAAATGTGAATATTTTTCCACAGTGCTGTCAGTAATGTTCTAGTTAAATCATCATTTTCTGAAAGAATTTAATCAAGTCTGCAGTCCTTGGTAAACTGTATGATCAACATATAAAACCAACTGCCATGTGCGTGGTCACAATAGTGAGTGGGTGAGCAGGTACTTGAGTGGTTGAGTGAGTGGTTGAGTGTAAGAGTGAGTTTGTGGTTGAGTGATTGAGTGAGTGGTTGAGTGGTTGAGTGGTTGAGTGAGTGAGTGAGTGAGTGGTAACTGGGTAACTCACACATAGAAGATTCTGATGGACCCTTCAGTACCCTGTTGACGGATGATCTTCAGCCGAAGAGCCAAGTCTGTACCTTGTGGCTCGCTTGTTGTTGTCAATTGTGTCTCCCATGACACAACTCCATGTGGGGAGTCATTGGCCTGAACCGTCACCTTGCTTGTTGTCTTTTGGCCTGTCAAAAGAAGGTAAGAAGCCTATGTTGAGAACTCATTGAGCACACGGGAGATATGATAGAGTAAACACCCATGTTATCAGACTCAATAACTACACAGGTAGTATACCTATATCAACCAATGATTACCTGTACATGGAGGCTAGTCAATAACTACAGGTAAACCAATCATTACCCATACAGGTAAACCAGTCAGTAGATTCAGGTCAACCCATCAATACCCATACAGGTAATTCAATCATTACCTATACAGGTAAAGCTCACTCAATCGCTCATTCACTCTAAGGCAGGTGATCTTACCTATTGTTGCCCCTTTATTTGGCAGGGATGTACCTCTCTCCAAAACCTCCACCAACTGGATGTAGGTCTCCTCGGCAAACTCCGCCTCCAAGTCGTCCCGCACTGTCATCGTGATTGTCGACAACACTTGACCATTGGCAAACTCAACCTGGGAATTACAAGCCAGACATACAGCATGACCATTTTCAGAAACTACAGCATGACAATTTTCAGAAACATATATTCTACAATCATTAAAGTAAACTCAGGTCAATTTGTGTCTTAGCATGCTAGTTTCTATTTCATAAAAAGAAAATTCTTTAGACCGATGGTGGCTGTTTAATAATCAGTGTTACATCATGGTTACAGGCTGAAGTGTCAGATACATATCTCCTGGGACCAATCATTGTGTCAGGAGTTTATCAGCTACACTAAACAATGAAGCCTTAGACTGACCCTTCGGTTCAGCTATCTCTAACAACAAACATTGAGCACTAAAATAAACTGTGTCCCAAATCCCAACATTGATGACAAAACATAAGCAAATGACACAAACGGTGGTGGTGGTGGAATTGGGTTTAACGTCGTGCTTGAGAATATTTCGCTCATATGACGACGTGCATGCGTGTGTATATGTATGTGCGGCTGCTTGTACTATGTGATACCATGCCGCAGTGAAGCATGAATACCCCACTCAGACACATTATACTGACTCCGAGCCGACCAGTCCTTGTTGTACCCATTAATGCCGAGCACCAGGCAGGGACCAACAAGTACCATATTTTAACGTGTTTTGGTATGACGCAGTCGGGGATTGAACCCGCGACCTTCTGCACTCCGGGCAGACGCTCTAACCACTACACCACGGAGGCGGTCTGACACAAAAGGGAACTATGGTCAAAACTTTTATATATCATACTTTTGTTGAAGTCCAAAGCTCATTTAATTGAAAACGGGGTTTTTTCTTTGAAAAGGGGAGAAACAATATTTTAGTTTTTAAAAACACATTATTTCTTTTGAGGACATCCAACATGTCTGGGAATGATCTCTTTTTATCTGGAACAGTTTCTTTCACACAAACAAATGCCAGGTTGCGATCACATGGTCAGTGAGTGCGGCTGTTTGTTTCAGTCCTACCTGTCCGGACAGTGGTGTGATGTCAGATGTGCCAGTGTGGTCCCCAGTTGCCGTCCATCTGACGACCACACGGCCGAAGTGACCACCTGTTCTGATGACATTCAACTGTATGGTGGTGTCCTCGCCATTCTTCTCCTCAACAAGCACATCGAGTGAGTCCTGTACAGAGATCACAATTACATTGTGCTGTGTAGTGTCACAAAGCAATGTGCAATTAAATAAGATATTCAAGACCTAAAATGTAATTACTTGGTAACTTATGTTACAATATTCTTGGAGACTTCAATATGCCCTGTGCTATAGCTATTATACTCACTATGGCATATGTTAATGCATAATTCTATCAAATCTTACATGGGCTTAAATGGAAACTATGCATTTTAAGTTCTTTTTTTAAGTAAAAAATTGAGCATATGGTGCTATAGACAAAGCATCCCACTTCCTGCATCAACAACTCCAAAGAAATCTCTTTTAACTACACTTTGATTATTTATAAAAGAGGCATAAATGTGTAGCAAAATGTTCGGCAACTGATCTTACATCTGAGAATTCAATGATGCCATGTGCATTATCGTTGGACAGAATGCTGACAACCACTGATCCCGGCTGACCTATTTCAGCTCCTGCTGTAGGGTCTACGAGGGACACCCGGAATGTTTCAGTGTCCTCAGGAATGTTGTCTTGTAACACAATAGCAGTTGTGTGGCGAACAGTCTCACCAGGATAGAAGGTCATTGTCAGGAGTCTGTAGTATAGAATACATTATTATACTACATGTCAAACCTCAGCAATACACATACAAAGCTTCCAGTCCCAGTAAGCATGATAAATATCTTAAAATCAAAGTTTTCAAGGGTTGGAGACAACTTAAGTTCATCAGGGATGGAATATTTGACCGATGCCACGTTCTGGTAAGACTTGAATTCAAATGATATTAGAATTAGCTACAGAACTTCTGATTACTTTTTACTACCATTATTATTCTGCACTGGCATGATGTCAGCCAGGCATAAGAAGTACAGAAACCAAATACTTTCATATATCTGTGGTTAATTTGTCATGGTCTTTTCAGTAGTATGTATACAGATTACAGTATACCTGAATGTCATCCAGAAATATGTGTCAACCACTTTACTACCTTTGTAAACAATCAATTGTAAAAGGGAAACATTGTTAAACTGGAATGTTTTGTTCCTCTATATTTGTCCAGATTAGCAAATGTCTGGATTAACGGATCCTGGTTTGCTTCTTCACATGGATGAACGTGTCACACATGTAATCATTCAAAGGATGAGGTTTCCAGATTAACAGGACTCTTGACCATCAAGGTGTCTATGTATATGTATGTGTTTGTTTTACTGCGGATTTGATTATTTGATTGCTGTTTTCTACCACACTCCGCAATGATTGAGCTATATGATGCAGTCTGTAAATAATCAAGTCTGGACCGGACAATACAGTGATTGACGATGAGCATCAATGACATCTGTCGACCAAGTAACAAGCGTGACCACCTGATCCCTGCAGTCGTTTCTTATGACAAAAATGGAACCTCATGGGTTGTTTCATTATGGAGAGAATTAAATTTGAAATTACTAAATACTATCAGATTTGCATTAAAAGAGATTTCCTGTCAGTACAATATAATTGGATTTGAAACCCACAAAAAGCAGGTCCTTGGTATTATAATGATACCATTCTATTGTATCAGTCTTGCATGGCCATACCTTGGCACAAAATCACTAAGCAGGTTGACTTGAGCAAGCTGGAAAATAGTTGCCCCATCTGGTCCCTCATCCACCGGAGCTCCAGCCAATAGAAGCAGAGGGCCATTGGATTGCTGGATGACGATTGGTTGAAGCCGACGTTGAGTGGCACCAATCCAAGCTGACTCAAAGACACTTCTTGACCTGTCCCACTTATACACCACAGATGAACTGAGAGTGTTAGCAAATGCTAGGTAGACTGCAATGGAAAAAGGGAGTTAAAAATTTGATGAACTGTTCATGGAAGCAGTAAGCATGTCCTGCACTATCCTGTCTGTTAAGATGACAAAACACATTAACTAGAACACATCATAGGCATATATCTATATGTTAGGACACTAAGTTTTGAAAAATAAAACCACTAATTGTGTAGTTCATATAAAATCACTTCTTTTGGTATCCTTTTGTTTCAATTACAACTCTAAACCTTCTTTGAATTATTGACAAATTGTCTTCCAGAAACCATACACCTATTATTGGTATGACGTGATACCAAGGCCGTGTTGCTCTCTGTGCTATGACTACCGTAAGCCTATGTTAAAGTATGGAAGTTTTCACTCCCTGTTCTATATAATTAAGTATTTCCCCAGAGCAGTTGGACTCACAGTTCTCTCCATCGGTGACAGAGGCCACCGACTCTGCTCTGGTTGTCTCCAGGAACTGATGGTTGAGGAACCGTTTTGTAGCGCTGTCGTATCTATAGATGCCAGACTGTTGGGGACTACGGACTACATTCTGACGGTTATTGGCAAATACCAAGAGTTGCATGGTGCCTGTGTTCACAAAGTCAACATCCATAGCACCTTGGGTGGCAAGGGTCTGGTGCTGAGAAAACCGAAAATCTGCTCCCATCTTGTAGACTGCCGAGCTGTAAGTGAATCGAAATCTATAGCTATAGCAACATTCATAATTCTATCAATATCACAAGAAACAATCCAAATGAAATGAAAGAAACATTCTGCATTCACAAGGTACCATTAACATGTTATTATGTTTAGAAAAAGGTTGAACAGGAAGGTAGAGTTGATGTATCTGAGGAATTCCAAAGGTCCAAAAAGTGGACCTTTTTACCACCAGCTTGTACATTGATATGGAACATAATGTTTGCATACAAACATTAACTTTTCAATTGATTTGTCCTACTAGGAGTATTTCAGAACAAATGTTTAACTGACCACAGAAGAGTGCTGGATTAAGGATATTTTTGGATTATTTGACTCATGGACGAGCCAGATGTTTTTGTGGGGTTCTTACAACAAATAATGGAATAATGTCAAAACATACACCACATTTGTGTGCAGATATTTAAAAAAAATGTTTGAAGCAGTGGATAACTAATTCCTAGATTCACTGGACACACTTATGTTACAGTTTACATTCAAATATACATATACACATATCAGTGTGTCATTACTGGGTTTGTTTCACTCAGAGGTCATCTGTATTAGGCCAACAATAACAGTGTCAACATACTTTGTTTCATATGAACTCTTTGTCCAGTCGTAGAAACTTGCTACGGCCATGAAGAGGACCCCCTCAAGATGGAAGAGAGAGATGGCATGAGCGTACAAGGTGGAGATCTCCTGCCATGGCGACACTCCAAACTGTTTGGTGACAGAGTTGTAGATGTGAAGGCTGACCTTCAGGTTGGACTGGCTGGCATTGTTCAGGGCGTGTGATATCACCAAGAAGTGCTGCTCCTGGTGACTGATGAACTTCACATCACTGGCGCCAATGGTTGGGAAGACTTGGCTCTATAACACACCCACAGGAATTAGAACATTGAATCTATAGGATGTGTCAACTCAATGTTGCTGGAAGGAAGAAAGCAGGGCACTGATGTTTACCACTTTGGTGAAATGGATAAAGTTCTGACTCAGCAAGGATCATAATTAGGGAAACCTTTGGATTCAAACCCATTATCAGTGGATTCTGAAATGCCTAAGGGATGAAACTCTGCACATCAATTGGTGGTATATTAAAGGGCAGTTAAAGGTATTTAAAGGGTAGTGGAAGAGTAAGTAAAAGGCTGGTGGAAGGGCAGTTAAAGGGTAATTACAGGGTAGTATAGAGGGTGGTTGAAGGGTAGTGGAATCGTAGTTAAAGGGTGAAGAATAATGACAATATTTATGGATATACAACTTCTTTTATTCTGCGAAGGGCGAGGTTTCGACATAGATTCTAATGTCATTGTCAAGCAAGTGATGATGACAACGACATTAGAATCTTTGTCGAAATGTCGCCCTTCACAGAATAAAAGAAGTTGTACATCCATAAAAACTGTCATCATTCTTCATAACTCAACTTGTAAAATGCCCATCAAAGAAGTCGTAGTTAAAGGGTGTATATATACTGACTGGGGCCAGTGTTCCTTGGTCTGTGACAGTGTACAGGACTGAGTTCACCTCGCGGCTCCCCTGCCTCCCACCATTAGCCAGCATGAGATATGTAACGTTGTCCAGCACAAACGACGTAGCTGCAGCTGCACCATCACTTGCCACAGTCTGCAGGGAGAAGGTAAAGACACATACGATCACTGCAATATCACATCCGTAAAGAAGAGAGGAGTTACTAGCTATTCCCTTTACCTCTCTCCTGCTCTTGTGATGGCCCGCAACTGATAGACTAAAAATCATTTTAAGTTAGATTAGGATACATTCAGTTGTATATAAAACACAATAGCGACTGACAACCAAGGCTATCATCTTTAACATGAAATATATTGTCTTTTTAAACCCCTTTGAAAATGATGTAAAATCCTATTCACCTTCTTACCACACATCAAGTAATTTTAAATAACCATTAGGATTATTTAAACATGGATAAAGTAATATATAATATAATGTATAGTGTTATTGATCCAACAATTCCTTTCTCTTCTCTCCTACATGATGGCCCAAAACAATAAATCTAAACAATCACTTTAAAATTAATTATGAAAAATTTGATAATTGATCAGTTATTGCCTCACAAAAACAGAAACATAGAAGTCTAAAGAGATGAGGCTAAGTAGTGAGTAATTCTTGATAGAAACATTAATTAGGAGATAAACCTAATGTGTTTTTAAATTAGTGGTAGTATAACAGAATTATAAAAGCTCTAAATTTAATTTGAAACAGAATGTGTCACCTCGTTATTTTCCCTTCCCAATGCTAAAGCCCTTAATAAACCATCCTAGATTTAATAAACCATCCTAGATTTAATAAACCATCCTAGATTTACTTGGGTTCTGAACCTCCTTTCTCACTGTATCTCTTTTTCAATTTTATAAGGGATTGTTCGTTTCTATCAACGTTATATATACAGAGTTTTTCCAATGTGTTTTGTCCTGTTGGCAAAATGTCTGAGAGTAATTTGGCACTAGAATTGGGCAGTTCACACAAACACTGTATTCATATCATGTTCTAAACCTACTTCACTGAGTGAAAGTATGTGTTAAGCATCCATTACTTTAAAAATTGCATTGTATGATAAAAATATTGTGTGTATAATAAGTTTTATATACTGGGAATCAAAAGTATGTATTACACTCGCGTAACCTTGATTCGTGGATATAAGGGAAGTGCGGCGAAATTCATATCTTAAAGGCATGATTTCATTTTGTATACACACTGCTTATTTTATTCATTGATTCAGCAAATTGAAAATCCCTAATATTCCACTTGTGAATGAAACGTTTGTTTACCGAAGCCATTTTCAATCATCACCCATTCGTGTGCCCACAAAATGTGACGTCACCTTGTTTTGAGAATTACGTAGTCGGTTACTTTATACCACAATGTATGACATCCGACTGCAGTAAGTATCAACACCAAAGAAAGCAGACAACAAGAAGTGAAAAGGTTGGAGCTAACGGTATCTTTTTTACTTGACATTTTGTAAAAATAAAATTTGGTAATGGTGGCATTAGTGATCTGGGGCTATTTATCTCAGTGCTGGACAATTATATTTAGTGTACTTGTGTGTAATGCAGAGATTCAGAACTTTTTCGTCAGAGAGGTGTAGCATTGTATGTACATCAAAAGAACCGCTTCATGGCGTCAGTCGAGACTTAATTTACGAGATAGCATGATAATTTCCGCGATCCATGAATCAAGGTCATCCACAAATTTAGGTTTAGTTACAGCTCTGTATAACCAAGGCTTGGTTGATGGAATTTTTATTAAAAAATATGATATTTATAATACTGAAACACACTTGGGTAATAATCTGTATTGATATAACCAAATACAGCTGAAGTACTCACACTGCGATACACTGCCTCTCCCTGCCACCTGAAGAGAGCTGACTGGCCGTTTCCTTGATAGGGGCCTGTTGGAACCTGGGATCTCAGAGTTGTCCCACTTGGTAGAGATGTCAGCATCAGAATGTACGTGGCGCCTCCCACAGTGAAACTATGCCACCCACTCACTTGCACACTGGGTATTTTCTGTAACAAGGCTAGAGTGATCTCCCCCTGTGAAGATACTGTCAAGGCCGTTTCTGCAACTGTGTTGACATTGACAGTAATTGTTCCATCTGATCCCCGTGATCTGATTATGTCCAGATTAACTATTCCAGGGCTTTCTTCAAGAGAAGTTGATGTGTTCCTGAAAATGTGGAATATAATTAACTGCACTGATAACAACTAACATTGAGTGTGAAGTATTTACAGAGAAGGTTTTGCTGATAATGTGGACTTTTGCTGTATTGAGCTCGAGAAACTGTGGAAGGACTATCAAGGACTATGGAAGGCAAAGTTGTTTGGAGATGTGATACTATTTAAATTAACAACATGATTCAGAATGAGACCTTCTACATGTGCACTTTGAAAGATAATGTGTCAGGCAAAACATGTACAGTCTGTTTGTGGTCACCACTTTTGATATTTTCAATGCCCTTAATTCAGATTCTAAACTTGGGTCAGGTGACTCAAATATGATAAAACAAAATGTATTCACATGTGTGTCCCTTTAAGCTTCAGCACATCCCCATTACTGTAAACCTGGCAAGTGTACTTATCAGGACACCCTATCCCTAATAGCTTTTGCACAGGGGTCCTTAGGAGAGTTTGCATTGTATCCTTGGGAGCCTTTGCATACTATTCTTAGGACCTTTTGAATAGTATCCTTAAGACTTTTGAATAGTATCTTTGGGAGCCTTTGGATACTATTCATAGGACCTTTTGAATAGTATCCTTGGGAGCCTTTGCATACTATTCTTAGAACCTTTTGAATAGTATCCTTAAGACTTTTGAATAGCATCCTTGGGAGCCTTTGTATACAATTCTTAGGACCTTTTGAATAGTATCCTTGGGAGCCTTTGGATACTATTCATAGGACCTTTTGAATAGTATCCTTGGGAGCCTTTGTATACTATTCTTAGGACCTTTTGAATAGTATCCTTAAGACTTTTGAATATATATTCTTAGGACCTTTGAATAGTATCCTTGGGAGCCTTTGTATACTATTCATAGGACCTTTTGAATAGTATCCTTGGGAGCCTTTGTATACTATTCATAGGACCTTTTGAATAGTATCCTTGGGAGCCTTTGTATACTATTCATAGGACCTTTTGAATAGTATCCTTGGGAGCCTTTGCATACTATTCATAGGACCTTTTGAATAGTATCCTTGGGAGCCTTTGCATACTATCTTTAATAGTCAGAAAAAGCATTACACAAAACCCCTGTCATATTGTCATTTGTGGACAAACTGAAGTATAAAAAAGATAAATACTTTCTGTAATTATGTGAGGCAACTTCTTGTACACACTGAACACTATGTTAATATATACAATGTTTCTTGTGTATAGACCTGACAGAAAAGCCTGTTGCAATCTTATATCAAACTGTTATTGAACGGGTATAAATCTGTTTAAAAAATTGTATCATCCAGTTATTAATATCATATTGCTATGAAATCACACATTCAAAGCTCTACCTGAAGTATATATCGTCGTTAACCTTATATCACCTGATTACATCAACACTTGTTATATTTGGGATTACACTTTCTTTGTAAAGTACAGATTCTAGTACTTTGGGGGTTGAGTCCCATTCGGGATTCGAACCCATTCCCTCAGAGTCAGGTACCGGTACCTAATTGCCAGCACACAAAGTCAGACACCTAGACCGCTCAGCCACCGTGGCTTCCACAAAAATGGAAGTTGGACAACTGGTAGTCTAGACTGCGGACTTTGTGTACCCCTCTGATAAGTGTTAATTGGCACGGCTCCCACGGCCGAAAGCTATGAAATGCACAATGCCATTTTAGAAAGTGGTCATATGTTATATTTGGGATTACACTTTCTTAGTAACACATGTTAAAAAATTGTCCGCAGTCTAGACTACCAGTTGTCTGACTTCCATTGTTTGTGGAAGCCGCGGTGGCTGAGCGGTCTAGGTGTCTGACTTTGTGTGCTGGTGATTAGGTGCCTGACTCTGAGGGTGCGGGTTCGAATCCCGGATGGGACTCAACCCAAAGAGTACTAGAATCTGTGCTTTACTAAGAAAGTGTAATCCCAAATATAACATATGCTACATTTGACCACTTTCTAAAATGGCATTGTGTATTTCATACATCAACACTCTTGGTGTCTTTACCTTGTGTTGGACACAAATATTTCAAAGAGTCCTTGAGGTGAGTCATTAGGTTCGATCGTGATCTCCTTCTGCACCATGGATCCCAGCTTGGCATTGTTGTCTGGTAACTGAAGCGTCAGGGTGAACCTCTCCAGACCCTCAGGGATGTTGTCATCAACAGCCTGAATCTCCAAAGTACTGCGAATCTGAAAGAAAATTACAATTTTTTAGTAACAACTCATGGCAGGGCCAGCTCACTTTTTTTGTGGTACAGTCAGTGTAGGAAAGATAGCCCATCCCAACGTCCGAGACGGGTGAATTTTGTGGAGGACGGGTTAAAAAAATATCTAGTCCGTCCTCATGTCGGGTCAATTTTAGCAAACCAATGACATATATATAATGATTATAACCTTTTTGAATATTTACTGCTGAAGGTGTTTTATTTATATTTGGAGGACAGGCTAAATTTTGGCAGGACTGGTAAAAAATTTGACCTGCCAGTCCTGTGGACAGGCTAGATTTTCTACATCTTTCCTACACTGGTACAGTATGCCCAGGTCACTATGATCACAGGTAAATGTCAAACTACATTTTGCAACATGAAACCAATTTTCTCAAACTATTTAAAGAATTTGTGGCTTCCACATCAAACAAGATTACAACCTTCTCATAACATCAAACACTCCATAAGAATAACTACCTGTAAAATTTAATGAACTAAAAAAAGGAATAAATAGTCAATACATCATATCATAAAACTCTTACCGACAAATCCTCAAATATGATGAATCCAGAAGCAGGCACGATGTCTGTGACAGGGACGTTGTCCGCTGATGTTATGGTGAACGGAACACGAACCACACCATAGTTCCCCGGACCTCGGTACAAGCGTAGTTCAGCCTTGCTCTGTACCAGGTTGTCTCCAGTTGGTTCTCGTAACACCACTGTGCTGTTGTCTTCTAAGTCGATGATGCCACTGGCATCATCATTGGCGAGGATAGTCACAGTAGCTGATGACAGACATGGATGAATGACTTGTCAATATATTTCTTTTGAAAGCAAAAGTAAAACAAAACAATTAAATCCAATGATACATGGAATGGTTCCAACACAAATTCTTTAATTTCATATTTAATGCAACACTCAGTAATATTCTAGACCAGAAATCCAGTGATAGTACCATAAGCATCTGTTTATGCATTTGGGATAGAATTCTTTAGTTATGAAAGTTGAAACACTACCAGTATGCTACTACTACATATAAATAGCAAGTTATAACACTTATAGCACTGAGATCACTTGGTGGTATATAGCCCTTAAAAGCCATTAAGGACAATTGTTATACATAACTTACCTGTTGCAAAGCTTCCAAGTTCCGCTCCTTGAGGGTTTGCCAAGATTGCCTCAAAGACCTCGTTTGGCTCAGGTGCGTTGTCATTCATGATTTCCACCAGCATAGTCTTAGTGTTCTCTCCAGCAGCAAAAGTTATTTGCTAGATAAAAACAATATATTTATTGTATATAATGAGGATTAATAATTGAACATCTAGTAAGGAAATATTTAAATGTACAATTAGTTGTGGAGAGACAAATACTGGTTAATGAGAAAGGCTGATATATCGAACATATAAATATCATGTGTAAAAATATATACGAAGATGGTAAAAACTAATGTACACAAAGGTTTGGGAACCTTCGATATATTCAACAAGACCTAAAACCTAGCTTCTCAAATGTCGTTTGGACCTTACAAATATCTAGATAATGCTTTTCATTTATTGACATTCATTAGAATGTTTGCAAAATCTGGATGCACAACAATTTTCTTGATTTTTTCTAAAACACTGATATAAAATTGCTTGAGCTGCCAATACCTGTGGAGTGAGTTTGTAGTCTATTCCAGCCTGGATCCCCGGAGTAATTGCCTGGCTATAGAAGTACACAGAGACCTCGCCAAAAGTGCCTCGATCTCGCACCACAGACAGAGATATATTCATGTTGTTCTCATCAACAGAGAAACTGAAACATATCATAACAGAAAGTTGTTTCCATTTTCATCAGAAAGCTTTGAAAATTTAAATTTAAAAGCAAAATACAAAATTTAAATTGGTGGATGGAAATCAGCCACCATTGGATATATAGTAACAAGAAATTTCAACAAATGACAGCCTAACAAGTATTAAAAGGTTTAAAAAATACAAATTGTTAGGAAAATACAATCAATAGAGAAATGCCTTGTCACATACATAAGCCATTACATCATGAAACTTGAGATGTTCTCATCAATAAAGTGTAGGGCAACAAAATTAATTTTATAAGTATTGGACCTTAACCATTAATTACCTTCTTGAAGATTCACCAAACATGATGAGGCCTCTTGTTCCATCATTGGCACTGATTATCACCTCCGAGGTGACATTTGATGCAAGTTGAGGAGGAAACTGCACATTGTTAGATCCTATCAAGGTCACAGCTGTCAGACTAACAGTAAACACTTCATCAATTTCAGGAGTGTCATCGTTCCTGATGTCGACAACAATGGTGCCAGATGCTCCACCATCAGGAATTGTTATCTGACCGTTATTCATGGCACTGAAGTCAACATTGGGCGTTGCTAAAATTAAAACATTTGAAGTCGGTGTAACAGAACCCCCTGAAATAACATAGGACACTTGGACGGCACCGATGGTTCCAAACTTTCGGTCAACTTGCAAGTTGACTCTTCCGACATCTTCTTCAACACGAACAGCTTGAGATGTGAGTGCAAACTGGAAGAGGCCATGTGGGTTGTCGCTGCCTCTGATGGTGATGATGGCACTACTTCGTTGGGTGTTAATTGTAGCAGCCCCAGTTACCCCAACACCTGAAGCAGGAGATGGAGAATCAGAATTACAGTAACTTTTTACTTATATTTATTACCTTATACCACCCCATAATGATGTATTGGGCCAGTCTCATATGTTTCTCTTGTTTCGTTAAAGGGACTAATTGTAAATTTTGCAAAATATATCGTTTGATTCAATTATTTATTTAAATCATTCACTTTGATTTTATCATAAAATGAGGTAGATAACATCACAGTTTAACAGTTTGACCCACAATAAATGCAGAAACCTTGACATATTTGTATTAAACTATGTGTTTTTGTACAAATATAATGATAAGGCCAAAGAATTTTAGAACTTCAAGTGAAATGAGGTTTGAGAAGTCTGTGACCTAAGATGAATATTATACTCTATGTCCCAGTACTTGCTCAAACTTCAGATTTTCATTTAAAGTAAGTACAATGTAAAGTTTTAAAGATTCCCACCGACAAAAAAATGTGATGGACAGACAGATGGATGGGCAAACCTGGAAAGTCTAGTCATTTGAATGAACACATCAGATTGTTTCCTAACCATTTCCTTAAATTTCAATTCTTAAAATATGCAGATCCTGAAATCCCAAAAGTGCACTTATCCATGTATGCCTTTTCAGTTTCAAGAGTATCATTAGGAAATTAACTGACAAATCAGCAATTCCAACATACTTATTTTGAATGTCAGCCAAGACAAATAGAGAAGTTTTAAAAATGATGGTTCCTTGTAATAACTGGCGGAGTGAACTTGTTATATTTTAATTGAGAATCAATCACCCTCCTAAGTGATTTTGAGGAACAGAAACATGAAAGCCAACCCTACCTTGCGTGATTGGGTTAAACAATCTAAGGCGATATTCCTCGTTAACTTCAGGTGTCTCATCAGTCAACACTGACAAAGATATCACCTTAAACAGCTCTCCCTGAAAGTAAACAAAAACACAATTTTATCAAGCTAATCCATCTATTGTTGAAAATATTGCTACAGCACTTCATTTGAAAGGTTTTTAGTTATTAATATGTATCCATACCTTTCTTGTGTCAATATCAATCTCTTTATTAACAAACACTTTCTGACAGGACAAGGCTGTTTGTGTCCATATCGAAAACACAAACTAACTATTATACCTTTAACTACACATACATGTATATATCATTATGATATGTCATTGGTATGTTCATTTGTTAGCTCTATATGTTAAATTCTGCTGAATTTTCTTCCTCCACCCATGTCCATATTGCCAAATTTGATATATTCTAAGTGACACCCCCCCATGTGTAAATTGCAACATTCTGTTTATCATCCAAACCTGAATTCTACTGGAGAAAACGTTGTAATGAGATTGTTCTGCAGATCATTGTGATACAATAAAATACAATGACATCAATAGACTTTCAGCCACAAAGCTGAATAGATGTACTTTTCAGACACAAGACACTCCTTAGCACTGATTACAAACTAAACAATTTATAAAAATGATTTTGATGACAAATAGAATCTTACCCTTAGATCTCTTGATGTCAAATATATCGAGACTTACTGATAAAAATTTCCTCAGCAAAACAAAAATATTTCAACTGTTATCATGTGTCGATATATCAATATCCACTTATGTGAGGTACTGTTTTCTGAATGACACACCCAGCATGAAGATATACTCACAGGGGCAAATGTCAGTATTCCACTGTACTGCCGGAAGCCATTCTGTGGCAGCAGGCCGTTCATGCCATCTACTGTCCAGCTGACCACTACTGTGCCATACGCTGGCGAGGTCCTTGATACCCGACATGTGAAACTTTCACCTGATGATTGACAAGGCCAAATAATGATATGATTCCTAAAGAGTGAGTAAGTTTAGTTTTACATTGCTTTTAGTAATATTCTAGCAATATCACAGAGGGAACACCAGAAATGGGCTTCACACATTGTACCCATGTGGGGAATCGAACTCTTGTCTTCGGCGTGATGAGCAACGCTGTAACAAATAGGCTACCCCACTGTCCTGACGCCAAAAGACTGATATGATGATAAAATAATGATACTTACATATTCAGTTCCAGGTTTCCTACCTACACTAGTTTGTTTTCTGGGGTCAGTAGGGGTGGAGGGGTAGTCTATTGTTTAAGTGTTCATTTGTCATACCAAAGACCAAGGTAAAAGATGTGAAGTCCATTCCTGGTGGCTCCTAGCTACCATGATATTGCTGGAATATTGCTTAAAGCTCCACAAAGTAATTCTCACTAACTCTGTTGTGTGTATTTGGTGAATGAATAGGACCCAATACCTGAGTTGTGTTAAAACATCTGGATTGAGTGGTTGTGAAGTGGCACCATGATGATGTCACTCAAGCTATCAACCACTGGTATGCCAAGATGTTACAAGTGATACTGATGTAGACAGTGAGACAGATGGGTCTGAAGCCACAGTATCACAGTATCATGACATGTCAGCCTGATGTAGACAGTGAGAGAGATGGGTCTGAAGCCTCAGTATCACAGTATCATGACATGTCAGCCTGATGTAGGAGTAAAGTTGGAAGTGAACCAGATCTTATATATTTCCACTTTGGTAAAATCCACAAGCAAACCTACACATACTTAAAGGTGAAATGTGATTTCATGCTAAAACGTTAGTTTCTGGTATATACAAGGGATGTAACTCTTTATATTGACCTATACAAAGCTATGACTTAGTAAGGTATAGTTTGACAGTTAGTTGACTCCCACTTGCTGCTTACCTTCGGAGGCTATTTTGGCCGTGTCGTCCAGACTGACCACACCTGCTACATTGTCGTTCTCTAGGATGACGATGGTTATATTCGACCTGGGACCGACCTGAGCACCTCCGCGTGGGTTACTTAGCTGTATAGTGAAGTTCTCCTTGTCCTCGGGGTCCCGGTCATCCAAGATCGTCACAGTCACAACTGAAATGATTCACATTTATGAAATATAACTCTACATAAGAGTTTAAAAACATCAACCAGAGGATAATCAACAGTATTATCTACAGGTTTTTAAATTTTAGAGGCCATATGTAAACAACTTTTTCTATATTCTAACAAAAATCTGGTACAACTAATTAACTCTGCTTTGGAGACATTTTAACTAATAATGGGAAATCTCGGAACATAGGAAGTTAAGAAAGACAGTTTTATCCATGTGTGTTGAAATAATATGTTGTCAAACAAATTTTTGTCTGTTAGAGTTCAGCTGATTTTTCAAGATTTTTTTTAAAGTAATTCTTTTCAGAATAAATGGTCAAAGTTACTACTTTTAACCTTCAATCTGCCCCTTTTGACTTGGAAAGTCTGGAAACTAATGAAGTAAATAGGCCTTGTTTAAGATAGTAGAGTTTGTCAAATGCTGATGTTCAGCAGCTTACCGGAACGTGATTGTCCCTCTGGAAACACAAGGGTGGCACCGTCTGCTATGAAGTCTATCTGGTACGTAGCAGAAGGACCTGGTGCCACTGACCAGTCTACAGACACCTCACCAATAGTCCCTCCTGTAATCAGACAAATATGATTAATCATGCTGTTACCTCCCTCAAGAAGCCTTCTTCAAGTGATATGGAAAGTTTAATTGTGACAAGTAATCAAGTAACAGCAGTTTTGGGTCATCCCAATGGCTATGACATAAGAGAAACTGACAATATTGTGGAAATATCATGCAAATGAGCAGTGAAAGATTTGGGCCTAGATTTTCGAAGCTCTCTTAGCGCTAAGACAGTCGTAAGTTAATGTTAATGTATGGCACTTACGACTATCTTACCGCTAAGAGAGCTTCGAAAATCTAGACCCCAGTGTGCATGAACTAGTTTGGCAGAGACAAACATTTTGATCCCCTTTACACCCACACCCACACCTCCGCCAAACCCCCCTCCACCACCACCCTCCACATCTTCACACGCCCTGCCCTGTGATTTTTTAATCTGAACCATGTTCAATCTGGACTATACTGACCAGATAACCAAGGTTACCTTGAAAGCAAACAAGACACAAACTATTCATGAGCCATACACAAGGGCTGCGTACGAATGCAAATCATCTGTTTCAAGTCTGCTTTGAGTAATCACTCAGTTTCTTAAATGTGTGTTATTGGAAGAGTAAATGACATTATTTTTTCACCATACTCTAAAAAAGGACATCAGATTTTACTAGTTACAGAATCAGAATTTTTCTGATACACAGAAACTTTTCTACACATTAACGATTTATAAAAGTGGAACTTGTACAACATTGTATACCCTAGATAAAATTATAATTTGCAAAATCATTATTCTATTCTTGCAAAGTAAGGAATTTATTTCAGGTATTTTAGTACATGAATTTTGGTAAACGGAACATTTTTCAGATTTATCATTGACACTGGACTGTGACTGACCTGTTCTCTCCACAATGAGGTTGACTGCCTGCCTGTCTCTCTCCTGCACGAACACCTCACTCTGTGTGACAGACTGAGTGCTGTAGATGCTGAACAAACCGTTGGCCTCATCATTGGGAGGGATGATTACAGTCGTTGTTTTCACGGTCCCAAGAGTCGGGGCTTGTGAAGTCCTGGCTGCAGGGTCATCTACAATGACTCGCAACAGCGTCACCTGGAACTTCTCTGCAAGTTCTGGCAGGTTGTCATCGATGATTGTGACTGGAAGCTGAGCTGACGAAGCCTGGTCATCCACGATGACGGAGGCCTCAGTGATAGGCACATAATCTGCCGATGGCCGGGCTTGGGACCCCTCCAACATAGCCACCTGCAACACATTTTTATGTACATAACCCGTGAATGTATTCAACATGGTTATGCAGGTTAGAATTTGGCTACCCATGCTTGTCATAAGAGGTGATCAACAGGATTTGGTGGACAGGCTTGCTGACTTCATTGACATGCCTTTGTATCTGAATTGGGTCAAGATGCTAATGATGTCAATCACAAGATTGTGTGGTCCAGACTTATTTATTTTGATGGATAGTGAACTTCTTTATTGCAATGAGTAGGACGTTTCGGTGTACTTGCATGATAATGGTGTTAGTACCTACACCAAAACGTCATATTCATTGCAATAAAGAAGTTGACTATCCATCAAATTTGGTTTTCCTTCATCTATACAACTTCTAAATTGCCTCTCAAAGAAGCTAAAATATTGCTGCATGCAGTGTTAAACATGGTTAAATAAGCATAGGTGGCTGAAGACGTCTATTGTTATCTAGATCCCCAACAGGTGCCTTGTAAACCTACATTTCTACTTTCATTTGATTTTACTGACATTATTTGTCAAGTTTACACAGCAGGCATGGAAAACAGATACAAATGTTCTCAAGGTAAATTTATAAAATGTATTGTTATTCTATTTCAATTACATATATAAAACAAGAAACAAAAGTGGTCCTCACTACATGGGATGATGGATGAATGCCTGAACATCAAATTCATCATTGCCTTGTGAAGCTGAAGGTCTTTTCTGTACATGAAGTTTGGTAACCTGAACATTTTTCAGATTTCTCATTCACACTCTGACTGACTTGTGATTATATATACTGACCATTGTGGCATTCTTCACGTAATACTGAGCATTGACATCAGGTGTCAGGGTTCCCGGAGAAGTCTGTATTGTGCCAGAAACACTCTGTGGATTCGTTGTCACGGCGATATGTGTACGCTCTGCAGTCTTCACGGTTGAGACAAAAGGCACTACATGCCTAGGTTACAAATAAACAGATAGCTGATATACTGACAAACTGTTCATAAACAACAGACAGTTGATATACTGCCCAACTGGTCATAAACAATAGACAATTGATATTCTTACTGAACTATTAATAAACAACAGACAGTTGAAATACAGACCAGCTGGTCATAAACAACAGACTGTTAATATACTGATTGGAACTACCAACAGACAATAGACAGTTGATGTAAAGACTACCATTTCATGAACAGACAGTTTATTTATTAATACTCACTTGAACTATTATTTAAAAGAGAGTTGATATACTGATAAGAAAATTCATATAAATTTTAAGGTCCTCCAGGAAATGCCTCAAAATGGATATTTCCACTGCAGAAATTCTGCATAGCATACTCTCAAAGCTCAAATATAATGATCATAACTTCTATTTCATAAAGCCCCCCTTGGCTCTATGCGAACCTATTCTTCATATTTTAAGGGGGGCGGTGGGGTAGCCTAGTGGTTAAAGTGTTGGCTCGTCACGCCGAAGACCCGGGGTTCGATTCCCCACATGGGCACAATGTGTTAAGCCCATTTCTGGTGTCCCCCGCCGTGATATTGCTGGAATATAGCTAAAAGCGGCGTAAAACTAAACTCAGTCAGTCAGTCAGTCATATTTTAAGATAACATGTCAACCTATCATAGTACAGTGTTCAGCCTCTTTGTTCAAAACCCAGGCAGAATCATGTCTATGGATGCTGAAACTCCAGATTCCATTTAAAAGCATATTAGGGTACATAGTTTACTGAGAAAATCCCCATATAAATAAGTAACTCCTATAGCTTATCATTAATGGTCGTAATGCTAACGTGATGGTAAAAGTACTAAGATCCCAATTTGTGAAAGGACAGTGTGGTGTGATTCAGTGGCTTTGTTACCATTCTTTTCTCAAACAGTAATGTTCTGTCAGTGTTCTAAGTTGAGTACAGACTAGGAAACAAAGGAAACAGATTCAATAGAAAGCTAATGATTCTCATGACTGAATTACAAATACCACAATAAATTCTGAAACATTTTAGTCTCACCATGAAGGGGTTTGATTCTTGTGAGACATCAACGGGTATCCGATCAAATCTTTGTCCAGATTGGGGTTCGTAAAAGTAAGTAACAAATGGCTTTGTAAGATCGAGCGCCAGATCTGACAATCTGGTCTGCGATACTGTGTAGTACACTCGGAGACGGCCATATGTGCCACCACTACAACAGAAAATACAATTACATGACTTCATGAGCTTTTAAAAATATCAGAAGTATGTGCCAATGTATTACAACATATAGACATAAAAATGTATTGAATATCTATTGATAACATTTATATCTGCTTTCGGTAATATGACAGAGGTCCAACTGTGTCCATGCTTGCAGATTCACAATCAGCAAGGACATGTTCCCTACATTTGCCTCTGCTCTGATATATATTAGGACATATGTTACTTATCACTTGACAGGTTGTTTGACCAATTGTCTTTTTCTGTGATTGTAAATCTCAGAATGTGCTTCAAGATTGAACTATATTCATACTGATCTTGTGTGATCATTTACTGCATATTCAACATGTGTAGTTCGGAGTTAACTTCGTGTTTTACGTTATGTTGAGGAAATCATCTTGAAGCAAATGTTTCTAGTTCTCACAGAAACTAACAGTATGTTTTCATATTAACACATGACAATTATTATTTCAGAGTACTAACAGATATATTTCAGACTGCCATAAGGACATTTAGGTAACAAGCTTCTATGAATGTCAGTATTAAAAATATATTTTAATTGAAAAATACAGTTTGCTCTACCCCCATGTATAGTGTAATAAAGCACACTTTCGGCCTGAACTATTATAGTTAAAGCATGAGGAGGATATATTTTTCTGTTGTTAAGCAAACAATGATAACTGTCTCGTAAAGAAGACAGTGCACTCAGCATGAGATGTTTTTGTGTAAAAGGCTGCACTGAATCTTTCAAAAGCTTCTACATGTTTTATGATGTAATACCAATACAGAACAACTACTGGTCTCTTTGGTCCAAATATACAGATATAGCACAGGTAGTCTTCCCTGATAATACAAAATAGGAATATAAGATTAGGCCAGACCAATTTTATTTCTTGTTTTACGGATTTTTGTCCTCAGAAAACCTAAAGGCAGGAGTGAAAAAAAAAACAATTAAAAAAAATCCCCAGTCAAAGTAATATTTCTTCTAAATATTAAAATTATTTAACTTCTGGCAATTTATGAAGTATATAAGGAGCAAAAATCAATCAAAACAAATTTCTTGTAAGTTTACATTTTTGGCTAATAAAACAAAGGACTTTAATTTATGAGCGGGGAAAACTAATTTTAATTTTTTTCTTATTCTTGAACAAATATGACCTGCGGATCCAGAAATAAAATTGGTCTGGCCTTAAGAAATATAGATCTATTCAATCATCTGATTCTTTCAACTTACTATCTCTCAAGAGCTAGAAACTGGGGTTGGCTCCCTATTATTTCATTGAGTTCGTAAGTTTGTCGTAAAAACTGGACAACACCGTGAGGGTTGTCATTTGGAGCAATGGTCAGAATAAATGAGTTCTGGTCCGTAATCCGTCCACCATTGTTAGCAGAGGTCAAGGTTATGTTGATTTTCTGGAAAAAAGTAGAATATATAACTGATTTGCATTTAAATATAAATGCAGATATCACAAACATGATATTTCTTCAGAAACAATCAAAAGAACCATGAGGTATAAGTTTCAACTGTGAAACATGAACAGTTTATCATAACCAGTTGATACATTTCATAAGGTATTGCTTATAGGTGTACACGGACATTAAGTACTGTCTATAAATGTATGTATGGAGATTAGATAATCTTCATTGTAGGAGAAAGTAATGCCACAAATTTATGAGTAATTGTTCAAAACTTAAGATATATGAAAAAGGGAGATAACTATTGTACACCCCCCCACACTCATCCAAACACATCTCTGCTGACACAAGCCCTAATCATGACCCAGTTAAGCTTCAAATCCAACAACTACTAATACCATATCTCTGACAGAATGGATTCAGTATTTCAGTTGGAACAGTCATGAGTCAGTGAGTATATGATCCAACCTGCTGCATCATGGCTATATGATCCAGCCTGCTGCATCATGACTAAGTGATCCATCCTGCTGCATCATGACTATATGATCCATCCTGCTGCATCGTGACTATGTGATCCAGCCTGCTGCATCAATACTATATGATCCATCCTGCTGCATCATGACTATATGATCCATCCTGCTGCACCATGACTATGTGATCCATCATGCTGCACCATGACTATATGATCCAGCCTGCTGCATCATGACTATGTGATCCAGCCTGCTGCATCAATACTATATGATCCGGCCTGCTGCATCATGACTATGCGATCCATCCTGTTGCATCAATACTATATGATCCATCCTGCTGCATCATGACTATGTGATCCATCCTGTTGCATCAATACTATATGATCCATCCTGCTGCACCATGACTATATGATCCAGCTCGCTGCATCAATACTATATGATCCATCCTGCTGCATCATGACTATATGATCCATCCTGCTGCATCATGACTATGTGATCCATCCCGTTGCATCAATACTATATGATCCAGCCTGCTGCACCATGACTATATAATCCAGTGTGCTGCATCATTACTATATGATCCATCCTGCTGCATCGTGACTGTGATCCAGCCTGCTGCACCATGACTATATGATCCAGCCTGCTGCATCATGACTATATGATCCAGCCTGCTGCATCATGACTATATGATCCATCCTGCTGCGTCATGACTATGTGATCGATCCTGCTGCATCATGACTATATGATCCATCCCGCTGCATCATATATCATGACCATATGATCCAACCAGCTGCATCATACATCATGACCATATGATCAAACCAGCTGCATCATACATCATGACCATATGATCCAACCAGCTGCATCATACATCATGACCATATGATCAAACCAGCTGCATCATACATCATGACCATATGATCCAACCAGCTGCATCATACATCACGACCATATGATCCAACCAGCTGCATCATATATCATGACCATATGATCAAACCAGCTGCATCATACATCATGACCATATGATCAAACCTGCTGCATCATGATTATATGATCAAACCTGCAGCATTATACATCATGACCATATGATACAACCTGCTGCATCATACATCATGGTTATATGATCCAACTTGCAGCATTATACATCATGACCATAAGATACAACCTGCTGCATCATACATTATGACCATATGATCCAACCTGCTGCATCATACATGACTATATGATCCAACCTGATACACCATACATCATGGCCATATGATCCAACCTGCTGCACCATACATCATGATTATATGATCCAACCTGCTGCATCATACATCACGATTATATGATCCAACCTGCTGCATCCTAAATCATGATTATATGATCCAACCTGCTGCATCATGAGAATATGATCCAACCTGCTGCATCATGGCAATATGATCCAACCTGCTGCATCATGGCAATATTATCCAACCTGCTGCATCACGATAATATGATCCAACCTATTGCATCATGGCAATATGATCCAAACTGTTGCATCATGGTAATATGATCCAACCTGCAGCAACACTCCTTCCTCACCTCCTCTCCTTCTGGAATATCATCAGGTAAGATGAAGATGTTGATCTGCTTGCTGCCTTCATTGGACACAAAGTACAACTGCCCTGATGAAGGTGTTATGTCAGCAGTGGCCAGTTGCCCTGGGAAACACATTGAGTGAAGAAGTTGAACTTAGAACTGATGTGGGCACGATTCCACAACATTTACTGCTAAAACTAAGAAGCTGGCCATTTGATACCTGTGGACGAGGGCCTTGAATTCTAATACAGGAAATTGTCATTATATTCTGCCTCAAACAGCACAAGAACATTTACACCCTCTAGGCTTCTCTTATCAATATTTCTCTTCAGAAATAAATTTGTCTTTATGAAAACTGTAGCATTGATGGTAAACCCCCCAGTGAAGTTGAATAGAAATTAAACCGTTTTTTTATTAAATGTGAAAGGTTTACTGCCTAATTAAATTTTGCTTTTATAGTTACTAAAATTGGCCTAAATATGCATTTGGGAAAGAAATGTTTTTTTACTCCACATGCATGAAAGTCTTGAAAGGCAGATCAAAACAATGATGCATTAGAACTCTAAAGCATCAAGCATTGGGGACATTACACATCATTCAAATTACAGTTACCATTAAGTCTGGCTTCCCAGTTGACGGTGATGACACCCTGTACTCCCCCAGTCCTTGAGACTGTGATGCTCACAGGATTCTGGTTATTGGCTAGCTCCTGCGTCTCCTGCCCCGTAGTTGCAAACCCTGAAACAGATTAATTCAGTTTCTTATTTCCAGAATGTCATTCAAATATCAAAACGGGCTATTGAGGCAGGAACACCTTTAAACTATGGAAATCCTGAAACACATTCTGTTCACTTATTCAAGAATGTCATTCAAATAATAAAACAGACCAGAAGGAACACCTTATGGTAACTGAAACAGACCTCTAGACCTCTAGATTAGCTTTGGAGAAGGGCACCTCTCTTAATACAATCAATACTTTAACTATATCTAACCATTATGTTAAACATAAACCACCTGTATCTAACTGTCCAAAATTACATACAGTTAATTCAGTTAGAAATTGATCAACTTTTCTGATATGGGAATCATACCAAAAGCTCCATTTGGATCATCAGAAGGCAATATTGTGACAATGGCTTGGCGGGCTGAACCAAGAGAGGCACCCCCAGTGATTGAATCCAGTAGCTCAATCCTGAACCTCTCGCGTGTCTCTGGTATGAAATCATTCTCTATACGGATAGGGAGTCTCTTCTGTGCTTCTCCATCACTGAGTATGACCTGCCCTGCACCAGTGATGATGTAATCCTGGAGGTTGGCAGCTTCCAGGTCGACTGTGCGGAACCTTACAGTGATCTGGGAAAAGAAGTCAACACTATATTCTAGGACTTTACTTGTATGATATAATGAGATGTTCAATCATACAGACAAAGTAAAAGAGACATTGCATTAGGTATTCAATATGTGGTATCCAGTATGGCACCATCACAAAAGGAGCTCACATATAATACACAAATAAAAGCACCGTGAGTGAATGTAACACCCTATACTTTAACAAGCATGGTGTTCAGGAAACCCATTCTGACCTAGATTCTACATTAGAAAACAGCAACATATTTCTGGGGATACTGGTCTGCCTTAATCTCCAAAGGGAGACAAGTAAATTGCTCAGTGGACCTCTTCTGCCATATTAATCCCAGAAGACAAGCATGAAGCTAGTTGGCCAGGAAATCAAAAGGGAATGACACTGGGTATTGGGTTCGTAGTCATAATCCCAAGAAGGTGATAAGCAGGGCTCCAGGGAATTGTTGTGTACTCACCTCCCCAAATGATCCACCAACCCTGTTGACATACAGCTCCAGTGGACCGGACTCCTCAGTGACCTCCAGCGATGACGCTGACAGCTCCACCCTCCCACTCGCATCATCGTTCCTGCTGATGATGATCTGAGCGTAGCTCTGGGAGCTCTGCCCAAGACGTGGAGACTCTGGCACTGAAACAGCATCTGGCACTGTGACTGAAGGCGATAACGACTGTTGCCTGCAAGGCTTTGATGGTCATGGGAATTCCATGATGGTAACTCAGACAAATATGCAGTGTTTGCTATTGATGTTGAATGATGCTGCTGGTTTTTTATGATAACTATCACTGACCCTATCTGCCACTGAAACATTCCTACCATGACAGGTTACAGTGGCAATGTTAAGTTATGAAAGCACAAGAGTCATATAGGAACACACCAGCAGTGAAAACATGCAGAGGCAGTAGTGAAAATGTTCAGAAGTGTACTCATCAATATTACATAATTACATATACTCTTCACAGGTGAAATGGACCATTTTCTATGTTGCATGCTGGAAACAGTCTTGTTACAGCCCAGTGTTGCACAATTTGTTCATCATTCACACATTCATTGGTTCTTCCTTACTATGTCTCCACCCTATGTATTTCTTCTCACTCACAGTGTATTTGTCCCTCCCTCTCTCATTCATTCTTAACTTCACTCTTTCCAGCTCTCCCATTCATCCTCATGCATTGCTATATTCACAGGTTCCCTCCCTCTGTCCCGTCTCTCACCAATCAGCTCACCCCCTTACCCACTCTTTCAACCTCACTGTGTTAGACATTTCTTCTGCCCCTACTCAACTCCAGCACTCATCCATCACCAACTCACCTTCTTCATGCTGACACACTCACACTCACTCAGCACACCAATCTCACTCATGTCATACATGCACTAATTCCTCCCTCATCCCTCCCTCACTAACCCACTCACTCCATACCTTGTGTTTTTCTGAGCTCTTTGTGAAAGAACAGCCTGTTTCAGCTCCACAAAGATGCTCTGGGAGGTCATGAACTCATTCATCCCCCATCCACACCCATCCTAACTCACTCATGGATGTGACACTTGGAACCAACCCTCTCACTCACTCCATACCTGGTCTTTGCTGTGCTCCTTGTATAAGAACGGCCTGTTTCAGCTCCACAAAGATGCTCTGGGAGGTCATGAACTCATTCATCCCCCATCCACACCCATCCTAACTCACTCATGGATGTGACACTTGGAACCAACCCTCTCACTCACTCCATACCTGGTCTTTGCTGTGCTCCTTGTATAAGAACGGCCTGTTTCAGCTCCACAAAGATGCTCTGGGAGGTCATGAACTCATTCATCCCCATCCACACCCATCCTAACTCACTCATGGATGTGACACTTGGAACCAACCCTCTCACTCACTCCATACCTGGTCTTTGCTGTGCTCCTTGTATAAGAACGGCCTGTTTCAGCTCCACAAAGATGCTCTGGGAGGTCATGAACTCATTCATCCCCCATCCACACCCATCCTAACTCACTCATGGATGTGACACTTGGAACCAACCCTCTCACTCACTCCATACCTGGTCTTTGCTGTGCTCCTTGTATAAGAACGGCCTGTTTCAGCTCCACAAAGATGCTCTGGGAGGTCATGCACTCATTCATCCCCCATCCACACCCATCCTAACTCACTCATGGATGTGACACTTGGAACCAACCCTCTCACTCACTCCATACCTGGTCTTTGCTGTGCTCCTTGTATAAGAACGGCCTGTTTCAGCTCCACAAAGATGCTCTGGGAGGTCATGAACTCATTCATCCCCATCCACACCCATCCTAACTCACTCATGGATGTGACACTTGGAACCAACCCTCTCACTCACTCCATACCTGGTCTTTGCTGTGCTCCTTGTATAAGAACGGCCTGTTTCAGCTCCACAAAGATGCTCTGGGAGGTCATGAACTCATTCATCCCCCATCCACACCCATCCTAACTCACTCATGGATGTGACACTTGGAACCAACCCTCTCACTCACTCCATACCTGGTCTTTGCTGTGCTCCTTGTATAAGAATGGCCTGTTTCAGCTCCACAAAGATGCTCTGGGAGGTCATGAACTCATTCATCCCCCATCCACACCCATCCTAACTCACTCATGGATGTGACACTTGGAACCAACCCTCTCACTCACTCCATACCTGGTCTTTGCTGTGCTCCTTGTATAAGAACGGCCTGTTTCAGCTCCACAAAGATGCTCTCATCCAGCTCTGGGATGTCATCATCCAGGATGGTCACACTGAAAGTGGCATACTCCTGATTGGGCAGGAACCTCACTGTCCCAGACGCAGATATGAAGTCAGTACTTCCTGCTCTGTTTACCTGACCTGGTAGGTAGTTATAGCTCTCGTTGGGAAGCAGCGATGCGTAACTCACATCTACAGTCCCAAATAGCCCATTTTGTCTTCGAATTGTAACAGAGACATCTGAAAGGAAAAGTTCTTGATAAAATAGTCTGTATAGATAATATACATAAGACTGACTGACTGACTGAGTTTGGTTTTACACCACTTTTAGCAATATTCCAGCAACATCACGGCGGGGGACACCAGAAATGGGCTTCACAATATACATAAGAAATATGATAATATCCCCGAGTTACGCCAGAACTCTGTTATCGTGCATTTTCAGATTCATGTTCTATGTTTAAGAGCACTACATCATTGATTGTGTATTTTGAGACCATATTCATGTTCTATATCTAAGAGCACCATATCATTTACAAACTCAGTTTCATCAAATGTCTTCATTTCCAACTTTTCTTCCACATTAAGCTCAAATGCTGTGATGTTACTGAAAAACTTTGACAACAGTACTGAACCAAAATCACTGATTATGAGTTAAATATGAGTAATATTCACACTGCCACCATACAGTTGGAATATTGCTGAGTGTGGTATTACACAACAAACAAACAAACAAACAAACACTACCTGTGTTTGCCTCCTGCACAATGGTGGGTCTCTGCGTGTCTGTGATGGTGAACACTCCATAAGGTCCATCATTAGCCAGGATCGTCACAACCGCCGTCCTCCGGGAAGCGTCCCCAAGGTCACCCTGTCGTGTACAATAAACATGTACTGATTGTCATAAGTGAGTGATGCAACATCTCAATTCTACCTTTTTATCACTATCCTACTATGATGTGTGTTTTCACATTATTTTCTTTTTATCAAATTGCAAGTGCAATTTTTTTCTGCTTTGAATATATTGTATACCTAGTCTGACCACTCTTCATTTCACTTAATTTGTTTCATTTCTTTCATCAAATTTTTAATTACAGAAAAATGCACATGGTTACATTTCTTTGACTGAGAGTGTACTTTTAAACAGTTTACTCAAGTTGTCTAGCTTTTGATCATAATCATAGACAAAATGAAGGTATGTTCTGCAAAATATACAATACATTGCATGATCTTAAAATATATTTGATTCAAGAATTAAGACAATAAATAACTTTCATCAGATGTGTATCAAAAACCTGTACAACAAAATCTAATATTAACATATTTACAATGTTCTTATCAAAAGTCTGCTATATTTTTCATACTTATAAAGAGTAAATCAATACCTTGAAAATAACTTACTGAAAGAAAACAGAAATGCTCTGAAATTGTCAGCATGATACATGTACAGACCTGAATATTAAGCCTTCTATAACACAAGTGGGCATATGTTTGGTGGATTAACCACACGTTTATACACATCATCCAACACACAGAGTCAGTTTAATGGACCAAATTCTTATCAACAAGTAAAGCATGTAGTTACATGGGAATAAGGCATCAACAGTATGGTGTATAGGAATTCATCATGTCCTTCTGGACGGCAGTAAATTCCTTAGTTATGGATTGCACATAATCTTGAGCTGCATTTTTTTTCTGAGTGAAGAACAATCATTTATTTCAAAGCTGAGGAAGTTATATTTCATTTTATTTTGTTAAAATAAACATATTTCACAGGGAAAAAATCCTAAAAATTACTAAATTATATTTGTTTAGATGCATGTTAATTTTACCTCAGTTGTTGCAGTGAGAACTATATTAATGTTCTCATCCAGTTCTGGAACCAAGTCACCTCGGATCTGTATCTCTGCTGCAGCAGATGTCTGACCTTGTGCAAAGTTGACCACTCCATTATTTAACATAAGGTCATTTTGATTGTCATTTATTGCCTGCCATCTGACCTGAGCTGTGCCATAGGTTCCTCCCAGACGAACAATCTGTTTGGGGAAGAGCAGAAAATTAGGCACAATGACAATAATCATTTTATACCTGATATCATCACTCCCTCCTCCTCCTCATCTCATATAAATTCAACCTTTTTCTGACACTTTCAATTGTCATTAAACCAAATTGTTTTCACTTTTCAGCTGCAGTATTTCTGCTTGCCAATATGTAGATAAGAGACATTTCAATGCATCTATGTAATAAACAAATGTTTCTAAAATGTATTTGTTCAATGTTTATAAAGTAGTAATCAAATTTACAAATGTGCTTAATGAGATGTCACACATAGTTCTGACGGAACTAAATTGATTTTTTAAACATATCCTAGTGATGCCCTTCTTGCTTTATATTTCATCACTTTTATCAACTTCTAAATATTTACAAAGGTATCAACAAAATGCAGGCATTCTGATGAGAGCTATACATGTTCATTATGGATGATGTTAAAAAGCAATTAATCTGCAAGATACTGAGTGGGGTTTACTGTTAGTAATGTCCTGCGATCCCATCACCTCAATAACCCAATACAATTCCCATCCAATCATCACCCAAACCCGCCTAACCTTATGTCACCCCCACCCTAACCCATCCTAGCCCCATGCCTTCATCACCCCAACCCACCTAACCCTATCCCTTCATCACCCAAACCCACCTAACCCCATCTCATCATCACCCAAACCTACCTTATCCCATCCCTTCATCACCCAAACCCATCCTAGCCCCATGCCTTCATCACCCCAACCCACCTTACCCTATCCCTTCATCACCCAAACTCACCTAAGCCCATCTCATCATCACCCAAACCTACCGTATCCCATCCCTTCATCACCTCAACCCACCTAACCCCATCTCTTCATCACCCCCAACCCACCTAACCCTATCCTTTCATCACCCAAACCCACTTAACCCTATCCCTTCATCACCCAAACCCACCTAACCCCATCTCATCATCACCCAAACCTACCTTATCCCATCCCTTCATCACCTCAACCCACCTTACCATCACCCCAACCCACTTAACCCCATCTCATCATCACCCAAACCCACCTAACCCCATCTCATCATCACCCAAACCTACCTTATCCCATCCCTTCATCACCTCAACCCACCTTACCATCACCCCAACCCACTTAACCCCATCTCATCATCACCCCAACCCACCTAGCCATATCCCAGCATCACCCCAACTCACCTTACCCTATCCCAGCACCACCCCAGCCCACCTTACCCTATCCCAGCACCACCCCAGCCCACCTAGCCACATCCCTTGACCTCTTGTTTCCCTTTGTCTCTCTACAAACATGTCTCTACTCCTCTCACCAGTCCCTGCACACAGAACTGTCCACGCACAAGACAAACTCACATTAAGACTGATGCTGTTGAAACCAATATCCCCCGTTTCTTGGGCCTGCACAGCAAGAGAATCATTGGCAAACTGGTAGATGCCAAATGCGCCATCAGATGCCCCTATAACGACGGTAACCGTTGACCCCGGACCCACGCTGGCGCCACCCCCTGGGTTCACCAGCTCCACAGTGAATGATTTGGATGGCTCTGGAATCGTGTTGTCCAGGAGGGTGATGTTCAGAAATCCATATCTCTCTTGATCCCCCAGGATAAACTGAGAGGCTGCACCCTGGAACAACATTTAGAACCACAGTAAGCATTGCTGGTTAGCGGATGTATTTACAAATTCTGTTTCTATTGAAAGGTATGTAAATAATGAGGTAGAAAGATGCTAGTCTATACATCTGGAATATTAAACACTGAACAGAATATTACAATACTCCAAAAATGGACAAACATAAAATTTGAACTTAATTCTGCTTTTCTGTAACGTGATGATGTCTCAAAAATAAGATATCAACTAAACAAATCTGGGCCCACTTGCACATAGTGATTGTAGTGCTATGACAATCATAACTTGCACACCTTAACATGGACTTATGATAGTTGTGCCATTAAGGATGCCTTGTGCAAGCGGTCCCTGATGTTTACCATTTTACTGAAATCCATCAGGGGTATGGTGCTCACAGATCTAGGTGAGGTGAGGTGAAATTGGGTTTAACGTCGTACTTGAGAATATTTCGCTCATATGACGACATGCATGTGTGTGTATGTATGTGCTGCTGCTTGTACTAGCCCAGACTGAAGCTGGTTTTATAGTGCTAGCCCACTGAGATACCATGCCGCAGTGAAGCATGAATACCCCACTCAGACACATTATACTGACTCCGAGCCGACCAGTCCTTGTTGTACCCATTATTGCTGAGTGCCAGGCAGGGACCAACAAGTACCATATTTTAACGTCTTTTGGTTTGACGCGGTCGGGGATTGAACCTGTGACCTTCTGCTCTCCGGACGGATGCTCTAACCACTACACCACAGAGGTGTTCCACAGATCTAGGAGTGAGAGTGTGAGTTTAGTTTTACACTGCTTTTAGCAATATTCTCGCTATATAATCGCAGGGGACACCAGAAATGGCCTTCACACATTGTACCCACGTGGGGAATCAAACCTGGATCTCTGCGGCGTGACAGATGAACACTTTAACCACTAGGCTACCCATCGCCAGACAGATCAAGGAACATAATGAGGGTAAAGCTGGGATTCAAACCCATAACCAGCTGATCCTCACACCCAAGACATTTATATATTACACAGCTTGGCCACCTTATCCATTTTCTAGGATGCTGTTTGTAAAATGTTTCATCATACAATATCAATTTACAGGTAATGAAGTCTGATAAATACAACACATAGTTTCAAACATTTTTTAAAATCACAGTGAGCAAAATGTAAAAAAGTAGAAGTAGATATCATTTGTCAATATTCCACAGTGTTGTTTCATTGTTTCAATCAGAAATTTTACCTTCACCAAGAATTGTGAATAAACAATATGTCCAATCCAAAAAGTTTACACCTGGTTAAGCCATACATTCCTTCACCAGCATAAAGAAATATGATGAAAGTTATTTGATATGAAATTGAAACCCTGGTTTTCCATTACCATAGATACTGTATTCAACATATTAAGGGGAGAGAGTTTTGGTTTCTTTTGGTTTTTTGTGTGTGTTGGGTGTGGGTGTGTATGCATGAATGTAGGTTAAACACAATCAGATATGAAACAACTCTTGAGTTTACTTACAAAGGTACCCTTTGTGTTTTGTGTCGTGTATGTGTGCATGTGTATGTGTGTGTGTGTGTGTGTGTGGCTGGATGTGTTTAATAGGTTGAATACAGTATGATAAGAAGCAAATTCTTAAATTTGAAAGTCACTTACCAAAGAACCCTGGTTCAAACAAATGCAGAATACATTATTTAATCTCAACCGAACAATGATGAATGGTCAAAATCAAAATATAAATCGATCTTGTATTTGACAGCTTTCACATGATAAGGGTACCAAAATCTCATCAAACTGACTGGGTTAAAATTCAGTCAATATTGTCCTCTTTGAATGGAGAAAGGGCAAATAAAAGCTTTATTGTTGCTTTATTAATGAATATTTTAATTTTCATACATTCATTTATTGGCAAAAACTCAAAATTGAGTCCTGTGAACTTATAAATCTAATTCATCGAGAGCACTGAGCTACAATATGAAAGGAGTTTTCTTGTAAATCTGGATCAATGCTTTTTCAATACAGAGCACATGGATCCGCATAGGATCAGGAAATCAAAGTTCGAAAGGATTCAGAACATTTTAAATGCCTTATCCTCATAAGATATGCGTAATTCCTTTTCCAGTCTCGTACGTGTATGCAACAACAAGACTTGATGCATTTGCTATGAAAGGCCTTCCCAGGACACAAACACCTCAATATATCCCGGCTTGTGCCGGCAATAACCCCATTTGGATTATATCTCAACACAGGAGTGGTATAAATTGCAACACTTCTCTTTTCATCTCATAGGAAATGTGTTCAATAGAATGATCTACCAGACTAGGAGTATCAATTGCAGAGAGTCAGTCGTCGGACAAAAGACGTGATATGTCCCATACTCAAACATACCGTTCATTGACGTTACACCAGATACAAGTACTGCTGTCGACAGGTGACTCCATTTTGTATTAATCTCAGCATTGGATCATGTTTATATAATGTCTTGAGCAGTATTGTATGGAGATTTTGTGTCCATTCCACAAGTTAACTTAGAGGCAGCGCATTCCTGTCACTCAACATACCGCACAGGCAAGACAAGGAATTATTTTCAGGATACTTCACAGTGCTTCCATTTCTTGCATATGATGGACATTACAAATTGCAGGGATTTAGAAACATCGGTTCTGTTCAGACAACATCAAACAGGAATTCAAAAAGGTTATTTTAATCGTTTTCAATAACATCTAAAAATGATGCTTCACAGATGTGTAGAAACACTGTACATTCCTTTAGTACTGATAGTGGTTGTGGGGTTGCTTCAGAGTGTTGAAGGAAATTCTTGTGATGTCAGTATTGGTGGATGTGAATATGAACTAAAGATTTCTGCTAAAAGCAAAACATGTGCTCAGACAAACCCTTTTGTCTCATATTACCGACAGAAACGATCTGTCTCAGAAACGGCTGAAACCGATCAACAGGTGACTCCCATCACCAGAGAAGATCTCAAACAACTGTCCAAGAAAGTCACACGCATGTTAGACAAGTTATCTACACGTGTCCTCCGATGGTGGCGAAAACTGGACCAGAAAGTTGATGAACTTTCAGCTAAAGGTAATAATGGCAGGATGAGGTCCCAGTCCGTACACCTGAGTAACCGATGTCCAGATGGGTTTACTGGAATTGAAAACTGGCCATCCTGCTACCTCCTTTCACACTTCAACACATCGTGGTACGAGGCAAAGGATTATTGTGGTGCTTTTGAAAGTGATCTTGTTGCCATGGGAACAGTGCGGGAGCATTATATACTCTCCTTCATCATAAAGAATAATCCAGGTAATTGTCTTTGTCTTAATTATTCGATAAAACATAATCCTGTGTTTCTTAAATTGTGGATCAAAATATCTATTAATAATGGCACGTCAATTGTTTTTGCATGGAAAGAATATATTTCTGTCAATATATATGTAACTTCTATGAGTGGCTTTATAGAAATTGGGAAGTGCAATATAGACACACTTTATGGATAACTTCTTTATTTTGTGACGTTTAGATACAGATTCTTGTACCTTTGTCAAGCAGGGTACAAGAATCTGAATCGAAATGTCATACTCATGAAATAAAGAAGTTGTTATGCATAAACTTTGTCTACATTGAATAAATTGTTTTATATTTCTGTCATGCTGCATGTTTTGGTGTATCATTCAAATTTAGTCATCAAGCAAAGACATTTTGATGGTATTTTGAATACTGATTCACTGAATGCAACGAGGACTTTATTTAAAACTCAGCAGCCCCAGATGATACGAGGTTATGAATAACAACAGTTATTCCTATTTATATCCTGGTATATAACAGGCACAACTCCAGCACACAGTGCCACACTGCATTCACACTCTCCATTCACACATACACCACACATGAGTCACAGCTGTGATAATTGGGTTAAGGTTTGTGTCAATCCCTAAAGTACACAGTAGTATGGCTTATACACCTCAACACATTCTTACTAAGTGATAACCCCTTTCTAGTACTTTAATATGCTTATCAATCCCATTCCTTTTATAGAGGTGACTCTCAACCAGCCATCAAGTGTTATAACTTTATCAACATCATTCTGGTGATATGATTATTGACAGCCCCTTTCTTGGGAAGTAACCCTAATCAACCTCATTGAAGTTACATGAGTATTGACAACCCCTTTCTTGGGAAGTAACTCTAATCAACCTCATTGAAGTTACATGAGTATTGACAACCCCTTTCTTGGGAAGTAACTCTAATCAACCGCACTGCAGTGATATTATTATTGACAACCCCTTTCTTGGGAAGTAACTCTAATCAACCTCATTGCAGTTATATGATTATTGACAACCCCTTTCTTGGGAAGTAACCATAATCAACCTAATTGAAGTTATATGATTATTGACAACCCCTTTCTTGGGAAGTAACCCTAATCAACCTCATTGCAGTTATATGATTATTGACAACCCCTTTCTTGGGAAGTAACTCTAATCAACCGCACTGCAGTGATATTATTATTGACAACCCCTTTCTTGGGAAGTAACTCTAATCAACCTCATTGCAGTTATATGATTATTGACAACCCCTTTCTTGGGAAGTAACCATAATCAACCTAATTGAAGTTATATGATTATTGACAACCCCTTTCTTGGGAAGTAACCCTAATCAACCTCATTGCAGTTATATGATTATTGACAACCCCTTTCTTGGGAAGTAACTCTAATCAACCTCATTGCAGTGATATTATTATTGACAACCCCTTTCTTGGGAAGTAACCCTAATCAACCTCACTGCAGTTATATGATTATTGACAACCCCTTTCCAGACAAAGGATCCTCATCTTATTGCTATGTTTCTTATCAACTAAATTCTCATGACATAACTACTGATAATCTCATTCTAGTGATGTGACAGTCATAGCCCTCTTTCATGTTAAATGATTTTTAATCAACATCATTTGTTTTCTATGACTCTCATAAAACACATTGAAATTAATGTGACCTCATTGTGACCATTATTATTATTTTTTTTATTATTATATCATATTGTTATCTGTTATAGAGGTGATATGGCTTTTATCAACCATTTTGTAATATTCATATCAACCATGGGGAAGTGAAATGATTCTTGTCAACCATATTTCACATCTATTTTATAATGGTAAATTCATTTACTAGTATTACAAGTCCTGTCTATCCGAGTTCCTTTTCCATATGCTAAAGAACGGTAATGAGGGTGACCATTGTCTTTGAAAAACTTCAAATTGAAGCCTTGTCAGACGACCAGCCTGATTGTACACAAGCACATACATACCTCATTTGACTTTAATCTGTTCATACGTAATTGAAGCTGAGATTTTATTAGCACTTCCAATAGATTTGACACTTGGAATCCATACTGTATGGCTGGCATTAACACGTCATGGTGAGTGAGTGAGTGATTTGGTTTTTACATTGCTATTTAAATAGCAATATTCATGGTTGGGGACACCAGAAATGGGCTTCACACATTGTACCTTTGTGGGGAATCAAACAGTGAGTGATGAGGAAATGCTGTTACCACTGGGCTACCCTACCACCCCAACTTGTCATGGTAGCATCAGTGATAATCTATATAATCTGAATCCAGCCATCAGGGAGAATTTTCGTAATCTTCATGCAGCTATCAGTGACAATATGCACAATCTATAATTAGCTATCAGTGACAATATGCACAATCTATAATTAGCTATAAGTGACAATATGCACAATCTATAATTAGCTTTTAGTGACAATATGCACAATCTATAATTAGCTATTAGCGATAATGTGTATACTGTGTGTACAACTATCTCTGATGATCTGTATACTCTGTGTACAACTATCTCTGATGATCTGTATACTCTGTGTACAACTATCTCTGATGATCAGTATACTCTGTGTACAACTATCTCTGATGATCTGGATGGTCAGTGTACAACTATCTCTGATGATCTGTATACTCTGTGTACAACTATCTCTGATGATCTGTATACTGTGTGTACAACTATCTCTGATGATCTGTATACTCTGTGTACAACTATCTCTGATGATCTGTATATACTGTGTACAACTATCTCTGATGATCTGTATACTCTGTGTACAACTATCTCTGACAATCTGTATACTCTGTGCACAACTATCTCTGATGATCTGTATACTCTGTGTACAACTATCTCTGATGATCAGTATACTCTGTGCACAACTATCTCTGATGATCTGTATACTGTGATGTACAACTATCTCTGATGATCTGTATACTCTGTGTACAACTATCTCTGATGATCTGTATACTCTGTGTACAACTATCTCTCTGATGATATCTCTGATGATCTGTATACTGTGTGTACAACTATCTCTGATGATCTGTATACTCTGTGTACAACTATCTCTGATGATCTGTATACTCTGTGTACAACTATCTCTGATGATCTGTATACTCTGTGTACAACTATCTCTGATGATCTGTATACTCTGTGTACAACTATCTCTGATGATCTGTATACAGGATTCTGTGTGTACAAGACCCAAGTTGCTTCTCTAAGAATGAATCAGGATAAAACTAAGCATTTAATGTAAAGCTTAATTCATCATCTGATGACATCCTGTGATGACGCCCTTCCTGTACAACTATCTCTGATGATCTGTATACTCTTATTCCTGCATCCATGAATATGAGGCGTGGTATTTGGTCAACTTGTGACTTCTCTGATGATCTGTATACTAAAACAACAACCCAGTTGGCCAGTTAATTAAGTAAACATGTGTACGTGAAACTCGGACTCTGATGATCTCGAGGTGTCGGACTAATGCTTCACTGTACTCTGTGTACATCTATCTCTGATGATCTGTATACTGTGTGTACAACTATCTGAGCAATCTTGTATGCTCTGTGTACAATCTGTGATGATCTGTATACTCTGTGTACAACTATCTGGTGTCAATGATCTGATAATTACAACTATCTGATGTACTTACAGCGTCGGACTGTGTACAACTATCTCTGATGATCTGTATACTCTGTGTACAACTATCTCTGATGATCTGTGTACAACTATCTCTGATGATCTGTATACTCTGTGTACAACTATCTCTGATGATCTGTATACTCTGTGTACAACTATCTCTGATGATCTGTATACTCTGTGTACAACTATCTCTGATGATCTGTATACTCTGTGTACAACTATCTCTGATGATCAGTATACTCTGTGTACAACTATCTCTGATGATCTGTATACTCTGTGTACAACTATCTCTGATGATCTGTATACTCTGTGTACAACTATCTCTGATGATCTGTATACTCTGTGTACAACTATCTCTGATGATCTGTATACTGTGTGTACAACTATCTCTGATGATCTGTATACTCTGTGTACAACTATCTCTGATGATGTATCTGTGTACAACTATCTCTGATGATCTCTCTCTGATGATCTGTGTGTACAACTATCTCTGATGATCTGTATACTCTGTGTACAACTATCTCTGATGATCTGTATACTGTATACTGTGTACAACTATCTCTGATGATCTGTATACTCTGTGTACAACTACATGACTATCTCTGATGATCTGTATACTCTGTGTACAACTATCTCTGATGATCTGTATACTGTGTGTACAACTATCTCTGATGATCTGTATACTGTGTGTACAACTATCTCTGATGATCTGTATACTGTGTACAACTATCTCTGATGATCTGTATAGTGTGTGTACAACTATCTCTGATGATCTGTATACTGTGTGTACAACTATCTCTGATGATCTGTATACTCTGTGTACAACTATCTCTGATGATCTGTATACTCTGTGTACAACTATCTCTGATTAGCAGCATAAAATGTATAGCTATCAGTCATAATCTGTATGATTTTTGTAAAGCTGTCATTGAAAATCTGAGTAATCAGTGTACAACAATCTATAATCATCTACATAATCTGTGTGCAGCAATCAGTCAAGCGCAAGGTTGGTGGACTAGCGGCAGCTTCCTTGGCAGCACGCGGCAGTGGATGTGGACATCCCAGTTCTTCACTAAACCCTTCACATTCATCAAGTGGGCTGATGGGGAACCCAACGAAGAAGGGTCACAATGCATGCTGCTCAGTCGGGATGAGAACCATCAGTGGAATGACGCAATTTGCACCGAGAGCTTCAATTTCATCTGCGAAGTGCAAGGCCTGCCTCTCTAATAAGGTCATGCATGATATAAACAGCATGGAGGGATGTGATACCTGTCTGAATGGAGCCAAATGTGCACAGACAGTCAGTTTTAATGTACATAAATGCATCCTGACTGACATATCCTAGACTGTGTGCAGTATTCATTTGTCCAGTTTTGTTGTGTTGAGAAATATGTACAAGCTGACTAAACAAGGTGGCTCCTTAGTTCCATTAGGTCTTCCATGAATTCTACATTGGACTTGCATACTTCTGTGTGATACTTGACTCAGGTGTGAAGACCAAGTATCAATATATTCAGGGCAAACTATGTCAATATATCCTATAGTAAAATCTTATCAGGTCTGGCCACATTTGAGAATGTTTGTATTTGTGCCATTCATAAGCTCTCAGCCTTTGAAATTCGTAATCCTTTATGTCAAGGTGAAATTGAAAGTCATCACCATATATTTTCAAATCAGGGGTTTTATGCTTCAACATCAACCAAACATGGAAATAATTATCACCTAAATATTTTGAAAAACCCCTTTAACCAACCTTAAACACATACCAAACCGACTCAGAAACAGAATTATTGGTTGTGATTGTTAAGTGAAGGGTTTGAGAGGGGAGGATTTGTGACAGTGCTTACAATCAAGGTAAACCATAGATATGAGCACGTTAGCTGAACTCATCAACTCCAGCTAGTTAATTTTGAGATAGACAATATTCAATGTAACTGAAATTGAAGATATGATAGGAGTGATATGTATTTTGGCTTGGGTGCCGATGTACAAAGCCTTCTTAGCATTAATGTGATTGCAACTCCCATACCTTAACACAGACTTAAGACAGTTGTAGCACTAATGTGATTGCAACTCCCATACCTTAACACAGACTTAAGACAGTTGTAGCACTAATGTGATTGCAACTCCCATACCTTAACACAGACTTAAGACAGTTGTAGCACTAATGTGATTGCAACTCCCATACCTTAACACAGACTTAAGACAGTTGTAGCACTAATGTGATTGCAACTCCCATACCTTAACACAGACTTAAGACAGTTGTAGCACTAATGTGATTGCAACTCCCATACCTTAACACAGACTTAAGACAGTTGTAGCACTAATGTGATTGCAACTCCCATACCTTAACACAGACTTAAGACAGTTGTAGCACTAATGTGATTGCAACTCCCATACCTTAACACAGACTTAAGACAGTTGTAGCACTAATGTGATTGCAACTCCCATACCTTAACACAGACTTAAGACAGTTGTAGCACTAATGTGATTGCAACTCCCATACCTTAACACAGACTTAAGACAGTTGTAGCACAAATGTGATTGCAACTCCCATACCTTAACACAGACTTAAGACAGTTGTAGCACTAATGTGATTGCAACTCCCATACCTTAACACAGACTTAAGACAGTTGTAGCACTAATGTGATTGCAACTCCCATACCTTAACACAGACTTAAGACAGTTGTAGCACTAATGTGATTGCAACTCCCATACCTTAACACAGACTTAAGACAGTTGTAGCACTAATGTGATTGCAACTCCCATACCTTAACACAGACTTAAGACAGTTGTAGCACTAATGTGATTGCAACTCCCATACCTTAACACAGACTTAAGACAGTTGTAGCACTAATGTGATTGCAACTCCCATACCTTAACACAGACTTAAGACAGTTGTAGCACTAATGTGATTGCAACTCCCATACCTTAACACAGACTTACTAATGTGATTGCAACTCCCATACCTTAACACAGACTTAAGACAGTTGTAGCACTAATGTGATTGCAACTCCCATACCTTAACACAGACTTAAGACAGTTGTAGCACTAATGTGATTGCAACTCCCATACCTTAACACAGACTTAAGACAGTTGTAGCACTAATGTGATTGCAACTCCCATACCTTAACACAGACTTAAGACAGTTGTAGCACTAATGTGATTGCAACTCCCATACCTTAACACAGACTTAAGACAGTTGTAGCACTAATGTGATTGCAACTCCCATACCTTAATGCAGACTTAAGACAGTTGTAGCACTAATGTGATTCCAACTCCCATACCTTAACACAGACTTAAGACAATTGTAGCACTAATGTGATTCCAACTCCCATACCTTAACACAGACTTAGGACAATTGTAGCACTAATGTGATTGCAACTCCCATACCTTAACATAGACGTAAGACAGTTGCAGAGCTAAGGTGATGTTAACTCCTACACCTTAACATAGACTTACGACCGTCATAGCACTAAGGTAATCTTAACTCTTATACCTTAGCATAGATGTACATCAATCATAGCACTAATGCTGCTTTGTACAAGAGCAGCCTGTTCCTTAGGCCTCCCCTAAGTATATATTTCCATTGAACCAGAACATCAGACTGCTATCTCTGTAGCCACACAGTGTACTAATGTCAGCTGTACACGAGAGATGACTCATTCTAAACACCTTAGAGATAAGTTGTAAGATTATGAAAAATATAAAAATGTATATTGTTTCTTAAAAATGTTTGCCCATAATTATTATTCCCCCGAGTTGTCGGTGTGTGAATTGTTGCATATCTTTTCTCATTAGTACATGTACTTATATGTAGTTTTGTAAATAAATGGAGACAGATGATATATAATGAAGGCTCTGTTTTGTTAATATGAATTACCATGCTTGCTTGAGAGTAACAGACACTGCAAGGTCAACACAATGTTTTTACCTCATGAGTAACATGACGCTTTAATCATAAGGCTATGTATATCTACTGCCTCACATGCAATAGTAATCACACTATGGTGGAATATGAAGTGACAATCGAATAATATGACATCTAATATCTGTAACCCGTGAAGATACAGGTTAGAATGTGCCTTCAGTAACCCATGCTTGTCATAAGAGGTGACTAACAGGATCGGGTGGTCAGACTTGGTTGAAATATGTCATCGATTCCCAATTGCGCAGATCGATGCTCATGCTGTTGATCACTGGATTGTCTGATCCAGACCCGATTATGTGCAGACTGCCGCCATATAGCTAGAATATTGCTGAATGCAGCGTAAAACTAAACTCACTCACAATATCTGTAAGGCCAACAAGCTGACTTGATTTAGCTACATTGATTGGCCAGTGAAATAGCTGGATTCTTCACACATAATAATAAATATTCATATTGCATCTGAACTGTATCTACAGCATAAGACAAAGTGATCCAATTACTGGGAACAGATTTTTTCAACACATATGGATACAGTAGAATCATGGTACTGATATATGTTTCATCTATTATGATTATTTATTTTAAGCTGCAGCAAACGATTATCCAGTATTTTCAACCAGAAATTATTGAGAATTTAAAGATTGTACATTTTTTATTTTTTTCACTCACTACTCACGTATTAAATGTGAATATTAGCAGAACATAACGCCAGATTAAAAGACAGGTAAACAGTTAGTGTTTTGTCAAGTCACCATGGGCAGCAATGCAGGCTTCAATGCGGTGTGGCATACTACTGATCAAAGAAGTTAGAAAGTTGTGGTCCATGCTGTCACAATATCGGACCACCTCTTCTTTCATTTCAGCAATATTTGTCAGATTTTTCTTATTGACACTTTCCTTCATAAGTCCCCAAACAGTTTCTATTGGATTTAGGTCAGGGCTATAGCTTGGCCAATCTAATAATGTCATATTTTGGGTCCGAAACCAGGCCTGTGAATGCTTTGAACGATGTTTTGGGTCGTTGTCCTGCTGGAAAATCCCAAAATTTCCATGGAACACGTGAGCAGATGGAAGTAAATGCCCCTCGAGAATATCTGTGTACCGCTCACTGTTCATATTCCCTTCAAATACACAGAGGGGCGTTGCCCCTAACACAGATATGCCACCCAACACGTTAAATTTCGGACTGTACTTTGGGCGCTGATACAAAGGTTTTTCAGTTTGTTTGGTCCAGAATTTCAGTGTATTAGGAAACAGCCATTCAGAATTTTCATCTGAGAAAATCACATTGTCCCAGTTAAAATTTCTATGCTGTAAGCACCAGTTCAACCTTCGCTCCTTTTGTTCAGGTTTCATGATTGGTGATGGAATTCCTTGACTTTTCTGCCAACCCATTGCATGCAGCTCAGTTCTAATTGTCTCCTTACAGACAGCCACAGTTCCTCTATCAATCATATCCAGCCTTAAGTTTTCTAAACTCCTTCGTCTGTTTTTAGAAACAAGAACACCAAGCCGCCTTCTGTCACCGACAGTCAATTTTCTGGGCCTACCTGCGCCTTCCTGGTGCTCAATGCCATATCCATTTGCAATATTTTTCAAAACACAATAAACAGTGGACAAAGGGATGCCTGTTCTACTTGAAATCACTTTAGCTGTTCTGATGTCCTTGTTATAATACTCTAAAATCAACTTCCTCTTCTCTAAATTATCCATACTGAGGATCACAGAAAATGTCGTCTGCTAGCATGTAAACAAAGGGGGATAACTTTTCACAAACTAATGAAAAGGGATTAACGGAGTTGTCTCTCTTGAATGAAACCAAGCACTTGATAGCTGGTCACGGTTGTTTATACTAGAAATCCAATTAAACATATTCCTAAAATGCTCAATAATTTCTGGTCATACTATATATTATCTGAAATTAAGAATGAACCTGCATAGATAATGTTCGTATGATGCTGTTCAGTCAGCTGCTATGACAATCCTCTCCTATCCAGGATTTGTGATCTCTGTTTGCTACTAAAGCATCATCTTCACACAAAATGTTTCCAATGCAATTTAATTGGATACTTATTTCTACCATCTAACAGATAAAATCAGACTGAAATTGAAGAAATGATAGTTTTATAAACTAAAATGTTTAGCTATTTGAGACGTTTTATGATAACATAACGAAACCCTTAAAAATATCAAATTTCTTCTCGTCCTTAAGATACATTAACTATTCGGCAGTTTAGCCTTTAGGAAAATTTCCATGGCTGAAATGGTGAATATTAAACATAACTAGACATATAATACTAGTGATGCTGGTATGAGGATATATTACAAACTAATACTAGTGATGATGGTATGAGGATATATTACAAACTTACAATGTAATCTGGTGGTGACTTCCCTGAGCTCCTGGCAGTGCCATCAATGGTCCTCCATTCCACGGAGACCTGGCCGATTAGTCCTTGAGCCCGAACCACCATTAAAGCGGCCACCCGATCTTCCTCCCTTGCCATAATCTGGCAGTGAACAAAGAATGCAATACAATGAACTCACTACCAAGTCATTAAACCTGGATATTAAAATGTATTTTGTAATTACTTATGTTATACTACTATCATTATCATTAAGATTACCTATTAAAAATTTATTGTAGAAGACATATTCTACAATTCTATTGCTAAAAACTGGGAGGGCATTCTCCAATAGTTGCTGTGCATCCATACTGAAAGTTCCAAGCAGCTTGAACTGTGTTCAAGAAATGATAATAATGGAAGTAAGTATATACTACAGTGTAACCTGTATAACTGTATTTAAGAAAAGAGACTCCTCCTGCTATTCAGTACTGACAGGCTTGTAACTATGGAGAACCCCTCTCAATATTAAGATACACTGTTGTTATAATGTCCTTTGTCAAGATGTTGGTTGTAAAAATTGTTTGGAATGCATTTTTTTTTAACTACCATGACTGTTCCACTCCTACGCTTAATTTCATAGAAAATACTTTTGAAACTAAGTATGTTATTCATATCAACACTTATCTCCCCTGTTCTTAACCATCATCATCATCATCATCACTGTCATCCTCGCCCTCCTCCTCCTCATCATCATCATCAACTACAACAACACCATCAAAGTATACTCACGGTAACAGGCTGAGTGGCAGGAACAATCACTGGTCCGTTTTGTTGTGGTGGAGATGTGGAAGCTGAGAACTGCAGTAGGCCATGAGGGAAGTCAGTGTCGTCTATGATGAGGCTAGAAGATCTAGTCGCAGGGTCGATGCTAGCTCCACTCTGATTCGTTGATCCTGCAAGTCCATCACCTGATATAGCAGATTCCAAGTAAACACGAAATATTTCTGCTTTTTCTGGCAAATTGTCTTCTTTTATCTGGAATTGTAAACTCTGAAAAGATAAAAAAAAGCAACTTTAACTTTCAAACATATAGTTATACAGTTTGGCAATCAATACTCAAAACCTGTTAAAAGTGATAGTTTACACTTTATCTTATATATCCATTGAACCCTCATGAGCAAATTCCTTTTAAAGATGGTTTAAGTCAAGGACCTTTTGGATATGAGCTCCTTTGAAGTCGAGTAAATGATACAGTATAGATATGGACATATATTTTAATTAACTCCAAAACATCATTCTCAGCAATTTTATATATGTCCATATCCACTCACTCTGTATCATTCACTTGAATTAGGAGTGAGAATTAACTCTAAAATGTTGTGCTTGACAAATATAGAATTAAACATCCAAAATATCTATGACTCATGTTCACTTCTAAATGATTTCAGAGAACTCAAAAGGTATATCCACAGCTGTTGGCGTCGATCATGCAGTTAACACAGAACGATCCCCTTACCTTCTCCCTCTCCCCAGCCCTGAAGGTCAGTGCTCCTCTGGACTGGATGAAGTCATCCACAGCTGGAACATATACATTGTTGACGTCCTGCTGGACGACCCACGTGATGGTCACGACCCCATCGTCTCCCCTGGTCCGCCCGATGACACACGTGATCAGTGCACTTTCGTTGCCTGTGCGTGATGGCTGACATGATTGGAGGAAGCCATACAAGCCATTTGAGTTGTCACTCTTCAGAACTGTAAAAGAGTGTGTGTATTGGGTCAACACAGTTTTGAATTGTATTTCACATACAGCATGGTTGTTCAGGTCACATGTAAGGAAAGACCAAAATGAGACTATTCCTGATAGTTAGCAGACATTGCTGTTTGTTTACAAGACACATCACACAACATATACCTGAACCAGAGCAGACGTACCTGTAAGTGTGGCAAGGTAACCAGTGTCCGAGATGGCAGCACCACCATTAACAGACACCAGAGTGACTGTGAACACCTCGTTGCTCTCCTCTTCTATGTCCTGCAGAGACTGGATGTTGAACGTACTTGTCCTCACCGCGGTACTGTACGTCAGGATCCCAGAGATCGGCATGATGTCCTTAATGGCTGGAGTCTCATAGATTTCAAGGATCTCTCTGTGGAAAGTATGGGAATAGAGGCATTAATTCACTTTAAACCATATACTCTCCTATCACTATACCCCATATATACTCTCCTATCACTTTGTCACATATTCTCTCCTATCACTTTGTCACATATTCTCTCCTATCACTTTACCCCATATATACTCTCCTATCACTTTACCACATTTTCTCTCCTATCACTTTGTCACATATTCTCTCCTATCACTTTACCCCATATATACTCTCCTATCACTTTACCACATATTCTCTCCTATCACTTTGTCACATATTCTCTCCTATCACTTTACCCCATATACACTCCTATCACTTTACCCCATATTCTCTCCTATCACTTTGTTACATATTCTCTCCTATCACTTTAACCCATATATACTCTCCTATCACTTTGTCACATATTCTCTCCTATCACTTTGTCACATATTCTCTCCTATCACTTTGTCACATATTCTCTCCTATCACTTTGTAACACATATTCTCTCCTATCACTTTTACCCCTCCTATATATACTCTCCTATCACTTTTACCCCTATATACTCTCCTATCACTTTACCCCATATACTCTCCTATCACTTTGTCACATATTCTCTCCTATGAACAGAAGGCCTACCAAGGGCATCATAGTGTATGTATTACAAGCATATACCCTGCACTGCTACATTTTCAGAGAAAACTATCTAATGTGAAGACTCAAGTCACCAAATGGTACTTTTCTGTATATACCCTTAATATAATCTTTCAAAACAATATGACTCTTAACCTGAGTGAGAACTCAGAGAGAAAAGCCTATATGTGTGTGTGTAGGGATGATACTCACTCCTCAACCAGGCTCCTGAGGAAGACCCGCACATCCTGCATGAAGCCTTCATATATTCCCTGTCCTGGGGACAGTGATCCCACGAACATCACTCCTTGCTCGTCTATGATGTCAGGTTGTATCAGAGCTCTACAAGCCAGAAACACAATAACATTACACAAACTAATGGGGACATAATCATGACACAGACTCAAACATACATACATACATGCATACATATGTACGTACATACATACACACGCACGCACGCACGCACGCACGCACGCGACGACGCACACACACGACACGCACACACGCACGCACGCATTGCACGCACGCACACACACACACACACACACACACACACACACACACACATACATACATACAAGCCCAAACCAGTCTATATTACATTGCTATACTGAATCTAACAAACCCTAGTAAAATGTTGTGTCAGCTAACCTTTGAGCGACCTATGACCGTCCAATCAAACGTGAGATGGCAGAACGGATTTAACCAATCAGACAATGGCTTCTATTTTAGGGTTCAGCAGGACTTACAAAACAGTTTTTGGATTTTGTCTTAATAATGTCGCTGAAATGAAAATCCGCATAAAACACAGACATTTAACCTCCAGTATATACGCTTAGGGGTTTCTGATGACATGATTACTATTAGCTTGTATTTCCGAAAGATGACATCATGGAATATTGACAAAAACACTATGTACAGCGACTGTTTACTCGCTGTTGAGAATAATGCGTCCTCCATGTGTAACACTCAGAAGTGATTGTGCTGAAAAAAGCATTCAAGTTTTCGAGGTAAAAGTTCAAATGTTATGTGCACATGTTAACTTTTCGCGATTTGGTAACCTGTGTTCTGATTGGTCAAATCAAAAGGTTAGCTGACACGACCTTCTACTAGGGTTCAATATAGCAGTGTAATGAATAATACTGAGCCTAAGTTTACTTAGACTGGGCTTTAACATGTGAGCACATCACATTACAGGCTCTCATATATATATTATTACTGTTTAGTTTTCAGTGAAAACTGGCTAAATATTAATATTCATCCCTGCCTGTCAAAGGCTGATATTTACTGTCCATATATAAATCCAACTGTAAAATAACTGGTTGGCATTTGAAAATTCCATGGATAAAGGCATATTTTTCTGGCAACAGGAATTTTAAAAAAGAAGAGACGGAAATGAAAACCCATTCGGGTGTCAATAACCTTTGGTGTGTATTTTTCATAATATTAGGCAATAAACATTAGGTTTAATAGAATTCATAAACTTGCCTTGTTGAAATAAGCATCCCATCGATATATATCTTAGCGCTTCCATTGGCAACAGATGCCAGAATATGATGCCAGTTGCCATCACTGAGGTTGACACTGGTCACAGCTGGGTACACCTGGCTTCCGCCCTGAAACAATCACATGTACAAGGAGATATCATCCAATGACAAACACTGAACATGGAGGGCGTGGGGCCATGGTTGGTCTAGCTGTAAAATTTGTTGTGCAGAGTTACCCCCCTTAGATGTACCTGTGATCAAAGAACCTACCGGTTGTCCCAGATTCACCTGATTTAAACACAAAGGTAAGAACATGAATTACAGTAAATAAATGAAACCAGAACCAGCTATTTCCTTGTTCACACAAGGATGATCATAGTGTTTGGTTTCACCACCTTCTGACTAAGCTGAAAACTGACTAAATGCTCCAAATCTTCTGACTTTTGAAACTCCTAAGTACCCTCACCAAAACATAAAAATCCAAGATCTGCATCACTTAGGTGACATGTGCCATACTGTTAAAAGTGGAATAAAATTCAATCACACTCTAATGGATTGCATTTTAACTTAACTATGTCTACATCCTACAGCAGAGTAACAATTTAAATCCATCCATACATTTCTGGCGGCAGTATCCAAGGAGATGACTTGCAATTGATAAATGTTCAGTTATGTAACTTCAGTGTTAATGGAAGCACCATTGAATAGATGGTTAGGCCAGACCAATTTTATTTCTTGTTTTACGGATCCGCCGGTCGTATTTTTTCAAGAATAACACAAAAAATACAAATTACGTATCCCCGCTCAAAAAATATGATCCTCCTGTTTTGTATTGGCCCAAAATGTAAGCATACAAATAAACTATTTATAAAAGTTTTTTGCCCCATATACACTTCATAAATTTCCAAAAATATAATACTTTTAGTATTTAAAAGGAATACTACTTTAACTGGTGATTTTTATTTTTTAATTTTTCCCCTCTTGCCTTTAGGTTTTCTAAGGACAAAAATTCGTAAAACAAGAAATAAAATTGGTCTGGCCTTACATTATGTTATGACGACAGTCTCCCCAAGTACATGTGTTTGTACTGAATGGTGTAGCCAAATTATGAAAAAGTATAATATGAAGTTATAGAAAGAAAGTTCGAAATACATGAAAATCCTGTTCTCCTTAATGATTGACTATTAATGATGAATATTGTACGGTCATGATTAATCTGGAAATAATAGCAACATGTGCATAAAAAATACTAGTTAAAAATTCCATCTACACAATGATGAATTACTGCTATGAATTGATTATGATCATCTCAAATTTCAGCTCAAAATTTTCATCCCCAGGATCTTGCCCCAAATATAAAAGTAGCTAGCTATACCGAATTTGGCCTGGCCAGTGCCAGTTCAATAGTTGACGACGATGATGACATTTGTAGTTTGAGACTGTAGAAGTGCTTCAGACCATCTGTAGACGTCTTAGCCAAGATGTAACCAGTAACGTTTGATTGGGGTTGGACCCATGCACTCAGACTGAAACCATTCATGATGTCTGCAGGCTTGGGTTGAGCAGACACAGGGACTGTGACATAACTTCCTGTAAACAGACGTGAACCAATTGAGATTGACGAATACAGAGCAAGGAGAATAGACTCCTGAGATGGCGGAGGTCTTTGTCTTGTGTGACATTTATCATAATGTCCTTATATTTGTTAATTGTTTATAGAAAATATATCCAGTTTTTAATTATTATCTTCCGAATTATTCAGCGTTTACTAAAGTATTACTGACATCCCTTAAGAACAAACTGTTTCTTATCTCAATAACAAACATCTTTATCTCAATATCGAATTGTAATGTTGAGTTTAACTTTTCTGGAATATATGTTTAAACATTACTTCATCACCTGTGGTGTTAACAGCACTTACTTGGACCATTGGAGAAAAACAACACCTGGGTCCCTGTGCCTGATCGCCGCTTGTCATTTCGAGTAGTCACGCCCGAGGATTGGTCACCCACAAAGATTAGATCCACCAGTTTGGGAGGATTGCCACCCATTCTTGCTGAGAAAACTTCCCACAGGACCTGAGGACAGTATAACAGGAACAGCATCAACAACTGACGGATAGGTAGTGTAACGCTTTCACTTACTGGGTAGAAAGGTTGCTAAAGACCCAAAAGAAGCTTCAACAAAAATAATTACAAGGTTCAAACCATGTAATTTATGTTATATTTGGGATTACACTTTCCAAGTAAGCTACAAATTCTAGTATCGTTTAGATTGAGTGGGGGAATACTCTAAGAGTAGGACACCTAATTGCCAGAACACAAAGTCAGCAATTTAACCCACCCAGCCGCTGTGGCTTCCACAAAAATGAAAGTCCCATAACTAGTAGTCTAGATAAGGTACCTTGTGTACCCCTCTGACAAGTGTAAAGGTTCTAACCAGACACCTTTCTGGACAGCTTGAAGCCACCTCATGAACGATACGGACCATGCAAAAATACTGGAAATGTTACAACAAGTATCATTTGATCACTGTTAAATGATAACGAAAATCTATAACTAAACAGGGCATACAAATACTGGCTATCAATAACACTGCAACGGTGCAAACCACATGTTTCTCATGGTTTAACCTGCCCACACATTTCCCATGGTTTAACCTACCCACACATTTCCCATGGTTTATCTTACCTCACACATTTCCCATGGTTTAACTTACCTCGCACATTTCCCATGGTTTAACCAGCCCACACATTTCCCATGGTTTAACCAGCCCACACATTTCCCATGGTTTAACTTACCTCACACATTTCCCATGGTTTAACTTACCTCACACATTTCCCATGGTTTAACTTACCTCACACATTTCCCATGGTTTAACCTACCCACACATTTCCCATGGTTTAACTTACCTCACACATTTCCCATGGTTTAACCACATGCCCACACATTTCCCATGGTTTAACCAGCCCACACATTTCCCATGGTTTAACTTACCCACACATTTCTTATGGTTTTTACCTACCTCACATTTCTCATGGTTTAACCGACCAACACATGTCCCATGGTTTAACCTACCTCACATTTCCAATGGTTTAACCGACCAACACATTTCCCACAGTTTAACCTACCCACACATTTCCCATGGTTTAACCTACCCACACATTTCCAACGGTTTAACCTACCTCACGTGTCTCATGCTTTAACCTATCCTCACCTTTCCCATGGTTTAACCTATCCTCACCTTGCCCATGGTTTAACCTACCCACACATTTCCCATGGTTTAACCTAACCACACATTTCCCATGGTTTAACCTAACCACACATATCCCATGGTTTAAACTACCCATACATTTCCCATGGTTTAAACTATCCTCACCTTGCCCATGGTTTAACCTACTCACATATTTCCCACAGTTTAACCTACCCACACATTTCCAATATTCAACCTACCTGTGTGTTTCCAAGGCTACCCTGCTGTCTTTCCACAGTAAAGGTAGCAGAAGTGGCCGCCTCCTGGCCTGGAATCACATCCTCAGCAATGTTTTTCTCATCAGACATGGCAGGGAAAGCAAACTTGCCAAATGGCTCATCGCTCTGTTTGATCTTCAGAGTGCCCTCAGTTCTTGTAGAATCCAGTCTTGCCAACACAGTGTCTGTCCTCCCAGAAACAACTGGAAACAGGAAACAGCAAATAGAAACTGGATGGAGAATCTGGCATTCCCCTTTGAGTAACACATCTGAATGACTTGTAAGTGAGAGAGGGAGTAACAGTATTCATGTATAACACAGTGTGTGTGTTTAATGTGTGAGGAAAGATCAAATTGATGCAGCGTGTTGGACATGAATTGAATGGTCACCTTCCATGGTGCTGACAAACCTACTACATGATATAGGTGGAACTGAGATTCATATACTCAAGATTATTATTCATGGAACTTTGCACAAGGAAGTATAGGAGAAACCACTCCTACTCGGGTTTACTAGAGATTGTGAACCCTGAGAGGAGGGATGTTCTCGACTCTCAGGGTTCACAATCTCTAGAAAACCCGAGTAGGAGTGGTTTCTCCGACTTATCAGCCGTTTTTGCGTAAACTATCTTTTAAAATAATATATAACGATAGACATCAATACGTCCCGAGCAGAACAGCATTGATGGGACAGCCCTCAAATGATGGAACAACCGGTGTCAACTGGGATGCGACTAGCAGCCAACACCTTGCCTTGCACGCGCAATGCATACGCTACCCGTGTCCTGCACGTGCGCTGCCCGCAGTACCCGTCTTGTGAGGAACACACGTTTCATACTGACAAACAATCTCATTCTTCCCAGCGATCCTTCGTAGCCTAGTGGATAAAACCGCCAAGTTAGAGAGCGAAGGGTTGCAGGTTCGAAACCAGTTATAGCCACTATATATTGGAAGTTTTCAATAATGTCATATTTTACGATCAGTGATAGCAAGACAAAGTTGTATCAATCATGAATAATATCATAGGTTTAGAAATGATCAGTGCAAAGTCACAGCAGAGGTCTGGGAACCTACTTTACAATTCAAATCCCGGGGATTACAATTCACATCCAAGGGATTTACAATACACATCTCTGATTATCTAGTCTAACCATATGATACGATTTTGAAAAGACTGTCTGAGATTACCCGTTATACGTGAGGTAGGTTGATAACTGTAGTGCTTCAGATGTTATCACCCAAATCCCTCCTGTATATGAAGACAACCACTTACCAAAACAAATTGACCCCAGCTGCTCATTTTTACTGATTCTGTGGTACATCCCCAAATGCAATGATAGTAACAGACAACAATGTTAATTAATGTTGCACTTCAACAATATTTCAGCTACATGACATAAATCTGTACAAAATTGTCAGGAAAATCAGGTGATTGAGATCATGAGCATCAATTTGTGCATTTATGGTACAATGCCATCAGTGAAATTAGCACACTGACCAATGAATCACATCTTATGACAATCATAGATTGCTGATCTTTATGGAAGTCTAGCGCTATGAAGTATTTAAAAATTCTTGGGAAAACACCCTCCATGGCATTTTCAAATAAATAAAAAGCAACAAAACTGGTAATGACAACTAAATTAAATGTTCACTCACCAGTAGTGAGTGTGTGAGTTTAGTTTTACGCCGCTTTTAGCAATATTCCAGCAATATCTCGGCGGGGGACACCAGAAATGGGCTTCACACATTATACCCATGTGGGAATCGAACCCAGGTCTTCGGCTTGACGAGCCAACGCTTTAACCACTAGGCTACCCCACCACCCTTCACTCACCAGTAACTCCCATGAGCACAACCTTGTAGGTCTTTTCACTCTCAGGGATGTCATCCGGAAGAGGCTTGATGATAATGGGCAGCTGACCTTGACTTTCATTGAACTGGACTACTCCGCTGGTTGCTTCAAATTCTCTAGTGCCTGACACCATTTGATTGGTGAGCATGTCGCGGATCTGCCATAAGACATTCACCTGACCAAACGAACCCTGGTCACGCACGATGCTGAAAAGTGAACAACATGATTATCCTATGGCTTTCTATTTCTATTTGTTGATGTACTAAATTTGGGGTCCAAAATTCAATGTCAGTTGCAATAAAATGAAAAGCTTAAAAAATGCAGCTTCTTTGAGGAAACAGTTCTCGGTAGTTTTAATAGTCAACAGCTTATGTAATCTTTGTTCACACCAAACATTTGGACTGAAAGTAAAGAAAAACATCATTCAGTGTAAATCTTCATGTGGCATATCAGTTTGTGAATGGTAGTAGTTTTCTTCCTCCAAAATACTATAAATAATATACACTTGACCATTCCTGGGACATAACCTGATTATCAAACGTTTGGTCTATAAAACAATGGCCACCCAGTGTTTGACATTATGAGCAACTTGTCCTTCTCTTGGGTACAACCAGTCTGATGACTCAGTCAGAGAAGTTACTGCTTAATACAAGTGATAACTCCCTTGCGTAATCAGATTTAGCCTCGGTCAGTAGGAATCTATGGTAGTCATAAGAGGTGTCAAAGTTGATCGACTGAATTTGGGGAATGGTGATGTGGATCTCTGCTCCCAATATCATTCACCGGATTGTCTAGTCCAGGATTAATTATCTATTGGCTCAAATAAGTGCTGACTGCAGCATTAGAAAACACAAAACAAACTACCGGTACATACAATAGAAGGCTGAGTCCTACAGGATGGAGGAGTGATGAGGGTCTACACCATGCATACAATTCCAGTGAAATGAATTCAACTGTTCATGTAAATAAATTCATAATGTAAAGGTAGGTCAAAGCATAATTTTGTAGCTTTGATTCAACTTCATTCATCTGTTCACTATTAAACAACAATAAATGTGTCTCATTTTAAGATGAACCTACTCAAAGTAAACAGTCTCTCCCTCGCTAGCCTCCTTCGCCAATGGCTCATTGAAGCGGAAGACTCCATATGCATCGTCATTGGCGAGGATCATCACTGTAGCTGTGGATCTGTTCGTCAGGATGAAATCACCTGGAATCAAGGGGAAGTCTTATACAGAAAGTCTATATTAACTACCATTCGATTCACTATACCCTCAATAGTTATACACGTTTATGCTTGCACGTGTCATTGAACCAAACTATTCTTTCTACAGAAACACTTGGAATAAAGTTTTACTTTTTCCTTGTAAGATTTCATCCCTGCTGTGAGTTTTTATTTGAACTTAAACTTGTTCACTATTGATCAGTGGAATCAAACCAGCCACCTCCTAGTCTGGCACTCTCACCATTAGACCACAGGACTAGTTTAATATAGGTGGTTCATTGAGGTTAATTTGTTTACCGAAACTGTCCTAGCCAGATATAGTCAATAATGATTTCTTAAGACTATTGTAAAGCACATTTAAGCATAAATATTAATAAACATTTTGATGGTATATATACTGAGAGAAACAAATAAAGGATCACAGGAAAGTTCAAGCGTTCCTTTAATATTTTCCACTTTTCATCACCAGCTTCGAATAGGGCTGTGGTAATGAAAAGTGGAAAATAATAAAGGAATGCTTGAAATTTCCTGTGATCCTTTGTTTCTCTCAGTATAATTCATTGATAACACTTTTGTCTGGATTGGCTGAAACTGTAAACCCTCCTGGATATAATGGCTCTTCCACTCTGGTTTTTAGTTTTCAACCTTAAAGGTGTGATTTTTACTAGTCCTCATTATTTTTCTGGAATATTTCCTCTCATCATAAAAACTGTATTCTCTAATTTGGTGAAATCATATTCTCCAATCGAAAACAAAATCTCATACCCCTGGAGAAGTAAGCAGCTTGTTATGAAGAGCATACAGAAAGAGATATATAGTACAAGATTACTGCCATAACTAGTTTGTGTATACATTATCTAGCTCCTTGCCTCCATCATAATTATTTTTGTATATTTAAATATATGTCACAGATTTTCATTACCTGGTTACATTAATGGGGACACATGGGGTCAGCATTCCTGATAGACATAATTTAACCATTTCTTTTTTGGTTTTACCAGACAAAGCTCTCTCACCTCCCAGATTGTACAGTTGCACCTGGAAGGTCTCATTCCCCTCGGGCAGGTTGTCCTCCAAGACTTCTAAGAAGAAGCTCTTTTGAGTCTCTCCAGGGTTGAAGGTAACTTCTGAGTCTACACTGGTGTAGTCTTGGGAAATGCTGGATGCTGACCCGTCCAGCGTTCTGTACCGTACTCTTGTTGTATCTGTCAGGCGGCCTGTTCTCTGAATGGTGAACTGAACCTGAGATGGCTCTCTTGCATCCTTCCAGACCTCTGTAGACAAGAAATAATTCTTATAGCATCCCAGGGATGATCGTAGTGATTGAGTGAGTGAGTGAACTGGTTTAAAAGCATTAAAAAGCAGATCTGGTCCGGTGACATAATTATGTCTGATGGAATGCCCTTGATCTGTCTGTGTATTTGCCACACTCAGAAATAAGCCATCTAAAAGACCACTTTCTGTAAACAATTGAGTCTGGACCAGGATGTCAAATGACTGGGATCATGAGTGAGTGAGTGAGTTTAGCTTTACGCTGCACTCAGCAATATTCCAGCTATATGGTGGCGGACTGTAAATAATCGAGTCTGGACCACACAATCCAGTGATCAACATCATGAGCATCGATCTACGCAAATGGGATACGATGACATGTGTCAACCCAATCAGCGAGCCTGACCACCCGATCCCGTTAGTCGCCTCTTACGACAAGCATGGGTCACTGAAGATCAATTCTAACCCAGATCTTCACGAGTGAGTGGGACCATGAGCATCAAACTACACAATTGGGATACGATGGTACGCATCAAGCAAGGATGTGAACCAGGCCACTCAGTCCTGATAGTTACCCCTTACGACAATAATGAGTTGCTTAAGTCTGCCGCCGTGAGTGATGAGAAGTGCATGAATATATGTGTCTGTAGTCACAAGAGAAAGGTAATGGAATAATGAAACCAAAAAATCACACTTGAAGCTACTTGCCAAAATCTGACCAAACTAATATTCAATAGACCCCATACAATTTAGTACCTGTAAATTCTACTGGGTGGTCATTTTGTCTGATGACAATGGTGGCTCTCATCGGAACACCTGGTTGGGCGTTACCAGTAGGTACAGCCAACTGCAGAATGTACGTCTCATCACTCTCTGGTATCTGGAACAGGTGAAATAAAATTGATGAAATAAAAAACTACTCTTGGACTGCCACAAATGTATACAAGTAATAACTAAAGCAATAACAAAGTTCCAGCACTGTATTCACTCACTTAATTCATGGAAACGTGAACTGAATTCTGACTATTGTAATTAATGATATTTCTGTTTATAATTTATCTACTTTTTTCATTATTTTTATTCCACTTGTGTATATTTCATCCATCAAATATTAATTCTTTAAGATGTGATAGTGCTCATTCCAGGGGCATATAATGAAACTGTGATGATATTGGTTTCAGAAAAGGATACGGTATACTACAGAACAATATACTGGACAAAACAAGTTAGGGATCACTAAACATCTTGTAGTGATATTTAAGCATATAAAATAGTTCAATCCGTCTTAACTACAATAAATATCGTGAATATTTCATGATCTATAACATACAAAAAATAACAGTATATAAATCTTTAGCATTACATTACATTACATACTAACATTTGTTTCACACATTGTACCCATGTGGGGAATCAAACCTGGATCTTCGGCATGACGAGTGAACGCTTTAACCATAAGGCTACCCCACGGTCAATGTAATGTAATGTAATGTAATGTAATGTAATGTAATGTAATGTAATGTAATGTAATGTAATGTAATGTAATGTAATGTAATGTAATGTAATGTAATCTATAATATACAAATAATAACAATATATAAATCTTTAGCACAGGTCTTGTATGTAGTACTTCAGTACTGTAGTAAAATTTTAAAATTTGGATTAGCTTTAAATTTGAAACAATAAGCTTTCAGGTGGAGGAGCCGAGCTGTATACGTCTTACATCATCAGGTACAGAAGATATTCGGATTGTTTGCTGAGCCTGTCCCTCTGTGAAGGTGATCGTTCCAGAGGTGGGGGTGAGGTCCGCTTGAGCACTGGGTGGCAACTGCCAGGCTACCGACACCTGTCCAAACGTTCCTCGACTCCTCTGTACAATCAGATCCCGGTACACCGTGTTGATGTTGGTGCTCTCCCCTGGAATACAGACAGTCATGGAGTTGGGAAGTATATATAAATAAGACTCATTATCTATATCTGTGGTAGTGATCAACTAGAATTATCTCAATCCAGGACAAATGTTACTATAAATGTAACTCACCAACTGAAATTGAGTGAGTGAGTGAGTTGAGTTTTACACCACTTTTAGCAATATTCCAGCAATATAATGGCAGGATACACAAGAAATGGGTTTCACACATTGTACCCATGTGGGGAATCAAACCCGGATCTTCGGCGTGCCGAGTGAACGCTTTAACCATTAGGCTACCCCACGGTCAACTGAAATTGAACACATGCATTTGGAAGAAATTTTCTTTGAATCAACGAAAGTATGTTCCATATTTATAAACCAGAGGATTATACTGATATATCAGTTTTAGGGTGAGGTTTATAGATAGGTTAGGGTTAGTTCTGATGTGTATATATGGGAATTCAAACACTTATAACATACAAAATATCCAAAGATCCTAGAGTACACTGCACATCTCTGCCTTGAGTGACCTACCCATGTAGACAATGGTGGGATCCATGGAGAATTGGATGATTCCTGAGGGTGCATCATTAGCTGAGACTGTAATGGGGATGTTGAGACGAGTACCCAGTTGGGCAGGAGGTGTACCATAACTCACAAGCTGAAGGGTGAACTGCTCATCGAGCTGCGACAGATAAACACAATGTTCACTTTCAAATGTGTGGAATATATGTGAAAATTATAACAAAGGCCTTAGATTATGTTAAGTGTTTTGGACAATTTTAGAAGTAGGGACCACAAATGGTTGTGTGACACTATGTCAGGCCTTTATACCTCCTTTACACCTTCTGACCTAGCTACAAATGTACGCTATCTTACTTAGCTACAAGCATGACACTATGAAAGAATCCTTACCTCTAGGTATGCCATCTGGCTTAGCTACAAGTGTGACACTGTGAAAGAATCCTTACATCAAGTATGCCATCTTACTGAGCTACAAGCATGACACTGTGACAGAATCCTTACTGCAAGTATGCCATCTTACCAAGCTACAAGCATGACACTGTGAAAGAATCCTTACTTCAAGTATGCCATCTTACCAAGCTACAAGCATGACACTGTGAAAGAATCCTTACTTCAAGTATGCCATCTTACCAAGCAACAAGCATGACACTGTGAAAGAATCCTTACTTCAAGTATGCCATCTTACCAAGCTACAAGCATGACACTGTGACAGAATCCTTACTGCAAGTATGCCATCTTACTTAGCTACAAGCATGACACTGTGACAGAATCCTTACTGCAAGTATGCCATCTTACCAAGCTACAAGCATGACACTGTGACAGAATCCTTACTTCAAGTATGCCATCTTACCAAGCTACAAGCATGACACTGTGACAGAATCCTTACTTCAAGTATGCCATCTTACCAAGCAACAAGCATGACACTGTGACAGAATCCTTACTGCAAGTATGCCATCTTACCAAGCTACAAGCATGACACTGAAAGAATCCTTACCTCAGGTATGCCATCTGACTTAGCTACTAGAGTCCCTGTTGCCCTGGTCTGACCAGGAGCAAACCTCAGGACACTAGTTCCTCCATAGAACTCCTCAGTTCCTCGGGGTGATACTCGGTACTCTACTTCCTTCACAGTGAGAGATCCACCACTGCGCTCTACAATCACTGTCACTGCTTCAGACCCCTCCTGTGGATCACATGTGAGAATAAGTGAAAATCTCCTCACATTGCAGGCTGAGCTAGTATTGCGCTTGTCAGAACATCGAAATTCACATGAATATCAAGCTGTACATATTTTCAAAGCCGACTAGTTGAAGTGTCATAATCAATTAATTATAAGACAACCTTTACATGTATTCACATTTGGTGTGTTATGTATTCTTTATAAATGAATGTTGTTTTATGCTGTTTCAAATATCATCCAGGCAAATAACAGAGTCTGTCCATTCTGTAGGTCAAAAGAATGAACACTGGCCCATGCTGTTATGGATTTGTCACACACAAGCTCAAGACTAACTGATTCCTGACTCATGAAGGAGATAATATAATACAAAGATATAACTGAGAGACAATTTACCCTTTCATGGCAGAAATTCTGTGGGGTGAAGTTACTAGTGGAAGATGTTTCACTCTTTTGTGTCAGAAAAACTGAGCAATATTCCAGCTATATGATTGTCTTAAATAATCGAGTCTGAACCAACCCAGTGACTGATATCAAGAGCATTGATCAACGCAACTGGGGTATGATGACATATATGGACCAAGTGAGCCAGACCACCTGATACAGCTGATCTGATGTCACCTCTGACTTCAAGCATTGGCTGCTGAAGACCAGCCTGGATCTTCATGAATCCATCATCCACTCACCTCAATTCTATAACTGCTCTGCATCAATGAAGAGAATTCAAACACTCCAGCTGGATTGTCATTGGCCAATATAGTGACATTGACCTCGGTTGAGCCAGGTCGTAACCTTTCCACTGAAGACCCCTCAATCCTCAAGTCTACTGTCACAGTTTCATCGATCTCCGGAATGTCATCAGCTCGGATCCCGAGGATTATGTCAATCTCAGACACACCTGAAGGTCAAATCAAAACCTGTGATTCAATGTTCATACAGCTCACTTAATGTTTAAGTGTATCCTGAAATCAGCACAACATGAGACAGCACTTTCATCTTTATATCCCACATAGAATATGTTTGAAAAGACCTTTTTCAGGTGAAACTATAGCCTATATTTGCGATTACACTTTCTCAGTAAAGTATACAGTCCAGTACCTTTTGCATTGAGTTCCATCTGGGATGCAAACCCATACTCTCAAAGTTGGGCACTGAAGCTAGAGATTTTACCCACTCAGCCACTGTGTCTTCCACAATAATAGTAGTCTAGATTACATATTTTGTGTACTCCACTGAGAGTGTAAACTGGGAAGGCCACAATGGCTGAGTGAGTGAGTGAGTTCAGTTTTACACTGCTTTCAGCAATATTCCAGCAATATCATGGCAGAGGACACCAGAAATGGGCTTCACACATTGTACCCATCTGGGAAATCAAACCCAGGTCTTCAGTGTGACAAGTGGACGCTTTAACCACTAGGCTACACCACCACTCTCACAATGGCTGAGAGCCATAAGGCTATGAAAGCTAATTTATATGCGTTGTGTATGCATGGTTAAGTGCATTTTTAATTTTATATAGTTAATTTTTAACAGAGCCTACCACAACACACTTAACATCAGCCCACATGTATATTACAAACATAACACAAAAATATTGCCGATATCATAATTGATCTTTAATGAAACAGAACAGCAGATCTGCCATAATCCACAATTACAACTGTAAGACAACTGCAATATTTATCCTGAAAGACTAATGGCTACTCCCTGAAACTATGTAGTTTTGACAGAAACTAACACCTAGAATTGAGATGGGCAATTCCATACTTGTTTCATTTAGTGACAAGCTTTTCTGGTGAGGACAGGGGTGAAGGGAAATGATATGGCTATATGACAGCAATCCAGAGTCATTTACCTGATGGCATGGTAACGACGCCTGTCATACTGTTAAAGTCATTGGCTGTAACAGATGCTGCCGACTCCCCGACTGCTGTCACGACCCACCTGATGTTGACTGATCCACTGCTTCCTTCACGGCTGATCTTCAGCGGAACCTGGGTGAGTGAGTGAATGAGTTTATTTTTATTGTGGCGGTCTGTAAATAATCGAGTCTGGGCCAGACAATCCAGTGATCAACAGCATGAGCATCGATCTGTGCAATTGGGAACCGATGATATGTGTCAACCAAGTCAGCAAGCATGACCACCCGATCCCATTTGTTGCCTCTTACGACAAGCATGGGTTACTGAAGATCAATATTCTAACCCGGACCTTCATGGGTCTGAGTGAGTGAGAAAGTTTGGATGAGGGGTCAGGTCTTTTAAACTGGAGTGATCAATAAAGATAATCATCGTTATTGTGGTGTTGTCACAAACATAGCTGGGTCCATGGTGCTTACTACTATTCACATTCTGTATCAAGATGAAATATTGACAATTGTAAAAAGAGTAGGAGATCATGCTGATGTAAAAACATAGTTTTAAGGGATTAAAAGTCTGGAAATCTCAAAGTCATTTTTGTTTCTCAATTCCAGGCTTGCGGTTTGGCAAAATGGATACCACATTACTTACATGTTAAATCTGGTAATCAAATATATTTAACTTGGTATATAGTTATCATAACACTTCAAATCATCATTTTTCCACATTTTGCTGGCCAGGAAGGTTCATTTGTCACAGAAACATGTGATGTCATCCATTGTGTGATGATGTCATGGCATTCAAGTGTGATGTCATCACATTCAATAGCAGCAAGATGTCTGTCTCACATGTATGGGAGTACATCTGGATTGAGAGTGTCGCACAAAATGATTGCTACGTTTACAATGTAGACAAATGTTTCCATATTTTCAGGTTTTTCTTGAGAAGCTGTCATCCCAGGATGTTCACCATTTGAGATCTCCTATAGAAAGGATTCTCTGAAATTTCCAAGTATGCACAATAAAATCTGAAAAATCTGATAAAACATAAGGTCTGCCTCTGCTGGATACATGGAACCTAATCTGGCCCGAATCTATACAGTACCACCATGCTGTTATATCAGTATTACAGGTAATAGCTCAATCAAATCATATTCTGTTTATCAAGACTGATACTTTAGGGGATACCAAACACTTTAAATGTGCAACAATATGCCACTATCATACTATAAACTTTACACTTGAACGATAGGGCAAGCTCAGCTTGTAGAATAATCCAACAGAACAGTGGCCATCATTAAGCATAACAGGTGTGCACTGACACAAATATAAATACCTCTAATGCATTAACGCATCAACATAGACACATGTTCAATAGCATTTTGGGAGATAATACTGTATGTCAGCTACAGTATAAAGCTTTTAACAATATTCCAGTAATATCACAGTGGGAGACCCAGAAATGGGCTTCACACATTACACGTATTTGGGGAATTAAACCAGTATCTTCAGTGTGATGAGTGAACACTCTACCATCTAGGCTACACTACCATCCCTACAGTATAAGGTGCAACACAGACTAGGGTGTTGAGTCCCAACTTACAGTTATGATGAGTGAACACTCTACCAACCAGGCTACACTACCACCCCTACAGTATAAGGTGCAACACAGACTAGGGTGTTGAGTCCCAACTTACAGTTATGATGAGTGAACACTCTACCAACCAGGCTACACTACCACCCCTACAGTATAAGGTGCAACACAGACTAGGGTGTTGAGTCCCAACTTACAGTTATGATGAGTGAACACTCTACCAACCAGGCTACACTACCATCCCTACAGTATAAGGTGCAACACAGACTAGGGTGTTGAGTCCCAACTTACAGTTATGATGAGTGAACACTCTACCAACCAGGCTACACTACCACCCCTACAGTATAAGGTGCAACACAGACTAGGGTGTTGAGTCCCAACTTACAGTTATGATGAGTGAACACTCTACCAACCAGGCTACACTACCATCCCTACAGTATAAGGTGCAACACAGACTAGGGTGTTGAGTCCCAACTTACAGTTATGATGAGTGAACACTCTACCAACCAGGCTACACTACCACCCCTACAGTATAAGGTGCAACACAGACTAGGGTGTTGAGTCCCAACTTACAGTTATGATGAGTGAACACTCTACCAACCAGGCTACACTACCATCCCTACAGTATAAGGTGCAACACAGACTAGGGTGTTGAGTCCCAACTTACAGTTATGATGAGTCCCAACTTACAGTTATGATGAGTGAACACTCTACCAACCAGGCTACACTACCATCCCTACAGTATAAGGTGCAACACAGACTAGGGTGTTGAGTCCCAACTTACAGTTATGATGAGTGAACACTCTACCAACCAGGCTACACTACCATCCCTACAGTATAAGGTACAACACAGACTAGGGTGTTGAGTCCCAACTTACAGTTATGATGAGTGAACACTCTACCAACCAGGCTACACTACCATCCCTACAGTATAAGGTACAACACAGACTAGGGTGTTGAGTCCCAACTTACAGTTATGATGAGTGAACACTCTACCAACCAGGCTACACTACCATCCCTACAGTATAAGGTACAACACAGACTAGGGTGTTGAGTCCCAACTTACAGTTATGATGAGTGAACACTCTACCAGCCAGGCTACACTACCATCCCTACAGTATAAGGTGCAACACAGACTAGGGTGTTGAGTCCCAACTTACAGTTATGTCCCAATGAGTGAACACTCTACCAACCAGGCTACACTACCATCCCTACAGTATAAGGTACAACACAGACTAGGGTGTTGAGTCCCAACTTACAGTTATGATGAGTGAACACTCTACCAACCAGGCTACACTACCATCCCTACAGTATAAGGTACAACACAGACTAGGGTGTTGAGTCCCAACTTACAGTTATGATGAGTGAACACTCTACCAACCAGGCTACACTACCATCCCTACAGTATAAGGTACAACACAGACTAGGGTGTTGAGTCCCAACTTACAGTTATGATGAGTGAACACTCTACCAACCAGGCTACACCACCAGGGTGTTGAGTCCCCTACAGTATAAGGTACAACACAGACTAGGGTGTTGAGTCCCAACTTACAGTTATGATGAGTGAACACTCTACCAACCAGGCTACACTACCGCCCCTACAGTATAAGGTACAACACAGACTAGGGTGTTGAGTCCCAACTTACCGTGCTGGCGCCTGATGTAGGCTCTTCCACCATAACACTGGAGATGTTGGCAAATCCTATCTCCCCATTGGCAGTGGCAGATGTGATCGGAATGCTGACTTGCCTCCGAGACTGTATCACAGGGCTGTTGTAGTTCCCTAGCTCAGGAGCTGTAACATGGAATATATATTTACATGTCATATTTTATTTAACAAACACCTTGTGATCTGGTGATAGTGCATCTGCCTGTAGTATGGCAGGTCAGTGGTTCAATATGAGGATGCCTCATACCAAAAGACGTTAGTTGTTGTTAACCTGGGGGACACCCACATAAGGGGGACTGGTCAGTTCAGGGTCAGTATACTGTGACAGAGATTTGGTCAGCTCAGGGTCAGTATACTGTGACAGAGATTTGGTCAGCTCAGGGTCAGTATACTGTGACAGAGATTTGTACCAATGTTTACTTGCAGCCTGATATCTCAGAGGGATACCACATTCTTATTAAAACATATTTTGTTCTTAGGTTAGTGGTAGCAAGAACAAAGATAATAAGATCTGATTTTAATGTAATTGGACTTGTACAAGCAGTCACAATATTGTACACACACATAACTGTATAAGTGGAACCTTCTTGAATATGAAGTTAAACCCTGCATCACTAAACTCAAGTGAAAACAGACTGGTTGATACAGCTGATGATCCAGGAAAGTGAAAATAATGTCAATGGCTGCACTAATGAAAGTATACACTTGAAACTTGGGTTTCAAAAAGAAGAATTACAAACATTATCCAAATGTTACGACACTGAATGAGTGAGTTTAGTTTTACGCCACACTCACCAATATGGCGGCTTACGACACTGAAAACAGTTACCCGAACATTAAAAACTTTAAAAAGTCTGAACACCAACTATGTTACCAGTATCACATTTATCTAAAAATTATTTTTCCTTTTGTTTCATTTTTAGACAACATCATACACAGGAGTTTATTTTCTTGAGCTTGGCTGTATCTGTTGGTCAACACAATTAATCTGACCTCAGATGACCCACTCTGTAACCTTGCCACTGAAGACCAAACTGTAGACTGCTGTGGTCTGAGTTACTTGTACAGTGTGAAGTACTTCTTATAAACAAGAAAAGATGCTCTACAAAAATGTATTCTCCAGCTGCATGTATCTACTATGTAAGTGATGTTTCAGCAATACATACGTCGAGTGTATATCGGACCATAAGACTTCAGTTTGAAGTAAGTGTCAGTACTAACTTCTTTCAATAATGACAGCTGTAATGTTGGCATCAAATCTTCCTCCTGTCTGCAGAAACGCATGAGGTAGCAGCGGTACTTGATCGGTGATGATGTCAATCCCTTGCAGTAGAGGCATCTCAAAGAAGCGCTGTGCCAGCACCTCGTCTACACAAACACAATGGGTATATACAAGTATTAATGACTTTAAACACTAGGGACGTCACGATACATAAGTTTCATGAATTGATACATATCATGATAACCATGTCACGATTCGATATGTATCATGATACCTATTTTTGCGGCATTATTGCGTAAATATTTCATGTTTTATAATTGTCCATGAAAAGATCAACATTTTATATTCTCAGAGGTTAAAAAGTTCTAATTAACAATCTTTGTGCATGAAAAATAATCATTTATAACTCTCATAACATAAAAAAACATGATGCAATTGCAAAATGTAAACAATACATAAACATATTGAAACCGATACTTTCAAAACTAAATATCAATAAGGTTTTGATTGTATCTTACACACACACACAGACACGCACCTATAGAACTACACACATGGACACATATCCATGTACTTCCGCCTCCAAACCCCCATCATCTTCCCAAACATAGAGGAAGAAGTGGGTATATACAAACTTGTATGTAATGACTTTAAACACAGTCACATACAGTGCTGTAGGTGGTAAGGTGTGGCAGTTAGAAGTAGATGTACAAGTGTCTGTCTGTGTAGTTCTACAGGTGTGTAGCAGTGCACAGGTGTGTTTTTAGTACAGTATATAAATGATAATACCAATTAAAACAACAACAATAAGAACAAAAATAACAACAATAATAGTGGTATCATAGGTTTAAATTAAATTATAGTTTTGCGATCTGATTTGTGTTTTACTGTCAGCAGGAACAACAAAGTAATAGAAGAAGAAGTTTATTCAGTAGTACTTGGGCCATAAGGCCTATAATACAGTTGACAGATACAATATAAATTTCACATGATCATAAACATTTTAGTTTCATATTGATCTTATTTTGAATATTTTATTGAGGTAGATCTCTGTTAGGTGCTGTACATTACTGGTTTTTTACATGAAAATTGCCTGAATTGTTAGTGGGCCTGTGTAGACTGATCATAACTTCTGTAGATATAGAGTTCTGGCTTGATTATACTTGCCACAAACTAACAATACGTGGTTCTCATCTTCATTCAGGTTATAATTACAAAGTTCACAGATGGGGTTGATCGTCGTTGTATCTTTATTGGTTCCTAGCTTGTTTATCTTGTTTATCTTGTTTATCTTGAAGTTTGTTAGGGAAGCTCTAAATTTGAAGTAAACTCTTATTCCCTTTCCAGTGAAAACTTGAATGAAGCGTAGTGGGTAAGGAAACTTGAACTGTTTATCTCTTGATGCCAGTTTTGGAGTGATATATCTTTGAGATGCCGTTTTAAACATGATAAGAAATAGTTTACATCTCCGACATCCTGTGAGATCCATTCATGTGCGAATCCTATGTTGAACAATGTTTCTGGAATATCAGAAGTCCAGTTTCTTTTTCCTACATCGTTTATAGAACGTTTATCTAGTACTTGACGGCCTTTACTTGTGTTGATATAAAAATCGAATGTCTTCCAGTGTCGCCAAGAATTGCCTTGTTTGAAGCAAATTTTCCAACTTTGAGAAGGTGTTTAAAGTAGTTTGTCTGAACTTTTTCAATTGAAGCTGAATACTTGCATCCCCCACACTTCTGCTCCACAGAGGAGCATTGGTATAACTTTAGTGTCGAATATCGTACATGCAGTTGAAAATGTTATTTCTTTATTTTTTTTCTGTAGGAATCTGTTTATCGCGAGGCATGCCTTACTAGCTTGCTGTGCGAGAGTGTCACATGCTTTGGTTCATATCAGTCATGATGAGAAGATAAGTCCAAGGTATTTGTAGTAGGTGATGGTTTCGATAGGTAGTCCTTTATAAGTCCATTTTTCATTCTGTGCTAGTTTTCCACCATTTCTAAAAACTATAATCTTGGATTTATTAAAATTCAGTTGTAATCCTGATTCTGAGCAGTAGGATTCCAGTATATTAAGCTGTCTCTGTAAACCGATGATGGTAGACGAAAATAACATGTCATCTGCAAAAAGTAGGAGCATCAAGTCTTCAATATCTTGGGTGACGAATGTTCCACTTGTACACGATCTATACATAGCTGTTACAAGTTCATTTATATATAATATAAATAACAGTGGGCTGAGAATGCAGCCTTGCCGGACCAATGTTGAAAATATTTCAGTTGCGTCTTCTTGCACCTTTACACACGCCTTGACCGATGAATACATGTTTTTAAGAAGATTAATTACTTTTCCGTGACATCCTTTTTGAAGCAGTATAGTCAAAATTCTTTTCCTGTCCACAAGATCAAAGGCCTTTCGGAAGTCTACAAAACAACAATAAAATCTACCCTTGATTTACAAAGATATTTTGAACATAATGATTGAGGTGTGAATAGGTGATCTGCTGTAGAATATCCGGGACGGAATCCCACTTAACTCTCTGATATAAGTTTGTTTGTTTCAACCCATCGTCTTAACCTCTTTTCGATAATATCAGTAAATATTTTACCCATAACGTTGAGAAGTGAGATACCCCTATAGTTGTTTGGATCCTTTCGGTCTCCTGATTTGAAGATGGGGATAACCATTCCATTGTTCCATTCATCTGGGAAAGTTCCACTGTCAAGTACTTTATTAAAAAGCATTTTCAGATATTTGAGGAAAAAATCACTAGTCATTTTGTACAGTTCTGGGGGTATACCATCTTGACCCGGTGATTTACCGTTGACAAGGATGTGGATTGACTGTTAGATTTCTTCTTCCTTGATTTCGTCTTCTAGAAAGGCATCTTTGTCACCAAAACCATCACAGTCTTTGCATGAGTGTTCAGGTCTATGAAGTGGTTCATAACACTTTGTCTCCTGTCATGCCATCGGGGTTCAATAAGTTCCTGAAGTAAGTCTGCCATTCTCTGGAGTTTACTGTATTACTAGTACTTGAAAACGAATCAAACTGACGTTTCAGAGTCATCCAAAACTGTTTACAGTTACCGTTCTTGGCAGTGTTTTCTACTTCATCTGCTACTTTTCTGTCGTACAGCTTCTTTATGCGTTCACAACACTGTTTGAAATGTCATTTTGCTGCTAAGTATTGGTCAGTATTAGAGGCGCACTTATAATAACAAAAATAATAGTGGTATCATAGGTTTCTATTAAATTATAGTTTTGCGATCTGATTTGTGTTTTACTGTCAGCAGGAGCAACAAAGCAATAGAGTATTCACTGTTTCGTCTTACATTTTATCGTTTCGAACAATATAACAAATTTCCCCTGATATCAAGGGCTCCCAGTTTCAATTTCCAAATAAACATATTATCTACAAAATTAAATGATGAAAACCATTCTGATTTACATTACACATAAATGTAGACTTCACACTTCAGTGCTTTATGCTCCAATAACACCATTGTTTAAACACAGTATTGGATGTGATGTTGTAACAACACTGGAATACTATACTATCTTTTACAACATACACTTGAATAGCAATCTGGTAGTGTGGTTATATGGAACTCTACCTGTTCGGTCTCTGTTGCTATTATCATAGTATGTCAATGAAATATTGGCGATGAGGTTTTCAAATCGCCCTCCTTCACGCTTCAGCTGAAGTTTCAGGGACCGGGAAGTGGTGGTCTGTTTACAAAGGAATTTATTTATCATCAGGTGATATTCAGTGAGATATTTATTTAACACCACCCTCAGCAATATTCCAGCTATGTAACAGCTGATATTTGGTGGGATTGTTCTTCATCAAAACACTCAGCAATATTCCAGCTATATTCCAGCTGATATTTTGTGGGATTGTTCTTCATCAAAACCCACAGCAATATTTCAGCTATATAACAGCTGATATTTGGTGGGATTGTTCTTTATCAAAAGATTCAGCAATATTCAAACAATGTAATATTTTATGATTCTTGGGACTGTTCTTTCATGTTAACACCACTCAGGTCTGTAAATAAATAATCTGGGCCAGACAATCATGTGATTAACATTCTAAGCAATGATCCATCAACCAAGTAACTAAGCCAACCAATCAAGTCGCTGCTTTTGTGCTCATTCATTGGATATTTAGATTATTTTAATGACAGAAAATTAATTACACTTTACAATGTGCATGGCATTCAAATGAATTCAAATAGAAGATTTATTCTTCATAACTTCTTCTACTTACAGTTTGGATCTGTTGTTGGAATGCAGAATCAAATTCGATTCTACCATACATATCATCACTGTCTTCTATGAGCAGATAAGCTTGGGTGACTCCTTCAACTGTGGCGCCGCCGGTTGCTGCCATCAGTGTCACTACAAACTTCTCAGCTGGCTCTGGGAATGTGTCCTGAACAATGGTAACTCTGATTTCAGCTGTATTGGCGCCACTTGGAAACACAACCTCTCCAACAGTCGGCCCCACATCTGATGTTACTTGGTCAGTTGTTTCGTTGTAATGTCCGACTTCCCATCTGGCCGTCACACGACCAAATGTCCCAGCAGTCCTAACAACTGTGAACACTGCTTCAGAATATACATCCTCATTGACTCTCACCTCTGGGTGTATTGTTGCGCTATTTTCTGTTCTGAAGCTGATGACTCCATTTTGATTGTCATTGGCACTTATTACAACTGTGGTTGTCTGGCCATTAGGAGCCCATACAACATCGCCCGAAAATGTTGAAAGACGGAACAGAAATGTTTCATTCATCTCGGGCTGGTTATCATCAAGAACAACAAATGAAATAGTCTTGACAGTTTCCTGTGGTCCAAATATCAGTTGGCCATTGTTTGCTGTAAAGTCTACATTTCGTTGAGCAGTTTGTGGGCTGACCGTGTACTGAACTGTTGCCTGTTCTGAGAGAGAGCCAATTCTGGTGATGCCATCAGTAGCCAGACCACGATTCACCTGTACAGAATATGTCTGACGGCCTGGTCCCTCTGGAAATCTGTACATAGGCTGGAAGTAAACCAATAGTAACATTAATAGTCCTGTGTGGATGGATGGTAGATGGAGTGATTCATATACGAAACATTGATAACAGATTGATATAAGATGGATGGAGAACAGATGACTGATGGTTGCATAAATTATGGATCGACTGATTGGTAACAGATTGACAGGTGAGTAACGGATGGATGGATAACACATGGACTGACTGATAACAGATTCAAGGATGGAAAACAGATGTTAGAGAAAACATAGACTGATTAATAGTTGATGTATGTTCAACGAAATGATGGCAAATTGGACAAAAGTGTGTGACTGAGTTATTCTGCAACATTCGAGCTCCATCACATCAGAATGCAACTAATCCATACTTACACTGCGGAAGCCAAGAGGTGCATCATTGGCTTGTATGATGAAGGTAAATGAGGATAGAGTTTCATCAATACTGGCCTTGGGAGATGTATCCACCAAATAAACTGTAAATGATTCAGCATTTTCAGGTATCTGAAGGAAAAAGAAAGATATATTTTTCTAGGAATATTTATTTTAGTTATGTAACAAATGAAACTTGATCAAAGTGATGAGACTTCCATTCATCAACAGTTTCTCAAAAATAGGTAATCAGAGGCCCAGATAAGCTGCGTAGCTGGGTAAAATACGCATAGAATTATGCATTGAAAAATAATTGTTGCGTACCAATTACGCATTTAAATATTAGATACGCAAAAAGTTTAAAACAAATGCAAACGGAATATATGTATAAAAATCGCTTGCGTAATGAAAAAGGCATCGATTGCTATCAAGTTGTACTGTTAGTATAGGACTAGTGTTGTACTGTCAGTAAAGGATGAGTGATTTTTTATGAAATAATTTCCAATATATTTAAGTTGGTTTTGATTAGGTATGACATAAGGCAGAACATACCTGCTTAGTAAACTTACTCAATGACGTTATACTTAGGTGAGTAAAGTGACTGAAATACGCACATATTTGAAAGCAGTGGGTAACGAGAAATGAAATACCCACTCAACATTCATAATACCCACTCCAAAAAAAACCAGTGGGTACAGTACCCAAATGAGCTAAATCTTATCTGGAGCTCTGAGGTAATTCATGTAATCATACAAGGTCATGTCCAATCTGTGTGATAATCTGTACCCTACTAGTTGTTTCGTAATGTTTGTATGTTCACCTTATAGAAGCAGAGTGACAGGCTTAAATTTAACAGACATCACCTTAACTTAAAACAGTCTTCAATGCATTTCAGTAATCAATGAATTGAACAACATCCTCAGTTTTATAGGAGCTTACATCATCTGCTCTGATCTGAAGTTGAAGGTTGTTAGCCCTTTCGTTTGGCAGAAATCTAACAAAGCCACTTCTTGGTGTGATGTCTCTCTCTACATCAGCCTCCAAACTGCTTCCATTGATCTGCAAGAGTAAAAATAAAAATTTCATATCTGTTAAACATCTGAAGGGGCATCTCCATCTAAGAAGTAACACACAGCAGCTAAGGAGTGTTTTTAGCGGTTATGTTGCAGCAAGAGGTACAGCAGGACATGCTACCCTTTTGATAAACACCTGGTGTCAGTACTGACTTTCAGATATGAATTCATAATATTTCATTGCTATTTCACATTTTCCCCAATGAAACCTGTTTAAATAGTTCTCTGAAAGAACAATACTATCAACAGGCATTAAAATTATTATTATATCTTTTTTTAACGAAAATGAAATGCAAGAAATAGAAATATGACAGACTTTACAAGAAGAAGGCAATTAAGCTTAGAATCATAAGAATTCAGGTTATCATTGTCAATATGTTGAATAAAAACATTCTTATCAGTGTATTTTATCCCTATAAGATGATATTTTAATGGAAGTACAATAACAAGTGGAGTGGAGTATTTTTTATAATACATTCATTGAAAAGGTCATAAAGCCCTGATCATGTCATACTGTGTGTTGTAGGTATGACCACTCACCATATAGCTGACCATTATACTGCCATACAATCCTCTCTGTCGGCCGATATTTATGTTGATCACCTCCGTGAATGTCTTCTCAATCACCAGTCGAGGTGATGCCTGAGGAACAACAGCATGCAATTAATGGTCATGTGTTTATGTTTTCTGTTGTACAGAACAGTACTACTAAACTTACCTTCAAACTTCAGCGTTAGTAGTTGAATAGCCTAGTGGTTAAAGTGTTTGCTCATTATGCTGAAGACCTGGGTTTGATTCCCCCACTATGCTTGAAGACCCATTTCTGGCATCCCCACCGTGGTCAGCATTAAACATATTTCATATACTGTATACTGGTTTTCGCAGCAAAGATTGTGATTGTCAGATTGGCCTGACTTAATGACTGACTTACAGTTGGTGCTATGTTTTGTTAATCACCTGAGTGAGTGAGTATGGTTTTACGTCACTTTCAGCAATATTCCAGCAATAGTAAGGCTGGGACACCAGAAATAGGCTGTTAAAGAGGAAACATACTTACCATGACAATATCATTGGAACTAATGCTATCTCGTACATCAAGCTTTCACTGAGCCAATATCCTCAGTGCCGCTAAAACACTATGTTGTGAGGTAGTTATGGAAAGTAAAACCTCCCTTGATAACATATAATCTCACAAAATCACATTCATATCATTTTACAAAATTTGAATTATCTACCTCAGTGAAGCCAAAGACACCATAAGCATCATCATTGGCCAGAATGGTGACCCGCGTCTGGGAAGGATCAACAGCAATGGCCGCTCTTTCCACAATGGTGATTTGCAGGATGCTGACTTCATCAGGCTCGGCCAGATCGTCATCTCTAACTGTGAAGGTCACGGCCACTGTGTCGGAACCAGTTGGAGTGAATCTAGCAACTTGAGTGTCTCCGATAAAGTCATCACTGAGATCACTTTCAATCTACACAAACAAGGAATTGTTAATCATTTGTCACTAAATGTGTCTCTCATCAAGTGAATAATGTACAATGTACCAATTACTTTCTCTATATTCATAAACATTTTTCCAAAATGATATCTGTATAAACTATATGTATAAGTATAAACTTATATTGGATGTATACTTGAGAAATAACAAAAACAAATTACAAAAATTAACTTCTTACACACATCCCTGATAAACATTATTGCTTATACATCTTTGATTAAATGATAAAGGATATTCTGTGTCCTCAAAAATATTTTAATATTTTGTTAAACTTCTGAAAACATGTCAACATTCATGAAAAGATATAAACTACAGAGGTGTTGAAGGAATAAAATATAGTTTGTTATTAGGCAAACTGGACATACTAACATACTGACTAGCAATGAAAGTTACATAGCAAAGTATGGAGGAGTAACTGTAAGCTAATAATTACCTAAAAAATTTAAACGCTATCAGGAGTTTATAATGGCAAAAACTATGTCTAGTGGAAAATGATGAAAAGGGTAAGAATGGTTGGGGAAATCTATGGAAAAATATTAGTCTATGAAAAAAAACAAGTTTAAGTCTGAAATGTTATGTACTTATATGACTGATGTTGTAACACTATATATCTGGAGTGTGTGGTGAGGACGCAGTGACACGACAGTCTCCAGCTACGTCACAGTACATGCAAACAATTGGTCATGTGAGTGCACATACACAAAGTGCGCATTACAGCATGTGACGGAATCGATGCCAGGTGTCGATCAGTTTCATGGGGGCTGCTATATATATTGTAATCATAAAATATCTGATTAAAACAAGAGATTCTCTGTCAGTGAAGATGAAATTAATTGAAAACATTATATTCATAAACTGCTTTATGGCTTTCCTGGTGAGAGTGCAGGAGGTAATGTAATTGACCAAATAAACATGTCATGTCCTCTTCAAACCAGTCCATTCATCCATCCATCCATCCATCCATACTTGTCTACATCCACATCCATCCATCATATATAAATATATACTTTTTTGTATGCTTATGAATTTTATTTTCTGCTCAGATTGGCAAAATGAAAACATGGCCAATTAAGCTTAGATGTGTTACTTCAGTTTTAGGCATACCAACTATCTTATAGCAGTCAGAATCAGATAGCTGATTCCCTCCTACTGATATCCAAGCCGGAACCACTAATGAAAGAGAGAAGGGAAACAGCCTTGGCTGTGCATAACATTTCAGAAGAGGCACGACAAGAACTATGATTTCAGCTGTCAACAGTAAACATTCCAACAGCAATTTGGTGTCAATATTTAATAACTTTTGAAGTACAATCAACCATTCAAATATTTCACACAATTTCATGATTTTCACTCAAAAGTTGTCTGACCAGGGTTACAACATCCAAAGCCTTCGAAAAGTCTCTAAATAATTTTAAGGCAGACATATGGGGACATTTCCAAATTTGAGGCATTAGTTAAATAGCAGATGTTATGGTAATGATTCTATCTTAATTTGTTGCAATGTTACTGTGTTTTGTTTAGGCGAACAACTGTGTGTGATTGTGATGTGGAATGTCCATAGGGCAGGTGGTGTCCTCACTATATCCTCATAAAATAGGTGCAATCTTACAATGGCCTCTGCTAGTAGGAATGTATTATGATTATGGAAATGTCTTTGTTGAGATAGAGCTACATGTAAAATTCTGTCCTGCAGCAAAGCGACCATGTATATTTCATTGGACTTCTAAAAACTTATTGATGATATCACCACTGGAGGTAGACATACAAAAATCAGTGGAATGTTAATTCAGTGATGTCAAAAACATTCATACTAAAATGTTACTCTACAAGATGCATACTACAGTAACAACGTTCACAAGGCATTAAAACAGCATAACAACAGACACACACAACACATGGCTTAAGTGAGAACCACAAGGTTCTGTAGCTCACCTTCTTAAAGGCAGATTACGGTTTTAAAAAGTGCATTTCTTAAAAACTACCATTATATTTTTTAAAACACTGTCTAATCTATATCTTAAAAATTGTTTTCATATATCTGTGCGTTTAACAATAGAAACTGATGAAAACATCATACTGAATATGTGATATGAATTTACCAACAATGTTTTCATATTTGCCAAATGTAACAAAATAGGATTTTTACATTATTATATACATTAGTTGGTACCGTTTTGACTGTAATGGTACAGCTAGGATAATCTTTAATCCCTGCCCATGCCTCAATATACGGATACTGTATGTTTTAACATAGACTATACAAGCACTGGAATGAAACACCAAAAATTCAGTCTAATAATGATATTTGAACACTCAATTCATTAAAATCATTAGAGACTTAAAGTTATTTTCAAAAATCTATCTATATTTCCAGATGATTGTGGTCAACATGCAAAAAATATCTTCACAAAGACCTTTAGTCTGTGAAATCTAACAAAAACAATCTAGTTTGCCTGCCCTTTCAACCAGCTAATTCATTTGAATCAGATTTCATGTCATGGCCAGAACGACCAAGCAGTTTTGTGAAAACAATGAAAAGAATGTATAACTACCAAATTGAAAACTTTGACAGAAAATAACAAGGATACAAAAATATTTAGGCATTCTGTTTCAGATTCTGATCACGTTTGCTAATAAATGTATCGAGATAGAAATGCACTTCATCATATCTTTGATCCTTCACAATGGAATTGTTTCAGCATTCCTGTCTTGATTTAATGAATTATGGATGGTTCAGGGCAAACAAATTGTTCGTTGAAGGGTAAACAAACTATTCATGGATAAAACATACTAAAAGGAACTTTAGTGAGTAAATTAATATCATATACAAACTTACTGGTTTCTTAATCTAAAATATGAAAGATGAACAACAAAATTATTCAGATTTCTAAACTCATTGGTATAAATTCCTATCTGGAAATAAAAACATCTCAAACATCATTGCATATTTCAAGGCTGATGGTAGACAATGGAGGTGACTTCAGGAACACAGAAATCTTACTGGATGAAGATTTCATTTTGCCAGACATAATTTATCATGTTTATTTAGTTTGTTTCCTGGCCTACAGTTTTAAACATAATTATCAGACATTTTATGGAAAAATGTTATCTTGACATCCATGCTGTTCTAGAACTGATTCAGTATCCATGGAGATGTGAGAATATGATTTAAAGAACAATACAAAACACTAGTATTCATGTTTTCCAGTAAATCTAACAGTTACTAAAATATTTTCAAAATGAAATACATCGTGTAACAATAATGATTTCTGGGTGGTGTTTTAGTGAACTAAGATTGAATTCAGTGACTAAATTAGCAATATACAATAAGACACATTCATGAACTTACTGATAAAGTGTCAGTAGTCATTAGTATTCTTTAGCATAACATATTCAAATTTTTCCCCCACATGCAAAATGTTTACCCTCAATATCAAGAGATAAATATATTGCAATAATTTGCTACATTGAAATATGAAAATAAGACAAAACAATGTAAAATTATAGGGCTCCTTTGAGCCTTGATGAGTGATCATTTAGAATATAAACTTAGGGACCACCTAAACCAGAAACCTTTACTGTTAATGTTGAGAAGAATAGTATATACCTCTAGGGACCATTTAAACTATTATATTTTAACATTACCATTATGACATTACACTTAAGTTTTATTTATATATATATGCTTTAAATATTTCATTTAATGCCATTTGGAATTTTTAGAAAAATCAACATGTTATTTAATTTCACTAGAATTTGGTGTGAAATTAAATAAAAACAGGGGGATTTAAATGAACAGGAATTACATGCCACAGTTTCCCACTCTTCCAATGTACAAGAATAATACATTCAATAATACATCCATTACTCCAATACTTTCATTGCTGTTTTGTTACAATGACATAATGAAACACCATGACGCATTGAGACATCAACTGAGCTGTCCGGGAACATCACAGGACTTGTCCATTAATTTATAGATTTCTTGGTACTTTATACAGAATGACCCTTAGAAATTCATATTTCATAAACAAACTGCAATAACAGTATCATTGATAAAATAGGGAAAGTTTGGCTATTTTAGTCACTTTGTTTCAGTGACACAGTTTTGCTCAACTCATTAGGTTCTAAGATCAAACACTGTTTTGCCATTACCACTTTAAGGCAGTAGAGCACCTCTATTGTCAGACATACTGAGTATGTCAATCCTACCATCACGAAATCAAATTTAAATATCATCATGCTACTTGCATCAGATGTATTATTGACAACACACATTTAGTTAAAATGTTTTCGGCATTAAAATGATACGGACTTTATAATGATTTTTAACTAGATATAGATTTTGTAATTTGCCTATCAAGTTGATACTGTGATTTCTATAATCAGGAAGATGCATTTAATACCCAATATATGAACATTGAAATGTTTTTGACATTGTAAGTTCAGGGCCCACATGCACAAAGCTAACTTAGTGCTATGACTATCATAAGGCTACGTCAAAGACTGACTGACTGACTGACTGAGTTTGCTTTTACGCCGCTTTTAGCAATATTCCAGCAATATCACAGCGGGGAACACCTGAAATGGGCTTCACTTATTGTACCCATGTGGGGATTCGAACCCAGGTCTTCGGCATGACGAGTCAATGCTTTAACCACTAGGCTACCCCACCAGCCCTTCAAAGAATATGACATCATAGCACTAACATAATTTTGTGCAAAAGGCACCTGGCTATCCTTATTAAATATCAATCTGTATCATTTTTATCTGAATTAAACTGTCATAATTTCCAGAAATTGTTGATTTTAATTGTGTTTATTGTCATAAAGAAACATCAACATACATGTACCATATATGACATACTCTCCATTATGCAAAATCAAATCATCATCCACTAAGTTCCATGTCCTTCTCCAGCAAACAACTGCTCTCTAATATATCTGTATGTATTAGATAATTACGGTATCATCATTTCAGAAAAGAGTTATTTCAGTACTCTATTAAACATTCACAATAGCAAACAGCATAACATGTTTTTGTTAATATTCTAAACTTAGGAAACTCTGTTAAATGATTGTTTGAAAGCTTGTGATGATGATGATGATGATGATGATGATGATGATGATGATGATGATGAAGAAGATAACAACATGATGAATATGAGATAACAACGAAAGGATACTTACTTCAACAATAACCACCAACTCAGAAGTTATGGTTCCAGTTCTTTGTACTCTCAAGTCAAACTGATCACCTTCATTTACAACAAGGTTTGTATCCAAGAAACGGACTGTTGCTTGACCCATCACCATGGAAACCAACAAGGCCATAAATATGACCAACTGCTGAATCAATGACATCATCCTGTAACCAAACAACACCAACATGAGACATTGAGTGAGTGAGTGAGTTTAGTTTTACGCCGCACTCAGCAATATTTAGCTATATGGGGGGGTCTGTAAATAATCGAGTCTGGACCAGACAATCCAGTGATCAACAGCATGAGCATCGATCTGCGCAATTGGTAACTGATGACATGTGTACATGAGACATTGATACTGATGCTGTGTATGAGAACACATGCTAATGTTAATGAAGGCACTCAACAAGAATGTTAGCTCATGAAATCCAGTGAGTGAGTGAATATAGTTTTAAGTTGCTTTCAGCAATATTTCAGCAATATCACAGTGGGGGACACCAGAAATGGGCTTCACATATAATACACATGTGCGTAGTCTGTCATACAGACCCTGAAACAAACATATCCAAGAAATTCCAAGTCTAGATTTCCACAGTTTCAGGAAACTGAAAATGAAGAAAGTCTCAGGACTCCTTTTCATTTTACTTTTTTTTTATTATGAACTGGTTTTTTTTCTGTAAAATATGTTCATTTCAGAGACTAGTTGTTAGTCTATCATGTGGGGATCAAACCTGTGTGTTAGGTGTGATGAGAAAATGCTTTTACCACTAGGCTACCCTACAGGTAGATGTTACCACTGTGCCCTAATAACAATTCTTTCTTTTCGTCAGCTTATGTCTGAAAACAAGATTCATACAAACACCATCTTTGTCTGTTGTTAATGGTAAAACTTGATAGAAATATAAACTAGCGTCCAAAAGAAACGCCACCAAACAGTTTTCTTCACTAAAACACAACAAAAGCAAATTATGGTAACAAGAAGTGTTGTATTGTAAAACACAATCATTCAACAACAGTTCTTGAAACTTTTCAGTTAGAAAAATGAAATAGTTCGTGTTCTGAAGGCACATGGATGACACAGGGGTGCAGTGTCCAGTATTCTATCGCCAACGCTGATTCGTCTTTAAGGTCTTAAACTGTCCTGAACAACACAGATGATTCAGTATCGTGTGGCCACCCCTAGCAATGCGTCCCTAGTCAATGGCGGCTCTTGACGTTTCCGAATACGTTGCCCCAGTTGGTCCCAGAGGTGTTCGATTGGAGACAGATCGGGTGATCTCGCTGGCCACTGTAGCAGGTTGACGTTGTTAGTTTTGAGGAAGTCACTAGTGATCCAAGAGCTGTGTGAGGTGTGCCGTTTGTTTGTTGAAACAGAGTCCTTGGGTGACATTGCAGGTAAGGCAGCACCACAGGCCGTAAAATCTCGTCGCTGTAACGGCGTGCGGTGAGATTACCGTTGATGATGACGAGATGTGTCCTCTGGTCCACAAATTCAGCCCCAGACCACAACGCTTCCACCGCCGTAATGCTCCACTTCTTGGATGCAAGCAGGTGCCGTCCGTTCGCCCCGACGTTGGTAGATTCGAACATGACCATCAGATTTGAAGAGCTGGAACCTGCTCTCGTCACTGAAGAGCACTCTTCGCCAGTTTCGCTGCTGCCACTGCATTACAGTCCTGGCCCACCTCAATCTGGCACGTCGGTGTCGGAGCGTTAACGTCATGCCCTTGAAAGGTCGATAGGCCCGAATACCATGCTGACGGAGTCGTCTTGCTACGGTCCGTCTGCTGACTGCACGTCCAAGGCTATTGGCGCTTGACGACGTCACAGTGAGGTAGCGGTTTCTCAGATGAAGCACCCGTAAATATCGATCTTCCTGTGGGGCTGTGACCTATGGTCTGCCACTCCTGGGTCTGTAAGCAATACTGCCAGTCTGTCTGTGACGTGTGACAAGTCTGGCGATGGTGGACTTGCAGCATCCCATGATCCTAGCCACGTGCTCCTGTGTTGTGCCCATCTGAAGCATACCAATTGCTCTTTCCCTCTGTTCTTTGGTCAATCGAGGCATGTTGGCTGCTTTCAATCGTGTCACATGATGAGAGAGAACAAATCTAGTCAGGTTTTATACCCTCATCTCATACGGGTAACTTTGTGCACAATTTCCATTTTTTCTGTGCGAATTCATTTAACTCACCAATCATCAAAATCTCGTGCACTTGTTCACTGGGAATAGACAGGTTGTGTTCAAGGGATATGTTTTCAGCAGTGTTTCAGCAGATTGGCAAATATTTTGACAATTTATGATAATTTTTATTTTGGTGGCATTTCTTTTGGACGCTAGTTTACTATCTAAACAATCATGGGATTATGTGCTCCTCAATGTCTGCCCATGATTTTATCAACAAACAGTGAAAACCCTTTGATCCTGCATGTCCAATGGATGCAAAAACAAACAGCAACTTTTGTTATTTTTTTTCCACCTCACACCTGTGAATTTATGCAGTCATATGAAATATAAAGATTGGAATCACTCAACTGGATAAGTTTGATAATGTGTCAGGGGCGGATACAGCTTTTTGAGAAAGTGTGTTTGTGTGTGTGCGTGCGTGCATGCGTGCATGCATGTGCACACTTCACTTTGTGTTCACCAGAGTTTCAATGGTCATTTAATAAACTTTCAGGGCAAAAGGGGTGTCTGCATTCCTGCACATGCCCTCTGGATCCGCCTATGACATAGCTCAGTGAACTGCGCACCACTGTCACTTCACAATCAGATTATTACGTCTTTGTACACAGTGTTTCAGGGTGGCTTCTTGCCCATTCATAAGATGCTAGAAGGGCAAGAATTTACTGACAAATGGGCAAGTTGCCAGCAGGCACAACAGTGTTAAATTAATGTTGAAAACTCTGAAAGATTTACACATAGTTTCAATACTCAAAGGTTCATCTTGAATCAATGGTGGAAGTATGTCAGTAACAGCATATTCTCAAAATTGGAGTGTGTGAGTTTAGTTTCACGCCGCACTCAGCAATATTCCAGCTATACTACCCATCAAAAGTTTAGACTCACTAAAAGCAGTCACTATATGTTATGTATATAAATATATATATATATATATATATTGCATAGATAAATAAAAACAGAATGCCTTTTTCTCCAACATGTTTCGTTCTTTACTCTTCAGGGAAATTGTAGCGGTTACAGTATGACGTCATTACATATATATTGTGAGGTCATAATAGGGACAACATTCTAGAGTGACAAGGTCACAGCTTGCAATGGTTTAACATTGGTTTGTACTTGTCTATGAAGTAGTGTTCTTTTAAAATTTGTTTTACTTTGTCCGAATTTTGAACTTGATAAAAAGGAAATATTGTAAATTTAACATCGTTTCCTTTCGCACAGACATCTCGGCCTCAAGGCAAAAGGGCAAAAGGGGTGCGCAGTTCACTGAGCTATGTCATAGGCGGATCCAGAGGGCATGTGCAGGAATGCAGACACCCCTTTTGCCCTGAGGCAGACATGGCGGCCTCAAAATTGGAAAAACCAATGCTGAATCAATGATAAAACAGTGTCAAACTTCTACACATAATCAGATATTGAAAGGCCAATGTTGAAATAACACTGATGGAACACAGCAACCTCTGAGGAAGAAGGTTTTAACACTGAGACAAGGTTATGTGGCTTCTGGGAAAAAGTAGTGAAAGGTTGAGGATGTATTATAGAGGTGTTTTTCAATAACACTCACTGGTATAATCACATCCAGCTTCAAAATGTTTAGAAATACCTCAGTATATATTTCCTTATTCCTTCATCAGGTGAATGTATTATGAGAAACAATGTTTTGGAGTATATGCTTATTCCTTTATCGTGTGAATGTTTCATGAGAAACACAATGTCTTGGAGTATATGCTTATTCCTTCATCAAGTGGATGTATTATGTGAAACACAATGTTTTGTTGTATATGCTTATTCCTTCATCAGGTGAATGTATTATGAGAAACACCATGTTTTGGAGTATATGCTTATTCCTTCATCAGGTGAATGTATTATGAGAAACACAATGTTTTGGAGTATATACTTATTCCTTCATCAAGTGAATGTATTATGTGAAACACAATGTTTTGGAGTATATGCTTATTCCTTCATCAGGTGAATGTATTATGAGAAACACAATGTTTTGGAGTATATGCTTATTCCTTCATCAGGTGAATGTATTATGAGAAACACAATGTTTTGGAGTATATGCTTATTCCTTCATCAAGTGAATGTATTATGTGAAACACAATGTTTTGTTGTATATGCTTATTCCTTCATCAGGTGAATGTATTATGTGAAACACAATGTTTTGGAGTATATACTTATTCCTTCATCAGGTGAATGTTTCATGAGAAACACAATGTTTTAGAGTATATGCTTATTCCCTCATCAGGTGAATGTATTATGAGAAACACAATGTTTTGGAGTATATGCTTATTCCCTCATCAGGTGAATGTATTATGAGAAACACAATGTTTTGTTGTATATGCTTATTCCTTCATCAGGTGAATGTATTATGAGAAACACCATGTTTTGGAGTATATGCTTATTCCTTCATCAGGTGAATGTATTATGAGAAACACAATGTTTTGGAGTATATGCTTATTCCCTCATCAGGTGAATGTATTATGAGAAACACAATGTTTTGTTGTATATGCTTATTCCTTCATCAGGTGAATGTATTATGAGAAACACCATGTTTTGGAGTATATGCTTATTCCTTCATCAGGTGAATGTATTATGAGAAACACAATGTTTTGGAGTATATACTTATTCCTTCATCAGGTGAATGTATTATGTGAAACACAATGTTTTGGAGTATATGCTTATTCCCTCATCAGGTGAATGTTTTATGAGAAACACAATGTGTGGTTGTATATGCTTATTCCTTCATCAGGTGAATGATACTCCAAACCATTGTGTTCCTCATAAGAGAGAAGCTGGCATCTATGATTTCTTTCTGTCATTATACATAGGGATTGCAGGCATGTTGGGATCAAACCCAGATATTTAGTAAAATTATACAAGCTTTACAAACAGGAACACCCTCCTCCACCCAACCTCTCCAATCATTTGACAAAATGAAATGAATAAAATACTTCCTATAGCTGGTGATCATCATTAGAATGGACATTACACATTGGTCTCTGGGCTCTGAATGTAACTTAAAACTGCAGTTCAACAGTGAACAGCACTGTCCAGCCTACTGCTGAATATGACTTAATACTGTAGCCAAATGCTGAACATAACCAAAAACTATCCAATTAAGTGCTGCTGAATATGACTTAAAACTGTAGCCAAATGCTGAACAGAACCTGAAACTATCCAATTAAGTGCTGCTGAATATGACTTAAAACTGTAGCCACATGCTGAACATAACCAAAAACTATCCAATTAAGTGCTGCTGAATATGACTTAAAACTGTAGCTAAATGCTCAACATGACCTGAAACTATCCAATTAAGTGCTGCTGACTATGACTTAAAACTGTAGCCAAATGCTGAACATAACCAAAAACTATCCAATTAAGTGCTGCTAAATATGACTTAAAACTGTAGCCAAATGCTGAACATAACCTAACACTCTCCAATTAAGTGCTGCTAAATATGACTTAAAACTGTAGCCAAATGCTCAACATGACCTGAAACTATCCAATTAAGTGCTGCTGACTATGACTTAAAACTGTAGCCAAATGCTGAACATAACCAAAAACTATCCAATTAAGTGCTGCTAAATATGACTTAAAACTGTAGCCAAATGCTGAACATAACCTAAAACTATCCAATTAAGTGCTGCTGACTATGACTTAATACTGTAGCCAAATGATGAACAGAACCTGAAACTATCCAATTAAGAGCTGCTGAATATGACTTAAACTTGTAGCCAAATGCTCAACATGACCTGAAATTATCCAGGCAAGTGCTGAATATGACTTAAAGCTGTAAACTAATGCTAAATGCCGGGAAAGACTTCCGATCGGATCCCCCCTTAAATTTCATTCTAGTCAAATCATATCACCTGAATATATATTCCTCATCTGATAAGGATGAGTTTTAACATGTTTTTGTAATTGTATCTGAACATACTGAAAGAAATAGCCAAATTCTAAAAATGTCACCGAAAGAAATATTTCCTCATCGTTATAATTTAGGGGGGATACGAGCGGAAGTCTAACCAAATGCTAAATATGACACAACACTGTAGCTAAATGCTGCATATAACAAAACACTGTAGCTAAATGTTGAATATAACACAACACTGTAGCTAAATGCTGAATATAACAACACTGTAGCTAAATGCTGAATATAACACAACACTGTAGCTTAATGCTGAATATAACACAACACTGTAGCTAAATATAACAAAACTGCAGCTAAATGTTGAATAGAACACAACACTGTAGCTAAATGCTGAATATAACACAACACTGTAGCTAACTGCTGAATATAACACAACACTGTAGCTAAATGCTGAATATAACACAACAATGTAGCTAAATGCTGAATATAACAAACACTGTAGCTAAATGCTGAATATAACACAACACTGTAGCTAAATGCTGAATATAACATAACACTGTAGCTAAATGCTGAATATAACACAACACTGTAGCTAAATGTTGAATATAACACACTGTAGCTAAATGCTGAATATAATACAACACAGCAGCTAAATGCTGAATATAACACAACAATGTAGCTAAATGTTGAGTATAACACAACACTGTAGCTCAATGCTGAATATAACACAACACTGTAGCTAAATGCTGAATATAACACACTGTAGCTAAATGCTGAATATAACACACTGTAGCTAAATGTTGAATATAACACAACACTGCAGCTAAATGCTGAATATAACATAACACTGTAGCTCAATGCTGGATATAACACAACACTGCAGCTAAATGCTGAATATAACACAACACTGCAGCTAAATGCTGAATATAACACACTGTTGCTAAATGCTGAATATAACACAACACTGTAGCTCAATGCTGAATATTAAGACAAAACTGCAGCTAAATGCTGAATATAACACAACACTGTAGCTAAATGCTGAATATTAAGACAAAACTGCAGCTAAATGCTGAATATAATGCAACATTGCAGCTAAACTCTAACCCTAACACAGCACTTCACTTCAATGAAATATATAACACACAACTATAGCAAAATGCTGAATATATGACAAAACTGTTGCTGAAAAGACAGTTATTGTATACACATGAGACTAGGGTGGAGTCATTATAAGGCATGCTTTGTCATATTCAATATCTACGTGACAAGCTGAACAATAAGTTTGCTAACGCACCTCGAAATATAAATCAATCGAATCATTTACCAGATGGGACAGATATTGATTTTTATTTGTATGGGAGACCTTAGCACGTGCAGTCCTACTTAGTAATCGGCTATCAGTACCTACAGAGACCCAGCCTAACTGAATTGCACAAGGTGTTACTTTAAGATTAACAATTGACCATGAGTAATGCTATTAGGCATCATCATTAACATTCCTCATCAATGTACAAATTTGGTGCCTGTATAGTCAAAGTGTACACACCATCATTTGTAGATAACATACTGAGAGAAAGAAATAAAGGATCACAGGAAAATTCAAGCGTTCCTTTAATATTTTCCAGGTTTCATCACCAGTTTTGAATTATAAGAGCTGTGGTGATGAAAAGTGGAAAATATTAAAGAAACGCTTAAATGTTCCTATGATCCTTTATTTGTGTCTCTCAGTACTAGTATATTTTAATATCAATTTTGATTCTCCAAAAGACCACAGTAAGTATGTCAAAATGTATTCATCAAATAAGGAAATTACATGGATATTATTTCACATTTTCATTAAATTGACTGAATCACTGAAGATGTCTCACCTCACAGATCGAACTGTAAAAACAATTTAAGTGATGTTGGATGTTTCAAGGTGGGTGATAGAAACTACCAGTAATGAGCACAAATTTTGTTAAGTTCTTCTAATAAATCTTCAGTTATGAAGAACATGGTATTCCTCTTAAATTAGCAAGACCAAGTAACAGCGATAGCTTGGTATAAGCCATGCATGGAGAACCTGAAAATGTCCATCCAATCAAATTACTAACACAAGCAAAAGTAATACTGTGCTAAGTTAAAGACTGGAGCAATGGAGGTGGTGAAATTGCTTCTGAAATCATGCCATGCATGGTGTGAATTGGTCCTGGGAATTTTAATATAATAATATACATGATAAATGAGGATGGTTCAGTAATGAAACATACCGTATGATTTGTCAACTGCTGTTTTATTGTGGGTCTTTTTTAGATTGTGTTTTTCATCACATTTACCCTATACTGCCTTGTCTGAATAAACAGTTCGTTGACTGAAGGATTATTAAATGTTTACCAAATTATGAAATAACAAACATTTCAGATTGTTTAATACCATCTCATCTAACTTATATATTCAGTCCATAATAGTGGATCTAAACTCACTCTCAATGCTTGATTAAAATATTCATTGAATAAAGCCACTGAGATATCAAACAATGACATGCAATTCTCAAGGTTGCCTACCTAGATGTCATGATGCGTTTACTCTCAGGTTCTCTTTTAGATGCAGGAATCCATTTGGTCGTAAACTGGAGATGGGGAGAGTAACCTCTTCAGAAATACTGGCCTTCCAACTCTGGAAATAAGAATGACAGTATTGAATATTGATTATGCATCATTGTAGTCATGCATTGCTCATTTCACTGTTCAGCTTTATCAATCAGTCCTGTCAATATTCAAACCATAGACATCTTATATTAACATAAAGTAGTCATTTATCTTTTAAGTAAAACAATAATCCAAAAGACTATTTTTATGTAAGAATGTGAGGGAAATAATCCTGAAGTTATATTTTCCAACTTGGTTAGTTTAAAACTATAAGAACATTGTACATTTTGGTCTTTGTCCTTTGCAACCAACAATGGGCTTAACACAAGGAGGCTGATAAATACATATTCTGATAATTTGTTCCCCAGTTTACCCCTATCCCCACCTCCCCCTAAAATGAAATTGTTTTGTTGTCCCCCAAAACTGTCATCCCCTGAAAGTTGCATGCCCATCTTTTCAGAGTAAAGATCGAAAAAATTGTTCCACAGCAAACAAAAATTGTAATTCTTACTCTGCTGGTGAGTTACTTCAACATTTCTACCTGTGTTACTACATAAATAATTATTTTTAATAAATTGGTTACTAATTTACTAATCTACCAATCAACATTTTGCAAAAGGTAATGTGGAATGAAATACAAAAACCTGATAACCCTTCTATTCATCCTGACCAGAAATGACATAATCTTCAGACTAAACAATGTGTAAAGGGACGCAATGTATCCCGTCAAATACTTTCAAATTTATTTAATGCATATGTATATTTTCTTATGATGTCAACATAAAACAAAAACAATCTTTCAATTGACAATCCTCAAGATTAAAAGAAAAGAACACTGGTCACTGAGTATAAGGTTTGAGTATGCATAGGATTAGCACTGGTTTCATGCTTTATGTGTAAAGTACTTCACAAACAACAGCAACATACATCTTGTTATTTACATGAATGTGTGAATGAGTGGTTAATGGCTGCATAGATTCATTGCAATATGACATGGAGGATAACGATGAATTACACACAAACTAGGTCTTGCTCTGGGGATATACCTTGTAAAAGTACAATCAGAAAGATATACATATTTCATTTCAAAATCCATGTTGGAAATTACTTTCATCATGACTCAACTTTTTACAGTTGTTATTTTTACAGTATTAGAAGAAAATTAACCAGGTGTTATCGTGTTTTATACAAGTATTCTTCTATCACATTCCAGAACACACAAACATGTTGTGAAATAGTTTCATTAATGATGTAAAAGAGATTTTTCATGTGAAAGTCTCTTGAAATCTTTGAAACAGCTTCCTTCAATGTTGATAAACACTATCTTTAATGTTATAAAAAAATTCTTAAATATTTCTGAAATAGTTTCTTTGAGATGTTTTTTAGTTTGTGGCCAAAATAGTGGAATAACTCGCATTTTGTTTATTGAAACTGGAAGTATGTCTTGAAATGTGACACTGTGTGAACCAACAGATGTGTTTTATAGGATGTATAATGTGTAAAAAAACATGCAGAACATTGTATTTTGAGAAGTTTGCCATGCAGTAATGAGAGCACTTAACCATCACAACTCTCTACCTGCAGAAGGAGCCTCTTCGGCAATGATTTGCATGACAATGCGGTGTTGACAGTGTGTGGCAGTAACTCAAGCCTCAGCTTGAATAAAGTGTTTTTTGAAAATCCATAAACCAAATGAAAAAAGGCCCATTGTCCGAATGTACATGATGATGCACAAAACATTTTCAGCATGTTCCAGAAAAACACAACTTAAAAAAGGACATCAATTCAGGGTTAGACATATGATAGACTCTGAATAAGTGGAAGGACTTTCCAGAATTCTCTAAAATGAGATCTGACTGACTGACTGAGTTTAGTTTTACGCCGCTTTTAGCAATATTCCAGCAATATCATGGCGGGGGACACCAGAAATGGGCTTAACACATTGTGCCCATGTGGGAATGAGATCTGAACTCGCTGTAGTTAACTAATCACGCCTTTCCATACATTTATGTGACAAGCAGCCAACATATGGCAGGAATATATGGTAAGATGCAGGATTAGTTAACTAACAAACACTTCTTTGTCATGGTGCCATGGGTATGTTTGGACAAGTTTATCCTTTTCTCAGACACCTACTAATGGGATTGGGTGGTCAGGCTAGCTGACCTGGTTGACACATGTTATTGTATCCCAGTTGTGTAGATCAATGCTCATGCTGTTGATCACTTGATTTTCTGGTCCAGACTCAATTATTTACAAACCGCTGTCATATAGCTGGAATATTGCTGAGTGTGGCGTAAAAGTAAATTCACTCAGACACCTGGTGTCATCACAGATTCATACATCACTTTTATTACTTCTTATCTGGGAAGGTGGGGTAGCCTAGGTGGTAAAGGTGTTTGCTCATCATGCTGAAGACTTGAGTTTGATTTCCCTCATGGGCACACTTCTTTTGTCCCCTGCAGTGATATTGCTGGAATACATGTATTTGCTAAAAGCGGCGTTAAAACCAACTCACTCACTCTCAATGCAATCACATCTGTTTTGGCAAATAATCGAGACTGATTATCCTCTGGCGTTGATGTAATATCCACGTAATATCGATACAGTATCTGATTTCCAGAAGATATTGGACATTACACAACATGTCAGGTTAGGCTTGATTCATGGGTTATATTTACCATGATGGAGAACACAACAATATCCTCTGACCATGCCAGATCTGTATGATGCATAGCACCTGGTCAGATACTTTGACTGCTACTGAAAGTTTATCTTTCAGTCTGAATATTACTTCATGCGAGACAGTTGTATTCTACATATGTTATTTGACTAGGACTAAGATATACCCTTCTGTCAAAGAATTCTAGGGTACACATGGAAATCAATAAAAGGCAAATCCTATACGTCATTAGAATATACGTCATTAGAGTTGCAATGACTTAATAATTTCTGAAGACATTCCTGGAATTAACAGACACTAATATTTTGCATAAAAAGGATAGTCTTATTGTTATCAGTTCCTGATAAAATCAAAATCTTTCTATCATGTCTACACATCTCTTCTGAAAAAATAATAAAACAGCCCTTGAACAATTCCTGACATAATGTTTCATAATTTGTCAACTGTTATTTAAGAAACTGCATTCATGTCAATATCATTGAAAACAACAGCCAATAACGGTCAAACAAAAACTTAACAGTTTCTGCAGAAGACGAACCAACAACCATATTAGGTCATGCACCGATGACAAAGCACTTTTTTTACTTACATAAAACACCATAAATTAAGTTAATAAGTTGCTACAGAAATGAGTCAACAATGTTCATGTACTACAAGTTGAAACAAAGACTATAGGAATATAGGTTATAAAATGGTTATAAAATGGACACAGCAATGACATCTAGGGAATTGACACAAGGAATGAAGACACAATCACTTCCTTCCATACATATATATGTACCTGCAACACACATATCCCTGCAATGTTTAGACATTTAATAAAAAATCACGAGCAGCCAAATACAAGATTTACATACATGAAGAACCTTAACACCCTAACATTTCTTAATGTTTCTAAATATTACTATACAGATGTAAGGTTTTACCTGGTGGAGCTTCCCTAGCAGACGTACTATATCTAAGGGGGCAGAGTTCCCTCTACTGCCCTGGTCTACCTGTGTTAATTAAAAGTTGCTTCCATACATTATTCAGACAGGTGAGGTGCATTGCACACAAGCCAGCAGAAGGCAAGCAATTAGATTTCCTTGTTGTTTAATTATAGATGAGGAAGAAGACATCCCTTGATTAGTGTCTGCAGCGGGGAGAATTTCTGTCAGAATATATTGTTGATTCCTGACTTATGGTGCAGGAGAAAACAACAGGCATTTGAATCAAGGTGTACAGTGTTGACATTGTGTGCTTGATAGATGTATCTTTCCATTGCCAAAAGTCATTATCAATAGACATGATTTAGACTTTGGAAGGTTGCTCAAGAAATACACATCCAAGGCACAAGGAACACCTATGTTTGGCAGTGCCTAAAAATTACCCCCCAAAATTGATGGTTACTCCGTGTTGATGTTTTTGATGTTTGTATAATAGTTGTGTTTTGGACCCTAATATTTCGGTGTTTTTGAGACTGCTTTCAGCCTAGACATATTCTCATACTGTTTGTAATTGCTTAGTCAAAACCAGTTTTCAAATGTGTACACATTTTGCCCAAAATTTAGTTTACAGACTATCCATTGAAAAAGGGCATTAACAATAGATGTGCAGTAGACTTAAGAAAGTTGATCAGGAAATTGTCCATCATTGCCTACAATAGAATCATGCCAATTACACTCCTAAAATGTTGGCTTTCAAACTGCTCTTGTTGATATGGGCCAATCTTCTTGTTTTGCTACTTCCTGTTGAAGATGCACATATATACAAACACCTATGTTTGGTAGTGTCTAAAAATGACCAAAACAACAAATATTTTACTTAGTGCTGATGTATTTGATGTTTGCATCATAGTTGTGTTTTGGACCCTAATTGTTCGGTGTTTTGGAGACTGCTTTCTGAAAACACTGTGATATCCAACTATACAACACATCTAAAAACAGCTAATGGTCATTCACACTACCAAGGCAATTATATCATACATGCTCCTGAGTATGCTGTGGATTATGATAGGAAAGTTTATGTGAAGCAAGTGCTTTTGTGTGTGTGAGTGAGTTTGTGCGAGTGAGTGAGTGAGTGAGTGAGTGAGTGAGAGAGATAGAGTGAGATAACTCATTTATGAATCAAATCAAAGATGTTCTAAATGATAAACTTGTTTTTTGATGACAATGATTTCCCATAATAAAGCAGACATTTGTGTTAAGTCTTCAAAATAGTGATAATAGCCATGCTGAAACATCATTCTACCATGACTTCAGTAAATACTGGATTGTGATTGGTTCATTAAATTCATTCAGAGATATATACCTCTGACGTTCAAACACACTATGTATTTTTTAAAATCTTAATAATAATATTAATGTTATGGCAGAATGGAGATTAACATACTGTGTTGGAAAATCATAGGTATATAATGAAATTATAATAGCTCTAAATTTATTATTTAAAACCTCATGCTACAGGTTTGGTTTTTAATCAAATATAGAGCTATTATAATTTTGTTATATACCTCTGATTTTCCAACACAGTATGTTTATCTCCTAAACATATCATCAGAAGCTCAGCACTTGACAATAACCGTCCTGGATTGATGACAGAGAGTGAATGTAATTAGCCTATCTGCTGAATCATTAATGTATAAAGCAGTGCAACACCATCTGATATTGTCCAGTAGATTAGCTACTGTACGGAGCATCTCAGTATGTCTCTCACAGAAGTACCTTGAATAACATAGTCACGTCCGCTTCTAAATGACGAGTCTGAACAGTCTGAGTGATTTCTTAAAAGTTACAGTGAATGTGTCTATTATACAGTATTGTTTGCTGTACATAGTATACAGGCAGTTGATAAGAGTACACAGGTATTCGTTACACTAGGTACATCCTTCATTTTGTAGGGCAATTATAAAGGTAAAATTTTCTATGGAGTGATGACTGGCCAGACAGTATCTGCATATGATATACCAGGGCTCCAGATAATTTTTCAACATTAGGTGTACTGGAAAACCTTAAGAGTACATTTAGAGTACTAGTTGGAATTACAGGGGTATCAGTAATCTTGTGTTTCATTTCATATATGCACCACAACATTGCTACTCTTACGTAAACAGGTCAATAAACAATAAAACAATACTTTTAAAAACAAGAAGACAAAGTCATCAATATCCCCCGCAATAACTAAATACTCTTCAAGAATATGTCTACGAGTTATGATTATGCCAAATGTTTTGGCGTGTATATAGCTACGTGGAAGGAGAGTTCTGAAAGGTTTCAATGTTCTGCTCCAGAAAGGAGCACTACCACCAAATTCAGTTGAAGCCAACATTGTTGCCATGGAAACGCAAAAACATATTTTATTCAGAAATCAAAAACTACCAAAAGGCACCAGTACCCAACCAGACCTATCGATGTGCCAAATTTGGTGAAGAAATATTGAATGGTTTTAAAGTTCTGCTCCGGAAAAGAGCACTACCACCAATTTCAGTCTAAGTCAAACTTGTTGCCATGAAATTGCAAAAAATATTTTATTCAGAAATCCAAAACTACCAAAAGGCACCAGTACACCACCAGATCTATCTATGTGCCAAGTTAGGTGAAGACATATTGAACGGTTTTAGAGTTATGCTCCAGAAAAGACAAATGTGCACGGATGCACGGACGGACGGACGGAGTCCATTTTAATGGCCCCCGCAACACGGGAGATAAAAATACGTTTGTAAGTGATTCTAAGACTGTACACCATTGCTGTAGTGCATATCTGCTACGTTTTCTAAATTATTTCCTACCGTATCGTGCATATTTTATATCCGTATATTCGCCGATTCGGCCCTTATCTGGAGCCCTGATATACTAACCAAAGAGCATAAAGACAAAACAAAACAAAAGATTGTAGCTCAACTGTGTAAAAGACATAGCATGTTCTCATTCGACAACATATTTTCAGGTTTACGAATTCAAAAGCCCGAATCTGCAAAATGGAACATATAGGTTTGCTGGATCAATCTTATGGGAATATATTTTTGATTATCTCATAAAATGTAACTGTAGTTAGTCAATAATATTTAAGCAGTCTCTGCTTTAATTTATAGTCTTTGTCAACTGATGACAAATGATACAGTAATCAAAGAAGTAAATCCATGAACATATTGCTGAAAACATAGTAAACTGAACTGATATACACAAATATATCACATAAACTACAAACCGGAACTTAATATAACTAGTAGTAAATATAAACACAGTAAGTATTGTTCATACAGAACTAGCTACAAACTCTTAGGACGAGTGTAAAAAGAAACTATCCCCCTAAAGATGATTTTCTAAGGCCTTGTGTGAGTGGTTGAACTTAGTATACACCTCTGAAGAAGATGCAGCCAATCGCTGGTGATTGTCAATGGACCCCAAAAGAATTGGGGTGTCACCAAGAGGAAGCTGTTAGGCAAGGATTCACACAATGGATGGATTGTACCAATCAGTTGTCAGGAAGCAGTACACAAATTTAATCACTTTAGATCATGTTGGATATTTACTCGCTACATCTTCACTGTTTCTATATATTCTATATATTCAAATTGAACAAAAATATACCTATCTTTGAATTAACAAAATGATTACATTTTCACCAGTACCAATACTACTGGAACTGGGGCAGTGGTGTACCATAGTGGTTAAAGTGTTTAATTGTCTCTACATCATAGACACGTATTGCGTGAAGCCCATTTCTCATGTCAACCACCATGATATTATTGGAATATTGCTAAAAGGCGTAAATCCAGGCGCACACACTCACTAGATATGACTCTACTGTGTCCAATGCCCATTACAGCAACATTGAGAGATCAGAACCTCTGTGGTCAATATGACACTATAACTCCTCCTGCAACAGTTGGCCTTGTGGCACACTGGTGGACAATGGGCATTATATTGGCTCCTGAGCAACCGTGGGTCATTGACCACTGTCTAGGTTTGATCAATTCCATTGAACGAAGACACAGACATATTTTCTGGCCATATTTTCATGTAGACAGATAAATTTAAAATTAAAATCAGGTAAATCAAGAATTCATGCAGTTCTGATTCTATTCCCACCATGTAAATAATATGAATAACATTTATCATAATAATGCATAACTTATTTACACATTTGAAAGCATTATACCTGGTTTAATATATTAATGAAACAGAAACAATATGCCTGAACACACCAAAATATAGATCATGACCATATGGACAAAAGGTGAGGACAAAATTAACATAATTATTATGTCAATGCATTCTGTAAACAAAGACAAAATGGAAATAATGTGATAGGTATCAACATCTGATTATCTGATGATGTTACTGTTGCACAGTATATAATAATGGCAACTGAAACCATCTCCAAATATACAATATAATTTTTATCAGCTTTCTCTATTACTGTTAATGCATGCGTTTGCATTATAAGTAAAATATTATAAAATATAACAATATTAATTCTGATAAAGGATTTAGTGTCTAACATACTGCCATGAAGTGATCTCAGAAAACTGATTGTTACATCTTGGATGAGACCACAGTTTTCATAAAATCTGTTACATACCTTCTGAAAACCAAAAATACAATCTTGTTTACTTCATTGTTATGAAATTATTTGTAATAAAGTTTTTTATAAGAAATATGAATGTAGGTAAACATAAAATTGTTTTAATGTAATGATGCTTACTGTTTTTACAGCAAATGTTTACTTTTGTTTAATTGTCAGAGAAGACTTTGTCTTCTTTGTGATTTAAAAGAGGTCAGATTTATTTGATAAAATTCTATTAAAATTTTCCCTTTAGCTAGATTATTATCTTTGTATCCATTTTGGTAACTTGTTTTCTAATCAAGGAAACACAGAGCTGACAAGTAAATGTAATGTGAAGTAATTTAAATGTAAACTTTTATTACAACATCTGATTGTGGATTTGGGTCATCAGCCCCAAACAATTTAATTTTCTGCAACAATAATAAATATTGCCTAAATACCTAGCTTGATCTCATCAATACAATTGACCAACTTGGTGTAGTCCGCTCTTAATGGTGCAGTGTGAAATATGCATCTGTGTCTCTCTCTCTCTCTCTCTCTCCTTTCTCTCTCTCCCTTTTCTCTCTCTCTCTCCTTTCTCTCTCTCTCTCTGTGTTCTTTTACACTTTTTACATGTTATTATAAATGGCAATATACTAATTACGGGAAAAAAATATATATCAAATACAATTTATAATCATTAATCTTCGTTATTGTATATTTCCTATTTCGGCATAAAACAGGTACATTGGAAACCAAGATGATGAGTCAAGTCCGCAAGTGGCAATCGCCAGCTGATTGAACCCCTCCCAAGTCCCCATGCATCATATAAACACTCTACCGAGTTGAACCACACGACAAACACTCTGCCCCTCCCTTTTCGTGCAAAGATCCGCAACAGATGTGGACGGAAAGCGCCAGTTGGTTGGAATTGATTACAGACTGACAATACAAATCAATAAACAGTAGCACAGTAGATCTACATTAATATACCGGGGCGTTACCTGTTGATTCAGGCGACACAATATCGATTACCGAAGTGAGATGACTCGATGATTATGACTGGACGATGGGTTAGTCTCTTGGGAATGGTGGTGTTACTGCATGTAAATCCGCAAGTTGAATTATAGATTCTGAAGCTTCGAATTCCTCCAAACAAGCGCACAATGAAATTTTCCTTCTTTCATTTGAATTCAAACTGCACATTGAAACAAAACGGACAAATACATCGGAAAGAATGCGTACAAAAAGTTATTATACCATGTGAAACACTTGAACACTGTGGTATAAACGATGTTTAACGCTTTCACGATGACCACAATTGATTATCCGGTCAGCTCCACAATGACAACAATGATTATTAGGTCAGCTCCAGCAATTCACTTATTTCTTCTACGGCTGGAAACAGCAGTTCCGAGAACTCTTGTTATAGCACTATCCCAGTGAGAAAAGGAGTGTATCCCATAACACGAAAACAGGTGACAATCAAACTATTCCACGTGCTGCCACCATTGCTGCCAAGTCAACATTTGGCTAGTTTCTCTCTGCTCTTGAGCGTTATTAACACTAATTTGTATGTCCTTAAACTCAACTGGACAGACTTCCTTCAGCCATATCCCGGCCGCTTACTGTGTATATATGAGTGTTCGATTTGGGTGCATTTTGCAGCCTCTCATGTGCCAGACGCGAACACCTGTGCACAGCCTCGAACAACGGCTTCAATAGTCCGATTGTTATTTCACGATATTTTGATTGTAAGAGAAATCGACCCTACTTATGACTCAAAACACAGGTTTTCGTATTGCGCCTTTTAATAGCGAAATGCATCACATCCTAATGGCGGCTAGATGCGGAAGGGACAATGACATGTGTTCCATGAACATTTCTGTATTTCTGTACAGTGATATGAAACATTTGTATATAGTCACTTGTCAAGTCTATTGTATGTCCTTGGGCTGTTAGAAGTTGTTTATTGGTTAACGCCGCACTCAGCAATATTCCAACTATATGACGGCTGTCGGAAAATATGGATTAGACAATCCAGTGATTGACATCATGAGCATCGATCCACGCAATTGGTATAAAATGACATGTGTCAACCACGTCAGTGAGCCTGACCACCCGATCCCGTTAGCTCCTCTTACGACAGGCATGGGGTACTGTAAATCAATTCTAACCCGGATCTTCGCGGGTTTCAACTTTGAGTGTATGTGTGCGTGCGTGTGCGTGCGCGTGCGTGTGTACATGTATATAAAAGGAACTGTTCCTGATGTGTCAACTTTGCAGGGGGTGTGCGTACGTGCGTGTATATAAAGTCCATTCTTAGTGCCACCTTCTGTGACACCTCTGACACATTGCTGAACACATCAGTGTATGGATTCATTACGAATCATTTGTAGACATGTCGGCCTGGTGTTTATTATACCTGATGATACTTCCAGCAGGATGATGACTAGCCGAACTCAAACTACCCCATGCCTCTGAATGATTACACACAGCGAGTTATGTTTATGACATCAACTGCAACTGAGATGGTAAAAGGCAAACCTTCGACAACCACTCGAATAAATACAATTTCACAGATGCCTGTTGTATTCCAATGTAGAGAGATCTTGTAAAACAGCTACGACTAAAAAACATTGTACAAATGTTCAAAGGCATCACCACGGATCATTATTATTGAAGACCAGTTCTAACCCGGATCTTCACGGGTTTGAGTTGTTTGAATCATTATGTAGTGTGAAAAAGAAAATTGAGATGAATTACTGGGGTAGTAAAAGGCATTTTCATCATACATGCGTTTGTCAGGTGTAATGTGGTTGTTTTCCTGTCTTCATGCGATTTTCAGCCGTTGTAGGTTTAAGGGCACGACACACACTTTAGTCAGTTCCGGTCACAAATGATCTTGAATATTTTACGAGCGCTTCATCTTGGGCGTATTTGGAGAAAAAGTTCATGTTCAGAAATTTCACAAGACTGTTCGTTCCGGATGTAAAGAAACCCATGTTTTCCGTCAACATTGCAGTAGTGATACTATACTGGTTCTCCTCATGATGGGCAGTTTCTTATATTTTTGTTGATTAACATTGAACTAAGCAAATATTCCAGGTGTATGTACAAAATCGGGACCGGACAATCCAGTGATTGAGATTCTCGACAACGGTCCACACCTAACTGTTTTTCTAACTCAGGATGTATACGGTCCCTTATAGTGATGTTGTTGTGTCTGCTCTTCGTAAATACGTACACAATCAGGACCATACAATCCAGTGATTGTTATAGACAACGGTCAACACCCAGCCTGTGCAACCTATGTCAAGATACGTATATATGTATATACTACCCCGATACTCACACCGCCTCCGCTTTTTATATATACTGTTGCTTAATCCTTGACTTGGCGACAAATTCTTGATCGATTCTTGATTCTTGTCGAACGTACTGTTTCACATCGAGAGCTAAATCGATGCGAGAAATCAATTGGTTTATCGTATGTTTAAAACACTGGTTTCAGTTCATTCAGGTATTACTCAAGCAACATGTTTTTTTAATTCTACTATACTGTCCTTTATACTGACACCGTTACCGCTTATGATAATATTGTTGCTTCATTATTGACTCAACGGTCAATTCTTGATGATATATGTCAAACTGTTTCAGAGCGAGACCTGCGAGCATTGGTTTATCGCATGTTTAAAACAACACTGGTCCCGTATTACACAAACAGTCTGTTTTTGACATGTGACCCCTCATACTTAACAGATCTATAACAAATTGAATGAAATTCAGTTATTCTGACTGTTACTTTACCTGAGGCACTTGTCCGAACTTATCTAATATCCGAATGCAATATCCGTTCCACTTATATATTTCAACATTATTTTCGCCTAAGGACGCACTTTTTTCATTACTTGGTTAACGGATTTTTTACAGCAATATTCCTGTCGGTAGGTGTTCTGCTATTTCAGATTTATTTCCCAAAGTGACTTTCACCACAAGTAGGCTGTTTGAAAAACTAGAATGTGCCATCAGCCATTCAGATGATCTCATATCCTACTATGATAGGGGGCGGTGGGGTAGCCTAATGGTTAAAGCGTTGGCTCGTCACGCCGAAAACCCGGGTTCGAATCCCCACGTGGGTACAATGTGTGAAGCCCATTTCTGTTGTCCCCCACCGTGATGTTGCTGGAATATTGCTGAAAGCGGCGTAAAACCAAACTCAGTCAGACAGTCCTACTATGATAGGGTTTTAAAAGACTCAGCATTTTCACTCGGTAACGTCAATTTGGCGAATTTATTTTGCAACAATGCTAAATTCGTTACAGAAAGTCGATTTCAATAAAGTAGATTTTTTAATCATTTATTTGGATTTTATTTTTCGGCTTTATTTAAAAAATGGAAGAATTTAAACTTTATTTTTCCCCCACTTTAGCAAAATTTACTGTCTGCGGATCCGTAAAACAAGTAATTAAAACAGTGTCGCCTAACATCGCACTACCTTCCCTACTGATATTCATGCTGTTGATCCCTAGATTGTCTGGTCCAGACTCGATTATTTACAGACAGCCGCCACATGGCTGGAATATTGCTGAGTGCGGGGTAAAACTAAATTCACTCACTCACTGTGAAAATAGAACCGAACAACAAACAACTTGAAGATAATATGTACAAGACATATATCACAACTGACATGTCACGGACAATTTTAGACACAATTTGAAAGGCATGGATTCCAATAAAAACACAAACCATGTGCCTTCAGACGTTTTGCAGATCAAAAAGCCACGGCGGCATGGCCAGAGTTGAATATGTGTACCCAGGAAGCTGGTCATGGAAGAACAGCGACTTTAACGTTGTGGGCAGCCAAGACATCTTGCACAACCTAGTGTGCGGCCTAGCGTAAGAATGTTCCATGCTGCTGTTCGGGAAGGAATGGTATCACCACCAGTTGAAGAACGTCATCCCTGTAGATCTGGCCGCTGACGCTACCACGGATGGTGACACACCTCAACTGTTGTTTGCCAGGCCTCCCCCCAAACCACCCCCACTACACCATATGGATGCTTGGCGTTAACCACAACGTGTTAATTCCACGCGTGCATTTTACTGGGTTCCAAAAAGGGGCGTTCAGCAATCTTGTACTGGTCAATTTACATGTTCCAAGCAAACAGTTTGTTTCTAGACCACTCCCTAAGTCCATTTTTGTCTATCGGCGAATGTTCACATTTTGAAAACGCTTTAAAATAAAATGTCTTTTAGAAGGTGGTCAAATGTAACGCGTTACATTTGGGGTTACGGTTTCTCAATAAGTAACGGATTATATACAACACACTTCTAATATCTTTACTTCACTGAGAAAGTGTAATGCCAAATATACCATAATGTTGTAATTTGTGTTGTCAGATCCAATTTTCGTGATAGACTTTGGTTTTCCCGGCGGGTTAGATTAATGGTTCACTGGAAATCAGTGATGGCACTTTGTGTTTGCGAAAGGGGCAAGCATGCTTCCTTACCGACAGCATTTTGAAATGACTCCATCGGATAGCATTCGATTAATAACTACAAATGAACTTAGTCTACAAGATTTACAAACAACATATTTTGAGAAGACCCGTTTATTAAAATGTAAGAACTCTCAAATGATAAAAGATGCAAATTGTGTGGCGCACTTATAACAGGAATGTTATGACCGCTTTACATAAGTGGATCCTTTCAACAGCTGAGTGTTTAAGGTGAAAGTTACCGTGTAGCCTCCGTGGGAGGTCCTGGACAATCTCAGGGTCCAGTTTTCACCTGCGTGCCATGGCGCCGTATAGGCCATCGCCATCCTTCAGTTTAACGGGGTTGAAGCAGAGCTTACACCGGCACTCCTTGTGGTCATCCTTGCAAAGCCTTACGAAAGCCTTACATGATCTCCGAAGCATGCAGCGACGTGCACAGTCGATGCTGCTGTAGCTCTTGGCTGCGCCCGGGCAGTCTTTGTCGTTCACGACCTTGCCCCTTGTGAGCCTCATCATACCACAAAGAGCACTGCTAAGAAGAGCCGTCATTAGGAGGACATACACGAGCCTGTAGGACGCCATCTTGGATGAAGACTGCAGCAGAAGATGAATACAGCATTGTTCACCATAACACATATTACTTGCACGACACATTGAGTTAAAATAGTTCGGATAAAACGGGTCTTTTCTGTCAATATATATTCCTATCTCAAAAATTACGGCATCTGAGAACCTGGTTACGATGCAACGATATTTATTAGTAACAGATTGAACATTTATGCTTCATCGGTCAGTTCAGTAAAGTTTCATTACTTTTCTCAAACTTTACCTGTTCGTGAAGATTTATAAATATACAAACCTGTTATAACCCTTGTGCTACTGTATACAGCATACAGGATGGATGCAGTGTATAGTCAGCTTTACACAGTTGAGTGTGGCCGTACATGGCTTATAAATTTAGTTTCAAACTTATACCACATATGTCATATCAGTGAATGGCTGATCGTGTTACCTGTCACAAGCATATTGGTTCTGTCAGGGCGACACAAGCTATCAGATATAGATTCATACACAATGTTGTTTGTTCAGCCATTCTGTATATAGACTGTGCTATAGTGGAAAGATGTAAAATGTCAAACAGATTTGTTGATTTGGTTAATGAACTCACATTTGTTTAATTACATACAGTCAACGTTTTTAGAACTGACACTGCCTTCTTTCGTGCAATCATATTTAAAAGCTTATGAATTTCAACATATCCGGTGGGAAGAATTTTGTTTTGGTAGTTGAAGTCAGATTTATGTTGCTATGCCGAGTTACCTCCCTTAGTTGTATCAGGACGTACGTGTATGATCACACCTTTATAAATGGTAGTTAGTTTGTTAGCACCATAAGATCATGCCTTTCAGTGACTGTGAAGTGTCCACGAGCTACTGGTATACTTTCAGAAGTATACACATCTACTACTGAAATACGGTTCCACGTGACGTTAAAACCCACACTTCAGGAGAGCGAATTCGATCTTAACCTGACATAGGTTTTCAACTGATCATCAATGCATATGTGTTCAGTAGTGAAACTGGTTACAGTTACCAACATTTCAAGCCGGATTAAACATTTTCATTTCGTAGATTTGAATAAATCTGCATACCAGTGAGGTATCATTAAGCCCAGAATTAACACTTTTCTCTTTATTTCTGAATTCAATGTGAAGATTAATGTGTGTAAAACATTGTATAATGCAGTGGAGTAGTTGCTAGCACGATAGTTCCATCTTTATAGCAGGGATTTTATATTACGTTCTGGTTGCAAATCGTATATCGCTTAATGTACTTAATGCTTTCAGCAATGATGGCTCTATACATGAAAAAAACAAAGTCCACGTTCATTGCTATTTATTTATTTCGTCGATCAACGATTCTTTTAAGCAATCACTTCACCATTTCAAACAGTGATAATTAGGTTGGAGAAAAAAGTAACACATATTTGTCCATGGCAAACCTTTAACACCTATATCCAATTTTCTAAGTTTCTCGTAATGTTAATGGCTAATGAGGATATATTTTACCATGGCATGATCATATTTGTTTGTGCAGTGTAGCAATGAGAATAACTTGTTAACGTTGAAAGGACACATGTACGAGAGAGAAGTGAGCGAATGAGCGAGTATTTCTTAACGCCGAATAAGACTGAGTAGAAAACGGGGGTGTCATAAAAAGTATCATTTACAATAATATGTTTTTCTGGCATGAGCCAAGCCAGTCGTATTCTGCTGCCATACATCTTATCAATGATTGAGATTCCGAGACTTTGGAGTTTCTAAGAAGAAGATTTTAATGATTTGCTTTTCATTAATTTCTTTGTAGATTATACCATTGTAATTTTTAATTTTTATTTCATTCTGCATAGTATACCATAGTGGCAGATAAACTGCTTGACAGTACAACTACTTGTCACCACATGAATAAACATGAGGAAACTGATAATTCCACATTCACTTCTACTTCCTCTCACAGTTAATCATTATCTTAATCCCCCTCCCCTCTTTTCGCTGTCTCGAAGGCTTCAAGGCTCTGTTCCAGATTGAAGCGATGAGTGATGAATGGCTTGACATCAATCTGCCCAGACGCAATCATAGACAGAGCAGTGGGGTAACTGAAACAGAGTGAGTGAGTGATGAGTGGCTTGACATCAACCTGCCCGGACACCACCATAGACAGAGCGGTGGGGTAACTGAAACAGAGTGAATGAGTGATGAGTGGGTTGACATCAACCTGCCCGGACGCCACCATAGACAGAGCAGTGGTGTAACTGAAACAGAGTGAGTGAGTGGTGAGTGGCTTTACATCAACCTGCCCGGACGCCATAATGGACAGAGCATTGGGGTAACTGAAACAGAGTGAGTGAGTGGGTGGGTGGATGGATGGATGTGTTTGAGTGGGTTAGTTAGTGGGTGGGTGTTGAGTGAGTGAGTGATGAATGGCTTGACTTTAACCTGCCCAGATGCCACCACAGGCAGAGCTGAAAACACTGAAACAGGCAGAAAGACGAATTGTTTGACATGCATCTGTTCTATTTAAAGGAACATGTTTTGCCCAATCGTCTGAAAGAAACATCATGTAAAATTCTGTTGATCATGCTTGTTGAAAATCCGGTTTTCCGATGGCGACCCTATTAGGTGAGTAAGAGCCTCCGGAAGTCAGACTCGCGGACGTCATCGAAAAGCATCGTATCCCAAATGAGTAGATCGATGCCCGTGACTCGATGATTTATAGACACACAAGGAATACTGCAAAATCAACAAACAAAAACTCTTCAACACATACCTATCTTCCCTTGACTCACCAGTTGGCATATCGTAGGTTGCCTCTAATGTCCACCTCCCTCAGGGCCGCGTTCAATATCGGCAACTCAATAGTGGATGCGCCAAGGCCAACCAAAACGACACATCCGCCTGAGGCTGTTGCCTGGCAACACGATATAAATCAGTGGTCCAAAACCGTAATATTAATTAATAGGTATTACAATGTAACATATCGAAATTGATTAGGTCTTATTTTATATGGAATATCATAGTTTATATGAATGATCCCATAAGTATTAACATCCGAAAATAATACATGACTATCTAGTTTATCACTGTTTATCACCTTCACCTTTCTGTTACCATGGTTACTCACATATATGGGAGTTCTGATACGTGTATGCATGTGATATGACTTTTCAGTTACCCTGGTTACTCACATATATGGCCGTCCAGATGCTGGGTGTCGCTCCGCTACACTCAATAGTCTTGTCTGCGGGATGCCCGAGGGTCTCCTGGATCTTCTGAGCTGTTACAGCGGGATCTCTGCTTGTTACTTTGAATGTGTAGTCGGCCCCAAGCTTGCTAGCAAACTCAAGTCGCTTTTCGTCAATATCTGCAATACATGTACGGTGGTAATTCGAAGGACATAACAAATCTTTCAGAATCAAGGTAATTCACACAGCTGGCATCAGTTTTCATCACATATGGACAGCGACCATCGGGAGATCTTGTCGTAACTGGAACAAATCACGCAGTCAAGAGATTCGGTTTGAAATTTGGGATGTTAATGAGGAAGTCGGCCAGGAGATGTGCCATATGCCAGTAGCACATGGCAATGTTCCTCGAAATTTATAGCTTTTCTCAGCGGGTCTGTGATATAATATTACCTGCACTGCTCCGAAAAGGTGAAGACCCGTGAAGGTCCGGGTTAGAATTGATCTTCAGTAACCGGGATCGGGTGGTCAGGCTCGCTGACTTGGTTGACACATGTCATCGGTTCCCAATAGCGCAGATCGATGCTCATGCTGTTGATCACCGGATTGTCTGGTCCAGACTCGATTATTTACAGACCGCCGCCATATATCTGGAATATTGCTGAGTGCGGCGTAAATCTAAACTCACTCACACACTCCGAGAAGGTGAAACAGTGACCCACTAATGATACCCGCTTGGGGTTCTATGGGCATTAGGTCACTATGGGCACTATGCCAAAAGGTATCAACTCTGAAGTTAAGATGTGGATCAAACGGATGGCCCCCCGGGCTCATCCTCCATTACAGTTCCTGCGTCCAATATTGATCAGGATTCTGCATGCAGTTGCCCTTTCCAATAAAGCATGCAGCTATCAGTCTGGAGCGTGATGTTTACCAGAGATGATATTCTTCATGTACATGTTGAACATGCTCAGTGTTTAAAGCCACATCGTACTTTGCATACGTTACTTGCATAGCAGCTAATAAATCAATGAGTTTAACATGAGATATAGACTAGCGATAAGTCTCTGAATATATATAATTTTGATAGTAACAAATACACCCATTTAAATTGAAAAGGAGCCCAAGTGAGATGGGAGATTCAGACCTGAACCAGAAGAAATCTGGACCTGCTTCATTTAGGGCTTTACCATTGGACTGTGAGGCTGACTACAGGAGATGCTAACTTGTGTCCTTTGGACATACGGAAGGAAAGTTTGGCCTATTCACAGATAAGATATGACTTAACATGCCTTAAGGTATTATTCCTAGAACTGTGAGGAGGTTTGGAGTAAGAATTTGTAAAGCTATACAATTTCAGCTTACAGATATGAGTGTTACAGAAACAGTTGTGGATACTTTGAGGATAGGAACTGGTCCAGACTCTTTACTGACCAGCGTCATATAGCTGGAACTTTAGACAACAAACCAAACAACCAAATTAAGTGGACATAATGAGAACCCCATGCTCAATCATGGGAACATGATTTTGAACATGAGGAGGTGTTCACAACATCCAAGTACCCCGAACTGACTTGGCCGAGCATCCCATCCCAGACGCTCTCGATCTGCCAGTGATGTTCAACGCTGTACCGTCGGCAACTTGTCCCAGGAGCTGCCAGTGATGTCCAAAGCTGCATCGTCAGCAACGTGTCTCTGGAGCTGCCAGTGATGTCCAACGCTGTACCGTCAGCAACTTGTCTGCCAGGAGCTGCCAGTGATGAGCTGCCAGTGATGTCCAAAGCTTCGTATTGTCAGGAGCTGCCAGTGATGTCCAACTTGTCTCAGGAGCTGCCAGTGATATCCAAAGCTGTATCGTCAGCAACTTGTCTCAGGAGCTGCCAGTGATGTCCAACGCTGTACCGTCAGCAACTTGTCTCAGGAGCTGCCAGTGATATCCAAAGCTGTATCGTCAGCAACTTGTCTCAGGAGCTGCCAGTGATGTCCAACGCTGTACCGTCAGCAACTTGTCAGCAATTTGTCTCAGGAGCTGCCAGTGATGTCCAAAGCTGTATCGTCAGCAACTTGTCTCAGGAGCTGCCAGTGATATCCAAAGCTGTATCGTCAGCAACTTGTCTCAGGAGCTGCCAGTGATGTCCAATGTACCGTCAGCAACGCTGTACCGTCAGCAACTTGTCTCAGGAGCTGCCAGTGATGTCCAACGCTGTACCGTCAGCAACTTGTCTCTGGAGCTGCCAGTGATGTCCAACGCTGTACCGTCAGCAACTTGTCCCTGGAGCTGCCAGTGATGTCCAACGCTGTACCGTCAGCAACTTGTCCCTGGAGCTGCCAGTGATGTCCAACGCTGTACCGTCAGCAACTTGTCTCTGGAGCTGCCAGTGATGTCCAACGCTGTACCGTCAGCAACTTGTCCCTGGAGCTGCCAGTGATGTCCAACGCTGTACCGTCAGCAACTTGTCCCTGGAGCTGCCAGTGATGTCCAACGCTGTATTGTCAGCAACTTGTCCCTGGAGCTGCCAGTGATGTCTAACGCTGTACCGTCAGCAACTTGTCCCTGGAGCTGCCAGTGATGTCCAACGCTGTACCGTCAGCAACTTGTCTCTGGAGCTGCCAAGTGATGTCAACTTGTCCCTGGAGCTGCCAGTGATGTCTAACGCTGTACCGTCAGCAACTTGTCTCAGGAGCTGCCAGTGATGCCCAGACTGCACTGTCCTTGAATCACTAGACATCTCGGGTCGATTTTTCGATCTGAAGGTTGTGGCATAAAAGGATGGTTTATCAAGCAGCTTACCTGTGATGATGACTTTCGCTGCACCCCGGGACTTGGCTGTTAGAAGGTTGACGAGACCAATCGGACCTGGAGTCAGAAGATGATATCAGTAGTTTGTATCAGGAATGTATGTTGTAAATGTAAACCAGTAAGTGAAATATTACTCAGAATTTCAGTGTTCATTCATGAAATCTAGATCGGTCAAATAGATATACTGGATGCTAAATAGATGATTACCGTCGGGCAGTTTACAGGGACCGGTCACTTTTAGGGTGCTTCTGACAAGAAAACCAGATTTGCGCCACTTTGTCTCTGATACCATCATGTACACCCACCTGCGCCACAGATCAACACCTTGTCCCCGAGTTTAATATTAGCTCTGTTGCAAGCATGCACAGCGACAGACAGTGGCTCCAGAAAAGCGCCTTCCTCTGTGCTCACATGGTCGGGTAACCTGTCATGTAATAGACGTACATGTCACTGAAACGTTGGACCAACACTGACAAGAAGCAACATCTGCCATCAATCTAATTGATACTATTATATATAAAGTGAGTTAATAAGCGTTTCACTGCTTGCTTATGACACTGTTAAGGCAACAAGATAAATTAGCTTATAGATAAAAAAAACAAACTCCGATGCTTCATTTTGAAGGTATCAGTTGACACTTTGGAGTGAGTGGGTGAGTGAGTGAATGAGTGAGTGAGTGACTGAGTGACTGAGTGAGTTGGGTTCACCTCTGCTTTGAACAGTATTCAAGGCGCTTAGAAGTTTGACCTTATTGTAGGGGGAATGCCAGAAATGAGCTGGTTTTAGACATATACTATAGAGATGAAACCCACGTGTACCTCTTGGTGTGGACAAACCTAGAAAGTTAATCGGGGCACACCAGGATTAGAAGTCTAGGTTTCTGTCGTGCTAAAGGTGAAGCACAACGACAAAGAGTTCTTGTGACCCTGACAAGTTTGACATGATTTTCGAAATAAACTTTTTAAAAGCAAGATCTTAGCGGGAAGAGCTGAATGGGAAAGGAGTTGGCTCACGGTTCCATCTATCACGTGGGGAAATGTGTGCAGTCAAATGCTGATGCAGATGGCACAAGAGAGCCACCTTCAGTCGATTAAGTCTTTGTGAATTCAATATGGATAAAGTAATTACACCTGGTTTGAGTGAGATTTCGTTTAGAAAATCAATTCAACACTGCTGGAACTGCACATGAATAATCAGGGTTTCAGAAGGTACGTGGTTCCTGCACATGACATATATTGACACTGGTTGACATTGTGGTCTGGAGAATTACACAGAGTGACTCACTTGTAGCAGAAATCCGCAGCATGGGTGTAGAATCTGGACAGGTTTCCGTGGTCAGGGGGCGTGGCACAAAACACCACGTGTGGGCACAGATTATAGCGCCCACCCTTGCAGTACTGGCAAATTCTACATGGCACCCCTGGCTCAATAGCAACACGGTCACCTAAAACAATTTGTAAGTCAAATAGTTTTTAACTCAGATACATATATCACAATAGCAATAACACATAACCAATATGTCAATTTGTACTTGCATACTCTACACGGAACCCCTGGCTTAATGGTAAGTTGGTCACCTACAAATTAGGTTTAAATCGAGTGACATGAAAATAAAACATCAAATAGTTCTTCATCCGAGTACATCTATTAAAAAATGCAATTACACATAACAAATATGTCAACCATCACGCATACACTACATCTAACCCCAGAAATACCATTCTTGTATTTATCAGAACATCGAGATTTCGTTGAACTATGGTTCGGAGAAGAAATTTGTACTGTGAAATTAATAAGTATACTATGAAGTTGGATTGCCTATGAAACGTATTATTAGACTGGTTGTTTGCTGTTTAGCGCCGCGCTCAGCAATATCCCATCTATGTAGATAGAGTAACAAAGTATGGACCAGACAATCCGGTGACAGGCTTCATGGACGACAATGCTAGGCCACTTCGTGTACGCGCCCTTGGAGATTTCTAACGTCAAGAGGCGGTAGCACCTTGGCCAACCTGGAGTCCAGATCTCAATCCCACATAGCATGTTTGGGTCATTATGAGCAGAATACGCCAGAAAGATCCTTCAGTACATAATCTTGATTTATTGGAACAAGCCCCCCATCAAGAATGGATCGCACTACCTCTACGTCATATTCAACGTCTGATACACACAAAGAGGTATTGCACTTCGCGGAATTTACACCACATATTGACATTGTGGTCTTTTATTGATAATTGTAATTGCTTCTCTGAATAAACTTCAGTTTTTCTTTCTTTTTGTGCACGTAGATTTGCCATTCAAATATTTTTAAGTGTCAGTTTATCCAGATTGTAACTTAAGTTGGGCGCTGGAAAGGTTTCTTTGCTGCAGTTTAATGCTAACTGATCGATACTACGTTAAATGTGAGGCGCTGCAGTACTTTGTTTCATGTGTATAATGAACGTGGGTTAACGTGGTGAATAAGTGCCCAAATGTCCAAGAATAATTCTGTTGCATCTTGTGTGTGTAACAATAGGATAGGCAACAAGCATGCGTTCATTAATACTAACGTATTTGATACAGACTTGAAAGTCAATAAATGGTGTTTGACACTAACAATGACAAGTCCAGTGTATTTTCGCAATGAGCAGTTGGATGAATGAAACGGTTGTCTGACAGTATTAGCATACACGAAGGTAGAGTCGAGTTTCGAGCGCGTGGATGCACTGTCGCCCACAGGGGCGTGTCACGCTTAGAAACAGCGTTAGAAAGACATGTAGGTATATAGACCCTACCCTGGTACTATATAAAGGATAGTACTAGGGTAGGGTCTATATACCTATTTGTCTTTCTAACGCTGTTTCTAAGCGTGACACGCCCCTGTGCTGTCGCCACTGGATACTGTGGGTTACTTGTAATAAGATATCCATGTCACTTATGATCATTTCACTTATGAACTAAGATCTCCTTATTGGACAACCGCTACACAATATCAGTGTTGTTCAGTGTTGTTAATGAGATAATAAAGCATTGGCAGAAGATAACATGAGATAGGCCAACAATTTATACCCATCACCCCTGGAACTTAATAGATTATGCCACTGGTCCCAATTCATAAAGGTCAATAGTCAGGTCAAGGTTATTCCCGCCTCTTGTCTTCCGGTAGTTTTATCTTGTGTTACCTCTGTCTGCAGAGTAGCGTCCCTTGGGAACGCCGCAAACCTGTTGTCATGGTTTCGAATCCCAGTTCGTCGCGATTAATTCACTTGTTTGTGGTAAACGTTTAATACCTGCATCACTTCGGGCTTTCCTCTCACATTAAGCTGAAAGGCTGTGATATAAATGGTCCAGCTCACTCAATCACACACTCATTCGCCCAAAACTATGCCTAAGATGCTACATATCGGCTTACCAAGTTTGAGTGATGTGACCCCTGGTCCAAGCTTGGACACAACTCCACTGGCCTCGTGTCCCAGAATCATGGGAGCCTTAACCACGTAATCCCCAATCTTCCCATTCGTCCAGAAATGTACGTCCGATCCACAAATTCCAACACTGGACATAGATAACTGCACCTCTGACACCAACACGAAGAAAGCATTAGCTGACGAGGTGGCCAGGGATTCATAAGGAACACAGTCATACCATAAGGCTTAAGTTGGGTTTAATCTGCATGATATGATAATTGGAGTTTACTGTCGTAAGCTCTCAATGATCGAACAATGTTTATGTATTATTCAGGAACACATCGGGTAGTTTCTGTCGGTCTTTTATTATAAGAAAGTGAACCATTTTACAACATTAAAAACTCGTTACCTCCTTGTTTGGGTTCTGGCACTGGCACTTCCTCCTACAGCAAGAATTCAGCATGTATGAGTGCACCATAACGTCACAATCTCGATTATTGAACGAAACAAGGTCCCATGACCTAAATGCCCTTCAAAGACTCTAAGGTTCCATGAGGCATATAAGGCAAAACAGGTGAAAATAATATGAATGGATCACTGAAAATCAGTGATGACACCAGGTGTTAGAGAAAAGGGTTAGCAATAACTTCCTGATTTCACCACGTGTTACACGCATAAAAAGAGAATATTGTGTATTTTTTTACCAACAGAACGATGCCTGCAGACATGCAGTGCCTGTTATGTATTTGACACAAATACAGCCTTTAAGCATTGACCGTGTTTTCTTAATACGTGCAACGTTTGAAGGGTGTTTTGTACAACCTGGAAAGTTATACCCAGAACGTTTGAGCAATAACTCAGGAAGTCTCTTTCACTTACTACTGAATGTTTTTATCCAACATTTTAACTGTTTGTTTTATACCGCTATCCTTAGCAATATTCCATATCTATAAACAGTCTGGACCAGACTATCTAGTGATTGACGTCATGAACATGGGACACAGTGACAATCAATCAGCTGGAGAATACGAAATGTAAGATTTACGCAGTGCTTTTAGGGTTATAATATCAAAACATGGTACATGGGATAAGCAAATATACAGTTCAATACTAACAAGTCTGAGGTCGCCTTTCTTGTACATGATGACGGCAAGATTCTTGTCTGCCATTGTGCCACTTCTACAGGTATCACAAGCTTGTGTAACGAGGGTTCCAGGAGCACACCTTGTGTTTGACTGGGGGATGACTTATGCAACTCAAGCAACGGCTCGTGTGCAACATGTAACTGGATATCATCTGTGTCAGCATGCACTGGGGTGTTGTTTTATCTAAAATATCAAGGCCAGTGGAACAATAGCTTTAGTGTAATGTCCCTTGCCTCTCTCTCCCTTCCCCGGTCCTCTCGCTCTCAGATTACCTCTCCCCCTTTCGCCCTGTTTCAATGAAAACTGGTGTTATCGGTATCTTAACCTGGAATTGCTGGTATCTTTGGAGATGTGTCTTCACAGGACGTATAGATTTAGATCAACTCTTGACACTGCAGGTATACCTGCCTCGTGGTATAATCAGGTAATCAACAGCGGCGTGCAGGTGAATACTGTACATCTCCGCGGACAACAACATGTTTTTTTCCGTTAATCCCTGCTGTGACCTAGGGAAGGTTACTTAAACATTCATTCACAGAACAACCATATATACTGAGTCAAAAAAGAAACTTCACAAAATGTAATTTGAAAAATAATGAATAATTTTTCTCTGATGATACATCTATGTATCCGAAATGGGATCCCTATCTTTCGACTCTAGAAAAACGTGAGCAAAACCCACTCAAACCCATCCATTCGTCGTGCAAATGACGTTAGTGCCAAATCAGGTTTTGCACGTGCAGTCGATCACGTGATCTGCGCATCGAAGTTTTCTTTATATGCACGTGTTTGCATTGGCCTCAAGAATTGAAAAAAACACTTTTAAACCACAGTTCTAACGGTACTTGAAATGCCACGATTGTCAAGTGTGCAACGTGAACGTGCCGTTGGCATGTTGCAAGCGGGAAGATCAGTTATTGACGTCGCAAGAGCAATGGGATGCAGCCGTCGTACTGTGTATGACTTGCGAGGTCGTCTACAACAAACTGGCACCACTTCTGATCGCCCAAGGTCGGGTCGTCCACGTGTGACGTCACGAGCAGAAGACCGTCAAATCGTCCTATGTCACCTACGTGACAGATTTCTGCCGGCTACACGAACCAGGGCTGAGATGTTTAGAGGTCGACTGTCCTCACAGACCATTCGAAATCGGTCGAAATCTCCATTCTCGACGTCCATATCGTGGGCTAATATTGACGCCGTTTCATCAACGTCAACGTCTGCTGTGGGCCCAACGTCACCTCCGATGGACCCAGAGAGACTGGAATCGAGTCGTCTTTAGCGATGAATCCAGGTTTACCCTCAGATTCGCGGACGGCAGGCATAGAGTCTGGAGACGACGTCGTGAACGGTATGCCCAATGTTGTGTACAGGAAGTCGACAGATTCGGGGGCGGAAGTTGCATGGTGTGGGGTGCTTTCTGTGGGAACAACCGTTCCCGACTTCTGGTCATCGGTGGAAACCTCACCCCTGGTGCTCACCCCTGAACTCGTTCCTTTCATGGCGGCTCATGGCCCAGGTCTACAGTTCCAGCATGATAATGCTCGGCCGCATACCGCGATGTTGACACGAAATTTCCTTCAAAACGCTGGAATCAACGTCATGGACTGGCCATCGAGGTCCCCTGACCGTAATCCAATAGAGCACGTTTGGGATGCACTTGGGAGAAGGCTTCGTGGTCTTAGGAACCAACCTCAGAATTTGCAGGAACTTGGCGCTGCCTTGCAAGAGCAATGGCGCAGAATCCCCAACCACGTGTTCACAAGCATCAGACAGTCGATGAGGAGACGGTGTTTGGCAGTTGTGAATGCGCGGGGCGGCCATACACGATATTGAACTGAGAAATTTCGCATTTATATTCTTGTGACTTGACATTCTGTATACTCATGTTTTGGAACGGCGGTGTAGCCTAATGGAACTGATTATGGCACTGTCAGTGTATCGAGTACATCACACATCCGCCTGTGTTCATAAGAAGCATATTTGACTTGTAAATGACTGAGACATGAACAGGTTATTGAGACCGACTTCTTGGGGTAAACATGTGCAAGGAGTGCATATCTGTTATCGGCATTTACATCGTGAAACCCTTGAATCAGTGAGTTATCCGATGTTCGACACAACCGCAAAATGATGACTAAATATGGAATAACGCTGGAACCCAACTGTTTCTTTGAGACAAGCGTAAAGTCGACACATCAAAGTTCGAGACAAGTGGGTTTGGCTTTAAAAGCTTATACACTGTATTTGACTGTGTCTTACACAAATGGAAAATCATGTACATTTCAATGGTTATCTTTATGGGTCTCTACGATAATGGTTCATGCTTCTGCAAAAGTATGGGTTTGCTTTGGGTAGGTATCGCAGTCGACTCAGGGGTGAAGGTTTGCCAACGCTCAGTCACAGAAAATAAATATTCTGATTGAAACAAACACCATATAAATTAAAAAGAAAGCAGTGAGATGTGGAAAATCTGGACTTTCTGTTAGAAAGTGCTGGGTGGAAGAGAAAAAAATATGATTCAGGGACCGTGATACAGACTAGGATGATGGTTAAATATAAGACTACTTCAGCAATGGCTTTGTCGGAAGTTGAAAGCAATATAACATGAGATGAATACTTTCCATGTGTATTCACTGCATAACAAACAAGATAAATATACAACTATTCTGTGAAGTCGTATTTATTCCATAACTCTGGGTAATACAAAAAAGTAGAGAAAATATATGCACATGACAAACATGATGACATCATGTTCCTTTACCCTGGACATACTAACCCAACCAGTCCATTGCTGCATTCCTTGGGGTTAGTAATTAGGACTACTGACTTGTTCTAATCAGATACTTTCCTAATGAAAGTCTACTTCATTGTCTGTTTATCCATATATTTACAATCATGTGGCAAACCCGAAATTGCATGTTAAAATATCATACTACTTATGACAAATCATCGCATATAGATAATGCATTATAAAAATTTATCATCATCAGTCAACACAGTTATGAACTAGTGGTGATTAGTAATCATTACAAAGTTATCACATAGAAACATTTTTGCCAGTATAAAATGTTGGAAAATACTCATGTTATGGAGATGATGTAATATGTAAGATATCGCATAACAACACTAAAATCAACATTCTACTAACCAATCAAAATTCTTGCCCCTCATTAGTACCAAGCAATGTGTTCCCCCAAAGCGTATTTAGTGTGTTAATTGAGCAAAATGCTGATTATTTTGTAAAAAACACTTGGAGTCTTGAGCTGCCATTGATGTTGGTCCTCTTGAAACCATCCACCAGATACCTCCAGTATATAGCAATATTAATGCAAACAGCTACATGTAAACCTCTACATGCATTATTAGCCATTCTCTTGAGACACACTTGCTTGCCTAACCAGAACAAAACTGAGGACTATTTGTCCCGAAGTCACCCAGCTATTTCCCATACTGCCATGTCTTCTGACCTGTTGGCTTACTGATCACTGGTCTGAACATAACTAAACACAAATTGAACTCGTACATTAAGCTTGAAACATACAATAAAAGAACTTAAATGCAATTTTCAGTCAGTTGTTGGATGCTTTTGGTCTGATAAATGCAAATTCCAGTGGAGTTTTCAGAATGACAAAAACATCGTCACAGGAGAGCAGTGTGGTTTATAAAAATTGTGATGTTTAGATTTAAGTTTTGCATAACACATGACAGATACATCTAACCACATGCATGTATCTAAGAAACAGTTTAAATACTGTGGAGGGTATAATATCATTACTTACATATCATGATGCTGTGAAGTTCACCTAAAAGGTTTAACATTTTGAATAATTGTTCACACATTTTCAATGAGCTAAAATACACAATATGGCACTGTACTGTACAGAATTTGTGTAATAATCAGAGAGCGACAGTTTCCTGTGGTTTTGAGCTTAATAATTCAGAAAATGTAATTGGTCATAAAAAAATGTATGAACACAAAGCTGAAAGTGGTGTTTCTTCCAGGTGAACAATTGGAAAAGGACAAAAATCCTTTGGATTGTTTACATTAATTGAAAGCAGTACCCTGTTACCTCACAAAATCTTGAACAATAGCTAAGGATTTCGAGAGCATGAATAACAGCACCAGTCATGTCAGATGCATTTTAGCTTAATGACAAGAAAGAAGAATGTTTGAACAGTAATGATCAAACATTTTGCCGAAAACATTTTGAACAATATTTCAAAACACTCTGTTTGAGAATTACAAATGTTTTTAAATGATAATTCTTAATAACCACTTGAAACAGGCAACTGGTTACAATATTTTGAATGTGTTTATTCTGAACTTACTGCAAGAAATACAGTCATAAAGATTACACAAATATTTTTTCCCTTTTATCATAAATATTTAGAGTAAACAGAGAGAACTACCTTGCTGCAGGGCCTGTACTAACTTTCTGAAGGACATCATCAACATAGTCTCTTCATTTGCCTCATACATTTTAATGTCTTGTTAGAAATTATTAAATAAATCTCAGTATATATAGGTGGAGACCATTAGAGAGCAGATCATGAAGTTCCCATCAAGATTCTACTTCCTCTCACAGTTAATCATAATCTTAACCCCCTCCCCTCTCTTCGCTGCCTCAAAGGCGTCAAGGCTCTGTTCCAGCTTGAAGCGGTGAGTGATGAGTGGCTTGACATCAACCTGTCCGGACGCCACCATAGACAGAGCAGTGGGGTAACTTGACATGAGGACGCCACCAAACAGAGTGAGTGATTGAGTGAGTGAGTGGGAGAGTGATGAGTGGCTTGACATCAACCTGTCCGGACGCCACCATAGACAGAGCAGTGGGGTAACTGAAAGAGAGTGAGTGATTGAGTGGGAGAGTGATGAGTGGCTTGACATCAACCTGCCCGGACGCCACCATAGACAGAGCAGTGGGGTAACTGATACAGAGTGAGTGATTGAGTGAGTGAGTGGGAGAGTGATGAGTGGCTTGACATCAAGAGCCTGCTGAAAGAGAGTGAGTGATTGAGCGGGGAGAGTGATGAGTGGCTTGACATCAACCGGACGCCACCATAGACAGAGCAGTGGGGTATACTGAGTGAACAGAGTGAGTGATGAGTGACATCAAGTGACGCCACCATAGACAGAGCAGTGGGGTAACTGAAACAGAGTGAGTGATTGAGTGAGTGAGTGGGAGAGTGATGAGTGGCTTGACATCAACCTGCCCGGACGCCACCATAGACAGAGCAGTGGGGAAACTGAAAGAGTTAGTGAGTGATGAGTGGCTTGACATCAACCTGCCCGGACGCCACCATAGACAGAGCAGTGGGGTCACTGAAACAGAGTGAGTGAGTGATGAGTAATTTGACTTTAACATTGGTGTAAATAAGTAAGTGTATGACAGATAAGCAAGCATACAAATCAATCCAAGTCGTTGCGACAACATGCAATCAGCTCATGTCAATTTTGTGGTTCTTTAAACAGGCATTGAATACTATGGGTCACCTCTACTCTGAAATCACTTGGAGACTCACAGTGCATATTGGTGGTATGTATATTAAAGGACATAATTCAGTCCCCAGCCAAAACATAGTCAAACAATGTGCCCAGTGGTTGGTTGGTGATCAAAGGGAGGTAACTCCATACATATTCATAAATAGTATGTTTTTGTGTTCATTCATTTATATTAATTCTTCTCTAAATTAGGGTCCAGAAGTGTCAAATAGTTGAACGCAAGCTATTAAATATTTTAATAATGTGATGATGTTACAAACGAAAATGGGATGAGTTTCTGAAACAGTACATGTGCATGAATATTTTGTTTTTCAACTGGTCATAAACCTTGTTTTAGATATTCTTGAATCATGTAATAAAACCTGGAAATTCCTGTGAAACCTTTGACTCACCAGTTGACATATCTGAAGATACCTCTAATGTCCACCTCTCTCACAGCCGCGTTCACTATCGGCAGCTCAACATCAGCAGCTCCTAGGCCAACCAACACCACACATCCACCTGATGCTGTTGCCTGGCAACATGAAAAAGAATAATGTGGCAGTGTGAACTGTGTTATCTGTTACCATGGTAACTCAAGTTCCTGGCTTCTCAGATTAAGGTATGCATCAACAAGTAGGTTATGATCTGCATGTTACCATGGTTACTCTCAGATTCCAGTCCCAAATTCTGTGCACAGTGCCTAGATACAGACTAAAACGATTTGGATTCAGATCATTTGCCTATCAATCAGCTGTTCTATGGAATTCTCTGCCTGAAGATCTCAAAACAGCCAAAAGCCTGCTCTCCTTCAAAACTCTCCTCAAAACGTTTCTATTTAAAGTACTTGTCTAGACTCTCACCCAAATAACTTTACTTGTAGCGCCATGAGCATACCAGCTGGCATGGAGTTTGGCGCGTTACAAATTCACTCATTATTATTATACCATTGCCCTCATGCGGGTTTTCTCTAGGTGTATGTATATTGCATGACCTACTGTTACCCTGAAGTTCTTGAAAGGCCAAGTTAGACAAACATGAATACACGACACGTTTCACAGATAACAACTTCTTTTTATTCTTTATCACGATGATAACAATGGTATTTACTGTTATCCCAGTTACTCACAAATATGGCCGTCCTGATGCTGGATGCCACTCCGCTACACTCAATGGTCTTGTCTGCGGGTTGACCCAGGGTCTCCTCGATCTGTTGAGCTGTTACACGAGGATCTCTGCTAGTTACTTTGAGTGTGTAGTTGGCCCCAAGCTGGCGAGCAAACTCCAGTCGCTTCTCATCAATATCTGCAATATGTGCATCCTATTTGAGAGCTTACAAACACAGGAAGGTAATGGTTAGCATGCAGATTCCTTTCTCCTGAGACTTTGAAGAAAAGGACATTTTGGCTTTATTCAAAATAAAGGAAGTACAATGTACAATAGCTGTGGGGAAGTATGGTGTATATGAGTGTTTTAAAGATAAGCCTAAACTAGTAAAAGGTAAAATCAAATCTGGACTAGACAAACCAGATTGGGATGCTGCTGACATTGATATGCTTCAAATCAACATACTTCAGGACAGTACTGGCCGTTTGCTTTCACAAGACTATTTTTGTAGTCAGTCTCTGTTCATCTGGGCAGCTCACCTGTGATGATAACATCCGCTGCTCCTCTTGACTTGGCTGTTATCAGGTTGACAAGACCAATAGGACCTGGAGGCAGTACATATAGGAACTGAAAACATCTTCAGTGATTGGACAGGTTGCACAAGTATGAGCACGAGTATTTGACTGGGAATTTCTGCTGTATTCAACAATTCAACAACATGTATTATATGGGCATATACATAATGGAGGACTGATCAGGATAACCACTCTGTCAGTATACGAAATATTAACCACTTGACCTTGTAACCCCTCTGCACCACAGGTCAACACAATCAACATGTTGTCTCAGATATCAGGACTTTCACCCCTCTGCAGTACAGGGCTTAGTGCCACAAAGTGATCAAAGTGCTAAGATCGTCTTAATTCTATGTTAGATTATAGGAACTATGGTCACCATAGTGATAAGATTGCTTTGTGAAGTGGCTCCAGATCAACACCTTGTCTCTGATATCAGCAGATTCTCTCACCTGCACCACAGATCAACACTCTGTCCCGAGTCCGATATTAGCTCTATTGCAGGCATGTACACCTACCTGCACCACAGATCAACACTCTGTCCCCTAGTCCGATATTAGCTCTGTTGCAGGCATGTACACCTACCTGCACCACAGATCAACACTCTGTCCCCTAGTCCGATATTAGCTCTGTTGCAGGCATGTACACCCACAGACAGTGGCTCCAGCAGAGCACCTTCCTCTGTGCTCACATGGTCCGGTAACCTGGCAACAGATGACTCTACAAATAGTATCCCCAGCATAATGTAACCAGGTCACACAAATAAACAGCTAAATCTTTCCTCAGTTGATAGACTTTTGTTTGATACTCTTACCACGGAAGAGGCATACTAGAATGAACACAGAACTCACTTGTAGCAGAAATCCGCAGCATGGGTGTAGAATCTTGCCAGGTTTCCATGGTAAGGGGGCGTGGCACAAAATGCCATGTCAAGACAGAGATTATAACGTCCAGTCTTGCAGTACTTGCAGACTCTACATGGCACCCCTGGTTCAATGGCAACACGATCACCTACAATAGTTTTGCGAAATGAAATAAAACATAAAACAGTTCTTCATACAAGTACGTCTATCAAAAATTGCAATAGGTCAAAAATACATGTCCCTTGAAAACACTAACACATAACCAGTATATCTATTATATTGGGCTGCACATGCAGCAATAATGATTAAAGTAAGATAATGCATTACACCAAATGATTTTTCGGTAACTTTTAACTGTACAGAAGTGGTGGGGTAGCCTAGTGGTTAAAGCATTCGCTCGTCACGCCGAAGACCTGGGTTCGATTCCCTACATGGGTACAATGTTTAAAGCCCATTTCTGGTGTATTGCTCAAAGCAGCGTAAAAACGCACTCACTCACTCTAACTGTACATATCAACACTCTCAGCACACTTCTCAGAACATGTTATAGATCAACTTACCAAGTTTGAGTGATGTGACCCCTTGTCCAACCTTGGACACAACTCCACTGGCCTCGTGTCCCAGAATCATGGGAGCCTTAACAATGAAGTCCCCTATTTCTCCATGTGTCCAGTAATGTACATCCGATCCACAAATACCAACATTGGCCATTGATATCTGAACCTCTGTTGAAACAATTGAAAACATTAGGAAATAAGAAATGTTCAGTCATTCACATGTAAGGTTTCAGAGGGAATTATGAAAACATAAAATACAGTCAGGACAAGCTGTGCATGATGTGGACGTCATGAATTGTGTGATAATTAAATTATTAATACATTAACAGAGTCCTGTATGCTTAGGAAATTGTTGTAAGATGATATGTTTAGTCATATTCCAAGATGATAAAATATTTATGCATTAGCAGAAAGTTGTGATACCTCCTTCCTTGGGCTCTGGGACTGGTAGGTCCTCCTGGAACAAAACATTAATTTATTTCATTAATATTGGTACAGTGTATCACGAACAGGTTTGTCTTGTTTTCACCAAATAATGCTTATTGGGAAGACAGATGTGCTAAGCCACAATGAGAAATATTTCTTCGATTCATCCATGCATCAGCAATAAAAAAGTTAAGAGATACACCAGAAAAACTTTCAAATTTAAATGCATCTTTCTGGACCTTGATATAAGCATGACGAATTTTTCTATTTTAATTTCTGAAATTTATTCTGCTTCCAACTGTGACACATAAGCCTGATAAGGGGATTAATTCCTTTGGTCAATATAGGCTAAATGTAACAGATACAATCTATACCCACAAGCCTCATGTCGTCCTTCTTGTACAATATCGCGGTAAGATTCACGTCTGTCATGTTGTCCACTTCTTCAGGTATCACTGACGGGTGTAGAGTAGAGAGGGTTGTACGCTAAGACGCTCAGAATTTACACAACTGATAATATTCCAGTATAACACGACCTGAGCGAGTGATGACCTATATTACACTACAGCTGCCTCGTGTGCAAAAGTTGATAAGTGTCATGCCAAGATTTAATTGGACATTTTCTGTGCCAATGTTTTCTCAGCGTCCCTTCTTTATCTGAGACATCAAGGTCAGTCGATTTTCTTCTATTCCGTATCGTATGTCGACCTACTGTTTACAAACTTGAGTCAATGATTGTCTCCCTTGATGCATGGGAGTTCAGCATTACTTCCCTTTGTTTACCAACATGCCTGGGAAAATGACAGTCTAAGTAAACTTCGACTCAGTATTATTCGTTACACTGCAATACTGATATAGCAGTGTAACGAATAATACTGAGTCTAAGTTTACTTAGACTGGGGGAAATGAATATTTGACTCTTTCTTCAAGATTATTGTGATTTCTGTCTACTGCCAGCAAGGCTTAGCAGAATGGGATGTTTCCTCCGATCCAACAATAGCTGGATAGCATGTGACATCATGAACAATGGATGGCGTCATTTTCATTATTTAGCACACGATATCACGTTCCGATGTGCTACACAGAAACAATTAAACAGTGGAACAATTGAAATCAACTGCACAATAAGCATGAAACAGAAACTGTGATATAACCCATAAATTTCTAATGAGTGTATGTGATAATGCGCTTTCCGATACTTTGTTGTATATTCGATACAATTGTTAACATTTTCATAAGCGTGATATTGTTTTGTAATTTGCGCAGAAGCCAAATGTTTTTATATTTTTATTATATGTGTGAATTCTATTTGAGTTTTATCCACAATAGATTATGACATGACGCCGTTATGGCACACGAATATCCCCAACCAAAACCTCACTGTTTCAAGGTATTTCAGTCATACTTTGCAGGCAGTTAGTATCATGAACACAGAAATACCTCTTGTAAGAAAAAATAATAAAACATATTAAAAGTGTATAAACATTTAGAGAAACATATCAGTGGTTTTATTGTATGCTAGACTCATCCAACCATCAGACAGAGCCTTGTGGGTAAAAATCACATTTACATATGTGCAGTCTACCTCTGCTGTCCGCACGCAGTGTCTTGTTTGGAATGGATACATGCGGCGTAAAACTGTACTCACCTTCTACTTAGTTTCGCGGTTTGTTTCATCTGCCTTTTATCTCCAGCGTAGTGCTTATTGATAATGAAATATAATTCTTAGGTTATTACATCAAGTTTATTGTGCAGCGTATGTATGTTTATTAGGTATATAACTAGAATGTGGATGAACAAAAAAATACCACTCAAAGAAGTTAGAATTCTGATGCCATCCGCGAGATTCCGGGTAAGAATATATGTCCTCAACAACCAGTGTTAAAGGCAAGTTAATGGATTCTGTGGTTAGCCTGCACGGTTGATTGCATGCCATCGTGCCCCGATTGCTCGGACCGATTACCACGGTATCAATCACTGGATTGTCTGGACCTTACTCGATTACTTAAAGATCTCTATGACATAGCAAGAACAAAAATAAATTGTAGATTTCACCAGACATTCAACGTGCGTGAGTGATTTTAGTTTTACACCGCTTTTAGCAATATTCCCGCAATATCACGGTGGGCACGGGGGACACCACGTCGAATAAATCGTATTATTTATAGAAACGATTGCATTATACGCTTTGGCTATAACACCACCTTATCCTGTTTAAATAGACCCGTGAAGGTCCGGGTTAGAATATTGATCTTCAGTAACCCATGCTTGTCGTAAGAGGCGACTAACGGGATCGGGTGGTCAGGCTCGTCGACTTGGTTGACACATGTCATCGGTTCCCAATTGCGCAGATCGATGCTCGTGCTGTTGATCACTGGATTGTGTGGTCCAGACTCGATTATTTACAGACTGCCGCCATATAGCTTGAATATTGCTGAGTGCGGCGTAAAACTAAACTCACTCTCTCACCTGTTTAAATAGAATAATAACTTCAGTAATCTATTTTGATCTGCATATACATACGATGTTAAGCAATCAGCTAAGTCACTGAACCTGATCACCTGTTCGTTATCTCTTACAAGAAGTCTAGTATGCTGGGGACATATATACTTACTTGGAATCTCTAATCGTTTTCGTATGTTTGTCACAGTCCACTATTATACAGTCCACATGTTCGGTAACTACTATACCCTCAGGGATGACAAGTCTTTATGGGTGACCAGCTTCATTATTGTATAACAGCGACGTTTCGGTATGGATACTTATACCGTTTTGAATAGAATGAATAGAATGCCTCTAAAACAGTACTATATTCTCCTTGTTTGTTTTTATTTATTTACTTTGGGTGGGGTGTGTGTGTGTGTTGTTAAGGCGCTCGTTTCCATTACTAATACGAACTGCTCGACGCGGGGAAATGTAGCACAATAATCGGAAGCGAAGTTCCATAGATCCTACTTCGTGTCTGGTGAAAAACCTACAGTCAGCTAGAACAAAATGTACTTTAACTTTAACAACGCTACTAGTTCAAAATTGACATACTGTCTAGAATAATAATACAAACTATGGTCAGTAACGTGCGCAAAAAATCCATTTCTCTACTTTGTGTAGGGCAGATGGTCACCACCATATCGATATTATCATCAATGGTCATATTTCTTGTACATTAGTGCAACATATGGTGGTGACCATCTGCCCTACACAAAGAAGAGAAATGGCTTTTTTGCGCACGTTAGCTGACTGTAGCTTTTTCACCAGGCACGAAGTAGGATCTATGGAACTTCGCTTCCGATTATTGTGCTACATTTTCCCCGCCGAGCAGTTCGTATTAGTAATGGAAACGAGCACACACACACACACACACACACACACACACACACACACACACACACACACACACACACACACACACACACACACACACACACACACACACACACACACACACACACAACAACAACAACAACAAAACAAACACACACACACACAAACAAACACAAACACTAACACACTAACAAAAACACACACACTAACACACAACAAAAGTAAATCAATAAAAACAAACAAACAAAAACAACACAAAAAAACAAACATAAGCTTTGGGTATAACACCACTTTATCCTGTTTAAATTGAATAACTCCAATAATCTATATTTTAATCTGTATATACATCTTGTTTAATGTACATGTATAAAACATTTGACATTTAAATAATGTAATTACTTCTCCTCACTCAACATGCACATTTACTCTATTGCGTCGTCGTATGATTTGAAGTGCAAAAATATTGAACTTTTTCACAAAAGTTAGTTTGGAAATAAAGGTACATAAGGTACTCTGTGTGAATTTACCATTGCATTTCCATAATACATAAAAATATATCCTTACGATATGTGTAACATCACAGTTTAGTTAAAAGTTGCATGTCGCCAGCGACGGTGTATATATTTGTTGCATTAAAAATAACACTAGTGATAGTGCATGATATCTTTTCATGCATCATGTGGAAGATATCATGCTGAATATAATGTGAGGTAGTCATTTAACCTAATATTTGAGGGTATCAGTAAAATTTTAATGAAATTCCACTGTCGCCAATTCTTTTGTATTTTACGTTATGCTCTTAAAGAAAGAAAACAACATCAAAAGAGATTAAGCCACTGAATCTGATCACCAGTTCATTGTCTCTTGAAACAAGCGTAGGTTGCCGGGGACCTATATACTTACCTGGAATCTCGGCCTTTTATCTCAGTCCACGAATCTAAACAGTACACAAGTTTAGTAATTACTATACACGCCTTGTAAAATGAGAGAAACAAACATAGACAAGAAGGCCCTCGGGTTGATATACATGTATGTTTACTGCACACCGCATCATCATGTTTGAAATAACCTCTTTGAGAGTCATTTTAGAAGTTGTATAGATGAAGGAAAACCAAGTTCTGTGGATGGTCAACTTCTTTATAGGTACTAATACCGTTATCTCTTGCTTGATAACTGTGTTAGTACCTGCACCGAAACGTCGCACTCGTTGCAATAAAGAAGTTCACAATCCATAGAACTTGGTTTTCCTTCATGTTTGAAATAGTCGTTCAATATATAAAGAAATGAACCATGATAATGAAGATTTAGAGACTTGCAGTGTTCATATGTTAAGGCTCTGTTGGAATAACAATGCTAAAACAAACCTGTTCTTCTCTCTCAGTACAGACAAACAGTGCGTCTAGTGGTGCTCGATCCTTCATTTCAGACAGAGCTTTACACGTTTTGCCATTCAGAAAACTTACGGGAGAGTTATTTCCCTTTAATTTACTCACACACTTTCACGACATAATATTTTACAGCAACTTCGGCGACTTTATTTGATGACCGATCAAAGCGGTCAGCTAATTGTGATAAGACTTGGTGTACACAAACCACACTTGGTTTCGATCTGCCCTGCATTTTACAGAATGACATTCTACAGATGAATTATTCATAACGAATGCCTTTGAACATTTGTACAATGTTTTTTTAGTCGTAGCTGTTTTGCAAGATCATGATATGCATGAATCCATAGGCCTACACTGATGTGTTAATGACAAGGAGTGTAAAGCACGTTCAGCAATGTGTCAGCGGTGTCACAGAACCACTAAGAATGGACTTAATATACACGCACGCACGCACGCACACCCCCTGCAAAGTTGACACATCAGGAACAGTTCCCTTTATATACATGTACACACGCACACGCACGCGCACGCACACGCACACATACACTCAAAGTTGAAACCCGCGAACATCCGGGTTAGAATTGGTCTACAGTTACCCATGCTTGTCGTAAGAGGCAACTAACGGGATCGGGTGGTCAGGCTCGCTGACTTGGTTGACACATGTCATCGTATCCCAATTGCATAGATCGATGTTCATGCTGTTGATCCCTGGATTGTCTGGTCCTGATCCGATTGTTTACAGACCACCGCCATATAGCTTGAATATTGCTGAGTGCGGCGTAAAACTAAACTCACTCACTCAAAGTTGACAGATCAGGAACAGTTCCCTATTACCAACATAACACAGGTCTCTTGTGATGCCTGCGATATTCTCGCTTTATGAGCAAAATAGTTTTCCGGTCTTTTAACTTGACTTTAACACTTTTCGTTGGATATTTACATCAATTTCAACAAAGCAAACATACATTGAGATCAGTTGCAAGACCACGTACAAGCATGATGTCAGACGAAAGAAAATAAATCGCAGGCTCAAGACGTTCGCCACTTCATCACAGGTAGGATTCTGACGGACCAAGGGTCATAATTAAGGTGACGTTGGGGGGATTTTGGTATTAGTTCCAACCCAGTGTGGATTCTGGCAGCTTAAAGGTCACATGCAACATAAAACACAACTTTGCAGATTCTGATACCTTTCGGTATGGATTTACAGATACAAATCATCAAAAATGCAAATTCAGCTTATAAAGTTGAAAAATAACGCGATGAAAAAACACCCACTAAATCACCCCAGCAGCTTGGGGTGAAAAGTGGTTTCAACAGCTGAGCTGCGCTCATAGCGCATGCGCAGTGAATAGGTTCGCGCAGCTTGGAAGCGGGATGTCCAGATTATAAGGTCGTGAGCAGGAGTAGTCTAATCAAAACAAATAGTAAATAATCTACTCACATAACATAAAAGAACCTTGCTAGGATCTAGATCTACTCAGCTATGTGACAACCAGTGAGGTGTTCGACATTTCAAGATGGAAAACCTTCGCTGGTGGTGGGGTACTGGGAGTAGGCTTTGATGTGAGCTATTTTTCTAATGTTTTGTTGATATTTCACAGGCGCGAGCTTTTTATATGTTATTACAGTAGATTTCCGATTTAACTGTTTATATAATTTCATTTGTCTATTTCACCAGACGTTCTTCTTACCGAGTCACTTTCTCAGTTCGATACTTAAAAGCAATGTCATTATTTAGCCTTGACAGAATTTCTAACTGTGATATAGATATGTCTTTGTCACATACAAAACTCAATGTCTGTTTTATTGACACCTATGTGTCTGCCTGCCTGTCTGCTAATGACAATATTCAATACACAACTTCGACCACTGACTTCATGCAATTTGAACTTAAAAACCTATCAGGCTATACACTATAAACAAAACGCATTGATTTATGGCTCGTGCACCCGAGTTTGGTCTCTGTCACATTATGTAATTACACAGACAGGCAGGTGTGATACTTGTACACATGACATGTTATGATGTCTATTGATTGCAAAATGTTATACACAAAAAATGAGCATGTATTTACAAAACCCAACATCTCTCTACACACACACACACACACACACACACACACACACACACACACACACACACACACACACACACACACACACACACACACACACACACACACACACACACACACACACACACACACACACACACACACACACACACACACACACACACACACACACACACACAATGAGCCGTGAGGGCATCGGCAAATGAACCGGCCAATGGAAGCCTTCGTTAGACTTGAGTGCACACCCACCCGCTCTGACTGGGTTCGGTATCCCGGGTGCTTCGTTTCGAGGGAAGTAAACCCAGGTACAAAATATTGCACTTTTGATTTGCGATGTTACGCTTATAATTTTGTTTATATGTTTTTTCATAATCAGCAATGTCTATTAGATGTCATGAATAAGTGATAATTGTGTTTTAATTATGTTTGATTTTTTGGTTGCATGTGACCTTTAAGGACGCAGCTCAAAAGAGGAAGTACATAATTGAATCACATATACACTGCCGCACTGTGACTTTTTTTCGTGTCTTAGTTTCAAACAAATTACTTGCTGAACTGGACATGCATCCGTTGCCACTTTAATTTTACCGACGCTTTCACGGCACGTGGAGATGATTCAATCGGAAAAAAATATCGATCCGGTAACTCTGTAATTAATTGTTTTGAGAAAGCGTTGGTTTCAGTAGTGGAAACAACAAGAAAATAGGCTTATAGTTGGCCCGGTTGTATATAGTCGTAGATATTTTTAACTCAAGGCTGAGGTTCAGGTGAAGCTGGATTACTGCATTCTGCTAACGTAAGGCACTCTGGTCCAGAAAAATCCTTTGAGGACCATAATGTGACGTGTTACAGTCATGGGACTTGGCGTCTCTTGCATGACCGTAGCCGTGATTTGTTTGCCTGTTGTTTAAGCCGCTATATGCCATCTACACTCTTTAACACAAGTGGGAATACTCGAAAATAGCTTTTCAAATTTCAGAATTGTAAGGGATAGGTCCTGGCAACAGTTGCACGATAATAATAACGAACGGATGACACATGCCAGCTGATCTGACAGTAGACGTAATTACCAAAACGATCTTGAAGGACGAAATGTGGGAAATTTCAAAGTTAACGTTGGGGGACCAGTAGTGCGTAATTCGCCACGTAACTTTCATTCACTCGAAGAGATATGCTAAAATGATCCTCTCACTGGCGATCTGAGGAAGTGCTTCTCATTCTCCTTGCAGTTCAACCAATGTAGTCAGCGGCCAATGCTACACTCACCTCCTTATGTCCCACACGTGTTCAGGGTATGGCTCATTGCGACATTCTATGTCAGGGCGACACTCCAAGGTTGTCGTACTGGCTGAGGTGAGCACTAGAGATCCGTGCATGGGCATGGAAGACAAAACGTCGACCCACACGTCTTCCAAACGGCACAACAAATAGTGTCAGTGTCCAGATGGTACTACCCAGTGACCGTTCCTTGCACAACATGGGGTTCGGTCAGTAACAGTGATACTACCCAAGACCATAATCTTTCACTACCAAATTTGTCACGAGGTCTCGAGTACAATGTATACATTGGCTTGATTTTAAAGTCGCCAGATACAACACCAATCAAAGTGATTCGGAACTCATCTGAAAACATAACAACGGACCAGCGGCGATTTTCCCATTTTCGTGTACAGCAATACGACAATACGTAAGGTGCGAGAGAACACGTGGCCATCAAACATGGAGATGAAATGTACACGATTTATAATCATCTGACTCTTTCCTCGTACTTCAGCTGCCTGATGAAAACTTGCAGTAGTTGTATTCACCACGAAGCACTTGTAATACAAGTGATCTCACCTCAGGCAAGTGAGTTTGTTCAAAATTGCCTCTGCTCACCCAGCAGAAAATGGGTACCCGGTGAAATAAGTCGTGAGACTATTAACCTTCTTGCGTCTAACAGGCAGCTTGACTTATCCGGGGTAATAATGATCAAATTGTGCGCTTTGAGCAGGATATCTAGCCTGGAAAAGTCGCGTTATAAATGTTCTCATTATTATTATTATTGAATCTTGTTTCTGATCAGTCGATCTTGTTGTCCTGTCGTTGACACATGACGCCCTTAACGACAACGATCATCCATATACTCAAACAATGTATGATCTCAAGTAAACCGTACAACTGTATGGTAAACAGAATCAATAAGACTGAAAGAAATGATGGTCCACAGAAACTGATCGACCTTCCTTGAAAGTTTAAAACTATTGGATGTTTTGGTGTTACATTTTACAGACATCTTGCATCTTGTTATAAAAGTTGTAATCCCCTACTTTTTTTGAAAAGCATATATCACGGGGCATTGTATAATATCGAGTCTGGGTCATACAAAACGGTGATTGTGTTATGCGCAAACACCCCAACATCGATATTGTGCCTCGAAGCCAGACGGGACCACTTTCGCTCGCGTGTGTCCACTTGGGGTCTCACGCATGCTGCAACGATCACGACATCTGACGAAAGCCGTCTGGAACCGATTACGTGCAAACCGGTCGACCTTCACGTAACTTAAAAGCATATGTGGCGCAGGAACATGAACAGTCAGCAACCCTTCGGGTGGTGTTCTACAGCTTCTTGCAATGGTCGACTGGCGACTGTTTTAACGGTAGGTATCCTGGTGTTGTTCTTTCGTCAGTCCAGATGTGGCTTGATGGTCTCATTTGTCTCTCATGAGCCTACTAGTCATGGCATATCTGCTCTTTTTGGACCTATTTGGTGCAGCACCGGGCGGTCAGGCAAGACTGCATATTTAATCATTTTCATTGAGAGCTGTAAACGTGCCTAATCTTTAGAATCTATGTCGAAACGTCGCCTATACAGAATAAAGAAGTTGTATATCCCCAAAAATAGTCCTCATCCTTCATCTACCCAACTTCTAGAATACCAATCAAACAAGTCATAATGCAATGATTGGGCGAAAATACCAACTCCCTCACTAACTTTAACTTCATCTTAGATCAAACGAAGCCATCAAAGGCTAAGAGGAGATGGTCACATCACGCCCGTAGTTAATGCCATGCTTCATTTATGGAACTACTTTCTATAACGAGAAGATGGAGGAGGGATAATCTACTTTACACGGCTAAGGTACTCAATGTTGTGGTGGGCGACTTACTTTCTTAAGTGTATTAGATCTTTAGTCAGAGCACATTGGACTGTTTCTAGTAGCGCGTCGAATGTGCACTGGTGGTATGCAGAAACTGTAGGAGACAGATCAAACACCTCTGGGTTATATGGGCAGCATAACACTGGGAGCGAATGGTAGCCGTTTAAACATATGACCCTGGCACGACAGGGGTATGCGGGTAGCATAGTAGGACTGAAGGCAACTGGGTCGCTGCAAAATAAATAAAACCCGAAAGGAAAAGTAACTGTAATCATGCGCTGATGAATATGTAAAACGAAACAGTCCACGTGACAATAATTATGATGTATCACAACATCCCATATTTTTCATAGTGTCAATACGGTACCATTAACTGAAGCAAAGGAACTTTGCTTACTTTACCCAATATAATTTACTTTACGGATAAATTGACCCTCAAGGAATATTTAAATGACAAATCTCAATGCAAAAAGAAAGGAAGATTATATTTTTTTTCAGGGAAGCAAAAACTGGCAACAAAATTGACTCATTTTGTAGCATCCGAAAGTATCAATAACCGTTGAATCAGACGTTGAATATGACGTTGAGGTATTGCATTCCATTCTTGATTGAGGGCTTGTTCCAAAACATCAAGATCTTGTACTGGAGGATCCCTCTGGTGTATTCTGTGACCCCAAATGTACCAAACATGCACCATGGGATTGGGGTCTGGACTCCTGGCGGGTCAATGTAGAATTGCTACCGCCTCTTGACGTAAGAAATCACCATCGGCACTTGCACGAGTGGCCTAGCATTGTCGTCCATGAAGACTGGTAAACTTGTGTTCAGAGGATGGTCATCGAAATGTGGTATAACAACCCCGTCTTGGATGCCAGTGATGTACTGTTGTCCAATCAGATTTTGTCTGATCGTCACAAGGTCAAGTTTACAGTCAGGTAGAGAGGTTCCCCCACTCCATAAATGAACACCCGCCAAACGGTACTTGCTCTAAGATATGACGTTTTGCATAAGCAGTGTTTCGGTGGCGCTAAACACGAGCTGGGAGATCAGTCAGGGACAAAAGAAATCGACTTTCGTCCAACCAGTGAACCCTTCCCCATGACATCAAATTCCGGTGAAGTAGAGCTAGACAACAAGCCAGTCGTGTTGCTTTGTGCTCTGAGGATCACAATAGGTCTGATAGGTCGTCTATACCCCACCGATTTTCGGCGATTTCGGGCAGTTCTGTTGGATAAACGGCGACGTGGAAGCCACTTTGTTTTAACACGAAACTTGGCATAAACGCATGAAGAATTGTGATTCTGAAAAGGGCACTATCAACTGGTTGTCACTAGTGATCGACCTGAACGTTGACGGTCCTTAACGGCATCACTATGATGATGATGTTTTCTGGTCAATCGGCTGATGGACGATGTATGCCAACCAATATCTCTTGCAATAGCCCTCAGTGACATACCGGCATTCTACAGCAGTTGCTCATCAACAACGAAATCAATTGATTCTTCAAGTTCTGGATCTGGAAGAACACTGAAACTCCATATTTGCGTAATGACGGGTACACGTATTGCACGTGATGATCGCGTTAGATCGGAGCACGTGCATATCTAAGATTAATGTGTGGCACGGCAGGGGTTCACACTAATCATACAAACGTAATTTTGATGTGAATATCTTAAAATCATGGATTTTGCGATTTTTCTTCCATGTGTATATTTGCAACTATCTGAGATTCACACGTTGCTGTTACTTTCAATCTATAGTTTGCTCGTGTGTTGCCGAAAAGAACGTCATAATCTCAGGTTTCCAATTGTACTCTTTGGGTTTGTGAACTCATCTAACAGCGTAACCTCCTTTAGTACAATGGGTTCAAAGATATGTTTCATGCACGAGGATCAACTCTGTCCTAGTTTCAAAAGGCCAATTTTTAATGATAAGGTACCGTATTTCTGTGCTAATATTACTCACATCCTGGCATTATTGCCGAATGTAGACATCCATTTAATCCTAATCCCACCAACCACTTATCAGTCTCAGCCGATATTGTCAGAACCCAGGTAAATGGATCGCCCGGATGCCACACTTATCATTATACTAACGCTGACTGTGGGTCACCAAGGTCCAAAATATTAATCGCTCCACTCATCAGAAAATGGCGTACCTATTTGAAGTATCTCTACCTGGTGACAGGTTGGAAATGAAATGTAATTAAATCGGCAATGGATGTGTCACTGGGACGACCCTCAAGGACGCAGTTATTTGCTGCATAACATCAATAACAGCGTAATCTATCAGCTGCCGGCCAGATCCATCAGGTGAATTACCACTTATCGTATGAATGCTTGTTGTTTTTAAATGAAGGGTGATAACACTACATGCCATCCGAATTACCATTGACCGGTGAAATGAAATGAGGCTTCTCCTATTCTCGCGGTATTACGAGGAATTAACGTTATTGAGTGTATGTAAGAGTCATCCTGCCGGAAAGGGCGGGAAAAAGTAATGATATGTCCAAGTTGGTATAAACTCCCCAATATTCGTGACACTGCAAGATTTTGATTATTCACCGACTTGGTCCACTTCCTAGTTACCAGTCGGTGATGTAAACAACCGCTAAGTGTCACGCATCGGCGATTTCGGCAGAAAACGTATTTACCGCGAGAATAGGAAACCCGCGAGAATAGGAGACGGACCTATAATTGCTAAATGTTTCTACCCTAATAATATGGTATTACTTTATTCAGACAGGATCAGACATGTGTCGTCAGAGAAGTAGAGTCCCTTCCTTGGTAGGCAGTGTAAACACTTATCCAAGGTTACGTATCCAACTATTTCAGTTCTTCCTGATGTCTTGGTCGTATATTGGAGGGAAGGCCAAGGCAGATTGGGGGACTGAGTTGTTTGTTGGTCAGTGAGATGTGTGAAATTATTCAAGTGATTAAGTCATCTTCTGACATGATATGGAGAAGCTCAATCATTCTTGTGTTCAATAGATCCACTCAACAGCCAGCAAGGAATTACCCAACCTGGTGTTATCAGAGAGGTACAATATTTAGACGTTGTGTCTGTGACGGTGGAATCAAGGTTACTTCCTAGCCTATTATGTTGCATAAAATACAATTTACTTTCTTCAGAGTGATCTTTCTGAAGTAGTCACGAGTGTCGTTTTAAGGTTTTAACCAGTTCCTCATTACCACGAAAATATATGGAAAACTCTAACACGTAAATGGATGCTTTGAAACCCTTCAGGCAGAGTGGATTCTTGCGTGATAATCATGCTTTGACAGGAAAGTAATTACTGCACGTTGTATGCGGGTAACACGTTTTTCGTGATTTCAGGATCAATTACGTATATTAGTAATAAGTAAACTCATCAGTTGTTACTGTTGTTCTCAGAGGAAACCAACATGGTAATTAGCGTTATAATGTTCTGGTGAAAACTTGACCGTGATCGCATTATGATGTGTGAAGAAAGCGTACATCAACGCACAACTCCGAGAGTTGAGTGACACTTTCACCGTAAAAGTGATACAAGCCTGTCAACATACACTGAGTTCCCGAAGAGACGTTAGTCGTAGTTAATGGTGAGGTGAGGTGAAATGGGGTTTAACGTCGTACTTAGAATATTTCGATCATATGACGACGTGCATGCGTGTGTATGTGTGGCTTCTTGTACTAGCCCCGACTTTATAGTGCCAGCTCACTGAGATACCATGCCGCAGTTAAGAAGATCTCACTCAGACAGATTATATTGACTCCGAGCCATCCAGTCCTTGTTTTACTCATTAATGCCCATCGCCAGGCAGGGAACAACAAGTACCATATTTTAACGTCTTTTGGTATGACGCGGCCGGAGATCGAACCCGCGACCTTCTGCTCTCCGGTCGGACGCTCTAACCACTACACCCCGGAGGCGGTTTCGTAGTTAATGGACTTAGGTCGAAAGAGGATAAAGGTTCATTAGCTTTGGCTTGGATTAGCTGACATGGTGTATTAAAATGTAGATATTACTCATCATCGTTGAGAAGAGTTTGACGTTATATCGGTGTTGTGGTTAATGGATACAAGGTGACAGGAAATATTGCCTTTAAGGTAAATTGTGTGATTGCATAATACCGGGAGGGCAGGACATGCTTCATCCTCGATAATCTCCAGGGTATACGTTACGATAAATCTCCACTATACCCTGGATGCATCTTAGCCCCCAAATATGAGTCGCACTGCGAACTTTCATGGCTGCGACCGCTGTCTTTGTTGACACTGGCAAAATCTCGGTTGTAACGGCGGCTTAATCTGATTGGCTACTGAGAATGCGGAGCCAGCAAAGGGAGGTAATAAAAGTATCGGGCCGAGCCGTAGATGCATCCAGGGTTTAGTGGAAATTTATACGTATACAATGGAGATTATCGAGGACGGACATGCTTGCGCTTTTCGAGAACACAGATATTTTACCCTTAACAATAAATGGAATCATGGAGTCATGACTGGATAGTCATTTCAGTCTCGCGTTTTATGTTGAACAGTTTGGGGACAACACTGGCGATGCTGAAATGGCAATGGCAGTATTCTATGAGGTCACTTTGTGGCAACTTGTGTCGTTATGGCGATCTGATCTGTTTGGGGGCATTTTACTTTGAGATGTCGCACAGGTGCATCGCCTTTACCACAATAAATAAAGCAAATATAATGGTTCTTGTCACAACAAAGCCTCTGAATAGTTTTCTTTGCTATTCAAAGAATAATAATATCCATGAAACATAGCAGGTAAGAAGATCGATAGGCTTACCTAAACTAATCACTCATCTAACGAAAAAGACCTCTTAATGAAGACAACGTGGCATAAAAAACATACGAAAAGAGTTTCTTCTTGAGAAATGTATTGATACCTCTAAGTTTCCCCGATGATAAACACTCAAACTATATATTACATAATACAGAAGTGTCATGAAGAAATGCTTGAAAACATTTGATAGGATGGAGGCGTGGAGCCAATGCTGATCATATGATTATAAAATATTCCAAAGTCTTAATACGTCGGCAAATCGCGTATGAACTGATACATCAACTGGCTTTAAATATGTTGTTCTAAAGATTGGACATTTAGGCGTTAGATACCAATTCGACGATGCCTTAAATGGTGTAATAGACGAATTACTGTATTTCACGGTCGGTGACAGTGGCTCGCCGAAAATGTGGAACTCAGCGAACGGTAGATGGCGTGTCTATTACACGGTGGCGTGTTTTGTCTTATTTTCGGCCTAAATGTGTAAATGGAATCTGCTTATTTATTTCTTGTTCAAATAATTACACCATATTTACGTGTGCGAACGAGAAGCAATAGGGTTTCATGAGAAATAACAAGTTTTTCACGGTCATATCATTGGCCAAGTACATATGTAACTTGCAAACGCATCATTTGTAACTACTCAGTCAGAGAGAAATCCTCACGAGATGATTTACCTTTTAACCTTCGTGGAAATACGGAACCATACTCGCAGCTAAGTGTTGAAGGAGGAATTCTGGCTTTCGAGAATTTCACGCCTTACAACTTGTGAGAGGTTTTTATGGTGTTCTCGCCATTATGAGTCTGGTGATTGGTATGGCTTGTTTGGTAAGATATGGGAGTGTTTGTGGATTTGATTTAACCAGGCTTTGTGCTGTATCATAACCTGACATACAAAAGAAAATACAGATCTGGTGCTTTGGGATAATTAAAAAACAATCTCTCGTTCGAGGGGCTATCAAAACGTTTTGAGCTAAAATATTTCTGATATGTGCATGATAAAAATAACTGTATAACTGCATAAACGTAATATTGACATACACATGTCGCTAGTTTCCGGTCACGTGACATCTCATCACATGTACCCCTATTGAAACGGAAGAAATTGATAAGCTTGAGTACACAGCAGTCATAAAGATTTGATTTTGTTCGTTGTGGGCCACCCAGCGAAGCACGCTGAAGAGCGATTGGCAGCAGTACTCGTACCCCATTGGATATTTTGAAAAGTGTATTGATTGTGACATACAAGTACATACGTGGCAGGGGCGGATACAGCTTTTTGAGAAAGGGTGTGTGCACACTATTGAGAAAAGGAGGGGTGCACACTTCAATTTCACCCGAGTTTCAATGGTCATTTAACAAACGTTCAGCACAAACACCACCCCACCCCCTCTGGATCCGCATATGTGTGGAGCAGTTTAGTCGATGTTGACGAGTTCATGACATGGTCGATATGCCCCGATGTCCATCATGTCGTCTCATCACTGCGTTCCGTACGCTGTTGATACTGATGTCACTGTGAGCATCTTGTTTGCGCAGATGGAAAATAAGCCAGTGATGGTCATCTTCGGGGTAGTCGCTCTCGGTCCTCCACCTTTGGGACCGTCAGGTGTCTTGCCAGTCTGGTTCAGTCTAAAGATGGTCTGCCTTGTACAGCCCAACATTCTGGCAATATGGCTGTTCGCAGCCCGCGTCTGTGATTCCAAACGTCTTTTCTCGTGATGATATTATTAGAGGGACAAGATTTGCTATTCTGTGATGATACCAGCCTTTGAGTGTTTTTTGTGATGACCTTGAAATTACAAACAGAAATTGAGGGAAAGCGGCTCGATCACTAATGCTGTTAAGTTATGAAGTTGCATGACACCGTTAGCTGTGGAGATGATTGACTTTGATATATTGCCAATTAAGAAGAATTAGTCAATGGAAAGTACAAACGAGTGTAAAATGTTCAACTCATGGATCTTTGAAACCGGGAAAATGAAACGCACTTTTCTCATCCATCCACGCTCTTCCTGTGGCTTTGATGGAATGTCGCTGGAATATAAGAAGTGAGCAGGAGTTCCTCTAAACATAGAATCTGTCAGGTCAACAGCAACTTAACCCCACGGGGTCTTAAGCATCCATTATTGATAAAACCTGTGTCCCCTGGTTTTTCTTTCACGATTCTTAATGATCTTCCGAAACACATTTTACCCGTGAAGGTCCGGGTTAGAATATTGATCTTCAGTAACCCATGCTTGTCGTAAGAGGCAACTAACGGGATCGGGTGGTCAGGCTCGCTGACTTGGTTGACACATATCATTGGTTTCCATTTGTGCAGATCGATGCTCATGCTGTTGATCACTGGATCGTCTGGTCCAGACTCTATTATTTACAGACCACCGCCATATAGCTGGAATATTGCTCAGTGCGGCGTAAATCTAAACTCACTCACTCACTACGAATCACATTCCATGGGGCGTATAAAGTGATGAATACATAAAAGGAAATTAGCGATGACTTCAGGTGACGAGAAAACGGTAACTCTGCCCTTTTTCTTGCTGAACGCCACACACATCAATACCCCTGCCATATGATGGCGTCCAGACAATCGAGTGATCAATATAAAGAGTATGATAGACGTCGATAGGCTACCAAGTCAGCACGCATGATAACTCGAATTAAATTAGCCATCACACCAGATGTTCGCGACAAAGCAAGTCAAAACATTGATTACACAATAGTCTCGTTTCCTGCTGACTGTGTTCCGTCCTATTGAGCAACTTAGTACAATAACCAGTCCAGAATTTTAAGACCAACTCATTGGACTGGATATATAAATATTAGTTAGTATTATTTCATACATGTAATCACGTGAATATTGCAACACTACGCCCCTTTTAATCCTTGCAAACACGTCGTACAGTGTGCTCTGACAAATCTGGAAATCGTGGAAATCTCAAAACGAGGTTTGGCCGCTTGAAAAATTCGGCGGCCTGGTATGGACTTGATATTATATCAATCACATTGTACGTTACAACAATACACTGATTAAGCGCAAAGAACACATAACAGTTGTAACCAGTGAGCCAGATGAATTGTGAATCATTTTACGACCTCATCAAACGGGGACAGTCTGCGACGCCTTAGTTAAGGTCATGCTGCCTAAACCTCGCCATAAAATATAGAAATACGATTTGATCAAAGTTTAGAATTAAAATTCATTTGTAAATACCATTTTCTTATGTAACAAGGAATTGGAACCGTAGTTGTTTGTAGTGTCTCCTTTCACACCAGAAAATTCGGATAGGCTGAAAAGTAGGTAATTGTCTGAATTTGTTTATGAGACTCATATTTCGGTTTGTAAGCATCAGGCACAGTATTTGACGAAAAGGCGTGTTGCTGAACGCCACAGATCACCCTGTCATACGATGGCGACCAGACAATCTGATGATCGGTATCATGAGTATAATCCATATCGTTAGGGTTCAGCGCCATACTATCAACCAGGTCAGCAAGCCTGACTACTCAAAGTACAAAGCAAATACATTTTCCTAACATTTTCAGGTATTAATAATGCCTCCCCCCAACGAATATAACGTTAAGAGGATACAACGCCACTCTCAACCAAGTCATTGAAGCAGACCCCTACCTCCACTAGCAGGAATTTTATATACACAAAGAATACAAAATGATCGTCTGAAAGTTGTCAGCATCCAGTAAAGTAGGTAATTCAGCACGTTCATTAAGCGTCTACAAGAGGCTGTAAATAACATATGTTTGCTACACGCAAGTAAGTTAATCAAGACAAAACATGTAGCCAAATAATTGCGTCAGACCTTCTTACTCCCTTAGTGCGGAGCTCGTATGTGTTAGCACGCCCGATGATAATCTCTACAAGTTTTAAAATACGATGACAGTTTTGATAGTGTTTTTTTTAAAACTAGTAATTGCCAGCAGTTAAAAGTCCGGGACGCTCAGTGTGCACCAAAGTGCCTGTATTACTTGGTGAGGTTTTGCAAGTGCAGGTCGGTTACGGCAATACCATAAGAACAAGAACATCAAAGAACACGAGCACTTTGGAGCAATCGATGGTTTCCTCCCAAAACGTTCTCACAGGGCAATTCTTTCCACTTGTATTCTACTCACAATGTCTTTTTCGTGAGTAAGAAAGTAAGATGTCTTCAAAGTCCTTTGTAGTTCTTAGCAGCAATTACTGGATCACGGTGACCAATTATCCTACTTGCCTTTTTACAGATCTGACTTGTATTAAAACCGTAACAGTTATGGAGGAAAAGTGACAAAGGTTATTGATGATGAAATGACTGGTAAAGAAAAATTGAAATCAAGGATGGGATGCGGAGTAAGTGAGTGAGTTAGCAATATTCCAGCAATATGACGACAGGGGAACACCAGAAATGGGCTTCAAACATTGTTCCCATGTGGGGAATCGAACCCGGTTCTTCGGCGTGACGAGCGAACGCATTAACCCCACTGCCCCGATGCGGAGTAAGGACTTTCTGAGATTATTATATATATTACAAAGATTTCCGTTATGTATATTGTCACATCCGTTTCCATAACATTTTACAACAAGCCATTTCAGATGGCGACATCGTTCATTTACTAATTAGTTTGTCTTTTGATGGTTTCCGTTATGTATATTGGCACATACGTTTCCATAACATTTTACAACAAGCCATTTCAGATGGCGACATCGTTCATTTACTAATTAGTTTGTCTTTTGATGGTTTCCGTTATGTATATTGGCACATACGTTTCCATAACATTTTACAACAAGCCATTTCAGATGGCGACATCGTTCATTTACTAATTAGTTTGTCTTTTGATGGTTTCCGTTATGTATATTGGCACATACGTTTCCATAACATTTTACAACAAGCCATTTCAGATGGCGACATCGTTCATTTACTAATTAGTTTGTCTTTTGATGGTTTTGATTACAGACATGTAATCAGATGGTGTACCTTGATGATTAACACAGTCCGTGACAATCAATGTTGAGAATAGTGTGTACTTCCGCAATAAGTCACACGAAATTCATACGGGAGAAACTCACTCGTCATATTACCACGACTCAACATGCAAACGCGAGTGTTAATATCCCTCTATACCTTCCACACTCACTCCAAGGAAAGAATCAAGATGTAGAACAGAAACGGTAAGTATGTTCTGATTGATTATGGTCTTGAATAGTATTGTCTGACATTAATTTGCCAATATCAATATTTATTAACTTTGTCAATATCAGTGTTCATCGCCATTTGTGTAATCATGAAAACATTGAAGATTCCATTCGGAACATGTTGCCATTCATAAGGTGAAAACCGAACATGTATACTGGGGGGATTTCGTCGACTTTGGTTTCCACTTCAATTAGAAGATATTTTACTTAGAGTGAGTTTAGTTTCCAGCCGCTTATAGCAATATTCCAGCATTATCACGGCGGGGGACACCAGAAATGGGCTTCACCAATTGTACCCATGTGGGGACTCGAACACGGGTCCTCGGTGTGATGAGCGAACGCTTTAACCACTAGGCTACCCCACCGCCCCTATTTTACGACGCGTACGCCACACACTTGTGGATAACCATCAAGCATGTTGACCTCAACTTGACTAAAAGGACAGGCGCTGTGAGTCCATGTGTCATCTCTTCTGGAATGACAGGGGACAGAGAGCTTGCAGTATGGCAGTGTACCTGATGCCACAGTCAGCCATGTTCCATATATATCACAGTTGCCTGTCTATGTTACAGTTCACCGTCAATGGCTACCTATACTGCAGTCCAGATTTAGTCTTCGTAACCGTAACGTCGTTATTAACTTCATATAACCTGAGGACAATCTATCACGGTGCACCTGACATATATGCCCTTTTACCCAGTCTCACAGCTGGGCTGCATACTGATTGCGAGTAAGACGGGAGAGTATGACCAAATAAGTCATGTTCCTCAACACCTACATTGACTTTCTGGGCAATACACAGTACACGGTTTTGGTCTGTGTCTTCAGATTCTCCCGAGTATCTCACCCGTGTACGTAAACACCACCGCAATCACCTCGAGTATTGAGGTCCCGTTGTCAGTATTTCTGTTGTCTGGAGGTTCGAAAACGAACGACGATTACGCTTTGGAACGAGTAGGACCCAACTTCTGTCACTATAACAATTAAGTCCAAACTGAAGAATGTTATTTTTTTCAGCGTCGCCTTCAGTGTTAGCCTTCCAGCTTGGGCATCATCCTGCCAGTCGTGACAAAGCTTGTCAATGTTCTAGTTAAGTCCCTGCTCAAGAAGTCGGGACTCGACACAGACACTCTTAAAACCTACCGATCAGTTCTGAATCTATCATTTGTTTCTAAACGTATTGAAAAAAGCAGTATTACAGCTTCTGAATGATCACAATACAAGTCTACAAGAACAATCTAATCAGCTTACACACGCACCGCAGCACTGAAACTGTCGCAGCACTGATTTACGCCGTGAAGAAGATAGTGGAAATATTGGGCTTCTGGTCTTGGTCGACTGGGGTGCCGCCTTCGACCACCACAGACTGCTTAATCGACTCCAGCATGAAATGGGCATATGTGACACAGCACTCCACTGGTTCCAGTCCTACCTTCAGAACCGATCTCAAATTGTGTCCATTGATGGCATCTTGACAGAACCCACGATGCTGAAATATGGCTTGCCCGAAGGATCTGTTCTTGGATCACAGTTATTCACCCTCTACATACAAACATTTGGATCTATCATAGAAAATCACAGCCTTTTCCGCCACTTTTATGCAGACGATTTCCAAGTGTACACACTTTTCAAGCCAACTCATTCTGACGCCTGTAGATACAAAGTAGCTCTGGATACAACCGCTGACTGTTGCCACAGCGTGAAAACCTGGATGAACACAAAAATGCTCAAGCTCAACGAGGAAAAAATGGAACCAATTCTTATTGGTCCAAAGAACAGACGCGAGAAGACCAATCTTACCAACAGTCAAAGACGCTTTGACACTTTGGTGCCATTTTTGACAATGAACTGTCAATGGAAAAGCAAATCAACTAGCAAAGGCGTGTTACATGCACATCCATAACGTTAAAAAGATCCGCAAGCTCATCTCAAAAGATGCTACTATCAAGCTGGTGAGGCCATTGATATTATCCCCTCTGGACTATTGCAACGTTCACACATTGCACGCATGTGGGGAATCGAACCCGGATCTTCGGCGTGACGAGCGAACGGTTTAATTAACCACTAGGCTACCCCACAGTCCCCAGAGCTCAAAAGAACTTTTCAGCAGTTTAAGCTGGAATCAGAGCAATGTATGTGTGATGTGCTTGTGCGCGCGCCCGTAATAAGCTGCTATGACTGTCGTGTCAATCTCAATACATACAATCTTTTCGTTTCAATCAAGATGACATCATCAACATCAGCCATTACAACACAAATTATTTCACTTTTTCAGTGGGTTTTAAGTTTTTGCTGAATTGCTGTACTGACCACACTTTGACGTACGACTTTTACGATTGTTATATGATTATTACATTGGAAGATGATATTTCTTATACACCGTCTTAATGCTTGCTTTCACATGAAACATGAAGCGTATTCACGCTATATACTTTTCAGCTCACGTGACCTGAGGGAGTTGCAGACAAACACTTGAGAGACAAATAGGACTCAAATGGACTAACGGCGTTAAGGACACCAAGTTTTTAAACTGAAAAATCTTCTAAAGAGATCGTGTGATAAGAGAGGAGGAGAGATTTTTCAGGACTGTAGGGGATAATTTCTACAAAACATTTACGGTTCGTCTGGTCCAACAAAGGTGTTTCCGTCCACCTTTGACAAGAGTATGACAGAGACAGATGTACGAACACCAGTCTGATGACAAGGCGATCAGTTACTGGATACTTGCAGTGTGTTGTCAGCACTCATCCTTCATCAAAGACATGCTACAAGAGCACAGCGTAATTGGGAATCCACTTAAAAAAGTCGGAACAATTTATGAATCTAACACGTGACATATGGAGTAAATTTTAGTTTATTGACCCATAACGAAGCACATGTGATACATGTGGTCTCACCTTAGGCAAGTGAGTTTATTCAAAATTGCCTCTGTTCACCCAGCAGAAAATGGGTACCCGGTTGGATAAAGTCATGTGACTATAACCTTCTAGCGCCTTAACAGGCAGCTGGGGTTATCCGGGGTAATAAGAATCAAATTCTGATTAACCGCCGCGAGCAAACACTTGGTTTTTGGAGACTGTGCGTTATAGAAGATGACATATTATTATTATTACTACCCTTGAATCAAATACAAGATAGATGAGACGTGGATTCCGATTGTAAACTAAGTAAGACAGGACCGCTGGTTGCCGTATGATCGAGCCATAAAGTTCCAGCCTGTATTGCAACATCTCCTAGCTCTAAAATACTTGAAACTGGAACAGGTTAACCAGTGGTTGGCTGCATGAAATGCAATCAGAGCTAGACAGGTTGACAGACATTAGCTAAGTAACACCTTGTAACCACCCACTGGTAAAACAACAAGCAAGCCACAGGATGCTGCAAACCTAATTTGCCCCCCTATGGGGCCAGGCCAATGACCCTGTTCGTTCCAACAGAATTGCGTCAGACATGCATGGTTGTCATACATCAAAGAGTTCCCACTTGGTCACTCTCTTTATTGAAAAATAAATCACCAAAAGCACCAAATAGACAATTAGCTGTCAAAACAAACTACCTTCCACCATAAAACAATTACCATCAGCTTCAAAGTTGCAAAAAACATTCATTTTGTTTTCATGCAGATAGTTGAAAGAACGTAAGGGCGGGGTTTAAGTAAAACCAATTTTATTTTATTTTGTCATGACAAGAAAGACACTCCTGACACTCAGTTCTGACATCATCCCTCACTCAGCCATGGTTAGGTTGATGGGTGCAGACATCTGAAAACAAAACATGTGCGACATGATGCGAAAGGTAGAAAAATTACAACAGAAATACAACCAGTGTCGGTTTCGCAACCTCCAAACCATTACGATGCTGTTCTTGTCGCGGTTAACGCCGAGCTGGGAATTCCATGGACGTTCTGATCGTGCATTTTAACACGTAGAACTGACGCCACTGTAAGCAATCATGCAAAATTAAAGTGATACTATAGATAAATCATAACATGGTAAGTGCGATGCCAGTTAGCTGAATTTCTGGTCCATAACTGGATTGTCTGGTTAGTTTAGCAAGCAGTGATGCTGTGTGGTGTCAGGCAACGAAGACTTTATGTGCAAAATGAATTGTGCGAAGAAGCATGCTACTGGTAGGAGATGACATGCTTACCTTTCCTCATCAACACGTGGCTGATGTCATCACGTATTTTCAGTGATCGATACATATAATTGTCACCTATATATTGAAACGCCCATTGGAATCTGTACGGGGGCATTGGTTCTGTTTACGGAATTAACAAATCCTCATTATGTTTCCATTACGGTGACCATGCAAACGTTTACTCCCAAGAAATGGAAGCCTAACCAAAATTTGTTAATAGATTGAGTCAAGAAACCTTGCAATTGTCAAATTAGATAGTATAATAAATACACATGACGGTGATATCACAGTTAAATGGCCGTTGACTGGAATCTTTATTTGCTCACATTAAATGCACATAATCTACAACAAAATTGTTACATTGTTAAATTGGTGTCATGGAAAATACGGTGGTCAATGGTGTACAATTATTTTTGAATGGCTTTCTTATTTGATACATTCACAATTCTACTCCAGGCCATTATTCGCACGCCTTATCTTCCACGATAAGCTTGTTCCCCTGATGTTTTAATACTAGTAATATTCCAGTTTCATCACACAGCCGAGAACTGCGGACTTATTCGGCCCTGTAATAACAATCAGGTGATGAAGATGTTTTGCTTAAATTCAGTTTTAACGTAATGTTCTTGTTTCGTAAGTGAAGATGTTTGTTTGATATTGAAACAGCTCCAAGTTTTAAACCAAACCTATCCCCAAATATAAGAGAACATTGAATACACATTCGAGTTGTTAATTTACTCAACTAAACATTTGTAAATTGACTTTTCCCAGTTTACACAGACAATTTTAAAACTTGCTTTTAAGTGACTTTTTGCACAGAAGACCCCAGCATTTCGACCTGTACTGGATTTACTTGATGTTTGTTTAAAAACCCTTCAGGCAGCTCTTGTGACACGTTATCAGCAACGAACTCCGAAGACTGCAAGACAACAACCCTATGCTGCATGAGGTGATTAAGTCTGAAAGTAAAGTCTCAACGTTCCTGTCGAATACTCAGTATGATAGAGCCCGGTGAGAATGAGATGGAGAGACGTCTGACCCTCCGACTCATCGGTCACATCGGTCACAAGCACAGATCACAACGCTTCAACCTTATGTGCTAGGATTGGCTTTTCAGTATGATCAAGTTGTTCCACACTGACATGAAAGCAACCGTGCAGGGATGGGTACACGTGGTGTACCACCACCCAAGATTGGATGGAACGCTGGTGAATATGAAGGTAAACACCAAATAACGGAGAATCGGAGAATTTCTTTTTCAAAGACACCTGGACTCTGGCAACCCGCTCAAGAAAGAGAAAAACATGACAATACACGACAAGTTTGATGAACACTAGACAGCTATGACGAGAACCCTACATCTACGAACTGAAGATGGTAAATCAGTTCACGTAAATCGGCTCTATAATCACAGACAGGTAGATCGACATAGCGTTCAACAGCCACAGCAGAATGACAGGAGAGTTTGGGAGAACAGCAGGTTGACAACCAACAACCAGCTGCAGACGACAGATTCTACGTTATAGGCATGTTGCCATGTGACATAACAGAAAGTCAACGCCTTCCACCCTACAAAAATTCTGAGTTTCTTTTACCTGCTTCAACAGTAACGACATAACTGGCTCGGCTACATCCGTGAGTGAGTGAGTATGGTTTTACGCCGCTTTTAGCAATATTCCAGCAATATCACGACGGGGGACACCAGAACGCTTTAACCGCTAGGCTACCCCGCCGCCCCAGGCTACATCCGTGACACGGAGCACCGGACAGCACTGGAGCACCTACTGTATGGCGAGTTCGCCTTCAAATACATATCCAAGCGCTACTTAGATCACCAGCTGTTGAGAAGCGAGAGGTACTTGCTGGGGGGAAAAAGGTCCTAATGTCTAAAGACTACAGTTTCTCTCAATTTTTAAGAGGAAAGTAATTGAGCAGCTGTTTAGGTTGAAACAAATTAGCTCATAAACATCAAGCAAAATATTGATAACATATAACATAAATACATATTTAGCACCCACTGGAAACATACAATCGCCTGGTTGCTTTTCCTTAACAGAAAAAAAGAACTAATCCTGGAAATTGATGGACAATACAAATCAGATTTTAAGTATGAAGTTAGAGAAAGCAATCATTGCTGCAGGACAGTTGGCGGGGACATGTAGCAAGGTATTTTAGCTTATTTCATGAACGGTAGAGATCCCACGCGAACGTAGAGATGATGTCAAAGAGGCTCAACAGTTTCAGGCGCAGTAATTCCAGATTATGTAGCGACGTCTTCAGTGCAGTGAAGCCTATTTGGTGTGGGTAGATTACCGCTCACACAAATTATTTTCCAACTGTCTTGTCAATCTTTAGGATATCCAGGTCATCCAGGTTTAATAATTTGTTTTCGAATGAATTTCTTAAGCTTAATTGACACATCGCAAGAAGGTGGTTACTTACCAGTTTACTTCTCTATCGTTGAATAAATTTCCTTTCCCATTCAATCGGAGATTCGAATGGCGACAACGTTATTGGATTACACAAAGACCTTAGAGCACTAAGTGAATATCCAGTTTATACATCTTTCATGGTATAACTCAATTATTATAGTGGGGTGTTGCCCTTTATCGCTGAATCACCAGCAGACTCTTTAGACGCGCTGGAAAACCTTAAGGATCCGAAAGATTGATCTTGTGGCTATAATAGATAAACGATGTCCAGACTCGAAAATAACATTGCCTGTTCATATTTGACAGAGCTGAAAATACTGAACTTGATACAGCGTGGTTATGTGTATTGAAACGTCTGTTTTTAAGCAATGCCATAAACTTGCTGCTGCTATGTTCTGGTTTCCTTATTCAATTGTCATGAACCCCGGATTGCTATCGGGTTAAAATGTGCCTCAAAGAATAATATGTTTATTGTCCATTTAGGATCGTATTTCATCTTGATTTCAGAATACTAAATTTAAGGTAAGGATGAAATCATAACGAGGACAATGAGATATGACCAGAAGCCTCGACAGAACACACAAAGTTCTAAATATACTTGGCCTAAAATATAAATCTGTTTTTCGGCTTTGCCCTAATAGATAATATAATTTACTTGTTTTGTCTTATATTGCTTCCAGATGCACGTTTTTACATCACAAAGGCGTTCTTGATTGCAGCACTGGTATAAGGGTGAACAGGAGACATAGTGCCTTATACCTTCAATTAACACACGCGTCTGTTAACGAATGACATGACGGAATTACTATTTTATTTAATGGCAAGAATTTATGGATATCAGCTTCTCAGGTGAATGATGAAGGAGTAAGGATACGAAACGTGCAGAATGTCTTGCCCCTATGTGTATCACTTCTGAATGCCGTTCAAACACGTTACCATTTTAGTTAGATGGAGTTAAGAACAAACTATGCTGACTAACAGACTGGTAAACAGGAGACATACAGTATGATAGGTTTAACATACCTTCTAGTTACACACGTTTCTCTGTTAGCGAAGGGCCAAAACAAAATAGTCGTTTACATCCACCTTCACATGAAGATAATTGTCACAGAGCAATATGAATATTTCTACATTGATGTCTTGGTATATTGGCTCACCTGTGGTGGTGTGTGTGTGTGTGTGTGTGTGTGTGTGTGTGTGTGTGTGTGTTTTGTGTTGGGGGGCATGAGCGTGGTGGCTCGGTCTAAGGCTAGTGATCCAGTGAGATTGAGGTACCGGGTTCGAGCCCACCTGTGAGCGAATGTAAAAAACCTTGGAGTCAACTTTGTGTGCAGACTCTTTCAGTGTTGTCACAACCCCCAGTGTGCAGTATACAACACTGTGCACTGTAATTGACCAGGTGGCGGTCACAAGAATACGTGCAGACGCCTGGTTGTGGGTACAAGATCGTGCAGTAACCTTGGACAAAGTACTGTGACTATGTACTCCAGTCCATCCAGCTGTGAATGGGCACCTCGTAAGGATGGAAAAGACACATTAACTCGGTGCGCCTTGTGGTCTTGAGTTGTATGATCTCCAGGGAGCTGAGATTGACAGTACGATGTGCCGTTTGAGATTGACAGATTGACATCCAATGATCGAGGGAAAAATAAGAACAAAGCGCCTTTGAGCAGCTGAGCTGGATATTGGCGCTATACAATTATTAGCATAATAATAATAGTTCAAAATTAGGGATATATTGGGGAGAGAAAATAATGTTTCGGTGTTTCTCATTTTCCATTTAACACCTTACTTCTGTTTGAAGTTTAGTCCACGCGCACTTGTGCACTTTTAATACAATAAACTATATTTGGAACAAAATGATTAGTTGATGGATACAGTTGTAAGGTACCAACTATAATGTTGCAGTAACTACAACATGCAAAGTACGCGTTACAATACAATTTGGAAATTGCCTAAATAATGTTTTAGGATCCCAACGTATGACATTGATAGGAAATTTGATATACAAGAGCTGTAGTCTCCGCCATATGTATGGGTATGGGTATGGGTATGGGTATGGGTATGGGTATGGGTGAAGTGAAATTTGGAGCTGTAACCGACTGTGACGTCATACTTTCTGCACAGCAATGAGCTGTGTGACGACATAAAGTGGTGTTCGTTGTAACGTGTGAGGTTTGCCTCCTTCTTTATTCGTGCTTACGGTCCTTTCTATATTCAACCTTGAAACGTCTCAACCGCTCACTCTTCACTCAATATTTTTACTTAATTGTATTATGGTCACAGTAACATGCTGCTTTGTTTCGTTGAAGGGGTAGGTGTCCTGAAGATTGTAACCACGCATAATTGAACATTTGAAACCAGTGGACACACATGATTCAATATTCAATTTAACACGATTGAATATAGGGGTAACGCAGCAAGTAACAGCGGTTTTATCTCCCAAATGAAACTGAAATGTATTGACGGATAGGGTAAGGGATAGCTTGAGCAATTGGACAGAATAAAATTCGTCGCAACGTTTAATCTACATGCTTCTTTGGGGAATACACGGGTCGGGTGTTTTCCTTTTCACTGACGTCAATGTATCAACTTTTTAGTCTGTCTTCTCAGCAGTTGTAAAACTGCACTCACGTAGACTGCTGTTTCAACGACATCCTTAAACATCGTTTCCGCAAAAAAAATCGAATATTAAAAAATGACTTTAATTTTCGACAGTGAGTATGTTGGACTTGGAGGCCCCATTTACCTACATCAATACCGGATAAAAAAGCTTTTTTTCTCGATAAGGAGCGTTTCTCCCCGATTTGTAATTGCTATGTGTGAAGGAAAATAGGAAACATTTCGTCAACGGGGACAGATCAACGTAGAAGTTGATTAAAAACTAAAAACTCTTGACCAAATCGATGGCACATGTTAGATATGTCGTCTGAAGGTTATAGGTCCAGCGATGCATTGCAGCGCTTGCTTCGAAAGTGGCATTTTCCCACAATACATTGTTCCGAGAACCGGAAGCTCAACTTGCCTCATCTCATATTAAAGAGTTATGTAGTGGTTGGTGTTTGTGCCACCTTGAGATCCATGAAGGTGATTGCTCAGTGGTACTATTTAATGTGAATATAACATTTCAACTCTGTACATCTTCGGATTTGTTCTCGTGCCTCCCACATGTTGTCTCTTTGAATTAAAGGTGTGTGGATGCCTGTCGTTAAGGGTTTTCCTTTCTTGGTTTGCTGGGGACATGAAATGCCACAGAGTACATGGCACGGGTTCGATTCAATGCGTCATACCAAAAGATGTTAATGGTACTTGTTGGTTGCCAGCGCTCGACATTAATGGGTACAACAAAGAATGGTCGGCTCGGAGTCAGTATAGGGTCGCATGCTTCCTGCCGTTAAACCGTTATAAAATTTCAGTCTGGGCCTCACCTCACCAGTGCACGTCGTACTACTAACTCCAGACTATGGTAACCACTGCCTGGGCTCCATGTGTCGTAACAACATAGAGGAAATGACGAATCAGTGTGAAGGACCTAGGTCTAAATCAGTTGCCCGTGAAGTGTCTAGGAGATTATTATTAAAATAGTCCGCGTGATGGACCGATGTTAGCCCAAAGAACTGAAACAGACGTGAGGGATTATCACAGAGGAGTGATGATGCAAGTATCGTCTAAACATCTTAATGTTGTGATAAAGTCACAACTGACACCACTGTCAGCTGATCGGTTTCAACAAAGTCTCGTTTACGTGATCACGTTCAGAAGCAGACGACAGCTTCTCTTGACTGTCCAGAAGCAGACGACATAATGACAGATCCTTCGATGCTGTGATTATCGTAAATCCATTACAAAGCCAATCTGATATAGGTCGTGTGACCTGAATGGCGTAATTCCTATACTTAACCGGAGCTACAGGTACATACACGTAATTAACATCAGTATCTTATCAGCACCACCGTCCCCGGGGACATACATCTTCCACGTCTGGGTCAAATACTGTGCATCGTTTATTGCAGAATAGGAGCATGCACAAATGGATATACCTCCTGCTGCCCCAATTGTGGCTCAGTGTTTCAACTCTAGACCCAAACTGAATTAAAACACTTTACATTTTCCTCCTATTCATGATTTACTCAAACATGTTGTTAGCTGTCCACATCCATTCTGTCGATTTATTCGTGGTAAGGGAATGCTACTGTGGATAACATCCCCACAAGTCTCTGAGAACCATCATGTCTGTATACCCTGACGCGTCTAATGTCATACATTAGAATAGCACTAGCACAATAGGTACCATTAAGAATAGTAACAACAGAATGAATATGAAATTTGCATCAACACAATTACCTACATTGTATCATCAGTGTTCGGTCTGAATATGATCATTTTACCGTCGGTAAATGGACTGTGCTCGCGGGTTTCACCGAAGTGGTTCACAGTTTGATATTTCCATCCATTGTTTTCTGACATACCGTGACTCGTAGTGCTGCAAGTAATGTTTATAGCGGCGGTTTATCTATTTTACTATACAGCCACATACAGGAGTTGATTAAGGTCATTAGATGTGTGACACTGCTTCAGTGCCCAGGTGTATAATGTCCGTGAAGTGTGTGAGTGAGGGATATCAGTAACACATATATCGAAACGTCATTTCACTTAGTTTAATTGCCTTTTGCTACCGACTAAAAAATGAATGTCCTTTAACTACAAGCATGATATTGAGAAAAATCCCACATTAACATGTAATGCAGTTTACTAATGAAAAAAAGACTATCGATGTATTTTAAACAAGCATTTGAAGAAAATTCGTCTCAGTTTGAGAACGAGGAAGTTTGAAGGGAGGCCTTTTTTAACCCAAGAAAGATTGTATATGAATTCCAGCTTCAATGCGTCTGTTGCGATAAGAGCTGATAATACAATAAAGTCAGCCAGTCGACATGACTATTATTATAACATGAAGCCCATTTCTTGTGTTCCCCGTAGTGAAATAGCTGGAATACTGCTAAAAGCGGCGTAAAACCACATTCACTCACAATACCACACAAGCGCAGCTATCGTGGATTCATATGTTGACGTTACTTTCAGTTTGTAGTTTTCTCATGTGACAGTGAAGGGAATATCATATTCTCACGTGCGTATGCATCTCCTGTTCGCATCACGATTTGTGAAGATATTCAACAGCGTAACCTCCGCAGAAGTATGGTTTCTGATATCAGTTACACTAGCACTAGCGCCTGCACAACTACAGATTCTCAGATCAGTTACATGAATGAGGATCGATTCGGTTCAAATTTCAAAAGACCCATCTTCAGTGATAAAACGCCGTGTATTTGTGGAGGCATCAGTCACATGCGGAGCTCCTTGTCCAGTGTCGAGTTCCAGTTACGCCTAATCCCACCTCCCACTCATCAGTCCCTACCGATATTGTTAGAACCAAGGTTAAATGGATCCCTGTCTGTAGGTCACAATTCGCCAACAGATTAATCGCTCCACTCATCAGAAGATGGCTTACCTATTTGAAGTATCTATACCTGGTGACAGGTTGTAAATGAAATGTAATTAAATCGACGATGGATGTGTCACTGGGACGACCCCGACGGACGTGGTTATTTTCTCGCCATAACAGCGTAATTTGGTATTTAGACGAGGGAGGATGTGTTGGCAGTATCACGTAATTGCTTAATGTTCATACTGTTAGGGATTGCTTCAAATTATTTGTTCAGACGAGGTCAGACATGTGTCGTCAGAGACGTGGAGTCGCTTCCTTTGAAAGAAACTCACTTGTTTCCAAGTATGCCATTCCCTTCTTCATGACTTCATCGGATATTTGACCTGTGAAGAAGCGGGTTAAAATATTGATCTTCAGTAACCCATGCTTGTCGTAAGAGGCGACTAACGGGATCGGGTGGTCAGGCTCGCTGACTTGTTTGACCCATGTCATCGTATCCCAATTACGCAGATCGATGCTCATGCTCTTGGTCACTGGATTGTCTGGTCCAAACTCGATTATTTACAGACCACCGCCATATAGCTGTAATAGTGTTCAGTGCGGCGTAAAACTAAACTCACTCACTCATCGGATATTGGAGGTACGGTCAAGACAGATTTGGGTGATTGAGTTTTGTGTTGTTTAAGGTAAATTGACCGTCATGTGACAAAGGCACACTGGATTTACGGGATTGGTTTGACCTTACAATTGGTTGGTGAAGACGCTTGACGCCTGACGCATGAAATTATTGAAATTGTCATCATCTTACATGATATGGAGTAGCTTAATAATACCCTATTTCACCCCATCCACCCAACAGACACCAGGTCACTCAACCCAAGTTAACGTTATCATACATGTAAAATATTGAGGCAGTGTGTTCCACGTGGAATCAAGGTTACTGTCAGAAATATTATATCATATATTACATAAATCTAATTCGTTAAGATTGATCTTTTCTGAAGTTTCCATGAGGGTCATTTCAAGGGTTTAACTCAATCGTCCAATTTACGAAACACTCAAGGTTAAGCAGTAACATGCAAACAGATCATTTGTCTCAATTCATTCCGTGGATACCTCGCGTGATAATCCTGCTTCTACAGGAATGTAATCACTGTAGGCAACACGTTTTTCTTGATTGCAAGATCAATTATATATTGTTAGTATGTAAAGGCATAAGTTTTGCTGTTCTTTCTGAAAGGGAGAGCCTAAAAATCGACCATACAATCTTCGTTTGAAAATTGGACCGTGATCACATCATGATTTCTGAAGATACGAAGACATCGACGCATGTCATAGTGAGTGAGTGACTACGTGTTTAATCCCACTTTCAGCGTGAAAATGAATACAACATTTATTTATGTGAGACCCGTGAAGGTCCGGGTTAGAATGAATCTTCAGTAACCCATGCTTGTCGTAAGAGGCCACTAACGGTATCGGGTGGTCAGGCTCGCTGGCTTGGTTGACACATGTCATCGGTTCCAAATTGCGCAGATCGATTCTCATGCTGTTGATCACTGGATTGTCTGGTCCAGACTCGATTAGTTACAAACCGCCGCCATATAGCTGGAATATTGCTGAGTGCGGCGTAAAACTAAACTCACTCACTGACTCTCTCACTATTGACGTGAGGAAAAGTGAAATTTGACATTGCGTACCAGAAGATTTCTATCGGCCTTACCTGGTGCTATTCTACCAGTCAACTGAGTCAACTGAGATACCATGTCCCAGTTTTCTTACCTGGACACATCATACTGACACCTGTCCCACCAGTCTTTGTATCTTCCCTTCAAAGTCTAGCGTCGTTTAATGCTTTTTTGGTATGACCCAACCAGGGATTTGAATCCCCGACCTTCCACGGTGCAGGAACTGGGACTAAATGGGATTAGCGTCCAGTGTAGTTTCTCCTTTGAACAAACTCTTGCAGAAGGGACGACATTTCCACAAAGGATTTGAGCGAGAATTTCAGACGTTATGTACACACTCACTACTTCAGGTGTTCTGTGCAACATGACCCTAAAGAGTCACTGATTTGGGATTCAGATGCATATACGGAATGGTGTTATATCATGAGACAAGTAATGTCGAAGATCCTGAAGTGTACGCTTCAAGGACGTTAACTGCTTAGAAGAGGTTCTAGCTATCGTGTGTTGTATTTAGAACCTAAACAAGCATGCATGCGGTAGACAAAATAACATTTGGATTATTAACCATTGATTCCTGGACCGGTATATGTGATCTGTCACTTTCGAGACTGAAGGCATGGACATTACAACTACATTGTCTCTCCCCCTAACTGTGAAATACGTCTTCAGCACAGAACACAGACTGCCTCTGATCCTTTCGTGAATCAAGAAGCTACTACACTTCACAAGGATCGGCTTGAGAAACTGATTATAATCGCCAAAGCTATTGACAAACATAGCCGTCGATAGTGCTCTTCAGAGAGGAGGGACCAAGGGAGATAACCTAGGGAGGTAACCTAAGCCTGGTGTTTCAACACACAGTTCTTTGATTTGGCCTTCCCTAATTTATGTATATTTACTGGACCTGTTTTGGTTGTTCTTGTTAATACAAAATGCCCCGAAGTCTACAAATGAAAACCTACAAGCACAATAGATGTTCTCAAGTGATTGTTTTCATCTCTTGGCGTTCATGAAGAACTGAATCACGTGAGCAGAACTGACCACATGATGGGTGACCCGTGAAGGTCCGGGTTAGAATATTGGCTTTCAGTAACCCATGCTTGTTGTAAGAGGCGACCAACGGGATCGGGTGGTCAGGCTCGCTGACTTGGTTGACACATGTCATCGATTCCCAATTGCGCAGATCGATGCTCATATTGTTGATCACTGGATTGTCTGGTCCAGACTCGATTATTTACAGTCCGCCGCCATATAGCTGGAATAGCTCAGTGAGGCGTAAAACTAAACTCACTCACTCGTGAGGTCACCATATCGTGATGGCGACAACACCCGGTGCCTGGCCGTGAGACAAACGTGTTGTCTCTTGGTTTATGAAATATGAAGAAAATACTACATGTACACATATATGATCATTACCCTTCAGTTGAACTCCTAAGAAACGATAATTTTCACTTTGACTGTTGCTTTCAGTTTCAAACTCTTTTTTGCAGTCTGTAAACATTATCTCTCCTGAATCACAAGACTTTGCACACGTGTTTTCTGTAATTGCTTTTGGTGATGATGTAATATGACACTGAAAGTTTGTAACTGTATGCTTACTAATAGATATTTCCCAATTGTAATTAGGTATTTGAATTCATGAAACGTTCAATTTCTATTCAAGAAGCATCAAGTCAAAAGTGTTTTGAATGATAAGGACCAGCAGAAACATGCCACATCACAAAGACGTCAAATGTCAAGGTCACAAGGATACAGCAGCCTCATCGATGTCTTGCAAAAAGATTTGAGGTTAGCTTCGTTAAAATGCATGCACTTTAAAATCCACCGTAAGACACTTAGAAATGATTGAAGTTAAATTTACAGAATATTTTGTATGTGTAGCAACAATATAACATACTTTTATGCATATTTCATTCTAGTAGATTAAGAAACATGGCTATTTTCTGTCATTTTTGCAAGTTTAATATCCTATACTTTAAATCTTCTGTATACTGTTCTGGAGACACAGTTGTATCGATTTTTCTACAATAAATACCACGAGTATATTGGTTTCTGTCACAACAAAGGCTCTGGATAGTTTTTTTTATAGGTGTTGAAAAACAATATTCGAGACAAATGGCAGCTTAGAAGATCGACTGGTTTACCAAATGTCACACAAAGTGTTCATGCATCGAAAAGCACGTCTTTGTGAAGACAGCACGGCATCATAAACCATACGAAAAGAGTTTCTTGTGGACGCCATTCTTGATATACATTATTCTCTCTAACTTTCCAAAGTGATAAATAAACAAACTATACTTTACATTACAGGAGAAGACAGAAGAGTCTCTAAATACCGACGCTACTTGAAAACACTTGATAAGATGTAGGCTTGGGGCTGATGTTGATCATTTGCCAATAAAATAGTTTAAAGTCAAAACCAAGCGCCTATGAACTGAAAAATCGACTTGGTTTAAGTATATTTTTCTGAAGATTAGACATTTAGGCGTTAGGTATCACTTCAACGATGCGGTGGTGTAAAGATGAAATACTGTGACTCATGGTCGGTGAAAGTGGCTCGCTGAAAATGTGGAACTCAACGAACGGTAGATAGCATATGGTGTGCCTATTACACGGTGGCCTGTGTTGTCTTATTGGTTCCGACAGTGTTAATGGAATCTGCTGATGTGTTCCTTGTTCAAATAATTCCACAACACAGAACGTTTTCGAATGAGCAGCAATAGGGCTTCGTGAGGGATAACACATTTTTATGGTCATACCATTGCCTAAGTACATATGTAATTTGCAAACGAGTCATTTGTTGCTATTCACGCTGAGAGAAATCCTTACTTGATAATTAGCCCTTTACCCTTCAGAGAAATAACCGTACTCACAGCTTGGTGTTTGAACGAGGAATTCTGTGTTTTGAGACTTGATGGCCAAACAACATGGCAGTAGCTTTTAAGGCGTTTTCAGTCTAGTAAGCAAGGATTCTTACTGAAGATAAGAGGGGGTTTGTGGATTGGATGTTATCACGCTTTGTAGTGTATCATATACTGACGTAAGAAAGTTCACATCTGGTGCTTTGGGTTAATTTTCCAAAATACAACAACAACGACGCGATTGCATGACATCGTAAACTGCTAATAACTGACGTTGTTGAGATGACTACTTTGACATATTGCCTGAATTAGTCAGTGGAAAGTACAAACAGGTGTAAAATGTACAACTCATGGATCATGCATCTTTGAAACCGGGGACACGAAAGGCATTTCTCCCTTCCATCAGCTCTTCTTGTCAAATATTTGAAGGGCATTTAGAATTGGAGTGCATAAGAAAAGCAAGATTTATGGATGTCATCTTCTTTATTGTGAATAACACGACGTTTCGGGGAGTATGCTTGCTCCTTCATCAGGTGAATGGTAGGGAGTATTAGGGGTATCTTCTTGTGGCTTTTACGGAATGTCCCTAGAATAAAAGCAGGAGTAACTCCAAAATTAATGAAGAATATGTCTTGTCATCAGCGACTTGACCGCAGGAGTCTTAAGCATCCGTTATTGATAAAAACATATGTTACTTGATTAGGACATCACCTCAACTGTGCAGAATATGCAAGCATGACAATCTCAGTCTTGTTCGAGAGCACCCAATGCTATGTAAAACTCTTCAGTAGATGGATGACGTCTCACTGCTTGTAACTTAACGACTAAAATCAGAGCGTGTTAACTTCAGCACAAAACGTATCCATACCAAGTGTTCACTGCCACAGTAACATCATAATTCCCACAACTTGGTATGATCTTTGTCTCGACTCACCAGTTCATGAAGAACTGAATCACGTGAGCAGAACTGACCACATGATGGGTGACCCGTGAAGGTCCGGGTTAGAATATTGGCTTTCAGTAACCCATGCTTGTCGTAAGAGGCGACCAACGGGATCGGGTGGTCAGGCTCGCTGACTTGGTTGACACATGTCATCGGTTCCCAATTGCGCAGATCGATTCCTCATATTGTTGATCACTGGATTGTCTGGTCCAGACTCTATTATTTACAGTCCGCCGCCATATAGCTGGAATAGCTCAGTGAGGCGTAAAACTAAACTCACTCACTCGTGAGGTCACCATATCGTGATGGCGACAACACCCGGTGCCTGGCCGTGAGACAAACGTGTTGTCTCTTGGTTTATGAAATATGAAGAAAATACTACATGTACACATATATGATCATTACCCTTCAGTTGAACTCCTAAGAAACGATAATTTTCACTTTGACTGTTGCTTTCAGTTTCAAACTCTTTTTTGCAGTCTGTAAACATTATCTCTCCTGAATCACAAGACTTTGCACACGTGTTTTCTGTAATTGCTTTTGGTGATGATGTAATATCACACTGAAAGTTTGTTACTGTATGCTTACTAATAGATATTTCCCAATTGTAATTAGGTATTTGAATTCATGAAACGTTCAATTTCTATTCAAGAAGCATCAAGTCAAAAGTGTTTTGAATGATAAGGACCAGCAGAAACATGCCACATCACAAAGACGTCAAATGTCAAGGTCACAAGGATACAGCAGCCTCATCGATGTCTTGCAAAGATATTTGAGGTTAGCTTCGTTAAAATGCATGCACTTTAAAATCCATCGTAACACACTTAGAAATGATTGAAGTTAAATTTAAAGAATATTTTGTATGTGTAGCAACAATATAACATACTTTTATGCATATTTCATTCCAGTAGATTAAGAAACATGGCTATTTTCTGTCATTTTGCAAGTTTAATATCCTATACTTTAAATCTTCTGTATACTGTTCTGGAGACACAGTTGTATCGATTTTTCTACAATAAATACCACGAGTATATTGGTTTCTGTCACAACAAAGGCTCTGGATAGTTTTTTATAGATGTTGAAAAACAATATTCGAGACAAATGGCAGCTTAGAAGATCGACTGGTTTACCAAATGTCACACAAAGTGTTCATGCATCGAAAAGCACGTCTTTGTGAAGACAGCACGGCATCATAAACCATACGAAAAGAGTTTCTTGCGGACGCCATTCTTGATATACATTATTTCTCTAACTTTCCAAAGTGATAAATAAACAAACTATACTTTACATTACAGGAGAAGACAGAAGAGTCTCTAAATACCGACGCTACTTGAAAACACTTGATAAGATGTAGGCTTGGAGCTGATGTTGATCATTTGCCAATAAAATAGTTTAAAGTCAAAACCAAGCGCCTATGAACTGAAAAATCGACTTGGTTTAAGTATATTTTCTGAAGATTAGACATTTAGGCGTTAGGTATCAGTTCAACGATGCGGTGGTGTAAAAGATGAAATACTGTGACTCATGGTCGGTGAAAGTGGCTCGCTGAAAATGTGGAACTCTAACGAACGGTAGATAGCATATGGTGTGCCTATTACACGGTGGCCTGTGTTGTCTTATTGGTTCCGACAGTGTTAATGGAATCTGCTGATGTGTTCCTTGTTCAAATAATTCCACAACACAGAACGTTTTCGAATGAGCAGCAATAGGGCTTCGTGAGGGATAACACATTTTATGGTCATACCATTGCCTAAGTACATATGTAATTTGCAAACGAATCATTTGTTGCTATTCACGCTGAGAGAAATCCTTACTTGATAATTAGCCCTTTACCCTTCAGAGAAATAACCGTACTCACAGCTTGGTGTTTGAACGAGGAATTCTGTGTTTTGAGACTTGATGGCCAAACAACATAGCAGTAGCTTTAAGGCGTTTTCAATCTAGTAAGCAAGGATTCTTACTGAAGATAAGAGGGGTTTGTGGATTGGATGTTATCACGCTTTGTATTGTATCATATACTGACGTAAGAAAGTTCACATCTGGTGCTTTGGGTTAATTTTCCAAAATACAACAACAACGACGCGATTGCATGACATCGTAAACTGCTAATAACTGACGTTGTTGAGATGACTACTTTGACATATTGCCTGAATTAGTCAGTGGAAAGTACAAACAGGTGTAAAATGTACAACTCATGGATCATGCATCTTTGAAACCGGGGACACGAAAGGCATTTCTCCCTTCCATCAGCTCTTCTTGTCAAATATTTGAAGGGCATTTAGAATTGGAGTGCATAAGAAAAGCAAGATTTATGGATGTCATCTTCTTTATTGTGAATAACACGACGTTTCGGGGAGTATGCTTGCTCCTTCATCAGGTGAATGGTAGGGAGTATTAGGGGTATCTTCTTGTGGCTTTTACGGAATGTCCCTAGAATAAAAGCAGGAGTAACTCCAAAATTAATGAAGAATATGTCTTGTCATCAGCGACTTGACCGCAGGGAGTCTTAAGCATCCGTTATTGATAAAAACATATGTTACTTGATTAGGACATCACCTCAACTGTGCAGAATATGCAAGCATGACAATCTCAGTCTTGTTCGAGAGCACCCAATGCTATGTAAAACTCTTCAGTAGATGGATGACGTCTCACTGCTTGTAACTTAACGACTAAAATCAGAGCGTGTTAACTTCAGCACAAAACGTATCCATACCAAGTGTTCACTGCCACAGTAACATCATAATTCCCACAACTTGGTATGATCTTTGTCTCGACTCACCATATCCATCATGTGTGATAAGGAGGTCCTTCCATCACTGGAGCAAACCTATATTCAATTTCACATGGACCATTGCAGTTCACCCCGGACACCCGAATCATTTGCTAATGACATGGCAGACTGTACAAAACGCAGTGCCAAGAATTGTAAAAGAAAGACGAGAAAGTATGACCGCATAATGCATGTTCTTTGAGAAGTATACTGCCTGCCTGTCCAACACCAGACACAGTAAACGGTATTGGTCAGTGTATTCTTAGTGTCTCACTAGTCCACTTAATTAGCACCAGTCATCTCGAGTGTTGAAGTCTCGCGATCAGCACTTTCAATCCTTTCCGTCGTCTGAACGGTTCGAAAACGAACAGCGATCGCGCTTTTGAACGAGCAGGTCCTTACTTTTCAGGCGCGTAGCAAGCCATTTTTTTCGTGTACTCCCGCTAGGTTGCAAAGCTTTATATTTAGATAGCATTGATTGAGGACTTGCCCAACCTTTTAGCAACAATCATGTGTAAGCCAGGGCTTTTTTATAATGGTAGCTACGCCCCTGTTTTTGGAACAAGCACCCTCTTCACACCAGACCACAGTAACAACTACTTGTCGATATATTATATTCAAACAATCCTCGCATTTCAATCAAGCTGGCACAATCAACATTAGCCATTACTATACAAGTGGTCTGAAGGGAATTATTTCATTTTCAGCGTATTATAAAGTGAATTGCTGCACTGACCACATTGCATTGGGGAACATAGATACACTCAATTTTGAATGTTATATTATTATCTCATTGCAAGGTGATATGAAGGTAAAAAGCAGATAGCGCATTTAATTATTACACTCTTAATGCTTGCTTTCAAAGGCCAAGTTCAAGACGTATTCTTGACATTACTAAGATACGAAACACAAATTTGGCCACCCTGAACTCGATTCCCCAGTGAGAAAGATGAAGCGTATTCCCGCCTTATAGTCATCAGCTCACGTGACCAGAGGGAGTTGCAGACGTCGATGTTTGACAACGGCATGATAATTTAACAAACACTTGAGAGACAAATGAGACCTGAATGGACTAACGGCGTTAAGGACACCAAGTTTTTAAACTGAAAAAACTTCTAAAGAGATCGTGTGATAAGAGAGTAGGAGAGATTTTTCAGGACTGCAGGGGATAATTTTCCACAAAACAATCACGTGTCGCCTGGACCAACTATGTTGTTTCCGTCCACTTTTGACAAGAGTGTGACAGAGACAAATGTACGAACACCAGTCTGATGACAAGGCGATCAGTTACTGGATACAACACACTTCCTTCATCAAAGGCATGCTACAAGGGAAATCATCTTTCTTATATACACAGCGTAATTCGGAATCCACTTAAAAAAGTCGGAACAATTTATGAATCTAACATATGGCATCTTGAGAGTATTGGATCATACATTCATATATGGTGAACATACAAGAAGAGTCGTGTAATTTACATCATCTTTTATCAAACTCGCCTGATCTCAAACGTGCTTTTGCATTTATTCATGATTTCCGCTGTGAAATAAACAGTAGCTTTTCCATGACTGCAACATTCTGCTGCTAAAATTGCAATTGCTACTACTACTACTACTACTACTACTACTACTAGTACTACTACTACTACTACTACTTCTACTTTTACTGGGGCGGTTGGGTAGCCTAGTGGTTAAAGCGTTCATTCGTCACGCCGAAGACCCGGGTTCGATTCCCCACATGGGTACAATGTGTGAAGCCCATTTCTGGTGTTCCCCGTCGTGATATTGCTGGAATATTGCTAAACAGCGGCGTAAAAACTAAACTCACTCACCACCACTACTACTACTACTACTACTACTACTACTACTACTACTACTACTACTACTACTACCAATGCTGCTAGAACGTGTACAACATGTGACCTTATCTAATTCACTACAGTGACTTATGTGAAGATACCAGACCAGCTGGACACATCCTGATCTACATGCACAACGAAAACCTGACAGCATGACGATAGCTACCTGACTGATGACGACAGTGGCCTAAGGTGTACGCCACAACAATATCATTAATGCATGTTTGATTCTTAACACTTAGGGCATATAAATATGCAGGCAAATTCCTCTTACAATTGTTGTGGCTGCTATCGATAGGGCAGGACATGAATTGGCACAATGGAATCTGTTTCTTCGGACGATAGGATGTCATTTATCTCACCCTATCGTTGATAATGTTTGTTACTTGATGCGAGCGTACGGTTCCTCATTTGTCAGGAGGCATGGAGACATGCTGATTGTAGGATGCTAGTTTGTCCCCACGGGTCCATGCCAAAGAGCCATTCATTCCCCCACGGATAGACGCGTTAGATCTGCATGCTTGCCATACAAGAGTTCTCTCTCGCTGTCTCTCGTCACTGAAACATAAACCATAAAAAGCACAAAACAGACACTGGAGTTGTCCAACAAACTGACTCCGCAGAAAAATCAATTGCCGCCAGCTTCAAAGCTGCAAAAAACGCCTCGGCAGCAATTTCAAAGAATATGAGGGTGGGATTTTAGTGCAAACGTCAAATCATGACATGGTTACCAATTTGATTTTCTTTTGTCATGAAAAAAAGACCATTTCCTGAAACCAACTACTGACTTCATCCCTCACACAGCCAGATTAATGTTGATAGGTGCAGACATTTCAAAAGCAAAACATGTGCGACATGATGGCAAAAGATAGAAAAAAGTCTTGAAAAATACTGTCAGTTCCGCAACCTTTAAACCAAGACGATGTCTTCATGCTGTTTTTGCACGGTTGACTCCTTGTCAGGAATTGCATGTACATTCTGTACTTGCATTTTAACAGCTGACGTAACTATAGACAACCTTTCGAAATTGAAATGCTATTATAGATCAATCGTAACACATTGAGTGCGCTGTTAGGTGGATGGATTTCTGGTCGATCGCTTGATTGTCTGGTTTGTAGGAATACTGCTGTGTGGTGTGCAGATGAATTGTGTGGGGAGCGCATGCCACGTGTATTTTGTACTTTAATTGATGAAATCACTAATCTCAGCAATTGATGGGAAACAGAATTCAGAATTGTGATCTTTAAGATCCAAAATGTAATCAACTTGTATTTGTTGATAATTTGTAAAGTTTCTGTTGCTGTTCAACTGTACACGGTGACATTCGTAAATTGTCGGAATTTGGAAAAGAGGTTTAGCTTGTTACAAGAACGATAGCCATCCCACGCGACCATGCTCGGAAGGAGAGGTGGTGTCCTCATCAAGGAAGCGTACCAAATGCAACTATATTCACATGTAATAATACAAGATTACACATGGCAGCGACATCAGTGCAGTCAAGTCTGTTTGTTGTTATCAGATTACAGCTCACGCAAATGATTTTCCAATTGCCTTGTCAGCCTTTTGGATACCCAGGCCATGCGGAATTGAATAATTGTAAGTTGTTTGTCGAATGAACTTCTTAAACCGATTTGAAACATCACAAGACGACGCTTACTTACCTCTTACTTCTCTATCATTTGCCACATAGAGCCATCAGTTGGTTAACATTTAATAGATTACCTTTTCCAGTCAATCGGAGATTCCAATGGCGACAAGGATATTGGATTAGTCAAAGACCTAAGACCACTGAACGAATCGCCAGTATATCCATCTTCCTTATGTAACTCAATCACTGGCGGGATGTTGCCCTTTTATCGCCGAAGCGCCAGTAGTCTCTTTAGACGCACTGGAAAACCTTGAGGATCCGAAAGATTAATCTTGTGACTAAAAAGATAAACGATTTCCAGACTAGAAAGTAACATTGACTGCTCATATTTGTACAGGGTTGTATTTCATCATGGCACAGTGTAATTATGTGTTCAATGTTCATTCGTCCCGAATCTCGTGCTGCTATTGGGTTACATACTTGAATGAAACGTCTCAGTGTCTTTGTCATTTTAGTTTGTATTTTCTCCAGGACTTTAAAATACTCAGTTTTAGGTATGGATGACAGCATGGCAATGCTCGTTGCCGAGGCGTTGTTAGATGATAACTGTACTTAAATCAACATGTCAATGGAACACCCGAGGTTCTAAAATTTAATGTATTTGGGCTGAGATTAAAACAGGATATATTTTCGGTAATGTACTAATAGAGAATGTATATTTTGTGTGGTAAGTTATTGACAGATTAATATTTATTTTGAAAGGTGAAAGGCGGTGTTGATTATTGTGGGATTGATATAAAGTTAAAAAACAGGAGGCATAGTTCCACATGTCTTCTATATATATAGACACACATCCCTCTGTTAGCGCACATGACAAAATATGCTGACTGAACAAACATTAACAGTTTTTACCTCCAACTTCAACCAAAGGTTATGTACTAAACAGTATACATACTTACACATTGACTTCAAGGTATACAGGCACTGTAGTTCAAGATTTATATGTATATTGGGGAAAGTTTTCCGTGTGTCCTGTTTTCAGTTTAACCTCTTACTAAGAAAATTAAATTTAAGTCCAACGGAAACGGAAGCCTTCTCGTTAAGTGGACATGTTATCTACCTGGAAACCTTATTCACTTCTAAGTGCAGTTCTGATACAGTAAATTATGTTTTGGGTTATATGAAGTGAATAGTATTCTCTAAAGCGGTGCCCACTGGTGATTGTAAAGAAGAATTTTATGTCATCATTGTTTCGGCAATATAGTGACGAGACTAAGTTTAGACATATTCACAAATGTATCACAAATACAGCATACTACGTCACAAGTATTCGAACAAAGCAATATTATATACAACCTTTTAAAAGGCGGTCTTTAAAACACTAGTCCATGATCATTAAATTGATTTTCTCTATTTGTCTTACTCTCACGTGGACAATGTTTTCACATTTCTCCAACCTTCCTATCTGTGTCTTCAATAATGTATGTTGATCAAATTACAACAAATTCAACAGGCGATAGGTTTTGCACATGCACATTTACAATTTATCACACAGGCCAAGTTCTCTCACGTAGCTTTTACTGAGATGCCCTCTCTCATGGATAATGAGATAGCTCAGATTTACTACTATAATTTTGAATCCCCGCAATAGAAAAGTCTTATGGAGACGATGATGTGGAGAGTTGTCATTGTTCAAGTAGATATCTGTAAGTTCTAACATGTAGTCATGATGGGAATATGTCGGAGGAAACCACAACCCAAGATCACCGTGCATGTATTTGGGAAAATTGAATATGAGGGGTTATCCAGTACATACAGTTCCAGTATATCCAGTACATAAAAGTCCAGTATGAGCCCTGGAACTAGGGGTGGGTATTGCAGAGAATTTTCATATTGCGATATATTGCTATTGCGATGCGAAAGCATATATTGCGTTATGTATTGCAATATATTGCAAGAAGTATTTTTAAACGTAACTTATAATCGAGTTAATGATTGATTTATAAAGCAAAAACACAACAAAATAACTATGCTTGATTTAACTTTAACAACAAACTTTAATCGTGACACACAGAAATTGTAAATAATATTTGAAACAAGGAAATATCCGAAGATTTCCGAGTGTTACGAAGTTTTCAGAATGCAAGTCGAAGCACCGGTTTTTGATCAGCGTATCGCAATACGTATCGTTTTCATGTCTGAACCGGTTATATTGCGCAGCCCTACCTGGAACCAGATTCAGTGTTATGGCTGACTTTAAACAGCGCCTTGTCAATGTGGTCAATATTGGTTTAGTGCTGCACGTGCCTCTGTCGTCACCTTCCCATTGACACAGACTTACCACATACAGACAATATTGGCATCACTGTTTGTAATTTAGGAAAAAAGGAGCAGTCACGAATTATACACACTATGCATGGGTAAAATACAATACTCACTAGATCAACAAAAGGCACTGTGCTTAGAACTAGCTGCTTCAGTTTTGGCTGATGACAACATCCATGTTTTGGATGTACAGAAAACACCTTACCCTTGGATCTGATTCAGATTCTTAAGTCACATGAAGCTTATAAGTCTGCAGTTTATAAATCATACAGAATATGACACTCGAGGCATGGACAAAATGAATGTTCAACTGCGATTACGATTTGCAAGTTATATCAGAACGACCTGTGTGGAGGAACTGGTTTCCTGTTTTCAGACTCCAGTTACAGACATTGTTATAAGGATTCAGTTATTGCATCTCCGCTGTGACAAATTATTCGCAAACATCACCTCTGCTTGAATGATTGTAACAGCCAATTAGATGACTCCTTCACTAATATTAATAGAGAAGAACTTTGTTGGCAGTTACATTTTAACTATAAACATGTGCAGTTACAAATTGCAATGGTGTGATTACGATACTATTCAAAGTATTCATGACAATACACCTGAGGCAGAAACCACAATAGAAATTAACTAAGAGCCTTAGCGAGCTTGAAATTTGAAACCTATCTATTGTCAATAGTGACGTCATAATTTCTGTACAATAATGTGCTGTGACGTCATAATGAATACTCGATGTAAACCTAAATTTTGAGAGGCTCTGATTTGTTTCTTTATAGATGATTACGAGGCGGATTAATGGATTAACAGTAAATGCCAATTACTACTAATACGCAAGTTAGGTAAAATGATGCTAAAAAGCAATGTTAAACGTCATAGGTCTTTCCTATATCCAGCTCGGCGGACCTGAACTAAGTGACTCAACCATTGACGCTTCACTCAATATTCTGGTAACTTTTAACGGCTATTTGTGTTATTGTGATACGTTTACTGAAGATTTAACTAACTGTACTTAATTAAACATTTGGAACATCTATGAAATTACCATTTCCCAAATGAAACTGAAATATATTGACGGCATAGGAAAGAAATAGCCTCCTCAATTGGGCATAAACATGGTCATTGCAACGTTCAATTTAGACGGGGTCGGATGTGTTTTGTGTTCTCCCGTTTCTTTCCATCATTATATTGCGTTTTACAACCGAAGTAGTCTGCCCCTCTAGCAATTGTAAAGTACACAGCGTTCAAACATAACGTCTCTTTCTTTGATGTTAAATAGTTGCTTAAATGATATACTTTAACCCACTTTCAACGTTTTCCAAGAAAAGTTCATGTCGGGTTCTGTTTGTGATGAAAAAAGAAATGGGTGTTTGAGTCGACATCCTCAAAGAACTAATGGGATCTTTAACTCAAACAACCCCATTAATGATGAAATCCTCAAAATGGACACTTTCGACAATGGTTATGTTGCACTCTTTGAGGCCCCATTTTCCTTCACCAATACCGGATGAAAGAGCTTCTTTCACGATATGGATTCTTAATTGCTGTGGGTGAAGGAAAATCGAAGCGTTTCGTCAAAGGACAGATCAAGGTAAAAGTAGATTTGAAATTCAAGTCCCTTGACCAAATCGATGACACATGATAGATATATCTTAGCTTTAAAGGTTATAAATCTTGCGATTCTTCGAAAGTAGGATTTTCCCACGGTGGGAGTTTTCAGGAACCGAAATATCAACTTGCCTCATCTTATAGTAAGGGTCCATCTTAAGGAACTCGCGCTGAAATCAAGAGTTAGGAAGTAGTTAGATCGATAGAGGTGATTGGTTAATGATTTAATAATGCCATTAAATGTAAATAGAAAATAAAACGTTTTACCTTTCTTGTCAAATTTACAATATATAGTTGTGCTTCAATGAAACACTATAGGGTGCCACGTTCCAGACAATGTTATAAGACATGGTATACGCATTCTGCAAGATTGCAAGACAATTGGAACACGATAACATGCATATATACCAAGGGATCCACAGAAGGACATATTCCAACCAGCATCATCGTGGGGTTATGCTGTATTTATAAGAATTACACAATTATGTTTTAGTTTGCCTAGTCTGTTTCGTGTTGACGAATGTCGTATCACAAGTCAGTCGGATTGGGTGAGAGTTGTTACGTTATGCAGGGTTGTAGCGATTGGTTGAAGGATTGTATCGTGTTGGGGCTCTGTGTTTTGCGTAAAGGTCTGTGTCGTGTTTGGTGAGGTTCTGTATCTGGTGTAATAGTTAGTTATGTTGTATTTGGTTCGGACTGTGTCATGTAGGGTAAAGGTCTGTGTCGTGTTTGGTGAGGTTCTGTATCTGGTGTAATAGTTATGTTGTATTTGGTTCGGACTGTGGTCATGTAGTCATGGGGTAAGGGCTGTGTCGTGTTTGGTGAGGTTCTGTATCTGGTGTAATAGTTATGTTGTATTTGGTTCGGACTGTGTCATGTAGGGTAAGGGCTGTGTCGTGTTTGGTGAGGTTCTGTATCTGGTGTAATAGTTATGTTGTATTTGGTCGGATCATGTAGGGTGTGTGTCGTGTTTGGTAGTTCTGTATCTGGTGTAATAGTTATGTTGTATTTGGTTCGGACTGTGTCATGTAGGGTAAGGGCTGTGTCGTGTTTGGTGAGGTTCTGTATCTGGTGTAATAGTTATGTTGTATTTGGTTCTGACTGTGTCATGTAGGGTAAAGGGCGTGTTTGGTGTCGTGGTGTAATAGGTTGTAGACTGTGTTGTGTGAGTCTGTGTCGTGAATGTGAGGTTCTCATCTGGTGTAATAGTTATGTTGTATTTGGTTCGGACTGTGGTAGAGTGTGTCGTGTTTAAGTCAGGTTCTGTATGTCGTGTAATGAGTTAAAGGCTGTGTCTGTGTTGGTGTAATAGTTGTGTTGTATTTGGTTCGGGTGTCATGTAGGGTTGTGTCGTGTTTGGTGAGGTTCTGTATCTGGTGTAAGTTATGTTGTATTTGGTTCGGACTGTGTCTTGTTGAGTAAGGGGCTGTGTCGTGTTTGGTGAGGTTCTGTATCTCGGACTGTGTCATGTAGGGTAGAGGGCTGTGTCGTGTTTGGTGAGGGTATCTGGTGTAATCGTTATGTTGTAGGACTGTGTCTGTGTCAGGGTTGTGTTTGGTGAGGTTCTGGGTTGTAAGAGTCAGGGTTGTGTTGGGTGGTGTAATAGTTACGTAAGGTTGTGTCTTGTTGAGTCAGGGGTTGTGTCGTGTGACGTAAGGGTTGTGAAGTAAGGGTTGTGTCTTGTTGAGTCAGGGGTTGTGTTGGGTGACGTAAGGGTTGTGTCTTGTTGAGTCAGGGGTTGTGTCGTGTGACGTAAGGGTTGTGTCTTGTTGAGTCAGGGTGTTGTTGGTGTCAGGGTTGGGGTTGTGTTTGTTGAGTCAGGGGTTGTGGTGTGACGTAAGGGTTGTGTCTTGTTGAGTCAAGTGGTAAGGGTTGTGTCTTGTTGAGTCAGGGGTTGTGTCATGTGACGTAAGGGTTGTGTCTTGTTGAGTCAGGGTTTGTGTTTGGTGACGTAAGGGTTGTGTCTTGTTGAGTCAGGAGTTGTGTTGGGTGACGTAAGGGTTGTGTCTTGTTGAGTCAGGGGTTGTGTCATGTGACGTAAGGGTTGTGTCTTGTTGAGTCAGGGGTTTGGTTTGGTGACGTAAGGGTTGTGTCTTGTTGAGTCAGAAGTTGTGTTGGGTGACGTAAGGGTTGTGTCTTGTTGAGTCAGGGGTTGTGTTGTGTGACGTAAGGGTTGTGTCTTGTTGAGTGAGGGGTTTGGTTTGGTGACGTAAGGGTTGTGTCTTGTTGAGTCAGGAGTTGTGTTGGGTGACGTAAGGGTTGTGTTAGGTAAGGGGTTTGTCGTCTTGATAGGGTGGTAGTGATTCGTTGCATGTTGTTGTGTCCTGCCACATATACACTGAGTTATAGACACATGTATTATACTATTTCTACTTTACAAAGGTCGTCTAGATTTGCATCCCTTGATCATGCCAGGATCCACTTGGTTTTTTAAATGCCCAGTTCAGCTCAATTTAAATTCAATGTGGAAGTAGTTGTACATTTATTCATGGTCATGAACTACTGTTTTCACGAAAGTTGTATTGTGATGTTGTATGAAATATAGAAATATGTTCCAAGACTGTTTACTGAAAGTGAGAAATGATATTGCCTTATGCACAGAATGGGGAATATTCTATTCTGTAGTCAGTTGCAAAAATAACACAATAGTCCATTAAGGTTTCTTTATATAATGTCGTGTTACAAAAACAAACTGCCACCGCGGACAGATCCTATCCCCATGTTGGATGCAAGAGGTCATTTATGTGTTGGACATTCGTAAAATGAGACGTAAATTTAATTCTGATCGAAGTCCACAACGAAGACGCCACGTCGGGGGTATCATATGCTGCATTAAAATAGCACGAGGTGTCATAATAAAGATATTATATGTTCCCAGAAGATCCACTGGGAAACATTCTGCAGCTTCAGGGAGATAGTATTCCAACAGTAACAAGCGACACACTCACCAACACGCGCACACATACACACGTACTAAAAGTTTGGTTCAACTTAAGTTTGAACAATATCATAATTACAGTTACAAGTTGGTGTGATGAACAACGGAGAGTAGTATAATACTACTTGAGTTCTATGGATATACAACCTCTTTATTATTGATATAAGCGACGTTGATTGATAGTTACACCGAAACGTCGCTCATATTGATAATAAAGAAGTAGATATTTCCATAGAACTCACCCCGTAATATCATTACGTCATGACCGTTCATCTCTCTCTCTCTCTCTTTCTCTCTCTCTCACTCTCTCTCTCTCTCTCTCTCTCTCTCTCTCTCTCTCTCTCTCTCTCTCTCTCTCTCTCTCTGTGCGTGTCTGTGTTCTGCTGAAACTGTAAACACACATATATGAAATTTGGGTAGATGAGTTAGGTTTCGTTTGTTAAGTAATTCAGACAGATATCGCTAGCGTGTAAGTGATAGGGTCCAGGGCAAAATATAACATTCTCTCGGCTGCACTCAAACACGTATATACCATTTATCTCACAAAAGTTTTCTCTGTAATCTGGAGAATCATTTCTGGCCTTATATCAAAATCACAGTCAATGTTTTGAATAAAGTGAACGAGTGAATGAATATTGTTTAACGCTACCGCCAGACATTCTTAGTTCGAGTCTGGGATAGCCAAACCAGTATGATATATCATATGCAACAAGCAGTTTTAATAAACATTCCAGCCTGACAATCCGACACAACTGAATTGTCTCTTCCATCAAACTGTACAGTTTCTGACAAGCGGAGGACCCAAGTCCCCACTGCCATTATTTTGTGAGAATCAGGTAAAGATAACTGACTCAATACAACGAATTCAAGGTTCCAATCTCTAAGCATGTTTTGTTTCGGGGCTTTACTGTCATTATTTGTCATTTCATTGAAGGCTTCTCCATTAAAATAACAAAACATGTCAGGTATCCCTAAACCTTCAGATAGGAAACCCAAGACGCATGACTATTACAATTATCATAAAACGATATTAACTGAAAGATCTGGCATGTACACCTGGGAGCAAGTGATTAGGGGACATATATCTACCTATATTTCCTATTATAGGATTGTTTCGCTAGAACATCTGGCGACGTAAGCGTGATTGCATTGGTGTGAACTGTTACGTGGAGAGACATAACGTCTGCATTTAGACTCTGTTTATACTCATTTTGCACTAATGTCCTTTAATTTGTTATTTTTATATCACAAATGGCTTAACGTTAATGTAAATGTTATTATCATCCGACTGCCTGTCATTTTCCAAGACATTGCACCCTTTACGGTGGACGGTCGACGGTGTCCCGTTTGATTACTGAGGCCTACTAAGTGCATTTGTTTAAGAGTCTAGACACGAAGACTTTGGTAACCATAGCCTTCGCTTTATTTGTCATAACAACATGGAGGAAGTGTGATACATCGACAGTAACGAGTAAGCCTGTAAGACTTGGGTCAAAATCAACTGCGTATGAAATATCTTGGAGATCCGTATTTCATTAGTCTTTATTTGTGATGGACCGACGCTAGTCCGAAGAACTGAAACAGACGTTATATAATATCACAGTGGAGTGATGCAAGTATCGTGTAAACATCTTAATGTTGTAATAAAGTCACAACTGACACCACTGTCAGCTGATCGGTTTCAACTTAGTCTCGTTTACGTGATCGCGTTCAGAAGCAGACGACAGCTTCTGGTGACTGTCCAGAAGCAGACGACATATTGACAGATCCTTCGAGGCTTTGATTATCAATTACAAACCCAATCTGATATGTGGCCTGACCTGAATGGCTTAATTCCTATACACAACCGGAGCTACAGGCATATACACGTCAGCGACATCGGATTCGTGGATGTACATCTGCAGCGTCTGGTTCACACTCTCTGCATTACCTGCAAAATGAGGCATGCCAAACTGGATATTCCTTTGTAGCCGAAAACGAGTCTCAAACTGAATTAAAACACATTCGGGTTATATCGGTTTCATTATTTACCCATGTTTCATTATTTGACATGTTAGCAGTCCGCATATTGTCTGCCAAGGGGATTCATGTTACAATGAATAAAAGTCTCACAATTCTTTAGGATTCAGCTTGTGTGACTGTATAAACAGTCGTCTCTAATGTTAAACACAAAACTAGCACCACACAACAAATATCATTAAGAAGAGCATCAGCACAAGTCGTCACTCTGAATGTGATCATTTAACATCGGTACTTGGACTGTGTGTTCCTCGGTTTCACCGAAGTGGTTCACAACACTGTCAGTTTGATATCGTAAGTTAGGGGCCTCAGGGGCGTAGCTACCATTATGAAAATAACCCAGGGTTTACACATGGTAATTGCTAATAAGGTTGGGCAAGCCCTCAATACTATCTAAATATAAAGCTTTGCAACCTATTGGGCTTACACGAAAAAAAATGGTTTGCTACGCGCCTGGCCGTGACTCGTCGTTATTTAAGTAATGTTCATAGCGGCGTTTTGAGAATTCATGATCACACATCCACATATGAGGAGTTGATTGAGCCCATGTGCCATGTCACTGCACACATAAGGATAATTTGAAATAGACCAAGTCACATTGCCTTGTCCCCGATCCAATCTAAACGCCCTTTGCTACCGAATCTGTTTCACTAATTAAGTCTCATACTAGTTTGACAAAGAGAAATATGTCATACAACATTATATATAGAATATATAGCCAACAAATGAAACATACCCAAAGATGATCTGTAACGTTGAACGTTCCCTGTTGGGCACTAAACCCGAGTTTATGATTTTGTGTGAAATATTCCTGTTAATGTTGTGTTAAATAGTAAATGTATGTCTTTTATATGTTCATTCCAGTCAACATTATGTTTGTAAACATCATACAACATGAAGGTTACATCATACAACATGAATGTTACAGAGTACAGTTTTAGTTGCTTAAAACCAGCTTCCGGAAATCAATGAAGACAGACCATTACTGAATGGAAACGCTTCTCCTTCATGCGGGCCCTATTTCACCGTGCGGAGTCTAACATTCCACGCAATGGGATGTGATTGTTGTGTAATGATTGAAATTAGGCCTGCAACGAATCGTTTGCCTAACAACGCGGCATAGATCCGATTGTAAAAGTAGCACAGGCAGTGTTCTCAGTGACGATTCGCTAGGATGTATATCCGTGAAAGCAACTTGTTGTTTAACACAGATGATATGCTGTGTGCATGTGCAACCGCTGGGATAGAAGTCCCTGAGACGTGCCAGTTGACTCACAAGAACATTTGACTAAGTCTTATACCTCAAGTATACTGTGATCATACGAGCTAGGCACGAATACGTCACACGAGTAGCGCCAAGGTTAAATGGATCGCTCGGATGTCACGCTCCTTATATACTATAGCTGCCTGTTGGTCACGAAGCGCCAATAGATTCATCGCTCTATTCATGTTTCAAAACGCTGTGTATCTGAGCAAGCATCAGTCACATGCGGACCTCCTTGGCCATTGTAGACATCGAATTAGGCCTAATCCCGCATCCCACTCATCAGTCCCAACCGATAGTGTTAGAACCAAGGTTAAATGGATCGCTCGCATGCCACACTCATCATTATACTAAAGCTGTCTGTTGGTCACGAAGCGCCAATAGATTAATCGCTCTACTCATCAGAAAATGGTTTACATATTTGAAGTATCTCTACCTGGTCACAGGTTGTAAATGAAATGTAATTAAATCGGCGATGGATGTGTCACTGGGACGACCCCCACAGACGCAGTTATTTGCTGTATATTTTCTATCCATAACAGCGTAATAACGTATTTAGACGAGGAACGATAGTTTGCCGGCGTCACGTAATTCCCCAATGATTATACGGTTAGGAAATGTTGTATATTACTTTATTCAGACAAGGTCAGACGTGTGTCGTCAGTGACGCTGAGTCTCTTCCTTGGTGGGAAAGGCAGCCACTTGCAGACACTTGTAAAATGATACGTATCCAGTTACTTCAGTCCTTTCTTCATGGCTTGATCAGATATTGGAGGAAGGTCAAGGCAGGATGGATTTTTTCTGTTGTTTTAAGTTATTTACCGCCATGTGACAGATTGGGGGAAGGCCAGCTTTTTGTTGGATTTAAGAGGCTAGTTTGTCTGGACAACTGGCCAGTGAAGATTCAGGATATGTTACAGTATTCAAACATTTACGTCAACGTCTAATATGATATGGCGTAGCCCAGTCATGCTCCATTTCGCTTCTTCCACTCAACAGCCGTCATGTGAATCAACCCAAGGTATTGTTATGATATATAGGAAAATGTCTAAGCGGGGTGTTCCCTGTGGAATCAAGGTTACCTTTCGTACTGGTATGTCACCTTGTTAAGGTTAAAGAAAAGGTAGTCCTTGTGTAGTGTAAGAAAGTTATACACTTTACATGGTATATTCATTGGTTGGACCAAGAGGCATTGATGACATTCAGTCTCTTCTATATTTCAATGCTATCAGCAAATTTAATATCTTATACCCAAATCTTGTGCGTTCTCTGAGACAAAAGCAGATAGAAAAGTCACAGATGCACCGACTTTTAGCAATAAACACCAAGAATAGAATTGTTCTTGTGACAACAAAGGCTCTGAAAGGTTTTATATAGATGTTCAAAGAAAAGCAATATCTTTTGAGAAGAGCAGATCGATACAGTTTACCTGACGTTTCACAAAACGCTTATGTACCAAGAAGCACTCGACTTTGTAAAGACCACATTTTAGCGTAAACTACGTTGAGGGAGTTTCTTGTGGACGCCACTCTTGATAGATGCTGTTGTCTCTAACTTGATAATACCCAAACACCCAAAATGTTATATTTTACATAACAGAGAAAGGACCTGAAGAGACATTAGACTTCAAAGGAATTTGAAACACATGATACGATGCAGGCGTAGAGACGATGCTGATCATTTGTCAATAAAATATTTCAAGCTATAAACATGCCACACTACATGCGTATGAACTGACAAATAGACTGAGCGTACGTGTACTTTTTGCAAAACAGTTCATACATTGTCTACATCTCTCCACTAGGGAACATAATCAGGAAGCACGGCCTGCAGTTTCATGGATATGCTGATGATACCCCGCTGTACAGCAGTGTGAACCCAGCCGCAGTTGCAGGATCCCAGGACAAGATGACAAGATGTATTCAGGGCATTCACAAATTCACTTTTTAACGACAAGACCGAGTACATGGTCATCGGTACCAAACAGCAGCTGAACAAGGTCCCAAGTTGTCCCCTTGTAGCTGGAGATGCTCTGGTTGATCCAAGTGACAAAGTCAAACCTAGTAGTGATGTTCATGAACACCATGGCATCTAACCAGCAAGTGCTGAACACCTGTAGAGCCGCTAACATCCATCTACGCAACATCGACAAGATACGGAGATTCCTAGACACCGAGACAACGAAGCTCCTAGTCCACTCCTACGTTGCCACGAGACTTGATTATTGCAATTCCCTCATCAACGGATCTGGCAATATTGATAGTCTCTAACTAGTTCAGAACCGTGCAGCCAGAATCATCACCAGAACTAAACCAAAAAGACCACATAACGCCCGTACTTCAGCAGCTGCACTGGTTACCAATCCAGCAACGGATAAGACAACGTCTCATCCTTCCGAACTCACTTGAAAACCTTCCTTTTCTCTGGAGTCTCTGTACCCTAGATATGTTTGAGCGCCGTTGAACAGCTGTAAGCTGGAAAGCAGGCGCGTTATAAATGCATTATTATTATGTTTTACAGATTAAAGATAGTATGCAGCAGAGAGGGTTCGGGTGGTCCTGGCACAGTCAGGCTGATAGGGCTCATCATCAGCTCAGGGCCCTTGCCCCCTCTACACGCAGCCCAGACAGCAAATGGGATTTTTTCCTAGGAAACACTGCCTAGGCGAACCCACCAAGAACTTTCCGGAGAATATGAAGGCTCCCCAACACTGCAGCCTTCTGCATTACCCAGAGTGTCAGAAGGGCTGTGCTCCCGGTGGAGAACCCGGGCACTCTCCTGATCTGCGCCAAGAGTTCAGGAGGTACCAAACCAAGGGCACCGAGAACAATGGGGAGCCTGACGACAGTGTACTTGGGATGCAAGCGAGACATTTCAAAGGCGAGGTCCGCATATTTATTATGCTTTTCCTGAATCTTGCCAATCACATTGCTATTATTATTTTTATTATATTAAAATATAGGGCCTACACATTCTCATCTGGACCCGCAACTTCTTATGGTTCTGAGTCCTTTGGGCCTGCAGCACTGATTGTCTGGGTGTTCGATACCATTTTGACAACGCTTTAGATGCTGTATTGCTCAGCAAAGATGGGAAGAGTGAGTGAGTTTAGTTTTACGCCGCACTCAGCAATATTCCAGCTATATGGCGGCGGTCTGTAAATAATCGAGTCTGGACCAGACAATCCAGTGACCAACAGCATGAGCATCGATCTGCGCAATTGGGAACCGATGACATGTGCACACGTGTCAACCATGTCAGCGAGCATGACCACCCAATCCCGTTAGTCGCCTCTTACGACAGGCATGGGTTACTGAAGGCTCATTCTAACCCGGACCTTCAAGGGTAACAGATGGTAAGACATTAACACTATTGACTGCTCTATTTCAACTGGTGTGATGAAAGAATCACGGTCAAGCATGTCCTGCTTGACTGTATTGATTTTTCCATTACAAGGGATTTAAATGTCAAAAAGATTACTGATCTCTTTCAGTACATCCTCATTTAGTTCTTAGTTTAAAAAAAAAGAAATTGATTTAATTGATAAATTTTGATAATGTATTGCAATTAGTAATTAGGATTTTAATTTCTTAGGAAGAATGAATACATTTTGACTGTGAGTGGCAATACCTTCAAAAGATGTTGGAAGTAGCGTAACATCATAGTCCCCCTGAGTGGCTATGTACGTCCCAGTCTGTCAAGGCTTTTTCATACTACGTGTTTGTAATCTCAGAATATGGGTTCTTTTAATCTTTGGCTACATTTGAGTACAATCGCCAACGGCTGAAAGAAAGGTGTAAATCCAGCTAGAGTCTATGGAGGTAGCAAAAGTAGTGTAAGTCCCCATGGTCCCTAATATGGTGATCTACCTTCAGTTTTTATATTGTATTGTTCTGGCAGAAAGGAAATAAATGCTGGTTTTAATTTCTGTTTTTTGTGATATGCTAGTGTTTTATACTTGTTCATCGTTGATGGATTTTTATTATCTAAATGTATTCATCATGTATTTAGACCTTGTTTTAGTCACGATTTGCCTGAAATACTGCCGATGTGACTTTTAACTCACTCACTCACTCACTCACTCACTCACTCACTCACTCACTCGTATTATGTCAGTTTAGATGATTGTTGTTTGGACATTGTTAAAATGATTGACTCTGATATATTACCTGTTGAGATGAATTAGAGAAGGGTACAACCAGTCTAAAGTGCTGCGGATACTTGAAACCGGGACCACGAAACGGACGCCTCCCTTCGATCAACTCTCATCTTGTGGGTTTGCTAAAATGTCGATGGAATGAAACAAATACTGTATGCATTAGTACCTGAAGAAGCTAACTCTGTGATGACAATATGTTGTCCGCAGATTTTGTGTCAACAGTGATTAAATCCCTGAAGTCAAATGCATCAATTGTTAATGAAAAATATCTTACTGATTTTTCTTTCACAAATGAGTGGTGACAATTTTATGCATAGATCAATAATGATCAAGAATGACACCAGGTGTTCCAGAGTTTGTTGCCGAACCTCACCACACGACAATACTCCCCTTCGGCCAGACAATCCAGTGATAATATACCAAGCAGCAAAGGAAACGTCAGTTTGGAATTTTCCTTTACAAAAACGGATAACTGTAAATTCATTTAATGTTTTGATTGTATATTTTTGACAACATCTTCAACTTTACCTGAGCAAAGACATTCCTTCCCAAACTCAGAATTGAACCCAGGAAATGGTCTTAAAAACGCAACCTGATCTCGGAGATGGTACGGTGTTCTCCATGTTTTTCATGCAACTCATGCTGCACGTGCTGTTCACAAGGATCAGCCCTATAAAATGCACCCCAAACCTGGTTGAAACATTCACATTACAAAGTCAGCAGGATGCCGCGACTCACGACAGCTCAGAGGAACCAGGCGCTAGGAAGACTTGAAGCTGGTCAAAATGCACAAGCCGTTGCTAATCACTTCCAGGTCAACGTTCGGACCATCTACAGGCTGCAGCAACGTTTCCAGGCCACCAACACCACAAATGATCGCCCCAGTACTGGCAGACCAAGGGTGACCACAAGACGACCAGACCGCCATGTTGTGCGACAGCATGTACAGAATCCTTCCATGCAGGCATCCGAAACAGCACGCCAGACAATGGGAACACACGGAAGACCAATCAGTACTGATACAGTACGCCGACGCCGAACCTCCATTTTAACCTCCGTAGACCTTATCGTGGACCTATCCTCACCCCTCCTCATTGGCGTGAACGTCTACAGTTTGCCCTACAACACCAAAACTGGCGATACAGGCAATGGAGAACTGTTCTGTTCACAGATGAGAGTCGGTACTGCGTATCAACTGCAGATGGCAGAACAAGAATATGGCGACGACGTGGCCAGCCTTACTCAGATCAATGTGTTATGGAAAGAGACTCATGGGGAGGTGCAAGCATCATGGTATGGGGTGGAATAGGCCTGAACCAGAGAGTGGGTCCTGTGGTGTTCCAGAACCTTGGTCCAGGGGGAGGAGGCGGCATCACAGCGGTGCGCTACATCGACCAAGCTCTCAGACCCCACGTGATACCACATTTCGCATGTCACCAGAACAACATTTCCAAGCATGATAACGCCAGGGCTCATACTGCCAGAGCTACACGGGACTTCCTACAGAAACACGGTGTCAACATTATGCAGTGGCCAGCCCTTAGTCCCGATTTAAACCCAACTGAACATCTTTGGGATGTAATTCAGAGGAGACTGAATAATGTCATACCAAGGCCGAACACAGCCGATTTATTGCGCCAGGCCTTTCTCAGAGTGTGGTTCCAGGTGCCAATGGCCTTCATCAGTAGATTTGTGCACTCCGCTTGATCCGCTTATTATGTCCATTTCTGTAATGATTTGATTACAGTGCCTATCAAATTTTGAATTCATACTGACGTTTTTATGCTGCTGAGTTTATTACTACTTAATGCCCCTCGAAAAGAACATCACACGGTCGTCCTCTAATGGTTGATATAACTTTTAGCAGGGTAGCCGAGTAATTAAAGCGTTCGCTCGTCACGGCGAAGACCCAGGCTCAATGCCCCACATGGGTACAATGTGTGATTTTTGGTGTTCCAGGTGATTTGTTGCTGGAATATTGCTAAAATTGGCGAAGAAGTACACTCACTCATTCACTCACATTATAGCTGTATGTCAGCATCCATGAACATGGGCAACTCAACAGGGAGCATTGTGGCTGCAAGTCGATATTTGTATGAGGTTTGTCTGCTCCCAGATTCACACACATGTACGTTATTCCAGACATACCGGAAACTAATTGACTCAATCTGAACTTTATACTCCTTCACTGCGAAGATTTGTATGCACGCCGGGGTCACTCTGTGGGTGTAAACTTCATTTTTTCACAAGTCTTCGTCAATTTTGACACAGTATTTTCTTAATGCTGGTAATTGGCTGCACTTAAAAGTTCAGAACGCACACTGTCAGAAAAAACCCACGTGCAACAAAGTGTCCCTAGTCCTTGGTGAATTTCTGCCAACGCAGGACAGTTACGGCAATACCGTAAGAACAAGAACATCAAAGAACGCGAGCACTTTGGATCAGTCAGTGGTTCCTTCCCAACGTCATTACCCGCGAGTTCTGTCTATTTGAATTCAACTCACAGTGCGCTAACCATGAGAAGGAAAGCAAGATGCCTTGAAAGTCCTTTCCGTGTTCTTCGTTGGAATTACTGGATCACCGCGACCAATTATCTTACTTGCTCCTTTACTGAGTGGGCGGTGGGGTAGCCTAGTGGTTAAAGCGTTCGTTCGTCACGCCGAAGACCCGGGTTCGATTCCCCACATTGATACTATGTGTGAAGCCCATTTCTGGTGTCCCCCGCCGTACTATTGCTGGGACATTGCTAAAACCACACTCACTCTTTACAGAGTTGTTTTAAAACCATAACAGTTATGGAGGAAAGGTGACCAAACGGACACCTAATGGTAGGTGTTTTTATCAAGTGTTCTGTAATGAAAGCATATAGTGAGCGTTGAACATAACATATGGTTTGAATCCCCACAGTGCGGCTATGTTCCAATATTTACCAGATAAGCTGATATGTAAGTTAAGGTTCGTTCTCACGCTGCGACAGGTACTAACAATGTGTAGCATACGGCCTAGTAACAAAATAGATCGTAACGACTTTGGTTTTTGTGTCGTTTTTAAGTCGCATACTACTCTTATCTCATGATATTCTCACGCCTGAATCAGCAGAATGGATTAGTCAAGTGACGAAGCATTGTTAGCGTCAATGTCGGTATATATATCACTAAAAAGAAGAAAGTCTAAATCGATGTGGGTTCCCAAGTGGATGCTCACGTTAAACACGTGGTAAGATCACTCTGAGGTGGCCACATATCTAAGCAATTTGATTGGTCGAGAGCAACATCGACTGCGGCTAGTTGTAGGTGATTAACACTCGTCATGACGAGGTTGTTGTTAGGTTGCAACTGTGGTGCATGCTAATGATGGTTTGTAACACAAAATACCAATTCAAATCATTTCTCATAAGTTTCTAGTAGATAAACCACACATTATATATAATGCTGAAACATTCTCAGAGTATAGATTGCTGAATTACTCACCTCGCAAATGTTATTAAAATGGCACCTGAAAGTGATTCGTTAGTATAAGGGAGTCATAGGAGTAATTGAAGTGAAGGTTGCACGGTTCTTGTCTTGGCATGAAAATGCATACCGTTGCCTGTATGGTACATGTACCGCGTGAAAGTCCCTTAATATCTGGACATTAAACTTATATCTCTAACGTCAGAGGAAGATGTTTGGTATTACATCAGTTGGTTACATCACTGACACTGATTTCTACAGCTGCTACATCTACGTCCAAAATCGGAAATCCCAGTGACAATCCCATCTTCAATTCATACCCACTCCAGTAACATAATAAAATGTAGAACTGAATCAGGAAGTATGATCTGGATGCATATAGCTTTTACTTGGAATGATTTTACAGGCACTTGACCTTGTCAAAGAAGGGAACGGTACAGATGAAAGTATTTTTCACTTTCGTGGGTGACTGTATCGTAAATGTCATACATTATAAGTAGACAACTGCTATCATAATACACATTTTCTATTTATAATATATTTGCGAAGCATGAAACACACAACGTCAACGATCTATTTATTATATTTATTAGTTATTCTTATTCTCAAACTATTTTATTTTCATGGCATGTCATCAACTGAAATAACATCACACACAAAAAGACTAATAAAAAGCCTGCATGAACTATCCCATCTATGATATACACATGGAAAGAAATATCGCAACACCTATGATTGATAACCCTCATATCACCATTTATATTCATGTTTGTATGATAATGTTTACCCTTCCGGCGCATCACACATTGGTTTTAGATTTGATCACCACTGAATTCGTGTGTCATTGTTACATGAAAGCAGAGATCCCATGTCCATACTATCAACCACTGGGTAACACGCCGTGACTGAGGCGGCATTTACATTACTCGACGGAATACCTCTCCATACATACTTAATACTCCACACATCATCAACATAAACCACACAACCGAGTCTAACAATTTGGAATTAATTCCTTTAATATATTTTCATATATTGTCGGCAGCACTTGTGGTATTATGAGGTTAATCATGTTTTTTTTAAATATATAATTGAAGGATGAAATACTGGTCGAACGCGAATATAATAGATCTTCTGATGGTATATTCTAATGATTGCTCACTAAAGCCAAGTGCAAGAAGCAACCATGACATTTATAAAATAGTGTTCACACCAATTAGGGAAGTCTGAACTCGAGACACCAGTGAGAAACATGAAACGGCTTCCCGCCATTTACTCATCAGTTCACGTGACCTGAGGAGCTGCAGACGTCAATGTTTGACAACGGCATGATCACTTATCAAACACCAGCCAGAGAAATGGGACCTGAATGGTCAACCTGCGGTAAGGACGCAAAAGTGTAAACTGTAGGAAGCGTCTTAAGAGGTCTTGCGATAAGAGGGGAGAGATTTTTCAGGACTGTAGGGGATAATTGCCATGATACATTCACGGGTCGTCTGGGCCCACAAAGCCATTTCCATCCATATTTGACAGGAGTGTGACAGAGACAGACAAGCGAACACCAGTCTGCTGACAGGGCGATCAATTACTGCTCACATGCAGTGTGTGCTGCTGGAACAACACGTACTATAAATAGCATTTTCAATTCGACCACACTGAGTTCAGTTAAGAAGCTGATTTACATACACAACAAAACCCTACTAAAGTGCCCACAGCTTGTAAACTGTTGACTACAAACACTTGTAAGCTACAATTGGACTGTTGCAACACAATGCCGACATTATTGCATACATGATTATTAAATATTAAGGACATATCAATGTGTAGGCTCACCCCACTAAATATATCAATATATCCCGGTGGAGGCACCTAGGTTCGGGTCCCGAGGTGGGCACCTTTGCGTAGTATCCTTGGACAAGATACTTAGATACACATTGTCTCAGTTCACCCAGCTGTAAAATGGGTACCCGTGAGGATGTGCTGGCAATGTGAGTGTTTAGTTCATTGCGCCTAACAGGCAGCATGGCTGTATGCTCCCCAGGGAGTTGAAAAAGTAACTGAAAGTACGATAGTGTCCTATGACCGGGGATAGTTATGTACGTGGCGCTGTGAGCAGGCAATGTGCCTGGATATGAGCGCCATATAAGCGGACTATTACAATTACTATTTATGCATTTGGTACATGTGTACACTAAAATCATGCTATGTTGCATGACATTATTCGTTTTGTGTGAGTGGCGGGTGCTATCGATAGGGCAGGACATGGAAACGCCAACTGTTTCAGTGGACAGTTTGTTTCACCCATGGTGATAGGTCAGTGTATCTCAAGACCTGAGTCTTAAACAGTTTGCTTTGTACATTTTGTGTTCAATGCCAAAGTTTCCATCCTTGCTGAACTAGATGTCTACTTGTTCCCCAGGGCCATGTCAAAGACCCAGTTCATTCCCAAATGGATAATTGCGTTAAATATGCATGAATGCCATACATCAAAGAAACCATCTTTCTTTCTCTTGCTCTTTACAGAAAAATGAAGCATAAAAACAACAAAACAGACAATAAAGTTGTCAAAACAAACTTGCTTCGTCTAAAAATCGATCACCGTCAGCTTTAATGTTGCAAAAACGTCATTTGTTTTCAGGCTGAAATTTGAAAGGGCGGGGTTAAACTTCAAATCATGACATGGTGGCTAATAAGTTTCCTTTGTCACGACAAAAACGACTGACACCCACGATTGACTTCATCCACACAAACCGTCGTTATTGTGATAGGTATAGACATAACCATAGTAAAACAGGTCCGACATGATGGTTAAAAACACTGAACTCGTACAAAAGTTGTAAATTCAGTATGATGGCGACATGTTGTTGTTGTTAATTCTGAGCTAGGAGTTCACTGAACATTCTGCACGTGCACTTGTGCAAGTAAAGCTGACGCAACTATAGATTATCATGCAAACTTTTTTACCTTCACCAAGGAAATTGGTAGTCAAGAACAGTTACTGCTGGGTTACTTCAATGAAAGTGGGTGCTGATCACAAAGGCCTGCTGCCAGGGCAACACCTCGGCAACTGGCTTATCAGTCCTTTGTACCTCACTGCTAACTGCGACACCTTTATCTTCAGCAAATCCCACATGGGTACAATGTGTGAAGCCCGATTCTAGTGTCCCCAGCCGTGATATTGCTGGAATAATGCTACACGCGTTGTAAAACCATACGCACTCACTTTATCTTCTGCAAGAACCACATTCAAACCAAACAAGATGCACACTTTGCAGCTGTTGAGAATGCTGATTTCAGTCACTGAGGAAAGGTACGCATCACAAATAGAATTCAAACGTTACCAAAGGAGAAGACACTGCAAGTACTCTATGTATTTGACCGCATTCAATTATCAACTGATGACGGGATGTACGTTAGCATCACGAAAGACATCTACCCAACTCAAGACACTGAACTCTGCAATGGACGACGATCAGTGACAGGCAGACACAGATCGAGTTATTGGTTGAGTACAACCTAGCTCTACTCCAGAAAAACAGCATCTCGTCACGGGAAGGTAAATGTGGAACCTTTGTTAGGCGAGCACACATCGAGAAGCTTTTATCGGGTCAGCGCACAGAGGCTGTCAGCTGTGTAAGTGGCTCTTCATAAGCCACCAGTATGAAGCTCCCTGGTATGAGAGACTGCGACATCATCACTTTGAAGAAGAACAATTTATAACAATTTACAAATTGTCTCAGGATCACTCTGCAGGTTGAAGTCCTGTCCACTGAGGTTTTCAATATCCCCCGTGAATTAAAAACAAGACATGACCAGTCTGGAGGTGGTAAACAAGTCCGCGTACCTTTACCATAACAGATTATCTGCCCTAGGAGACCAACAGATAGATCGGCATAGCATTCAAAACCATACGAAGATACCTGTCTAAAGAGCCTGCGTCTTGAGAACATGGCTGCGAATCTTGGACCCTCTGGTCCTTACAAGAAAAGAAACTCAACGCCTTCCTCGTGTGTCATCTCGAAATTATTTGGAATGAAAAGGTTCAATAAATTGAGTTTCTTTTTCTCATGAAACAAAAATACTTCTTTAAAAAGTGAACACACTGAAAAGGCACCGTCGACAAATTGTTTGTTATTTATTTGATGAATTAACGTATGTTAGAAATTGATGGAAGATATAATTCAGATCTGTGATCTTGAACTTACATAAAACAATCATTTGATTATTCTTAATTGTTTGCAGATTTTCAATTGCATCTGAACAGTTCTCGATGACATTTGTAAATAGTGGAAATCTGAAAATTACTTGAGCTTATAAGTATGATAGGGATTCCACGCGTCTTATTGCGGACGAAGAGGTGATGTCCTTATCAAATAGGGCTACGAATTGTTAGTTTCAAGCGCAGTAAATTCGCGATTACATAGCGGCAACTTCAGTGCAGTGAAGTCTATTATTAGATTACCGCTCACACCAATGAGTTTCCAATTGCCATGTCAGCCTTTTGAAAATGGCGGTCATCCAGAATTTGGTACTCGTAAGTTGTTTATGTAATGAACTTCTCAAACCGATTTTACACATCACAAGACGACACTTACTCTACAGATCACTTCTCCATTTTATCAACGACGTTGGAGCCATCAAATGATTTTTGCCCTTTGCAGTCAATCGGAGATTCGAATGGTGACAACGTTATTGGATTAGGCAAAGACTTACGACCATTTAACGAACAGCCCGTATATACTTCTTTCATGGTATAACTCAGTAACTGAGACGGGATGTTGCCCTTTATTGCTGAAGGCCCAGTAGCCTGTTTAGACGCACTGGAAAACCTTAAGGATCCAAAAGATTAATCTTGTCGCTAAAAACGAAAAACAACGTCCAGATTAGCAATCAAAATGCGTGTTCATATTTGGGCAGAACTAAAATTTCTGTTATTGATACAGATTATATCAAGTCTGATTTCAGCAGTGTCATATACTTGCTTCTGTTATATACTGACCGCCTCCGTGGTGTAGTGGTTAGAGCGTCCGCCCGGAGAGCGGAAGACCGCGGGTTCGATCCCCGACCGCGTCATACCAATAGACGTTAAAATATGGCACTTGTTGGTCCCTGCCTGGCGCTCGGCATTAATGGGTACAACAAGGACTTGTCGGCTCGGAGTCAGTATAATGTGTCTGAGTGGGGTATTCATGCTTCGCTGCGGCATGGCATCTCAGTGGGCTAGCACTATAAAACCAGCTTAAGTCTGGGCTAGTACAAGCAGTCGGACATACACATACACACGCATGCACGTCGTCATATGAGCGAAATATTCTCAAGCACCACGTTAAACCCAATTTCACCTCACCTCACCTGTTATATACTGGCTTTCGTGCTCTCGCGTTATGAACCCTGCATTGTTATCCTGTTTCAATGTGACTCAAGCGTCAGCGTTTCTTAGTCATTTTGGTTCTTAATAGAACATTCAATTTGAAGTGAGGATGACGTCATAACAAGGGCACTGAGGTATTGGATTCGTAACTGTAATAAAATGAACCCATCGACAGAACAGACGAGGTTGTAAATATATGTGGGCTGAGATAAAAAACAAGATACATTTTCGGCATTATCGTAATAGAGAATATATGCTTGTGGTAGATATAATTTAAACTGCAGAGATGGATTTGATTATTGCGTAGTACTGTATGGACTAGATGAGTGACAGACTCAATGTATATAACAAATTTCTTCAGTCTTGACTGATGCCAACATCCTTGTTACAAAACCCCAATAAAACAACAACAAAAAAACAACAACAAAACAAAAACACCCCCCCCAAAAAAACAACAAACAAACCACATCCTTGTTACAGTTCTGAAGTACAGTAAACACTTGACATTTTGTTTGAAACCACCATCCTAAACCAAGCCATCTTTGACATCTACCTACCCAGTGTGTACTGCATTGTGCTATAATGACATCATCTACCTCAATGGACTTGATGATTGTGTTATCCCTCGGGTAACAATAGCCAGCTCTTTGTCATCCCTATACGATCCATAACTGAACTGAACCCCCTCCTGCTTCGTCTGTGTATTATCTTCGTTCATTTATCCCATCTCTATGGCGTTGTCATTATATTGTTGAGTTTGTACATGTACATTCATCCGACCTTATGTGTGTAGATGAGTCCAGATATATCTTCTTGTCAAATCTCCTTTATCTGCACAAGATCTTTCACCTTGTGTCATATGTATATGTGCACAAGATCTTTCGCCATTCAACGGCTCTTCAGGTGTACAATGTAAACTCATATTATACTCCACAAAAAATAAGCAACAAAGTATTGTCAGTGTGATATCTTTATCAAACTCGATAGCGATTTGTGCCGACATGTTACTGACAGGTACATATTCAGAGAATACATAACCTTGAGTGACTGTCAAATGTGTCATCTACAAAATAAACTGTGATTGTGGGCAGAGCTACAGAGGCGAAACTTCCCGACCCATCAACACCCGAGTGAAAGAACATCAGACCTCTGTTACCAATTCCGACAGCAAATCAGCCATTTCCGACCACATCAAAGCAAGCCCCAATCATCAAATAGAGTGGTCTGACATCACCATTCTCTCTAACAAACAAACAGACTTCACTAAACGCAAGCTCACCGAAGCCATCCACATCAAACGCCAAAAGCCCACCATCAACCGAGACCAAGGATACTTCATTCCATCCGCTTATGATGCACTCATCCACCAAGCCCAATCCACTGTATAAACTCACTGCTGTATAAACATGTCATTATCATTTGTACATCATTGGCTTCTACGCCTGTCCTTTGTCTACTCTCTGGCTTCATCAGCCTTCTGCCTAGCCAATTATGTTAATTATGTTGTTTTCTTTGTCACATTGTCACATCCAGTATATATACACTTCCCCCCTCTTCATGTCCCATTATGCTTGACAACGGTACAAGAATCTGTATCGAAACGTCGCACTCACGAATATAAAAAGAAGTTGTTATCCATAAAGTTTGTTCTATATTGAACTTCCCAACTTCTAAAATGCCACTCAAAGAAATGAAAATGTAATGAGACTACAAATTTGTGTTGCTGAACTTTTGTGAGGAGTACATTTATTGCTTATGCAACTCGAATTTTGAAAGAGCAACAAGAAGCTCTGAAACGTCGAGACAAGGAAACAATGTTGTCTCTTTAAAGTACCATGTATTCACAGCTCACTATTTATTAAACTTAATCGTCTAGACAGGACATGAAATGAGTCTTCGGTTGCCATCACAATATTTGCGCTTTATTGATCTGTGACAAATCAAGTGTGAGTACAACAAACCACGCAGTGCTTAATGAGCGTCTGTGACATAAGGCCTACTGTACCTGAACTCTTACAAGCACCTGGTATTCTACCTTGCTACTCCAGCTGGAACAAAATCTTTTAAGGATGAAGATATGTCATCATCCTTGTGCTTGGTTATGTATACTGTAAGCCATTGAAAACGCAGTTGCTATTTGTTGTCCTGAAACTCACAAAAGTTCTATTGAAGCTTTTTGCCTGCGATACGGAGGATGTAGGGATAAAAGGCTGTTATTCTGGCCAAAATCGAGTTCGAGTCCCGGAGCATTCCTCTCACATGAACTTTGATACTTAAAACTGAACCTTTGACATGTCTCGTAAACACAACCACATTCATGAAACACGTTGTGCACATGCATTACCTGCACCCAGGCCCTGTAAAGTCACTTTGAGAAAATGCCACACTTGACACGAGGCGAAAGGAATCAGGTTATCGGTATGGTCAGCCTAGGTGCTTCAGATGTGATGCTTGCCAGGCACTTTAATGTGCATCCATCCACTGTAAGTCGACTCAGACAACGTTTTCGGGCTGATCGTCCGCGACCTGGTGCACCACCTTTGATAACAGCTCGACAAAACCGCAATATCCGAGTTTCACACTTGCGAAATCGGTTCCAAACAGCTGATGATGAGGCAAGGAGGACAATTGGGACAAGTCAACGTCATTTCAGCGCCCAAAAGGTGCAAGGACGCCTTGCTGCCTTCAACATCCGGTGTCGTCACCCGTACCGTGGTCCAACCTTATTGCATGGCTTCAGACTTGCCAGACAGCGATGGGCAGCAAATGGGGGCGATCTTGGCAACAGGACATGGCCAGATGTCATTTTGTCAGATGAATCCAGGTTTAACTTATCCTTTGCAGATGGACGTCCACAGATTTATCGACGTAAAGGAGAAAGACTTGCGCCAAACTGTGTCCTTGAACATGGTGGTGTCATGATCAGACCACAGACCATCAGAGGCTGCAGACCATCCAACAGCTGTTCCTGAGAAATGTGTGTCTTTCAATGCCCCAAAGACTGCGATCATGTCTTGCAGCGCACGGTGGACACACACGATATTGACTGCAAGTGACCCCTCCTTTGTTTGATGTCGTTGTTGCGTCACTGATGTTGTTGTTGACTGGACATTTTCAGATGAAATTATTCACAGATGTTCACTTAAAACATATCTGCCAGTTAGGGTTATATATGTTGAAATTGGTGTGAGTAAAGAAAGTATGAATGTCAAATTGCGTTTTTAATGGCTTACAGTATATTAAATTGGTTTTAATCATTATTCTCATTATCTGATTGAAAGCTGATTTTCTTCTCAGTAATTTTCTATTGTCATATATAAATAATAATGTATACAGTATAATAAAGTGACAACACGATAGAAACTGACATAGAAAGTGAGTGTTTTAGGAACACAACGATGTTGATAGTTCGAGCTTTCCTATTTTTGACTATGACGTCATGCTTCCTGCGTAACGATGTGATAGATGACAAGAAAACGTTATTGTCGTTTCTTCATGGATGCAGTGACTGTGCTGAATTAACAATGCTCCTGGTAAACACTGATATGTGAGTAACTTACAGTAATTACATGTAACTAGTAGTATGTTAGCAAAGAATAATGATGCCAAATAGAAATGTTTGAGATTACATATACTTTGTTTTATGGCTGGTATCGGTGTTTCATATATTCAGCTCGACAATGACCTTATACGCACGACTCAACTATTCCGCCTATATAGTTAAAACAAAACAAATACGTTTAGTTTTGTTATGGTTGCATTTGCTGATTTGCTGTATAACACCGCACACAGCAATATATAATCGAGTCTGGACCAGACAATCCAGTGATCAACATCACGAGCATCGATCTACGTTATTTTGGGATACGATGACATGTGTCAACCAAGCCAGTGAGACTGACCACCCGATCGCGTTAGTCACCTCTTACGACTAGCCTGGGTTGCTGAAGACCAATTCTAACCCGGATAGTCACGGCTTTAGTTTTGTTATAGTAATAGTGAGTTTGTTTTAGCTACTGGATATCTTTCTTTGTAGAGCAAAGTGTCCTGAAACGGTAACCGTATTTAATTCAGTATTTAATTCAGTATCTTTTTGGGTTCTGGTTGTGATGAAAAACAGGAACGAGTGTTTGAGTCCACATTCTCAAAGATCTAATGAGATCTTTTACCGAAAACCATTTATGATCACATCCTCAAAATTGACACTTTCAATTTTCGACAGTGATTATGTTGCACTTTGGGGCCCCATTTACCTACATCAATACCTGATAAAAAGCTTTTACTCTCGATAAGGAACCTCACGCACATATTCTTAATTGCTATGGGTGGAAGAAAATTGGAAACGTTTCGTCAAAGGGGACAGATAAACGAAAAAAGTAGATTCAGAATTCAAGTCCCTTGACCAAATCGATGACACATGCCAGATGTGTTTTTCAAAGGTTATAGATAAGGCGATGCATGAAGCGTTTCTGCCGAAAGTGGCATTTCCCACAATAAGGTGTTCACGAAAAACAGGAAGCACTAATTGCCTCATCTCATATTAAGGATCAATATTATTCGACGACGTAAATAAAATATGGAACAGGTTACTTGTCTTATCAAACTTCCTTTAATTTCTGTACGCTTTTTAGATATGTTCTTATGTCTCTCGTCGTCTCTTCGAAGTAAATGTGTGAAGATATCTGCCTGGTATTCTAACTTGAAGTGCTAAAACGAAAACCTATAGGGTATTTGCCAAGAGTCAGACAGTGTTTTACAGTACGGTAGTTTCAGTAAGTCTGGAGTTGAGATAATGCTGTTCTTTGGTTGGTTTGTGGATCAATATCGCACTCTTCAACATTCCAGAAATTTTCAAAGGTTTAAGAGCTTTGCTCCGGAAAAGTGTATTACCTCCTTTTCAGTTAGAGTTCAATTTGTCTTCCTGGAAACATAATTAATACAAACTGAATCCTAAATGGTAAAAAACCCCACCAGTTTAACAACTGATTTGATCTGGATACTAACAAGAAATATTCAACCGCTCTGGAAAAATAAAAAGGACAAATGATGGACATGCAGATCACTATTCTTTCCCTATTGTTTATCATCATTAGCTAGTCTATTGTTTTCTCATAATCAAAATGTAATCCTAACCATTATCTTTCTAACAACAAAATACTCGTAATTGGTAACCTTCGAGTGGATGTACGCCAAAGGTATTCCAGGTTTAATCGAGTCAGGGAGAGACAAACCAGGGGTTTATATTATGAACAACGCCCTACGTTCTCGGAACTTGTGGAGATCCGGGTCTTCAGGAACCCATGCTTGTCATAAGAGAGGACTAACGGGATCGGGTGTTAGGATTGCTGACCTGATTGACACGTGTCACCGTATCCCAATTGTGGAGAGCGATGCTTATGATGTTGATTGTCTTGTCCAGTATCGATTATTGATAGATCGCCACCATATAGCTGGAATATTGCTGAGTTCGGGGTTAAACAACAAACAAATGAAACAAATGTCCTTGGGGTACAGTACCAGACACGAGAGCTGATAGGTCCACTCGATCATCTTTGTAATGGGCTGTTACAGGAATGTCCACAATCTGATCAAAATCAGAGTGTGAGAAGTTCCTGTAATTAATTGCGAAGACACGATTAGGAACAATTATGACGTCCACTAAAACCATTTGAATATCGCCTTGCGTAATTGACTGACGCTTCATTTACGGAAGGATATGCTTACCCTTTTCAGAACACATGATGTCATCACAGAATTTCAGCGGTCCATTCAAGTTTTCAATTGAATTTGACTTTACGCCCAACAGGATCGGTTTGGGCGGATGGTTAAAGGTCACATGCAACCAAAAAATCAAACATAATTAAAACACAATTATCACTTATTCATGACATATAATATACATTGCTGGTTATGAAAAAACATATAAACAAAATTATAAGCGTACAATCGCAAATCAAAGGTGCAATATTGTGTACTTGGGTTTACTTCCCAAGAAACGAAGCAGCCGGGATACCGAACCCAGTCAGAGCGGGTGGGTGTGCACTCAAGTGTAACGGCTGGTTCATTTGCAGATGCCCTCACGGCTCATTGTGTGTGTATACATTGTATATAGAGTTGTTGGGTTTTGTAAATACATGCTCATTTTTTTTGTATAACATTTTACAATCAACAGACATCATAACATGTCATGTGTTCAAGTATCACACCTGCCTGTCTGTGTAATTACACAATGTGACAGAGACCGAACTCGGGCCATAAATCAATGCATTTTGTTTATGGTGTATAGCCTGATTGGTGTTAAGTTCAAATTGCATGTGGTCAGTGATAGCAGCTGTGTATTGAATATTGCCATTAGCAGACAGGCAGGCAGACACATAGGTGTCAATAAAACAAGACATTGAGTTTTGTCTGTGACAACGACATATCTATATCACAGTTAGAAATTCTGTCAACGCTAAATAATGACATTGCTTTCAAGTATCGAACTGAGAAAGTGACTCGGTAAGAAGAACGTGTGGTGAAATAGACAAATGAAATTATATAAACAGTTTATTTACTGTCATAACATATAAAAAGCTCTCGCCTGTGAGATATCAACAAAACATTAGAAAAATAGCTCACACCAAAGCCTTCACCGAGTATTCACCGGACTCCCTGCTGCGCGAACCTATTTCACTGCGCACGTGCTATGAGCGCAGCCCAGCTGTTGAAACCCGTTTTCCCCCGAAAAGTCGGGGGAAAATTAGTGAAACGTTTGAACTCCGATTTCGCGCGTTTTTTTTCATCACGTTATTTTTCAACTTTATAAGTTGAATTTGCATTTTTTGACGCTTTGTTTCGGTAAGTCCATACCGAAAGGTATCAGAATGTGCAAAGTTGTGTTTTACGTTGCATGTGACCTTTAAGACTGGTCATTATTAATGTTGACATTTTATACACTCCAAATATTTCTAAGCATTTCTAAATGGGACATAAGGTGAATTTGACAATCAGTTGCTTATTCCATAGTTAAGCTACAAATCGAAAGAATACAACCAAATAGAAGTACATGTTATTTACAACTATGATTTTTCTTGCGAACAACATTCACAGTGTTTAGTTCTACGAATATGGGGAACAAAATTGCCCAAATAGATAATGGTTACTAGGTTTTCGACTTCCTCATGAGTCTGACACTCGAAGTGTCCTTTGTTCCCAGTGGAGCCCCGACATCCCCGAAAGGTGATTTCCCAATAGTTAAGATGAACTTCAACATGAGCTCGCTCAACAGCCAACGCTGAGTGAAGAACTCCAGAAATTGGCAAATGGACAAAACCTTAGTGAAAGTAACATTGATTTAACCCGAGGGATTTGAATAACTTCAACGGGGATAAAAAAGTACATGACATACTTTTTAAATCAGTATGTCGAGAAGGTGTATAATAACAAGATAAGGAAGCTATTTCCTTTTATACAACATTTTGCGTCAGATTCGTTTAGAGATACAGCAACGGTTCGTGGCCCACTGGTTTTAACAGACTAATAGGCCTGATATTCGACTCGAACGGAAGTCCCAAAGTAGGTGTATCATTTTATCCTTTATGTAGAGAAGAATCAGTGCATGTTTGCGGTCGGCCAGTGACCCACAGTTATCCTGTATAAAATAAACCCACTCTAATCCTGCATTACGGTGTCCAGAGTCCGTTTTCTTGATGTAACGTAGGGATATCTCAAGTCATAAATATATAATATCGACATGGATTGATCTGGTCAAACGTCTTAAACGTCTTGAAGCACTCTTATGCAACGGGGGACTTAACCGTATCTAGATGCAATGATTTATCGCACTGGCTCCAATCTAAGGTTCAATGATCGCACAAAAAAACTCTGCTGGTTTCTGGATGATGTACATATCTTGACTCATTTTTCTCTTAATAGGAAGCATAAGATTAAGTATAGTTAATCCTCTGTTTCATGTTATACTCCTCCTCTGTTGCCGTGCTGAATTACGAGTAAAGCGACATACCCAGAGTCTCGTAGTAGTCACAAAGCTAATATATACTGAATAAATATATATGGGACAGTCCCTCATTCTGGACCTCTTTACACCATCAATATTATTGTGGATATTGGGATACAATGGGATGCTGTTAGGAAACAGGAAGTAACTATTTATTTAAGGTTTGGTTTTGACGATACATATCTAGCCTTAAAACAAAATCACAGTCATTGTTTTGAGTGAAGTATGCGAGTGAATGTTGTTTAACCCACCCCGAAATGCTCGGTTATATCACGAGAAAATCATGGCCTCAAGACGATCGAGTAGGGACCAGCCAAACCGATGTTTTACATAATAAGCAATGTCACATCCTGACAAACCGATCCGACCTAATAGCCTTTTTCGGGAAGCAATCCAGTGATTGGCATCTAAACCAATACCCCACCGCCTGTGTTCTGTGAGAATCAGATAAAAATAATTGACCCAATAAAACGAATAGAAGGTTCCAGTCACTAAACTTGTAGTGTTTAGGGGCATCTATCTACTGTCATTATTTCTCATCTTATTAAACGCTTATTCATCTAAAAAACGTATTTTTCACCTCATACCTTCAGATAGAAAACCCAGGAGGCATCGTTGAAGAACGAGTATCATTGAATTCAACTTATCCGACTGATCTGGTAAGTATACCTGGGAACAAGTGCTACCTCCATTTCCTATTTCAGGATTGTATCACTAGACCATCACGCTCTCTGGTGACTGAGACGTGATTACATTGGTTGAACTGTTACTGGGAGAGACACAACGTCCGAATCTAGACCCATTTCGTACTATCGTCCATGTATTTGTTATTTGCTCATCACGAATGGTGTAACTTGAATGTAAGTGTCAGTTTAAACCAGAATGCCATATTCCAAGCCATTGCATCTTGTGGTGGACCGTCGACTGTGTCCCGTTTGATTAGTGAGGCCTAACAAGTGCATCCGTTTAACAGTCTAGACATGAAGACTTTGGTAACCACCGCCTCCGCCTCATTGGTCGTAACAACATGGAGGAAATGTGATAAATCGTCAGTGACGAATCAGCTTGTATGACCAAGCTACAAATCAAATGCAGATGAAATGTCTAGTTGACCCGTTATTAAATCAGTCCCTGCGGTCGTCCACGTAATGCATGCAGTATTGATACAGACGTTAGGTAATATGGTAGAGTGATGCAAGTATCGTGTAAACATCTAAATGTTGTGATTAAGTCTGACACCCATGATAGGTTTCAATATAGTCTCGTTTTCGTGATCACGTTCGGAAGCAGACGACAGCTTTTCGTGACTGTCTAGAAGCAGACGACATCTTGACAGATCCTTTGAGGCTTTGTTTGGCTTACAGCATTACCCAATCTGATAGGTGGTCTGACCTGAATGGCGTAATTCTTAGACCGGAGCTACAGGTACATATACATAATTGACATCAGTATCCAATCAGCAACATCGCCTTCGGGGATATACATCTGCCACGTCTGTGTCACACTCTCTGCATTATTTCTTGCAGGATGGGAGCATGCCGATCTGGATTTTCCTTCCGCAGTCCAAACAGAGGCTCAGTGTTTAAACTCCATACCCAAACTGGATTAAACACATTCAATTTTTATCGTACCCAATACGTACTCAGACATGTTGTCAGCAGTCCACTGTCGATTTGGTCGTGGTAACGAGTTCCACTATGGATAGAGGTCCCACAATTCCCTGAGAATCAGTTTGTCTGCCTGCATCAATCGACATATACATGTACTCCAGAATAGCACCAACGCAATAGGTATTATTATCGAACATCCCCGACACAATAAGTATCATTATGAACAGCATCAACACAGTGGGTATCATTACCTATTTTGTATCTGAATGTTCGGTCTGAATATGATCATTTAACAATCTAAATGTTGTGATAAAGTCTGACATCCATGATAGGTTTCAACAAAGTGTCGTCTTCGTGATCACGTTCAGAAGCAGACGACAGCTTTTTGTGACTGTCTAGAAGCAGACGACATCTTGACAGATCCTTTGAGGCTTTGTTTGGCTTACAGCTTTACCCAATCTGATAGGTGGTCTGACCTGAATGAAGCAGACGATGGACTGTGCTGGTCGGTGTCACTGAAGTTTTCTTGCCCACCGTGAATCGTCGTGATATATGTAATGCTTATATCAGCTTCTCACCTAATTGAGTTGATTGGGGAGTTGATTAAACTATAATATGCTGGAGCGCTACTTCAGATCTCAATATACAGTTTCAGACGTTTAGTTTCATACAGTGTGGGGCAGTGGGGTAGCCTACAGGTTAAAGTGTTCACTCGTCACGCCGAAGACCCGGGATTCGATTCCCTACATGGATACAATGTGTGTTTCGGTGTACCCCGCAGTGATATTGCTGGAATAATGCTAAAACCCGCGTAGGACCATACTTAATCACTCATACAATGGCAATAACGATAAAGAGAAATATATCATACAACATTAACCTTAAGTAATACATGGTCAACAAACATACACAAGATGATTCTGTAATGTTGAAGTAGTTTAAACGACGTTCCGGAAAGCATACCAACATGGAAACTCTTCTCACAACTTTACTTTTATGCTGGCCCTGTTTTACCGCCTGGAAGGTCTCATATTTCAAGCAACACCCACTCATGAATATTCATGACTATTCTGCACTTAAGACCATTGTAGGTTTGAGGACACAACATACGGGCAGTATTAACCCAGAGACCAGTCTGTTTTACCTGTCGCTCCCACACGAGCCTGGCCCGAATCAGCTATATTGGTTGTAGGCAGGAACAATCATGACCTTGTTGGTGACGTTATAGGGCGACTTGTCTTTGACGTTCCGACTGAATGGAGGAAGTGTGACGCCCATATCTGGTGTACCCCCTCGTAATATCGCTGGAATATTGCTAAAAGAGGCGTAAAACAAAACTCACTCACTCCTTGAAGAGTGATGCACAGGTCGGACATGGATAATAAGCATCATCTGAAAAGAAAAAGGGGGCAGTAACCAAGTTCTTCTAGTTTGATAAGGGACCGTTCATAATTTATGGCTAGGGGTGGTGGTGATGATTTTTATGGAGAAGCATGTACAATGTGAATGACCCCTCTAAAATTTATGTACAAAATAAGTGACCCCTCTTGCATGTCATGTACAAAATCAATGACCCCCCTCTCCTTCCCATAATTTCTAAGCATAAATTTAAACATATTTTTATGTACAAAATTGCTGAACCCCCTAGTACGTGTATACAAAATTGCTGACCCCTAGCTCCCCAGAACAAAATGGGTGACCCCCCTTAAAATCATCATCACCCCCCCTAGCCATAAATTATGAACGGTCCCTAAGATGTTTTAGTAGCAGCTAACTCAGATTGAATTTTGTTATTCGGAAAGTTAAACTGTAAGATGTTGATATGGGATGCAAAACTACTCTCGGGCATTTGATTAAATGAACATTTGAACAAAATTCGTCATCCTAAAAAACGTCCATGTATTTTCAGTCTCAGTTGCAGATGCAAAAGGAAGTTTAAAGGTAGTTTCCTTTAACCCCGCGAGATCTTAATGCGACTTCCTGCTTCATGTTGTGTTGTGAAAAGTGAAAGCCAAACGGTTCACAACACTACAATTATAGAGCAGTTCAGCTACATCAGGTTCATCTGTTGCATGAAAAAGCAAAAAGACATACTATCCCCGCGTTTGTATCCATCTACTGTCTGCATCACGATCTGTGGAGATATGCAACAGCATAATCTCCAGCAGAACTATAGATTCTTAGATCAATCCTATAGATCGATTCTCTTTGTTACAAAAGGCCCGATTTCAATGACAAAACGCCGTGTTTCTCTGGAAACACTTACTTGTGGCCATCCTTGACCGATGCAGACATCGAATTAGGCCTAATGCCGCCTCCCACTCATCAGTCCCTACCGATAGTGTTAGAACCAAGGTTAAATGGATCGCTCGCATGCCACACTCATCATTATACTAAAGCTGTCTGTTGGTCACGAAGCGCCAATAGATTAATCGCTCCACTCATCAGAAAATGGCGTACCTATTTGAAGTTTCTATACCTGGTGACAGGTTGTAAATGAAATGTAATAAATTGGCGATGGATGCGTCACTGTGACGACCCTCACGGACGCAGTTATTTGCTGTACATTTTCTATCCATAACAGCGTAATAAGCTAGTTAGACGAAGGACAACATGTTACTGGTGTCACGTAATTCCCCAATGTTTATACCGTGAGGAAATGTTATATATTACTTTATTCAGACAAGGTCAGACGTGTGTCGTTTGAAACGTCGAGTCCCTTCCTTTGTAGGACAGACAGCCACTTGTAAATACTTGTCCAAGGTTACGTATCCAGTTATTATCCGTTCTGTCTTCATGGCTTGATCGGATATTGGGGGAAGATCAAGTGAGATTAGGTTATTGAGTTTTCTAGTTATTTTAACGTAACGTGACAAATGTCAGCTTTTCCTCCGATTCAAGGGATTAGTTTGTCTGGACAATTCGTCAGTGAAGATTCATGAAAATATTCAAATTCTTAACCCGATGTATTATAGCGCAATTCCCGATTTCACCCATCTACCCACCAAACACAATGTGAATTGAAACCAAGCTCATGTTATCATACGAGCAAACTATTTAAGCAGTCTGTTCCAGGTGGAATCAAGGTTACTTTGGGGACGAAAATATCACTAATTACATATATTTATTTTGTTAAGAATGATTTTTTCTAAAGTCTCAATTTGTATCATTTTAAATGTTTATAACGATCTAATTTGATCTGGTTTCCGACTCTTTTCTTTGGGATAGCCGACTAGCGTGGGACCCTTTAGTTAAGAGGACATGTTTAATGGTAACATGATCCTCCTGGGGGTATTATAAGTTGAGGCGATCGACGTTGGGACATGCTGCATGTAACATGTCCAAGCCAAAGTTGTATATGGTTCGTTTAGTTGAAACCAGAACCTGTAGTTGTGCAATGCAGTTAAATACAGACATACAGAGACATTTTATTAGATACTCGTAATATACCAAAGTATACACAAATAAAATACGAGTACATGATTGAGCTACTTCAATGTTTTGAGAGACTTGTATTATTTACATTACCATTCAAAATTACACAACAAACTAAGTCAAGTCATCTACCAAGGCACAAAGACCGTTTACCCGATCCAACCACATTCATACATCTAAACATGTTCTCTACTGGACGGGTGGGTCGGCTAGCATACATATCCACACCGTACTCTTGTTTTAGTGTCAGCTTGTTGCCTTCCCTGCAAGACGTCGCTTGTTTAAAACCACCGTCTTATTATTGAATGATATTCTTCAAAGGTTTCAATATTGAATTTGAAATTGTGCGTAAAATATCTCTTTGCTTTCATTTAACAAAAGACCTTTTACCAAATGGTTCATATTAACAATATTATATTAAACATTAAATAGTAGAAAACATGTATGGCCCTTTGTTAATTACTCTCTTACTTCTTGTTCGTATATGATTAGCAAAGAGAGGTACGATTTGCCAGATCATCCTTAGAGAAGGAGTGGAGCCGAATTCTTCCTTCAGTTCGAATGATCGAGGTTAAGTATTTGGATTTTATGTCACCAAAACGTGTATATATTTTACGAAGCTTTAAACAATTGCACGTTTTCTTATGTAACGTGTAAACAAGTCGTGAACTATAACTATTAACAATTAGCCATGGGGATATGGCCAATGCTGACTTGAAAATCTGTGGCGTACTTCCGAATTTTAGCATACGTTTTAAGTGCACTAACAATTACATAGTGAATGAGTTAGTTTGGTTGTTCAGACTGTACGTCATTCACAAGGGCATGAAGACGATGCAAGAGGTACAACCAAAAGAGCCAGTACAAGTCACTGTCCCTTGATTTGGACTCAGCGAATTTATGAATATTTTGCTGGATCTGTTTTAATAGCTGTTGATGCAAAAAAGGAACTGGCCTGAAGTGTACAAATGTATGTCCAACGTATGGCTTTCCTAAACTGCTGAATCGCTTGAGATGAACTGATCAGTCCTCTAAGAGTCACAAAGCACACACTTGATGCCTGTCAGTGAGAACTGCCGGTCTCTGCGTCTATGAAATATAAAGAAACTCGACACACAACCCGTTTATATTCATTACATTGTTTGCAGTCGGACTGTATATTAAGGCGACCTTTGACCATGTACTACAATTATGGAGCACTTCACATTGTATGTTATGACTCTCTCCTCTGAATGACAATGCTTATTTTTCTGCTTCCTTTTATGACGAGATCGGTGGGGTAGCCAAGTGGTTAAAGAGTTGGCTGGTCACGCCGAAGACCCGGGCTCGATTCCTCACATGGGTACAATGTGTGAAGCCCATTTCTGGTATCCCCCGCCGTGATATTGCTGGAATATTGCTAAAACCATACTCACTCACCCACTCCTTTTATGATGACGTATGAATTGTTAATACCGTATGCTAAGATTTTTCTCGTCTCTTCACAAAGTATTAGAAATAGTTAGAAATGATCAGGGCAAATAGATTGATGCTACATGTTATATTAATGTCAAAGTTTGAGGTCACTTTATACATTTGACCCACCAATATCCGATGATTGAGACCGATGACATTAGTTTTTACCACAAGTGTAAGGTTCTTCTCAGAACAAAGGCTCTGGATAGTTTTATATAGATATTCCAAGGTCATTCCAACAATAGCCAATAAAAATAGCAGCTTAGAAGATCGATAGGTGTACCTAACGTTGCACTAAGCACTCGTGTATCGAAACAGAAACGACAGAACCGATTCGCTAGAAATCTCTGCTAAAAGCAGAGTCAATTGTAAAATTTGGACTATATCATGAGTATGTGTTTCCTTGACGCCACATTCATCAGTATTACAGCTGCACGACACAGTTTGCATATAATCGAGTCTGGACCAGACAGTCAAGTGACTGACACTGAGCCAGATGACTGAGCATGTGTTTTTGAATCAATATCAAATAGTGATGATACCAGGTGCTCGTAAAAGGTGATCCGTCATTAACACATGCACATTGTGAACTCTTCATCTTACAACATTCGGGAACGTATGGTCCAAGTCAAAATGTGGAATTGCATGGGACATCACTTCTGTCACTGTTGCATCAAATTAACTCCACACATCTACCGTTTTGTAAGCTTTACTGAGACCTGGAAGTTGTAACCTTGATCGAACAATTTCTGAGCAAGAGGCAGTATGATTTTTGTTGCCACTCTGAATCCGTGTGCATAATTCTAAATATGAAAAGGTTGAGGCGGTCTCACTTGTTTCCTTAATTTCAAGTTCAGGTGGATAAATCAGTGGAATGGGATTGGCTATGTGATGGTTATTGAACGATATCAGATCATCACTATACCTGAAGCTTAAGTTAATCGTCTTGGCAAAATGACCTTTTTGTTCATTTTGCCAACCCAAGCAGAAATTCTGATTCATATGCACAGAAGAAACAGATCCGCAAGGAGGGGACATCAATTGGTGTCAATGGAGATGCCTACTTCTTGTCAAAAGGTTTTACCCCCAAATTTTACAAAGCTGTATCAAAGTCCAGCTTTTCTAATATTGTTTTCTCCGTAAACATCCAATGGCATTTGCTTTCTTGTTTGACAACATGTCCTGAACCTCTGAAAAGAGATGTGTAGGTGTATCTTTGTTCACCATGTTTATTTACAAATGTTCCGTGGTTCAAGGAATGAGTATTTTCCCCAAGTTTGTCATGACGGATAGTGGTGTACAATGTTAAGAAAATCAAATAATTTGACAGAATTGAACTCTGTCCGTTTCTGAGCTTCTGAAATCAAGCGAATCATTTGAGTTTTATAGAATACACATAATATTAATTCGCTTGTGTCAAACACTATCTGTGAATATAAAGGAAGTCCTTCCTCGATAGTATTAAAGATTATGGTTGATCCCTGAGACACTGATTTGTTGCTGCATTTGTTGGACCGTGCAATATATGACTCTATGTACATCTTTGTGAAGACAACGGTATCATAAACCATTCGGATATAAGGTTTGTCGCAATGGTGGTTTTGGGTAGGTTTATATAGATATTCGACGAGCATCTAATATCCAAGGAAAATAAGCTCAGAAGATCAATAGGTTTACCTATGGACGTTCTTGTTGACGTCATTCTTGATAGATATTTCTCTCTCTAAATATCCCACTTGATAAACACCCAAAATATATTCTTCATTGCAGAAGTGCCATGAAGACTCTCTAAACACCATCCGCCATACAGCTGGAATGTTGCTGAGTGCAGCATTAAACAACAAATCAACCAAAACTCAAACACCGATGCTGATCATTTGTGAAGACATCTTAAACCATATTAAAGTAGCTTCTTGTGGACGCCCCCTTGATTGTTATTGTTCTCATTAACTTTCTCAGATGAAAAATACCCAGACACCCAAAATATGTAATTTTATATTTTACATTACACAGCAGGGTCCGGAGGAGAATTTCGACATCCAACTGCTTAAGATAAGATACAGGCGTGGATAAGTTACATTCAAATAATTTGTCAATAGAATACTTCAAGTCTTAAATTTGTCAAACAAAGCTCATAAATATTGACAACAAAAAAAGACAGGGTATAAGTATATTATTTCACATGATTGGATATATAATTGTTTTAGCGTTCGTTACCTCAGCATTGACTATGCTTTAGTTGCGCCACAAAAGAATTAAAGTGAAGACATTAACACCTTTGAGTGCCGTATTTCATGGTCGGTGATAGTTGCTTGTCGAAAAGTGGAACTCTACGAGCCGAAAATGTGGCTTGCCTATTGTACGGTTGCGTGTGTTGTCTTACTCGGTTTGAATGCGTTCAGGGAACTTCAGGACTTACTGATTTATCCCTTGTGCAAATGATTACACCAATGAACGAGAAGCAATAGTTTCTCTTGAGAGATAACACATTTTCACGGTTATACCATTCCCTAAGTACATATGTGATGTGCAAACGCATCATTAGTTATTCATGCAGGAAACCCTTACGCGATGATTAACCCTTTACCCTTCAGGGAAATACGGAACCGTACTCACAGCTGGGTGTTTGAAGGAAGAATTCTGCGTTTTTGTGAGAATTTATAATTATAACAAAACAAGGAAACAAGGAAATAGTTTTTAAATAATTCTCAATCTGGTGATGTAGACAAACCAAGGATTCTTTGTCAAGATTAGAGAGGTCTTGTGGATTTGATTTTACGACGCTTTACACAGTATTGTAACATGTCACGGCCTGTCAGCTTAAGTAGTTAAGATCTGGGACATTTACCACTTCGCCTAAATGAAGTGTTGGCATGGTGGTCAATCAAGAAACATGATCGCAATGAATTTTGGATTCCACCAAGGACTATAGTATTATATTTTTCAGGACAGAGAATTGAGACGCCTTAGGTTATTCGGGAACCTGTTAGCCTTGGAGAAGAAAATATTTATTGGATAAAGACATCATTTTCCAGGGGATATCAGTTTTAAAGTGATACTACCAGTGCTAAGATGTTGTTATGTGTTTATGGAGAAATTACCAATTCTGAAAAACAATGGTCAGTGCAGATCAGTTTGTTTGTTTGTTGTTTGACACCGCTCTGAACAATATGCCAGCTATACGGCGGCTGTTTGTAAATAATCGAGCCTGGACCAGACAATCCAGCGATCAACAGCATGAACATCGCTTTCCACAATTGTGATTCGATGACATGTGTCAACCCCGTAGGCGAGCCTAAGAACGTTTGTCGCCTCTTACGACAAGCATTCTAACCCAGATCTTCACCGGGTTGTCACATCCATGTGTTTTGATGACTGAACGCCATGCGTTATGAAGTTGCACGACATCGTCAACTTATGATGTAATGCTGACAATATAGGGGCCGTTGTCGAGATGATTGACTTTCGGATAATGTCAGTTTATAGTATTGAATTAAGATGAATTAGTCTCAACTCATACATGCTTGAAAACGGGAAAAAGATAAAGCACTTCTCCCTTCGATCAACGCTCTTCTTGACGCTTTGATGAAATATCGATGGAATGGAAGAAATAGGCTGGAGTACCTCTAGAAGCTAACTCTGTCATGGCAATATGCTGTCCTCAGATTTCGTGCCAACAGCGATATGACCCCAGAAAACTAGATCATCCATTGTTAATACAAACCTAGTGAATTTTCTTTCATGTAATACTCAATTCAATGATCGAAAATAATTAGTCTTGATTATCTTACTAAACAGATTAGATAGGACGTAAGCGGACAAATAGTGATGAAATTTGTTCGACATGTAGCAATGAAAATCAATGATGAACCCAGGTGTTCTCGAAACGTGTAAGAATGTCCTGCTCTATAGATAACACCGGCCACGATTATAAATTTCATAAAAGATTTTGTTGCCGAACGTAACACACAGCAATTCCCTTTCGCTAAGAGTGTGTGAGTGATTTTAGTTTTTACGCCGCACTCAGCAAAATTCCAGCTATGTGGCGGCGGTCTGTAAATAATCGAGTCTGGACCAGACAATCCAGTGGTCAACAGCATGAGCATCGATCTTCGCAACTGGGATACAATGACGTGTGTCAACCAAGTCAGCGAGTCTGACCACCGTAAGAGGCGACTAGCGGGATCGGGTGGTCAGGCTCGCTGTCTTGGTTGACACATGTCATCGGTTCCCAATTGCGCAGATCGATGTTCATGCTGTTGATTACTGGATTGTCTGGTCCAGACTCGATTTCTTACAGTCCGCCGCCATATAGTTGGAATATTGCTAAGTGCGGCGTAAAACTGAACTCACTTGTCTGTATAGTACCACACCTAACGTGTACACGTCCCTTAATATTTGATAATAAACTTTGACCGCTCTGAAGTAAGCGGAAGAGGTTTCGTATTACATCAGATAGTTGCATTACCAATGAGACCGGTTACTCCAAATGCTGTCAAAAAACAGAAAACTATTGGATTAAATGAAGAAAGAAGTGGAACCAGGAAGTCGGATCTGATTGATTACACTATTGATTGAAAGGCAACCGGCATTAATCTGTCAATATCAATGTTCTCAGGCATTCATGTAATCAAATGGAAGCATTTGATGGCACATTTGCCATTCATGAGACAAAAATCGAAATTATGGAATGAAGGGATCTTGTCGCCTTTGGTACCACTCCTCTCCTTGAATAAGAAGACCTCAATGCAACCCTGAATATTTACCGCGTGTATGCCGGGGCGACATCACACACGCTGATGTTTTTTGGGTGGATAACCATTAAATGGGACGACCTCATTTGACTAAAGGGACATGATGTTGTGAGTTCGCCTGTTACCAAGTCTTCTGTCATGAAAGGATTAGGTAGGTTGTTGTACGAGTGTGTGTGTTGATCACGACTGCCAGCTACGGTCACAGCGGCCTGTGTGATATTACGAGAGCTTGACCATTCCATTCCATTCCAAGCTTGTAGTACGAGCGTGTGCGATGTTCATCGCCACGGTCAGCTATGGTTACATCGGCCTGTGCTTATTAGAAGCTTGACTATTCCATTCCCACTTGCCATCCCGACAAGTTCGAGGATCTGTTTACCTATTCTTACTTGGAACGATATATTTTAAAAGGAGTGAACTTACAACTCAGGAAGATAAAGGAATTTATGTGTCTCGCATGTCATTGTATCATTATCAGATCATTCATTTTATGAATAATTATTTCTAGTCATAAAACATTTTTTTCTTCATAATGATATGATATTAGAGACACAGAAACACAAGAGTTCAATATTCTTTTTATCATATGACGTTATTCTTATATAATTAGAAGTTTAAGGCGCATTACCTTGAACTAACACAACAGGCTACAAACCAGCATGAACTGTCTCAAATATTATCCAATGCCATAGGTAATAGCCGATGAGTCCAAACTTACACATCGACGTCCAACCTTACACATATTGATTTATCCCATGTGTATGAAGGTTTCAAATCCAATTTGACAATGCTGTTAACCCTTGAATATACTAAACGAACTCTTGTCACATATGTGTGCTTTAATTATTCCTTCTTTACTGGAAACTGTGACTTAGTTGACATAGGAGGTCCACCGTCAACGAAGATAAACTGACTACAGCGCTTTAGCTGTAATTTTTAAACAGACAGAATCAAACCGTGAGATATTTAAGTAGCTCCTTCGCGTGGGTTAGCGTTCCATCATTAAGGTTGTTTAAATTCGTTTCTGGCAAACTGCAGGACCAAAGTTCTTTTCCCGTTCGCAGGATCAGGACCTAATTGGGCAAAGCGACGTAGCACTAAAACTACTGGAACTACCAATACCATTAACTGGATCTTCGGTCATAGAAGATCCTCCCAAATAATATTACCTACCTATTCTGTTCTCCCGAAATTATCTTCGTAACTATAACGTTTTAACCAGACAAACCAGTGGGTAATATTATGAGCACTGGTCCAAGCCGCAGGGGTACAATAGACTTGCAATCTACCAAGTAACAAAGACCGATTACCAAATCCAGCTAGGAGAAGCATTAGATTCGTGGACATCACTAATGAGATTTCAGTGAAGATGACAATTGGTTTTCTCAGATCCTTTAGTGTGTGTTCTCAGAACCTTTTGTTTGTGTCATTGATACATGACAGAAGAAATCTCATGCTATCTACCACTGGATATGTCGCCGTGAAGGTCTTGCATACATTTTTTCAAGCAATTTTCATGTTGAAGTATAGATGACATCATCAGCGTAAGACGTTACTACACAACCAAGTCTGATAATTTGGAATTATTTCAGACATTTAAATGTCGTTTAGGGCATATTGCCAACTGCAGTCACCACACATACTGTTGAGGATATTTTAATGATGAGTTTTGTTTTGATGGATGTCGAAAGCAAATAACAGATCTCTAATACCAGGTCCTTATGCCAACCAAATTCCAAAACAAGAAACAACCTTGATATTCATAACATAGTAAACACACTAATTTGTCTAGCCATAACCCGATACATCAGTGAGAAATATAAAACGTATTCCCGCCATTTACACATCAGCTCACGTGACCTGAGGGACCTGTAGACGTCAATGTTTGACAACGGCATGATCACTTATCAAACACCAGCGAGACAAATGGGACCTGAATGGACAACCCGCGTTAACGAAGCCACTTTTTACCCTGCAGAAAAGGTCTAAAGAGGCCTTGTGATAAAAGAAGAGAAGAAATTCTTGAGGATTTCAGGTGATCATTTCCACAAAACATTCACGTGTCGTCTGGTCCCACAAATCCGTTTTCGTCCATTTTTGACACGAGTGTGACAGAGACAGACATGCAAACACCAATCTGTTGACAGGGTGATCAATTACTGCATACGTGCAGTGTGTGGCAACACTCATCCTTCATGACAGACACGCTACAAGAAACATTAATTTACTCCTGGACACAGCGTTATTGGAAGTAACGTTATAAAGAAACAGAATAGTTTCTGACACAGTAACTATAGAGAATATTGATATTAGATTAGGCGTTACATATATGATGAACATGAAAGAAGTATGTCATTTTACATGCATAATCAAAAGAACAATGATGGGGAACTGACTATGTACCGTATCGTTTTTTCAGACTCTGCTCTCTGCTTCGGGTTAGCAATGCAAATCATCTCTTCTCAAACTGAAATCTCCTACATGTTGGAAGAAAAGCATAAAAACTTCAAAGCCTTAAAACGAACCGTCGCCATGTTGTTTGTTGTCTAACTGACGAAATCACTAATCCTATAAATTGATAAAAAATGATTCAGATGGGTGACTATGAAGTTGTTTTCGTTATAAACATTATCATTATATTAGAGGTGATGTCCTTATCAAGAGGGCTACAAGTGGTAAGTTTTACGTGTAGTAAATTCGAGATTACATAGCCAACTTCAGTGTTGTGAAAACTGTTTTGCGGTATTAGATTACCGCTCACACAAATGAGTTTCCAATTGCCATGTCAGCCTTTTGGATGTGCAGGTCATCCAGAATTTAATACTCGTAGGTTGCTTATCAAATGAACTTCTCAAACCGATTTGACACATCACAAGGCGATGCTTACTTACCCGTTTACTTCTCTATTTTTTGCCATGAAGCTGAAGCCAATAACTGGTTAACGTTTAATAAATTACGTTTTGCAGACGTTCGGAGATTCCAGTGGGGACAACGTTACTCGATTAGCCAAAGACTTAAGATCACTGAGCGAATAGCCCCATTATACTTCTTCGATGGTATAACTCAATAACGGTGGGATGCTGCCCTTTATTGCTGAAGAGCCAGTAGTCTCAGTAGACGCACTTGTAAACCCTAAGGATACTAGAGATTAATCTTGTGGCTAAAACAGAGAAACGATGCCAGACGAGAAAATCGCATTGCCTGTTTGTAACCAGGCAGAGGTGAAATTGTGGTACTTGACAGTTATGTCTTTAGAAAGGTCTCGTTTAGGCAATGTCATACATTTGCTTTGCTAATTACTGGCTTCCATGACATTTCTTTATGGACCCTGTATTGCTACCAGGTTAAATATAAATTTCTCATAATATACTCAAAACTCTCTGATTCTTTGTTATTTTTTGGTTCATATATTTTTTCCAAATTCTCAATTTGAAGTACGGATGACATGCCAGAATCAACATGCCAGCAGAACACGCGAGGTTGTGAATATATGTGGGTTAAGATTAAAACAGGAGAATAACAAATATAATTTGTATTGTAAGAGAATATTTTAGATATGGAGTACATATCATTTGAAAAGCAAAGCCGAAATAGCTTATTGTGGTGTTGATGTGAAAGTAGAATACAGGATACACAGTGTCACGTGCCTCCAAAAAACTCAGTTTAGGCACATTTCCTTTTAGCGCAGGGTTTGTTTGTTGAATACCGAACTAACACAGTATTCCAGCTATATGGCGGCGGTCTGTAAATAACCGAACCTGGACCAGTCGGTCCAGTGATCAACAGCATGAGCATCGAACTACGCAGTTGAAATATGAGAACATGTGCCAACCCAGTCAGCGAGTATGACCACCCAATCCCGTTATTTGCCTTGTACGACAAGCATGGTGTTGCTGAAGACCAAGTCTCACCAGGGTCTCTACGTGTCATTTGCGCTGTGCATAATAGTTATGAGTTTACGTGTCAGCAAAATATGCTGACTAAACAAACATGAAGAGTAGTTTACCTCCAACTTCCTTGACATTTTATGTCATAGAGAAATACAAAATACTTCTACAATGACATCATGGTATATTGGCGCTGAAGCTCTACTAGTTCAGTTAATCACTGGATTGTCTAATCCAGACTTGATTATTTACAGACCGCCCTCATTTTGCTGGGATATTGCTGTGTGCGGCTTTCAACAACAGACAATCAAATCACCTAGTTCAACATGTAACTATAGAAAATACACTTTTTTATGTTTCCTATTTTCAATTAATTTCCTTACGTCCAATCTGAATGGAATCGGAAACCTTGTCGTTGAACGGTCCTGGTGTATTTCGCTATCTAGAAACCTTATGCAAAGTGTACATTAACATAGTAAATTACTTTTGGAGATAAAAGATATGATTTTGGACTGGTCGTCTGAAGCATCTTTTAAACGATGTTCAACTGCAAAAGGACAAAGATGAAAATGTAAACAAATCTATATGCCTCTTTCCTTTTCATATAGTGTCATCGTTCAAACAATTAGTTTTGGGTGCTAAAATAGAGACATTATGGACGTCAGCAAGAGGAAAACAGAATATAATTTCAATGTATATACATGTTGTGTATCTTGGAAAAATGAGTAAGCGGTTAGGACAGTTTAACATCATGCCTTTCAAACATGACAAATGGAACCAAAGTCAGTGCTATGGAAGAACTTAGGTAGAAACGTTGTCAATATTCGTTTAGAACTGCCTCAGTTGTTACCTCCCCCTTGATACAGACATACTACATACAAATTATATTGATACAACCTTTCGTAATTTTGGAAAAAAGGGTGCAGTCACGAATTATATGCACTATATCAGCAACAGACACAGTGTATAGAACAAACTTCTTCTGATACCATCATCCGTGTTTCTAAAGTTCAGCGAACATTTGATTGGACGTCAAAGATCTCAAGCATACCGATATCTGTGCTGGCTTAATCGACCATACATTGGTTGATAAGCAGTGCCAGTGACATCGGGACTATGGCACACCCATGCGTGAGGGACCAAGTACTGGAAAGAGAGTTGTAAGGATCCAGATATTTTATAATCCTTGTGCTTTGTTACAGATAAGTTTTCAAATATTATGCTCCTGTGACGTTTTCTTGATGCAAGTAGGTAAATGAGGGGTATCGCAAAAATCATCTGTGATTAGTTTTGTTATGGTTATGGTTATGGTTTTGTTACAGTCAGATAGTTTTATTTACTGGTCATTTTTAGTTGTAGAGCTAAGGTTCCTGAAAAGTAAAAGTAACCACGCTTATCGTTTAACATTTTAAAATGCTGCGCACGTTCGATTTAAAATGCAATTTAACACGATCTACATAAATCTACAGGGAACCTAGCTCTAAACTGGAAACACAGTAGTTTTATCTCCTAAATGAAAACGAAACATATTGACGGATAAGGTAAGAAATAGTATTTGCAATAGGACATAATCAATTATATTGCAGCGTTTAATTTAGAGGATTCATTTGGGACATTTATGAGTCCCATTTTTACTTTCCGGCAAGTTTTAACTCCACCTTAGCCTGTCTGCCCAACAAATGTAAATGAAATTTACGTATAACTGATGTTTCTGTCTTGATAAACTGTTGCTAATCGATCACATATACTTCAGCCCGCGTTCCAAGTCTTTAAGACAGTTCTTCTCGGGTTCCGGTAGTCATGAAAAACAGAAGTGAGTGTTTACGTATAACACACGTATTACGGCTGTTTCTTTCTTGATAAATCGTTAACATACACATAATCCCACGTTCCAAGTTTTCAAAACAGTTCTTAGCGGGTTCTAGTTGTGATGAAAAACAGCAATGAGTGTTTGAGTCGACACACCAAAGATCAAGAGATCACAAAGAAACCCTATTTATTTATCAAATCCTAAAAACTGACACTTTCAATTTTCGCCAGTGATTGTAGTGCAGTTTCCGGCCCCATTTATCTACACCAAGAGAGAGTTTTTTTTATCTCGATAAGGAACTTTAAGCACAAATTCTTAATCGCTAAGGGTGGAGGAAAATTGGAAAGGGTTCGTCAAATGGAACAGGTAAACGTAAAAGTAGATTTAAAATTCAAGTCCCTTGAACAAATCGATGGCACATGCTAAATCTGTCTTTTTAAAGGTTATAGGTGTAGCGATACATTAAACCGCTTCCATCGAAAGTGGCAATTTCCCACAACAAGGTGTCCCCGAGAACCTCAACTTGCCTCATCTCATAGTGTGGATCAATCAGAAGCGACTGTAGTTGAAATTCAAAGTTACAAAGTGGTTGTTATACGATAATACGATTAAATGTGAATGACAATAAATGAAACGTGTTAATTTTCTTCTTAATTTTCTTTAATCTCTGTATATTTTCAGATTTCTTCTTATGTCAGCCGTCATTTCATATCTTCGACGTAAATATGTGTGGATACCTGTCTCACTTTTCTTTCCCTTTCTTTCTGGAATCAAATGCTACATTTTTTTCGCGGCATGCAGCATTCGAGTTATTTGACGCAGATCTGTAAATAATCGACTCTGAACCAGATAATTCAGTGATTGACATGGTGAACATCGATCTAGTCAACTGGGATACTATGACAGGCATATGACCAAGTCAGCGAGCCTTACCACTGGATCCAACCAAAGATAATAACTAACCAGGATATTCTTGCGGTAATGGTGATGGTTACTTGAGCAGGATGAGGGGTATACATATATTTGTTTTTGTATTGTCATTGTTGGGAATGCCATGTTGATGCGTAGTGACAACAAATGTATTAGCATTTGCATACATACATACATACTAGTACATACATACATACATACCATACCATACCATACCATACCATACCTACATACGAGACTTGTGATTATCAATACATACATGCGGCGATCACTCCTAAAGTCTTTCGTCGTCTTAGGTCATCAATTCGTCGACGTGTTTTGGGCGTGTCTTGAAGCCACTGGTGGTCAGACTCACTATTGATTCAACATTTGATGACCACAGTTTGGTCAAATAAACTGTGTACTTTCTTTTGCCCACTAGTATATTTACCGTCATAACCGTTAGTAGTTCCAAATATGAACTGCTGATAATACATACTCAGAAGCTGTTCATTATATTACACACCAATAGAAAGATAAAATGTCAATACATCTGAAGCATGAAACTCGTACACCATAAATATCCTCTGATGCACATGTAATCCGTTGTTTTCATTGATTTTCTCATATATCAGAAATTCAGTGGGTCCGTCTGTCATATTCCTGACAGACAACGGAAAAGAATTCCGTTTAGATGACATTGGACTGACTATTGAATTGATAATCTTCCCCAAAATGAATCGGAGTCTCTTAAACCACCTATCATATGATCATCAGTCACTGGCGTCTTCTGTAATCCGGCAAACGCATGATAGATGCTGTTGTATCGGGTTAGTTTTCACTGTGTGTTTGCCGTAGATTTCAATGTCAAATTGTAATGGCATTTGTTAGTTAAATGAGATATTCGGAAGTTGAGGTTACAATCAATCATTCCTATGCAGATGGTGACAAGCGTATTCAACATCTCTGTACATAGTACCTGATGTTACAATTCTTGAGAGATTCATCATCTTTGAAGAGTTGTTGACAAAAAGGTGCTGGCTTCCTGGCTGCATTCTTCTTGGCTGTGTCTGTGTTTGAAACGTTTTCTGTTGGTCATGATTTCTGTTGGAGTCGGGCGTTTTTCTGCAGTGTCGGTTGATTTCTGTTTTGTTTTGCTACGTTTTGATTCCCAAGTTGAAAGAAAAGCGTTAACCGTGAATCAGTACCTAAAAGAGCAAGGAGTGAAGAAAGAAATTTGTATTTTAATCACTGGAAATCAATGCAAAGGTATCACTGATGCAGTAAGAAATGAGAATAGCAGAACAAAGGTAATATGTTACAAAAGTAGTGATAATAGCAATGAATAATATTCAGTGGGTCAGAACACACTGGAAGCCTCTAGAACTGTCGAAATACAGCTCAAGCTTAAATATAGAGCTCAGCACTGCTCCCGACTGAATGTCAAAGGTACAATGTATCTCAACGTATAACACTGCCATATGATTCGCGTTGGAGCAAAGTTTCGGATTGTACACTGGACTCGGCTTTCATCAGGGACGTTTTATCCCTAGTGCAGTCCTGTCATCCCCGAAGTGGTGTAGTTTGTGCCAGTTATTAGAAATAGAAATTCACCGTGTACTCGCTTGTGAGCTATTTACACCCAACAGCAAACGCCGAGAGCTCTCCTAAATTGGCAAATGAACAAAACCCGTAGTGATAGCAACATTTTATTTAACCTGAGGAACTTTAATCACTCTCTGGGGATAATGAAAGTGCACAGCATACTTTTTAAATTAGTATGTCAAGAAGGTGTAAAATAAGGAAGCTATTTTCTATCCAGCATTTTGTAGAGATTCGTTTCGAGATACTGCAATGGTCCATAGCCCTCTGTTTTTTACAGACTCAGATATTCGACTTGAACGGAAGTGCCAAAGTAGTCTTATCTTTTTATATTTGATGTAGAATACAGCCACTGCATGCTTGCGGTCGACCAATGACCCGCAGTAATCCTGCATCAAGCATGACCCCTCTAATCCTTCATTACTAATCCTTCGGTTTTCTTGATGTGACCAGATGGTTAGTCGTTTAGCCCCATACCTAACCTTGTCTGTTCGACTCCAGGGCTATCCCAAGGCACATATACTGACATGGATTGATCTGGTCAATTCCTGACTTTGTGGTATCTTAAACGTCTCGAAGTACTCTTCTGTGATGGAAGACTTAACCGTATTCAAATGCGATGATCTGCTCCAATAACAGAGCACACAGTCACAGGCTTTAAAACAGCCAAGATTGTATGCTTGTGATCTATTCGGAGCAACGGGATATGATTGTGATTAACAAGCCAAAATAGGTTTATAGAGAAGTGAAAATTTGAAAATACCGCTTGTAATATTTAAGAACTGAACTGTTAACAGGACATTCAATCTGACTGTACGGGTAGTACGGTGTTTTCAGTGGCGATTCGCTGGAATTTACTCCATGAAAGGAACAGGTTGTTTTACATGGATAAAATGATGTCCTTATTTGTGGTCATGGGGGGTGTGAGATCCTGAGACGTGACAGTTGTACAGGTCGTATGGCGTTCATGCAAGCGACTGGCTGGACCATTTGATCCAGAGACTAACCGCTAAGCGACTAATACGGCTCTGGTCGTGTTGGAAAATAATAGCATCTGAAAGGAATAAATAACAATGATCACGTTCTTCCAGACGTCCTCCTGTTGTTCGAAAAAAGTTACACTTTAATGACCACATGCAACGTAAAACACAACTTTGCAGAAATCATAGTTCAAGCGATTCACTAAGTTCATCCCAGATTGGGTGAAAAGTGGTTTCAACAGCGGTGCTGCGCTGCACTGCGCCCATGGCGCATGCGCAGCTTGGAAGCGGGATGTTCGGATTATAAGGTCGTGAGCAGGAGTAGTCTAATCTTGGTTGTGTACACAAACATCAAATAGTAAATAATCTACTCGTTACATAAAATAACCTTGTTAAGGATCTAGATCTACTCAGCTATGTGTCAACTAGTGAGGCGTTCGACATTTCAAGACGGAAAACCTTCGTTGGCGGTGGGTACTCGGATTAGGCTTTGATGTGAGCTATTTTTCTAATGTTTTGTTGATATTTCACAGTTGCGAACTTTTTATATGTTATGACAGGAGATTACTGATTTAACTGTTTATATAATTTCATTTGTCTATTTCACCACACGTTCTTCTTACGGAGTCACTTTCTCAGTTCGATACTTAACATCAACGTCCTTATTTAGCATTGACAGAATTCCTAACTGTGATATAGATATGTCGTTGTCACAGACAAAACTTAATGTCTGTTTTATTGACACCTATGTGTCTGCCAGCTTGTCTGCTAATGACAATATGCTATACACAGCTTCGATCACTGACCACAAGCAATTTGAACTTAACACCTATCAGGCTATACACCATAAACAAATCACATTGATTTATGGCTCTGCACCCGAGTTCTGTCTCTGTCACATTATGTAATTACACAGACAGGCAGGTGTGATACGTGTACACATGACATGTTATGGTGTCTGTTGATTGCAAACTGTTATACAAAGAGTGTATCGGCAAATGAACTAGCCAAAGAAAGTATTCGTTGCACTTAAGTGCACGCCCACCCGCTCTGACTGGGTTCGGCATCCCGGGTTCTTTGTTTCGAGGGAAGTAAACCCAAGTTCAAAATATTGCACTTTTGATTTGCGATGTTACGCTTATAATTTTGTTTATTTGTATTTTTCATCATCAGCAATGTATATTATATGTCACGAATAAGTGATAATTGTGTTTAATTTATGTTCGTTTTTTTGGTTGCATGTGACCTTTAAGATTTTTATATAGGATGACTGTAGGGCTTTGATAATTTTTCAAACAAAAAAAATGAATTAGACCTATAAAACGTATTTCTGTTCTTAGATAGGAATTAATAAGGAAGTTTGAAGTTTTGGTTATTTTTATCCCCGTGAGAATGGCACGTGACTTCAAGCCTCAGTCATTTTATAATTATAACAAATCAAAGTCAAACAGTCGATATGGCCATAAATATAACGCAGTTGCAGTTATCTTTGATTTATATGTTGACGTTGCTTTCATTTATTGTTTGCTCATGTGCGGCGAAAGGAATATCAGAATCTCACGTTTGTAAGCATCACGATTCTGCAGACATTCAACAGCATAACCTTCCGCACAACTATAGATTCTTAGATAAGTTACATAAAAGAGGATCGATTCAGTTCCAATTTCAAAACGCTGTGTATCTGAGCAAACATCAGTCACATGTGGACTTCCTTGGCCAATGCAGACATCCAATTAGGCCTAATCCCGCCTCCCACTCGTCAGTCCCAACCGATAGTGTTAGAACCAAGGTTAAATGGATCGCTCGCATGCCACACTCATCATTATACTAAAGCTGTCTGTTGGTCACGAAGCGCCAATAGATTAATCGCTCTACTCATCAGAAACTGGTTTACCCATTTGAAGTATCTCTACCTGGTGACAGGTTGTAAATGAAATGTAATTAAATCGGCGATGGATGTGTCACTGGGACGACCCTCACGGACACAGTTATTTGCTGTATATTTTCTATCCATAACAGCGTAATAAGGTATTTAGACGAACAACGATAGTTTGCCGGTGTCACGTTATTCCCCAATGGTTATACCGTTAGGAAATATTGTATATTACTTTATTCAGACAAAGTCAGACGTGTGTCGTCAGTGATGCAGAGTCCCTTCCTTGGTAGGAAAGGCAGTCATTGTAAACTCTTGTGCAAGGTTACGTATCCAATTATTTCATTCCTTTCTTCATGGCTTGATCGGATATTGGGGAGGTCAAAGCAGATTGGCGGCTTAAGTTGTCTGTTGTTTTTACTTATTCTAACATCACGTGACAAAGGCCAGCATTTTCTCTTATTCATAAGCTTACTATAGTTTCTCTGGACAATTGGTCAATGCAAATTCATGATGCGTTAAATTATTCAAATTATTATGTCAACGTATGATATGATATGGCGTACCTCATTCCCGATTTCGTCCATCCACCCAACAGCCACCATGTGAATCAACCTTAGCTGTTGTTATCATACATGTCATATATTTAGGCAGTGTGTTCCGTGTGGAATCAAGGTTACTCCCTGGACTATTATGTCACGAATTACATATAATGTGTTAGGAATTTTGACAGAATCACGAAAATATCAGAAAAAAGTTACGTCATAAAGAAACATGTAAATGAATCATTTACCACAATTCAGGCGTGATATTCATTATTTTACGGGAATGTTATCAGTGTATGTTGAATGCAGGATCGATTGATTGTAAGATCAATTACGTTTGTCAGTACTGTGTAAAGGCATCATTTGTTATTGTTCGTTCCGAGAGGAAGACGACGTTTATTTGTTGTGCAACGACGCACTCTCTAAATATTCAAGTCTGGACCAAACAATCGAGGTATCAACTGGACGTCTCAAAGATCTCAGCCATACTGATATGCGTGCGGGTTTATAGATGTTTAAATTAATCGACCATACAGTGGTAAATTCAACATTTGAAACGACTTTGCGCATTCGATTCAACATTTAGTTTCGTATACAGGGAACTGCGATGTACACGGGAAACAGTAGATTTGTCTCCTAAATGAAACTGAAACATATTGACGGATAAAGTAAGAAATTGCATGAGTAAAAGGACATTATCAAATTTATTGCAGTGTTTCATTTATATGATTAATTTGGAATATTTTGTGTTCCCTTTTAACTTTCCATCTGTATATGACGTTTTGACACCAAATTTGTCTGTCTCCTCAACAAATGTAAAGTAAGTTGCTCGCACATATAACTGCTTTTTGTTTCATGATAATTCATTGCTAACTGGTCACATATACTTAAGCCCACGTTCCAAGTTTGCAAAACAGTTCTCATCAGGTTCTGGTTGTGATGAAAAACAGTGTTTTAGTCGACACACCAAAGATCAAATGAGATCTTTAACACTAAGAACCCCACTTATGATCAAATCCTCAAAAATGACACTTTCAATTTTCGACAGTGATTATATTGCACTTCGAAGCACCCTTTACCTACATCAATACCGGATGAGAGAGCTTTTTCTCTTGATAGGGAACCTTGCGCACAAATTCTTAATTGCCATAGGTGGTGGAAAATTGAAAACGGCTTGTAAAAGGGGACACATAAAAGTAGATTTAAAATTCATGTCCCTTAACCAAATCGATGCCACATGCTAGATGTGTGTTTTAAATGTTATAGGTCTAGCGATATATTAAACCGCTTGCATCGAAAGTGGCATTACCCCAGCTCAACTTGCCTCATCTCACAGCTAGGATTAATCTTAATCGACTCACGTTGAAATTAAGAGTGAAGAAGTGGTTGTTACCTGTGCCTTACTTAAATCGATGGAGGCGATTGCTTAATAATACGATTAGTCGTAAATGAAACTTAAGAATGAACCACACAGTCAAGTGACTGACATCATAAGTGACGATGAGAGAGCATGTGTTTATGAATTACTATGAAACAGTCATGATATCAGGTGTTCACGAAAAGGTGAGCGTATCATGTCCCTCCATTGGCATCCGTCATAAACATATGCAGAGGATAGTCAACTGTTCACCTGAAATAATTCGGAGGAAGTCAAAACAGGCAATTGCATTGGATTTCACGTTTATTTTTATATATGGTGATCTGCTTTGGAATGTTATTTTGGTTTGAAATGTAGAGATACAGCTTGTCCAGCTTGACCTGAGCTACTCTACATATGCATGACCCGGGAGGTCAAAAGGCACAAACGGCAGGTCAAGTTAACTTCATTAAAAATGGGAGCAGAGAAGGTTATTAATGCCTAAAAGCCCGATTCGGAAGCATTAAACAATCTCTAGCTTCCTTTTGAAAGAAACTTAGGACATTGCTGATCATTTCTCGACACTGAGATATCAAACGGTGACATTGGCAATGAACTCACAAAGGTGCACCCCTTCACAATAATGGACCCAACCAGTTGTGACACGGTCACGCAATGCATTAGTATTCACTTGATCAGGTCAAGCTGAACAAGCTGTACGTTCCAAGGATTGCTGATTTCCTGACAGTGAAAAATGGTGGTCGCCTTTTACACTGTGAGGGGAAAACTATTATATTGAATGCTATACCCAGCTGCTTAATAAAAAAATTTATCTGATAAGGTTCCTTTAGATAAGTAAGGTTTTACAAAAACGAAATGTCCCAATATGAGGACAAATTCCGTCCCCATGCATGTGGGCTAGTAAAGGTCATCAATACACCAGCTATTTGTAAAATGGGACGGAAATTTACATCTCATGGAATGTCTCTGCCGAACTAGTTACGTCGGGTGTATTTTTACTGCATAAGATAATACTAACTCTCATAATAACGATACAATATGCTAACTGTTGATCAACGCCAAAATTTCCTCCATCTTCAGCGTCATACCTATCTCATCAGCGACAAGTGACAAATGTATTTGCATTTGAGGCAAGAGGACCAAAAGTATTGCATATACATACATGCAAGTTGTATATGTGTTTTCGTATACTACTAAATATCAACTGCTGATAATACATACTCTGATGCTGTTCACCATTCACTAGAATGTACATTAGAAGCATGAAACCATAAATAGTCTGAATTGTACAATGGACTCTACTTTCATCAGGGACTTTTTACCCCTAGTTTAGACCTGACAATTGGTGTTATTAAAAAAGGAACTTCACTATGCACACCCTTGTGAGATATTTACACCCAACAGCAAACGTCGTGAAGAACTCTCCGAAATTGGAAATTTCGGACAAAACCCGTAGTGATAGCAACATTCGATTGAACCTGAGGAACTTTAATCACTCTAGTGAGGATAAAGAAAGTTCTTTTTAAATCAGTATGTCGAGAAGGTGTAGAATAAAAAGATAGGGAAGCTATTTTTATACAGCATTTTGTATCTGATTTGTTTCGAGATACTGCATTGGTTCATGTCCCTCTGGTTTTAACAGACCAGATATTCGGCTTGAACGAAAGTTCCAAAGTAGGCTTATCTTTTTATATTTGATGTAGGATAGAGTCAGTGCATGCTTGCGGTCGACCAATGACCCGCAGTGATCTTGAATCAAGCATGCCCCCTCTAATCCTGTATTACCCTGTCCAGAGTCGGTTTTCTTGATGTGACCGGATGATTAGTAATTTAGACCCTAACCTCTTGTCTGTACGACTCCAGGGGTCTATTCCAAGGCACATATATTGACAATTCCTGACTTTGTGGAATCTTAAACGTTTTGAAGTACTCTTCTGTGATGGGGGACTTTTTCGCTCTGGCTCCAAGCGTATTTTCAGTGAACACACAATTACATAACAGAGCATGCAGTCACTGGCTTTATAACATAGCTAAGATGTGATGCTTGTGATCATGTTTTGAAACCATTAAAAATTAGAAACGCAGCTGGTTTGTGGATGATGTCCATATCCTTGCTCACAGGTTTTCTCTAAACAGGAAGCATAAGGGTTAAGTATAGTGTATTCTCTGATTCCTATTAAACATTTTCCTATCAACGTGTTGAGCTAATGATTATGGTGCCTTTGCTAGAGTAAAGAATCACAGCCAGAAACACCGATTGGTACATTTGTTAAAACGCAAACATTAACAGTATAAAATATTTAGTCCCTCACTCTGGATCTCGTTTCCTCTTCAGTGTTATTTTAGATATTGATGCACGGAGATAATATTAGGATACCGGAAGTAACTATTGGATTGATAAAGGTTTGGTTCTAATGTATTCTAAAGATACATATATGTCCATGAATCAAAATCACAGTCAATGTTTTGAGTGAAGTGGTGACGGTGTGAATGTTGTTTAAACAAAGAACGTCCATAATCGAGTTCGGGCTAGCCAAATCGGTGTTAAACAGGCAAATGTACCAAGAATCCAGAAACGTAGTTGCTAGACTCATAAGCAATTCGAAATCAGTCTATTGTCAGACTCGAATCAGTGAAGCAACTTCTCCGAGCGCTTTGTATAACTTTATGTTCTCTCTAATGGGCAGAGAAAACAAAAAAGTGTTACCTGATTCAGCAAGCCACCACGTCTTGGCGTCAGATTCCAGCATTTTCTTTCTGAACAAAATCGAAATTATCAGGATCGATCTTGACTCTGCTGACCAAGTCTTAATATTCAAGGATGTCAATTCGCCTACAGAATCAAGTTTGGACACACTTGAACCTTTCTTGGAATCTGACATCATCAAGATCATAAGAAACTCAAACCAACTTATTGCGCACTCGATCCAGTTCCGACCCACATGGTTCTGGATAACTAGTCATTACAAAGATTTCAATCACAGCCTTGTAAATGACAGTGTACCTGTGTCATTCAAGAGAGCACTTGTGAAACTGCTTCTAAAGAAGAATGGACTCGATGAGAACATTTAAAAAAAATTATCGACTGTTTTCAAATTTATCTTTCATGTAAAAAATCCGCGAGAACGCAGTGAAAATACGCCTGACATCGCATCTTGAAGCATTTGGTCTGTATGATAGATATCAGTTGGCATACAGAGCCTGTCATAGCACGGAAACATGTCTCCTAAGAATTACAAACGATCTTCTGCGCTCTACAGATGAGCGGAACCTATATCTGCTAGTGCTATTAGACCTGACAGCGGCATTCGACACAATCGATGATGACAAGTTATTTCACTGCCTCACGACACAAATTGGATTATCAGGAACTGCTTTCAAGCGGTTTAAATCCTACCTTCATCATAGATGCCAATCAGTGGTCATCGATAAAGCCTCATCAGATCCAGTTCCCCTTAACTGTGGCGTATGACAGGGTTCGGTCCTTGGACCGTTTCTGTTCACCCTCTATAGAGCCTCTCTTAGTGATGTAATCGATGCCCATGACGTTGCTCATCACTCGCACGCTGATGACACACAGCTACACATATCATTTCCTGAACGAGATACCTCTACAGCACTTAGTGACCTTGAACACTGCACATCTGCGATAAAATACTGAATGGTGACCAACAAACTTAAGTTAAACGACAGTAAGACAGAGGTTCTTCTTGTGGGTACAGACTCCAAACGAAGATCTATCTCTGAATCTTCGCTTCGTATTGGTGACTCATCAATGCCATTCTCTGATGCAGTAAAAGATCTTGGTGTCTTTCTAGACTCTAATCTGAGCATATAGAGCACACCTGTAGAATCTGCATCTACCACCTGAGAAGTATTGGCCAGATAAGACATTTGTTGACTCAGGAAGCCACTTGTCAGTTAGTCAGGTCTCTGATCCTGTCTAGGGTTGACTATGGCAACAGTTTTCTCATCAACATAAGGCAAGGTCTGCTCATGAAGCTTCAGAGAGTACAAAATGCCTCAGCTCGGCTAATTCATCGCTGCAAGAAAACATTCAATATAACACCAATATTGATGAATCTCCATTGGCTCCCAGTGCAAGCTAGAATCGAGTTCAAAGTTCTATCCTTGACATACAGCTGTTACCATGACGTTGCACCAGTATATCTGAGAGAACTTCTCCAGAAATATACTTCAAGCAAACATCTGAGATCCAATGATCAACTTCTATTTACCATCCCCAAGATCAATCTCAAATCCTTCGGCCAGAGATCATTCTCATTCTGTGCTCCTTCTCTCTGGAACTATCTTCCTTTGATATCAAAACCTCCTCAGTTTTAGCTGTCTTCAAGTCCAACCTTAAGACCCATCTCTTCTCCAAGTACTACCCTTGATACATGCCCTTTGAGCAACCACAACGGATGGAAAATAGCGCATAATAAATGCACTTATGATGTTTTACAGATTAAAGATAGTATGCAGCAGAGAGGGTTCGGGTGATCATGGCACAGTCAGGCTGGTAAGACTCATCATCAGCTCAGGGCCCTTGCCCCCTCTACATGCAGCCCAGACAGGGAATGGGACTTCTCCCAGGAAACGCTGCCTAGTCGAACCAAGCAAGAACTTTCCGGAGAGTATGAAGGCTCCCCAACACTGCAGCCTTCTGTATTACCCAGGGTGTCAGAAGGGCTGTGCTCCCGGTGGAGAACCCGGGCACTCTTCTGATCTGCGCCAAGAGATCAGGAGGTACCAAACCAAGGGCACCGAGAACAATGGGGAGCCTGACGACAGTGTACTTGGGATGCAAGCGAGACATTTCAAAGGCGAGGTCCGCATATTTGTCATGCTTTTCCTGAATCTTGCCAATCACTTTGCTGTCAAAAGGGACAGAAAATTCAATGATATAAATAAATTCATTGGCTTTATCAAAAAGGACAAGATCAGGTTTGTTGGCAGGAATTCTTCTGAGGCTGTATATGGGTCTATTCCACAAAAGTTTGAAAGCATCATTTTTCATGACGCCCTGGACATGTTCAGGGTCGTACCATGGATGGACCTCGGAGTCAAAGCCACAGACATGGAGGAGACGGTAGTAAAAGCAACGAGCCATGCCATCATGTCGTTTAAGATATGCTGTTTGTGCCAAATAGGGGCATCCACTGACACGATGTTGGACAGTCTCTGTAAATTCATTGCACAGTGGGCATTTCATGTTAATATTTTCCTTAAGAATTCACATTTTGGCGATTACGAGTGGGAAGTGACTGGTCCTGAGCAGCAAAAGAAAGCCCTAAGTTTCACATTTTAGACCAGCTGACTTCATCCAGGCGAAGGAGTCGGTTGTATTGCTATTCTGTTCTATACACTGCATGTACACACGATGCAATGGCTTATCAGAAAGCTTCTCCACAAATGACCGACTCTGGGCAGACTTGGTGAAGGACTTCACCTATTTTACTCCCATCGCTGTACCGTCCAGCAGTACATCGCCATCAGCAAAATCAACATCAAATTTCAGATTGTGTCCAACAACCTTGGCACGCTTAAAATAGCTATGGAATTCCTTGATTTCATCATGAGTCTTGACATGCATCACTAGAGTATCATCCGATAAATAAATATGTGCAAAAGTACACAAAATAAGTTTATCATGAAGAACCTCCACATTAATCAAAACCCGACCTCCAGAACTGATTGGCATATATAAACGATTAAGAGAGGAAAGAGGGTGGTGAGCTCTGTTATCAGACATGGTCCTTTTGTATTATTATTACTATTCAACATTAACATTGTGCAGGTGTGTGCTCCTGTGCATAGAGCTCAGTGATTCAAGTGTTAAACATTATAGGTAAAAGTAACTATAGAAACAGCCGATCCAACTTTTCGACAAGCACTGGGGAATTTTTGGTTATGAACCAAGGCCCTAACGCCAATATTTTGTGAAAATCAGATAAAGATGACGGACTTTTATCTACTTTCGTTCCTGTTCATTTGCTCTACACATGAAACCTGACAGGTTCGTATTACAGCGTATCATTTCGAAACAAATATCATTAAGTCAGCTCAACCGAAAGATGTGGTATGTTATTGTGAGAGTAAGTGATATGGGGACATATTTCTACCTCCTTTTGTCATAGCATTGTATCGCTTGAACATCGCAGTCCCATTCAACTGAGACTTGACTAAACATAGGTGTGAACTGTCCCCGGAGAGACATCAAGAATCAAGACTCCGTTTCTACACATTTTTGTACTAATGTCCATGCATTTCTCATTTATAAATCATCAGTTCAAACCAAATTGCCTGTCATTTTCTAAGCTATTGCACCTTGTGGTGGACTGTCGACGGTGTCCCGTTAGATTAGTGAGTCGTACGAAGTAAATTTGCTTTAAAGTCCAGACATGAAAACTTCATGTGTCGTAACAGCAAGGAGGAAATGCGATTACTCATCAATGGCGATTAAGCTTGTATAACCTCGGGCTAAATCAACTACGGATGAAATGTCCAGTAGATCCGCTAATTGATCCGTCCCCATGATGGACTGATGTTTGTCCGTGTAGTGCAAGCAGTATTGAAATATACATTAGGACATACCATACTGAAGTAATGCAAGTATTGTGTATATCTTAGTGTTGTGATAAAGTCACAACTAACACCCCTCTCAGCTGACAGATTTCAACATGGTCTCGGTAACGTGATCGCGTTCAGAGGCAGACAACAGCTTCTCGTGACTATCCAGAAGCAGACGACATATTGACAGATCCTTCGAGGCTTTGATTGGCTTAAACCATTACCCAAGGAAATCTGATACGTCGTCTGACCTGAATGGCGTAATTCCTATACCAGAGCACAGGTACATACATGTAATTGACATCAGCAGTCGATCAGCAACATCGCCTTCGGGGATATACATCTGACACGTCTGGGCCATATGCTGTGCATCATTTATCGCAGAATAGGAGCATGAAAACTATGTCATGCAGTCCCAACATTGTTCTATCTTTAGACCCAAACTGGATAATAGCACTTCAGTGTTTCATCGTTTTCATTATTTGCTCAGACATGTTGTCACCAGTCCACACCAGTCCACACACACCAGCCCACACCAGACCACACCAATGTGTTAATTGTGGTAAGGGAATGCTATGGTGGATATAAGTCTTTGAGCATCAGCTTGAGTCTTTAATATCATACACATTAGACTAGCACCACCACAATAGCTATCATTACAAACAGCATCAATTCAATGGGTATCATTGCTTATATTGCATCGTCTGGCTGAATGTAATCATTTTACCATCGGTACTAAGACTGTGCTCGTCGGTTTCACTGAAGTGGTTCACAACACTGTCAGTTTGATATTTTCATCCATTGTTTGTTGAGGCGCCGTGACTCGTCGTGATATAAGCACTGATTATAGTAGCGTTTTGTACATCACAATTATACATCCCTATACAGGAGCTGATTTAGCTTATAGAAATTGCAGCACAACTTCAGTGGCAACATATAAAAACGTGTTAGTGCGTTAGTGAGCGAGTGAAAATCTATTACCGAATCACTTTCAGGAATTAGTCGCATCCAGCAGCAAACATTAGCCTGGAGTTGAATACAAAGTCAACAAATGTAACATACACAAGGATGATTCTGTAAAGTTGGACGGGACGGGCTTTTTATAGTCTTGTGTATGCTATTCTTGTTCCATCGTCGCAAATATATGGCTTATATAATTTTATTCCTGTCCTAAAATCACTCTATAGTCTGTTTGGGTCAAAACGATACCGACGAATCACAATCTAACTCCAAATCGGTTCATGATCAAACATATATTTCAACGCAGAATATAATGAAAACACCCCACCAACTCTGGAAACAGGTTTCATAGCGTTTGTCTCCAAAATAAAAAAGTTACTTAACAAACTATCATCATTTTGTTTTGATTTTCCGTGTGAAGTTTTACGATGGTAAAGTAATTGTAATACTGTTGTAAGAACAGCTTCAAGGGCGGAAAGCACGTGCAGCTTAGGATGTCAACATTTAGGGGTTGTATCAAAACTCTTCGGGACTGGAATCAGTTTCTTGTTATGTGGTTCTGTGGAGGAGCTATCTACCCATTGTGTGCTTACAGTGTGGCTGGCGTTCACCCATCCAAAAACCCTGGTTCGAATCCTACCTGATAAAACTTCACTCGGAAAATCATTTCAAAATGATAATAGTTTGTTAAGTAACTTTTTTATTTTGGAGACAAACGCTATGAAACCTGTTTCCAGAGTTGGTTGGAACTTTGGAAGAGTTGTTCTGATGTTTGAAATGAATGTTTGATCATGAACCGATATGGAGTTAGATTGTGATTCATCGGTATCATTTTGACCCAATTAGGCTGTATTGTTTGTACATGAGGATTTCATAAACAGTACGGAGTGAAAACTAAAATGTTAGAATGTAGAATGTTGTACTTGTTTAAAACCAGCAGACGGGGCCCATTCCTAAATGTAAACTCCTCTTAAAACCACTCTTTCATGTGGGTCCTATTTTACGCCGTCCGTTGTCTAACAACGGGATGTGATTGTGAACAATCCAAATTAGGTTTACAGAGAAGTGAAAATGGAAAAATACCACTTGTAATATTTAAGAACTGAACTGTTAACAGGACATTCAATCTGATCTGCTCTGTCACAGGGCCAAGAGTACAGTCTTTTCACCGCTTGTAATATTTAAGAACGATTCGTTGGGACGGTGTTTTTACCTCCATGAAAAGAACAGGTTGTTTTACATGGATAAAATGATGTCCATATTTGTGGTCATGGGGGTATAAGATCCTGAGACTTGGCAGTTATACAGGTCGTATGGCGTTCATGCAGGCGACTGGCTGGACCATTTGATCCAGGGACTAAGCGCTTACACCTCTGGTCGTATTGGAAAATCGCAATCTTCTAGACGTCCTTCATTTTTTCGAAAAGGTTACACTTTAAGATATTAATACGGGTTGAGAAAGGACTGTATGGCTTTCATTTGATAACTTTTCAAACAAAGAAAAATGAACATTAGACCTATAAAACGTTCATGTATTTTTGTTCTTATGTAGGAATTAATAAGGAAGTTTGAAGGGTGGGTTATTTCATCCCCCGTGAGAATGGTACGCGACTTCAAGCCGCAATCAGTTTGCAATGATAACAAATCAAAGTCAAACAGTCGATATGGCCATAAATATAACGCAATTGTAGCTATCTTTAATTCATATGTTGACGTTTTTATTGTTTGCTCATTTGCAGCGAAAGGAATATCACAATCTCACGTGTGTAAGCATCGCTTGTTTGCATCACGATTTCTGCAGACATTCAACAGCATAACCTCCCGCACAACTATAGATTCTTAGATTAGTTACATAAAAGAGGATCGATTCAGTTCCAATTTCAAAACGCTGTGTATCTGAGCAAGCATCAGTCACATGCGGACCTCCTTGGCCAATGTAGACATCCAATTAGGCCTAATCCCGCATCCCACTCATCAGTCCCAACCGATAGTGTTAGAACCAAGGTTAAATGGATCGCTCGCATGCCACACTCATCATTATACTAAAGCTGTCTGTTGGTCACGAAGCGCCAATAGATTAATCGCTCCACTCATCAGAAAATGGTTTACATATTTGAAATATCTATACCTGGTGACAGGTTGTAAATGAAATGTAATGAAATCGGCGATGGATGTGTCACTGGGACAACCCTCACGGACGCAGTTATTTGCTGTATATTTTCTATCCATAACAACGTAATAAGGTATTTAGACAAGGGACAATAGTTCGCCGGTGTAACGTTATTCCCCAATGATTATACCGTTAGGAAATGTTGTATATTACTTTATTCATACAAGACCAGACGTGTGTCGTCAGTGGAAGGAAAGGCAGTCACTGTAAACTCTTGTCCAAGATTACGTATCCAATTATTTCATTCCTTTCTTCAAGACTTGATCGGATATTGGGGGAGGTCAAAGCAGATTGGCGGCTTGAGTTGTCTGTTGTTTTTAGTTATTCTAACATCACGTGACAAAGGCCAGCATTTTCTCTTATTCATAAGCTTACTATAGTCCCAGTGAAGATTCTTGATGCGTTAAATTATTGAAATTATTAAGTGAACGTATGATGTGATATGGCGTAGCTCAATAATTCCCGATTTCGCCCATCCATCCAACAACAACCATGTGAATCAACCCAAGCTGTTGTTATTATTCATGTAAAATAGACCAGTGAAGATCAGGGTTAGACTTGATCTTCAGTAACCCATGCTTGTCGTGAGAGGCGACTAACGGGATCGGGTGGGAATTATGTTAACCATTGGACCTTGACCCCCGTCAAGGTGTATGAAGAAAAAAACATACCAGCGCATGAATTTGAGAGTGACTGCGTTGAACACAACTTTCAACATAAAAGGGATATCAAAGGAGGGAAACTGATAATGATATGTGACGTTTGTCTTAGTTCCACTTAAATACTGGCCTGCTCGTCCAGCTTCATCGTCATCATCGGTGTCGTATTCTATAAGCTGTAACTGCATGTTATTTGTAGGTACTTGTTTGACAGTATCATTGCAAGTTACATAGATAATCATAACGATGCGTCTACGTGAGGTGTCGGTAGTTGTGGAACGATTTAATGTGGAAAGCTTTATCTGAGAAGCCCCAAATTGTCAAAATGTTTGCCTTTTGAACTTTGGGCATCCCCTAAAATAGTCCAACACTTCATTCTTGATCAGTAAATATTTTTTCCTCTGAAAGTCGATACTTGCAGATATATATATTTCTATTTCTTTAAAGGTGACCTAATAGTTAACTCTATTGTTATTATTGCACGCTTAGATATTTGGTAAATATAATTTACGTTTTGCATGTTACTTTTCACGCAACATGGAGCCAAAAGAGTTACGAATGGAAAGGACAAGTAGATTCAACACCCAATTCATAGGTATGTCAAACATCAAGGTATTGCATACAGTTGGCATGCTGGCGTCGTATGATTGCCACCATTATGGGCTTATTTTTGTGAAGTCATACACTTTTAACTACATCATTTGTGACACACAGGAACAAAGTGAATTTTTAAGAAAAGGTAGTCCTTGTGTATTATAACAAAGGTATACACTTTACATGGTATATCCATTGGTTGGACCAAGAGGCATTGTTGACATTCAGTCTCTTCTATATGTTGATGCTATCAGCACATTTAATATCTTCTACCTAAATCTTGTGCGTTCTCTGAGACAGAAGCAAATACAAAAGTCACAGATGCAACGACATTTCCGCAATAAATACCAAGAATAGAGAGCTTATTGTGACAACAAAGGCTCTGAATAGTTTTATATAGGTGGTCAAAGAATATCAATATCTTTTGAAAAGAGCAGATCGATAAGGTTTACCTGACGTTTCACAAAACGCTAATGTACCAAGAAGCACTCGTCTGTGTGAAGACCACGTTCTATCATAAACTGCACTGATGAAGTTTCTTGTGGAAGTCACTCTTGATAGATGCTGTTGGCTCTAACTTGATAAATACCCAAACACCCAAAATGTTATATTTTACATAACAGAGAAAGGCCCAGAAGAGACATCAGACTTCAAAGGAATTTGAAATCACACGATGAGATGCAGGCGTTATCATTTGTCAATAAAATATTTTAAGTTTTAAATATGCCACACTTCATGCATATGAATTGACAAATAGTCTGAGATTAAGTATATGTTTGGCCAAACAGTACATATACTGTCTTGGTGATCGATGCCAATTTGACAATGCTTTAGGTGCAGTCTCTTCTATTTGTCAATATAGAAAGTTTAGGATTTTATAGATTAAATCTTCTGACGATAAAAACAGAATGAAAAGGCAGTTTTATCGATATTTCCTCATCAAATACCACGAATATATTGGCTCTAGTCACATCAAAGGCTATGGAACGTTTATATACATAGATGTTCAAAGAATATCAATATTCCCAAAAATTGCAGCTTAGAAGATCGATGAGGGTTACCTTATGCTACACATAGTACTCATGTATGGAAACGCGCAATTGTCAAATAGGCTGGGTCTAAACATATTTATTCACCAAAGTAGGCATATCATTGTCTTGGCGGTCGATACCTATTTGACAATGCTTTGGATGCTGTATTGCACAGTACAGATGAATTATAGGTAATACTTTAAAGTGTTGCATTTCATGGGCGGTGATAATGGCTTGCAGAAAAAGTTGAACTCTCCGAGCCGAAGACAGGGTGTAGCTCGCCTATTATACGGAGGCGTGTGCAGTCCAACCGAGCTCGAATGTGTTAATGGAACTTCTGGACCCACTGATTTAATCCTTATTCAAACAACTGCACCATGCATCACGTCTGCGAATGAGCAGCAATAGAGTGTCTAGAGAGATGACGTTTGTAACGTTCATACTATTGCCTAAATCCCGATTTAATTTGCGAACGCATCATTTGTTACTATTCATGCTTAATAAAATCCTTACGTGACTGTTAACCTTTTAACCTTCGGGGAAATACGGATCCGTACTCACACCTTGGTGTTTGAAGGATGAATTCTGCGTTTTAGAATTTCACGCCAAACATGGCAGTAGTTTGTAAGGCGTTTCCGGCTTATCAGACTGGGAATGCGGACAAAGTATTCTTAGTCAAGAAAAAAAAAGAGGGTTTGTGGACTTGATTTTACGACGCTTTGCTCTGCATCACAGTATGTCACGGCTTGTCAGCATAGGTGATGCAGACATGGAACATTTTACCTCTTATTAAAACCCACGATACTAGCATGCTGCAAAATCAAGAAGCATATTAATCAGAGCAAATCTTGGATTACAACCAAAGTATTGCCTTGGGTATAAATATCTGGACACAGATGGAGAGGCCTTAGGTTATCTTTTTAGGTGATAACAGTGTTGAGGTGTTATTGTGAATTACCAATTCTGTAAACAAATTGAAGGATTTGAATAGTAATTTTGTCACATCCATGAGTTAAGATGACTGAACGCCGAACGTTATGAAGTTGCACGACATCGTTAACTGAGGATAAAGCAATACTTGTAAGTATTTTAGGGACGTTAGAGAGATGACAGACATTCTGACAATGTCAGTTTAGGTGGTTGTCGTTTGACATAGATAAGCTAATTTCCTTTGAGATATTTCCTGTTGAGATGAATTAGTCAGTAAAAGGTAAAACTAGTCTAAAATGTTCAACTCGTACATGCTTGAAAACAGGAACAAGATCCCTTTGATCAAGCTGTTTTTGTGTCGATAACATGAAAGAAATATGCAAGAGTACCTCAAGAAGCTAACTTATGACATTATGCTGTCCTCAGATTTCGTGTCCACATCGATTTAAATCCAGGAGTTAAAACATCCACTGTTAAAACAGTCTTATGTATTGAAGTTTTCTTTCATGCAATATTCAATTCAAAATGTCAACGGTGGAGAATCTTCCGAAACACATTCCTTAGGGCGTACATAGTGATGAACGTTTACATGGATGTATCGATCAAAGAAAACCAGTGATGACACCAGTGTTCTAGACAAGAGTAAGAATGCCCTGCTCTGAGGTAACGCATGCAACGATTTCCCCAAAAAGGTTTGTTGCCTAACACATAGCAATAGGATAGGACACCAGCCAATGTAGTGATCAGTATCATGAGCATAACCAACGTATTTATTATTTCCACCATTCTGAGCTTATATACTATGAGACTATGTAATTCCCCTCCGAACGAATATCACATGGTCGTCCTCTAAGTAATTGTATGATGTCAACATCGAGTAACATGGGTAACTCAAAAGGGAGTAGGTGTAGCTGCAAGTAGGTGCACGAATGAGGTTAGTCTGGTTCAAGACACACACGTACGTTGTACCATACCAAAAATAGAGAGTATTAACCGAGTGTATTTTATTAATATCATATATTAGGAATAAAAATTGTATTATATAATACATATTTTTATTATGATATTATGATATTTTTATTATGATATTTTAACATATGATATTAATTATACGGATACACACGAGCTTAATAATCTCTTTGTCATATAATGTCATTCTTAAAAGTACTCTAAAAAAAGAAGCAAATCGTACGTGAATTTATATGAAGAGAATCGAACATTCGCGTAAGATTACTTAGCGGTACACCAAGGTGAAGGTCGTTCGTGTCGGCGGCATGTGGTTTTGACTAGTGGCTAATACAGTGCAAACATAAATCATGCTTAGAATTTGATCTTTCTGTCTAAAAAGAACAACAATTCGATTTTCATTGCGGGTAATCACCTCATCAATATCAGTTTTTGATACCTGACGGAATCTATTCGTCGTCTGTATTTTGATCGATAGATCGAAATCCTTGGTTGGTACCTTTCTTAGACGATCGCCTTTCATTCGTGCCTCATAATCCGTACCTTCAATTTAAACGAAGTTCTCTGTTTCATGTTTTCCAAAGTCAATTACTGCAGTAACGACTCTAGAACCTCTGTCATCAATTCTTACAGAATCACCAAGTTTGATAATGGGGGCAGCCATGTTTGTTTACAAACTCGTCCACGCAATGAAAACTCGCGACGACGTCATCAATGAAAATGTTAAACGTTTTAGGATTCGCATGGCATGTGTGGAGTTTTGTGAAAGTAGTTTGTCGATTGACGTAATTTGCATAGTTATCAGATTTGGATACCAAGTTTATCAGATTACTTTAATGCACCGATAACAACATCCATTATATGATAATGGTACATCTAACCTCCCTACTCTTTCAGCGCGAAGTTGTGTATGCACGCCAGGGGTCACGCATAACTAAATTTCATCGCTAGAAGTGTTTGAATACAAGGACAGGTTTGAGATGGTAGTTTCCTAATATTAGCAATTGTCAGCGGTTAAAGTTCAGGACGCACAATGTGTTTAGGTTAGAAAAACACGTGCATCAAAGTGTCCAGTATTACTTGATGAGTTTTTTGCCTACACGGCTACCATAAAAACAAGGGGCATCAAAGAACAGGAGCACTTGGGAGCAATCATCGGTTTCTTCCTTAACGTTCTTACTGGGGGTTCTTTGTACTTGAATTCTACTCATAATGTGTGTAAGAAGGTAAGGTGTCTTGGAGATCGTTTGTGGTTCTTAGCAGCAGTTCCTGGATCACCGTGACCAATTGCCTTACTTGCTTTTTAACTGACACTGACTTCTCTTATATACCCATAAAGCAGTAAGGGTGAAAGGTAACATGACTATTTACAATGTTATGACAGGCGAAAGAATAAATCGAAGTTCAGGGTGAGGAGAGGAGTTATTTCACATATTTGTTTGTTAAGTGTTTTGGTCAACTTCACATTAGTGTCCATACGATTTTACATCAGGTCACTTTAGAATGGGATAACGTTGATTTCGGGATCAAACTGACTGCCAAAGGGAACTTTATATATTTTGTATTCAGTGTATCACGATAATCGAGGCGACGCTGGGGAATCTAGGTGCGGAGCCTGTTCCTGAAACAAGCCTAATGAAGACAGTCTACTTAGCAGCATCTCATCTGGTAACCGGAACCATAACTTTCTTAATAAAACATATTAATATGTAGACAGACTATTTTTTTGTCCTAATTGCTGTTGCGTACGTATACCTGGTGCCACAACTGAATTTATCCAGTTTGAATTATTGTCACCACTGTTTTGATAGGGAATACTTATTCTCTGATGTTGACACGTTTAGTAGACGTGTATATATTCATATTGATATGAAAATGATATCATGGTTCACGCCCGCAAAAACAGTTCTGATTGCTATCTAGTAGGCATACCGCATATTATATAAAACCACCATTCATTCTGTGAGAATTGATTGGCGAATTATTCACCCGTAAATATGATTAGAATGAGAATTTTAGCTTCCTCCTCACATGAAAGTGATAAGTGTGTATAAAGAACATATAGGGGTCATTAAAGGGTGGGGTGGGGGTGGGGTGTGTGGTTGCATGGTTCTTGATTCATCGCATTAGAACGAAATGTAAATGTGCATGATACAGTATCAACATAACGCTTACCTGTATAGTCTCACACCATATTGTGTGCATGTCCCTAAATATTTGGAAAATAAACATTGAATTATCTCCCAGTCGTAAGTGGAAGACGTTTGGTATTACGCCAGATGGTTGCGTCGCCACTGGCAGTGATTACTCCATCTGCTACATCTATGTCCAAACCCAGAAATGTAAAGTGGCAATATCTCATCATACATTTCACACTCACACTAATAGAGTGAGTTAGTTTAGTTTTACACCGCTTTTAGCAACGTTCCAGCAATATCACGACGGGGACACCAGAAATGGGCTTCACACATTGTACCCATGTGGGAAATCGGTTGTATCCCATAACCCCTACATGCCACTACCCCTACAGCCCAGTACCCCTACAATTAGTTAAAACAACACACGGCATTTACCTGTCTGGCATAATGAACTGACCCAAAGAGAGATTAGTGCATAGAGTATACAGATGAGATCAAGGGAGGGATTAAACTGTTCTTTAGTGTTTGTGTCAAGGAAATTTGGGATTAGCTAAAAGTTGTTTTAGTTTCAAGTTTTTAGTTTTAGTTTAGTTGAAAGATAAACCTCTAGTGAGAAGAACAATTTTACAAATTGGATAATGTGTAGGTTGTTAAATGTTGAAATTAAGTTGTTTTAATGCCATGATAAAAGATACACAGTATTATTGAGAAGTGGGGGGAAATGAGAAGGTGAGACGAGAAAGTAAATTGAAATAGTTCGGTATAGTATATAGCTGTTGACAACAAACTAACATGGCATCAACATGGCTGGTGTGCGTAATGTTGAGTTTATTATGTCACGGAGAGGTAGCCCCCAAGTCCTATTTGACGGTTATCTTCACACTAAGAATGTCGAGAGACAGTCTTGTGTACACTGGAAGTGTGTTCAGTCAACATGCAGAGGAAGAGTCACAACTGTTGGCAATGTTGTAAGGAATACGACAGAACATAATCACCCACCAGAGGATAGTCAGAAGGTCCGGTTTGTCAGCAACCTGAGGAAGAGAGCCAGGGAGGAGTCAACACATATGCGCACCATCTACAACGACGAGCTCACCAACCTGACCAATGATGAGACACGCACGATGCCATCCTTTCCATCCATGTGCAGCGCCCTGTACCGCCACCGCCAGAAGACGATTCCTGTTTTACCACAGACGAGATCAGAAGTCGACCTTCAAGATCCCTGGACGCAGACAGCAGATGGTCGACCATTCCTCTTGTTTGCTGACGGCGATGATGACAAGATCCTGGCATTTGGCACCAAAGAGAGTATTCAGGCCTTGCAGTCAGTCGAGAACATCTACATGGATGGAACATTCACTGCCTGCCCTGCACTATGGAATCAAGTCTACATCATACATGCCAGACGTGGGACCACCACATTTCCCCTCATCTTCGCCTTACTTCCCGACCGCCAGACGACGACCTACTCCAGACTCTTCAGACTCCTCAAGGATGAAGTTCAGCGGAGACTCAACAGGCCGCATGTCCCATCCTGTATCCAGACAGACTTCGAGTTAGCAGCAATCCATGCCTTAGAGACTGAATTTCCAACTGCTGTCGTGAAGGGTTGTTTCTTCCATTTCTGTCAAGCCATTTGGAGGAAGGTTCAGGATCTTGGACTGGCTGTTGCCTACAAAGAAAACCCCGAAGTCACCAAGTGGATCAGGAGAGCAGCTGGGCTACCTCTACTCCCTCAAGACACGGTCCAGGACACGTGGGTAGAAGCCATGGACGACACTCCAGACGTCCCAAGAGCAGTCGACTTCAACGTCTTCAGGGAGATTGACAATCGCCTGTGTAGACTCAAGGAGCAGCTTGAGCTTGAACAGAAATCACCTCTTCAGTTCTTGGACGCCGTCGGCTATCTGCTTAAGCTGGGATAGATTGAAACACTGAATGTTCATAGACTGAAACACTTGACACAAATGACTATGTTAACATTGAATGTTAACAATTAATTGTTAATGTCCATCAAAGAATCATGATGACGAATTATTGTTAATTCTTATTAAAATCTTGATGATGACAAATGATGATCACTTTTCATTAAAATCATTCTCTCAACCTTTTAGTTGTGTGTTGTTATGTCTCTTAAGTGGATTAGTGCATTGTGTGGAATAGGTAACAGGCGGTGGATTAACGGTGCAACAGACCGTAAACTATGTTGTTATAAGCTGTAGGGGTAGTGGCATGTAGGGGTAATGGGGGGTTACCGGGAAATCGAACCGGGGTCTTCGGCGTGACGAGCGAACGCTTTTAAACACTACCACCACCACTAATAGAAGAATAAAGACGGAACAGAATCAGAAAGTGTGATCTGATTGACTACAGTATTGAATGAAAGGCGATTGGCATGAAGCTGTCGATATCAGTGTTCACAGGCATTCATGTAATCAAATGAAGGCATTTGAATGCGCATTTGGAAAATGTTGCCATTCATTAGATTAACATTGAAATCATGGAATGAAGGGATCTAGTTGACTTTGATTCTACTTCTCCCCTCCAATGAGACGATCTTAATAAATTTCGTGAATATTTTACCACGAGAACGCCACGGCGCCATCACACGTTATTATTTTTTGTAGATGACAATAAAGTATTTCAACCTCATTTGACAGGAATCATGTGGTGAGGTCGTGCATTATCAAGTCTTCAGAAATGAAAGAATCTTGAAATAATCTCCTTGACTAAGACGGTAACGTTACAACTCGCCAAGATGAAAGGATCTATGAGCCTCACATGTCATCTTTTCGCTACAAGGTCATACTTAATAACACATGCTATATTTCTACACAGAAACAAATGTGGTCAGCGATCATTTTATGACGTGACATTATTCCGAAACTATTCCAATTTTCAGGCATATTAGTATAAATTCACACAATTTTAGATACCCTGTAAACTGTCCGATGAGTTTAGAGCTAAATGTTGATTTACGTTTCACACAGGTATATATCAGACCCGTACTTGACACATATATTTGTGTGGACTTACATTATCCCTTCTTTACTGATAACTGTGACTTGATCTGACATTGGAGGTCCGCCGCCAACAGAAATAATATATAGCTTTTGAGCTACAGTTGTTGAACAGCGAGAACCCAACCTTGAGACATGGTTACGAAGCTCCTTCCTGTGGGTTAACGTTCCATCATTTAGGTGCATTCGTTTCTGGCAAACTGCAGGACCAAAATTCAATTCCCGTGCACAGGATCAGGGCCTAATTGGGCAAAGCGATCGTGGCACTAAAACTACTCCCATACATTAATTGGAGCACAGGTCACAGAACAGTCCAAAATGTAAACACCATTGTGATATATTACCTACCTATTCCGTATCTATCACGTCGTTATTAACCTGGTTTGTCCCGACGACAACCCATCACAGAGTATTTCACATGCATGCCCCAATGCCCAGTCTCACTGCTGTGCTGTATAACGATTCAAGACCACACCTATACTGCGTATTGTACATTGTTTAATCATCTATCAGAGTGTTATCTTATGAGTAATGGTCCAGTGTTTGACAGTTTGGACCTGAAGGAGCTGCAGTCGTCAATGTTTGACAACGGCATGATCACTTATCAAACACCAGCGAGACAAAATGGAACTTAATGAAGAGATCGCTAAAACAAAGCCAGTTTTTTACACAGAAGAAAACGTCTAACGAGACCTTTTGATAAGAGAGAAGGAGAGATTTTTCAGGACTGTTGGGGAATATATTTCCGCAAAACATTCACTTTTCACCTGGTCCCAACAATGCGTTTCCGTCCATTTTTGACACGAGTGTGACAGAGACAGACATGCGAACACCAGTCTGCTGACAGGCCGATCACTTACTGCATACATGCAGTGTGTGGCAACACTCATCCTTCATGACAGACACGCTACAAGAAACATTAAATTATTTCTCGACACAGAGGAATTGGGAGTCTGATAAGCAAACCGTTTCTGAACATTTTAGTACCAGATACGAAATTACATGTATGATGAACAAAGAAGAAGAGTCATGTTTTACATGCATATTGTAAAGAGATAATCAATCAATTGACAGCATTTCCTGGGATCTCACAACGCATTGCATCGTATATTTGTTGTCTCAGCTCTCAAGATCGGGTTAGAAATACACAGTATCTCATACCACATGTCATCGGTTCCTAATTGCGCAGATCGATGCTCATGCTGTTGATCACTGGATTGTCTGGCCCAGACTACATTAATTACAGACCGCCGCCATATAGCTGGAATATTGCTGAGTGCGGCGTAAAACTAAACTCACTCACTCAGTGTCTCATACGATTACAACACTTAAACCTCAACCACCACAACTACAGCTTGTTCAGCTTGAATTGAGCTACATATGCATGACCCGGGAGGTCAAATGACAGAAACGGCAGGTCGAGTTAACTTCATTAAATAGGGGAGCAAAGAATGTTATTAATGTTGCTGCTCGCTGCCTAAAAGCTCGAATCGGAAACAATAAACCATCTGAAGTTTCTTTTGTAAAGAAAGTTAGGACATTGCTGACGATTTCTCGACACTGAGATGTCAAACGGCTACCTTGTCTCGACTGTTCGGACATGTTGACAATCAATGCACCCCATCACAATATTAGATCCAACCAGTTGTGACACAGTCATGCAATGCATTAGTATTCACTTGATCAGGTCAAGCTGAACGAGCTGTACTACTGCTGATCCTAGAGCCTAATGGATTAACAGACCACCATCAGCTGGAATATTGCTGAGTGCGGCGTTAAACAAACAATATATAACTCAATGTGATTGAGTCAGTTAATACTAAGGATCTCTTCATGCATGTTCACGGTCTGGAAATTCCATACTCTTGATTATCAACATTTGCGAAAAACGAAATTATTACCGTCCACCGAAAAAGATTCTGTTTGGCGTTTCCATGCCCTACCCTCTCGGTAGCACCCGTCACTCAGTCATGCAATAGTTGAAGATTTAATTGTGCAGAATAGTTACAATACCACATACACTGAGGTATTGATGCCTTCTGTGGAATTTCCGTAGAGATAATATGTCTGTAGTATTAAACATTGTAAGAATGTCGATGATGTCACGCAACAGGCCATATTCCAGCTTTCACGTCCAAGATATGTATTCACTGTGTTCAACTGGTCAGGTGTGGCAACTCTAAAGCAGAACCTTGTGAGTGCGCCTTAAAATATCATCTACTTCACTTCAATCAGTGTAGTACAATTGATGAGGTTATATGTCGTATACGTTGTTTCAGACGCAGAGCAGCAACAACAGTAGTAGTAGTAGTAGTAGTGGTGGTGGTGGTGGTGGTAGTAGTAACAGTAGTTTTGTTTGTTTAAAGCCGCACTCAGCTGATGGTGGTCTGTTAATCCATTAGGATCTGGGGTCAGCAGTAGTAGTGGGCTGCGGTAGTAGTTGTGGTGGTGCTGGGGGTGTAGGTTAAGTATTGTAATCGTATGAGATACTGTGTATTTCTAACCCGAACTTGAGAGCTGAGACAACAAATATACGATGCAATACGTTGTGAGATCCCAGCAAATGATGTCAATTGATTGATTATCTCTTTACAATATGCATGTAAAACATGACTCTTCTTCTTTGTTCATCACACATGTAATTTCGTATCTGGTACTAAAATGTTCAGAAACTGTTCGGGTTTGCTTATCAGACTCCCAATTCCTCTGTGTCGAGAAATAATTTAATGTTTCTTGTAGCGTGTCTGTCATGAAGGATGAGTGTTGCCACACACTGCATGTATGCAGTAATTGATCGCCCTGTCAGCAGACTGGTGTTCGCATGTCTGTCTCTGTCACACTCGTGTCAAAAATGGACGGAAACGCATTGTTGGGACCAGGTGAAAAGTGAATGTTTTGCGGAAATATTCCCCAACAGTCCTGAAAAATCTCTCCTTCTCTCTTATCAAAAGGTCTCGTTAGACGTTTTCTTCTGTTTAAAAACTGGCTTTGTTTTAGCGATCTCTTCATTTTGTCTCGCTGGTGTTTGATAAGTGATCATGCCGTTGTCAAACATTGACGACTGCAGCTCCTTCAGGTCACGTGTGCTGATGAGTAAATGGCGGGGATAAGTTTCATGTTTCTTATGTATGTCTCGAGTTATGACTCGCCAAATTAGTGTGTTTACTTATGTTTTTATGAATGTTAAGTTTGCTTTGTCTTCTTGGCTTTTGAGGGCAAGCAATTAGAACAGAGTATTAGATATATGTTTCGACCTCTATTTCATCCTTCAATGTGATAAAAACAATCACTAAAAAGCCATAATTGTGTGTGGTGAGGGCAGCTGACAACGTTTAGTGTATGATCATGAAATAATTCCAAACTGTCAAACACTGGACCATTACTCATACGATAACACACTGGTTGTCCAGATATTTATACCTTGCTGGAATATAGATGATTAATACACAATACAGGTGTGATTTTGAATCGTTATACAGCACTGCAGTGAGGCTGAGTTTTGGGACATGCATGTGAAATACACTGTGATAAGATGCTGCAAGGACATATCAGGGCTTAGATTTTCGAAGCTCAGATAGTCGTAAGTTAATGTTAATGTATGGCACTAAGGACTATCTTAGCGCTAAGAGAGCTTCGAAAATCTAGGCCCAGGTTAATAACGACGTGATAGTTACGACGACTAAGCAACAAAATAGGTAGGTAATATTTCACAATAGTGTTTACATTTTCGACTGTTTCATGACCGGAGGTCCAGTTAATGCATGGGAGTTACAGTAGTTTAAGTATCACGATTGCTTTGGCCCTAATCCCGTGCACCGGAATTGAATTTTGGTCCCGCAGTTTACCAGAAATGAATGCACCTAAAGTAAACGATGGAACGTTATCAAACAGGAAGTAGCTACCTTACATGTAACGTTTTAACCATGTCTCATGGTTGGGTTCAAACTGTTTAACAATTGCAGCTAATAAGCCCAGGGCCTAGATTTTCGTAGCTCTCTTAGCGCTGAGATAGTCGTAAGTGCCATACATTAACTTACTTCTATATTAGCCCTAAGAGAGCGTCGCAATTCTGAGTGCTGGTCAGTTTATTTCCGTTGGCGGTGGACCTCCAATGGCAGATCAAGTCACAGGTATCAGTAAAGAAGAGATAACGTAAGTCCACACAAATATATGTGGCAAATATAAGTGTTTGATATATACCTAGGTGAAAAGTAGGTTTTGCTCCAGGGATAAATCAATATTTCGCTCTGAACTCATCGGCTGGGACAGTTTATGGGGTGTCTAAAATTATGCTTAAGAATAATGTTACTTCATAAAATGATCGCTGACCTTGTGTGTTTCTGTGTAGCAAATGTATCATATGTTATATGAAGAAAAATATGCATTATAATCACACATGTTTATTGCTTAAGTATGATCTCGTAACGAAAAGATAACACGCGAGGCTCATAAATGCTTTTATCTTGGCGAGTTTTAACTTGCAAGCTCTCAAAAATCCTTTCATTTCAGAAAACTTGATAACGCACGAACTCACCACATGATTCCTGTCAATGCGGTTGAACTATGTTTATTGTCATCTACAAAAAATGATATTGTGTGATGGCGCCGTGGCGTTCTCGTGGTAAAATATTCAGGAAATGTATTAAGGTCGTCTCATAGGAGGGGAGAAGTAGAATCAAAGTCAACTAGATCCCTTCATTCCATGATTTCGATGTTAATCTAAGGAATGGCAACATTTTCCAAATGAGCTTTCAAATGCCTTCATTTGATTACATGAATGACTATGAACATTTATACTGACAGCCTAATACCTATCGCCTTTCATTCAATACTGCAATCAATCAGATTATACTTTCTGATTCTGTTCTTCATTCTTCTATTAGAGGGGCGGTAGGGTAGCTTAGTGGGTCAAGCGGTCGCTCGTCACGCCGAAGACACGGGTTCGATTCATCAAAATAACTGACCGCCACCGTGGTGTAGTGGTTAGAGCGTCCGCCCGGAGAGCGAAAGGTCGCGGGTTCGATCCCCGACCGCGTCATACCAAAAGACGTTAAAATATGGTACTTGTTGGTCCCTGCCTGGCGCTCGGCTTTAATGGGTACAACAAGGACCGGTCGGCTCGGAGTCAGTATGATGTGTCTGAGTGGGGTATTCATGCTTCACTGTGGCATGGTATCTCAGTGGGCTAGCACTATAAAACCAGCTTAAGTCTGGGCTAGTACAAGGAGCCGCACATACACATACACACGCATGCACGTCGTCATATGAGCGAAATATTCTCAAGCATGACGTTAAACCCAATTTCACCTCACCTCACCTCAAACTAACTCACTCTGTTAGAGTGAGTGTGAAATGTATGATGAGATATTGACACTTCTGGGTTTGGACGTAGATGTAGCCAGTGGTGACGCAACCAACTGACGTAATACCAAACGTCTTCCACTTACGACAGGGAGATAATTTAATGTTTATTTTCCAAATATTTAGGGACATGCACACAATATGGTGTGAGACTATACAGATAAGCGTTATGTTGATACTGTCTCATGCACATTTATATTTTGTTCTTATGCGATGAACCAAGAACCATGCACCCCTCCCTTTAATGACCCCTGTATGTTCTTTATACACACTTATCACTTTCATGTGATGAGGAAACTATAATTGTCCTCATAATATTTACGGGGTGAATAATTCGATAATTTATTCTCTGAGAATGAATGATCCTTTTATATTATATATGCGGTATGCCTACTAGAAAGCAATCGAAATTGTTTTTGCGTGAGCGAACCATGATATCATTTTCATATAAATATGAATATATACATGTCAACTTGTACGTGTCAACATCAGAGAATAAGTCAAAATAGTGGTGACAATAAATTAAATGGAAAAATTCAGTAATGGCAGTGTTCGTAAACAACAACAATTCGAACAAAATATAGTCTGTCTACATATTAATATGTTCTAAAAATATGAAGGTTCCAATTATCATCAGTTATCGTTTAATATGTTTATGTTAACATTCAATTACTGACTAAGAGATCGTGTCCATTACTGTATTTGGATATTGAAAGTAATTTCATTGACTACGGTGGGCATGGATAAATGATATTGTCAACTACACAAATGGTTAGTGTGCGTCTGTTACCAACTATTTTACACAGGATATCAGACCTGGAACAAACCTACCAGTGGTCACCAGTGTCTTGATCGATGAATAATCACCATGTTTCCAGTTTACACTCGATTAGTGAGTGAGGTGTGGCATTAGATTTTCCATGTAATGAAGCTCTATCAGTTCGTTTTCCATTCAGTCGCTTAATTCACAACATGCCTCTAGCTTGTAACCAATGTTACCCCTGATTTCGCTGACATTTTGCGTGAAATGTACAATGCAATATGTTAATCGAACAATAATAGTAAGGTGGTTTTCTAAATGTGTATCTGTTGTGCTTTCAGATGACATTCCAAATTCATTTTCCAAAAGAAGTTAAAGGATGTAAAACATACTCTTCTAAAAAAAGGTTAGTTGTCCATAAATATTACGCTTTACATTGCGGTATTCTGGTTATAACTTGAAACTTTGCATTCGATTTTAACCATCTATTTTTTAAATGTTTGAATGAAATAACCTCGGAAGTTTTATGTCCGTTGGGTGATGTTTCCACCAAAATTGGAAAACCCGATAACAACTAAACTAAGTAATGTCTGTCGGTAATAGGCAAATGCAACGATGACATCTCACTGAGAGGCTATTAGGACACACTTTGATTTTCTAGGAAGTAGAAATCTCGAATTTGATGACTGTGACAGTTTTAATCAGTGTGGATGCCACGAAGGAAATGTACAAAAAAGATGAATTTCGATTTCTCCTCAAGACCTGCCAGAAATGTTGAAAACTTGACCCCCCTCCAGCAGTAATTGAATTCCGTGCTAAAACAGTTCAGCTCTTAAACATTACAAGTAGCATTTTCAAATTTTCACCTCGTTGCAGACCTAATTCGGACCATTACACACAATCGCATCCCGTTGCTTGAAATAGAGCCCGCATGAAGAGAGATGTTGAGAGGAGCTTCGATTTAGATATGGCCCCGTCTACATTTTTGAGGAAGTTGGCTTTAAACAACTCCAACTGTACCGTTTAACATTTTGATTTCCAGCTTCCCTTTGTATTAAATCTTCATGTGGAGTCTGAGTTCAGTGAAACCCACGAGCACAGTTCGGTTAAGTGGACATATTCAGAGCGAAATCCTATTATACAAAACAGGAAAATGCTACTTTGTGCTGTGCTATTCCTAATGATTCCTATTCTATTCTATGTGACTCATGGCATACTTCCGTATATACAAACGGATTCTTAGAGAATTGTGGGACACCTATCCACCATAGCATTCCTTTAGGGCGGACAAAGCGACACACTGTGTGACAACATGTTTGAGTAAATTCAATCTGGGTATAGAGTTGAAACATTAAGCCACTGTTGGGACTGTAGGAGGAGGTATTTCCTGTCTGGCATGCTCCATAATACAATAAATAATGCACAGTTTATGACCCAGATGTGGCGGATATCTACTCGAATGTAATGTTGGTGATTGGATACTGATGTCAGTTACATGTATGTACTTTAGCTGAGATTGTGCATTATATTTTCCTGTCAGTGTTTTGGGCAAGGCTTTATGCCAATCAAACCCTCGATGGATCTGTCAGGATGTCGTCTGCCTCTATACGGTCACGAGAAGCTGTCGTCTGCCTCTGAACGCGGTCTGGAGAAAATATATCTGCAGGGGACGGTGTCAGTTGTGAGTCGATAACAAAATTAAGACGTATGCAGTATACTTGTTTCAGTCCCCCACGATATTACCTAACGTCTATTTCAATACTGCATGTATTACTTGGACTAACATCGGTCCATCACAGGGACTGTTTTAATAATGGGTCTACTAGATTTATATGCGCAGTTGATTTGGACCTGTGTTCTTACAAGCTGACTCATCATTGACAATTTATCACCTTTCCTTCATGTTGTTTCGACAAATGAAGTGAAGGCAATGTTTACCAAAGTCTTCATGTCTGGACTCTGAAACAAATGCACATCGTACCACTCACTTATCAAACAGGACATTGAACAATACAATCCTGTAATAGGTAGTAGAGGGAGCACTAGTTCCAAAAAGCACCCAGGTTTACTCTCCAGTTAAGTTTAATTAATGATATTCTATATTAAACGATATATGCTGTAATACGTGCCTTTCGACTTTCCCAACTAGAGTTCTGGGACGAAAATACATTTACGAAGCGTTTTAAGAAATGATATGCAACCAGAAAGGACAGTACTTTCTTTTCAACAACTCTTCTGGGATGATAAGTCTCCCGAAAATTGTAACATCAGGTGCTACATGCTGAGATATCGAAAACGCATGTCACCATCTGCATACGAATTATTGATACGAACTCCAAGTTCCCCGCATCTCATTTACTTACAAATGCCAAAACAATTTGACTTTGAAATCTTCGACAAGCACACAGTTAGAACCAAACCTGAAACAACAGCATCTATAATGCGTTTGCCGGATCACAGAAGTAGGTGGTTTGGGAGATTCCGTATCATGTTGGGGACGATTGTTGATTAAATAGTCAATCCATCGCCAACCAAACGGAATTCCGTTGACTGTCAGGAATATGACAGAGGGAACCACTGATTTCCTGATATAGGAGAACATCAATGAAAAATACAGAGTACATCAGCATCACCTTGTGCGTGTATGTGCGCATGTGTGTGTGTATCTTTGTGTGTTTGTTTGTGTGTATGTTTAGAAACAGCGCAAACATATATTCGTATATGCAGTACCTAGGGCCGTGTGGCCTCAAGTCATTATTGTTTGTTTGTTGTTATGGCGGCTGTCTTGACCAGATAATCCAGTGATCATCAGCATGAGCATCGCTGTACGCAATTGGGACACGATGACATGTATCAACCAAGTCAGCGATCCTGAGCACCCGATCCCGTTATTAGCCTCTTAAAACGAAAAGGTTCTTCGTGGATCGGCCTCAAACACAAATAAAATAGTCAGTTCTCGCTGATGAGATATTATTACGCTGACGATGGAGGATCATCAGGGAACATTGTGTATCGTCATTTCGTGAGCTCGTATTATTAAATGCAGTATATAATACCCCCGACGCGTCTAAGTCGACGTGGACGTTCCATGAGATATCAATTTACGTCGCATTTTAAAAATAACTAGTGTACTGATGACCTCTATTACCCGGCATGGGGATAGAATTTGTCCGCAAATTGTGTCAGTTTGTTTTGGTAAAACACCATTTATCTAACGAAACCTTCTCAGACTATTTTGTTGCTGGGCAACTGGGTACAGAATTCAATTTAGAAGTATTCCCCATACTGTGTTAACTGCGACCATCATTTCTCACTGTCAATGAACAGCAGGTGTTGGAAAGAATTTATACATTTCAAATCACATCACATTACAAAGCAGATTAGTTTTTTATGAAAGTTGTACTTTATCTATAGCAGCACATCTACGTCTATATCAAATAAGTTGGATTTGGAAGTGTAAAACAAAACATAACCACCCTGCACAAGACTACAAAACCCTCAGTTCACATGACACAACCCTTACCAAATACGATACATCTATTACACAACAAAACACAACCCATATACAACATTACATTACTCCAACACATCTTACCAAACACGACATAACCCTTACACGGGTTAGGGATCTATAGACCTAAAACTGGAACGATAAAGCAAGCAAACAAACAAGCAGCAGCGTCTCAACTCAACACGTTCTGAAACTAAGAGACAGAATGGGAAACGACAAGACACATAAGAAGATATCAGAAAATTTACCAGAAGTGGTAGAAATATTGAGAAGAAAAGTAAAACGTTTCAATTTTGTAATCGTATATCATAATCGAAGTCACCCCAAATGATCTTAATTTGACTCAAACAACAAGCACTTCCGAACTCTTAATTTCAATGACAGTCGCTTATCTATGAGATGAGGCAACCTAGGCTTCTTGTTCTCGGGAACACCGTATTGTGGGAAAATGACACTTTCGAAGTAAGTGCGTAAATGCATTGTTAGACTTTAAAAGATATATCCAGCTTGAGTCATCGATGTGGTCAGGGGATGTGAATTATAAATCTTTTTTTACGTTCATCTGTCCCCTTTGACAAACTGTTTCCAATTTCCCTGAACCCATAGCAATTAAGGATGTGTTCGCGAGGTTCCCTATCGAGGGAAAAAAGCTCTTTCATCCGGTATTGATGTAGGTAAATGGGGCCTCAAAGTGCAACATAATCACTGTCGAAAATTGAAAGTGTCATTTTTGAGGATTTGATCCTAAATGGGGTCCTTTTTGTCACAGATCTCATTAGATTTTTTACATTGTCGACTCAAACACTCATTTCTGTTTTTATCACAAACGGAACCCGACAGGAACTAATTGGGAAATCTCTGAACGTGAGCTTAAGTATATGTGACTGACTAGCAACGAGTTATCATGAAAGAAACAATAGTGAGTGCAATGTACTGTACAATTGTTGGAAAAAACAGACTAACTTGGTGGTAAAACCTAATATATTGACGCTAAAACACTAAAGGAAGCATCTAAATTAAACACTGCAATTCATTAGATTATGTCCAATATTTATTTATGTTCTTATCCATAATTATATTGTAGTTTGATTTAGGAGTATAACCTTCTGTGTTTCTAATGTAAAGTTAGGTTACCTGAAGATTTAACCGTGGACGTGTAATCACACAGTGGTTTCAAATGTGAAATCAAGCACAGTTAGATCTTCAAGAAACCCAGCTCAAGAAAAAGAACAGCTTCTAACAAAACTGTCTCTCGTAACAAAATCAAACTCGAAACACTTGTTCTAAGTCACAATATTGAGGTCGTGTGTGGTAGGCTGTTTCATAAGAAGTGATATTTGCGATTTACCTATTCGAATCGATCAAAATTCACGATAGAATAGTAACTAATAGCTAATAAATAACAAGGCATTAGGAATATTTTTGTCACAATAAAATTGAGAATACATATGCAGAACATATGTATTATGATAATTGCAAACATAATTTGTCACAGTAATGATAAAAATACCAGCTCATTACAACAATCTTTCGAGTAGCAATGTCAAAGAGAACACAATTGGAATATTGTAATTGAACATTCATTTCGTGTGGACGTTTAACTTCATATTATATTGTCATTGTTGAAACAAGAATGTCTGAAAAAAGAGAGACGTTGTGCTTGAAGATTCATTTCGTGTGGACGTTTAACCTCATATTATATTGTCATTGTTGAAACAAGTATCTCTGAAAAAAAAGACGTTGTGGACATCAGCAAGAGGAAAGCAGAACACACCATCGATGTTTTGTATCTTGACTGTGGAGCCCATTTCTGGTGTTCCCTGCCGTAATATTGCTGGAATTTTGCTAGAAGCGGCGTAAAACTAAACTCACTCACACTGTATCTTTTCAAATTGAATGTGTGGGGTTAGGAGAGTTGAATATCAGGACTTTCAAACAATATTACAAACAGTATATCTTGAACCAAAGTCAATGTTATGGTTGACTTAAAGTAGTACAGTGCCAACTTGATCAATGTCTGTTTAGTACTGTGCGTGCCCTGGTCGTCACCTCACCATTGAAACAGACTTACTTGTGAATTTTGGAGAAAAAACCATCACCAGTCATGAACTGAACACAGTAGATCACCAACAGACACAGTGTATAGAACGCTCTTTAGCCTTGACAGATGCAACATCCATGTTTCTTATTTACACCAAACATTTGACATTTGCGACGCGCTTTTCAGAGATCTCAGGCATACTGATAAGTGTGCAAGCTCATAAATTATTCAAATTAATCGTCCACACGAAATGAATCTTTAGTTGCAATCACAATATTCCAGATATGTTCTCCCTTGATACTCCAGCTGGAAAGATTGTTATAATGAGCTGGCCTTTTTATCACTACTGTGACAAATTATGTTTGTAATTATCTCAACACATCATACTTATTGATCATCAATGCCAGGTTTGGGGCCATGATAAATCATTCATTTTGTTCCGTACAATTATAATCAAGATATTTGTTGAACATAATACCAGTGCCTTGTTATTTATTAGCTATTGTTCTATCGTGAGTTTTTATCGATTCAAATAGGTAAATAGCAAATTTCACTTTATGAAACAGCCTACTACACGACCGTACCACACGTTGACTTCATGCAATATTATGACTTAGAACAAGTATTTCGTGTTTGATTTTGTTATGTTAGACAGTTTAGTTAGATGCAGAGTGTTTTCGTTCTTGACCTGGGTTTCTTTAAGATTTAACTGCCCTTGATTTAATATTTGAAACCATTGTTCGATTAAACATTCACGGTTACATCTTTATCTTTACAACGGAAACACAGAAGGACTTCTGTCTTTACTTTCCATCAATATATTACGTTTTATCATCAAATTAGTCTTTCAACCAATTATAGCGTACATTGCACTCATTATTGTTTGTTTCATGATGAATCGTTGCTAATCGGTCACATATACTTAAGCTCACGTTCAGAGATTTCCCAAAGAGAGTTCATGTCGGGTTCCGTTTGTGATAAAAACAGAAATGAGTGTTTTATTTGAGTCGACAATCTAAAAAGTCTAATGAGATCTGTGACATAAAGGTCCCCATTTAGGATCAAATCCTCAAAAATGACACTTACGTTTCAATTTTCGACAGTGATTATGTTGCACTTTGAGGCCCCATTTACCTACATCAATACCGGATGAAAGAGCTTTTTTTCCCTCGATAGGGAACCTCGCGAACACATTCTTAATTGCTATGGGTTCAGGGAAATTGGAAACAGTTTGTTAAAGGGGACAGATGACCGTAATTTTTTTTTTTAAATTCACATCCCCTGACCACATCGATGACTCAAGCTGGATATATCTTATAAAGTCTAACAATGCATTTACGCACTTACTTCGAAAGTGTCATTTTCTCACAATACGGTGTTCCCGACAACAAGAAGCTCAGGTTGCCTCATCTCATAGATAAGCGACTGTCATTGAAATTAAGAGTTCGGAAGTGCTTGTTGTTTGAGTCAAATTAAGATCATTTGGGGTGACTTCGATTATGATATACGATTACAAAATTGAAACGTTTTGACTATTCTTCTCAATATTTCTACCACCTCTGGTACATTTTAAGGGTTATGTCGTATTTGGTAAGATGTGTTGAAGTAGATGTAATGTTGTATGTGGGTTGTGTTTTGTTGTGTAATAAATGTATCGTTTTTGGTAAGGGTTGTGTCATGTGAACTGAGGGTTTTGTAGTCTTGCGCAGGGTGGGCTAGACGTAGATGTGCTGTTATTGAATGAAGTACAGCTTTCATAAAAACTGATCTGTTTTGTAATGTGATGTCGAATGTCCACGGCGACTTAGTCGCGTCGGGGGTATTATATACTGCATTATATAATACGAGCTGATGTAATGACGATACAGTACGTTTCCTGATGATCCGCACCGCCACTTCCTCAATCTTGATTGTGATAGTATCTCATCAGCGAGAAGTGACTATGTTATTTGCATTTGAGCTCGACCCATGAAGAACTGGTGTAGAATTGATCTTCAGCAACACTTTTGTCGTAAGAGGTGACGGGATTGAGTGGTCAAGCTCGCTGACTTGGTTGACACATATTATCGTATTCCAGTTACGTACATCGAAGCTCATGCTGATGATCACTGGATTGTCTGGTCAAGACTCGATTATTTACAGACAGTCGCCATAACAACACACAAACAAAAATGCCTGTTTAGGCCACAGGACCCAAAGTGCTGCATATCCGAATTATATATATGTATGGGCTGTTTCTTAACACACACACATACATGTATGCATAAGGTGATGCAGGAGTACTCAGTATTTTTCATTGATGTTCTCCTATATAAGAGAATCGGTGTTTCCGTCTGTCATATTCCTGACAGTCAACGGAATTCCGTTTGGATGACGATGGATTGACTATTTAATCAGCAATCGTCCCCAACATGATACGGAGTCTCCTAAACCACCTGACACTGTGGTCCGGCAAACGCATTATAGGTGCTGTTGTTTCAGGTTTGGTTCTCATTGTGTGCTTGTCGAAGATTTCAAAGTCAAATTGTTTTGGCATTTATAAGTTAAATGAGATGCGGGGAACTTGGAGTTCGTATCAATAATTCGCATACAGATGGTGACAGGCGTTTTCGATATCTCAGCATGTACGACCTGATGTTACAATTATCGAGAGACTTATCATGCCAGAAGAGATGTTGACAAGAAAGTGCTGTCCTTTCTGGCTGCATCTAATTTCATACAATGCTTCGAACATGTTTTTGTCGTCCCAGAACTCTAGTTGGGAAAATCCAGAGGCACGTAATTACAACATATCGTTAAAATTGAATATCATTAATTCAACTAACTGGGAAGTAAACCTGGGTGCTTTTTGGAATAATGCTCCCTCCATTTCCTGTTACAAGATTGTATTGCCAGAACATCTGTGATTACATTAGCGTGAACTGTGTGAGAGACATCACGTCTGAATCAAGATTTGTTATATTCAGTGTCAGTTCAAACCAGACTGCCTGTCATCCTCCGAGCCGTATTGTGGTGGATCGCTGCCGGTGTCCTGTTTGATAAGTGAGTGGTACGAAGTGCATTTGTTTAAGATTCCGGACATGAAGACTTTGGTAAACATTGCCTTCACTTCATTTGTTGTAACAACATGGAGGAAATGCGATAAATCGTCACTGACGAGTCAGCTGGTACGACCAATCAACTACGGACTAACGTCTAGTAGACCCATTATCAAATCAGTCCCTGTGATGGATCGATGTTAGTCAAAGTAATACATGCAGTATTGAAATAGACGTTAGGTAATATCATGTAGGAGTGATGCACGTATTGTGTAAAATCTAAACGTTGTTACAATTGACACCACTCCCTGCAGATAGATTTTAACATAGTAACGTTCTCGTGACCACGTTCAGAGACAGACGACAGCTTCTCGTGACTGTGCAGAAGCAGACGACATCTTGACAGAGGGTTTAACTGGCATACACCCTTGCCCAAACCACTGATAGGAAATTCTCATACACAATCGGTGCTACAGGTACAGTCCATTCACTGATATCGCCTACGGGGATATGCGTCTGCCACGTTTGGGTCATATACTGTGCATTATCTATTGCAAGATGGGAGCATGACAGACTGGAAATATATCCTCCTGCAGTCCCAACAGTGGCTTAGTGTTTACACTGAAGACCCTGATTGAATTAAAACAGAAGCTCACACACAGTCTGTCGCTTAAGGAATGCTATGGCGGATAGATGTCCCGCAATAATTGTTAAAGGATCAGTTTGTCTGTATAAAAGGAAGTCTCTTATGTGTCACATTAGAACATAACCCTTAGGAATAGCACCAACACACTATATATCGTTTTCCTATTTTGTAGGATTTCGCTCTGAATACTTAACCGTACGTACTAGAAATGTGCTCGTGGGTTTCACTGGAGTGAGACTTCACAGGAAGATTTAACAGAAAACAAAACATGAAGCCAGAATGTTAGATGATACAGTTGGGGCTGTTTAAAACCACCTTTCGTAAATTAATGAAGACGGAGACATACCTAAATCGAAACTCTCAACACCACTCTTCATGCGGGCCCTATTTCTCCTTTCGGAGTCTAACATTCCAAGCAACGGGATGTCATTGTGTGTAATGATCCAAATTAGGTCTGCAACGACGTGAAAATTTGAAAATGCCTCTTGTAATGTTTAAGAGTTGAACTGTTTTAGCACGGAATTCAGTTACTGCTGAGAGGGGAGGGGAGTTTGCAACATTTCTGACAAGTCTTGAGGAGAAATCGAAATTCATTTTTATGTACATTTCCTTCGTGGCATCCACACTGATTAAAACTGTCACAGTCATCAAATTCGAGATTTCTTCTTCCTAGAAAATCAAAGTGAGTCCTAATAGTCTCTCAGTTAGATGCCATGGTTGTATTTGCCTATTACCGACAGACATTACTTAGTTTAGTTGTTATCGGGATTTCCAATTTTGGTGGAAACATCACACAATGGACAAAAGACTTCCTAGGTTATTTCATTCAAACATTTAAAAAATAGATGGTTAAAATCGAATGTAAAGTTTCAAGTTATAACCAGAATATCGCTATGTGAAGCGTAAAATTTATCGACAACTGACTATTATTTTAGAAGAGCGTGTGTTTTTTTCTTTTTTTCTTAATTGCCTTTAACCTCTTTTGAAAAATGAATTTGGAATGTCATCTGAAATCACTGCAGATACACATTTAGATAACTACTTTACTATTATTATGCAAGCAACAGATTGTATTGTATTTTTCACGCACAATGTAAACAGAATCAGGGCTAAAATTGGTTACAAGTTAGAGGCGTGTTGTGAATTAAGCGACTAAATGGAAAACGTACTAATAGAGCTTCATTACACGGGAACCTAATATCACATCTTAATTGCTATTCGAGTGTAAATCCGCCCGGAGAGCGGAAGGTCCCGGGTTCAATCCCCGACCGCGTCATACCAAAAGACGTTAAAATATGGTACTTGTTGGTCCCTGCCTGGCGCCCGGCATTAATGGGTACAACAAGGACTGGTCGGCTCGCAGTCAGTATAATGTGTCTGAGTGGGGTATTCATGCTTCACTGCGGCATGGTATCTCAGTGGGCTAGCACTATAAAACCAGCTTAAGTCTGGGCTAGTACAAGCAGCCGCACAAACACATACACACGCATGCACGTCGTCATATGAGCGAAATGTTCTCAAGCACGACGTTAACCAAATTTCAACTCACCTCACCTATTCGAGTGTAAACTGAAAACATGGTGATAATGCATCAATCAAGACGAGGATGGTGGCCAGTGGTAGGCTTGTTCCAGGTGTGATCTTCTTACTAAAATAGTTGGTAACAGACTCACAATAACCTTTTGTGTCGTTAACAATATCATTTAATCTTCCCAACGGTAGTCCATGAGATTACTTCAATATCCAAATACAGTAATGTAGATGATCTTTTCAGTCAGTAATTGCATGTTAACTTAAACATATTAGCCGCTTTGGTTTTAGGAAACCGCGATCTTGTTATGTAATACATTCACTTACATTCAGCCCCAATTACTCGTGTTTCTCATACCTCAGTTAGGTGTTTCTTTACAAAAAAACAATTGAAAATGAAATGTTGATTGAATTTTGAAAGTTATTTCATGATGCATGTTAGGGAAGGGATCGGCTCTATATTTGGTAACGTTCAATTTCTCAATATATACTACTCAAATGAAACCAACTGCATCAGGTATTGTGACCGAGATAAGTTATTGTGTGCCCTATACAACTATCTATTTCAGTATTAAGCAAAAACCTTAAACTAACAGAGTCACTTTAAAAGTTTAAAGTCACTTTGGCACAATGCAAATTCTGAACAGGACAAAGTCTATGTATAATTAACACTTTGTGTACGATTCCTCACAGTTTATCATATTTTCTTTAGTGTAAGTAGTAGATAAATATGTCCTTAACATTATGTGTACACTGCTTCAGATTGTCCTCCTCGACATGTTCAAAGAAAAGAGGAAGACCTTCGGCATCAGCTACACCAATACCATAACCAAACATTGTCAGGACATGAGTGTTGATGTTGCGAGAACAAATTAGTGGTTCTCCTCAAGGTCCGACTGGGGGTGGAGTTCGAAGCACAAGGAGACACGGGAGCTCTTAGAGTGTACCCCGTTGAAATGTTTGTTCCAGAAAAGGACTCCTTATCTTAATGTCAGAGAGCGCGCGTGACCACTGCGATGCAAATGATCGTGACTGAATACGCGACATGTGGTCTGACAGACAGACAGTCGGAAAATCAGCAGCCTGGTGGCGATTAAACGACGGAGATTTCAGTGGTCTAAATTAATAACGTTTGACCCTCAGCATTAGACGGAAATGCGGCAGATCCTTAAAGCGAATGTAGCAAGAGGTAATTACCATTGTGTAATGCTTATTAAATGACATTGTATCTGTTTGACTTACAGATGTATTTTCTCAAATTAGCTTAATAGCATTTTATCAGCAGTTATGGCAACCAGACATGAAAAGTAAGCAACAAAGAATGTATGTGTTTGTTCTGCTGTTTTTCATAATATGTGGATAAAGAGGCACACTGCAGTACTTAGCTTCTGGTGAACATTTTCATAATCGTTTTTACCAGTTATATTTGTAAGATTCTGATTCACAGTGACATATGCTGTATTCACTGACTTTTTGAGAAGGATAAAAAGACTACAAAGGCGGCTAATGATTAGAATTTTTTAAACCTATAATTTGTGAATAATTTGAAGAATACCTATATTCAGTACGTTTCGGATATAAAACAGCACCGTCCTACCGTCCGTCATAAGAGATCTAAAGGTGCGTTCGACTTTTTAAATATTGTTTTGAAGTACGTTTTATAAAATGTATTTTAGCCATACTTTTGTAACTGGCTGTAACATTATAACTTACAAATTGGTAAGAGAAAACAACAGGTTGTTCGCCATATGAACGCCGGAATTATATGAAGATATCTCTAAATGTCACATTTCATTTTTTTAGAAATTAAAAGGTCAGTTTCGCCGGAGCTTATCTTGAATATTCACTTGTCATATGAACACGTACAATGCTTCAAGACACGAATACGTATTATGTCATGAACAAATAGTAGCGAATGGTTGTGAAAGTTGAAACCCTGAACGGTTTTCATATTCGTACCTCTGTCCCGTGTGACTGTAAGGGCCATTGAGATGACACTATGCGTAATAAGCAAGTCCTGCCTCACCGGTAATCCCCGTCGTGAGGAAGGCCAATGTCACAATAGAGTTGATTTCAGAAAATACCCCACGGTCGTCGTTTTTAAGGACATTTGCAAACTGTGGCAAGCCATGAGGTTTAATTGATAGCTGTGTCTTTGGGGCGTTTGAGATAAAAAGTGGTTCAAAAGACACAGCAAGTGATCGGAAGCGCCACTGGCACAGTGTAAAGTGTTTCAAAGGGAGCTATATGTTCCTGAGGGTTGGGAAGGATTAGGTAATTCTCAGTGAGTGTTGTTTGGGGATACCACATTCATGTGAACCAATGTTTCCGAAATATTTGCTCCTGTTATTGAGCGTATATAGTTCATATCAATGAAGAAACGCGTCAGTAGGATAATGCAACACACTTGATATGGACGTGCAACTTCTTTATTATGTACACACGACATTCTGGGCTAATACCTGCTCCTTCATCGGGTGAATTTGGTGATAATAAAGCAGATTATACATCAGTCCTGATTACTTGTGTCCGTTACGCGAATTGCTTAATGTCCTTCAACACATTTTCAAGACTTATGTTCTTTTCAAAAAGCTGACGGTAATGTGAAATCAGTCCACCTACGTTTCGCTGGTCGGTCTGCCACATGGAGAAAACCAATTTACAAAGAGTTCGGATATGACAGATTCCACTGTATGTAGTAAATCTAGACCTCACTCAAGACAAGGTAGAAATTCGACTTGTGTTTGTAAACTGATCTGGCAGCAGACGTCAAGGTCGTTTCAGTTGTTGAAAGTAACTCTGTTAAAAGCTTTTAGCACCTGCTAGATACTAAAACATATTTGTTCCGCTTTGTGTTTGGTTAAATGTCGTAATAATGGGAAGGAATTGAACTGTGGTCAGGTTTAGAGTTATGCAGAACTTCTTGAGAATAGATGGTGGTGCTGCATAGTCCCCATCCAAAGAGCAGATTGATAGAATCGTGTTGTAAATAATCGATTTTCACTTCAAGTCACTGCATAACTAGATACAGATGTTACATGCTTGACATGTTATTGTGATGTTTTGATGGTTCGAAACATGGAATATACATGATTTCACAAATTAACAATTTATTTAATGAGTACGCATTTGACCAAGTGAGTGTAATAAATAAATAACAACCCTGTTAGTGTACTGTTGGGATCGAACTCATAGAATGGGATCACACGACCTCAGGTTACAGGTATCTAGTTTGATCCTAGGTATCTAGTTTGAATCTAGAGAATCAGATTTATGAAAGAGAACGTCAGCTGTTCCATGTTGGTAGATGCACAGCAAGGAAAGTATACACGACATGTTCTGCAAATGTAATAAAGTAGAAAACACTGTTCCAAAGTGACTCTTTACACCAGAAGGTCGATACGATCTGACACAGCTGGGAACCCAAATGTCACAATTTCAAATTGAATTATGCATCTTATAAAATCATACTTGCCCATAACCAATGAAACATTCAAATGCTTGCAAAAATATATATATTAACCTTCTCATAAATACACAAGAAGGGAAAAACCTTTTGAATAATCTATTTCCAAAACAATTTTGAAACATCATAAATAGTGCATTTGAAACTTGTCTCTTAAATGACTACTTCGTGTATTACAAATATTTCTCTCACACATATAGAGTGATTACGTGAGACATGGAGTGTGATAAGTATAGCGTTGAAGTGACTCGTATTTATACATCCATGATGAACACACTTATCGACCTACATCTAAGACTTGGTAATAAATATTTGGAACAGTTTATTAAAACGATAAATCTTCAGACATTCATTGACGGCCACGGCACTTACCGATATTTTAAATAGATCTTGCGACTTGTTATGATACGTTTTAAATAGCTTTACGTCGGCTTGTGTTATATTGATGTACTCGGCGAACTGAAATAGAAACATTGCCCGTGACCCCGAAAAACTCTACAGAACAAGTCACCGAGGGCGGAAAAATAAAGCAATGCAGCTGTCAGAAATTGTATCAATAATTAATCAGAAATGCAACTCTAAGATCATAACCTGAGTTTGTTATGCCACGAATGTATACAAAAATATACATGCATCTTTGTATCGAACAATGAAATATGTCAACTATTACCTTGATTGAAAGTACATTACAAGAATCAGAAGGATTAGACAGCGAAACAATACCGCCCTTCATTGTTCGCAAGCACCAGAAGCCATAACTAGGAATTGATTGATTCAATCATGGCGGAAATTGAGACGCATAGCGGAACCGGAAGTGGAGCCATTGTGTTTCTTTTTCAAGAGGTACTGATCCTTTATTTCATGTATTTGATTAAAGTGTTTGGATCATGTTAATCATTCCCCATAAAAATACGATTAAGGGTTTAAGGTCAAAAGTAGTTATGTTGCTTCTGGGTTGGTCTGTTGATTCTCGACATGCTGCACGGAACTGCAGTGACACATTTTTTATCGAAATTGAGATCACAATCGATAGAGTTCTTTTGAAGATGATACTAATCTAATTGTGTTAAATGGAATGAAAATTGATACAGTTGATAGACATTATACAATGAAACGTGAAAAGATGTGTAATATAAATGACAGTTTGATGTCATAGATACGTTATTAACGCCCCTGGTTTGACTCAAGGAGCCAAATTTAGATCAATTTTCTGGTGCAGCTGAAATAACGTCCACTTGATTGTACGGTTACGAGAGTAGTTGTTGTGTCACATATCTTCCCCTCTGGTATTATTCATTGTGGAGATAAAGGTGGAAGGTTTCTCCCTGCGACGTGTGTGAATATATATACAGCTGATTTATGCAGTTGAAGTTGTGGTTCGATTTACTGTCGTTTTTCTCGACACGCATATCCTGGGTTCTGGGAGCGGTAGAATGAAAGGCGTATGGTTAGTGGTTCTGCGTGTTTCCTGTTTACGTCTGTGGACCAGAATCATGACGTGCCTAAATGTCGCTGGATGGTCAATTACTGAGTGTCGGTCAAAAAGGAAAGAAAATCTGGGATAGTAGCGAAATTCTTTCAGCATTCAAAAGTCATTTAACCATGTCAGACACAGCACTCTTTTCCAATAGAATTCATCAATTTCGACCCAAATCAGGTCTGGTTGATTTCAAAATGTCCCCTTTAATCAAGAACTTTGTACTCAGTGTTCAACAAACCCGATTACTGAAACCGGCCAACAAGATATTAAAAATCCTGAGTACTGGTATTATTCAATGCTACGTATTCTAAAGCAGAATGTTGTGTCATTGCAAGAAGTGTGTGAACATGCTCACAAAGGATGCCAGGGTGATGGATAGCCGCGGATGTCGCCAGATGACGGTAATGTGGACAAACCAACTTCAATGTTCAATTGGTTGGATGACTGAAAACGATAACTAAGATGAATGATGTGGTAGGCGTGGCCAACTTGTCAAGTTGTCAATGAAAGTATTTATTTTATTACATTAACAATTGTCTGAACCTGGTATCAAAATTTTAACCACAAAGTATTCTCCAACCATAACTACAAACCACCACCGCTACTGTGACATCATGGACGTTTATTATGTTAACAGCTGCCAATACAACACGTCTTCTCCAACCAAATCTGTAACGACAACTTGCATTGACGGGAATTGTGGAGCATATGTTCTGAGTACCAATAGTACAAAGATGATTAAGATGAGATTTGGGTGGTTACATTCCTTACCTATCTGATTGTATGTCGCCATTTGTCGTAGACCAGTACTCACGCTATTGGACTCTGGTTTGCCTGGTCAAACCACCACCATAATATAAAGCTTATTGGAACATAAGCCAACAAAGAACATTCACTCACTCAGTCAGTCAGTCACTCACACACTTTACTAAGTGAAAACATGGTTTCATGTATTTTCATTCAGGTACCTCAATGTATCATGCATATTCACATGTTTCTGACACTCAAAACGTTTTAATACTAACTCAGAGACACCGAGGTGAGGTAGATAGGGATCGATAGAATGGAGTAATAAATCAAAAGAACATGCTCCATTGTTCATGCCGTTGTGGCGCTTTAAGTGATAAAACCACAATGTGAGTATTCAACAATAACTACAATGTTAAACTATTACTTATATAATTACTATTTTTATCATCTCAAGCTTATTTGCAACAACAATGGATATTCATAGCGATATGTTTGTGATGGAAAATGCACATTGATTTTTAAAATATAACTTCCGTCTGTTTGTTACTTTCGGGTGTTCCTTATAAATCACGTTATTCAGTATTTTGAAACTGTGAACCTATTCTGAGATGCCAAACCTTTTCATGGCAACTACTTCACAGAAATGTATCCAAAGAAATGTTGATTACATCAATATAAACAGGAAGTAGTGTGCATATACCATAATTGTAATTGCTTGTCTTATTTGTGCAAATGCCTGAACGGACTAACTCAATTTCGGAACACTGACTTAACCTTGATCTTAAAGCGGATGACACGTTTTTGTTTTGAGTCAGTACCTCAAACAAAAAGTGGCTTTAAATACAGCAGCCAAGTGAATGTGATTCCGACGCCATGTTAGAGACGGACCATTAACTGTGTATGATGTTGGACAAATTCAATACTGTTATAGACGTCAATTACACCATCGTTAGTGCCGGTGTTGAAAGTAATCAATTATGAAAAGATTTCTCAAGTTCAACAATGGTTACTCTAGTGTCACCATGACCTAATCAGAACACTGCTAGGTCACAGTGACCTTTCAATGTGAACGCAAAGTCTGTCCCTCTGCTGACTGGGTCTAACATAAAGTGCATCTGGATATGTTTTTGTCCACCGAAATATCTATTTGTGCATTTAAAATGCATTTTTTCTCCAGTTTCAGAAATCCTCAAATGTACATTTCCTAAACCCTGCCTAAGACTTAACGCGAATGTTATTCAATTCAGACCTACTCGAATGTAATTACGGAACATGTTGCACGAAGAAGCCTTCCTTAATTTAAAAAAATAGCTGGATTTTTACTCATTTTCACACTCACATTTCTTTACGAATTCCATTTTCAGATTACAGTTAATGATACTAAGACCTGTCATTAGGTTTTCACTGAACCTTAAGTCATCTCAGCTTCGCCTACGTTCGATTTTATGGTGGACACAGGTTTATGTCTATTACCTCAAGTTCACTGAAGCGGTTGTTTTCTTGAAGGTTTTCGTTGGTATCCTGCACTTCCGGACGAACCTCTTCTTTCCTCTAACATACGGACAAAAATGAGAATATATACAGCACGTTGAAGGAGGAAGATATGTTATACGTTTTCTGACTGTGTAAGAAAACGACCCCCACTTGTCTCGTGATGTGGAGCCTTGACCCCTTTGAATTTACTTGATATGTTGATAATTGCGCAAAGCGGGTTTTATCTCACTGCGACCATTTAGTGTTAATGCTTTTCCCCTTCATCAGATAGATACTGAAGTGTACGTTGAGTTAATATATATTCAGATAATGGGGAGCCCAATAGAACTATCCATTAGTGAATAATAAGTTAACGTACCGTATACTGATAGTAATACCACTGCTATTCTTTACTCGCCAATCTCAGCTGATGAGATTATGGTGGGAATAGATGCACTCAAGTGTTCTAAATCAGCGGGGGATGATAAGCTTATTGCTGAGTTCTTTAAGCACTCTTTGGATGGTATTATTCCATATCTTACTATTTTATTCAATATGCTTTTTGATAAAGGTATATTCCCAGCTCAGTGGTCTATGGGTATAATAGTTCCTGTTCATAAGAAGGGTGATGTCAATAAGGTGTCCAATTACAGAGGGATTACAGTTCTCAGTGTCTTTAGTAAACTATATGTGTCAGTTATTAATAATAGGCTCAGGTTTTGGACTGATGCTTATTGCAAGATCTCCGAGTCGCAGGCAGGGTTCAGAGCTGGTTACTCGACTATAGATAACATTTTCATTTTACAAGCTATTATTAACAGGATTCTATCTAAAAAAGCGAAATTATATGCTTTTTTGTAGACTTTTCAAAAGCGTTTGATTTGGTGAATAGGGCAAATTATGGTCTGTATTAAATGAGAAGGGCGTGTCTACCAAATGTGGAACTGTGTCCGATCCATCTATGACTGTGTCAAATCTTGCGTTAAATCAAATAATATGTTTTCCGAAATGTTCCAGTGTAATATTGGAGTGCGTCATGGGTGTGTCTTAAGCCCCTTTCTGTTTTCTATTTTTAAAGATGATTTGGCTAGTGAAATTGAGTCATCTTGTTATCCTGGTATACAGATGCATCCAGAACTAACACAAGTATTTCTCTTGCTGTTCGCTGACGACGTAGTACTCCTCTCCGATACTATCTGTGGCCTACAAAAGCGTATTAATGTTTTGGAAAAGTATTGTATCGAGTATGACCTTTCCGTTAATCTAGATAAATCCAAAATTGTTGTCTTTAGAAATGGAGGTAAGCTCTCTAAATATGAAAAGTGGTTTTTGAGTGGCATGAGAATAGATTGTGTCTCATGGTATAAGTATTTGGGTGTTCTTCTTTCTCAAAGCTCGTCGTGGCATAAACATTTTGATAATTCCATTCTACAATCTAAAAAGGCTCTCTATAGTATTATTAGGTCACTATCAAAGCTAAAACCTATTCGCGGTGACATTTTTTTCAGGATTTTTGTGTGTTACAAATCCTACTCTATGGGGCTGAAGTCTGGGGGTTGGATTGTGATATTAGTTCACCAATCGAGAAAGTTCAAACTCTGGCTTGTAAATATCTGCTTTGTGTCAAAATATCAACCCCTAATCACATCGTTCGGGGTGGGTGTGGCAGATACCCTGTCTATGTTTATGCTTACAAACGTTGTATTAAATATTGGTATAAACTGTTGAATATGCCAGCATCTCGTTTGCCCAGAAAGTGCTATAACTTATTATTGTAAGATGCTAGCCATGGTAAAAGAAATTGGGTATCAAAACTTAAGTTATTACTATACAATATCGGATTTGATTATATATGGGAAAGACAGTATATTAGTAGCTTAAATTCCTTCCTGTCTGAATTTGTGATCAGGGCTCAGCATATATCCCATCAAGAATGGCATAACTCGTTATCATCAAGTTCTAAAACCTATTCATATTCTCTTTTCAAGTGTAATCTATCTATGGAACCATATCTTAGTGTTATTAACATTAGTAAATTTCGCATTGAACTCACACAGTTTCGCTGTGGTTCCCATCAATTAAATATTGAGACAGGTAGATACACAAATAAGCACAGACATCACAGGTTATGTAACACGTGCGACAATGGATATATAGAAAACGAGTATCATTTCCTTTTAGTGTGTACTGCATACAGTTCCTTGCGCACTATATATATTCCTGCCAAGTTTTACACATACCCTTCTTTGTCAAATAACAATATATTAATGACCTCAAACAATACCTTTGTCATCAGAAATGTAGCAATGTTTATTTATTATGCTGTAAAGCACCGCCAATCATATATGGCTGCAAACATTTAATATTTGTATTATGGGCCGATGGCCTACATACACTATGCGAATAAAGAATTTGTGTGCTATATTATCGTGTCTATTTCGCCGTTAACAATCAACTTACATCACACGCCGCGAGTTACTCATGCCTAGGCCTTGTAAATGATCTGACTAAAAGATATTGTACTGATACGGAGGTGACTCGATGTAAGTGCAAGACTTTCTCAAACTCCAATTCCGTCGTTACCCATTGTTGCTGAGTGTGACGTTCAAAACAAATAAACATTAAACTATCACGTTTTTATATCACCCTCGACACCAGTGCGCTTATGTAGGTTTTGGTATTCTTGAAATGCACATCTTCGATTTCACGCGCAGCGCAATGCGTAAAATATGCGGTTCACTTTGCTTTCGCTGACAACCTCTTATGTACCACTTGTGCTATATCTCTTGGCCATTTATGTTGCCGAAGGGCATAGATCGTCGCCACATCCGCAGTCTGGACTCCTCAGACAGTGGTACTGAGCGTTAACAGAACGTCCATTTGCCATTAACAACGTCGTCTCAAACGAATGGACATCAACCATTGCAACGACATCCACGACAGGATTCAAGAGCTGGCCAGCGTCTACCTTTCAAACGCTGGTCAATGATACGTTCTATCCCCGTTACACAGTCCATTCAATTTCCACGTGGAGCTAATAAATGGAAAAACATAGACAGACAGACAGACAGACAGACAGACAGATAGGTAGATAGATAGATTGCGTTGCGTATGTTCCTTTAACATATGACAGACACAACATTAGCCAGATAATTCTCATAGCCTGTCGAACTATCTTATCACTTTGTCTATATATCTGTCTACCTGTCCAACTGTTTCTCTTCATGTCCGTGGACATTCAAATGGCCATGTCTTAGATGCGACGATCTCTTTAGTCAATAGAATCACTTATAGAGCTCCATCAGATGTACGTGGATTTAAGAATTGCTTTCAGCTTAGGTCTTAGAACAAAACCATTGTATAGAGCAATGGAAGATCGAGGGTCACTATTAGCTAAGTGACAGCGTGGCGTGGGAGGCGCTTATCACAGTACGGGTATGGACCAAGAAACATAATCGGTGTCAACCTGGATTCAAACCCACAATCGTAGGTTTCATCTTTGAGTCTACACAGCCAAGAAATCCTATCCATACAGGACCATTCTTACACTGAAAACAATAATGATCAGCCAAACGATGTCCCTACTATTTCCACATGAGAGTATTTCTTACGATTCTATTTGCTCTCGTATGTCTACCGAATTGTGCAACATATGTCTTATTCACACCAATAACTCAATTCTCTTCTTTGACTCGATGGTCCATGAATGTTACGGGTGTTCTCAATCTGTTTGGTTGCAAATTGTCATGAAACTGGAACATGAGTTACAACTATCGGGAATCGTACTGAGTGCGTGTTATAAGAAATATGACAAGTCACATTAAGTGGGTCGTGAATAATTAAACAGACCTACATCTATACGCATCTAATAGCAATTCCGTTTACCCCTTGGATGGACCAACATAAATTTTGATGTTTTATTAAAAAGTAACACTTTCGTTGCAGATTATGAGTTTAATAAGTGTCAACAGGATTGAAAACTGATGGTGGGTTGGACGTTAAGTTTTTGTTGCAATGTAAAAAAACATTCGGATTAATGGTTATTAGTCGATGCATGATTAAGAAATAGCCTTAGCTACCTGGTTCATTGCTTGTGCCAATGGCTACAAAGTCAAACTGAAACAAATCCAGCATGTTGTTGAATTGTTTAAGTCTTTCAATCGCTGTGTGTAAGTAATATAACTGCATGTACGGGTATGAACAAATTTTAACCATGTTGAAGAACCCGTTCGTAAAGGTGCGTGTGGACAATGTTGGGTCATATTTACTAACGTGGTTGTGCGGTTAAATAATAATGATAATAATAACCATTTGGTTCACATTACAGCGGGATATGCAACCTCTTTCGCGAACACCTGGTGTCTTTACTGATTTTCGTTGATCCAGCCTTTTACATTTCAACGCTATTTCCCCTTTGACTCACAATAAGATCTGTTTGGGCTTATTTCTTGTGTTTGGAGTTAATGTTTAAAGTGAGTGAATGAGTTAGAAATTTATAGTCAATTCGGCGGTATTTCAGCCATATCGTGACTAAAAGAAGTCATACATTCTTGATACATAAAGCTGAAATATATAAGTCCTGTCGAAGAATGACAGTAAACCAACTAGGATATCACAGATAAAGATGTAAAAGGTAGCAAGTAAATCTAAAGCTAGTTTACTATTGAAGTGTATACAAGCAGGTATGGATCGCACACGTTTCAATATTTCAATGACCAAACATTTATTGTGCCACGAATAAGGTTGTGATATAACGAACAGATGCGTGATCTCTTCACCTTTGTAACTTGATAAACACACACTTAGATCTTTGTCATCTGAAAACATGTTGTAAAAAAGCTCGAAACAGGATTACAGCAGTTAACGCGTTGAAAGGTCCAATCTCATTCATGTATCATTTACACAGGTTTTTATTATTACTGGTGTGTAACTGATTTAGCCAGATGGTAAATGTGATGGTCCAAAAGTATGTTTAATGGCTCATTTGAAAGAATGTAGGCGGTGGATCCGAAAACCAAGTAAACTGAGAAGAAAAAATCATATTAATGAAACTGACAAATTCAGTTACAACAGTTACAACAAAGTTGTATTATATAGCCTGTAATAACGGTAACCATAGAACATCTACTTATGCCAGGAAGCGGCTGAATTACAGAATTATAGAATTCACATCGAATAGAACGATGAGATTAGCATGTGCCCCTTTCTTCTATTCTGAGTATTTCCGGAAATTACATGGGTTCAAATTGGTCTTGACATACAAGTGAAAATGGTATAATTTGACGTCAAGGTAATCGTTTCATTGTCAGCATTTATTTACTTGTTTGCTTTAGCGTTACCATACATCAATGACGCGCAATTGAGCATGTATGCTGACCATTATATGTAATTAGTTTTCCACATGTTTATCAAAACGAATTCCAGGCTTAAGTATTATACAAAACGCAGGAAAATATTACACATCAAAACCAGATATCAACCCGTCTCGATTACCTACCGAAAGAGATTCCACTGGCCCTAAAATAACAAAGAAGAGAGGGAAATGTATTTGACAACAAGACGTTTATATCCAGTACAAATAATTAGTGCTCTCCGCTAATATGTTCAAGGTAAACCATTTGCTCCATAGAGTCCAAGTATGGAAATATTTCTGTCAAATACTTCCGTTTCCATTACTATTACACGAGAAACTGTAATTCAAGAAAAACACAGTATGACATTTTGAATGTGATTCAAGGACAGCATTACTTCATACCCCCGGTACTTACGCACACGTCGCCGTTGTTTTACTGTCGTTGACAGTGAGTAAGTGTGACACATCCTCTGCAACTGCTGATGCTGTGAGGCCATACATCAACGCCAGGTCGGTCTGTGTATGGAGTGACACAGCCATTGCTTCTGGTATCCTGGAACAAGCTGAGGTTCTTTCAAATGTAATTGTTATGAGGAAAATATACAGGTACTATAAATACTTTAATCTGGTTTGAAATAAACACAAAGCTCTTTAATCAAACTCTGATGTGCACAGTTGATTGTCGTCGTCATCACGTTATGAAGACTCAATCGAAACTGACTCTGTTTCTTAATTGAGGTGGTGAAGTGCAGAGTGATCAAAATAGTTTTTTGAATTTTCTGTTTTAAAATTGGTAATAACCCTTCTTTCTGGTAATTACCACTTTTTTCTGGTAATTACCACATTAGAAACTGATGATTACCTATTTATTTATTTATTATATTATATATATACTTTTTTGGGGGGGGGAAATACCACTTTTGAACGAAGTAAATTAGAAATTTAAAATTTTACTTATTCTTACTGATATTAATTTCATGCTTTTTAAAATAATCTTTTAATATAACGGTTGAACTTTCACTTTACATACTGAATGTTATGTAAATTTTTGTCATTTTCAAAAATAACGGCATGTATTGATTGCTGCATTTTCAAAAATAACGCCATGTATTGATTGTTGCATTTCAGAATATCTAGATACACATGTAACATTTTCAGCTTCCATATTAAAGGAAATCCAGAGTTTACAGTTCTTTATCGTTACAGGAATGTTTTTTCCAATTCTATTTATCAAACAAAATCGCTCTTCATTAGTTTTCAATGAAATTGTACACACAGCGACAATATGAAAGAAGGGAACAAAACTAACATAATTTTAGACACCCCATAAACTGTCCCAACCGATGAGTTGATTTATCACAGGAGCATGAAGCTTCCAAATCCATTTTGTCAATACCTTTCACTTAGGTATATATCAGACCCATACTTTACTGGCGACTGTGACTTTATCTGACATTGGAGGTTCACCGCAAACATAAATAACCTGGGCTTTTTAGCTGTAATTGTTGACAGCTTAAATAGAGAAAACCCAACCGTTAGGCGTCGTAACGTAGCTCCTCCCAGTGGTTTAACGTTCCGTCGTTAAGTTTGGGTGAATTCGTTTCTGGCAAACAAAAGGAACATACTTCAATTCCGGTGCTCAGGATCAGGGCCAAATTGGGCAAAGCTATCGTAGCACTAAAACTACTGTAACGCACATACATTAACTGGAGCACAGGTCATAAACATTAAAAAATGTAAACACCATTATGGTATATTACTTACCTATTCTGTAGTCTTCGTAGCTATCACGTCGACAATATGAAGCTCCTATATCCTGATGACAATCCATCAGAGTGTATGTGACATGCATGACCTTTTACTGACAGCTGCGCTGTTTCATGATTTGAAGACCAAGGAAACTGCAAGGCATTAGAAAAGTTACTTTGCTGTATATTGTTTAACGACACAATCATGCATATTCCAGCAACAACAATGCATATTCCAGCTACAACAATGTGAGCAGTATATATCTGGACCAAACCAACCAGTTGGTTCTATTATGGGCAATGGTCCATGCTCCTCGGAACACGAACTTACGTTTGAGTAGTGTTAGCTGGAATTGTATCGCGATGTATGTACTTGTGTAAGTATGTATGCATGTCTTTGCGTGCGTACATACGTACGTGTGTAATTCATATGCACTGACTAAAATAGCAGTCTATGTTTTTGTACGAAGGTACAGATTTTGTTCATAAATCGGATCCTGACTCGACCGAGTAACCACAATGTGATGCTTGTAAGAACAAACAAGTATGGATCGGATGACCACAATGGCTGAGGTGTGTGACGTGTGTCAGGACGGCAGAAATAACGTATCTTCTAAAACCGTCCTAATACTGGCTCACAAAGGCAAAGAAAAAAAAGGAAACTAAACATTAATAAAATAGTAAACACACTTATTCGACGAGTTGTAACATTAAGCAATATGAAACGTATTCCTGCCATTTAATCATCAGCTCACACGACCTGAAGGAACTGCACATGTCAATTTTTGACAAGGGCATGATCACTTATCAAACACTAGCGAGACAAATGGGACCTAAATCGACACATCGCGTAAAAGAAGCCAACTGTTTTAAACAGAAGAAAGCGTCTAAAGAGATCGTGAAATAGGCAAGGAGGAGAAATTCTTCAGGACTGAAGGGGTATAATTTCCACAAAACATTCACGTGCCGCCATGTCCCTCAAAGCCGTTTCAATACATTTTTGTATGAGAGTGACAGAGACGGACATGCGAACACTAGTCTGCTGACAGGGCGATCAATTACTGCATACATGCAGTGTGTGGCAACACTCATCCTTCATGACAAGAAAAATTAACTTCCTTCTCGGGTGAGAGTCGAACGATCTTAAACATGGAAGCTGGAGAGATTTTCAGTAATAGAAGATGAATGATGTTTTACATCCATATTGTTGGGAGATAAGCAGTTGACAACTTTACCGCAGATCTTACTATATACTGTAGTCTCCACTCTCAGCTTCAGGTTAGACATACACAGCATGTGTTTTATGATTACAACAATGTACTTATCAACACCATCACTGATACTTCTACCAATTTTGCTGCATCGTCCTATATTACTCCTGGCCCATGAATATCCGGGTTAGAATTGATCTTGGGCAACCGACCATCATTGTAAAAGGCGACTAACAGGACTAATGGTCGGGCTCGCTGACTTGTGGACACATGTCATCGTGTCTCAACTGCATGGATGTTGCTCATGACGTGAGTCACTGGATTGTCTGGTCCAGACTCGATTAGTAACAGGCCACAATCATTCAGCTGGACTATTGCTGAGTGTGACGTCAAACAACAACCAAAACCACCATTCTTGCTGCATATAACCTAATCAATTCTATTACTATGATTTTGGCAAAGTTACTGATTTTTACTTGGAAGGTTCTGCTTTTAATTTGAGACACCTGAACACTTATAAGAAGCGTGTAACCTGTTGAATACGAACTTAAGACTTAACGTGTGAGCTGCAACATGGACTGTTGCAATATGGATAGCATCGACATTTTTACAATATTTAGTAGTAATTCCACTGAAGCCATCAACTTTCAGTGGATGTGGTACTGTAAATACCCTGCACAATTAAAATACTGCAGGCGGGACAGGACATGGAAACGCCAAACAGAATCTATTTCGGGGGACGGTATGATTGTATTTTGGGCCCATGTTGATAATCCAGTATATGATATTTCGAGACGTGTATTAAAGGTATGCTTTGTATATTCTGTTTTTTTAATGCGATATAATCTTCGTGAGGAATAAGTGACTGTAGAAATATAGTTTCCACCCTTGCTAAACGAAGGGTCCTAATTTGCCCCCAAAGGCCATGCTAAAGACCCATTTCGTTCCCACATGGATGACTGCATTTAATATGCATGCATGCTATACATCGAAAGTACTTCTCTCTCGCTTTTTACATAAAGGCAAAGCATTGAAAAACCCAGAATACCCCAGACAACAGAGCTGTCAAAACAAGCAAGCTTCGTTTGAAAACAATCACTTTCAGCTTCAAAGTTACAAAAAAGCTTCATTTATCTATTTTGAGACAGAGCGTCGAAAGAACATGAGGTCGGGGTACAACATCAAATCATAACCGCTGGGTTATTCCAGTGAAATTTGGTGCTGACATCATATTGCAGCCAAATAGAATGCACATCCTCTAGACGAAACAAAAGCACAGGAAACAGCAATAATATGATCCAATGAGCACATGCTACATGTCTATGAGGGCATTCAATTATCGACTGATGATGCGATTATCCAAGTTGTGTAGGGTAGCATCGCAAAGGACATCTTCCCAACTGGTGAAACGATCAGTGACAGAGACAAGCAGATCGAGAGATTTGTTTAGTACTACTCAGGTGTGACTGCACTGGAAGTTAAAGCAGGACAGGAATCTTGGGAAGGGTAGGCGAACAAGGTTATCGTGAAACTTCTAGCGGGACAGGATATGGAAAAGATAAGATTCTTCAAGAGGTCGTCAACTTAGCTCTTGCTAAGCAACCTGCATGAGCTTCCGTTTCGGAGTTCGGGAGAGGGAATTCTTTCTCGGAAGAGCCAGTAGCCTCTTTAGACGCACTGGAAAGCCTTAAGGATTCTAAAGATTAAAAAAGAAAATAACCATGCCCAAAATTCCATGTTCATATGTAAGAGGGTCTTAAATTGCTGTTCTTGCGGAAAGGTGTGTTTGTAGAAATCTGTCTCTTATTTTAAAAACCTCAGGACCAGTCACGAATTGAACACAGTAGATCAACAAAAGACACATTGCATAGAACAGACACTCTTTAGCCTTGACAGATGCAACATCCATGTTGTTAATTTAAAGCAAACATTCGACATTTGCACCGGACTTACCAGGCATACTGATACGTGTGCTAGCTCATAAATTATTCAAATCAATCGTCCACACGAAATGAATCTTTAGTTGCAATCCCAATATTCCCGATATGTTCTCCCTTGATACTCCAGCTGCATAGATAGTTGTTATGAACTGGCCTTATTATCACTACTGTGATAAATTATGTTTGTAATTATCTCAACATATCATATTTATCGATCATCAATGCTCGACAAGCGATTTGTATTGCCCCAATAAATCATTAATTTGTCTCCGTACAATTATTATCAATATTTTTGTGAAACGTAATCCTAATGCCTTGTTATTTATTAGCTTTTAGTTATTATTGTATCGTGAGTTTTGGTCGATTCGAATAGGTAAATCGCAAAATCACATCTTATGAAACAGCCTACCACACGACCTACCAGACGTCGATGCTTCACGTAATGACTTGGAACAAATATTTTCTGTTTGATTTGGTTGTTAGACAGTTAGATAGATGCTGGTCTTTTCGTTCCTAAGCTGGGTTTCTGGAAAATTTTCGCCGCCATATAGCTGGAATATTGCTGAGTGCGGCGTAAAACTAAACTCACTCACTCACTCTGGAAAATTTAACTGTGCTTGATTTAACATTTGAAACCACTGTTTCATATAAAATTCAAGGTAAAAGTTTGCAGGTAATCTACATTGGAAATACATAAGGGTTTTAACTCCTGAATCAAACTGAAATATATTGAGGGATAAAGTAAGAAATAGCATGGGCAATTGGATATAATCTTAATTATTGCAATTTTAATTTAGAGGGTGCATTTATTGTATTTACGGGTTGAATAATTTTGTCTTCCGTTTTTCCTTTCAGTATATGACTTTTTACCACCAAATTAGTCTCTCCAACAATTGTAGAGTACATTGCACTCACTGTTGTTTCTTTCTAGATAAATCGTCGCTAATCGATCACATATACTTTAGCTCACGTTCCAAGTTTTCACAAAGAGAGTTTGTGATAAAAACAGAAACGAGTGTTTGAGTCGACATTCTCAAAAATCTACTGAGATCTGTAACAAAGGGAATCCCATTTAGGATCAATTCCTCAAAAATGACACTTTCAAGTTTTGGACAGTGATTATGTTGCACTTTGAGGTCCAGTTTACCTACATCAATACCGGATGAAAGAGCTTTTTTCTCTCGATGGGAAACCTCGCGAACTGATTCTTAATTGCAATGGGTCCAGAAGAATTGGAACCGTTCGTTAAAGGGGCAGATAACGTTAAGATTTAAAATTCCCATCCCCGGACTACATCGATGACTCAAGCTGGATATATCTTTTAGAGTCTAGCAATTACTTCGAAAGTGTCATTTTCCCACAATACGGTGTTCCCGAGAACAAGAAGCTCAGGTTGCTTCATCTCATAGATAAGCGACTGTCACTAAAATTAAGAGTTCGGAAGTGCTTGTTAGTTGAGTCAAGTTAAGATCGTTGGGGGTGACTGCTTTATACTTTGATTATGCTATACGATTACAAAATTGAAACGTTTTACTTTTCTTCTCAAAATTTCTTTCATCTCTGTATATTTTCTGATGTGTCTTGTCGTTTCACATTCTGTCTCTTAGTTTCAGAACGTGTTGAGTTGAGACACTGTTGCTGGTTTGTTTGATGGTTTGCCTTTTCTTTCCAGTGAAAAGTCTGGACCTGACAGTCCAATGATTTACACCATGTGCATAGATTTAGACACATGAGGCACGGTGTCATACATAAACCAAGCCAGCGAGCTTTACCACCGGGTTCGACCAAGACATACTCTAACCAAGATCTTCTTGGGAAATTGTAATGGTTCTTAGGTAACACGAGGGGTGCACATTTATGTTTAGTGTGTTTTATTGTCAATACAGAGAACGATGTTTTGTTTAGATAAATGTCGTGTCGCTAGTATGTCGAATTGGGTGATGGTTATGACATGATAATTAAGGGTTAATTAACAGATCTGCTTTCTAATGTGATGTGATTTGAAATGTATAAATGCTTTCCAACACCTGCTGTTTATTGACAGTGAGAATTGATGGTAACTTTTTTTCACAGTATGGGGAATGCTCTTAAATTGAATTCTGTGCCCAGTTGCACAGTAACAAAATAGTATGAGAAGGTTTCTTTAGATAAATGGTATTTTACAAAAACGAATTGACTCAATGTGCGGACAAATTCCATCCCCATGTCGGGTAATAGAGGTCATCAGTACACTAGCTATTCATAAAATGGGACGTAAATTAAAATCTCATGGAATGTCCGTGGCAACTTAGTTGCGTCGGGGGTATTATATTCTGCATTAGATAACACGAGCTCACGAAATGGCAGTACAATATCTTCCCTGGTGATCCGCACCGCAACTTCCTCCATCTTGAGCGTGATAGCATCTCATCAGCGAGAAGTGACAGTTGGGCCCGACCCATGAAGATCCTGTTTAGAAAGGGTCTTCAGCAACCCTTGATTGTCGCAGGAGACTACTAACGGGATCGGGTGGTCAGGCTTGCTGACTTGGTTGACACATGTCATCGTATCCCAGTTGCGTACATCGATGCTCATACTGATGATCACTGGATTGTCACGTCAAGGTTGAATTATGTACAGACGGCCGCCATAACAACAAAGAAGGAAAAATGCACTTGAGGTCACAGGACCCAAAGTCCTGCATAAACTAATATGGGCTGTTTCCCTCTCTCTCTCACACACACACTCAATTACTCACAGTGTAGTTGTTATCAATATTCTTCATTGATATTCTCGTATATCAGAGATTCAGTGGTTCCTTCTGGCGTAGTCCTTACAGTCAACGGAACAGAATTCTACTCAGTTGACGTTGGCTTTATAATTGATAATCTTCCCCAATATGACTCTCTTAAACCACCTATCATATGATCATCATTCAATGGCGTCTTCTATGGTCCGGCAAACGTGTCATAGATGCTGTCGTTTCGGGTTTGGTTCTGGCTGCGTGCTATTTTGGTATTTGGTAGTTAAATGAGATGTGGGGAACTTCTAGTTCGTATCAACCATTCGTATGCAGATGGAGACAGGAGTATTCGATATCTCAGGATGTAGTACATGATTAAAGAGAGATTCGAGAAGAGTTGTTGCCAAAAAAGTGCTGTCCTTCCTACCTCCCGCTCCTTTCATTAAAACGCTTCTTCATCCAAGAAAACGTATTTTTCATAGGGTCTCTTGACCTCTAGATGGGAAAACCGAGAGCCACGTATTACAGCATTTTTAAATGCGAATACCATTTACTCAAGTTAATTCGAAATTTAAACCTGGGAGCCTTTTGGACATATTGCTCCTTCCATTTCCTGTTACAGGATTGTATCTCAAGAACCTCACAGTCTTTGGCAACTGAAGCGTGGTTACATTGGTGTGAACTGTGTGAGAGACATCGTTTTCGAATCAAGATTTGTTATACTCAGTGTCAGTTCAAACCACACTGCCTGTTATCTTCCGAGGTAGTGCAACTTGTGGAGGACCGCTGACGGTGTCCTGTTTGGTTAGCCAGTCGTACGAAGTGCATTTATTTAGGAGTCTAGACATGAAAACTTTGGTAACCATTGCCTTCGATTCATTTGTCGAAACAACATGGAGGAAATGCGATAAATCGTCACTGCCGAGTCAGCTTGTAAACCTAAGTCCAAATCAACTGCGGACGAACGTCTGGTAGTCCCATTAATAAATCAGTCACTGTGATGGACCGATGTTTGTCCAAGTAATACATGCATTATTGAATGAAAGAGACCTTACATAATATCATGTAGGAGTGATGCAAGTACTGAGTAACCATCTGAACGTTGTTATAGAGTCACAACTGACACCGAATCCTGCAGATCGATTTCAGCATAGTCCAGTTCTCGTGACCACGCTCAGAGGCAGACGACAGCTTCTCGTGATTGTCCAGAAGCAGACGACATCTTGACAGGGAATGCACTTCGGGAATATACATCTGCTACGTCTGGGTCATATACTGTGCATTCTACCATGAATCCAAAAAATGCTAGATTCTGATTGGTTGTTCAGAAAAATCAGACGGCATCAATTGTGGATTGACGCTTCACCGCGCATTAACAAATCTTATTGTGAGAACTACTTCCGTTTGACCACAATGATGGCGGATCATAACAACAACTCCATGGATTTTGACGCTGACTTTCGAATTTTCCACATAGGCAATTGGAAATTTTTGAATTAAAAATGCGTTTGATTTCATTGCGCTTCACTGCGCACGTATAGAACACTGCCCCACTACTTCAGCTTGACCACCAACATGACTAATATCAACACAACAGACGTGATGGAAATGCTGATGAAACATTTATTAAACTCGAAAAATACAGTTTTATATGATTTCCCCCACAATTATGAGGGAACCTCACTATCATATAACCTTCTATTATAAAAATATTCAAACTCAATTACAATACACAGCCCCAAACATAAACAAAACAATATCTAACATATAAATCAGAAAGCCTTGTAAAAATACATCCCTATCTATACAAAATATGCAGCAAAACATTAGTAAACATTTACCTACCTGGTAAATGGTATATTTAATTCCGTTTAGAATGGGAAATTTGCAAGATAGATCTAACGGTCTGGCGAAACACCACATTTATGCCACTCATAGTCATACTCCATCATATCCCGTTGCATCGTTCACAAAACAATTCAGCTCTCTGCCAGCTTCCCCGCAAGGTTACTGTTATGTTCATCTACTTTGAAAAACGCTTGGACACAATCCAGTCCCCAACGATGAAAACAAAATTCCAAGGAATCACAAGTTAGTCGCATGTACACTAAGCAGCAGCACTGTGACTCTTTTGTCGCATGCAGGGGTGGAGGCAGTACGTGAAATCATGATCGGCCGGTCATAAAAATCCACAGTCTTTGATGAGTTACAGGTTGACCAGGAAAGGATCTATTCTTCGATTCTGCAGGGTTCAGATTCAACAGTCAGTCAAGTATTGTCCACTGTCAATTCAAATTTCAACCTTTCGCAAACACTGGCTCGTCCGCCATTTCAAACTGTTGCGTAACTGTCTACTTCGAAGAAAATAAGTAGGTCAGACGATTCCATTATAGTGTGGCCAGGGGGGTACAGTTTCACCGCACACAAAACAATAGGCTGGTTTTAGTCGTGTGGAGTTGGGATGGAAAAAAACGAAGATCTCGGGTATTACATAATTGCATTGAATAAACAGTAGTTTGATTTCTTTAGACAGAATATTGTTATGTTGTAATGTTAAAAAAATACGAACGGCACCTACCGCTCCCTTCACAGACGAGTTCAATTCGCCTCTCGTCCGATGCCGGATTACGCAGTGTCTTCCGCAGAGCGAGGAAGTTCGATTTTAAATGGGTCATGGTAGAATGGAGATAACCCTAGTGTGTTTGAAAATCAGAGACATGCTTTACTGAATTGATGGCGACTAAATATTTCAATTCCAATTGAAATTTAGTCGCCATCAATTCAGTAAAGCATGTCTCTGATTTTCAAACACACTAGGTTTATCTCCTAATTATTCATTTAAAAATCGGAGCATGACAGACTGGAAATTCCTCCACCTGCAGTCCCAACAGTGGCTTAGTGTTTAAAATCTAGACCCAGATTGAATTAAAACACTTTCACTTTCCATCGTTTTCATTATTTACTTATACATGTTGTCAGCAGCTCACACACAGTATGTCCCTTTGTCCGCGCTAAAGGAATGTAGATGTCCCACAATTCTTTGTCCGCGCTAGACGTCCCACAATTCTCTAAAAGTCAGTTTGTATGTATAAACGGATGTTTCTTTTGAGTTACATTAGAATATAACCACCACAATAGGTATCATTAGGAATAGCACAATCAATTTCCTGTTTTGTATTAGGATTTCGCTCTGAATATGATCACTAAACCGTCGATATTTGAACTGTGCTCGTGGGTTTCACTGAAGTGAGACTCCACATTAAGATTTAATAGAAAGGGAAACTAGAAATCAGAATGGTAGCCGGTAGAGTTGGAATCTTTTAAAACCATCTTCCTCAAATCAATGTGGACGGAGCCATACCTAAATCGAAACTCTCTCAACACCTCTCTTCATGCGGGCCCTATTTCGCCGTTCGGAGTCTAACATTCCAAGCAACGGGATGTGATTGTGTGTAATGATCCAAATTAGGTCTGCAACGGGGTGAAATTTTGAAATTCCCACTTGTAATGTTTAAGAGCTGAACTGTTTTAGCACGGAATTCAGATACTGCTGGAGAGGGGTGAAGTTTTCAACATTTCTGACAAGTCTTGAGGAGAAATCGAAATTCATCTTTTTTGTACATTTCCTTCCTGACATCCGCACTGATTAAAACTGTCACAGTCATCAAATTCGAGATTACTACTTCCTGGAAAGTCAAAGTGTGTCCTAATAGCCTCTCAGTGAGATGCCACCGTTGTATGTGCCTATTACCGACAGACATTACTTAGTTTAGTGGTTATCGGGATTTCCAATTTTGGTTCAAACATCACACAATGGACATAAAACTTCCAAAGTTATTCCAATCAAACATTTAAAAACATGGATGGTTAAAATCGAATGCGAAGTTTCAAGTTGTAACCCGAATACCGCCATGTGAAGCGTAATATTTATCGACAATTAACTTCTATTTTAGAAGAGCATGTCTTTTTTCTTCTTAAATGCCTTTAACCTCTTATGGAAAATGAATTTGGAATGTCATATGAAAGCACAACAGATACACATTTAGATAACTACTTTACAATTATTGTTCGATCAACAGATTGTATTGTACTTTTCATGCAAAATGTCAGGAGAATCAGGGGTAAAATTGGTTACAAGTTAGAGGCGTGTTGTGAATTAAGCGACAAAATGGAAAACGAACTGATAGAGCTTCATTACATGGGGAATCTAATATCACATCTTTATTGCTAATCGAGTGTAAACTGGAAACATGGTGACAATTCACCAGTGAAGACACTGGTGACCATTGGTAGGCTTGTTCCAGATGTGATCACCTGAGTAAAATAGTTTGTAACAGACGCACAATAACCTTTTGTGTCGTTGACCCTATTGTTTAATCTTGCCAACCGTAGTCCATAAGATTACTTTCAATTCCGGGAACAGAAATTCCACAATACGTCTATCCCTTACCAGCAGCTTGAAAGATCATCATGGGTCAAGGACTGTATTGTGTTAATATCGTATAAAACTCATATACATATAAACGTCTAAAGAAAGCGTTTTGTCAGGATGGAAAACAATTTTTCTATGATTCCTAACAGTTCATCATACTTTAATTGGTATAAATTGTCCAAAGTATGTTCTTAACATTATGTGTACACTGCTTCAGACTGTTCTCCTTGACATGTTCAAAGAAAAGAGGAAGACCTTTGGCATCAGCTGCACCAACACCATAACTAATCATTATCAGGACATGAGTGTTAATGTTGCGAGAACAAATTAGTGGTTTTCCTCAAGGTCCGGCCGTGGGTAGAGTTCGTAACAAAAAGGAGACCTGGGAGTGCTTAGAGTGTACCCCGCTGAAATGTTTGTTCCAGAAAAAGCCTCCTTATCTTAATGTCAGAGAGCGCGCTGGCGTGCTGTTTCGGATGCCTGCATGAAGGGATTCGGTACATGCTGTTGCACAACATGGCGGTCTTGTCGTCTTGTGGTCACCCTTGGTCTGCCAGTACTGGGGCGATCATTTGTGGTGTTGGTGGCCCGGAAACGTTGCTGCAGCCCGTAGATGGTCCGAACGTTGACTTGGAAGTGACTGGCAACGGCTTGCGCCTGGTTCCTCTGAGCTGTCGTGTGTCGCGACATCCTGCTGACGTTGTAATGTGAATGTTTCAACCAGGTTTGGGGGTGCATGTTATAGGGCTGGTCCTTGTGAACAGCACGTGCAACATGAGTTGCATGAAAAACATAGAGAACACCGTACCATCTCCGAGATCAGGTAGCGTTTTGGAGACCATTTCCTGGGTTCCATTCTGAGTTTGGGAAGGAATGTCTTTGCTCAGGTTAAGTGGGAGATGTTGTCAAAAAAATACAATCAAAACATGAAATGAGTTTACAGTTATCCGTTTCTGCAAAGGAAAAGTCCAAACTGACGTTTCCTTTGCTGCTTAGTATATATGGATACTTGTTCTGAATATATTATCCTGGTACAATTCCAATGATTAGAGCATTACCTTCTGGTGAAGGTCTTCATAGGCATAATACCTTTTACCACTTATATTAGCAAGATTCTCATTTACGTACTTGTACAGTAACCTATACTGTATTCTCTCATTGTTTTAGAGAGGAAAATAAAACTCAAGACGGATATTGATTGGAATTGCTTAAACCTGTAATTTCTGTAATTTGAGCAATCGTCCAAACCTTCAGATATTCTCAACAGGTTTGTTCATACTGGGAATACAAGAGAAGGACTTTTATTCCGCACGTTTTGGATATAAAACAGCACCATCCGACATACGAATTTCATAGAGATCGACATGTACGTTTAGCAACTACCATATAGTCAAAAATAACATTTCAATTCTTATTGACGTACGCTCGTCGTGAGATATATTTTCTAAGCTCGTTTTTTCATATATACTCTCCCCAAAAGAAACGCATATAGGACTTTGAATTGTATTTTTATGTTTATTTTGAAACATCTTGTAGGCTTTAGTCAATGAAATATAGCGAAATTGCACACTGGGAATGCAGACTTATCCGTCTTTGGCACCAACTCGAGGAAAGTCAGTTTGAGTGTCACATGGAGACGTGTGGTGGCGCTGAAGTCAATACCTCGTGTGACCACCGTGGGCATCCAGAACTGCACGGCATCGCCTCGGCATCGAACGAATAAGTCTCAGAATCTCGTGTTGCCCAATCGCAGCCCACTCTGCCTGTAGTGCCTGTGCGAGTTGCTGAAGTGTCTGGGGCTGAGGGTTACGGCGTCGCACCTGTCTGTCCAGGGCATCCCACAGATGTTCGATCGGGTTAAAGTCCGGTGATCTTGAGGGCCAGGGGAGCACATTGATGTTGTGGTTCTGGAAGAAGTCTCTAGTCTGACGTGCTGTGTGGGGCCTGGCATTGTCCTGTTGAAACAACTCCCTCTGGCGATCAATGATTGGAAGGAGGTGTGGGCGTAGGATTTCGTCACAGTACCGTTGAGCTGTCAGGTTGCCCTGGATCATTACCAAATCACTTCTCCTACGGCAGGTGATCTCTCCCCACATAACATAGCCCCGGCCGAATCTGTCCCCCTGGGGAACGCAAGCGTCGGCGAAACGTTCACGTCGACGTCTGTACACCCGCATTCTTCCATCGCGTCGTTCCAATAGAAATCGTGATTCATCACTGAACCAATTCTGTAGGTTCCAGGCCTGAACGTTGGTGCACCATTGAACTCGATGTCGACCATGTTGTTGTTGAAGCACAGGGCCAAAATAAGGTCTTCTTGCACGTAAACCAGCCTCTCTCAACCTGTTCCTGACGGTCTGTGCAGAAAGCGGTACTGGTCGCCGTAGCTGTTCGATGACGCAGGTGATGTACCCGGATGTAGCGATCCTGCGCCGCAGTGGTCGCTCGAGGTCGCCCACTACCAGGGGCATATGCTACCGCATTCTGCCGGCGATATCTCTCCCAGAGCCGTGAAATGGTGCTTTGGTGAACATTCATGCGTCGGGCAACTGCACGTTGAGACTGGCCAGCTTCAAGCAAACCAATGGCGATATGACGGTTGCCTTCACTTAGACGTGGCATTTTGCGTTCGTCAACAATATTCCAAATACAGCATGAGCATCGATCTGCGCAATTGGGAACCGATGACATGTGTCAATCAAGTCAGCGAGCCTGACCACCCAATCCCGTTAGTCGCCTCTTACGACAAGCATTTTCGCCTTTTGTAGCAAGCATGGGTTGCTGAAGACCTATTCTACCCCGGATCTCCACGGGTCTGTAACATTAGAACATGCACTTGTTGGAAAGAGAAAACAACAGGCTGTTCGCTGGAGGAACGCCTTAATTTCCATGACGATATCGCTGAATGTCGCATTTCAAACTGACAAGAATAGATCTTTCAGTTTCGAGAAAGCTCATCTTAAATATCCCTTTTTCAAATGAACACTTACAATGGCTCAAGTCATGAATACGTATTATGTCATGCACGAATATGAGTAAATAGGACATGTGAAAGCCTGAACGGTACTCATATTCGTACCTCTGTCCCGTGTGAGATATGATGAACACAGCCAAGATACAATCGTCAAATTCAAAAACCAAACTAATTAATAACTGTGAAGCCCATTGTGATGACATAATGCGTAATGGACTATTCCTGCCTCTCTGGTAACCCCCATCGTGAGGGAAGGCCAATGTCACAAACAGCCTGGAAAACCCCCCACGGTCGTCCTTTTTAAGGACATTTGCAAAATGTGGCGAGCCATGAGGTTTTAATTGATAGCTGTGTCTTTGGGCCTTTTGAGATAAAAAGTGGTTCAAAAGACACAGCAAGTGGTCGGAAGCGCCACTGGAACACTGTAAAGCGTTTCAAAGGGAAATGCATGTTCCTGAGGGTTGGGGTTAGGTTTCACTGCAACACAGTTCCAGCGTAAAGCTCAGTGAGTGAATGTCGTTTAGGGATACCATATACATGCGGCGAATCTAAATGAATGTTAATACGTGGTAAATACTGGATTTGTTCATTGATAACATATCTATGGTAAATCTAGACAACAGTCAAAACAGGGTAGAAATTCGACATTTATTTGCAAAACTGAATAGTCAGTTTACGTCAAGGTTGTTTCAGTTGTTGAAAGGAAATCTCTTAATAGCTTTTGGCCCCTGCTCCAAACTGAAATATACTTCTTCCTCTTAGTGTTTTTTTTTTATTTCCGAATAATGGGAAGGAATTGACCTGTGGTCAGGTTTAGAGTTACGCAGAAGTTCTTGAGAACAGATGGTGGTGCTGCTGTATTGTAGATTATCGATTTTCACGTCAAGACACTACGTAACTTAATACAGATGTTACATGCTTGACATGGTATTGTGGTAAAACTGTGATTTTGTGATGGTTCGAAACATGGAATATATACGATTTTAGAAAATAACAATTTAATCAATGAGTACTATTTGAGCTTGTAAGTGTAATAAAGTATAAAACTGTTGTTGTTGTAGTGTTGTGTGTTTGTAGTGGAGAAGGAGAGGGAATTTTAAGAAGTTCAGAATAGAGCTTGTTTGATGTGCCTGGGTTTAGAAAACAATGCACAATGTAACAGCAAGGGGAATGTGAAACAGATTTGAAACGTGAATATTTGTATATATGTTCGAACTGAAGGCAACATGGAATTAATTAAGGGTCTAAAAGTAAAAAACACTCTTTTGATAGTATCGTTGTTCGTATGTTGCCACACTGCTTATAAAATATGTGTACTGACTGGGCCTGCACTTTGAGAGGAACTGTAGATGCAACTATGTCAAAACAGCTTAGACTTAAAATTTAAGAAAGAGAACATCAGCTGTGTTATTTGGAAGTAAACGTAAGACATGGAAGACATATGCTAACTCTAACTGTTGCATATGATGTTAACAATTTTGTGTATAGAGACCACCTCAGTACTTTAGCTTAATTTATAGGACTGTATTATCTACCTTTGTATATAAAAAACGACAGATTAGCCAACCCCTCAGTACCACTTGCCGAGAAGTATTTATATCGTAGAGTATACATTTATGTCATTTCTTCATCCAACTCCACTTTGCGTTTCAAATTAATGATGACGAGGCGTTGGTAATACCTATTAATGATATTAAGCTTCAAAATATTTACCGTCCTCATTTACTGAACATTTGTAAATGAGTTATAAGGTTTGTTCAGTTAGTCCTTTACTATTATTTCCAATACATGTACACAGTTTTGTGGATCTTAAGCCAATTATTGGCAGGACGTAGTAAGTATCGTAAGTAATAAAAGCCACACTGCTATTATTAATACTACTGCTGCTGTTTGTAAAAATCAGGTTTTCCTCGGCGCACGGTATATGATGGAAACTAATATGACCAAGAAGAAATAACGATTAACGTCATCAGTGAACGATGGCACACGGCGTTCATGGACCCGGATCGCACGGCCTGAGGTTACAGGTATCTATTTTGACCCCGAATATTGTGAATTAGTTTGACTATGGATGCAACAATGTTAAAGCGGCTTCGACTTCAAATTTAAGAAAGAGAACGTCAGCTGGGACATGTTGGTTGATGCACAGCTCGGAAAGTATTCTCAACATGCGTGTAATCTTTCACTTTACATGACTCAAAACGTGACAATAATAAAAGTAGCAAGTGTTTGCCACTAACATGGCAGTGTACCCCGCCCCTAAAGAAGAATGAAATATAACATATTTACTAGTTTTTATGTTTTGGTCACATAGATCATTACCTTTTGTCTGATGTAGATTTTAGTCATGGCCACTTTTCAGAATCGCGTAACAATAAGGTCAAGGTCACCCTGAAATGACCTGACTGCGTAATCACCCAATATAAGTTGTCGACATACTTGAAGACATTGGGTGTAACGTTTTATAGATATTGCGTTTACAAGAGGTCAAAAATTGTCAAATTGTCGTGGTGCCCTGGACAATTAGGTCAAGGTCACCCAAATTGACTGGTGCCTGCGTAATCAACCAATGTAGGCTGTCGCCAAATTTGAAGGCATTTTGAAAAGGAAAATCACGGTCACGGTCTGTGTAATCCCCCAATGTAAACTGTCACCAAATTTGAAGACATTGGATGCAACAGTTCATGAGATATCACATTAACAAAAAATCGGGACTGCTGAATACACAGTCCACAGTTCCGTGTGGCGGCGGGGGACAACAAGTTTTGTTGACGCCCAAGATATTGATGACCATGTATTCATGTTTTCAACCATCCATCCTTGCGATTAACGGGATGCAGTGGTCAGGCTCACATACTTGACTGATGCATGTCATCGTATCCTTATTGTGCAGATCAATGTTTCTTCGTGGCATTTATTTGCATTGTTTTTTCCAGACACGATTATGCAGTTGGAATATTTCTGAGTGCAGCGTTGAAATCATGCACATTAACGAAAAGGTAGACAAACAGGGCATTGCGGGCATAGTTTCACAAAAGGTCATGAAATTGTAATTCAACTAGGAGAAGCTAGAAACACGAGAAAGAAGTTAAATCCGCTTCTAGGACAAGGTATGTGCTGCATCTTCAAAATGCCAGTAATAATGTAGAAAACACTGTTGCGAAGTTACTATTAACACCAGAAGGCCGATACGATCGGACATAGCTGGGAACCCATATGTCACAATTTCAAACTGAATTATACATTTTATAAAATCATACTTGCATATAACCGAATTGCTAACAAAAGTATGTTAAATTCTCATAAATATACAAGAAGGGAAAAACCTTTAGAATTTATCTATTTCCGAAATCATTTTGAAACATCAAAAATAGTGCATTTGAAACTTGTCTCTTAAATGTCTACTTCGTGTATAACAAATATTTCTCTAAAACATACAGAGTGATTACATGAGACATGGAGTTTGATAAGTAAAGCGTTGAAGTGACTCGTATTTATACATCCATGATGAACACGCTTATCGACCTACATCTAAAACTTGGTAATGAATATTTGCAACAGTTTATTAAATCGATAGATCTTCAGACATTCATTGACGGCCACGACCATTACTGATATTTTAAATAGTTCTCGCGACTTATTATGATACGTTTTAAGTAGCTTTACGTCGACTTGTGTTATATTTATGTACTCGGCGGACTGAAATAGAAACATTGCCCGTGACCCCGAGAAACTCTACAGAACAAGTCACCGAGGGCGGAGAAATAAAGCAATGCAGCTGTCAGAAATTGTATCAATAAATAATCAGAAACGCAACTCTAAGATCATAACCAGAGTTTGTTATGCCACGAATGCATAGCAAAATATACATGCTTCTTTGTGTCAAACAATGAAATGTGCCAACTATTACCTTGATTGAAAATACATTACAAGAATCAGATGGACTAGACAGCGAAACAATGCCGCCCTTCACTGTGCGCAAGCACCAGTAGCCATAACCAGGGATTGATGGGTTCAATCATGGCGGAAATTGAGTCGCAAAGACGGAACCGGAAGTGGAGCCATTGTGTTTCTTTTTCAAGAGGTACTGATCAACCGAGCCTTTATTTCATATGTTTGATTAAAGTGTTTGGATCATGTTAATCATTCCCAATACAAATACGATTAAGGGTTTAAGGTCAAAAGTAGTTATGTTGCTTCTGGGTTGGTCGGTTGATTCTCGACATGTTGCACGGAACTGCAGTGACACATTTTCTATCAAATTGAGATCACAATCGATGGCGTTCTTTTGAAGATGATTCTAATCTTATTGTGTTAAATGGAAGGAAAATTGATATAGTTGAAAGACATCATACAATGAAACGTGAAAAGATGTGTAATATAAATGACAGTTTGATGTCATAGATACGTTATTCACGCTCCTGGTTTGACTCAAGGAGCCAGATTTAGATCAATTTTCCGGTGCAGCTGAAATGACGGTTACAAGAGTAGTTGTTGTGTCACATATCTTCCCTTCTGCCATTATTCATTGTGGAGATAAAGGTGTAAGGTTTCTCCCTGCGACGTGTGTGAATATATATACAGCTGATTTATGCAGTTCAAGTTGTGGTTCGATTTACTGTCGTTTTTCTCGTGACGAGTAAAGTGACACGCATATCCTGGGTTCTGGGAGCGGTAGAATGGAAGGCGATTGGTTAGTGGTTCTGCGTGTTTCCTGTTTACGTCTGTGGACCAGAATCATGACGTTTCTGATTATTGTTTCATGGTCAATTACTGAGTGTCTGCCAACAAGGTAAGTAAATCTGGGATAGTTGTAGTATTCTCTCAACATTCAAAAGACATTTAACCATGTCAGACACAGCATAAGTTTCAAATAGAATTCATCATTTACCGCTTTGAAAAGAATTAGGTATGGTTCATTCAAAACTCTCCCCTTTGATCAAGAACTTTACACTCAGTGTTAAACAAACCCTATTACTGAACCCGGCCAAAAAGATATTGAACAAAATGAGTATTGGCGTGATTCAATGTTCTCAGAACCAATAGGTGTCTTCATGGGCGAATTAGATTCGTGGAGATTTAGGTGGTTACATTCCTTACCTATTTGGTTGTATGTCACCATATGTCGAAGACCAGTACTCGCGCTATTGGCCCTCTGGTTTGCTTGGTCAAACCACCACCATAATATAAAGATTACTGTAACATAAGCCAACAAACAACATTCACTCACTCTCATAACGTTTTGGTACTACTTTAGAAACACCGTTAGGTAGATTGCGATCAATAGAATGTTGTAATAAATCAAAAGAACATACTCCATTGTTCATGCCGTTGTGGCGCTTTAAGAGATAAAACTACAATGTGAGTATGGAGTGAGTGAGTGAGTTAGTATTTAACGTCACATTGGCAATATCTCAGCCATATCGTGACGAAAACAATTTATACAATATAAATGACAACATTATAAAGAGTAAAATCTGTCGACGATGGACAGTAAAAATCCTAGAGTATCACAGATATGAATATAAAACTAGAATGTAAATCTAAAACATTTTAATTGAAGAAGACAGTACAATATAAAACACGGGCCATAGATAGCCATCAACTGAAGGTAGATCACCATACAAGGGACCATGGGGACTTACAGTACATTTGTTTCCTGCATGGACCCTAGCTGGATTGACACACACACACACACAACCCCTTTGAGGGTACAGTCACCCATAATCTCAGTTACTAATGTGAGTATGGAACAATAACTACAATGTTAAAGTATTGTTTATATAATTACTTGTTTTATAAACTATACCACATATATGTACCTAAGTTAGCGAAAGCCGCCATATAGCTTGAATATTGCTGAGGCTGCGACTAATATTGCTGCGGCGTAAACTAAACTCACTCACTCACTAGTTAGCGAAAGGTTATTTGCAACAACCATGGATATTCATAGCTATATGCTTTTGAAAATACATATTAATTTTTTGAACATAACTATCGTCTGTTTGTTATCTTCGGGTGTTCCTTATAAACATGTTTTGTCTGTATTTATCTTTAAAATATGAACCTGTTCTGAGATGCCAAACCTTTTCATGGTAACCACTTCACCGAAATGTAGCCAAAGAAATGTTGATTATATCAATATAAACAGGAAGTAGTGTACATATGCCCTAATTGTAATTGCTTGTCCCATTGTGCAAATGCCTGAACGGACTAACTCAAACTCGGAACACTGACTTAACCTTGATCTTAAAGCGGATGACACGTTTTTGTTTTGAGTCAGTACCTCAAACAAGAAGTGGCTTTAAATACAGCAGCAGAGTTAATATGATTTCGACGCAATGTCAGAGACGGATCATTAACTGTGTATGATGTTGGACAAATTCAATAATGTTATAGACGTCAATTACACCATCGTTAGTGCTGGTGTTGAAAGTAATCAATTATGAAAAGATTTCTCAAGTTCAACAATGGTTACTCTAGTGTCACCATGACCTAATCGGAACACTGCTAGATCACAGTGACATTTCAATGTGAACGCAAAGGCTGTCCTTGTCCCCCTGTTGGCAGGGTCTAGCATAAATTGCATCTGGTTATGCGTTGTCCACCGAAATGACTTTTTCTGCATGAAAATTGCAATTCTTTCTCCAATTTCAGAAATCCTCAAATGTACGTTTCCTAAACCCTGACGAATTAAAGTAAACCTGAACACGAGGTTTATTCAATTCAGACTTATGTGAAGGTAATTACAAAACATGTTCCGCGAAGAAACATTCCTTAATTTTAAAAAATAATTGTTGGCTTTTTACTCATTTTCACACTCACATTTCTTTACGAATTCCATCTTCAGATTACAGTTAATGATACTAAGACCACTCATAACATTTTTACTGAATCTTAAGTCATCCCAGCTTCTCCTACGTACGTTTTTATGGTTGACACAGTTTTATGCCTATTGCCTCAAGCTATCTGAAGCGGTTGTTTTCCTGGTTCAAAGCTTTCTCTTCTTTCCTCTAACATATGGACAAAAATGAGAATATATACAGCACGTTGAAGGAGGAAGATTTATTATACGATTTCTGACTGTGTTAGAAAACGCCCCCACTTGTGTCGTGCTTTGGAGCATAGAAAACTGCACCTTTTGAATTTACTTGATATGTTGATAATTGCGCAAAGCGGGTTTTAGCTCATTGCGACCATTTAGTATTAATACGTTTCCCCTTCATCAGATGGATACTGAAGTGTACGTTGAGTTAATATATATTCAGATAATTGGGTGCCCAATAGAAGTATCCATTAGTGAATAATAAGTTAACGTACAGTGTGATACCAATCGCAATACACTTGAGCCTTGGCGTTTATACTTCGTAATGGATTGACGTCCGTTTAATAGCATGCTACAACGGTATTTAAATGCCAATAAAAACAACTTAGCTTCGTGCAATTATTTTGTTTCAGCCAGTGAAATTCATATACTAACTTACTAGACTAAGTCATTACCGTGTCTATTTCGCCGTTATAAATCAACATACATGATACCTCGTGAGTTGTGCAAGACCTTGTCTATTTCGTACCAAGTGATCTGATAAAACTATCTTGTACTGATACACGCGGGTGTGATCAGACATAACGAGTCATATATAGTTTTTATCATGTCTCCTATTTTTATAAATACCATCTTCAAAGAAATAATCTTCAATCCATCGAGGTAAGTGCTAGACTTTCTAAAATTTCAATTCCGTCTCAACCCTTTGGGACAGCAGGTAAAATTGGTTTCTATAAGCGTAATATTCGTAAGAGCGAATAAATGGATTGGTTGGTCAGTCTCGATGACATGGTTAATGGCGTACTCTGATGACTCATGGATCAGTCGCTGTATTGTTTGGTTCATACTGCATTATCTCTACGAACATAAACGCACATGTATTTCCAGATTCGATCATTTACAGTCCGTAGTCATGTAGCAGGACTATTGTTAAGTACGACGTATGTTATGAGGAATATGTGTTTTTGTTAATTAATTAACTTTTAGTTGTTATGGGTCACAAAAGTTCAAAGCGCTGAGTCTGGATTTGAACTCACGCTTTCCACTTGTTGAAAGTGGGCTGGGGAGTTGCATCCCCTTTGTTTGTTTCGTTTCCGGTGTTTTCGATGGAATACGGTGGGATTCCAGTAATTTCTAAATGCTAGTACTGTGGTGTGGCTTTTGCTTGAATTTTCTGGAACTGTATAATATGTTTATAAGGGATTGTTGCTGAGCTGTATAGAGGCACTGCTTTTTATTTACGCACATCTATCTGCTGACATCGACGTTTCAAGAGGCCTCCTCCACATTGAACTTCCAAGAGCTGTCAACAATCTTCAATCAGTATATTTGTTTTTTACTTGAAATACCAATACTTTGGTGAGTTTTTAGAATTGTGATCCAGCAGTATTGTACTAGAAATACTGACATTCATTGAATCTTATAGACTCTCCTGTGTTTTATTTTGCTGGTTTAAAGGGTACTCAGAAGCCTGTTATCACATCAATTTCTAAAACGTACCACACGTTAAACAACAAATAACCATTAAATTATCTCTTTTTCATATCACCCTCGACATCAAACTAGGCCAGTGCGCTTATGTTGGTATTGGTATTCTCGAAATACATCTACTTCGATTTCACGTGCAGCACAATTCTTAAAATAAGTGGTTTACTTTTCCTTCGCTTACAACTCCTTATGTGCCACTTGTGTAATATCTTGTGGTCATTTATGTTGCCGTAGGGCATAGATTTGCAGTCTACACACTCCTCAGACAGCGGTATTGAGCGTTAACAAAACGTCCATTTGCCATTAACAACGTCGTCTCATACGAGTGGACATCAACCATTGCAACGACATCCACGACAGGGCCAGCGTCTACCTTTCAAACGCAGGTCAATTATACGTTCTATCCCCGTTACACAGTCCATTCAATTTCCACGTAGAGCAAGTGGAAAGCTATGACCACATAGATAGACAGGTGGATGGTAGCTCGCGTTGCGTAAAGGCAGACGGAATACATCTTCCGGGAACATATCACAGACACAACATTAGCCATATAATACTCATAGCCTGTCGAACTATCTTATCAGTTTGTCAATATATGTGTCTACCTGTCCAACTGTTTCTCTTCATGTCCGTAGACATACAAATCGCCATGTCTTGGGTGAGTATTGATCGCTATAGTTTACAGTGTTCCATCAGATGTACATGAATTTAAGAATTGCTTAGGGATTTGATACGAGTCGAGTGTCCTGCTGCCGTTGTTTGGAACTGTCTGGTGTGGAATTGTCCTCATCAAATACACGTCTGGTCATTCCATTCAAGGTCGAGAGTGTGTGTTATTTGTATGAATGTTATGATATATAACACACCAGAACGTTCCCGTGGAGGAGGTGACCTCAGCAGTATTTCGATCCTTTGCCAACGACAGGTTCATTACATTTCAAATATATTCATTATTACTACACAATGGAATCTTTGCCATCTCAGTTGTTTTATGCACAGTCAATTTGATCACTATCGTTTTAAAAAAGGAACAACTTATTTCCCTCTGAGTAACCTCTTATCTACCCACCTTCCCTTTCATTTTAAACGCAGAAGTAAACAAGAAGATAAAGTGATTATTAGGTTCTTGAATACTCACGAAGTGGAATTAGAATATCGAAAGGTTTTTAAGTTCTGCTCCGGAAAAGAGCACTACCCCCAATTTCAGACGAAGTCAAACTTGTTGCCATCGAAACGCACAAAATATTTTATTAAGAAATTCAAAACTACCAAAAGGCACTAGTTCACCACCAAACTTGTGTATGTGTGCAAAGTTTGGTGAAGAAATATTAAACGGTTTTTATGTTCTGCTCCGGAAAAGAAACTTTGCACGGACGGACAGAGTGCAAAACAACACACACGCACGCACGCACACACACACAACGCGTTGCGGGGGATTACAACGTAGCCCAAACCATGACTGTTACGGATATTCTCAATCTGTTTGGTTGCAAATCGTCATGGAACATGAGGAATCGTATTGATTGCGTCACATTGAGTGGGTCGTGAATAATTAAACAGACCTACATCTATACGCATCTAAAAGCAATTAATTTACCCCTTGGATGGACCAACACAAATTTGGATATTTTATTTAAAAAGTAACAATTTCGTTGCAGGTTATGAGGTTTACAAGTGTCAACATATTTAAAAAATGATGGTGGGTTGGACGTTAAGTATTTGTAGCAATGCTGAAATCTGACACTAATTGCGTGTATAAATAACCATCAATCACTACGGATTAATGGTTATTTGTCGATGCATGATTAAGAAATAACCTTAGCTACCTGGTTCATTACTTGTGCCAATAGCTAACTTGTATATGTAAATGTCCAAGCTGAAAAAAAATCCAACATGTCGTCGAATTGTTTAAGTCATTCACTCACTGTGCGTAAATAACAATATTTTACATTTGACCACTTTCTAAATGGCATTGTGTAACACCATATAAAACGTATATTATGTTTGACCACTTTCCAAATGACATTGTGTATTCACAGATAGCAAACGATAACCATAAACCCGTAGTCACTGGATATATTGTCGGAAAACGCAATTAGTGTCACACTTCAAACCTGCAGCAAATGCCATGGTTCAGCATAACAACCACCGTCAAATTTCAACCATTCCAGCACTTATATCCTTCATAACCTTCAAAGAAATTATTACTTTTTAATAAACCATCAAATGTGAGCGATGGTCCATCCACGGGATTAACGTATCCTTTTCCCCGATGAAGTAGTTGCTATTATCAGATGCAGTGGATAGATGTAGATCTGTCATAAATATTCACAGCCCTCTCAATGAGGCACGTCATATTTCTTATCACAAAAGCACTCAATGCAATTCCTGACTCCAGTTTGATGACTATCTGCAATAAAACAACGCTTAACATCATTTTTTGGCAATGAAACTAGACTCAGTAAAAACATAAAAATACGTTGGGATTGACAACACGTGACAGATTCATGGTTTATGATTCAATTTATTCACAATTATTTTGGAAACGAAAAGGGGGAAATAAATAGTCTTTAATAAGAGAGAAACTTCAAAGTGTTCCTTCTATTTAAAAGACAGTGAAGTGGCAATGAAGTAATTCATTGTTCATTAAACTGGAAACATTGAAAAGCTTTCACAATGAAGTACTTATGAATTTATTCAAATGGCCCTAAGCGGTCGTTGGGAAAGATTTCGAAATAACCATATCAGACAATGTTGACAGTACCTCGTATATGCACATAGACACTTTGGTGTGTTTTATGTGCTACCATTCATGCACCTATAACATGAAACGTATCATGACCTTTGTCTACAATATCGGACATTTGGTCATTCATATGTGGAGCTACGTTGAAGGACAATCTGTCTAGACTCATCAGACATCCATTTAGTGGACCTACTGCTGAGGTTTCCGATGTAGTGTACCATGAAGTAAATTCTGAGATATGAGTTAATGCTGGTGTGAACAAGACACGAGTTGGTTAACGCGGCAGACATACGAGAGAAAATCAACATCAGAAAAGGAAAACTTTATCATGTGGAAATTATGGTGACCAACATGTTTTTAGCGTCTTTCTGTATGAAGAATGGTCCGACATGGATTGGAGTGAGTGGTTGAGTGGGTGCGTGAGTGAGTGAGTTAATATTTAACGTCACATCGACAATGTTTCAACCAATTTTGACGTTGATAAAGAATATATAAAACCTGTCGTTATATTATAAAACCTGTCGTTAAGGTAAAAACAAAGAGCATTTTTTGGCACAATACAATATATAAATTGGCTATAGATCGCCAACAACTGAAGGTAGATCATCCATACTAGGGACCATGGGGACATGGATTGGATTTTCAAGTCTCAGCATGAGGCAGATGGTATCAGGAGTATATTTTATCACTGTAGATGCGTACGCAGCATCAAGCTACCCAGTCATTCAAAGCGCCGAAAGTGAAGAGTTGCGTCCCTCCAACATGCCAGGAACCAATGATTGTGAGGTCAAATCCAGGTTCACCCCTAAAATGCCTCTTTGTTTTGTCTGCACCATATCCGTGCCCGTAAGTTAACTGTCTGAACCAACATAGCTTCATGCCTTCCTCTCACGCCGTGATATATCTGGAATTAAGTACAAAGCGGTGTTAACCCAAGGTCACTCAGAAAAGGGTACCTGGAATCCTGGAAACAATAAAAAACACAACCCGCTGTACCCACCCCCAATGTACGTATATTTCTCCAACATTTAAGACCAACAGCCAAGTGAAGTCAACATAACCAAGTGGATATAGGCTGGTTTACGTTGTATCCAATCTACTGTACACGTAATATGGTCTACTGTCTCAGCATTACTACTCCAGACAGTTCCAAACTGTTCAAAACAACGGTACCAGCTAGATTCATATCAAACAGCCAGGTTGAAGGCAATCCTTAAATCCACCTACATCTCATGGATCACTGTAAACGATTCGCTTAACTCATCATCAAGTCTCATCTAACACACATGGCGATTTGTAGGCGACAACATGAAGAGAGACAGTCGGAAAGGTGTACAGATATATAGACAAACTGATAAGATAGTTCGACAGACTATGAGTATTATCTGTCTAATGTTGTGTCTGTCACATGTTAAAGGAAGATGTATGTCTGTCTGTCTTTTCGAAAATCAGGCTATCATCCACCTATCTAACTGTATGGTCATGTCTTTCCACTTATTTACTCGTTCAAGAAATTGAATCAAATGTGTAAAGAGGAACTATCATATGATTGACCAGTGCACGACGGGTGGTCACTTGTCAGCTTTTGAACCTTGTTTTGGATGTTATTACGACCGTTTTTGTCCTCTCATAGATGGCGACGTTCTTGATGGCGCATAGCAGTTCTGTTAACGCTCATTGCCACTGTTTGAGGAGTCCATTAGCTGCGGATCTGGGGACCACCTATGCCCCTCGGCGACAGACATGACCAAGAGATATTACACAAGTGGCACAAAAGACGTTGTAAGCGAAAGCAAACTGGTTCTTATCCCACATCGCGCCGCACATGACTTCCAATATCACTTCACTGTACATATCGAAGTACTTGTATTTCGAAAATACCTACCTAAGCAAACTGGCGTGAGTGGAAAATGCAGTTCGGTGTCAAAACAGCGGCGTGCGTGATGTTAAGAAAGGATTATTTAATGTATATTTGTTGTTTGACGTTGCACTTAGAAATAGCACTGCTATATATGACGATAACATGTAAGTAATTAAATCTGGACTAGACAATTCAGTGATTGATCTATTAGTAATAGCCAACCCCAAAGGGTTAAGAAAGAGATGAAGTTATGAAAGTCTTGTACCTACGTGGATAGTTGATAGGCTATTACTTTGAAGTTGGATGTTTCAGAAACAGGAGACCTAATAAAAGCAGATAATTTGTACGGCGGGTTATGTCTGATCACCCCCTCGCGTGTATATGTAAGAGATCATTTTTCAGATCACTTGGTATGAAATAGACAAGGTCGTGGCATGAGCAGCTCGCTACGTATGATGTATGGTGATTATTACGCCGAAGCAGACAATATAATGACTGTGTTATCATGTTAAAAGCGTGATTCTGATTGGCTGGTACACAAAGGTAATTTGTGCACTCATGCTATTAAACAGACGCGGGTCCTTTATGATGTATAAACGTCAAAGCTCAAGGGACGTTACGATTGGTGTCAGATCGTACATCTACCTACTACCTATTATAATCCCATCGATGAATCTGTTGGGTCCCCCATTATCTGTATATACATGTATATTTATTCAACGTATACTTCAGTATCCAGCCGACGAAGGGTAAGAAGCATAATGCTGCCATAACTACAGTAAATACGGCATTGTGATTGGTTAATTTAAGTCAGAATTGGCATAATGAACTTAACACTTCCACGTGCGTATATTATTGATTTCACTGTTAAATTATTCATCAAAACCATCATTCGGAGAAGTAAACACAAAATCATACGTTCAACCAATCAATCAAAATCTTGTTGAAACATGAAGACAATTCAGGTAATGATCATTCTAATTCACTGGAATAACATACACTGTAACTCAAATCCACTCAAACTAACAACAGTATGAATCATTACCAACAGATTAAACAACTAACGACATCATTTGCAACAATTAACATCACCCAGTCAATTAACACAACCCAGTCAAACAATCAATACCAGTTTGAAGGAATGCCTTCGGAGAAACATCCTGTGATGTTTCAGAATGTTTAGCCACACACCTGCATATAAGTTAAACTTTCACTGTACACAAGGATGGAATCAAACAAACAATGATGGTTTATGGGGATCCAAAATATTGATGTAAACATAAGTTGATATGGTTTCACTGTCATACCTTCATGCTGCATGCTAATTCAGTAGGAAATGCACAAGCACTACAAGTGGTTGACGTCAGGCAAGGGGATATATATGAGTTTATCATATAATGGTTTGGTTTCTCATAGGATAACCCAAACGGATAAAACAGCGGACAGACATGCATATGCGGAGGGTCAAGCAGGGACTATTTCAGTGTTTACAAACAAACATAACCTCGCCCTTTTCTACGATCAAGTCAGAATAAATCATCGGGAATATGGAGCATCTACTAGGTAAATCACTATCATAAAGTACTGTAGTCTATAATACTTAAATTCAGTGTCAGGCTGGAACATAGCTAAGGCATTTTACAAATTTGGGCCACTTTGCGAAACAATTTTTCCAAGCTTAACAAAATCAGTCCCTTATCTGTGAAGTTAAGAACCGTAATTTCGACGACGTATTTTAACAACAACGTTATGATGAGATTATGACGCTTGTGTGGCAAATATCTTCTATTATAAATACACACTGTATTTGGCGAGTCGCGTGATTTCATACCATACAGCTCTACCTATAAATATATCAGACATTCAGCAATTTTGCCGTCATATTCGTCAGTTTGACAGATTGTGATGCGGATATCGATACGTAATATCTTCATTAGATGCAATGCCAAAGCATCAACAACATAGAGTAATTCGTTTCATGTTCGAAGGTACGATAGAAAATTTACCTTAAAGTTATTGTCTGCTTGTGTTTATAATATATATTAGAATCTTATTTGAGTGTTTATTATACTCAACGATACAATGCAATATTGGTATCCTCACTAAATGAGCACTCACGCGGGCACGCATACAATTACTCACAGTAACATACATCCAGAACACAAAACATGTGTTTCGACATGCCTCCTCAATTAAGAATCAGAGTCAGAGTCGACTGAGTCTTCGTAAAGTGATGAATCACAGCAGTCAGTAGTGCACTTGGCATAGCGTCACAACCTTGTTTGATAAAAGAGCTTTCATGCTTGCTTCAAACCAAAATAGAGTATTTATGGTACCGTTGTGCTTTCCTCCTAACAATTACCTTTGAAAGAACCCCAGCTTGTTCTAGAATACCAGAAGCAATGGCTGTGTCACTCCATACACAGACCGATCTGACGTTGATGTATGGCCTCACAGCAGCAGCAGTTTCAGAGGATGTGTCACACTTACTCACTGTTAACGACTGGAAAACAACGGCGACGTGTGCGTAAGTACCGGGGGTATGAAGTAATGCTGTCCTTGAATCACATTCAAAATGTCATGCTATGCAGTGTTGTCCTGAATTACAGTGTATTTTCCCGATGTCATGTTCGCTTGTATAATAATATAATGGAAGCGGAAGTATTTGACAGAATTATGTCCAACCTCAGCTGGTCGTAACCTTGCAGCAATTTTAAGTGTGTTTGCCAGAATATAAACATTGTGAGAGAATGAGAGTATGGTAAGATTGACATTGTAATGCATTAGACAGGTACGACGAAGACAAGTTATTGTCGGAACTGGTATTGCGTGAATAAAGAGTTGTGTGGCCTGGAATGTGCGTGTGGCATTTGCCGGCAACACATACCCCTTTTGCAAACACCCTGTGTCCTCACTGAATTTGAGTGATGCTTTCATATAATTATCAGTGCTCTTTCATCTCTATAAACCCAGTCCGTGACTGGTTATTCCCTATCGTTGGTGTAGCATATTTACGTGCCTTTTCGTATAATGCTTTAGTCCGGAATTCCTTTTACCACGATTTCAAAGGGCGTCCTACCACTCTTGCTAAGAAGTTGTTTGATATAGGTTACAACGTTCAATTCCTCAGTAAAGCTTTCAAAACGTTTTATAGTAGACATGTGGAGGGCATTTCCAAATTGGATGCATGAGTGACAAAAATGATGTCAGATGCAATTCCCTATTTTGACTTGTACCATACGTTCCCGAATTATTTCAGGTGAACAATTGACTAGACTTTGCATATGTTTATGACGGGTGCCCCCGGTGGGGTAGGATCCGCTCACCAATTCACGAACACCTGCTATCATCACTATTCCATAGTGATTTTATATACACATGCTCTGTCATCGTATCGCATGGTGACAAACACTGGATTGTCTGGTCCAGACTCGATTTGTTTACAAACAACATCACATCGTACAGCTGTAATACTGCTAAAACAAATAAATGCTCATGACATAGTCACAATTGTACGATCGATGTCTTATGAATTTGGAAAGGGTTTTGTCGCTTTTATTTTAGTAACAGTGTGGTAAACTAATTGCATAGTCTCCATAGAGTTGAACAGCTGAAAACGCCATGCCATTGATGTGTCATAACGGGAAGCAAGCAAGTGCAAGAAATATGATTTTAATTATTTGCGAAAAATACGTTATAGAAATCGTTTGTTAGAATTCTGACACGTGGCCCTAATTGACAGTTTAATCAGTATTGCTTCTAGCTGCATGCTTTTTGTGCATAGTTGCAGCAATAGTTCAGCCGCCTTTCTCCTTTAGAACATATAGCTTGATGTTCTAATATACCATTTCCACTTGTATGGGAATCGTCTCGTTTCTGTTCAAGTTTTGATTGATAAGCTTATATAATTTCCCAAAAACATTCACGAAACACGCATACAAGCTAACTCGACCGTTCGTTCTTCTGGATAACTGGGTAGTTTCAATTCATTTCTAATTATAACAGTACAAATGTGGTAATCAATTCTGTGCGGCATTATATGTTTGCGTTTCGTAATCAATGAGTAGGATAGAGATTAAAGCACCGATTATTACAGTTCGATTTTCAAATGAATTCTCAAATACCAGTCTCTGAAATCCGAATGTGACACATCGAATGAGTGGATGTTTGTTGGTGGACCAGTATTAAAAGCTATGTATTACAAATTCGTAATATCAATATGATAATATAATAAACTCTTCGCAAAAAGAAACGCTCCAGTGGTGTATAGCTGATGTATTTAACAAGTAGTCTACATATAATAATAATGTTTTCAAATTTGGCACAAGTCATTGTCACTCAGCAGGATTCATCACGGCACACCTGAAAAAATCAAATATCGATGTGGAGGTCATCTCTTCTCACTATCTTTTAAGGTCCCCTTGAGAGTCCAGAACTGTATGGATTACGAACTGTGGTCTGGGGAATGTTCACCCACTCTTCCTGCAGTGCTTGTGCCAAACTGTTGAAGGTTTTGTGGATATTGCCGACGTGATCACAGGCGTTGACCAAGAACATCCGCTAAATGTTCGATCTGGATCTGGAGGATTTAGATCTGGAGACCTTGAGGGCCATGAAGTACTTGGATGTTGTACAAAAAGGGCGTTGCCACGCCTTCCGTGAGAGGCCGGGCGCTTTTGTTATGGCAAATGACATTTGCCTGTTTCTTAAAGAGAAGGAAGTGTGGTACAAGAATTTCATCTGTGTAACGTTGTGCCGAATTGCCCTGGAAGTCTACCAAGTCTGTTCATCCGGTCTGTGAGATGACGGATCCCACTTTCTGTATGCAGTTTCGAGCATGACGTTCGCCACGACGTCTGTGAACAAGGCGTCTTCAGTCTGTACGGAAAAGCAAAAATCTCGTCACTCGTCACAAAAACAAACGCGTCTCCATCGCTGTTGTGGCCATACTCTGTGTCCTTTGCACCATTTACGTCGTATTCGAAAATGCTAATCAGTCAGAATGCCGCCTCAAACTAGTCATTTCGGGAGAAATACACGCGGAGCGTAGACGGTAAGTCACTGTCGGGCTGAAATCATACTAATACCGTGGTGAATGTATCACGAAAGTGACGAACCTGTATAAAAACTGTCCTGCTCTGCATTTGTGACAGGTAGTCAACTGGATCTGGGTCGGTCACGTGTTGATCCCTGCGCCTAATAACGGTTCCATAGTCTTGTAATGGTGCCTGGCGTTACGTGGTAAACCTGACTAGGACCGTAGCCGGCCGATAGCGTTGAATTTCTGTCAGTCGTGGTATGTTTTCACGTTTCATTTTCTGTCCAAGTGAGATGACACAAATGAAACCCCAACGTTTTCATAACCCAACAATTTATGTTGCACGTTTTAGCGTTTCCCCACTTTTTCGGTATTTTTGGACATACCTTATTGTTCCAGCACAAATCACTCGTTTTGTCACGACCTTTTTCTGTATCTCAGTTGATTCATTGAAGTATTTGAAAATCAACACCAGGGAATACCCACTCGTGATGCTACCAACCAGGTAACTACTTACATGTGTTATATATCTGTGATTACACTTTCTCAGTGGAGTACATATTCTAGTACTTTTAGGGGGTGGAGTCCTATCCGGGATTCGAACACACACTCTCAAAGTGAGGTATCTGATTGCTAGCACACAAACTCAACGATCTAAACCACTCCTCAACTTCCACTAGAATTGAAGTCTGATAATTGGTACTCTTCATCACGCACTTTGTGTACTCTCCTGACAAGCGTAAATTGTCATGGCTCCAATGGCCGAAAGCTTTGGAAATTGGTTCCATATTTCACCATTGCAGAAAATGCCATACGTCAACCCCAGAACTACCAGAGTTTTCGAGCGCGCTGGCACTGATGAACCTCTTAAACTGCAACCAAATGTAGTCCTTTTTTGTAAAACATCAAAAGGCAATGATGTTCCATCCCAGAGAATAAACTACCTTTTTCCACGCTGAACTAATTGCTATTATCAGACGAGATATCTAGATAGAGATCTGTTATAAATATTCACGTCCTACTCAATGAAGCACGTCATATTTCATATCACAAAGCCGTCAATGCAACTCCTGATAACACCTGCTTCAATTTGATGACCTTCCGCAATAAACCAGCACTCAACTTCAACAATTTCGGAATTTTTGTAATCAAAATTGCACTCAGTAGATCTGTTGTGATGGAGAATATCTGTCAGATTTATTGTCTGTGTTCCATTTTATTCACTTATATGTTGGAAATGAAAGTGGGGGGAATAAATATTCTTTAATGAGAGAGAAACTTCAAAGTGTTCCCACCATTAAAAAGACAATGACTTGACAATAAAGTAATTCATTGTTCATAAAATTTCTAAGAGTGTAAAACTTTCATAGTGTAGTAGCAATGAATACATTACATGACCTCAAGTAATAGTTATCAGGCATTGTTGATGTATTATAATAAAGCATTCAATAGATCCTTCATAACAGATGCTCTAGTTTCATGACTATTTGCAACCAAACAGACTGAGAATACCTCTAAGATTCATGGTTTGTGCTACATTGTATTCACACATGCGTTTAAAACGAAAGGGGAGATGCGCAGATAATATTCGGTGAGAGAGAAACAAAGTGTTCCCGCTTTTGAAATATAATCATGTAATTCATTGTTCTTAAAACTACTACTTTGTGTACTAATAATGGATGTATTTTAAGAGGCATTAACCTGTCGTTAGAAGAAGATCGAGATAGCAATAAGAGATAATGTTGAGGTCGCCTCCTGGCTGTATACAGAGGTTCTGGCGTGTTATATGTGGTACCATTCATGCACTAAAACACAAGGCATTGGCATCATACCATGACCTTTGTTACAATACCAGACACCGTTGTTCATTCATACGTAGAGCTCGGATGAAGGAACAAGGAACAGTTCTCACAAAACTCATCACACATCCATTTAGTGGGCCAAGCTGCTGGGTTTTTCGTTTTTATTGCACCATCGAATAAATTTAGGGAAATGATTAAATGTTGGTGTGAATAAGACATATGTTTTATTTTTCGGTAGTCCGAAACGAAAAACGTTGTCATGTTGAAATGGTAATGACGTCGTTTGGATCAATATTAATTATAACATGTTGTTGTTTATTCTTCATGAAGAATGGTCACGCACAGATTGGATTTGTAAGACTGAGCACGTGACAGATGGTATTAAGATTTTAATTTTAGCAGTATAGATGTTCAAACAGCATCAAGCTACCGACCGCAGTGACTCAAACAACTAAAGCACCATAATCTGCTGTGCAGAATTGCGTACCTCTGGTTTGCAAGATACCCACGAATAAAGATTCAAGGTTCGCCCAGATGCTTTATTCTCTTGTTGTGAGCAGCATATTCGTGTTCGTGGATTTCATCAAAGTGGTACACGTATGAGAGTTAAATTACATCGCACTTTCCTCCATCACCGTGATACAACTGCAACTGTGTCAAAAGCCGCGCTAACCATGTAAACTTCACTCACTTAGAAACTGGGCATGTCAATGGTAACACACAACTAGCTGTCACTTAGCTCTCGATCAGACAACACCCGATCAGTCAACACCATACTCTTTCACAGTAGACTGGTGTTAATCTTCGACCTGGTTCTTTTATGTATTTCTTCCAACATTTAAAACGAAAACACCGTGGCTGTTGAAATACTGATCAAAGCGTCGTATGACGCCATACACTCACATGCCCCTGTCATCGGCATCAACTCGACAAACCCAAGTGTACAGAGGCTGGTTTACGCTGTATCCAATCCACTGCACACTTAAAACGATTTACTTTCTCGATATATCCACTCGTGAAAGGCGTTGTCAGACGTGTATGTCATGTACAATTCCACACCAGACAGTTCCAAACTGTTCCAAGCAACGGCACCAGGATGCTCGACTCATATTAAATCCCTATATCAATATCTAATCCACGTACATCTGATGGAACACTGTAAACGATTCGATTAACTATAGAGATCAAGTTTCATCTGAGACATGACCATTTGTATGTCCACGGAGATATATCACTCCTTAAAGAGAGACAGTCGGACAGGTAGACAGATCTATGGACAAACTGATGAGGTAGTTCTACAGACTATACGTATTATATGTTTAATGTTGTGTCAGTCATATGTTCCAGGAAGACGTATGTATGTCTGTCTTAACAACTATCATCCACCTATCTAACCGCATGGTCATGTCTTTCCATGTAGAAATTGAATGAACTGTGCAAGAGGATATAACACATGAATGACTAGTGTATGAAAAGTGGACACTAGCCATGACAACCGTTGCTGTCCACTCTTTCAAGATGTCGACGTTGTTGATGGCGCATTGCAGTTCTGTTAACGCTCAATAGCAGCGTCTGAGGAGTCCATTAGCTGCGGATCTGGGGACAACCTATGCCCCTCGGCGACATAAATGACTGGCCAAGAGATATTACACAAGTGGCACGTAAGATGTTGTAAACGAAAGCAGAGTAAACTGGTCCTATTCCTACATCGCGCCGCACATGACTACCAATACCACTTCATTGAAGTACAAATATGTACTTGTATTTCTGAAATACTAATACCTACCAAAGCGCGTTGGTATGAGTTTGGGTGTCAAAACAGTGTCGAGGTGATAGTAAAAAAGGAATATTTATTGTGTACTTGGTGTTGTACGCTGCACCCAGAAATAGCACTGCTATATGTCGATGGAATTTAAGCATATTATATCTGGACTAGACAATCCAGTGTTTGCCCCATGAGCAATTGCCAATGCCATTGGGGTACGTTGACACGCCATCAGCCATGTCGCCGAGCCTGAGCATAAGATTCATTAAGACGCTCTTACGGAAACTATGCTCTTACGAATGAGTGAGTTTAGTTTTACGCCGCACTCAGCAATATTCCAGCTATATGGTGGCGGTCTGTAAATAATCGAGTCTGGAGAAAGACAATTGAGTGATCAACAACATGAGCATCGATCAACGCAATTGGGATACGATGGCATGTGTCAACTAAATCAGCGAGCCTAACCACCCGATCCCGTTAGTCGCATCTTACGACAAGCATTGGTTACCGAAGATCAATTCTAACCCGGATCTTCATCGGTCATGCCCTTATTCTACCACGCTGTCCCAAAGCGTCAAGACAGAGATGACGTTTATGAAAGTCTTGTACTTACCTCGATGGTTGATAGGCTATTACTTGGAAGTTGGATGTTTCAGAAACAGGAGACCTTATAAAACCAGATAATTTGTACGGCGGGTTATGTCTGATCACCCCCCTCGCGTATATATGGAAGAGATCATTTTTTCAGATCACTTGGTCTGAAATAGACAAGGTATAACGTTGCATAACGTTGTACCATGGGCCGATGGCCTACATTTACACGAATAAAGAGTATACTAGTTAAGGTCGTGGCATGAGCACCTCGCTGTGTTGATTATGAACGTCGAAGGAGACAAAATAATGACTATTAGTCATTATACAAATAGTCATGTTAAAAGCGTGATTCTGATACACACAGGTAACATATGCACCCCTTCTTTTAAGCAGACGCGGGTCCAATATGATGTATAAACGTCAAACCCCGAAGAGCGCCACGATTGGTGTCTACTTATCACCTATTTTAATCCCATCGATGATGATGCTTACAAAACGTTTTTTGGTTTTTGTTTTACTGTTCATCAATACCATCGCGTCACAGCCTAGTTTGATTGAAGAGATCTCGTGTTTACTCTAAACCAAAATATAGTATTTGCGGTACTGTTGTGTTTTCCTCAAGACAAAAACATCTGAAAGAATCTCAGCTCGTTCCAGGATACCAGAAGCAGAGGTATATTTCCATATTAAAACTAAGAACCTGCAACAATAATCTACCAGTTGAAACCGGTCGATGGCATTCTATTCCAAAAGAAGAAAGATTATGTAAACTGTGTAACGCTAACGTTGTTGGAGATGAGTTTCACTATCTCTTTAGATAGGCTACCCCACCGTCCCTGGCAGGTAATCGAGACCGGTTGGTCACTGGACGTATAGCATTGACATAGGCTTTGTACAATACTTAAGTCTGGAATTCCCTTTGATAAAAAAATGTGATTAACTAGTTGGATATAGGCGTCGACGTACAGGCTTAAAACGACGCGGTCAATTCCGTGTCACCGATGTATGTAACGGGAAAGCAAACAAGCAAATATATGCTGACACTTTTGATGAATTACTCTTCCAATTTGTACAATAGCTGATATCATGACCGTCTCATTGCGTTAACAAAATTAAAACAATTACCTTGACGTCAAATTATACCATATTGACTTGTACATGAATTTTCTCTTTTCTAGTCAGGTTTTGGTTGTATGGCGCATGTTTGTTTGTTTATTGTTTGACTTCGAATCTTCTGTGATACAGTATATGTGTGCCTTCCGTAATCAGGAACAACGTGAAGTGGATAGAAACTAAAGCAGTGGTTATTACATCCTGCTTTACAAATAATCACCACTTTCTTAAATCTGCATGCGACACATAACTAAGTGGATGTTCTATGAGTACCTTTATTACAGGCTGCACGGAGACGTTCTGGTGTCTTATATATGCTATTATTAATACAAATAGAACATACGACGTTGGTAATATACCACTGTGACCTTTGTCGACAATATCTGACACACGTCATTCAAACGTAGAGCTCGGTAGAAACCTAAAAAACAAGTTGGCTTGTTGTCACCTCGACAGTGCAGGCAGAAAGAGCCATTGTGCAAATACAGTTATGAAAATTAACAATAATCTGACTGATATATAGGATGTGACGATAATACTTATTAGGGGAAACAATATTATAAAAGGACAAATAAACACAATATTGGAACAAAAGTATATGTGCATATATGAGCACACAATCCCAAAGAGTATTTACATAAATAACTTTAATTATATGACCCGAAAGAATCGTCACACCCCTCCTATCAGAGGATTTACATAGGGCCCCACCTGAGGTGAGGTGAAAGTCACATTAATATTAAGGGCCAATGGGAAATATAAAAATACATATATATACACAAAGTGGGGCAATATTTATACCCAACACATTTGGAATATATGATACAGAAAACCGGTTTGATTGATATAAACAATAGCCACGACAGGACACCTGGCCTGTATGATACATGTGGCTAAGGGAAATGGGGCATGACTGCCTGTTGGATGATCATACTAGTCAATATGAGGCTAGCTCCAACAGAATGTCGATACACCCAGTAGGTACACCACTTGGGGCTACCCAGAATAAACACCTAATTATAGTAAATAAATTGATAATATGTAATAACGGATATTACATGATTTATATTACTACAATTTGTAGGCATATTATTGGCCATATAATATAATACATTATATTATTATTGAATAAACTGTGACTTCACTTTCACATCAAGTGGGGAAACATACTAAAACATGATTGATGTAACAACATGTAGAAATATTACGTTTGATGATACGCGTAACGCCAGACGCGAAGAGAACGAGAAAATAATCCTGTCCAGAAAATAAGCAATATTCAAATGCTGAATATGCTATTACCCATCAGTAGCACTTTACAGATATACTTGATAAAGTGACATGAGATGATGGTAGGCTTTTGCTATGTTAGAATAAACATGAAGCAGACGACGGACCCTAGGTTTGTTTACATCCGGTGCAGCCATTTTGTAATGGAGCAGGACGGGAGCCGGAGAATGCCGAGGAGAGCCGAAGACAGCCAAGGTTGTGTGCTGCTCAGTGGAGAGGTCAGCACTGGTCAGTGAGCATGATCGCCACTAATTGGTTCCAGATGATACCATGATACTCTAACTGAGCACATGGTTTGGAAACCGGGACAGTGATACAGCCACTTTTTAATTTAGATTAAAATGGCAAAAGAGTTCTGTTGTTAGCAGCAACAAGTTGTAAATAAATGGAATTTTGAATTTAGCAATGAGCTGGAGACAATTTAGACTGGCAGGTCAAATAAGCAAATTGATGCTAAACACACAAAGTACCTTTCTAAAATGAATTTCTAGATGAAAATATAATACAATGAGTACATGTCATTTATTCTTGCCATCGAGTGCACGTTTGGACAGTCACAGATGAGTGACCTTTCGCCAGTTTGGCACAGCAAGAATAATTGATGACAGTGACCCAACACTTGTTTTAATTGTGATTTATCAAATTAAATAATACATTAATTTAAAAGCCGCAGATAATTACTTATCCTGCTAACAACATAACTATACATTGGAATTTAATACAGAAGACCCAGTTGCAATATCGAAGCACACTGAGGTTCTTACCTAAAAAACAAGTTGGCTTGTTGTCACCTCGACAGTGCAGGCAGAAAGAGGAAGATTTCAGGCTTGGGGGTCCCACGCTCCCTCTTGCCCCTGTCATGTGACAACATAGCCCCTGGGGATTGGCTAAAAAAACTGTTGCTATGGAAACCATGGCACCAGTGCCTTGAGCCCCAGAACCCTATCAGATAACTGGTAAAGGGCAGGATATTGGGTTACTTATGCAAAAGACTAGGACAAAACATCCAGCCTGTACATAAAGGACCAACAGATATAACACAAGTGGCACATAACAAGTGTTGTAAGCGAAAGCAAAGTAAACCGCTTATTTTAAACATTGCGCTGCGCGTGAAATCGAAGTATGTGCATTTCAAGAATACCAAAACCTACATAAGCGCACTGGTGTCGAGGGTGATATAAAAACGTGATAGTTTAATGTTTATTTGTTGTTTAACGTCACACTCAGCAACAATCCTGCTACATGACTGTAAATAATCGAATCTGACAATACAAGTGTAGATAAGCAGATATGAACCAAACAATCCAGTGATTGATCCATGAGCAACATTTATCCGAGTACGCCATCAACCATGTCATCAAGACTGACCAACTTGACTTTTAATTAGCTCTTACGAATATTAAGCCCCAAGGAACACATTATACCCGCTGTCCCAAAGGGTAACGACGGAATTGGAGTTTGAGAAAGTCTTGCACTTACATCGACAGTCACTTGCGCATGTATCAGTACACTATCTTTTAGTCAGATCATTTACAAGGCCTAGGCATGAGTAACTAGCGGCGTGTGATGTATGTTGATTATTAACGGCGAAATAGACACGATAATGACTAGTAAGTTATTATGTGACTCTCACTGGCTGAAACACAACCATGGCACAAGCTAAGTTGTTCTACTTGGCACATGAATAACGTTGTACACGGACGTCAATCCATTACGAAGTATAAACGTCAAGGCTCAAGTGTACTGCGATTGGTATCACACTGTACCTTAACTTATTATTCACTAATGGATAATTCTAGTGGGCTCCCCATTATCTGAATATATATTAACTCAACGTACACTTCAGTATCCATCTGATGAAGGGGAAAAGTATTAATACAATATGGTCGCAATGAGCTAAAACTCGCTTTGTGCAATTATCAAGGTACAGTTTTCAAGGCTCCAAAGCACGAGACAAGTGGGGGCGTTTTCTAACACGGTCAGAAAACGTATAATATATCTTCCTCCTTCAACGTGCTGTATATATTCTCATTTTTGTCCATATGTTAGAGGAAAGAAGAGGTTCGTCAAGAAGGGCAGGACACCAACGAAAACATTTAAGAAAACAACCGCTTCAGTGAGCTTGAAGTAATAGACATAAAACTGTGTCCATCATCAAAACGAACGTAGGCGAAGCTGAGATGACTTAAGGTTCAGAGAAAATCTTATGAGTGGTCTAAGTATCATTAACTGTAATCTGAAGATGGAATTCGTAAACAACGTGTGAGTGAAAATGAGTAAAAAGCCAACAATTATTTTTTTTAAATTAAGGAAGGCAACATGTTCCGTAATTACATTCGAGTAAGTCTGAATTGAATTACATTCGCGTTAAGTCTTAGGCAGGGTTTAGGAAATGTACATTTGAGGATTTCTGAAACTAGAGAAAAAATGCATTTTACATGCACAAAAAGACATTTCGGAGGACAAAAACATATCCAGATGCACTTTATGTTAGACCCAGTCTGCAGAGAGACAGACTTTGCGTTCACATTGAAAGGCCACTGTGACCTAGCAGTGTTCCGTTTAGGTCATGGTGACACTAGAGTAACCATTGTTGAACTTGAGAAATCTTTTCATAATTGATTACCTTCAACACCAGCACTAACGATGGTGTAATTGACGTCTATAACATTATTGAATTTGTCCAACATCATACACAGTTAATGATCCGTCTCTGACATTGCGTCGGAATCACATTAACTCTGCTCCTGTATTTAAAGCCACTTCTTGTTTGAGGTACTGACTCAAAACAAAAACATCTCATACGCTTTAAGATCAAGGTTAAGTCTGTGTTCCCAGTTTGAGTTAATCCGTTCAGGCATTTGCACAATGAGACAAGCAATTACAATTATGGCATATGTACACTACTTCCTGTTTATATTGATATAATCAACATTTCTTTGGCTACATTTCTGTGAAGTGGTTACCATGAAAAGGTTTAGCATCTCAGAACAGGTTCATAGTTTAAAGATATACACAGACAAAACATTTTTATAAGGAACACCTGAAAGTAACAAACAGACTAAAGTTATAGTTAAAAACCAAAAGCTTATCTCTGTGAATATTAATGGTTGTTGCAAATAGCCTTTCGTTTTTACTAAGGTACATACATGTATATGTGATATAGATTATAAAACTAGTAATTATATAAATAATATTTTAACATTGTAGTTATTGTTCCATACTCACATTGTGGTTTTAACTCTTAAAGCGCCACAACGGCATGAGCAATGGAGTATGTTCTTTTAATTTTTACTTCATTTTATCGATCCCTATCTAACTCACCTCGGAGTTTCTGAGCTAGTACTAAAACTTTACGAGAGTGAGTGAATTTGTTTGTTGGCTTATGTTACAGTAAGCTTTATATTATGGTGGTGGTTTGACCAAGCAAACCAGAGGGCAAATACGGAATTTTCGGATTACGTCCCTTTGGAAGTGCTCTCTTTAGAAAAGGCGAGAAAAGGTCGTTACGTCACCGTCTCATCACTGTTGTGTTCCGGGTTGTACCGCATCAACGCAAAGCAGCAAAAACCTGACAAGTACCAATGGCTACAGGGGGTGACCTTTTTCTCCTTCTCGAATAAGATCAGGGCATCAACTCATCGGAGAAGATGGATTAAACTCGTACGACGAGAGACAGCATGGGCACCGAACAAGTACACTCGGATATGTTCAAGCCCTTTTTTGCCAGGCGGTGACTGTCCGACGCTGTTTCCGTACAACAACTTTAAAATGCCCTCCACTCTAAAGTAATGACCATTTACACATATACTATATTTCTCATTGATTTTTTAAGTCCTTGTAAACTTTATTTTGTTATGATTTAGTGTGTTCGGATCTATAAATAGATTTCTGGTTTGTCATGGCGGGAGGACGAAAAGCCGACTGTACTGCAGTATGAATATATTTGTATATCAAAACTATTGTAAAAGTATTTAGCACTTCTTGTGAATATAAATCCACAAATTTTGAATACTAGAATCTAATTAATTTACATGTTTGTTCTATTTTTGCAAATAAAACATAATCTGTTTCTAAGACACTGCACCTGAAAACTATCAATTATATTAATTTTTTAGATCTACTCAAAACTCATCACTTGACCTGGCCTTGGATGAGAAGAAACCCACCAAAGAGCTCTCAGCTGTTATGCCTGATTTATCAGGAAGCACAGACTTTGCCTCCATACCCTATACAGTTGGAGAGATCACAGTCCTTCAACCAACGAGTAAAATAGTCTTTTCAAAGGTACATAATTCGTACATAATTCTTAGTTTTACATGACAAATTTAATTGAAAATGTCTTTTGAATAGTTTGTATAAAGAATGAATATTTTCTGTTGATTAATTACATATTTTTTAAAGAGCTAATAGATCTTGTGACTCAAGGTGTATTTTTATATTTTCCTCCAGGTGCAATAGAGTCAAAAAAACACCCATCGTCAGTGACGATCATGACTATGTCATGAAGGACGCAGAGAAGAGCCAGATGTGTGAGGCATGAACTCAGACAGATCTGACAATGTCAGACGTTCATAACATGAATGAGGACCTTAAAAGTAAAACTGAATAAATAGATGACAAGGAAACTCTATTAAGGGACTTGTTTCTGGAAAATGTTGTTAAAGATGATGAACATGTAAGGTTTTATACAGGCTTACCATCTTGTACTGTTTTATTGGGTGTCTTTAAAATACTTGTTTCTAAATGTTCACTTTTGAACTATTGGAATGGCAATACTGCTGCATGTGACATAACAAATAATTGTAGATCTCGTCCTGGTCAAAGTAGAAAGTTGACAATGTATCAAGACTTTTTTCTCACTCTTGTTCGTCTGAGATTAGGATTTCTTCAGTATTTTGTAGCAGATGTTTTTGGATTATCAAAGTCACGTGTAAGTCAGATATTTGCTACATTGGATTACTGTTATGTCTCAAACCTTTGATAATGTATTGAAATGGCCATCAAAACTGCACCTTAAGAAATATATGCCATTGTCTTTCAAGCAACTTTATCCTAGAACACGGGCCATAATTGACTGTACAAAGTTCTGTTTTCAAAAACCTAGATCACCATCAGCCCAAGCTACTACTTACAGTTCATACAAATCTAGAAATACTGGAAAATGTTTACTTGCCATATCACCATCTGGTACTTTCACGTCCCTGACTTGTATGGTGGTAATGCTTCTGATAGGTATATTTACAGAGCATTCAGGGGTTTTAGACTTAATTGAAGCTGAAGATGATATCATGGCAGACAGAGGTTTCAATATTCGTGATTTATTGACTAGAAAGTGAGCTACCCTAAATATGCCACCATTTACTCGTAAATGCACATTGGGTAAGAAAAAGAGACTTAATGTGAGTGAAATAAAAAAGACGAGAAACATTGTTAAACTTAGAATTCATGTGGAGAGAGCTATAAATGATGAGCGGTAAATGGTGAATTCTATTGGAAAATTATGCTGTGTCTGACATGGTTAAATGTCTTTTGAATGTTGAGAGGATACCACTACTATCCCAGATTTACTTTCCTTGTTGGCAGACACTCAGTAATTGACCATGAAACAATAATCAGAAACGTCATGATTCTGGTCCACAGACGTAAACAGGAAACACGCAGAACCACTAACCATACGCCTTCCATTCTACCGCTAACCAGAACCCAGGATTTGCGTGTCACTTTACTCGTCACGAGAAAAACGACAGTAAATCGAACCACAACTTGAACTGCATAAATCAGCTGTATATATTCACACACGTCGCAAGGTGAAACATTCCACCTTTATCACCACAATGAATAATAGCAGAAGGGAAGATATGTGACACAACAACTACTCTTGTAACCGTCATTTCAGCTGCACCGGAAAGGTGATCTAAATTTGGCCCCTTGAGTCAAACCAGGAGCGTGAATAACGTATCTATGACATCAAACTGTCATTTATATTACCCATCTTTTCACGTTTCATTGTATAATGTCTTTCAACTGTATCAATTTTCATTCCATTTAACACAATTAAATTAGTATCATCTTCAAAAGAACGCTATCGATTGTGATCTCAGTTTGATAAAAAATGTGTCACTGCAGTTCCGTTCAACATGTCGAGAATCAACAGACCCCCAGAAGCAACCTAACTACTTTTGACCTTAAACCCTTAATCGTATTTGTATTGGGAATGATTAACATGATCCAAACACTTTAATCAAACATATGAAATAAAGGCTCGGTTGATCAGTACCTCTTGAAAAAGAAACACAATGGCTCCACTTCCGGTTCCGCTTTGCGACTCAATTTTCGCCATGATTGAACCCATCAAACGCTGGTTATGTCTACCGGTGCTTGCGCACAGTGAAAGGCGGCATTGTTTCGCTGTCTAGTCCATCTGATTCATGTAATGTACTTTCAATCAAGGTAATAGTTGGCACATTTCATTATTTGACGCAAAGATGCATGTATATTTTGCTATGCATTCTTGGCATAACAAACTCTGGTTATGATCTTAGAGTTGCGTTTCTGATTATTTATTGATACAATTTCTGACAGCTGCATTGCTTTATTTCTCCGCCCTCGATGACTAGTTCTGTAGAGTTCCTCGGGGTCACGGGCAATGTTTCTATTTCAGTTCGTCGAGTACATAAATATAACACAAGCCGCCATAAAAGCTATTTAAAAGGTATTATAATAAGTCGCGAGAACTTTTTAAAATATCAGTAAGTGCCGTGGCCGTCAATGAATGTCTGAAGATCTATCGATTTAATAAACTGTTGCAAATATGTATTACCAAGTTTTAGATGTAGGTCGATAAGCGTGTTCATCATGGATGTATAAATACCAGTCACTTCAACACTTTACGCTGTATGTGTGAGAGAAATATTTGTAAGACACGAAGTAGACATTTAAGATGCAAGTTTCAAATACACTATTTATGATGTTTCCAAATGATTTCAATTTCAATTCAAAAGGTTTTTTCCCTTCTTGTATCTTTATGAGAATTTTAACATATCTTTGTCAGCAATTCGGTTATATGCAAGTATGATTTTATAAAATGTATAATTCAATTTGAAATTGTGACATATGGGTTCCCAGCTGTGTCAGATCGTATCGCCCTTCTGGTGTCAATAGTAACTTCGCAACAGTGTTTTCTGCTTTATTACTGGCATGTTGAAGATGCAGCACATACCTTGTCCTAGAAGCGGATTAAACTTCTTCCTCGTGTTTGCTCAAATTACACAAATTACAGGTTTAATCAATTCCAATCAATACCCGTCTTGAGCTTTATTTTCCTTTCTAAAACTATCAGTGAATACAGTATAGGTTACTGTAAAGTACTTAAATCAGAATCTTGCAAATATAACTGGAAAAAGGTATTATGCCTATGAAGACGTTCACCAGAAGGTAATGCTCTAATCATTGGAATTGTACCAGGATAAGATATCCATAGTATTGTGAAAATCAGGAGAACAAAATAATAAACAACAGTTAATAATAGAATATTAAGGGAATTTTATACAATACATATATCAATCAAACAGACCCCATTGTGCCATTTAATGTGAATAACACAATAGTAATTACCTCTTGCTACATTCGCTTTAAGGATCTGCCGTATTTCCGTCTAATGCTGAGGGCAAACGTTATTAATTTAGACCACTAAAATACCCGTCGTTTACTCGCCACCAGGCTGCTGATTTTCCGACTGTCTGTCTGTCAGACCACCTATCGCGTATTCAGTCACAATCATTTGCATCGCAGTGGTCACGCGCGCTCTCTGACATTAAGATAAGTAATCTTTTTCTGGAACAAACATTTCAATGGGGGTACACTCTAAGAGCTCCCGGGTCTCCTTGTGCTTCGAACTCTACCCCCGGCCGGACCTTGAAGAGAACCACTAATTTGTTCTCGCAACATTAACACTCATGTCCTTATAATGTTTGGTAATGTGTTTGGTGCAGCTGATGCCGAAGGTCTTCCTCTTTTCTTTGAATATGTCGAGGAGAACAGTCTGAAGTAGTGTACACATAATGTTAAGGGCATGGTTTGGACAATTTATACCAATTAAAGTACTATGATGAACTGTAAGGAATCATAGACAAAGTGTTCATATTATCATACTTAGACTTTATCCTAGTCAGAATTTCCATCCTGACAAAACGCTTTCTTAAGACGTTTATACGATATTAACAAAATACAGCCCTTGACCAAAGATGATCTTCTAGCTGCCGGTAAAGGATAGACGTATTGTGGAATTTCTGTTCCCCTGAATTGAAAGTAATCTCATGGACTACGGTTGGCAAGATTAAACAATAGTGTCAACGACACAAAGGGTTATTGTGCGTCTGTTACCAACTATTTTACTCAGGAGATCACATCTGGAACAAACCTACCACTGGCCACCAGTCTTGATTGGCGAATTGTCACCATGTCTCCAGTTTACAGTCGATTAGCAATGAAGGTGTGACATTAGATTCCCCATGTAATGAAGCTCTATCAGTTCGTTTTCCATTCAGTCGCTTAATTCACCAATTTTACCCTTGATTCTGTTCACATTTTGCGTGAAAAGTACAATACAATCTGATCGAACAATATTTGTAAAGTAGTTACCTAAATGTGTATATGTTGTGCTTTCATATGACATTCCAAATTCATTTTCCATAAGAGATTCAAGGCATTTAAGAAAACAGCCTCGCTCTTCTAAAATATACGTTAGTTGTCACTTCACATAGCGGTATTCTGGTTACAATTTGAAACTTTGCATTCGATTTTAACCATCTATTTTTTTAAATGTTTGAATGAAATAACCTCGGAAGATTTATGTCCATTGTGTGATGTTTGAACCAAAATTGGAAATCCCGAGAACAACTAAACTAAGTAATGTCTAAGAGGCAAATACAACGATGGCATCTCACTGAGAGGCTATTAGGACACACTTTGATTTTCCAGGAAGTAGTAATCTCGAATTTGATGACTGTGACAGTTTTAATCAGTGCGGATGCCACGAAGGAAATGTACAAAAAAGATGAATTTCGATTTCTCTTCAAGACTTGTCAGAAATGTTGAAAACTTCACCCCTCTCCAGCAGTAATTGAATTCCGTGCTAAAACAGTTCAGCTCTTAAACATTACAAGTGGCAATTTCAAAATTTCACCCCGTTGCAGACCTAATTTGGATCATTACACACAATCACATCCCGTTGCTTGGAATGTTAGACTCCGAACGGCGAAATAGGGCCCGCATGAAGAGAGGTGTTGAGAGAGTTCGATTTACGTACGGCTCCGTCTACATTGATTTGAGGAAGGTGGTTTAAAAAAATCCAACTCTACCGGCTACCATTCTGATTTCTAGTTTCCCTTTCTATTAAATCTTAATGTGGAGTCTCACTTCAGTGAAACCCACGAGCACAGTTCAAGTATCGACGGTTTAGTGATCATATTCAGAGCGAAATCCTAATACAAAACAGGAAATTGATAAGTATTGTGTTGTGCTATTCCTAATGATGCCTATTGTGGTGGTTATATTCTAATGTAACTCAAAAGAAACATCCGTTTATACATACAAACTGACTTTTGGAGAATTGTGGGACGTCTAGCCCGGACAAAGAATTGTGGGACATCTACATTCCTTTAGCGCGGACAAAGGGACAGACTGTGTGTGAGCTGCTGACATGTATGAGTAAATAATGAAAACAATAGAAAGTGAAAATGTTTTAATTCAATCTGGGTCTAGATTTAGCCACTTAGCCACTGTTGGGATTGCAGGAGGAGGAATTTCCAGTCCGTCATGCTCCCATTCTTCAATGAATAATGCACAGTATATGACCCAGACGTAGCAGATGTATATTCCCGAAGTACATTCCCTGTCAAGATGTCGTCTGCTTCTGGACAATCACGAGAAGCTGTCGTCTGCCTCTGAGCGTGGTCACGAGAACTGGACTATGCTGAAATCGATCTGCAGGATTCGGTGTCAGTTGTGACTCTATAACAACTTTCAGATGGTTACTCAGTACTTGCATCACTCCTACATGATATTATGTAAGGTCTCTTTCATTCAATAATGCATGTATTACTTGGACAAACATCGGTCCATCACAGTGACTGATTTATTAATGGGACTACCAGACGTTCGTCGGCAGTTGATTTGGACTTAAGGTTTACAAGCTGATTCGGCAGTGACGATTTATCGCATTTCCTCCATGTTGTTTCGACAAATGAATCGAAGGCAATGGTTACCAAAGTCTTTATGTCTAGACTCCTAAAGAAATGCACTTCGTATGACTGACTTACCAAACAGGACACCGTCAGCGGTCCTCCACTACCTCGGAAGATGACAGGCAGTGTGGTTTGAACTTACACTGAGTATAACAATCTTGATTCGAAAACGATGTCTCTCACACAGTTCACACCAATGTAACCACGCGTCAGTTGCCAAAGACTGTGAGGTTCTTGAGATACAATCCTGTAACAGGAAATGGAAGGAGCACTATGTTCAAAAATCACCCAGGTTTAATTTCGAGTTCAGTTGAGTAATTGGTATTTGCTTTGAATATGCTGTAATGCTTGGCTCTCGGTTTTCACATCTAGAGGTCAAGAGACCCTATGAAAAATACGTTTTCTTGGATGAAGAAGCGTTTTAATGAAAGGAGCGGCAGGTAGGAAGGACAGCACTTTTTGGCAACAACTCTTCTCGAATGATGAGTCCGTCTATAATCATGTACTACATCCTGAGATATATTTCTGTCACCATCTGCATACGAATGATTGATACGAAATACAAGTTCCCGCATCTCCTTTAACTACCAAATACCAAAAATAGCACACAGCCAGAATCCGAAACGACAGCACCTATCGCGTATTCAGTCACAATCATTTGCATCGCAGTGGTCACGCGCGCTCTCTGACATTAAGATAAGTAATCTTTTTCTGGAACAAACATTTCAATGGGGGTACACTCTAAGAGCTCCCGGGTCTCCTTGTGCTTCGAACTCTACCCCCGGCCGGACCTTGAAGAGAACCACTAATTTGTTCTCGCAACATTAACACTCATGTCCTTATAATGTTTGGTAATGTGTTTGGTGCAGCTGATGCCGAAGGTCTTCCTCTTTTCTTTGAATATGTCGAGGAGAACAGTCTGAAGTAGTGTACACATAATGTTAAGGGCATGGTTTGGACAATTTATACCAATTAAAGTACTATGATGAACTGTAAGGAATCATAGACAAAGTGTTCATATTATCATACTTAGACTTTATCCTAGTCAGAATTTCCATCCTGACAAAACGCTTTCTTAAGACGTTTATACGATATTAACAAAATACAGCCCTTGACCAAAGATGATCTTCTAGCTGCCGGTAAAGGATAGACGTATTGTGGAATTTCTGTTCCCCTGAATTGAAAGTAATCTCATGGACTACGGTTGGCAAGATTAAACAATAGTGTCAACGACACAAAGGGTTATTGTGCGTCTGTTACCAACTATTTTACTCAGGAGATCACATCTGGAACAAACCTACCACTGGCCACCAGTCTTGATTGGCGAATTGTCACCATGTCTCCAGTTTACAGTCGATTAGCAATGAAGGTGTGACATTAGATTCCCCATGTAATGAAGCTCTATCAGTTCGTTTTCCATTCAGTCGCTTAATTCACCAATTTTACCCTTGATTCTGTTCACATTTTGCGTGAAAAGTACAATACAATCTGATCGAACAATATTTGTAAAGTAGTTACCTAAATGTGTATATGTTGTGCTTTCATATGACATTCCAAATTCATTTTCCATAAGAGATTCAAGGCATTTAAGAAAACAGCCTCGCTCTTCTAAAATATACGTTAGTTGTCACTTCACATAGCGGTATTCTGGTTACAATTTGAAACTTTGCATTCGATTTTAACCATCTATTTTTTAAATGTTTGAATGAAATAACCTCGGAAGATTTATGTCCATTGTGTGATGTTTGAACCAAAATTGGAAATCCTGAGAACAACTAAACTAAGTAATGTCTAAGAGGCAAATACAACGATGGCATCTCACTGAGAGGCTATTAGGACACACTTTGATTTTCCAGGAAGTAGTAATCTCGAATTTGATGACTGTGACAGTTTTAATCAGTGCGGATGCCACGAAGGAAATGTACAAAAAAGATGAATTTCGATTTCTCTTCAAGACTTGTCAGAAATGTTGAAAACTTCACCCTCTCCAGCAGTAATTGAATTCCGTGCTAAAACAGTTCAGCTCTTAAACATTACAAGTGGCAATTTCAAAATTTCACCCCGTTGCAGACCTAATTTGGATCATTACACACAATCACATCCCGTTGCTTGGAATGTTAGACTCGAACGGCGAAATAGGGCCCGCATGAAGAGAGGTGTTGAGAGAGTTCGATTTACGTACGGCTCCGTCTACATTGATTTGAGGAAGGTGGTTTAAAAAAATCCAACTCTACCGGCTACCATTCTGATTTCTAGTTTCCCTTTCTATTAAATCTTAATGTGGAGTCTCACTTCAGTGAAACCCACGAGCACAGTTCAAGTATCGACGGTTTAGTGATCATATTCAGAGCGAAATCCTAATACAAAAACAGGAAATTGATAAGTATTGTGTTGTGCTATTCCTAATGATGCCTATTGTGGTGGTTATATTCTAATGTAACTCAAAAGAAACATCCGTTTATACATACAAACTGACTTTTGGAGAATTGTGGGACGTCTAGCCCGGACAAAGAATTGTGGGACATCTACATTCCTTTAGCGCGGACAAAGGGACAGACTGTGTGTGAGCTGCTGACATGTATGAGTAAATAATGAAAACAATAGAAAGTGAAAATGTTTTAATTCAATCTGGGTCTAGATTTAGCCACTTAGCCACTGTTGGGATTGCAGGAGGAGGAATTTCCAGTCCGTCATGCTCCCATTCTTCAATGAATAATGCACAGTATATGACCCAGACGTAGCAGATGTATATTCCCGAAGTACATTCCCTGTCAAGATGTCGTCTGCTTCTGGACAATCACGAGAAGCTGTCGTCTGCCTCTGAGCGTGGTCACGAGAACTGGACTATGCTGAAATCGATCTGCAGGATTCGGTGTCAGTTGTGACTCTATAACAACTTTCAGATGGTTACTCAGTACTTGCATCACTCCTACATGATATTATGTAAGGTCTCTTTCATTCAATAATGCATGTATTACTTGGACAAACATCGGTCCATCACAGTGACTGATTTATTAATGGGACTACCAGACGTTCGTCGGCAGTTGATTTGGACTTAAGGTTTACAAGCTGATTCGGCAGTGACGATTTATCGCATTTCCTCCATGTTGTTTCGACAAATGAATCGAAGGCAATGGTTACCAAAGTCTTTATGTCTAGACTCCTAAAGAAATGCACTTCGTACGACTGACTTACCAAACAGGACACCGTCAGCGGTCCTCCACTACCTCGGAAGATGACAGGCAGTGTGGTTTGAACTTACACTGAGTATAACAAATCTTGATTCGAAAACGATGTCTCTCACACAGTTCACACCAATGTAACCACGCGTCAGTTGCCAAAGACTGTGAGGTTCTTGAGATACAATCCTGTAACAGGAAATGGAAGGAGCACTATGTTCAAAAATCACCCAGGTTTAATTTCGAGTTCAGTTGAGTAATTGGTATTTGCTTTTGAATATGCTGTAATACTTGGCTCTCGGTTTTCACATCTAGAGGTCAAGAGACCCTATGAAAAATACGTTTTCTTGGATGAAGAAGCGTTTTAATGAAAGGAGCGGCAGGTAGGAAGGACAGCACTTTTTTGGCAACAACTCTTCTCGAATGATGAGTCCGTCTATAATCATGTACTACATCCTGAGATATATTTCTGTCACCATCTGCATACGAATGATTGATACGAAATACAAGTTCCCCGCATCTCCTTTAACTACCAAATACCAAAATAGCACACAGCCAGAATCCGAAACGACAGCATCTATGACACGTTTGCCGGACCATAGAAGACGCCATTGAATGATAATCATATGATGGGTGGTTTAAGAGAGTCATATTGGGGAAGATTATCAATTATAAAGCCAACGTCAACTGAGTAGAATTCTGTTCCGTTGACTGTAAGGACTACGCCAGAAGGAACCACTGAATCTCTGATATACGAGAATATCAATAAAAAATATAGACTACAACTACACTGTGAGTGATTGTGTGCGTGCGTGCGTGCGCGCGCGCGCAAGTAAGAAACAGCCCATATTAGTTCATGCAGCACTTTGGGTCCTGAGGCCTCAAGTGCATTTTTGCTTCTTTGTTGTTATGGCGGCGGTCTGTACATAATTCAATCTTTACGTGACAATCCAGTGATCAACAGTATGAGCATCGATGTACGCAACTGGGATACGATGACATGTGTCAACCAAGTCAGCGAGCCTGACCACCCGATCCCGTTTGGTTTCTCCTGCGACAATCAAGGATTGCTTTTCTAAAGAGGATCTTCATGGGTCGGGCTCAACTGTCACTTCTCGCTGATGAGATGCTACCACGCTGAAGATGGAGAAGTTGCGGTGCGGATCACCAGGGATCATATTGTACTGCCATTACGTGAGCTCGTATTATCTAATGCAGAATATAATACCCCCGACGCGACTAAGTTGCCACGGACATTCCATGAGATTTCAATTTACGTCCATTTTATGAATAGCTAGTGTACTGATGACCTCTATTACCCGACATGGGGATGGAATTTGTCCGCAAATTGAGTCAATTCGTTTTTGTAAAATACGATTTGTCTGAAGAAACCTTCTCACACTATTTTGTTACTGTGCAACTGGGTACAGAATTCAATTTAAGAGCATTCCCCATACTGTGAAAAAAAAGTGACCATCAATTCTCACTGTCAATAAACAGCAGGTGTTGGAAAGCATTTCTACATTTCAAATCACATCACATTAGAAAGCAGATCTGTTTTCATGAAAGCTGTACTTTATCAATAAGAGCACATCTACTTCCATATTTCGTAAGTTGGATTCAAACAAAGAAAAACAAAAACCAAACCCACTAATCATGGCGTGACGTGACCAAAGGACATATAGCCATGGCGATTTTTAAGCAGAATTCCCAAACCCTTATCTCACACGACACAGTCCTTACCAAATACGATAATCTATTACACAAGAAAACACAACCCATATACAACATTACTGCACACCTACACACCTTACCAGATACGACATAACCCTTACACGGCGCTGTCCTGACATAACACCCCAACCTTTCACGATACAACCATTACCCAACATGTCAGAATCCTTACATCAAAAAACCATAGCCCTTAATTATCATGTCCAAACCCTCACCCAAATCCACATACTTGCAACACGACATTTATCAAAACAAATAATCATTCTCTGCACTGACAATAAAACACACTCAACATAAATGTGCACCCCTCGTGTTACCTAAGAGCCATTGCAATTTCCCCAAGATGATCTTGGTTAGAATATGTCTAGGGTGAACCCGGCGGTAAAGCTCGCTGGCTTGGTTTTATGTATGACATCGTGTCTCATGTGTCTAAATCTATGCACATGATGTAAATCATTGGACTGTCAGGTCCAGACTTTTCATTGGAAAGAAAATGCAAACAAGCAAACAAACCAGCAACAGTGTCTCAACTCAACACGTTCTGAAACTAAGAGACAGAATGTGAAACAAGACACATCAGAAAAAATACAGAGATGAAAGAAATTTTGAGAAGAAAAGTAAAACGTTTCAATTTTGTAATCGTATAGCATAATCTAAGTATTAAGCAGTCACCCCCAACGATCTTTATTTGACTCAAATAACAAGCACTTCAGAACTCTTAATTTTAGTGACAGTCGCTTATCTATGAGATGAAACAACCTGAGCTTCTTGTTATCGGGAACACCGTATTGTGGGAAAATGACACTTTCGAAGTAAGTGCTAGACTCTAAAAGATATATCCAGCTTGAGTCATCGATGTGGTCCGGGGATGTGCATCTTAAATCTTAACGTTATCTGCCCTTTGACGAACGGTTCCAATATTTCTGGACCCATTGCAATTAAGAATCAGTTCGCGAGGTTTCCCATCGAGAGAAAAAAGCTCTTTCATCCGGTATTGATGTAGGTAAACTGGACCTCAAAGTGCAACATAATCACTGTCCAAAATTGAAAGTGTCATTTTTGAGGATTTGATCCTAAATGGGATTCTTTTTGTTACAGAACTCAGTAGAATTTGAACGTGAGTTGAAGTATATGTGACCGATTAGCAACGATTTATCATGAAACAAACAATAGTGAGTGCAATGTACTCTACAATTGCTGGAAAGACTAATTTGGTGGTAAAACGTAATATGCTGAAAGGAAAGACGGAAGACAAAATTATCCAACCCGTGAATACAATAAATGCACCATCTGAATTAAAATTGCAATAAATAAGACTATATTCAATTGTTCATGCTATTTCTTACGTTATCCCTCAATAAATTTTAGTTTGATTCAGGAGTTAAACACCTTCTGTGTTTCCAATGAAGATTCCCTGCAACTTTTACCATGCATTTTTTATGAAACAGTGGTTTCAAATGTTAAATCAAGCACAGTTAAATTTTCCAGAAACCCAGCTTAAGAACGAAAAAACCAGCATCTTTCTAACTTGTCTAACAACCAAATCAAACGGAAAATATTTGTTCCAAGTCATTGCGTGAAGTATCAATGTCTGGTAGGTCGTGTGGTAGCTGTTTCATAAGGTGTGATTTTGCGATTTACCTATTCGAATCGACCAAAACTCACGATACAATAATAACTAAAAGCTAATAAATAAGAAGGCACTAGGATTACGTTTCACAAAAATATTGATAATAATTGTACGGAAGCAAATTAATGATTTATTGGGGCAATACAAATCGTTTGTCGAGCATTGATGATCGATAAATATGATATGTTAAGATAATTACAAACATAATTTGTCACAGTAGTGATAATAAGGCCAGCTCATAACAACAATCTATCCAGCTGGAGTATCAAGGGAGAACATATCGGGAATATTGTGATTGCAACTAATGATTCATTTCGTGTGGACGATTAATTTGAATAATTTATGAGCTAGCACACTTATCAGTATGCCTGGTAAGTCCGGTGCAAATGTCAAATGTTTGCATTAAATTAGAAACATGGATGTTGCATCTGTCAAGGCTGAAGAGTGTCTGTTCTATGCAATGTGTCTTTTGTTGATCTACTGTGTTCAATTCGTGATTGGTCCCGAGGTTTTCAAAATAAAAAACAGATTTCTACAAACACACTTTTCCGCAAGAACTGCAATTTAAGACCCTCTTATATATGAACATGGAATTTTGGACATGGTTATTTTCTTTTATATTGTTTTCTTTTTTAATCTTTAGAATCCTTAAGGCTTTCCAGTGCGCCTAAAGAGGCTACTGGCTCTTCCGAGAAAGAATTCCCTCTCCCGAACTCCGAAACGGAAGCTCATGCAGGTTGCTTAACAAAAGTTGACAACCTCTTGAAGAATCTTATCTTTTCCATATCCTGTCCCGCTAGAAATTTCACGATGACCTTGTTGGCCTACCCTTCCCAGGATTCCTGTCCTGCTTTAACTTCCAGAGCACAGTCACACCTGAGTTGTACTGAACAAATCTCTCGATCCGCTTGTCTCTGTCACTGATCGTTTCACCAGTTGGGAAGATGTCCTTTGCGATGCTACCCTACACACCTTGGATAATCGCATCATCAGTTGATAATTGAATGCCCTCATAGACATGTAGCATGTGCTCATTGGATCATATTATTGCTGTTTCCTGTGTTTTTGCTTCGTCTAGAGGATGTGCATTCTATTTGGCTGCATTATGATATCAGCACCAAATTTCACTGAAATAACCCAGCATTTATGATTTGATGTTATACCCCGACCTCATGTTCTTTCGACGCGCTGTCTCAAAATAGTTAAATGAAGCTTTTTTGTAACTTTGAAACTGAAAGTGATTGATTTTCAAACGAAGCTTGCTTGTTTTGACAACTCTGTTGTCTGGGTATTTTAATACTTTGCCTTTATGTAAAGAGCAAGAGCGAGAGAGAAGTACTTTCGATGTATAGCATGCATGCATATTAAATGCAGTCATCCATGTGGGAACGAAATGGGTCTTTGGTATGGCCTTTGGGGGGCAAATTAGGACCCTTTGTTTAGCAAGGGTGGAAACTATATTTCTACAGTTACTTATGCCTCATGAAGATTATATAGCATTAAAAAGAGAATATACAAAGCATACCTTTCATACACGTCTCGAAATATCATATACTGGATTATCAACATGGGCCCAAAATACAAATCATACCGTCACCCGAAATAGATTCTGTTTGGCGTTTCCATGTCCTGTCCTTTCCTGCAATATTTTAATTGTACAGGGTATTTACAGTACCACATGCACTGAAAGTTGATAGCTTCGGTGGAATTACTACTTAATATTGTAAAAATCTCGATATTGCAGCAGTCCATATTGCAGCTCACACGTTAAGTCTTAAGTTCGTATTCAACAGGTTACACGCTTCTTATAAGTGTTCAAGTGTTCAGGTGTCTCAAATTAAAAGCAGAACCTTCCGAGTAAAATATCAGCAACTTCGCCAAAATCATAGTAATAGAACTGATTAGGTTACATGCAGCAACAGTGGTGGTTTTGGTTGTTGTTTGACGCCACACTCAGCAATAGTCCAGCTGAATGATTGTGGCCTGTTACTAATCGAGCCTGGGTCAGACAATCCAGTGACTCATATCATTAGCATCATCTATGCAGTTGAGACACGATGACATGACTCCACAAGTCAGCGAGCCGGACCATCCGATCCAGTTAGTCGCCTTTGACAACGATCGTCGGTTGCCGAAGATCAATTCTAACCCAGATCTTCATGGGCCAGGAGTAATATAGTACGCTACAGCAATAGTGGTAGAAGTATCAGTGATGGTGTTGATGAGTACATTGTTGTAATCATAAAACACAGGCTGTGTATGTCTAACCTGAAGCTGAGAGTGGAGACTACAGTATATAGTCAGATCCCCGAATATGTTGTCAACAGCTTATGTCCCAACAACATGGATGTAAAACATCATTCTTCTTCTATTACTGAAAGTCTCTCCAGTTTCCATGTTTAAGATCGTTCGGACTCTCACCCGAGAAGGAAGTTAATTCTTCTTGTCATGAAGGATGAGTGTATGCAATAATTGATCGCCCTGTCAGCAGACTGGTGGTCGCATGTCCGTCTCTGTCATACTCATACAAAATGTATTGAAACGGCTTTGAGGGACATGGCGACACGTGAATGTTTTGTGGAAATTATCCCCTACAGTCCTGAAGAATTTCTCCTCCTCGCCTATCACACGATCTCTTCAGACGCTTTCTTCTGTTTAAAAAAGTTGGCTTCTTTTACGCGATGTGTCGATTTAGGTCCCATTTGTCTCGCTTGTGTTTTATAAGTGATCATGCCCTTGTAAAAAAATGACATGTGCAGCTCCCTCAGGTCGTGTGAGCTGATGAGTAAATGGCAGGAATACATTTCATATTGCTTACAGTTACGACTCGCCGAGTTAGTGTGCTTAGTTTGCTTTTTGTTCTTTGCCTTTGTGAGCCAATATTAGGACAGAGTCTAAGAAGATACGTTATTTCTGCCGTACTGTAACGATGACACACGTCACACAAGTCAGCCATTGTGGTCATCCGATCCATATTTGTTGGTTCTTACAAGCATCACATTGTGGTTACTCGGTCGAGTCAGGATCCGATTTATGAACAAAGTCTGTACCTTCGTACAAAAACATAGACTGCTATTTTAGTCAGGGCATATGAATTACACACGCACGCAAAAACATTCATACATACTTACACAAGTGCGTAAGTACATACATCGCAATACAATTCCAGCTAACACTACTCAAAAGTACTTTCGTGTTCTGAGGAGCATGGACCATTGCTCATAATATAACCCACTCGTTTGTCTGGCCCAGATATATACTGCTCACATTGTTGTGGTTGGAATATATATGAGTGAGTGAGTTAATATTTAGCGTCACATCGGCAATATTGCAGCCATATCGTGACGGGAACAATTTTAATTTTTATCAATATTAAAATCAATAAATTTAGAAAGTAAAAAGCTGTCACCGAAGGACAGTAAAAATATTAGATTATCGCAGCTCTTAATTTAAAACCAGTACTCTATCATAAAAATAAATCACTAGAGACAACAGTACAAGGAATATATATGACTGTGTCGTTAAACAGTATTCAACAAAGTAACTTTTCTGATTCCTTACAGGTTCCTTTCGCTTAAAATCATGAAACAGAGCAGCTGTCAGTAAAAGGTCATGCATGTCAGATACACTCTGATGGATTGTCATCAGGATATAGGAGCTTCATATTGTCGACGTGATAGTTACGAAGACTACAGAATAGGTAAGTAATATACCATAATGGTGTTTACATTTTTGAATGTTGATGACCTGTGCTCCAGTTAATGTATGTGCGTTACAGTAGTTTTAGTGCTACGATAGCTTTGCCCAATTTGGCCTTGATCCTGAGCACCGGAATTGAATTATGTTCCTGTAGTTTGCCAGATACGAATTCCCCCAAACTTAACGATGGAACGTTAAACCACTGGGAGGAGCTACGTAACGACGCCTAACGGTTGGGTTTTCTCTATTTAAGCCATCAACAATTACAGTTAAAAAGCCCAGGTTATTTACGTTTGCGATGGACCTCCAATGTCCGATAAAGTCACAGTCGCCAGTAACGTAAGCCCACACAGAGTATGGGACTGATATATACCTACGTGAAAGGTATTGACAAAATGGATTTGGAACCTTCATGCTCCTGACATATATAAATATTTAGCTGGGATTTGGATTATTGGCTGGGACAGTTTATGGGGTGTCTAAAATTATTGAATTTGTCCGAATTGTTACCTTGTTTCATGTTGTCGCTGTGTGTACATTTCAATCTGCACTTCACCACCTCAATTAAGCATCAGAGTTAGCTTCGATTGAGTCTTCATACCGTGATGGATCACCACAATCAACAGTGCACATCATAGTTTGTTTAAAGAGCTTTGTGTTTACTTCAAACCAAAATGAAGTTTTTATGGTACCGTTATGTTTTCCTCTTGACAATTACATTTGAAAGAATCTCAGCTCGTTCTAGAATACCAGAAGCAGTGATTGTGCCACTCCATACACAGACTGATCTGACGTTGATGTATGGCCTCACAGCAGCAGCAGTTGCAGAGGATGTTTCACACTCACTCATTGTCAACGACGTTTAAACAACGCCGATGTGTATGTAAATACAGGGAGAATGAAGTAATGCTGTCCTTTGCACATTAAAAATGTCATGTGTTATACTGTGTTTTTCTTGAATTACAATTTTCTCGTATAATAACAATGGAAACGGAAGTACTTGACAGAACCTTTTCTTGGAACCTTTACCTTGGAATCTATGGAACGAATGGTTTTCCTATAACTAGGTCACGGTGAGCACTAATTATACATAGTTGCTCTTAACCCAGCAGCGATTTTTAAGCGTGTTGGCATACATATAAACGTCTTGTCAAAACGCTTCCCTCTCTGCTTTGCCATTTTACGGCCAGGGGAATCTGTTTCGGCAGATAATCGAGACCGGTTGGTCTCTGGTTTTGATGTATAACATTTACATGCGTTTTGTACAATACGTAAGCCTGATGTGGAAAGCTAATTGCATATAAACGTCGACGTACAGGCTTAAAACGCCGTCAATACGTGCCATTGATGTCTGGTAAAGCAAACAGACAAATAAATATTGGCAATGATCAGCGAAAAACCTTTGATGAATAGTTCTTCCAATTTGTACGCAGCTGGTCTCATAGACCGTCTAATTTCGTTAACCACATTTAAACAATTACCTTGACCTCAGATTATACCATTGTCACTTGTATGTTAATATACACACCGTCAAAAGAAACGCGAAATTCATCAATATCTACTGTGACGTAAATCTACCATGTTGAAGAGGTTTCTGATATGTAATTGATTCCGTAAATACTGTTTTTCACGGCAAAAGAAATATGTTTACCACAATAACAGCATGCGTGACGTCACACATCATTAAAATGTGAACTCAATGGTTTTCATTTTGCCCGTGCAGAGACAGGTCGTGAGTTAGAATTGCATTGTTTGCATAATGTTCTTGTTCTTACGATGCTACTTAAGGAACGGATACTGCTAAAACGTCTGCATTCGCATTTTCATGCAACGGTGAGCATGCCACGTTTAAGTGCAAACGAACGCCAGAGAGCAATAGGGAATATTGAGGCAGGTTGGAGCATCCAACGCGTCGCCAGTCATTATGGAACACATCAATCTACCATCTACAGACTGCTGGACCGCTATCAGCAGACAAACACCGTCGCTGACTACCCTCGTAGCGGACGTCCAAGTGTAACGTCATACCGACAAGACCGCTACATTGTGACCTCTCATTTGCGAAATCGCTTTATACCAACTACCACAACAGCTCGTAACACTATAGGAACACACAATAGACCCATCAGCGACAATACTGTACTTCGCCGTCTCACTCAGGCTGTTTACGTTGCCGTCGACTATACGTTAGTTCACGTTTGACGTCAGGACATAGACTTGCTCAACTGAACTGGGCAGCAGTCCATCGCAACTGGCGCAATGGACAGTGGCAGAACATCGTCTTCTCAGATCAAAGTCGCTTTTGTATGGAAACCGCAAATGGCAGAGTGTGGATATGGCGTCGTCAAGGTGAAATATTCTCAGAACCCTGTTTTTTGGAGAGAGATCGTTAGGGAGGGCCTTCCCTCATGTTTTGGAGTGCCATAACCTGGGGACGTCATGTTCAACATGTAATCTTTCAGAACAATAGGCAAGTTCGTGGTAGGGGAGTTACTGCGCAGCGCTACATAGACGAAATGTTGAGACCAGTAATTCGTCCATTTTTAGCTTGAAGACGTCATCTTGTTTTTCAGCACGATAACGCGAGAGCGCACACAGCAAGACTGACACAGACATTCCTCTAGAACAACAACATCCAGACCATGGATTGGCCAGCTTTAAGTTCGGATTTGAATCCTATCGAACACCTCTTGGAGGAAAAACAAATTCACCAACATCGAGTACGTCCGGTTAACTTGCAACAACTGCAGCGGAGTGACGCTTACAACAACATTCCCAGGAGGTTCATTCGACGTCTCTTCAACAGCATGGGGAGGAGATGTGCAGCTGTTGCTGATGCCAATGGAGCTCACACCCGTTATTGACGTTAACGTTTATTTCCCTATAAAGGACAATTCCTAAAGGCATGCGTTATGTGGTTTCCATATTGATGTATTGGAATTTCATGTCATGTGGAGAATAAACACACTAAGTGCTTTCTATTGAAATATATTTGTCTTTTGTGAAAGTAAAGTTAGTAGAAAAAACGCCATGTTTTCACTTATTATCAGTATCATCATTTCAGACAATTCGCGTTTCTTTTGGCAGTGAGTATATTTCTCTTTTCTAGTCACGGTTGGGTTTGTGGAGCATGTGTGTTTGTTTGTTATTCAATGCCGCCCTCAACAATGTTTCAGCCATATGGCGACGGTATGTAAAATCGAGCCTGGACCAGACAATCCAGTGATAATCATGAGCATCTATCTACGCAGTCGGATACGTTGACATGTGTTAACTAAATCAGCGGGCCTGAACACCTGATCCGCTCAGTCGCCTCTTTCAGGTTGCTGAAGACCAATTTTAACCATGTAATTCCGGGAAATTCTTAGAATAGAAGAAACTGACACATACTACTTCCATCGTTCTTTTCGATGCGAATTCTATAATTCTGTTTCAGCAGCGGATGTTCAATGGTTACCGTTATTACAGGTTATATAATACAAATTTGTAACTGAATTTGTCAGTTTCATTGATCCACCGCCTACATTCTTTCAAATGACTCATAAAACATACTTTTTGACCATCACATTTACCATCTGGCCGAATCAGTTACACACCAGTAATAATAAAAGCCTGTGTAAATGATACATGAATGAGATTGAACTTTTCAACGCATCAACTACTGTAATCCTGTTTCGAGCTTTTTTATTGCATGTTTTCAGATGACAGAGATCTAAGTATGTGTTTATCAAGTTACAAGAAGAAGTGAAGAGATCATGCATCTGTTCGTGATTTCACAACCTTATTCGTGGCACAATAAATGTTTGGCCATTGAAATATTGAAACGTGTGCGATCCATACCTGCTTGTATACACTTCAATAGTAAACTAAATTTAGCTTTAGATTTACTTGCTAGCTTTTACATCTTTATCTGTGATATCCTAGTTGGTTTACTGTCATTCGTCGACAGGATTTATATATTTCAACTTTATGTATCAGGAATGTATGACTTTCTTTAGTCACGATATAGCTGAAATACCGCTGACTATAAATTTCTAACTTATTCACTCACTTTAAACGTTAACACCAAAAACAAAGAATAAGCCCAAACAGATCTTATTGTGAGTCAAACGGGTAATAGCGTTGAAAAGTAAAAGGCTGGATCAACGAAAATCAGTAAAGACACCAGGTGTTCGAGAAAGAGGTTGCATATCCCGCTGTTAGGTGAACCAAATGGTTATTATTATCATTATTATTTAACCGCACAACCACGTTAGTAAATATGACCCAACATTGTCCACGCGTACCTTTACGAACGGGTTCTTCAACATGGTTAAAATTTGTTCATACCCGTACATGCAGTTATATTACTTACACACAGCGATTGAAGGACTTAAACAATTCAACAACATGCTGGATTTGTTTCAGTTTGACATATCAAGTAAATTCAAAAGGTGCAGTTTTCTATGCTGCAAAGCACGAGACAAGCGTGGGCGTTTTCTAACACAGTCAGAAAACGTATAATAAATACTCCTCCTTCAATGTGCTGTATATATTCTCATTTTTGTCCGTATGTTAGAAGAAAGAAGAGGTTCGTCCAGAAAGGCAGGACGCCAACGACAACATTCAAGAAAACTTTGAACCAGGAAAAGAACCCATTCAGTGAGCTTGAGGCAACAGACTTTAAACTGCGTCCACCATACATTTTACAAGCACAAATAGACATTTTGGAGAACAAAAAAATCACCAGATGCAATTTATGTTAGACCCAGTCGCAGAGGGACAGACTTTGCGTTGACATTGAAAGGTCACTGTGACCTAGCAGTGTTCCGATTAGGTCCTGGTGACACTAGAGTAACCATTGTTGAACTTGAGAAATCTTTTCATAATTGATTACTTTCATCACCAGCACTAACGATGGTGTAATTGACGTCTATAACATTATTGAATTTGTCCAACATCATACACAGTTAATGATCCGTCTCTAACATTGCGTCGGAATCACATTAACTCTGCTCCTGTATTTAAAGCCACTTCTTGTTTGAGGTACTGACTCAAAACAAAAATGTGTCATCCGCTTTAAGATCAAGGTTAAGTCAGTGTTCCGAAATTGAGTTAGTCCGTTCAGGCATTTGCACAAATAAGACAAGCGATTACAATTAGGGCATATGCACACTACTTCCTGTTTATATTGATATAATCAACATTTCTTTGGCTACATTTCTGTGAAGTAGTTGCAAAGGTTTGGCATCTCAGAATAGGTTCACAGTTTCAAAATAAATACTGAAAAACGTGATTTATAAGGAACACCCGAAAGTAACAAACAGACGGAAGTTATATTTTAAAAATCAATGTGTATTTTCCATCACAAACATATCGCTATGGATATCCATTGTTGTCACAAATAACCTTTAGATTATAAAACTAGTAATTATATAAATAATATTTTAACACTGTAGTTATTGTTCCATACTCACATTGTGGTTTTAACTCTTAAAGCGCCACAACGGCATGAACAATGGAGTATGTTTTTTGATTTATTACTTCATTCTATCGATCCCTATCTGCCTCATCACGGTGTTTCTGAGTTAGTACTAAAACGTTCTGAGTGTTAGAAACATGTGAATATGTATGATACATTGAGGTACCTGAATGCAAATATATGAAACCAGTATTACAATTGCACTCAGTAAAGTGTGTGAGTGAGTGTCTGACTGAGTGAGTGAGTGAGTGAGTGAATGTTGTTTGTCTGCTTATGTTCCAGTAAGCCTTATATTGTGGTTGTGATTTGACCAGACAAACCAGAGTCCAATAGCGTGAGTACTGGTCTACGACAAATGGCGACATACAATCAGCTAGATAAGGAACGTAAACCCAAATCTCATCTTAGTCGTCTATGTTGGCAACTATTTGTACTCAGAACATATTCTGCACCACAATTCCCATCAATTTAAGTTGTCGTTACAGATTTGGTTGGAGAAGACGTGTTGCATTGGCAGCTGTTAACATAGTAAACGTCCATGATGTCACAGTAGCGGTGGTGGTTTGTAGTTATGGTTGGAGAATACTTTGTGGTTACATTATGATACCAGGTTCTGAGAATTGTTAATGTAATAAAATAAATACTTTCATTGACATCTTGACAAGGTGGCCACGCCTACCAAATCATTCATCTTAGTTATCGTTTTCAGATATCCGGCCAATTGAACTGATGAGTTGGTTTGTCCACAGTATCGTCATCTGGAGACATCCACGGCTATCCATCACCCTGGGATCCTGTTGAGCATGTTCACACACTTCTTGCAATGACACAACTTTCTGCTTTAGAATATGTAGCATTGAATAATACCAGTACTCAGCATTTTGAATATCTTCTTGGCCGGTTTCAGTATTCGGGTTTGTTGAACACTGAGTTTAAAGTTCTTGATTAAAGGGGACATTTTGAAATCAACCAGACCTGATTTGAGTCGAAATTGATGAATTGAATTGGAAAAGAGTGCTGTGTCTGACATGGTTAAATGCCTTTTGAATGCTGAAAGAATGCCACTATTATCCCAGATTTACTTTCCTTCTTTTGACCGACACTCAGTAATTGACCATCGAGCGACATTTAGGCACGTCATGATTCTGGTCCACAGACGTAAACAGGAAACACGCAGAACCACTGACCATGCGCCTTCCATTCTACCGCTCCCAGAACCCCAGGATATGCGTGTCACTTCTTTACTCGTCACGAGAAAACGACAGTAAATCGAACCACAACTTGAACTGCATAAATCAGCTGTATATATATTCACACACGTCGCAGCGAGAAACCTTCCACCTTTATCTCCACAATGAAATAATAGCAGAATGGAAGATATGTGAAACAACAGCTACTCTCGTAACCGTACCATCAAGTGGACTTCATTTCAGCTGTAGCAGAAAATTGATCTAAATTTGGCTCCTTGAGTCAAACCAGGGGCGTGAATAACGTATCTATGACATCAAACTGTCATTTATATTACACATGTTTTCACGTTTCATTGTATAATGTCTTTCAACTGTATCAATTTTCCTTCCATTTAACACAATTAGATTAGTATCATCTTCAAAAGAATTCTATCGATTGTGATCTCAATTTTGATAAAAAATGTGTCACTACAGTTCCGTGCAACATGTCGAGATCAACAGACCAATCCAGAAGCAACATAACTACTTTTGACCTTAAACCCTTAATCGTACTTTTATGGGGAATGATTAAGATGATCAAAATACTTTAATCAAACATATGAAATAAAGGCTCGGTTGATCAGTACCACTTGAAAATGAAACACAATGGCTCCACTTCCGGTTCCGCTATGCGACTCAATTTCCGCCATGATTGAACCCATCAATCCCTGGTTATGGCTGCTGGTGCCTGCGCACAGTGAAGGGCAGCATTGTTTCGCTTTCTAGTCCATCTGATTCATGTAATGTCCTTTCAATCAATGTAATAGTTGGCACATTTCATTGTTCGATACAAAGATGCATGTATATTTTTCTATACATTCGTGGCATAACACACTCAGGTTATGATCGTAGAGTTACATTTCTGATAATCTATTGATACAATTTCTGACAGCTGCATTGCTTTATTTCTCCGACCTTGGTGACTTGTTCTGTAGAGTTCCTCGGGGTCACGGGCAATTTTTCTATTTCAGTTCGCCGAGTACATCAATATAACACAAGCCGACGTAAAGCTATTTAAAAGGTATTATAATAAGTTGCGAGAACTATTTAAAATATCAGTTAGTGCCGTGGCCGTCAATGAATGTCTGAAGATCTATCGTTTTAATAAACTGTTACAAATATTTATTACCAAGTTTTAGATGTAGGTCGATAAGCGTGTTCATCATGGATGTATAAATACGAGTCACTTCAACACTTTACTTATCACACTCCATGTCTCACGTAATCACACTATATGTGTGAGAGAAATATTTGTAATAAACGAAGTAGAGTAAGTGAGTGAGTGAGTTAAAATATAAAGTCACTTTGGCAATATTTCAGCCATATCGTGACTAAAACAACATATAGATTAACAATAATTAAAGATAGAGTATAAAATCCTGTCAACGAAGGACAGTAAAACAACTAGAATATCACAGATATACATGTAAAACTAGTAATTAAATCTAAAACATTTTAACTATAGAGGACAACACAATATAAAAATAGGCTATAGATCACCAACAACTGAAGGTAGATCACCATACTAGGGACCATGGGGACTTACAGTACCTTTGCTACCTACATGGACCCTAGTTACACGAAGTAGACATTTAAGAGACAAGCTTCAAATGCAATATTTATGAGGTATCAAAATGATTTTGGAAATAGATTAATTCAAAAGGTTTTTCCCCGTCTTGTGTATTTATGAGAAGGTTATTAATAATAATATATTTTTGCAAGCATTTGAATCTGTCATTTGTTATGTGCAAGTATGATTTTATAAAATGTATAATTCAATTTGAAATTGTGATATTTGGGTTCACATCTGTTCCCAAAGTTTTTACAAGTCGAATTTCTACCTTGTTTTGAGTGAGGTCTAGATTTACCACATACAGTAGAATCTGTCATATCCGGACTCTTTGTAAACCGGTTTCCTCCATGTGGCAGACCGACAAGCGAAACGTAGGTGGACTGATTTCACATTACCGTCAGCTTTTTTAAAAGAAAATGAGTCTTGAAAATGTTGAAGGACATTAAGCAATTTGCGTAACGGACAAAAGTAATCCGGACTGCTTAATAATCTGCATTATTATCACCTGATTCACCCGATGAAGGAGCAGGTATGAGCCCAGAAACCTCGTGTGTAAATAATAAAGAAGTTGCACGAACATATCAAGTGTGTTGCATTATCCTACTGACCCGTTTCTTCATTGATATGAACTATATACGCTTAATAACAGGAGTAAATATTTCGGAAACATTGGTTCACATGAATGTGGTATCCCCAAACAACATTCACTCACTGAGTATTACCTAATCCTTCCTAACCCTCAGGAACATATAGTTCCCTTTGAAACGCTTTACACTGTGCCAGTGGCGCTTCCGACCACTTGCTGTGTCTTTTGAACCACTTTTTATCTCAAACGCCCCAAAGACACAGCTATCAATTAAACCTCATAGCTAGCCACAGTTTGTAAATGTCCTTAAAAAGGACGACCGTGGGGTATTTTCTGAAATCAACTCTATTGTGACATTGGCCTTCCTCACGACGGGGGTTACCGGTGAGGCAGGACTTGCTCATTACGCATGGTGTCATCACAATGGCCCTTACAGTCATTCCTTTGATTGGGTTCTTGAATTTGACGATTTCATTTCAGCTGTGTTCATCCTATCTCACATGGGACAAAGGTACGAATATGAAAACCGTTCAGGGTTTTATGTTTCACATCATTCGCTACTATTCGTTCATGACATAATACATATTTGTGCCATGAACCATTGTATGTATCCATATGACCAATGAATATTGAAGATAAGTTCCCGCAAAACTGACCTCTTCATTTCTAATTTAAATGCGACATTTAGAGATACCCTTAATGAAAATTATGGCGAACACCCTGTTGTTTTCTCTTTCCAATTTGCATGTTATAATGTTACAGCCAGTTACAAAAGTACGGATAAAATACATTTTATAAAACGTGCTTCGAAACAATATTTAAAATGATTGAACGTACATGCAGATCTCTTATGACGGACGGTAGGACGGTGCTGTTTTAAACGTACAGAATATAAGGATTATGAAAATGTTCACCAGAAACTAACTTTATCCACATATTATGAAAAACAGCAGAACAAACACATATATTCTTTGTTGTTTACTTTCCATGTCTGGTTGCCACAACTGCTGATAAGCAAATTTGATAAAATACATCTGTAAGTCAAACAGATACAATGTCACTTAATAAGCATTACACAATGGTAATTACCTCTTGCTACATTCGCTTTAAGGATCTGCCGTATTTCCGTCTAATGCTGAGGGCCAACGTTATTAATTTAGACTACTGAAATCTCCGTCGTTTAATCGCCACTAGGCTGCTGTTTTTTCCGACTGTCTGTCTGTCAGACCACCTGCCGCGTATTCAATCACAATCATTGGCATCGCAGTGGTCACGCGCGCTCTCTGACATTAAGATAAGGAGTCCTTTTCTGGAACAAACATTTCAACGGGGTACACTCTAAGAGCTCCCGGGTCTCCTTGTGCTTCGAACTCTACCCCCGGCCAAACCTTGAGGAGAACTACTAATTTGTTCTCGCAACATTAACACTCATTTCCTGACAATGTTTGGTTATGGTATTGGTGTAGCTGATGCCGAAGGTCTTCCTCTTTTCCTTGAATATGTCAAGGAGGTCAGTCTGAAGAAATGTACAAATAATGATAAGGACATATTTGTCTACTACTTACACTAAAGAAAATGTGATAAACTGTTAGGAATCATAGACAAAGTGTTAATCATACATAGACTGTCTCCTTTTCAGAATTTGCATGGTGCCAAAGTGACTATAGACTGATAAAGTGACTCTTTATTGCACAATTTAATATCATAAAGTCTTTAGCCCAAGATGATCGTTCAAGATGCTGGTAAAGGATAAAGTACTGGGAAATTTGTACCCCCTGAATTTAAAATGATGACCTTTGTGACCCTTTTAGCCATGATTATGTGAGGTGAGGTGAGGTGAGGTGAAATTGGGTTTAACGTCGTGCTTGAGAATATTTCGCTCATATGACGACGTGCATGCGTGTGTATGTGTATGTGCGGCTGCTTGTACCAGCCCAGACTTAAGCTGGTTTTATAGTGCTAGCCCACTGAGATACCATGCCGCAGTGAAGCATGAATACCCCACTCAGACACATTATACCGACTCCGAGCCGACCAGTCCTTGTTGTACCCATTAATGCGGAGCGCCAGGCATAAACATTTATAAGTAAACAATAGAAAAAGGAAGAACAAAGGCAAGCTGTCACGTATGTGAACATGTTTATCAATTTTCGGAAAGATAGTTTAAAGTTTTTGCATAATACTGAAATAAATAGTTGTACATGTATACGGCTCAGAATAGCTGATCACGGTCACAAAACCTGATGCAGTTGGTTTCAACTTTTATTTGAGAGGTATACATTGAGAAATTGAAACGTTACCAAATTGAAAGCCGACACTTTCTGTAAAATGCACCATGAAATCATGTGAATGACCTAACTTTTAATTCAATCAACGTTTCATTAGTAATCGGCTGTTCGTTTTTTAAGAAACACCTAAACTGAGGTATGAGAAACACGAGTAATTGGGGCTGAATGTAAGTGATTGTATTACATAACAAAATCGTGGTTTCCTAAAACCAAAGAGTTAAATATGTTAATGTTAACATGCAATTATTGATCATTATTGAAAAGATCATCTTCATTACCGTATTTGGGATATTGAAAGTAATGTCATGGACTACGGTTGCCAAGATTAAACAATAGTGTTAACGACACAAAAGGTTATTGTGCGTCTGTTACCAACTATTTTACTCAGGAGATCACATCTGGAACAAACCTACCACTGGCCACCAGTCTTGATTGGTGAATTGTCACCATGTCTCCAGTTTACAGTCGATTAGCAATGAAGGTGTGACATTAGATTCCCCATGTAATGAAGCTCTATCAGTTCGTTTTCCATTCAGTCGCTTAATTCACAACACGCCTCTAACGTGTAACCAATTTTACCCCTGATTCTGTTCACATTTAGGAGATCACGCCTGGAACAAGCCTACTAGTGAACACCAGCGGCTTGAATTATCACCATGTTTCCAATTTTCACTCGATTAGCAATGAAGGTGTGACATTAGGCTCCCAATGTAATGAAGCTCTATTAGTTCGTTTAGTTTTCAACACGCCTCTAACTTGTAACCAATTTTACCCCTGATTCTGTTTACATTGTGCGTGAAAAAACCCCAATACAATCTGTTGATCGCAAAATAATAGTAATGTAGTTATCTAAATGTGTATCTGCAGTGATTTCAGATGACATTCCAAATTCATTTTCCAAAAGCGGTTAAAGGCATTTAAGGAAGAAAAAAACCATCCGCTCTTCTAAAATAATAGTTAGTTGTCGATAAATATTACGCTTCACATAGCGATATTCTGGTTATAACTTTAAACTTTACATTCGATTTTAACCATCTATTTTTTAAATATTTGAATGAAATAACCTCGGTTTTTTTGTTGTCCATTGTGTGATGTTTCCACCAAAATTGGAAATCCCGATAACAACTAAACTAAGTAATGTCTGTCGGTAATAGGCAAATACAACGATGGCATCTCACTGAGAGGCTATTAGGACACACTTTGATTTTCTAGGAAGTAGAAATCTCGAATTTGATGACTGTGACAGTTTTAATCAGTGCGGATGCCACGAAGGAAATGTACATAAAAATGAATTTCGATTTCTCCTCAAGACTTGTCAGAAATGTTGAAAACTTCACCCCTCTCCAGCAGTAATTGAATTCCGTACTAAAACAGTTCAGCTCTTAAACATTACAAGTGGCATTTTCAAATTTTCACCTCGTTGCAGACCTAATTTGGATCATTACACACACAATCGCATCGCTTTGCTTGGAATGTTAGACTCCGAACGGAGAAATAGGGCCCGCATGAAGAGAGGTGTTGAGAGGAGTTTCGATTTCGGTATGGCTCAGTCTTCATTGATTTGCGAAAGGCGGTTTTCAACAAATCCAACTGTACCCTCTAACATTCTGATTTCAAGTTTTGTTTTCAATTAAATCTTCATGTGGAGTCTCACTCCAGTGAAACCCACGAGCACAGTTCTAGTACAGACGGTTAAGTGAACATATTCAGGGCGAAATCCTACAAAACAGGAAAACAATACCTATTGTATTGGTGCTATTCCTAAGGGTTATAATTTAATGTGACACATAAGAGACTTCTTTTTATACAGACAAACTGATCCTTAAAGAATTGTGGGACATCTATCCGCCATAGCATTCATTAAGCGACAGACTGTGTGTGAGCTGCTGACATGCACGAGTAAATAGTGAATAGTGAAAGGGTCTTGAGTTTACACACAAGGCCACTGTTGGGACTGCAGGAGGAGGTATTTTCGGTCTGTCATGCTCCCATCTTGCAATAAATAATGCACAGTATATGACCCAGATGTGTCGGACGCATATCCCCGAAGGCGATGTCGGTGAATGGACTGTACCTGTAGCACCGAGTGTGTATGAGAATTTCCTATCAGTGGTTTGGGCAAGGGTGTATGCCAGTTAAACCCTCTGTCAAGATGTCGTCTGCTTCCGCATAGTCACGAGAAGCTGTCGTCTGCTTCTGAACGTGGTCACGAGAACGTTATATTACTATGTTAAAATCTATCTGCAGGGAGCGGTGCCATTTGTAACAACGTATAGATGGTTGCACAATACTTGCAACACTCCTACATGATATTACCTAACGTCTATTTCAATACTGCATGTATTACTTTGACTAACATCGATCCATCACAAGGACTGATTTGATAATGGGTCTACTAGACGTTAGACCGTAGTTGATTGCGACCCTGGTCGTACCAGCTGACTCGTCAGTGACGATTTATCGCATTTCCTCCATGTTGTAAAGACAAATGAAGCGAAGGTGGTGGTTACCAAAGTCTTCACGCCTGGACTATTAAACAAATGCACTTCGTACGACTGACTCAAAAGGGACACCGTCAGCGCAACACCACAAGGTGTAAAAGATGACAGGCAGCCTGGTTTGAACTGACACTGAGCCTAACAAATCTTGATATGGATATGATGTCTATCACTCAGTTCACACCGATGTAATCACGTTTCACTCTCCAAAAACTGCGAGGTTCTTGAGACACAATCCTGTCACTGGAAATGGAGGGGAAACTATGCCCAAATCGAACTGAGGTTTACTTTACAGTTACGTTGAGGGAATGATATTCGCTTTTGGACGATATGATGTAATACACAGCCCTCGGTTTTCCCATCTAGAGGTCAAGGGACCCTATACAAATACAATGTCATTTTCCTGGACGAAAAAGCGTGTTTTATGAAATGACAGGCAGCCAGGAAGAACAGCACTTTCTTGTCAATAACTCTTCAAGGATGATGAGTCTCTATAATTTTAACATCATGTACTACATCCTGAGATATCGAACACGCCTGTCACCACCAAATAACAACACGACATTGAAATCTCATTGAAGCACACAGCCAGAACCAAACCCGGACCGCAGCATCTATCATACGTCTGCCGAACCATAGAAGACGCCATTGAATGATCATATGATAGGAGAGTGATCTTGGGAGAGATATTGAATTAAATAGTCAAACCAACGTCAACCGATTAGAATTCTGTTCCGTTGACCATAAGAAATATCACAGAAGGAACTACTTAATCTCAGATATGATAGAAAATTAATGTAAAACACAGATATCTACATCACTGCGTGTGTGCGTGTGCGTGCGTGCGTGCGTGCGTGTGTGTGTGTGTGTGTGTGTGTTTGTGTAAACAGCCCATAGTATGCGTTTTAGTATACGCAGCACTTTGGACCCTGTGGCCTCAATTGCCTTTTTGTCTGTTTGGTGTCATGGCTGTCTGTATATAATCGAGTCTCGAGCTAACCAAGTGATCATCAGCATGAACATCGATATATGCAATTGGGATACAATGACTGGTGTCAACCAAGCCTCACCACCCGATCCCGTTAGTCTAATTCTAAACGGGATCGTCTTGGGTCTGCCCATCACGCTGAAGAGGAAGGAAGTTGCGGTGCGGATCACCAGGGAACATATTGTATCGTCATTACGTGAGCTCGTATTATCTAATGCAGCATATAATACCCCCGACGCGACTAAGTTGCCATGGACATTCCATGACATTATAATTCAAGTTTCATTTTACGAATAGCTGGGGTACTGATGACCTCTATTACCAGACATTGGGATGGAATTTGTCCGCAGATTGGGTCGATTCGTTTTTGTAAAATACCATTTATCTCAAGAAACCTTCTCAGACTATTTTGCTATTGTGCAATAGGGTACAGAATTCAATTTAAATGTATTCCCCATACTGTGTTAAAGGCGACCATCATTTCTCAAAGTCAATAAACAGCAGGTGTTGAGAAACATTTCTACATTTCACATCACATCACATTACAAAGCAGATCACTGTTTATGAAAGTTGTACGTTATCAATAACAGCGTATCTACTTCCATACTGCGTACGTTTAAAACAAAAGACCAGCGGATCCTGGCATAACGTGATCAAAGGATTCATATCCAGACGGCCCTTGTTAGGTAGAATTATTGTGATACATGACACGAAATGTATACGTTGTGACATGTAAACAGACACAGCCAAATGCAGCGAATCACTCAACCCTCAACTCAACACAACCTTTACCTACCACGATACAGTCCTTACCAAATATGAGTCATCAATTACACAGCAAAACACAACCAATATACATGGCATCATTCCTACCCACCTTACCAAATACGACATAATCCTTACACGGCGCAGTCCTGACATAACACCCCACACTTTTACGACACAACCATTACCCAAAATGCCAGAATCCTTACACCAACGCCACAACCCTTGATTATCATATCATAACCATCACCCAATTCGACATACTGGCGACACGACATTTGTCAAAACAGAACATCATTCTTTGCATTGACAAGAAAACACAAAACACAGAAAACACACCGAACATAAATGTGCACCCCTCATCTTGCCTAACAACCATTACAATTTCCCCAAGAAGATCTTCTTTAGAATATGTCTTTGGGTGAATCCGGTGGTAAGGATAGTTGGCTTGGTTTTATGTATGTCTTCGTGTCCCAAGTGTTTAGATCTATGCACATGGTGTTAAGCATTGGTCCAGACCTATAAGTGGAAAGAAAACGCAAACAAACAAACCACCAGCAGCGTCTCAACACGTTCTGAAACTAAGAGACAGAATGTGAAACGACAAGACACATAAGAAGACATCAGAAAATATACAGAGATGAAAGAAAGTTTGAGAAGAAAAGTATAACATTTCAATTTTGTAATCGTATATCATAATCGAAGTATTAAGCAGACACGAACTTAATTTGACCTAAACAACAGGCACTTCAGAAGTCTTAATTTCAGTGACAGTTCTTTATCTATGAGATGAGGCAACCTAGGCTTCTTGTTCTCGGGAACACCATATTGTGGTAAAATGACACGTTCTACAATGCATTGGTAGACTTTAAAAGATATATCCAGCTTGAGTAATTGATGTGGTCAGGGGATGTGAATTTTAAATGTTAACGTTATCTGTCCCCTGTGACGAACCGTTTCCAATTTTCTTGGACCCATGACAGTTAAGAATCAATGCACGAGGTTTCTTATCGGGTAAAAAAGCTCTTTCATCCGGTATTGATGTAGGTAAATGAGGCATCAAAGTGCAACATAATGACTATCCAAAATTGAAAGTGTCATTTTTGAGGATTTGATCCGAAATGGTTTCTTTTTTGTCACAGATCTCATTAGATTTTTAGAATGTCGACTCAAACACTCATTTCTGTTTTCATCACAAACAGTACCAGACATGAATTCTTTTGTGAAAACTTTGAACGTCGGCCTAAGTATATGTGTCCGATTAGCAACGACTTATCATGACAGAAACAACAGTGATTGCAATGCACTCCATAATTGTTGGAGAGACAGACTAATTTGGTGGTAGAACTTAATATAATGCTGGAGAGTAAAACGAAAGAGAAAAATATCCTACCCATGTATACCTTAAATAAACAATCAAAATTAACATTGGAATAAATTAGATTGTGTCCAATTGTTCATGCTGTTTCTTACCTTATCAGTCAGTATGTTTCAGTTTGGTTTAGGAGTTAAACCTTCTATTTGTACAATGTAGAGCTAGATTACCTGGAGATTTTACCTTGAATTTCTGATCGAACAGTGGTTTCAGATGGTAAATCAAGCGCAGTTCTTGAAGCGTAAAAAAAGAAGAAAGCAGCATGTAAATAAACTGTCTAACAACAAAACCAAACACGAAATATTTGTTCCAAGTCATTGCGTCAACGTCTGGTAGGTTGTCTGTTAGGCTGTTTCATAAGAGGTGATTTTTGCGATTTACGTATTACCTCGATCAAAACTCACGACAAAATATTAACTAATAGCTAACAAGTAACAATGTACTAGGATTTTGTTTCACAAAAATCTTGATTATAATTGTTCGGAACAAAATGAATGATTCATTAGGGCCCCAAACCTTTTTTGTTGGGCAATGGTGATCGATAAATATGATATGTTGAGATAATTACAAACATAATTTGTCACAGTAGTGATAAAAGGCCACCTCATTACAACAATCTTTCCAGCTTGACTATCAAGGGAGAACATATCTGGAATATCGTGATTGCAACTGAAGATTTATTTCGTGTGGACGATTAATTTGAATAACTCATGGGCTAGCCCACTAACACATCAGTATGCCTCAGATCTTTGAAAAGAGCGATGCAAATGTCAAATGTTTGGTGTAAATTAAAAACATGCATGTGTTTGTTCTATACACTGTGTCTGTTCGTGATCTACTGTGTTCAATTCGTGATTGGTCCCGGGGTTGTTTTTAATTTTAAACCCCCCCCCCCAGACTTCTCCAAACACACAATTACGCAAGAACAACGAGACAGCTGAGTAGTGAAAAACCAATCTCTCGATCTCCTTGCCTATGTCACTGATCGTTTCACCAGTTGCAGATTCCAAGTTCAGTGTTATGAGTTGGGAAGATGTCCTTTGCGATGCTATCCTACACACCTTGGATGATCCCATCATCAGTTGATAATTGAATGCCCTCATAGACATGCAGCAAGTGCTCATTCGGTCATATTATTACTGTTTTCTGTACTTTTGTTTCGTCTATTCTGACGATGTACATTCTCTTTGGCTGCATTATGATGGCCTGTGTCACAGTTAGTAATGAGGTACAAAGAATTGTCAGCACCAAATTTCACTGAAATAACTCAGCAATTATGATTTGAAGTTATACCCTAACCTCATGTTCTTTCAATACTTAAATGAAGCTTTTCTTGTAACTTTGCACCTGAAAGTGATTGAGTTTTAAACGACGCTTGCTTGTTTTGACATCTCTCTTGTCTTTGGGGAGGGGTTTGGTTTATTCTTTATTGCTTCATCTTTATGTAAAGAGCAAGAGCGAAAGAGAAGCATTTTCGATGTATAAGCATGCATGCATATTAAATGCAGTTATCCATGTGGGAATGAACTGGATCTTTGGCATGGCCTTTGGGGCCAAGTTAGGACCCCTTGTTGGGCAACGGTGGAAACTAAACTGCAGTCACTTAATGCCCTTTCCACAGGAAGATGATATAACATTAATCACATAAAAAATACCAAAGCATACTTTTCATGCACTTCTCGAAATATCTTACCGGCCACCGAAATATATTATGCCTGGCGTTTCTATGTCCTACCCTCTCGGTAGCACCCACCACACAGTTATGCAATATTTGACGATTTAATTGTGCACAGTATTTACAGTAGCACATGAATTGAAATATTGATACCTTCAGTGGAATGAGTACTAAATATTGTCGCGCAACAGTCCATACTGCAGCTCACACGTTAGCCTTAGGTTTGTATCCAACAGGTTACAGGCTTTCATCGCGTTAATAGGTATCTTTTAGTATGTATAATTACTGTTCAAGTTTTCAGTGTCGCAAATTTAAATTCCGTGTAAAATATAAGCAACTTCGCTTAAGTGTAGTAGAGATGATGAGGTTATGTGTTATACACGTTGTAGCAAAAGAAGAGTAGCAGAAACAGCGGTGGTTTTGGTTGTTGTTTGTCCCCGCACTCAGTAATATTCCACCTGTATGATGATGACCTGTTAATAATCAATAATCGAGTCTGAACCAGACAATCCAGTGATTCACTTCATGAGCATCATCTACGCAATTGGGATACGATGATATGGGTCCACAAGTCAGCCAATCTTGACCACCCGATCCCGTTAGTCGCCTCTTACTACCGACTATCATCGGTTGCTGAAGATCAATTCTAACCCGGATCTTCACGGGTCAGGGGTAGTAATAGGCTGCAGTAATAGTACTAGTTGTACAAGTAGTAGTGATGGTGTTGAAGAGTACATTGTTCTTATCATTGAAGAGATGCTGTGTATTTCTAACCCGAACCTGAGAGCGGAGACCACAATTATAATATACCTCGGAAATACTGAAACTGAATGTCTCAGTCTTAACAATATTAAAAGATTATTTTTCTAATACTGAAATTCTCTCCAGTTTCTATGTTTAAGATCGTTCGGATTTTCCTATCGGACTCCCATTCCTCTGTGTCGATAAGGAAGTGAATTCTTGTCATGAAGGATGAGTGTTGCCACACACTGCATGTATGCAGTAATTGATCGCCCTGTCAGCAGATTGGTGTTCGCATGTCCGTCTCTGTCACACTCATACAAAAATGTATTGAAACGGCTTTGGGGAACTAGGCGACACGTGAATGTTTTGTGGACATTATCCCCAACAGTCCTGAAGAATTTCTCCTCCTGCCCTATTACACGATCAGTATAGACGCTTTCTTCTGTTTAAAAAAGTTGGCTTCTTTAACGCGATGTGTCCATTTAGGTCCCATTTGCCTCGCTAGTGTTTCATAAGTGATCATGCCCTTGTCAAAAATTGACATGTGCAGCTCTCTCAGGTGGTGTCGGTAGATACGTTTCATATTGCTTAATGTTACGACACGCCGAATTAGTGTTTACTATTTATGAATGTTTAGTTTGCTTTTTGTTCCTTGCCTTTGTATTAGGACAGAGTATTAGAAGATACGTTATTTCTGCCGCCCTGTACCGATGACACATGATCCTTATTTGTTGTTTCTTACAAGCATCATATTGTGTTCACTCGGTAGTCAGAATCCTACTTTTGAAGAAAATTTATAGATTCGTACAAAAAACTGCTAAAAAAACTAATATTTTACTCAGTGGATATACATTACACATACAAACACACACAAGTTGCACGTACATACGTATTCTGAGGTGCATGAACCATTGCTCATAATAGAACCCACTGGTTTGTCTGGTCCAGATATATACAGGTACACTGTACTGCTCACATCGTTGTAGCTGAAATATACATATGTATGTAAAGTTGCATTTGGGATTACACGTTCTCAGAAAAGTACAATTTTCAGTACTTTTTGGGGTTGTATTGGCGATTAGGTGCCTCACTCTGAGAATGTGGGTTCAAATCCCGGATCTGGCTCATTAGCACAAGAACCAGAAACTGTACTTTACTGAGAAAGTGTAATCCAAAATATAGGCTGTGTTAGTAGTTACCTGGTTGGTTCACTGATGCCAGTAGGTGACTGGTATCGGTAAATGCAATTCATGCAGATGAATTGTATAACACTTACAAACACTGTGTCTGATCAAGAGTGAGTGAGTTTAGTTTTACGCCGCACTCAGCGGCGTAACAATCGATGTAGACAATCCAGTGATCAACAGCATGAGCATCGATCTACGCAATTGGGATATGATGACATGTGTCAACCAAGATAGCGAGCCTGACCTCCCGATCCCGTTAGTCGCCTCTTACGACAGTAATGGGTTACTGAAGATCAATTCTAACCCGGATCTTCAAGGGTCTGTAGATGCACAGACATGAACAAACTGTAACTCCATTGAAGAACGCATTGAAGGCTGCAGCCTGTTTGGAAAGTCATACATAATAGTGGATCATGTCTACATGAGTGAATGTGAGGTTAAGTGATGTTAATTATGTACATTAATAACTGCTTGAATAGCCCTACAAAGGTGACACGCTTTCCTTTTGGCGAATGCCTCGTGTAAGTGGTCTTTTTAGGCGGATCATCACGAGTGGTTATTCTCTGGCGTTGATGTTTAAATACGTCAATGACCCAAACTGAGCCGGAGATAGGGTCATGGTTAATGCTCTCTTCAACGTGTTTAATATACAGATCTTTGATTTCTGAAAACTGGTGTTACAGATTTAAAAAGTAATATAGTGTCAGACTGTGAAATAACATAAAATTATAATTGCAAACACGGTTAAAATTGACCTATTAAAACTTAAAAATGTATTGAAAATGTTCTTGAATGAAAGAAACAGGATTGGGCTGAATAACACGTCAAAAAGTTCATCTCCTTCATATGTTATTTACACAGGCAGGTTTGTGCCATTAATAGTGAGTGTAACTGACTCAGTGGGATGGTGAAAAGCTGGTCAAAAGTTATTCTTCATGCCTCAATAACCAAAATATAGTATATACATGAAGTAACTGAAAAACAGACATCCTAATCCGGTGAAACTGAAACTCACACTACAATTGATATAACTAAGTTATATTATATAACCTTTAATACTGGACCACACAATCGAACATGTTGTGTCACATTCGACTGTCAGTGAGTGGTGATTATTTGTAAAGCGAATTGTAATAATCAGTTCTTCAGTTTCTCTCCCACCGGTGTTGTTCCTAATTACGAAACGCACACATACAATTGAATAGCACTTGTGCACTGTTATAATAAGGAAACCAATGAAACAGTACACAATTATCAATAAGACAGAACAATCTGATTAGCCAGTGTGCGTTTCTTTCATCTTGAATATTTCTGGGAAATTATATACGCCATTCAATCAAAACTTGAAAAGAAAAGAGACAATTGACATACAAGGGAAAATGGTATAATTTGACGTCAAGGTACATGTTCTGAAGGGGTGAGACGGTCTATTAAACCATTTGCTGCAGCTGTTTACAAATTAATGCAAACTGTCAATTAGGGCAACATAGAAAAATATAACAAACGGTCTCCATAACGTATATTTTTCAAATCATAGTCATCATATTAATGACACTTGTTGCAAGACACTTCAACGTGCATCACACAACAATTTCCCGTTTATGGAGGCGCTACAATCAACTGGGCTCGACCCGCGACCGACCTCGGAGTGGTAGACCACGGGTAACCAATGCTGCACAGGACCGCTACATCCGGGTGTTCCATTTGACGTAACCGGGCCGTCCCAGCAACACAAACAGCAGAGAACGTCCCAGGTCTTCGCCGCGTCTCCGCCCAGACCATCAGAAATCGCCTCAGACAGCACGGGATACGCCCTCGACGACCTCACGTAGGATGCACACTACGACCTCATCATCGCCTGGCACGTGTTCGATGATGCAGGAACGTCCAGAGATGGAATTGGAGACATTGGCAGCGAATTTGGTTCAGCGACGAATCTCGTTTCCAACTTTAAAGACACGATGGTAGGACGAGGGTCTATAGACGGAGAAACGAACGTTACGCCCGTAATTGGGCTTAGTCTCTATTCGCCCACATCCCTAATTGCCCACATCCCAATTGGCCCCACAAAACATCAGAGGTTAATTAGGGTCAGACAATGCACCCTACTCTCATAATGGGATTAGTCTAAAATCACATACATCTCTGAGTTACTTGACAAAGTGCTCTTGTTTCAGTGTTGTGGTAGTTATACAGGATGGAGAAGGAAACTTAGAGAAGATTTAAAGTATATTTCAATTTTGTCTAAATAAAGTAGAGTTCACGTTGTCGCAGAGAGGAGGAAACAGGTTCTACACGGAGGTCACAAGTATCGACTGCACGTTGACAGACAGGTAGCCACTCACTGGAAGTGTATCATCGACAAGTGCAAGGGTAGATGCAGCACCATTGGGGATCACATCACTTCAGTATCAGAACACAACCATCCTCCACAAAGTCTAACACACTTGCTTGTTTTAAGGTTCCTGGACTGAGACAACAGACGGACAACAGTTCCTGGTTGTAGACAGCGAAGATGAAGACAGGATCCTGATCTTCAGTACCGCAGAGATGCTGGACATCCTCGCCAATGCAGGAAACCATCTACATGGACGGAACATTTTTTTGTGTGTCCCAGCCTGTGGCAACAAGTCTACATTGTGCACTGCCTTGTGGATGGACAGATGTTCCCAGATCGCCTTCTCCCTGCTGCCAAGCAAGTCTCGTGATACATACATTAGATTGTTTAACTACTTGAAGGACTCTGTGCTTGCTATTGTCGGCGTTGAACTTTCTCCCTCCGTTGTACAGACTGACTACGAAGCTGCTGCTATTGGAGCCACTGAGAGAGTCTTCCCCGATGCAGAAGTCCGTGGATGCTACTTCCACTTCACCCAGGCGGTTTGGCGGCAGGTTTCAGAGAAAGGCCTTGTGAAAACCTACAAGGACAACCGTGCCTTCAACACCCACGTGCGACGTGCTGCAGCACTCCCCCTCCTCCCAGTGGATCAGATCCAAGATGCCTGGATGGAAGTATTGAACCAGTCTCCCGACGTTGACGGAATCGGCCAGTTCAACGACTACATCACATCTACATGGGTTGACTACGACGCAAGATTCCCACCTCGCATTTGGAATCAACATGGAAACACTGGGCCAAGAACAAACAATCACTTGGAGGGATTCCACCTTGGATTTAAGAAGCTGGTTCAGAAGCACCACCCGAACATTTACGAGTTTGTGATCACAATGAAGAAGCTCGAGACAACAAACAGAGTGGCCAGAAGACAGATTGAGCATGGAGCAGCTGTCCGCCCAAGATCCAGACTCTACAAGAACCTGGACAGCCGCCTGCACAGACTGCAGCAGCAACTGGAAACTGGCAGAAGATCACCGCTACAGTTTCTAGACGCGGCTGGACACCTGATCAAGTTGAACTGAACATTATGAAACTTTTTGTTACAGAAATAAAAACAAAATGTAAATTACTTTTGTCTTCCATTTGCCCACATCTCAATTCGCCCACATCTTCTCAAAATAGGAGAGTCCATTCTTCAGTCATAGGTATGACACAAGTTGATCATTATGTAATCCCTAACCAATATGTTGTTTTAAAACTGTGGGCGAGATGGGATGTGGGCGAATAGAGAACATGCCCGTAATTGTGTAGTTGAAGCGGACAGATTTGGAGGGGAAGTGTGATGGTATGGGGGCCATTTCTTACAACAGGAGAAGTGACTTGGTGCACGTCCGTGGTAACCTGACTGCAATTCGTTACAGGGATGAAATTCTGCAACGTCATCTTTTACCTGTCATCAACCCTCAACGTCACGTTTTCCAACAGGACAACGCCAGACCGCACGTGGCTCGCATCACGATGGACTACCTGACGAATCAGAACATCACAGTTCTTCCCTGGCCTTCAAAATCCCCGATTTGAACCCAATAGAGCATTTGTGGGACCAGCTTGGGAAACGCGTTCGACGTCGTCAGCCTCAACCCCAAACGTTGCAAACAACTGTCTCAAGCCTTGCAGGAGGAATGGAGGAGGATCCCCAAGCACGGATTCAAAGACTGATCATGTCCATGGACAGGAGGTGCCAATAAGCTCGAGGTGGTCACAACAGGGACCTCCACGACCACGCCCGGTGCAATGGTTTCAGAGACAAATGATAGCTGCATGTTGTAAAAGCTGACTCTTGACAACATCCATGTGAAATTTTACGTTCGTGCGATCATTAGTTAAAGTTTTATTTGGAAACAAAATAAAGTGTTTACATTATATTAAAGTACTTGTTTGATTCCCGTTATCCCGTTTTCAGCTTTTCGAGTCTTCATGCAGACACGTATGCAATCAGTTTACCACACATTTCTTAAAAGGAATTCCGGACCAAGTCCTGGAATTTTCCGGGTCATCAATCACCTGATTGTCTGGTTTGTTTACAGGTCGCCGTCGCAAGGCAACAACGATTTCCATTTTCTGGTAAACTTTGCGAAGGATAATGCTACCGGTAGGGCAGGACATGCTGACCCTTTTCGGGAACAGCTAATGTCAGTGTTTTCAGTGATACATTCATATACTTCTCACAGCTACATTTCCCTTTACACCAAACGGAATTACCCGTGAAGATCCGGGTTAGAATTGATCTTCATGAACCCATGTGCTGCCTCAACTGTTACAAATGTGACTCACACAGTCCATGCCATACTACTCTACCTTTGAACAATACCAAATTTCGTGTCGACAATAACCTTTCTTCGTCGTCACTTTCTGAAAGTATTGTCACGTAAATGTTTCAATAATTTCATTCTCTCACAAGAACAAGACGCTTATATCTTGGCAAACAGACTTAAAATCACTTCACGGTTAGGACCAGCTTTAAATAATTGCTGCTCTCCGAATTCGTTGACATGTTCAGAGTAAACTCTTTTCTCAAAAGATTCCAAGTAAGGAATAGTTCTGTCGAATACTTCCGTTTCTATCATTATTACCCGAGAGAATATGCCATCGCGAATGTACATTCTACTTCAAGGAAACACTACATAACATGACATTTGAAATGTGATTCAAAGACAGCATTACTTCATTCCCCCAGTATTTACACACACATCGCCGTTGTTTTCCAGTCGTTGACAGTGAGTAAGTGTGACACATCATCTGCAACTGCTGCTGCTGTGAGGCCATACATCAACGTCAGGTCGGTCTGTGTATGGAGTGACACAACCACTGCTTCTGGTATTATGGAATGCACTGAGTTTCTTTCAAAGTTAATCGTCATGGGGAAACACAACAGAACCCTATTTCCTTATTTTGTTTTGAAGTAACACAAAAGCTCTTTAATCAGCTGTGGCGCGATGCCTATTGCACATTATGAAGACTTTATCGACGCTGACTCTGATTCTTGATCTTAACAGAGGTGGTATGTAGAAACACATGTTTTGTGTTCTTGGTGCATGTTACCGTGAGTGATTGCACTCGTGTTCACGTAAAAGCATTTATGTTAAGTTTTGTATTGCGTTTCATACTGAAATAGAATAAACCACCATTGGTTACTGGCATTCAAAATACCCCGTGAACACAAGCAAACAATAACTAAAATATGCATCCATTGTCCAACATCCAAAGTGTGAAGCGGATTCTTACAGGAAACATCACAGAAAAACAAATGCTAAGTGAGAAAAAACACGACAAAGAGATATATCAATGTATCATACGTTGAAGTATGGTGCTGTGCATGTTTTCTATGTTGTTTATGTAATTGGACTTTGAAAGATTGTTACATTTAAAACAGATGTGGAGCGTGAAAGCATTTTTGAGTGAGGACAGGACAACTGGAACAGCAGAAAAACAAATATTTTCGCTTTACGTAGTTCTTCCAGCTGAACGTTTCGTTGTACCTGTATGAAGCCCAACTGATGTGGATGTGTAAGTCAATATTCCAAAACTTTCCCTGAATCGCAAATCGGTATTGATTGTTTGACTATATAATGTTGATTGTATGAATGTTTGATGCTGCTGATTGTATGACTTATAATGTTGATTGTATGACTATGATGTCTGATTTTATGACTATGGTGTTTGATTGTATGACTGTATGGTGTTTGATCGTATGACTGCATGATGTTGATTTCTCGGGTTGATTATATTCATTGAATGCCTGGATTGTGTTGAATATTTGGCCAGATTCCCAACTTAAGGACAAATCTTTGCGTAAACGGAATTGGTATGAAACCAAGAAGCAACAAAGAAATGTTATACAATTGCATTCAAAAATCAAATAGATTTACAACTCTGTACAAATTACTGCTTGGTCATTTAAAGGTCACATGCAACCAAAAAATCAAACATAATTAAAACACAATTATCACTTATTCATGACATATAATATACATTGCTGGTTATGAAAAAACATATAAACAAAATTATAAGCGTACAATCGCAAATCAAAAGTGCAATATTGTGTACTTGGGTTTACTTCCCAAGAAACGAAGCAGCCGGGATACCGAACCCAGTCAGAACGGGTGGGTGTGCACTCAAGTGTAACGGTTGGTTCATTTGCAGATGACCTCACGGCTCATTGTGTGTGTATATATAGAGATGTTGGGTTTTGTAAATACATGCTCATTTTTTGTGTATAACATTTTGCAATCAACAGACATCATAACATGTCATGTGTTCAAGTATCACACCTGCCTGTCTGTGTAATCACATAATGTGACAGAGACCGAACTCGGGCCATAAATCAATGCATTTTGTTTATGGTGTATAGCCTGATTGGTGTTAAGTTCAAATTGCATGTGGTCAGTGATCGCAGTTGTGTATTGAATATTGTCATTAGCAGACAGGCAGGCAGACACACAGGTGTCAATAAAACAAGACATTGAGTTTTGTCTGTGACAACGACAGATCTATATCACAGTTAGAAATTCTGTCAACGCTAAATAATGACAGTGCTTTTAAGTATCGAACTGAGAAAGTGACTCGGTAAGAAGAACGTGTGGTGAAATAGACAAATGAAATTATATAAACAGTTATTTTACTGTCATAACATATAAAAAGCTCGCGCCTGTGAGATATCAACAAAACATTAGGAAAACAGCTCATACCAAAGCCTTCACCGAGTATTCAGCGGACAGCCCGCTTCCAAGTTGCGCGAACCTATTTCACTGCGCACGATCTATGAGCGCAGCCCAGCTTTTGAAACCAGTTTTCCCCCCAAAAGTCGGGGGAAAATTAGTGAATCGTTTGAACTCCGATTTCGCGCGGTTTTTTTCATCGCGTTATTTTTCAACTTTTTAAGTTGAATTTGCATTTTTTGATGATTTGTTTCGGTAAGTCCATACCGAAAGGTATCAGAATCTGCAAAGTTGTGTTTTACGTTGCATGTGACCTTTAAATGAAAGTATACAATGGCGTGGCAGCACAAATCCAACGGCAGTAAAATGCCAAATAGCAGTGGTCATGCAATAAATCAGTGATATTTATATTCACCAAGTCCAAGGTGAGGTGAGGTGAAATTGGGTTTAACGTCGTGCTTGAGAATATTGCTCTCATAACACGACGTGCATGCGTGTGTATGTGTATGTGCGGCTGCTTGTACTAGTCCAGACTTAAGCTGGTTTTATAGTGCTAGCCCACTGAGATACCATGCCGCAGTGGAGCATGAATACCCCACTCAGACACATTATACTGACTCCGAGCCGACCAGTCCTTGAAGTACCCATTTAAGCCGAGCGCCAGGCAACAAGTACCATATTTTAACGTCTTTTGGTATGACGCGGTCGGGGATCGAACCCGCGACCGTCCGCTCTCCGGGCGGACGCTCTAACCACTACACCACGGAGGCGGTCCCAAGTCCAAGGTTCCGTAACAGAGTCACATACTACAGGGTTGGCGTTACGTGAGAGATAACACGTATGTTCTTGTCCCACTTCTATACCTTCAAGAAGGCTATATCCCATTAGTCTGGCTTCGCATATGCTTTACTGAATATTAACAGAATAATGTAGCACAATTACATCACGGGTTTTGAATTATTATATTAGCAGCCACATCACAGTCGTTTAACTTGATGTGAATGATTCATAGTGCCTGGATAGTGTAGTTAGTTAGACGGGATGTGAATAATATGTTATTCGAGTGAATGAAACTGATTAGATTGCTGGAAGGTATTGATTGTTCAGCTTGTTTTGCTTGAAAGGTTGAACGGATAGTATTGGTTGTTGGACTTGTTTTGTTAACTGAACAGATGGTTTTCTTTTGTTTGGATGAATGGACAGTGTCGATTGGCTGAACGGATGGTTTTATTTTGATCGGATGAATGGACAGTTTCACTGTCCGACTGCTTTTGGTTTTATTGGACGAACGACCAAAACTATTACTACTACTGCTGCGGCTTGCACTTACGTGTATACTGTTCTTTTGTTTTGTATTTTCAGCTTCTTTAAAACTTGACTTGTTATAGGTAATGTATGTGAAGTAAACATTGAAGTAAGCACAATACAGCTATATCAAGTGAAGAAATTATAGAGTGTGTTCTGAAGGTGTAAAATGACAAAGCTGCTGGTATTGATATTTTAAATAATGGATATATTTCACCCACAAATGATGTCTTTATGTATATTATATCAAACGTTTTAACATGGTTCCTGATGCTGGTACATTCCAAGAAGAATCGTTAATTGGTGTCGTCAATATTTAAAAACAAAAGCACAGACATATCATTCTGATGATCTGTTTTGGTAAACTGTGTGAGGCGGTATTAAATAAGTGTTCATAAACATTCATCGAACCCAGCTCTATCCTATCGGAAGCTCAGGCAGGTATCAGAAAGGTATATTCTTCCAGCGATCGCATGAACATCTTAATTATTCAAAGCGAGGAAAAATAAAATGTTGTGTGCGTCTGTAGATTTACAAAAAGCATTTAATACGGTTAGTACCTTTCCAAACATTATAATAAAATATGTGTATGTTGAAGTGTTATTCATTGTGTAACAGTGTTCCAAGTGCAGTACACTGTATATGGTCAGTCAGAGACCGTGATGTGCTTTGTAGATTGGTGCTATATTTAGAGAGAGTTCAGGAAGGTACTACAACCCTTGGGGCCTTTCCACTATATTCTGACCAGGGAATTGGAGAATCCTGCTATGTATATAAGGGGAGCTAACTCTTGCCTCGCATCTCTTACATGTCTAGCTAAAAGAAGATGAGCAATTGCGTGGGGATCACTCGCACCCTGGATACTCGGGCTAGGCTGAGTCTTTTGCATTACAATGGGGTGGGGTAGCCTTGTGGTTAAAGCGATTACCCGTCACAGCGAACACGCGGGTTCCATTCCCCACATGGGTACAATGTGTGAAGTCTATTTCTGGTGTCGCCCGCCGTGATATTGCTGGAATATTCCTAAAAGCGGCGTAAAACTCAACTCACTCACTCATTATGGTCTCACACTGGCTTTTAAATTGGTACTCCGCTCTATTTTGTACCGCCACTGTAATAACTTTGTAGTTATTTGTATTAATTTACAAACTAACTGACCCTAGTACGGTGATCTATCTTCAGTTGTTGGCAATCACTATAGTCCGTGTTTTATATTGTACCGTCTTCGTCAATTAAAATGTTTTAGATTTACATTCTAGTTTTATGTTCATATCTGTGATAATCTAGAATGTTTACTGTCCATCGTCGACAGATTTTACTCTTTAAATGTTTTCATTTTTATTGTATATATTGTTTTCGTCACGATGTGGCCGAGATATTGCCGATGTGACGTTAAATATTAACTCACTCACTCACTCACTACAAACTAAGTCATTATTAGAATGCAATTGTTAATTATATCACATTGTTGCCGTTTGTTGGTTTAGCGCCATGTTCTGTTACGGACTGATTTCCAGTTGACTGTTGCATTAGTTTGAACTTGGTAATCGACACGCAACAAATAGATTATCTCACAAATATATTAACGTTATATATAATATGTAACAGAATATCAAATCATGTGTTTCCTGTAATGGTAATTTAAAAATGTTCTTTTCCTGTAAATCTGGAGTTAGACAAGGAGAAAACCTGTCTTGTTTGAAATATTTTTAAAATGATCTCGAAGCGGCAATTGTACAAGATTCAAAATTCACTATAACAAAAAAAGTTAATAGGACCAGCAATGAAAGCTAAGTTTTGTTTTTTAATTCAAAGGACGGAAATTATTTTTTTCATTTACGCCCCCTTCCCCAATTCACAAACAGGTTGCCCAATTTAATCGCCTCTCACGACAAGCAGTGGGTTGTCTGAATTGGGTGTGTGGGCAGGGCGCTCTGCATGCTACGTGTGCATTTCTAATAGGGAGCGCTTATTAGGGAGTGACATTAAATACGTTGAATACAGTAGATTGTCATCGAACAATAACTTGCATACAATGAATGATAATATATATGACCTCCCGGAGTAATCGTGGACAAAAACATATCATTCTCGTTTTAACTGTGTTTGATAGATGGAGTCTTCTAAATTCCTTACATGCCCTATAATTTGGAGCACTTTTGTCTTTATGATAAAAGATGTTTTATAAAATGGACACCTACATGAGTTGATATGTTTCCAAATCCCCACATCTCGCTTAAGAGGAGAAGAGTGGTATAACCGAAAAACTGTAAAAAAAATGACATTTAAGTGATGATAAATCTAATTCTCATTGCCAAATTTTCATCAGTTTTAAATATTAATTAGGCTCCTCTGGACATTAATTAACATTTCAGGTCGTGATAATACCTCTGGCATAAGTGAAACTCATATTTTCCTTCAGAATAAGTCTTCAGTCTTCGTCAAGTAAGGTCACTCTCCACCCCTCCTCGCGGCACCACATTTTTCAAACATTACCTATTGTCCGTCTCATTCATTAGTTTATTGATGAACTTATATATTTATATATTTATCATCTTCCTTGTTTTCTTCACCCAAGGCGACTGAGAACAGAGACGGCTTTTTGTCCGTTCCAGCTTCATCTGTTCTGTTAGATGTACGTGAGTGGGACACCTAGTCGTGAATTTAAAACCAAATCAATCGATAATGTTATTCACCAAAAATTATTTCCACATATTTTTTCTCCATCAAAATCACAGTGAGTAAAACATGTACCACGCATTGGCAATATTGCAGCCATATCGCGAAGAGGACAAGTTAGTTATTATTAAATACATATCTACAAAGAACGGTAAAACGAGAGATAGGTATCACAGTTTTAGGTATACTAAACGAACGTCCAAAAGAAACTTGGCAGCCAATTTGAAGCTCGATAGCGAAAAACCAGCAAAACCTAAATGATCAATATAAACGGTATTGTATAATATAAATATTAACGTCAATATGTGCTAAAACCGTGTGCAAACAGTCACATCAATACAATGAACAATGAATTAAATATGGCTGTCCATGCCATGTGGGGTACACAAAACAGTTTTACAATACATTCCAAATGGTCAGCTCGGCACAGCATGACCCTAGTTGATGTTATGTGTCACCCTATAGCGCGTGTAACCTGCATTCAAACACTCTCTTACGCACTGAATTCGCCTGATGACGTCACATGGGATGCGTCGCCATTCTTCATGGAGAGCCACAATGAGTTCATCCCGGGTGTTGGGAGGCTGTTGGCACCGTCGAATTTGTCTGTCTATCATATCCAGAATGTGTTCTATGTGATTAAGGACCCGAGAGCGAGGTGATCAGGGTAGCACATGAACCTTTTCGGCGTTAAGGAAGTTCTGCACGACGTTAGCCCAGCATTGTCGAGTTGGATCTTGATACCCTGTGGCTGTTGACGAAGGAATGGAAGCACGACAGGGCGTAGAACCTCGTCTCTGTAGCGTACGACATTCAAGTTACCATCAATGATGACCAATGGCGTCCTTTCGTTACCACAAATGCCTCCCAACACCACGGCACTCCTCCCCACAAAGGGAACGACCTCAGCGAGCAGTACGTTCCCCTCTTCGACCGTCAGCACGTTGTCTGCCAATTATGACGTTGTCTGCCGATTATGACGCGCTGTCTATTACTGTTCTCGCTTCGACGATGATGATCATTGGTCAACAGTTGGCGTCTGTAGGCTCTGTAGACTCTGATGCTGGCTGCCCTTAGTCGTCTTGCTATTGTCAGTATGCTGACCACATGACCCAACGCATTCAACGTCAATGACTTCACAGGCAAGAATCTGTTACACAGATGCACAGTGCATACGTAGCGATCTTCAGGTCACCCTTTGTTTTACCTGTTCTTCTCCTGTATGTTGTCCGACCTGTTATTCTGAACCAAGTTGCTTACAGTATTACGGGAGCAGTTCAATGTTCTTCCTGCATGTGTCTGTAGTGCCCCCATTTGCAGCATTCATATGGGCCTCTCACAGGATTTATGCCGTCACTTTTGTTTGCCAGTTGTTTCCTGGGAATTCGTTGGTTCGTTTCTTGTTGAACGCCTCACTCAGCAATACTCCAGCTAGATGTCGGCTGTCTGTAAATAATCGAGTCTGGACCAGACAAACCAGTGAGAATCAACATCGTGAGAATCGATCTTTACAATTGGCAGCCTAGCCACCTTATCCTGTTAGTCGCCCCTTGCAACAAGCATGGGTTGCCTAAGACCAATTCAGGCCCGGATATTCACGGGTTGCATAGTAATGGATTATGTAACTTGCATCTTAAATCCAGAGTCCTCCTCCTAAGTACTTTCAAACGCATTTTAAAATCTTTTCTTTTGATAAGCTTAAACACAACACACCAACAACCATAATTTAAAATTCAAATCATCAATAATGATACAGTGACATAACAATGGGAATATATTGCAACCGTAAGTTAAATCCCATCACGACTCGATGACGACCTTCGGTGTTTAAGATAAACACATAAACGTATAAAGACAACCAAACATGTCACGGGGTGGTTTGATACTGTGCAGACTTTCATGTTGGAAAATGTAAATAATTCTTCTGGCAGGCCTCACATGACATGCCAGTCGTGTGATCGATATTAAAGGAGGACTCCCCGTAGGGTGTATAATCATATCCGCCAAGCTTCCGTTATGGTCAGATCATGCAGCAGGTTTATATTTTTCCGGAAAACAAGAAAGATCAAATTTATATTTTTTGTTACTCACTTCCTGAAGTAAACATGGCAGATTTCAAAGGAAAAAACGAAATGTGATTTATATTATAAAAAGTCTTGCTTACGATCAGTCCACTTCAAAGGCTTTCTAGAGGTAGTGGGGCGGAAGAACGTTTCCATTTTTCACTTGTTTTTTATAGCCACCTTTCCTTTTTAGATTAACAATTTTATTTAATAATTATGAACATGGAACCTGTAATGTTGTGCATTTGTACATGACATAAACGCTTCGATGACAGTGTAGTTGAGTTATATAATATGTACACATTTGGAGACATATTTATGATTTTGTCGATATGACAAATAAGAGATGTTGCGCGAAGATATATTTCCAAACTTGTAAAATATATTAATCTTGAATTCACAGCTGCGTAATGATAATGAACGAAATGGGTCCACATTACAGTTTGACAGTAGATGCTATGACCGCCAACGATCTTGAAGAATCCCAAGGGCAAGAGGACATTTCAAAGTTCATGTTTTGTACACCTTTGAATTGCTTTAAGCAACATTCCAGCAATATCACGGCGGGAACATATGAAATGGGCTTCACACATTGCACCCAGGTGGGAAATCGAGCCCGATTCTTCGTGACAAGAAAAAACTTTAACTACGAGGCCACCGTGCACCATTGGAATACATTGGGAAAAGATGTCAAGCATGGAGATGAGCTGCATGTAGATGATATCTAATCGTCTGAAACGTACTTAAGCAGATAGATGAAATTTGTAGCAATGTTATTCTCAGTTTGAGCTCGTTTTCGTGAAGCCTGTTTTCGAATCAATCGATCCTATACTATAGCCGTTGATCTAGCACCCCCAAAATGGTCAGAAGTGTAGGTTTGTCAGTACGTGTTCCATAGTCTACCTATCGCAGACTGTGGAACATTGAATGTATTGGCCACTGCATGCTGCCTTCAGCCAGTTTCCAGCATGCCAACAACCCATAGACTCTCCGCGCATTGCGCACGCCGCATCGCTAGTTCATACACAAACAATGAATTAAATCAAGTTATATAACAACTATATGAAGAGTCAATAAATGTGACAGAAATATCAATCCAAAGGGATTAATCGTTTTCCTTGAAAGTGTTATCATCAGGAATGTCAACCTACGCATGTGTAGCACTAATGTGTTTTGGTGTCATGCTTGACAGGCACAAACGGTCTTGTGTAGAAACTTTGTCATCAACACTTTAAATTACATAATGTTCCAGTACTTGGTACTGACATTTATATTCTCTGATCCCCTACGTTTTTAACAATAAACGTGGCCATTGTATTAAGGATACAGAATGTCACATTCGAGTATTTGAAGACAAGTTGTTCCGAAATGTCAAGGCTTCACGGAAGTTTTCCCCGAGCTCAGTATTCCAACACACGTCAACGTTTCAGGAACAGTGTTCAGAGGTGTCTCAGACAAGCGCTTATTTCTTGATTTGAATACAACAAAACTTTCAATGAGTTGTATCAACACAAACGCAAGCTCTTTGTTGGGACAGATTAAAGAACAATAAAATGAGTTTCCCAAAAATATTGAATTGACATTGGCCGAAACCACATTCCCTTTGAACGTAACTAAACAAAACATCGAGACATATAGATATTAGAACAAATATGAAACGTCATATAATTTTTGTTCAGATTACGTCAGTCCCATTTTTTTTCAGAAACGGCCACCCTTTCATTAAAGAACTGACAAATGTCATGCATTTTAGGACATAAGTACAACCGAACAACTGACAGAAAAAAAAGTAGAATTCTAAAAACTAAACGTCCAAATGTGACATATTTTGAGCAATATTTTAAAAAAAATTACAAAGGCGAGTATTTCCCATTGAAATTCCCACAAGACCATATTTCAATTACCAACAAGTGCCATAGACATTTCACAAAACTGTTACAAATAGACCACGGCGCCATGACCGCTGTGACATAATATCGATTTCTCTATCTGGTTTGATTCTGAAATGTATGTTTAAAAGGTCAACCCACCAGTCAGACAAGCGTTCTTTGACGCACCAGTGACAGGAATGATAGCTGCTGCAGTTCCTTGCTGTGTACTTTATATTCCCGTGTTTATGAAGGTTAAAAAATGACTTGCCTCTCTATGTGTTTGAGACAGTAGAAACAGAAAGGAAAGGATAGTACTTCAAAAACGCGTGTATGTTATGGTCGTAATCGGAAAATGGTATCTTATAACAGATCTTTCTTTATAATACCTGAAGGGGGATCGTCGCTACTGCTTAGCTGGTGTTATTCCCTTATCTTCCTTATCTCCCTCCGTCACATGGACATATTACTGTATGATTATCATGTTACTTTCTTAATCAAATGATACATTGTGTTAAATGGCAGTATCAGTTACCACAAGTATTAACTTTTATTGTATGGTACCAATGTACGGAATGAACCCGGTTCTTTAGCATGACAAGCGGACGCTTTAACCATTATGCTACTCGACCGACTCCCTCGACCAATGTAGACTGGATACCAATTGCAATATCCAGACGTTTCTGCCTGCTTCCAACACTGCAGTCTGGATTTCAATGATATAATCCAGACACTCAACTGTGACAAAACATACTTTTTGTAATATGTCCCAGAAGAAAAATTGTGTAGTCTGTCGTGAACCTGTTAACCCAATCCTGTGTACTTCCATATAATGGTTGATTGTGATCTTGAGAGGATATTTACTGATTCTGCAAATTCAACACACGCTAGCCGACACAGATCGAACACAACAATAAACACATTCATAAACCGGTTAATCTGAAAGTTTTGTGTTGATCACTGGATTGTCTGACCCTGCCTCGATTATTTACAGACCATAAAGCTGGAATATTTTTTAGTGTGGCGTTAGACAACAAACAAATCTGCAGAGTAACCGTTCTTGGGTAACGGTGGCGTTTAGTTTCTCGATTCACAATGAACACAATACAGATATTGGGGACTCATCAGGGATTTCAATAAAATTTGCTTAAATTTCGAAATTTGTAAAACAAATCAGAACTAAATTTGCCATTTTCAGTCTATCATCATTGCCTTTCACAGAAGTTTGGGGAAATGACATGTATTTTATACAGTCACTGGTTGAAAATTAAATCCGGGTTTTGTTACTATGTTTATAAACGTCACCGTGGTCACTAAGCCCAACAGCATTGAAACCAAATCTTCATGTGAGAATAATATAAATTAGGACATTGTAGAATATTTGTTTTAGGTAGACGCTCTGGGTGATTCTGGTCTGGTGTTGCGTACTCTAGAAAAGCGTATTTTAGAAAAGGAAAAGAAGTTTTGAATTTTAAAGCTGGATTTGGAATTTGTAAGATAAAACGAAAAGAGAACAAATTGAAACTGAAAGAACTGGATATGCAACGAGAAACAGAAGAAAAGGTAAAACTTGCACACACAGAGATTTGAGCTTGAAGGAAATTACGAAACAGATAATTCCCGTCAACATGATCAAAATTACCCTGGCCAAAAACGCTAAATTGCTCCCTCCAGGTGAGGAAGTAGGAAACAACTTCTTCTTACACTTTGTAAATGGTGTAACTGTCCCCAAGAGAAATGTATAATTGCAATGCAAAGTGTTGTGAAGTGTAGAACTCAAGATGTTGATTCAGCATTCCCCGTTGAGTCAAACTTTCATGAAGTAGAAACGGCTTTGGGAGGGGAGGGGGTCTTCTGAGTTTGTCCTTAACGTATATATGCAAAAGTCCAGGCAGTCAAAGAAAACAAGATGATGGAGTAGGATTTGCTTGTTTGATAGATGGTGTTTACTGAAGGATGTTAGACCGCATTTCAATACGTTGAGGCAGCTGAATTTGTTGAAAGATTTCAAGCAGTGTGTGCATGCTGAGAATACGCTTTATTTGGACAACAGAATGTAGATCAGCTACACCATGCTGTAACCTGGGGAGATGATTACTCTGTTATTCACAAGGGTATTTTAAGGAAATATGGGTACTCTCGGTGGAATGGACAGGGTCCTTGAACGGGAAGTTGCGTTGTTCAGTCGGAAAATTCAGGCCAGGAAAGGTCACTGATACGGGAACAAGTCATAGTTCATTTCCTAGGAATATACCCAGATACTCTAGTTGGTTCGTTGGTTCGTAACAGGATTCGGATTCTTCATATGTGTCGGATTCTTAGAAGCCAGTTATTTTGAATGTTTTTGTGAATGCCAAATCACAACCTCTTTACGATGTGATTCACACTATGGTGAGAGTGTCTGAGGTGTTCAGCTGCCAATGTCTTCTGCTTGAAGGGACCTGCATTCACCTTTTATTGCACACGATTTTGTGGCAGTTAAAGGTCATATATCCATATTGGATCCCATTACTCTTTTAAGGGACACATAGGCACTCCAGTCTTATCACTTTCAAATGTGTCTTCTACTAACCAAGATATATTCGATGGTATTAAAAGTGTAACATGCATTTTATGTATCATATTTGGTGACAGTTGGTGTCAAGAAAACTCACATTCTTGTTTGTAATTACTTGGTAGTGTCAAAAGCTTTGGTTGAGCAACTGAGCCCATAAATTCAGAGAGCATGGGACAACGTTTGGCCCTGGCCCTGCATCCTCTCGCACGCATCACAATTCTTTGCAGGGTACTCACGACTTAAGCACTTTCAAGAACCACATTAAATATCACTTTGCCTAAACACGAAAACGGTAATTTGTTTAATTTGCATACGATCTATTATGACATGTCTGAGAATGTACCTACCACCAACATCTTCGCTATTATTTCTCCTCTTGAATGTGTCAGATGAAAGCAGTTTGACGATTTGGATGAGATGGCTAACCCAGGCTTCAAAGACACTCCAGCGTAAAATATGTGTGAAGAGATGTCAGCTCAACTCACTCCAGAACAACAGGGACAGTTACCAGATTAAAGTAATTTCATGGATTTAGTCTGTGTGTCTCCTCATGTACCTGGTACCCTTACATACGTAGTTATGATATAGCTGCAGTACTCAAGACTGACAACACACACCGATGATGTGGTCACGGAACTTATTATCCAACACTGACACCTACCCTATATCAGGAACTGATTACAGAAAGTTGTCAAGCAAAGTTGTTAAGTAAGTTTGACCTTTGAAAGGACATTATAAGTTCCACTTACCGAACATGTAAAGAAGACTTCGGCTTTTGTTTCACCAATTGGACTTCATCAGGAAAATGTTATACATACCTTTCCAGTTACAAACGCGTTTGGCGATCATTTATAACAAGATTCATGACTTCTTTGGACAGGTGTGACCAAGTGTGCAGTATCTCTGGCTTATTTTCTTATTTCAAATGGCCAGTCAGGTTACATGTTGGTATACGTACTGTATGCAGTTTAGCTCATTATAGCATGCATTATGACAGCACGCATTGAACATTAAACATGTGACACGATTAATGTGTCTGTGTTACGGAAAACTAATGCTTTAATCCTTGAAATTGTCAATGTTACAGAACGTTTTCATTATGTTCAAGCTTTCATCTCCAGAAGAAGACTTATGCGAAGTTATGAGAAGAGTGTTATGCGGTGGTAGTTTTGTTATTGGCGGTATTTAATAGGAAGTGGCATCTAATTGACTGAGTCGCCCATAAAATGTCAAGTGGCGGTACTCCTGCGTGTAAAAGAGTGATTTCCCATAATGACTATAGTCCGTCACGGACCTTGACATCTTTTGCCCCAAAGGTTGGTAGACTTCGGTTGTAAATAGTTTGTTTTCATGGTTGTTTACAGTTATCAACTTTAAGATGCTATTATGTATTAGTTCTTCTACGTTCTGATGGCGGACCATCAACTCTTCTGTCTGCTTCCAATACTTTTTCCTTGTTTCAAGAACTCACACGTACTTCAATTAATGCTCACGTCCTCTACCATATACTGGGCATTCGTGGGGGTACTGGCTTTTTTAACAAGGGCCATTGTTTATTGCTGAACCTAATCATGCAAATTTCACAATTAAAGGCACAACGTCACACATTTTCGATAATATTTTAGCCCATATTATATATATATTGGGGCATATGCACTCACTTTAACTTCCTATTGATTATCCCTTACGACTCGCTTGAAATCGATAATTGAAACTTCGAGGCGAATAGACTCCAAACACTTGCCATATATGGAATGTGAACAATTGCTCCTTACATTGAAAACTGTGTCACAGGGTATTTTAGGTGTTTGCCGAACTGGTTTCAATCATAAGTTGTCCGTACGATATTCGTGAAGAGCGCTCCAAGGGACATTACTCTATGGGGTTCACTTGAAATAATGTTCGGCATGTAGAGGGCGCGAGAGTCGATTTAATGCAAGGTTGTATTAATTCATTCGAATTGTTTTATTTGATATTGCAATCTAAATACGTATTTTTGGGGAATTAATTATATGGTAGCTTCCCCGAGGGCTGATAGTTAGTATTATTGAGAGAAATGCATTTAATTTGTATTTTTAGAGATGTGTGGTGTGATAAAGTGCCTTTGCTGATAATTAAGTGGTTATTGGCTGATTTCACTATACAGTTCTGTAACTATTTATGGGTTCACCTTCGCGTTTCATTTTGGGAATCAACAGGTAACAGATGCCATGCTGTCAGGACAAAATATTTTAAGGTATGTTGGTGGTCTCGGTGACGTCACACATAAAGGTCTGATACTTTCTTTATGATATTATGATGCGAAGAATCACACAGAATGGAACGTAGCGACAAGATTAGTTCAACATACAAAAACAGTTCAATATTCAGAACATTTAACGCCACTGATTAATCAGTCTCGATTATGCGATAAAACAGTTTCCAATGAGTTCAAAACTCTGAATTAACAGTTAAACGTATGACTGGATAACTGAAAAACCTAATGATGACACTAAAGTGTCTCTGCTAAAGTCAGGGTAGGTTTTACGAATCCGACATTATACACGTGTCTTTTTAAATAACTATTACAGTCCAAAATGAAACCAATGCAGTGATTATTTCCTAAAACGTGATGTGAGCAAGTAACTTTGTATAAGTGTCAGCTTGATGTTGGATAGAAAAAAAAAGTGGCCAAGGTCGTAAACGTTTATGTAATGTAAACAAAAACTCAGGTTAAGTTACGAACAGACCAAGGTGTATAATCAGGCCACATGGCCACGCCATGCAGCAGAGCAGTATCACATTGCCTTCATCTGAACGTCCAATAGAGATAATATACGCCATTATGCCATCAGTTTTATCACTGATATGAGTGAAAGCAAGAACATGGATTAGGGACCATAAAGAAAGAACCGACTTTTCTAAGATAAGTCTTCATGACAAATGAGGGGGAACGCCCGCGTTTGAAATCGATAAACAAAAAGTGAAATGTTTAAACTGTCTGCTAACTTCCTCACCGGGCTAGACATCTATGAAATCGGAATACCCATATCAGCAGATAAAATATAGGAAGCTGTATTAGACTATAGTCAGTAAAGCACGTGCAACAACACATGCCGTAAACATCCTGGTTCTTTCCGAGAATAGGACTACCACAGCAGCATGTACTGTTGTTCAATACACCGGTGTATAGCAATGTTACACTCTGTAATTCCTCTGTATGTATCCCTAGTAACATTTGCTCTTTAGGAACATTGCTCTCATACCTGTGTGCCTTTGTAGTAATGCCAAGCAGGTTTGTGTACAGTGAGCTGGTTAGCATGTTTGTTTGTGTCTCCATTGTTTCCATCAAACCGCATGCTGATTTGGATAACGCATATTGTTCAATATATTGCAATTGTAGAAGTATTCATGTATCCATGGTATCTTGGCATTGTCTAGCCGGACAGGGCAGCTGTTTACAAAAGGACACAATGCACTGTTCAGATAACAATATTGACACAACTGCTTTCAAATTATGGTGTTTTTGTTTGTTGGTTGGTTGGTTAGCAATATTCCTGCTTTATGGCGGCAGTCTGAAAATATTCGAGACTGGACCAGACAATCTAGTGATCAGCATCATGAGCATCTATCTACGCAACTGGGAAACGATGTCATCCGTCAACCAAGACATCGAGTCTAACCACTCGATCATGTTAGTTGCTTCTTAGCGACAAGCTTGGGTTGTCGCCTTTCCTTTTTTTAACTCGTAGAGGTTATCACCAGGTACTTTTGACGTTCAAGCCCGATCCCTTCGGATTGCCATCGTGCTTTAAGCAGCATATGATACTTTCTTCAAGTAAGGTTAAGGTAATTAGATAAACATTTTCGAATTATGTTTGAAATGGCTCTCAAGTTTCTGTTGGGCCTCTGAAAGAGCATCTGTAGTGTCTAAATAATTCGAATAAGACCATATCTCGAATATGACCTAGCTTTCGGATATTGCACAGGAGCTTGAAACACAACTGATAAGAAAAGGGAAATCTTAATCACATCTGGATTAATTAAACTATTGTAGGTAAGCGGTTTAGCAATGATCTGGGGTATATCAGTACAAAGGTATGAAACACCTTGGTAGGTACTTATTACCTAATGGCAACAGATAGCATAAGTGTTTGTATCCATGCCATATTTTGATCAATCAAATACACATCGTTTCTGTAACACAGATGCTGAACTTTAAGATGTTAGAAACAAAATAATAAACCTTAACTGAAAACACAGAATTATAAGGAATCTTGGAATGTCAAGACCTAAACACCTATTTGTTTCCTGCATTTAGCCTCCTTATCTTAACTATGCAAGAACACCTTACACGTCGTTTATCAAATTAGCTACTTGTTAACCCTCCCTTCTTGTACTTCATGCTCTATCATGTGATACAATGTGTGCATCCGGCTTCTACATGCCACGTGCTGACCATTCCAGCCCCTCATGTGTCGCCGCCATGTTTGTTTTCCCACTATGCCCTCCGCCCTTGTTGCAAGGCATCAAAGACAGCCCCGGCAGCCTCCTCAAAGCGGCACAGGACTGACAGGGGCGTCCTCGGGCGAAAATACCGAATCGGCAATGAAAAGAAAACAGTATTCATTTACCGATGTGTCAATAGTGAGATTCCGTGCATTTCGTTAGACTTAGATAAAATGAGAGGGATTCTACACCTATCGCCGCCAACTGCGAGCTTCTCTGATTCAATATTCGCCCTCACATATCAGAGGGCTATTAAGAAAGAATATAACTTCACACGCAGAGATTTGGTTCGGCAAAGTAGAGGCTTTGCTACTGAAACGACAGTTTTTCTACACCGCCACACAAGAGCCTCTTTACATGTTGGTTGATTGCTTAAAGGCCAGTTAAAGACGCCCTATAACAATCAATACGATGAACTTCACGAGATGGACTATGCTGTGGTTCGTGCCCATGTCTAAGTCTCGAAAAGGATGTACCACGAGTATTCATTTTGAAGAATTTAACATTTTGGTCATTATTCGTTATACACTTTATCAACAATACAAGTGTATTGAGCATATTTTGCTTTCTTGTAACAGAGATGTGTAATAGATCCACTGGTTAAAATACAGTTCTTATTTCACCTTCATCAATGCGTTCCCAACTCAACTGTTGTATCAAACCCGTGAAGATCCGGGTTGTAATTGGTCTTCAGCAACTCATGCTTGCCTTTAGAGGCGACTAACGGGATCGGGTGATCAGGCTCGCTGACTTGGTTGACAGATGTCATCGTACCAAAAGTGCGTAGATCGATACTCATGCTGCTGATCACTGGAGTGTCTCGTCTGGACTCGATTAACTACATACATATAGCTGGAATATTGCTGAGTGCGGCTTTAAACAACAAACGAAATATAGATCCTTCTTATAAAGACGGACGGTAACAAGGATGAAAGTATAGCCATGCGCCTGATGTCTTATTCCCATTCGAGAAATATATATTTCCGATCTAGTTGGATAATAAGTTCCTTTGAGGTTGTCTCACATAGAAAGTGCATCCTGATAGCAATTTATTGATCATAGAAAATTGCATAATTTACAAATCTATAGTCCTTCCTTCCCTGCTTCAATTAGTTGGTGGGTGTTTGGTATGAGGGCATGAACCTGATCCCAGATGAAGTGAGGTCAATCCATCTCGGCTCGATTCAACTCGAATCGCCCCAGCCTCAAATTAACGTTTGATATGTAGGACCCAAAGATGCATACACACTATAATTAGGCCCAACGTTCCGAACTAATAAATAACCGATTTTTTACAACACCTATTCCATCACAAATGCCTTGATTAATGACGTTATTCTAAGTAAATGTGTTCGTGCTACAAGTTGAGCGTAATTGCGTACTAATACGATTGTTCATATCACTGAGTAGTAATCTCAACACTGACTTGTATGGATTTGCTCTTTTGTTGGAAAGATCTAACGGACAGCAACGGAAGACATCAACGCTCGTCACGAGAATTCAACATCTAGTTTTGCCCCACACCGAATGTCATTTTAAATAAATTTCGTTGGAGTCAAACTGCAACCCGTAATTCGCAACGCGTGTTCAAAAACATCAAACTATTAGTAGCTACTCAGCTCCACTTCTCTGACAGTTAGAAAATATGGCGCAATCATCCTTGAATTCCTGTTATTTAAAACTATTGCATGGAAGATTCTGACATTTAGCTGGTGGAAAACTACCGCGATGTTGTAATTCGACCCAGACGAAGAATTAATTGATGCAACAGCGTTTTCCAATTGAACAATTGCTGGAGCTAGTGTTTCACAACACGAATCCCTCCGCGGAATCTTCAGCCACCGCGAGAGAGTTGTCCCTGCAGGCAAGCTTCGAGCCAGACATATGTTTTAAATTCTTGGGCAGATAGGAAACAATCCGGACTAATTCCTTATAAAAACCTCCGGATTACGTCCCAAGGTTCCAGTGAATTACTCACAGGTCCGTTCCCGATCCCTGTAGTCCAACTGTGCAAGCCTTCTGGGCATGTTGGGAAAATGGCGGCGTAACATGAGGAAACCGGGGCCACGAAGAAGTCGTTTTACATACACAGGCTATCTTTAACAATGGGGATCAGAGCAAGGTTCCATTGGAAAAGACTTAAACTTCTCTCATGCCTCTCCAAGGCTGAAATTGATTAAGAGAAAGATTCCCTCAGCAAGCATGAGTGTGAGCGTACGTATTATTCAATCGATCCCAACACTCAACATTCATCTGTTTGTTTCACTGCCGAAGCGGCTTCCGATCGTACTTTACATGGGATTTTATCAAGAAATGTTTAATTCTTACTACTCTGAACAGTAATGTGTTCTCTTCTAAACGGAGAGTTTCAAAGCGGTTTTTAAAGTCAAGCGTACTTCGTTTTATTTTGAGACCAGGTTTTATGATTAGGGAAAGGGTATTTCGGTTTATTGGAGGCATATAAGTGTACTTAAATAATCCGCCTTCTTTGAACTTTACAATGTATCTTACCCTTTGCTCAACTTTAAAGTCAAGTATCAAATCTAACTCACGCGAAACCAAAACTTTTTATCCAAAGCAGATTTATCTTTCGTTTTTAATCGATTGAAAAAAGTACAGCAATCTGAAAATATATGATGCCTTTGCTTGAATATAAGTGTCAGTTGTGTCGTCTCTGTGATTAAGAGACCGCCTCCGTGGTGTAATTGTTAGAGCGTCCGCCTGGCGAGCAGAAGGTCGCGGGTTCGATCCCCGACCGCGCCATACCAAAAGACGTTAAAATATTGTACTTGTTGGTCCCTGCCTGGCGCTCGGCATTAATGGGTACAACAAGGACTGGTTGGCTCGGAGTCAGTATAATGTGTCTGAGTTATCCCTGCTTCACTGCGGCATGGTATCTCAGTGGGCTAGCACTATATAACCAGCTTCAGTCTGGGCTAGTACAAGCAGCCACACATACACATACACGCACATGCACGTCGTCATATGAGCGACATATTAAGAACGACATTAATCCCCATGCCACCTCACCTCACCTGTGATTAATAACCCATGTGACGCTTTCATAATGTCACATACTCGTCTACACAACTGCATGTCAAACACTTTATGGGTATCCGTGCTAGTACATCTTTGTCACATGAAAGGGGTGGTTCAATGTTGTTTAATTACACAGGCCCGTATTCCAGCTCTGTGAAGATTGAATATAAATAATCTGGAAACAATGGACGAATGAGCAGTGACTTATACCACTGGAGCACGATGTGACAGAAGCGTCAGTTTATAGCGCCACCCCACCCCACCTCCCCTTTACTGTTACGACAAACACGAGCTTCAGGGAACCTGTTCTTCCCACTGGCGCCAAAATGTCAAATCAAGCATAATGTGTTATTCGAATATGTCACATGAAAGAATCTTGAAGCGTGCACTCACTGGCATTTTTAAACTTACAAAGGCGCTTCCAGGTGCACATGGCAGAATCACTGTAAAGTAAACATTTACGTTCTGAGTCAGTCAGTAGATACAATTTTCCGTATATACCAAACAATATAATAATATTATTACTATGTAGCAAGCAATTATACTGCCTCTTTTTAAAGAAATAATGACATAACGAGCCGCAATGAAATGGCGTAATCAATAACATTGGGTTTCAGATATGTCGAATTGTTTTCGTCTGTAATTTTTAAGACAAGAAAAGTAATCGATATTTAAGCAACACTACATAGTTACAGCACTTGCATTATTACAAAACAAACAAATCTTAAATGCTACTGTAAGCATAAAATCAAAGGTGGTCTGTTATTTTGAAGAGAAGCTATTTTCTCTATAGATTATTATATTGCAGGAAAGGAATCTTTTAATACTACGTTTTGGATATTTATACATAACATTTATTTATTCATTGCTTGTTTACTTTCGAATCGAGATCAGTCGAGAACATCAAATCACCCATGCTCTCGACACACGCTATCACGAACAGACACGACTCCCACATGGAGTCTCAAAATGTATGTTATTAATTGTACTTCAGTAAGAATATCTCACTTTAAAGATTACACTATCGTGATAAAAAACGAGCACTGTTTTGCTCCCGGTCACTTGACATAACGCCAGATAGTCCTTAAAGAAGTTCAGGAAGAGAGGGAAATCCGATGGTGCCAAATCCGGTGAATCCGGTTCAAGAAGTTCACAGGCGTACATTGTCAACAGTTTTGTGCACAGTTGCATTGTCCTGGTGGAATAACACGTCTCGATTGCACATGCAGATTAGCCGTACATTGGCCATTAAAGGTCTGACTTTTCTCGAGGTATTCAGCAGGATTACTTAAGATTCCATGAAAACCTTGGCCTGGCCTTCAGTTTGCGCCGTTTTCAATGTTGTTTAATGTCTTTGCTGCTGCTGATGAACCAAGATTCATCCATGTTTACAAATAGCTTAACAAAATCAGCTGGGTCTGTTTCAGTACGATATGAATTATCACGAGGAGCGATTCAACCTGAATCAACCTGAAACCTTCATCATAACCAGTTCTTTCCTCCCTCGTATTTCTTAGAAATATTCCAGCTATATGACAACGGTCTGTAAATAATCAAGTCTGGACTAGACAATCCACTGATTAACATCATGAGCATCGATCTACGCATTTGGAATACGATGAAATGCGTCAACCATGTCAGCAGCCTGAGCATACCATCCCTTTAGTCCCAGGTACAAGAATGGGTTGCTGAAGATCAAATCTAACGCAGATGATCTTCACGGGTTAACTCTATCATGCGACATGTCTACTGTAATGGCTATGTGCCGTGTTGCGGGACAAGTCAGTCGTCAGTATTCATATCATGATTTAATCGACGTTTTCCGTTGTAGTTGAAGGTCTTTCTGATCTTCGATCACCATGTAGTATCTCTTGTCTTCTTAAACGCCGCTGCCCTCCTCATCATAGTGGCAAAGGAAGGAACACCAACCCATAGTCATCGATTTTCATCAACTTGTAATAGTTAGTCACTTTCAGGCTTGCAGGAATATGCTGCCGTGTTATGTATTTTGTTTAAACGAAGCCTTTGCGTACCTGTAAAAGGTGTACGAAACATCCTCCGTTCATTGGTTCAGTACCTTTCAGTCACCCTCGTATTTTTAGATTATACAATCTGCATTAAAGTTGGAAACTATGGATGTTCGAAGTAAACGGACGCCACGAAAACATGTTGGTAAACAATACATGTTTATCCGTGGTTGATTTTGACGTGTTATTCGCCAAATGCAAAATAAGGCGACCTTCGCCAAATGCAAGAAATCCTAATTCAGTTAAAACTGAAACACTTTTGCATCCCGCGAAATGTTTACCAACTTCTGGATTAAATTAAATTGCCTCCGCGAAAGATTCGTCCTTACTAATGAACATTCTGCCCTTGTGTTCGATGTTGGAACTGGACCAATAACAAAATCTCTTGAATAGGACTAAAAGTCTGCTTGACGCCAACCTGTCATAATCAGTTTAATCAACTCCTGTCCTTTTGATGTCATTCGCCCTGTGATCATATTTTCGAGACGTACACTTAATACTCTCCTCCCGTTGGTTCCATCATGTCTGCCTACTTGTCTAGTCTTCCCAATCACATGCCTCCTTGCTTCCCTAAATAATACCCAGCGATTAGACGATGTGGATCCATTGAGGAAAGTGGCATCAGGTCTTTGTGCCAAGTCATCCGTCAGATCTGCGAGGTCTTTATAGCGGTGTGAGTACCGTGGAGAAGGTTTGAACGCTGCCACGGGGCCAACATCGGAACGCTTTCTGAAATGAAGATCATCTTGAATGATCTTCAAAATCTTGAACATGTCATCACTGTGCGATGAGATGCTGGGTGAGATGTTTAGGTGTCTTATAACCAGGTTTAATGTCAAGTATAAACGTTTGTTTCTGCCTGGAGGGCCTATTTGCCATGTTTGTGTTGCCGCTGAAGATTCGAGGAGTGTTTATATCGCTTATTGGCTCAAGTAGGATTGCGGTGAGGGGAATGCTTTGAGGTTCTGGTGGGGTCACTAGCGTTAAACGTGGTCTTCAATTCGGTTTTATGTCAGTATGGCCTCTTATTCGCTCTCGGATTATTGGGATTTAGGGAGTGGTTTAATACCTTTGACAAACCTTCCACGCGTTTATCAGAAAGCGAATGTGTTTATAGTTCCAGTTAAGTCGGTTTTACTATTCATTTCATCTGCAGTAAGGTCATAAGGACTGGGGTCGATAGGAGAAATATCACAATCACTGGATGAATGTGTTGACAGGAATCCCTGTAAGGGTACAGTCAAACAACCTCAGATAACATGTTCCAGAGCAGTCACGGAACTCTAGTTAACAGTGAATGATGGGAGTCTTACGACAATTTTAGTTCATTCTGACCATTGACTGCGAATATCGATAACTAATGCAGTGATATCATATCTCACTGTCACAGTTCTTTTTCTAAACAGAATGAAAGACACACACCGACACTGACATTAATCTGATAATTCCTTGATGAAATTCCAACGGTAGCTCCCAAAGAAATGCAGTAATATATTCCTATTAAATCGTGTGCCATTCAGCGACATCTCTGGTTTAGTTGTACGTGTTGTGAAATTGAATACGACGTCAGTCGGGATAAATGACATAATAAAACGGACGGTCATAAAAAGCTACCAGGTCTTGCATTCATATTGAGCACTTTCATACCGAAGCATGTTAACGTTTGATGAATTAGGAAAGTGACCGTTTACTCTCGTCTCGATTCTCAGACCCATCTATAACCTAGCGCGTTTCCATCCATCAACGCGTTATTACTGGGCGGAAGACGAGGACAAGGTCAGCGTTATGGCGGACTTACTTGTTTCTTGGCGAACACACTCGAACACAGGGTTACGTAGTAATCTGTCATCACTTTAAAAGTCCATCAATTACCCAAGAGAACAGTCGTCACACGTGTTATGACATACACGAACGCTTATTCAGTTTGTCGTAAGTGAGAAATTGGCGCTGCATTATATGTGGCGTATATAATGCATCTTAGATGTATAGATTTATGAAGGATATAAAGGAATGAAATATATGATCGGGTAAAGAGAAGGAAGCCATGTTTTAAATCATAATGTTTTAAAAGATATTCATTTTGTACGTAAGTGTTTGAAGGATGTCAAGTTTAAACCTACGTCAAATGTAAGGGCATTTATTCGTTTTTATCAGCATTTTTTTCAAGGGACGCACATTAATTTGTAATTTTCTATGTTTCGCCAAATTATTGATCCGGGGTTTATGGAGTTAAGGAGAGTTAGGATTCATGTGATTGATGACGTTTTCAGACATGCTTCCAAATGCGGCCATTAAGAGGTGCACCCATGTCATACCGTTCGAGGGATTGCATACAGCGTACCTGTTGTAAATATGTATGTGTGTATTTATAATAGCAAAATGATTCTCAAAATGATGAAGATTATCACTAAATAGGCACTTATCCGACTTGAAAATATTGTACATGCATGCATTCTTATTAAAACAGAAAATGCAATTTTGTAACTCTCCTTCTTCACTGTTGCACATATTACGTCACTAACTCATTGACGTCATACAATGTCATGACGTCACGTAGCGTTAGCCTGTTAGTTGTGGTTGACTCTAATTATGTAACTAGATTCGGTAAAAGATTTGATAAAAAACGTGTTTTGAGTGATTTTGACAGTCACTGTTTCCATCCTAATCATGACGAAGAAGTCTTTAGATTCGTTGCCATTTAGTGCGTTAACAAGGAAAATACACATTAACGTTAATTCTAATTACATCTGATTCCGCTATAGACTAATGAAATCTGTAGAGATGTTGTAATATCATCAATCAGTCTATTATAGAAGGTCGTTGACACACAAATTTCATCAGTGGCAGTTCATTATTAGGGATTTGTAAAATCATTCTAAAAATAGACACACATTAGCACATTCTATTAAGTTGATGCAACCAAATTCAGACGAAGACAAGTAATTACTACACAAAGTCCCTGACTGAATTGTTTATTTGAACATTTTGGAAGCATGTGAGATCATTGGAGATCCCGAAGTCTCTATAATGTTCATTTACTTTCGTTGTACACACTTTGGTCCCATCGGAAGCAATAATTTGGTGAAATTATGGCAATATCCAATGGTGATGAGTTGGAAGACAAATAAAATCTGACGAATTGTCTGCAATATTCCCATAATGCAATTTATTTTGGTAATTGAAAACTATAGTCTTTATCCTCTGCTTCGGGGATTTGCAAGTACAGTATGTCCCATGCCATTACTTCCTGAAATTTACAATGCCCATGAGTGAAAAACCACTTCAATCCTATTCAAGGTCTCTTAATCTGTTTAAGATTTGCATGGAGACTTTCTCTGGATTTAATTATGATATTAAGGAACATTACACAACCTAGGGTCTGCGTTTAATGACAGGACTTGAATATTATTGGATTACTGTATACACGGACTGAAATTTTCCCCGTTATAACCACGACAAAATTAGTGTTCATCAGCAAAGATTGGGAACATGACTAGAGGACGGGCAGGCATTCACGCTCCTTGCATAGCCTAATGGTTATAAATGATGGTGTTCCGTGCAGAAATATTTGGCCGTTTCAATATTTTTATTATCAGCATGAAAGGAGAAAGTGATAATCATTGCCTGAATGCAGAAACTATGCAAGCGATCGTTTGTTAAAAGTAATAAACAGGACTTGCTATAAAAATAGTTAAAACATTGAATGAATTCCACACATAAAGCAACGAAGAAATGTGATTACCATTGCAAGCTGAGAGGTAGGCTTCAACGGGAGGATCAAGGAAGATTACAAGACTCTGCAGCATGTCGTAAAAGACTGTCTTTCCCTTACGACTGTGTCAGTGTACGACAATGAAAGAACTGTCTGATGGAGAAGGTTACTTTGGATTACCTGGGCATATAACGGCCTTTCGTACTTGAGTTGGGTAAAACGGTGATTTGAATTGAAAAACTACTTCAGGTGCTATCATGGCATGTCAGCTGAGTTTAGGGAAGGGCGAAAGGTGCCTCAGGCCGAAAATTTTGACAGTTTGTTGAAACCCATAAGTACGGTTCTGTTGTACGCGGACCATGGACTACAAGCTGAGAGAACCTTGGATTCGAACCAGAGACAAGCGGTTCCTGGTATGGGAAAGGGAGGCAACAGTGAAGCAAATATATATATATATAAACAAACAAATTATTTCTGCAAGTGTATAAGTTGAACGGCGAAAGATCTTGTGAAGATATAAACTTAAGGAGATTTGGCAAGAAGAATATCTGGACTCATATTTTATATATATTATATATATATATATATATACGATAAAGAGCATCATGTATTTGAAGACAACGGTTGTTAAACGAGACTGAAATGTTTGTCGTTGAACGTTGGCTGAAGAAACCCGTTATGAGATATCGTGTTTAAACTAATAGGATAGGTAAGTACAATGTGACGCCTTTTATCACACAATAAGAGAGGATGCACGCACTGTACTATCTTTGAGGATCCAACTCGGATCCTGAACATGAGGAGAGTGGCCCGAGAGGCTAGAATTGCCTGTATGTTTTCCGAGATTTCCATGTAGCCACGGACCCGTGAAGATCCGGGTTAGAATTGATCTTCAGCAACCCATGCTTGTTTTAAGAGGCGACTAACGGGATCGGGTGGTCAGGTTCGCTGACTCTGTTGACACATGTCATCGTATCCCAGTTGCGTAGATCGATGCTTATGCTGTTGATCACTGGATTGTCTGGTCCCGACTCGATTATTAACAGACCGATTCTTTGCTGAATGCGGCGTTAAACCTCAAATCAACCAACCAACGATGAAGCCACGGATCCTTTTGCTTCTTATTCTAAAGGGCTGATACAAACACTTGTCCATTTGTACACCCAGCTTCAAATTTGTCTTTCTTGCAAATGAACTCCGATCGTGGACAAGATTTACATAAGTAGTTTGTTTTTGATAAATGAATGAATTATCAGATGAAAGGGCCCCAAGTTGTTTCTCGGCTGCTCCTCTCTCAGGTCGTCTTATCTCACTACACGTTCGCCAATATACTGAATATTGTGTTATTAATAAATTCATGATTACGTCTCACAGACAGTGTATGGAGTATTGATTCTGGCATCTCTGCGTTTGTATGCTAAACACACTGTCCATACATAGGATGAGGAATCTCTGGAATATTGCGCCGGCGGTAACGCAAAGTTTACCAAATTAAGGAGGTGCTACAGTGTCATTGGTGATAAAATACTCTCATAACACGGTCAAACAAGGTCTGTCAAGGAGACGCATTATGTCTTCTTCTACAATCCCCCATCGTCGTCTGTATAACAAACTAGGTCTATATTGTAATTACTGTTTTGGGACTAGTCTGTATCTCATAAGTCGTGTGAACATCCTCTTTGATAACATTACCTTCATCCCTCACACGACACGTGTTCGTTACTTCCTCCTTCGATCCAGACATGACTACGAAAGGTCGTATTTTAATCAGTCTGAGCCACGTGGTAATTCCGTGTAATCTTTGAGCAAAGTATTGTTCTGTGACTCATAATACCACGTTCACATCAGAAAACGCGACAAGATCAGTTCACACATCTCTCGTGATAACGCCTTATTATACAACGTGGGACGACGTGGTCAAAGTTGCAAATAGGCTTCCTTTGAGTATGGGAATCTAATATTTCCCGTATTGGCCTCAATATCCAATTCCTTATAGCACATTACCCTCATTATTAGCCTAGGCTCCCTATTTTAATTCCATCTTCGTCTGAAGTTACTCCAGTTAGATTCCCCAGATGGTATACAATACAACGATTGGTACTGTTTATTCTGTGGCACTCTTCTTATATACTTCTAGCGTTTTGATATCAAGATTGGTTACTGCAGTTTGATCCGGTGGTCGCTTTTTCCTCGCGTCACCAACACACCAGAGAGCACAGGACTTAATGATTCCTTAATACTCGAGGGTTCCTCCATGGAATTATTTCATTTAATCCGCCGCCATATAGCTGGAATATTGCTGAGTGCGGCGTAAAACTAAGCTCACTCATTTAAACCCATTACATGTGCGTTCCTTACTTCCCTATGAGTCATGCATGTGACATACTGATAGCCGGACTGAATTCCTCCACGTTGCCTTACTGAGAAGATGCTATCTTTTATACAAAGTACCCTTGTGCTCTAATGGTCGGATTTGAGTTACCAGGTGAACATGCATTCATTGAATATACATACTTGTGGAACTGCAACCAATTTGACCTTACGGAAATTGTGATATCAATGTCATTATGCCCTTCTCACAATTGAGCTATACCTTTTTGAAGTGAAAGCATTATGAATTCATTTGATTAGAAAATGACAGAGTAATGTGTAATTATATGAAGCAATTGTCTTCCCATTGATCACATTTTGTAACGTATTGATCTTGCTACAATCCAACTATAAGGTAACAATGGTTCAGAAAGTGATAATAATTTGCATGTAGAACACATTTCTGAAATGAGTCCACAATTAAGCTTCATGAAAGAACTGAAATGACATGGACAAGATTAGAGCAAGGAAATGTTTGATCATCGCGACAGGTCGGCTCTCCCTCCGACATTAAAGAAACATGTGAGATCTACTTCATTGTCTGGCTCCTTTCTTCATCCGGGTCACCTTTTCTCGCATTACCTTTTCTTCCGATACAAAATATGCAAAGGCGGCGATACAATTAAAAAAATTGACAAAGAAATCCTAGATCATTATTTTAACCGCTTAACGGCCCTAAGCTGTTTGTACAAGCGCCAAGAACAGAAGTGACATCCCGGTCAGGGATTCGAAGAGTTAAAGGGCAGGCCAAGAGGGACTTACCAGAGGAAGTGGGCTCACTGCCTCATATCCTTCAAGCGTTCATTCAGTGGAAAGCAAGATGCGTGTTTTTTGTCAAAGTTTGGTTTGAGATTCACATCAAAGAGGATTTACCATGGGAACAGAGAGAATTGGGAAGTAAAATTACCGAAGAAACATCTTCCCATCAAAGAAACAGCTCAAGCTGATGTATGCAAACATCTAGACTGTGAGGAAACATGCTAGCTTTTTAAACGAAGGACTTCCAAACATGTCTCACAGTCACATGAATGGAAATTATCTTGCTTCTGTTAGATATTCAATGCCGGGAGTGTATCAGGTTTTACCTAATGGATATTGGATAGCGTTAAGTTTCTTCCCCCATCAAGCATGCGCGATAATGGATACACAGAACATACTTTGGCTAATGAAGTGTTCACTAAGAAGGAATAAGAACCGAAGAAAATGGATGTCGGAAAATCGATCCTGTCTACTGTAAATTCTAGACTACTTACAGTACATCTATATTTTACGCTTCCTTATTTTCTGAATTATCTTTTGCCTGAGAAAACTAATGATGGTTTTACCTGACAGTTGTACTCAAAAACTGTTTGCTGACAGGTACAAGTTGCACAACCACCAGGATAAGTTTTCTCAGAATCAACAAGCGTATTGTTATTTAGCAGAGTAATTTGTTGTTAAAGAATGGTAAGATTGTGTCACATTATTTCTGTCAAGATTCATAATATTGGTTCCAACAATACTTGCTGTTGGGATTGAGTTACTATCTAATGTAAGCAGTGGTGATGAAGTTAGCTTATCCAGATGCTATTGGGAGTTAGTTCTATACTTTGTTGCTCTGGAAGTTTCGAGATTGCACTATCTGGAATGCCTTTTGACTGTATAAGGGGGTAAGATACCTCTGTCACCTCACATTACGTCAAGACCAGTGGTTGTGTGGAGGTTATTGGATGTACACACTAGGTACACACTAGGAAGCTTTTGGAGGCTCAACCACTGTAGCTGAAAGGTGAATATATACTCGGCGTCTTTAATGAAGGGTCAAGCTCTTGGTAACACCCTTTCTTAAAAGTTGTAAAATCGTCGATTTTGCTTGAAATATATACAACTGAATGTTTTAAAACTTTCTTAACAGTATGGAAAACACATCACGCCAGTGAAATGTCATTATTACGTTCTTTAACGTCCGATACATTCTGTTACAAATGGCACAATTTTCGTTCAAATTGTCAATATGGAAATCCACCTGCCACTTAATATCAATGATTTTCACGTGCAAGTCGCTCTATCCATGGAAAGTGAAGGACAATACATATGCATTGATGCTTTTTCACTGTCGTTCACTGTTCAATTACCTTGAAATCGCAGCTTAAAATGAGACATTTTTGACAGTTGCTGAACGGGGTCAGACTATAGATGTTTGGAATCTGGTCAAACTCAGCGGCAGGTTGCTGTCCGCTTTAAATGTGAGTCAGAGTGCTATTGGTAGACTGTGGCAGAGATGTCAAGCCAATGGGTCCATGGTATATGCACATCGACCAGTTGGCCCCAGAGTCACAACAGTCGGAGATGATAGGCACATGGTTAACTCTGCGTTACGTAACAGATTCTTTAACGCAGCAGATGTTTAGACTGAACACTTCAATGTTAACAATGTAAGGCTATCCAGGAGCACCGTTCGTTGATGTTTGAGGAGAGCCGGACTCCACTGTAGGCGACCTGCAGTTCGTCCACCACTAACACCACGTTGCAGGCAGGCGAGTTTGAGATGGAGTAGATATCATGGCAGCTGGAATCAACGCCAGTGGTGTCGTGTGCTCTTCACATATGAAGGCACATTCAATTTGTCCTTCCATGATGATCGGCAGAGGATTTATCGTTGTGAATCACAGATGTAACTGTGTCCACGCATAAAGGATTTGGCGGGGTCTCGGTCATGGTTTGGGCAGGGATAACCCCTACTAGACGTACTCCACTGCACGTGTTCGACGTAATCTTACCGGCCAGAGTTATTGGGACGTCATTCTGGCTCCTATAGCAGTACCATTCCTGCAAGTTATGCATGGCTTTTATGGTTGACCCTTTTTACTGCAAGACGACAACGCTAGGCCTCATAGGGCCAGGATTGTCACGGAATTTCTTAGGAGCAAGGTGTAGAGCGGTTGGAGCATGCCTGGGATGAACTCGGTCGACGTGTGTACATTGGGTTTTACGTCGTGCTTGAGAATATTTCGCTCATATGACGACGTGCATGCGTGTGCATGTGTATGTGCGGCTGCTTGTACTAGCCCAGACTGAAGCTGGTTTTATAGTGCTAGCCCACTGAGATACCGTACCACAGTGAAGCATGAAAACCCCACTCAAACACATTACACTGACTCTGAGCTGACCAGTCCTTGTTGTACCCATTAATGCCGAGCGCCAGGCAGGGACCAACAAGTACCATGTTTTAAGGTCTTTTGGTATGACGCGGTCGGGGACGAACCCGCGACCTTCCGCTCTACGGGCGGACGCTCTAACCACTACACCACAAAGGCGGTCCCCAGCGCCAGTGGATTCTCAGGACTTCACAGTGCTCTAGCAGATGAATGGTATGCGATTCCGTAAGCTTTCTTCACGAACGTGACAAGGAGCATGAGAACACATGCACTCTTAGTTCTCATATTTCTGAGAAACTTTACATGCGCTATATATCATTTGACCCTTCATTAATGACGCCTAGTATATATCACCGACCTCACTGCTGTTTCCACTGTTATATTGTGTTACTTTGCTATAATTTATGTTGATTTGTAATCTTAGATTCATAAATACGTTCCTAATTGCATGTATCTTTGTTGTTTGCTGTTTTCTCACTGAATTACTTTGAGTAAGGATTTCTGGGTTATCTTCTTTGCATATGTATTTATGTACTTATGCCATATTTGCTAAAGTAAGGTTTATTAGACCGATAGGATGGGGTTTTCATTACACGTTACACTACTCATGCTCTGCATAGAAAGAATATTCCCAGAAGTAGGTAACTAAAGCAACGGAATAATATGATTTATTATGGAAAGTGACAACTAACACTGTCGGTTGTTTGAGTTTTGCCTTTGGTGTAATGTAGGGAAGATTGTCATTTGAAAACAATCCTTATAAGGTAAAGTGGTTTAAATTGGTTTGTGACTATGAATCCCATGCAATCTTGGCTCCATGTCCTTCAAGTTTGTACATCTGGTTTTGACACTTCAGACTTCAGCCACTTTCATAACTCATAGATTTTATATCGAAAACCAAAACCAAAATAATTGAAGTTTGATCTATTGCTGCGTTTACCCCTTTAGCTGTTCTAGAGTGACTGATGTGTGCCTTCTGTGAGTAGTCACTTTTTCACATTTTTGTTAAAATAAATTACCGTGAAAATAAGTATCATGTGCTTGACATAATGCAAAACAGTCAGTCACATGTGTTTGTATATCCTTAATTCTTACATATATACTATCCCAAAAAAGAAACGCATAGGCCAGAAATCTGTTGCGAAAATGTTGTAGTTTCATACATGTATAACTCGTCAACAAATAGACTTTAGTGCATGATTTTTTACATCAGATTAGAAGAAGGAAATGTCTGTACAACTAAGTGGATAATTTTAGATAACGGAGACGCTGAGCGCGATGGTGACGACGTAGCACGGTCCCGACGTCGGGTCTCCTGGCTCTCAGTCCAATCTCCCTCAACCTGTTCAGTACAGTTTGGCCGGATATCTTCCGAAGTCCAGGTACCCTGGCTGATGTGCTCTCACCCGTGGCAGTACGATCACACAAATGTAGTACCCGGATGTACCGATCTTGGGCTGCAGTGGTGACTCGAGGTCTGCCTGTACGGGGATGGTCATTAGTTATACCTGTTTGGTTGTAACGAGCTGCAAACCGTGATATCGTGCTCAGACTAACATTCAGACGCCTGGCAACAGACGATTGGTAATCTCCAGCGTGCATTCTTTCAATGGCGATGTTCCGTGTCGCAGCGTCAAGACGTGGTGCAGTGATTTGACCTTGAAAATCAATCAAAACGAATGCCGATTTCCGAAAGTAATCTTGCTTTTTATAGCCAGTCTCTGCATGCTCTTTGCTGCACAATTTCAACTGGAAGGTGATTTGAGTTGCGTTGTGGCGATGCGTTTTTAATCCTTGTAAGAAATTTCATGAAAATTAACCTTTTCAGGTAAAGTCGTTTTTTTTTACTTGTGCAGTTGTATAAAATCATGTTACCAACACTTTTGTTACATATTTTGACGATTGTTGGAACACAATAGGTAATTGATAGCTTTAAAAAAATACATAACGCCTATATGCGTTTCTTTTTGGGGATAGTATGTAATGCGCATGTTTTGTTTAGCCGCACTCTATCACAACTATATGGTGTCGGTCTGTAAATAAATAATCGAGTCTGGTCCAGACAATTCAGTGATCAACATCATGAGCACCGATCTGAGCAATTTGGATACGATGTCATGTGTCAATCAGCGAGCCTGGCCACCAGATCATGTTACGACGTCGCCTCTTACGACAACCATGGGTTGCTGAATACCAGTGCGATCTTCACGGTACAGTGCATATGTAAATCATATTATTTATTTGCATTCGATTTGAATTCAATGCCGTTGTTATTCTGTAAAATTGGTGAAATGATGAAATGCCGCTCATGACTATTTTGTTTCTCTATGCAGAAGACTAAGATTTTCTGTTTGCACTAGCTGAATCAAAACAGTGGAATGAGACCAAGAAGTTTAACTTTAGTTTATAGAATATAAAAACAGCCAGTTGTCATCAACTGAGTTATCATTTTGGTTGGTTGGTTTGTTGTTTAACGCTGCTCAGCAGTATTCCAGCTATATGACTACGGTCTCTAAATATTCGAGTCTGGACCAGACAATCCAGTGATCAACGGCACAAGCATCGATCTACGCAATTGGGATACGATGACGTATGTCAACCACGTCAGCGAGCTTGACCAACCTGTCCAGTTAGTCGCCTGTTACAACCAATTATAACCCGGATCTTCATGGGTTAAGTTAGTTACCATTGTGACCGCCTCGTCTGTTTCTTAGGCCTGTGCATAAATATTCAGCGAGACCTTACAAAATACCCATATGATTGAATGACAAAAGGCATTACGTTCCCGTTATATCGAGCGATATTACACCAGCTCCAGCCTTGGTGTCTACATTTCCTAACCATTGACATACAATCGAACATGCTGTTTTTACGAACAGTTATGCGACCCTTTGTTCAACATCCAAGGCCTTATTAGATTTCAAAAAATATTCTCTAGAGAACATGACTATAAATCTGACGCACCTGTGGCCACACATTTGTCCGATGTAATTTCCCGTTTTGATTTGTACAGTATGTTTTCGTACTTTCTTTACTTGTTTTATGCGATAGGAAAAATTGAATGATTCAACCAATTCATTTGAAGCAACCATTGCATTATTTAATATCGTTCGATAACCAGCAAATAGCCAATTCCCTTCCACTGAATACCTAAAGGAAAATGAGAGTTGTTTAATAATCAGATCTATGCATAAAGATTCAGTGACAAAAATACTTCCCACAATGCTGTTTTACAAAAGGGAAGATTTCAACTTTCCAAGTGTCAAACTTTCCTTTCATGTCGAGCAATATTCCACCAGCTCCAGCCTTTGGTGTTTATATTTCGCAACTCAGGTACAACTGAACATGCTCTTTTTATCAAGATTTCAAAAAGTGTTATCCCACTCTTGCTCAAAAGTTGTTTAATCAAGGTTACAATATTCAAAGCCTCAGTAAAACTTTCAATGAGTATATGGTAGACATGTAGAGGGAATTTCAAAATTTGAGGCTTCAGTGACAAACTTATGTCCGATGCCACTCCCTGTTTTGACAGGTACATATGTTGACTGATATACTCTACCTTCGTGAACACCTGGTGTATTTTGATAGTGATTCATAAACACACGCTCATCATCGTATCGCATGGTGTCAATCACTGGACTGTCTGGTCCAGACTCGATTCTTTACAGACCCGCTGGAGTAATTTCACTTTGCCACTAGTCTTTTAGACGTATATGATTAGTGTCTTGCCATACGTAAACTTACGAAATGCAGTCAGATTTGGACAAATCCAGCATTTTTATGCTCTAGCCAATACATACCGAAGAGATCTACAAGGCTTCACATTGTGTTTCCAAAGTTGGAAAAATGTCCCTTGATTGACTGTTAGACTATACTTTCAGTAAATTATTTGGATAACGATTACAGTAACCCAGTGATTAATTTGTCCAGAGCGCAACGAACCAGCCAACCAACCAATATATTCGTTCAAACATGTATTGGTCATCGCTGTTCAGGGCTTTGTATAGAGTGGTGTTGATAGAGACTGTGTAGACAATGTCGATGTAGGATCCAGACTCTACACTATCACGACAATTCAAATATACCCATGCTCGTCATAATAGCCTCCGCTAGATAAATGCGTGTTATGTGACTATAATGATGAGCGTGAGTATATTTGGAAGTCAGACCATACTGAATTCAGATGGAGTAATTGGCGTTCCACAATTCCTCATACCTGCTGCCCGTGTTTATACCGTTCTTTCATTTTTTTCTTCATGCGGCTCGATGTCTCTTAACTTTCTCATATAAATTGTTGTCTAACCAGATGTTGAGTAACACACCCGTGAAGATCCGGGTTAGAATTGGTCTTCAGCAACCCATTAGAATAACAGGATCGGGTGGTGAGGCTCCCTGACTTGGTTGACACATGTCATCGTATCCCAATGATCACCGCTCATATCAATCACTGGATTGTCTGGTCTGGACTCGATTATTTACAGACGGTCACCATATAGCTGGAGTAATACTGAGTGCGGAGTTAAACCACAAACAAACACATTACTAGTAATTAACAATCATATATATCTCTGTATACCTATTGAGAGTATATGGATAAAGGTATACTTACAACAATACAATGTGACATTTTAGGACAAACATGTGTTAACCAAGTCAGCGAGTCTGACCACCCGATCCCATTAGTCGCCTCTTACGACAAGCATAGTCGCCTTTTGTGGCAAGCATGGGTTGCTGAAGACCTATTCTTCCCTGGATCTTCACGGTACGTATACCTCTTGAGAAATTTTGGATAAAGGTGACTGATACAATGTGATATTTTAGGACAAAAGTAAATTATACCCTAGTTCATACATTGAGATGGGCCGTGATCCCAGTTCCTGCATAATCCGTAGTATCTATTTAGCTTGATTATTAACTGCCTTCTCCGTCGTTAAACGTCTATCCCCCACATTACTGCTGTCGGCTGTTCTGCTCGACGTGCTGCATTATGTGTGGTTTATCCCTTTCACGGATACCCTGTCAAATTAGGCGTAGCTTTATGCATCACCCGCCTGTCTCTCTGGTAGACATGAACGTGATTAATAGAGAAGTAAGTCATTTAATATTACCACGTCAGGAATAAAGGTCTGACAAAGTGCATAGGGTATGGAGTACCTATCAACATTCAGATCATTCCATCTTAGCAGGATATAGTTAGGGCTGTTCCTCATCATTTGTATATCTGCATAACTGGTACTGTATGGAAGAAGTGAGTTTTGGTAAAACGCTGCTTTGAACAGGTTTACAGTTAACTTGAGTTGACGCTTCTATTTGAAGTTTTACGGATCCACTGTCCAAACCAAACATACTGGAAAAATGAAATTACTTTTGGTACATTATCGATTCTTGTGATGTCAGAAACTTCGAAAAACAGTATATGTATAACATATTCATTGAAATAAACCAGACATAGCTATTCCTAGAATCATACAAAGATAAGACTTGAAGTGTTGAAAATGTAGTTCCAATAACATTTCCATTGAAACAAATATTATGACGAATGACTGTCATAAGAACATTAAAGAAATCAATCAAGATCCGAAAAACTAAATTCCTTTAAAAACGTATCCACATATTAATAAAACTCATAGCCGAACCTGGACAAAACAAGCGCAGGTTATAGCTTCCATGGTATTCGTGAGGCCCACGAGCACGATTACGGTTGGTTCTAACAAAGCAAGGCTTATAATCCAGACGAATCGTGAATTCGAATCCATGGTAGTGTCGTGATTCCAGGGCTAAGGGACGTAACTCTACACAGCACGTTGTGTCCACTGATACAACAGTTTCCGTGAGTAATGGCATTGATTTGAACACACTACGACACGCCACCTTAATGCTAAATGATATATGCGAAAAGGTCGCAGATGTTTTGGTGAAACAACCTGGCACAACTTTGATTCAGGAAGATCAAGGATCGTAATCGTTTTACATCTTAGATTTTACACAATGCGTCCTGGCTCTGAGGATTTTGTTGTAGAAAATATATGAAAAACATCGAGTACCCCTCGCTCCTCCTTGAATGAATTCTTATTGTTTTTCGCCCTAGTCAGCAATATTCCAGCTATAAAACTTGGCCTTTACATAATTGAGTGTAAGCCTGCAAAACTATTGATTTCTTTGGCTGCTATCAACCCCTTTATGGTGTGAGATACTATAACCTGTTAAGAAGGATGTAGGCAAGTCTTCAACAGATCTACTAATCGTAAATATACTGCTGGCAGTGTGGCGTTTGGCAAATTCCAGTTGTATCTGATTTAGTAATCGACGTTCGTTTCTCAGAACACTGATCTACATTCGGCAGTACAACACCCTAACCCTACATGTATGTCCAGCCTCTGGAGCATTTCTCATTCAGTACATTAACAAACATATCTACCTTACACACTGACTCAGCTTGACAATACAGTGTCATTGAGCGGTCACCCATCTACACACAGACATGTCTACCTTCAACACAGACACAACGTCACAGTAGCATTCAACAGTCACCAATCCACACACAAACATGTATAATATGTTGCATATAATATTGTGTTTTTGTAGTCTATATGTGTAAGGAGAAACTATACATGTCTAAAGTGTCATTACATGCGACCAAAGCTTCTAGCGACTGTATCTAAAACTCATTTACCTACAGTCATTGTTGGTATGCACAGTCACTTGTTTCAATAACAGTAGATGTCACCCTCTGTGATTTAGGTAAACACTTTTTGACATTCCAACATACATTCCCAGTTAACATTTGTTACCAGGTAACATTGTCACAGAAATTGGTTTTGTTCCACGTGTTATTCTGATCTCAAGCACAAGAATAGCAAAGATGGCAAACTACAACAGGGATAACACAAAACATTACCCAGAACATGATATTTGCACATAAGACCTTGTGAAAGAAGCTACAGTCTAAGTTCTCCGATAGTATTGAGTGAGTGAGTGTGGTTTAACGCCGCTTTTAGCAATATTCCAGCAATATCACGTCTGGGGACACCAGAAATTGTACATTGTACCCATATGGGGAATCGAACCCTGGTCTTCGGCGTGACGGGCGGACGCTTTAACCATTTGGCTACCCCACCGCCCCTACCATGTATTGAATGCACCTAGAAATTATATATTGCTGTGTACAAAAATCTATATAAAAACTTAATGTATGTAAACGTTAAGCCTTTCCCTAAATTTCTATACAATCCGTAGATCATTTCTTGTGAATGTATATTTTTCAAACGTATGTGGAACCCATGTCATACCGACCAAGAAATGTAGCAGAAAATGGAAGGTTGATAGAGATTGTATTTTAGACACAGTCTATGTCCAAATCCGACCGAAAGACGTTACAAAAGGTACTTGGTGTGACGTAACCTGGCTCTCGGCCAGGGGATAATCTCAGGACTGATCGGCTCGGAGTTTGTACACTGTAGACCTGAGACAGTGTATCAGTGGGTTGGCATTATAACAGCAGTAATCCCTACTGTGTACAAGCAGCCTCTCACACACACTAATAAACAGTAACAAGCTAACACTAACATATCACACACACAAACACACACACACACACAGAGAGAGAGAGAGAGAGAGAGAGAGAGAGAGAGAGAGAGAGAGAGAGAGAGAGAGAGAGAGAGAGAGAGAGAGAGAGAGAGAGAGAGAGAGAGAGAGAGAGAGAGAGTAACACTAACTCGAACACTAACACTTACACTTACACATACATTCACTTATGCTGGTATTCGGGGAACGACACTCCATAAAGTCAAGACAATCATTCTTCGTTATCATAACTTTATAGCTATCTGACAAATATGCAATAAGAGATGCGGCCTATTTCAGTGTTAACGCTCATTGACATCACCATAGCAACTAATAAAAGGACTTGGTGTCTTACTCGCTATGCATTATTACACCCTATGACGATGTCGCTTGTCATTACAGAACTGTATATTTGCCTACCTCGGTGAAATGCATATGTCTACCCACTCCCTCAACCACCCACATGTCTTCAACTTCTATACTGTCTGGTGACAAAACATAACGAACCTGCAATGCCAGACCCTTTTGTAAAGGTGATGTGTATTCCTAATGAGGACTTGTTTGGTCATGTCTTACACGCAAGTTAACAATGCTGAAGAAAGTGGTGTATATGTGTAACTTTGAGTAAAATGTCAATGGACACGTGATAGGGAGCAGGCAAACTAGTTCTATTTCATACAAACGTCCTCCGGGCTTTATTTTTTTACTCGACTTTAAACTCGCACGTTAAATTGGTGACCTAAAGACGTTATTCAGAGGACGGGGCAATCGCCGTGAGGGTTAATTCCTCACGATGTAAGAGCCATCCCAAGCAGTGCACATCTTTAACAAGCTGGGAGAGCTGAGGAATTAGCGATATGGCGACGAAGTCTAAACCAGACGACTCTTAAAGCGGGAAAAAACAAATTACTGCTCCGTCGTTTTTTGACAATTGTCTCCCTTGAGGGTGTTCGTGCGTTCTCAGCAAATTAATTACATAACAAGGAAAAAAGTCATCACAATGGCGGCCTCGGAATAAATGATAAGACTTGAAAACATGAGCTTGAATCTGTAACGAGTTGACGAGGGTTGTGTGTGGCTTTGTTAGAAAGAGCGGACAGGCCAATTACAGGCCAGTCGTTCATCTGAGGGTGATACTGTGCCGTTCTTTTGAGTCTTGGTTCGGGTCTCAAAGCACCTTATGAAAATGATCTTTAATACCACGTGTCTCTTCGATTGTACTTGAACAATGGTTGATATTTGTTTTACACCAGTCGAATGGGTTTTAAATTGGTTTAGCTACCTTTTTTACCTGCCATACACGTAATTACTGACCTTTATTTTCTGTGACCATAGTGGGCATGGTCACCGGCTTCTCCTTCGTCGTCTTTACAGTCTACATCTTCCGGACACCTGAACTCTTTATTGATATTTACATCAGTTTTGGATCCCAATGTTGTAACTGACACTGTGAGGTAAGGTGAGGTGAAATTGGGTTTAACGTCGTGCTTGAGAATATTTCGCTCATATGACGACGTGCATGCCCGCGTGTGTGTATGTGCGGTTGCTTGTACTAGCCCAGACTTAAGCTGGTTTTATAGTGCTAGCCCACTGCAATACAATGCCGCAGTGAAGCATGAATACCCCACTCAGACACATTATACTGACTCCGAGCCGACCAGTCCTTGTTGTACCCATTAATGCCGAGCGCCAGGTAGGGACCAACAAGTACCATATTTTAACGTCTTTTGGTACAACGCGGTCGGGGATTGACACTGTGAGGGTATAGAGACATGTTTGCTTCAGGAGTGTGTTACCATTCAGGCACTGATTGTCCGTCATGCCTTATATACATAGAGGGGCGGTGGGGTAGCCTAGTGGTTTAAGCGTTCGCTCGTCGCGCCGAATGCCAGGGTTCGATTCCCCACTGGATCCAATGTGTGAAGCCCATGTCTGGTGTCCCCGCCCTGATATTGCTAAAATATTGCTAAAAGCGGCATAAAACCATATTCACTCACTCATATACATAGAGTCGGTAACAGCGGGGGAAATTGGTGTCCTTAGTTTGACTGGCATCTGACTTTCCACCCACATTAAGCGTACAGGCCATGCTGTAACCGTAACACTGTTGAAACCGGCGCCAAATAGCTGGATTATTGCTGAGTGCGGCGTTAAACAACAAACCAACCAACCAACTGATCAAAGCGGCACTAAACCAGATCCCCTCACTGTTCCTTTTTCATCTGAAAATTAAATGAGACTTTTAGCTGTTCCGTCGTCTATTTCCAACCCAAGTCAATATATATCGCCGTCTCTATCAATGACAACTGAAGTGTAAAGAACATACGGCGTTGACAATTTACAGCCACGGCATTTTTCTTTCATGTTCATCAGTGTCGACGCACAGCCTGTTATATTGGTTACTCCTGCTGACTCGATCCCTCACCAGATGATACCAAAGAGATTTTTCTGACTGACATCCATTTGGAGAAGAACGCGTGCACCCGTGTTCTTGGATGTCGGGATAATTATGAAAATAAAAAACGGTTTCAATTTCTCGCCATCTCCTGAATAATTTCCTTTAAGCCTACAAGCTGCACATAAGACAAAGGGATTCTTGTCATAGGCGAAAATAACGTGCACACTAACCACTATATCAGGCCCTTTTGGCGGCCATTTTGTTTTTCAATTTTGAGGGTCAGCACCCCTTAAACAGGTAAAAAAACCTGGATACCAAATCCTTGTACAAATGCCTCTTGCATTACTTTTATCCACAATCAGTCCTAGTCTATTCTCTGTAAGTTAGTTTTGAGTGTTTTTCAGATATACCAAGACGGCGTCAACTTAATGATGGATGAAAGTGAGGCACTTCATGTGCCGCTTTTAGAGAACCCGCGCGTACGGTCTAGTGCTGAGAAACCTAGGATTAATATATTTGACAACTTTGGTTCTAACAATGGTGTGAGTGAGTTTAGTTTTACGCCGCTTTTAGCAATATTCAAGCAATATCACGACGAGGGGCACCAGAAATGGGCTTCACACATTGTACCCATGTGGGGAATCGAACCGGGGTTTTGGCGTGACAAGCGAACGCTTTAACCACCCGCCACCCCTCTAACAATGGATACTGGCAAGGAGACGTGACAATGAGAGAACCTTTGATGTATTGTTGGTGTCATCTGCGTTGCACAGGAACACTGTGTAGAAAGTGCATCACAAAGTATTCAACACATGCCTACACTTATTCGTTATTCCTTAAAGTAAAAGATATTTAGAAAAAAAATAAAGCAGTATTAACAAAGGTGACGCGTTACTTACTTTCATGAAAAAGGTCAAGTCAACAATGTTTACTTACATGAAAATATACATGTTACGAAGGCGTAACTCTTAGTGACTAGTCCACATTCGATTTATCTTTTGTGTAAATGTAGGTGACCGGCGAGATCAAAGAGCAGCAGTCTGACATCCGTCAACGTTATCTTTTTGAAGTAACCACCGAATAATGATTTTAGCTCTCCCCTCAAGCTGACGCTCAAATACAATCTTATATAATACCTTGATTTTGTAAGAAAAAGAAGACTTTTTTTTTCCAAACTGGACGAGTGATATATAACATAAGCGAGAAGCTATATAATGGTGTGTTTAAATTGTATTTGATGCAAGGAAATCCATCTGGATCCCTCCGGTCTTACCAGATTACAAATAACTGTTCTCAAGACTCGTGTAATGTTGCTTTTCTGATGCAATGAATACAAGGGTCAGTCTAACCCTAATGCCCCAGAGGATGAGGGTCTATTTCAGCAAAAATTGATGGCTCTCGCCTCTTTGTACATAAGTCCCTACACACAACAGTTAGCAATGGGATCACATGCAGTCACGTTGTGTAAGTTCCTTTGCATAGAGCCAGAGTGGGTCAGTCTTCCTCCTCGATTTTTAGATTAACGTGAGATTGCTTGTGAGCAAAAATCGTGTAAGGACTTCCATTTTATGTTTGTCTGCACGAGATACGGCGAAGTTGATGAAACTCTAGCCACATAGCCTGAGGCTGCTTCGTGTATCTCTCCACAAATTGACAGACCGTCAAGATTAGCTTAATCATTCTTCAACGCTGCGACTGACCTTACGTTTAAGCGTATTTTGTTCGAGGGATGCTTATCCCTTTTTATTAGAAATTAACAGGTTTTGTTCAGCAAACTTATGGACATGTACAGAATGGATTTAATCAGTCCAAGAACACTAAGGAATTGTGGCAGTTAAAGGTTTGGCACATTACTGAGGTAGGCTTTCGTGGTTACTGATACGTGGTGCTACCTCTAATTACATTTACAAAATGAGGAGGCATCAGGTTAATCTATCCAGCTTTCAGAGAATGTAAACGATGTCATTAACAGCGGGTTTTATAAATGGACCAAGCCTTTCAACGATACTGTCAATGCCAAATTCATCCCAAGTGCGTTGATGCTGCCGTTATGTACTTGCATTCACTGTACATCCTGACAATCTGCTGTCGAGTTGTGCTACTGCAAATACCGATATTTGCAACTGCATATGCTAATGGTGCATGAAAAAGCCGAAGATTATGTTGGCAGAATTTGTTATGAGCAAATGGCATTTCATGAACTCAAGTTGAAGAATTTAAAGGAAACACAATTTGTATCTTTTAAATCATGAGATAGGTGGCGCGTGTTGTAAATGCATCGTGTTTTATGACAGTTTTTTGCATCATCGGTTACAGATAACTAACATGCTTATTTGCTGCTTCGCCGGTAATAAACCGCTTGTTCAATCTTAGGATTTTGTCTCTGATATAATATCTTAGCAGCACTGCTGTTCTTACATGTATAATCGATGAATTCGACACAAAGATATCCCTGTGGTCACCATCCAGATCAACCTTTACCACCACTCACTCCTTGTCACAGGCTCTTGTAACTTGCCTTCAGTAACAGCACAATATACAAGAACTCCAGGTTTTAGTGTTTTGAGCAGCGAATCCTACCAAGATCACCGATGCTCCATTTAATTGAAAATGGCTCCATATCATTTGAACTCACAGAAAAGGTCCAACTTGGATTTTGCAAAGTATATACCTCTGCATGAATTCGAACCTTGAATTTACATAATATGCTGGCTTAGTTCCAGACAGATCTATTTATACCACCAATATATATCACACGAAGTCGATACCATTTACGTTTAACCACCGTATCTAGAACCTCGTTATCTCGAATGTGCCGATATATTAAACCGCATGTAAATAATGACGTATGTCACTAACATATACAAAGCAAATAACAATAAAGCAGTCAACCTCGTAATCTCCAACCACTTATCTCCAATATGCTGATATCCCTCGAACCTCCCCATCAGCCTCAACCGTCTGTACCTAATTACATGTGTCACAAATGTGTCTATACCAAATATATCACTTTCGCAAATCTATTCAGCCATCTCTAAGTGATTACATATATCATAGTGAGTGAGTGAGTTTACTTTAACGCCGCACTCAGCAAAATTCCAGCTATATGGCGGCGGTCTGTAAATAATCGAGTCTGGACCAGACAATCCAGTGATCAACAACATGAGCATCGATCTGCGCAATTGGGAACCGATGACATGTGTCAACCAAGTCAGCGATCCTGACCACCCGATCCTGTGAGTCGCCTCTTACGACAAGCGTGGGTTACTGAAGGCCAATATTCAAACGGGTCAGATATGTCATACGTCTGTCAATAACACAGACATTATTTCACAAGATTGAATCGTATAACAAACATTTCCAACATCCCAACGCCTATTGTGGGAATCGAAACCATCTTTCGGCTCCATGAACGAAAACATCCCCCCCTACCCTTCATAAGTGACAATCAGTTTCCGAAGCCCGAAGTGTTAAAACCACTGAATGTAAATGGCACCATGAATCATATTTCCTGATAGTTGCCATAATACAACGCGACTTCCGGTTTGAATCCGATCCGTCTCATATGTAATTTAAAGTCAGATGTTACTGACAGTTCCCAACAAGACAAGGAAAACATTGATCTTACTCCTAATGGGGACCCCAAACCGGCGCGATCGTCAACGCACGCCATGTGTCATCCCCGAAAGCGTAAGGTCAAAACGTGACGTATGTATTTCCTATCAAATGTCACGTGATTATGGCTGAGCCTTCAATGTCTATTTATGTCAAGGGGATTGTTCAGTATGAACAAACATGTCTTCCCCACGAGATGACTTGAGGGCATCTAAAACGATTTCCCGTTGTGCGTTCAGACTGACCAGACAGAGTCGTGCTTGCTTAACCCAATTTTGTACAAGGTACTCAAATCAGATCGTAATTAGTTGGCAATTACATCTGGTCCAGTTGTCCCTCGTGGGCACTCTTAACGTCCCTTTTTTACCGATTGTCCTGCAGTCTATTTACATCTTAACCTCTCGGTCAAGTGATCTCGACTCGACAGCACTGACACCCAATAATCAAATAAATTGCCTTCTCCTATTTTGCTGTACCCTTGTGCAAGTCTCGCGAAATTCCGTTGGTTCGGAGAACACTAAGCGTCGACTCGTATCACTGTACGAGATAATCCTAGACAAAGATGGGTGTGTTTTACCTGAATCTTGGGGGAAAGGACTGGCAGGTAGACAGGTAAATACACGTAGGGTATTTACCAGAAACATCGACACCTGTCTGACACTGACAGCCTATCAATGTACCGGAAAACACATGTTGTGTTCCACAGATGCAGGAGGGATTTTGTATCAGCACTGATGTCAATTAAAGTTGGATACAAAAGGAAAGGCCGCTCTCTCCTGTAATCTAGACAAATGCACTGCTTGTGATTCCTTTCATTTTCAATCCTCCGAATTTGTTGGAAGCTCTTTGAAAAGTCTTAATAGTCTCACTCGCATCGAGGATTTGGTGTGGAGATTATAAGAGAAGCATGACATTTAACACTGTTATTGAAAGGTTATGGCAATATACGGGTGCACTTAGACGTGTGAAATTATTTGACAAGATAACATTGGCTTTTGTTAGTAAGAAGAATGTTTTGATTTGTGTATTTTCGTTGCGTAGAAAGGCTTAAATGGTGTATGTTCCAACTATTCGAGGTAAAGCTAGTGCAGAAACCTAATGTTGTTTTTTATCAACATGTTATCGAGCATGCTATTGAAACCTGTTACATTTGAGATATGGCTGTTACGTACCGGTTTAAGCATACATGTCATATATCTGAACATCATGGTCCGCTGTTCCATCAAACGTCCGTCCTCATCAGCTCCTAAAAGTGTGAGACTTGGGAAAACGACAGTTTTCTAAAGGATGGATACTGGTGGAACTGGGGATATAAATTCATCAAGAGGTTTGGGGGTTTCTGCGTGTTTTCTACTGACGAGTTTGTCAATGTTAATACCCACTCGTGTCCTTCAGTTTCCAGTCTAGATTTCTTCCCAATACCCATACGGAGTTAAAATATTTTGTCATCCTTGTGAAACCTGAATATTATGAAAAGTGAGTGAGTTCAGTTTTATGCCGCTTTCAACAATATTCCAGCTATATCACTGCGGTATTATGAAAAGAAAGTTAGTGATTACAGGCAATTTTGGTTAAATTATTGCTGATCTCTTCAGGTAAACGTGTGTCACAAATATGCCGGAGCCGACTAACAGCATCTAGTGGTCAGACTTTGTTGATGCATGTCTTCGTATCGTAGATTCATTCTCGGGATGTCAATCACAGACACGATAATTTACAGCCCGCCGTCATATTGCTGGAACATTGCTGAGTGTAGCGTTGTGCACCGACGGCAACAACAACACAATACGTCTTACATGTCATGTTGTCATAGCATCTCGCCCGATCTGTTAGCACTCCTCGATGCTAAAACAAAATAGATCGGTTTGACTTGCCACTAATTATGGTCCAGAACATATAATAGTTGATATATGTCAAAGACATTGAAAACAGCAGGCTTTATTATGAAGCTTCAAACCATCATCTACCGACCGTACATTTCCAAATTGACTTTAACTTCCCTAATTTCAAAGGTTGTATAATGTTTTACCCCTGAAGTCAACATGAGAGGTGAGGTGAGGTGAAATTGGGTTTAACGTCGTGCTTGAGAATATTTCGCTCATATGACGACGTGCATGCGTGTGTATGTGTATGTGCGGCTGCTTGTACTAGCCCAGACTGAAGCTGATTTTATAGTGCTAGTCCACTGAGATACCATGCCGCAGTGAAGCATGAATACCCCACTCAGACACCTTATACTGACTCCGAGCCGACCAGTCCTTGTTGTACCCATTAATGCCGAGCGCCAGACAGGGACCAACAAGTACCACACGTTAACGTGTTGGTATGACGCGGTCGGGGATCGAACCCCCGACCTTCCGCTCTCCGGGCGGACGCTCTAACCACTACGCCAAGTAGGCGGTCATTCAGCATGAGAGAATAAACAGACTTCAATATTCCCCTTACCAATAAACGAAATATGGCAAGTGGATAAACAAACACGTGTGTCAAGAATCCTTATCCAGTAATCCGAGTTTGTTTGACATATTTCAGCATGTGCTCGGATATCAGAAAAACAAACACTCCGAAGGTTACTAGAAATACAAATATAAAGTGGTTCTGTACCCAATTGCATGCAGACATTGTCGTCACGGCTTATCACTAAGGATAAGAATGACATATATATTGTTTTAGGAAACGAAACTCGAGCCTTGTAAATGACATACCAACGAATGACTACGTCTACGCACTGCTCTCTTAAGTTCATAGTCCTACCATCCATCCGTTTAAAAGGATGTCTGTGACATTTCAAATAGTCTCGGGACATGCCTGGCACCATGGATGGACGGTATTACAGATCGATTCACACTGCTGTGGCTACGGATAATCGTTAGCCAACGCGCAGACTCCATGGAAATGTCTGCTCACCATGCATAAGTCACAGTACCAGACGCAGCGCGGCCAGTACATCTTCGTGACCGAAGAGGATGAAGCGGCATATTGCGTCACCAGAGGCGTCAAATGGATGTGTTGTATATCCGAGATCTATATATACTCTACAGGCACGGTTCCGTGTACCAGATGTGTGTTGAATGAATGTTATTTTACGAAGCATTCTGTCTTAGGTTTCCAACATCGTATATGAAGGCTGTCTGTATGTACCTGGACCAGACCAGTGACGCCAAGCATGAACAAGTGTCCACGCCAAAGGGACATATAGGGACGCAATCAGCCAAGTGTCAGAGCATGACTTTTGACGTTGGCTATTAGGACTTGCAGGGTATTTAGGACCAATTCTCCCAGTCAATCCCCACGGTGCACTTGCCAGGCCAGACAAAACGACGTGTGATACAACTCCTATGAACGTTTCTTTCGCGATTATTAAAGAAACTAATCGCATTTGACACAACAGGCATGGTATCAGAAAAACAACTGGTCTCTGAAATGAACATAGTTTACGGGAAATGTAAACAGACTTGTCACATTTTCTAGACTTGCGCCTTCTTAGATATATTTGCTTCAGGGTCTGTATGACAGACTAGCATGGCATCGCATATGCGTAGAATTCTTTTGAAGAATAATGACATGCCACATTTACACATGTTATATTAAGATCAGTTGTTCTACCTACCATGGGGCGGTGCAGTAACCTAGTGGTTACAGCGTTCGCTCGTCACGCCGAAAACCGGGTTCGATTCCCCTCACGGGTGATGATGTGTGAAGCCCATTTCTGGTTACCCTGCCGTGATATTGCTGGAATATTGCTAAAGCAGCGTAAAACAATACTCACTCTCTCACGTCACCTACCATGACAGATAAGAAAGTCTAAATCATTATAATGACATAAACTATATTATCAATAATCAAATGTATATAAGCTTTGTAAAATATTGACACCAAATGCACAAAAGAACTGAAATGCCTGTCTAGATTCATAAATATGTTACAAACCCTGTTAAGAAATTTTCAATAAGACGCAATCGCGGCATGAACTTGGACAAAGTGCTGTGACTATGTGTCCCAATCCACCCAGCTGTGAATGGGTACCTCGTAAGGATGGGAAAGCCACATTAACTCGGTGCGCCTAGTAGGCAGCAAGAGTTGTATGCTCTCCAGGGAGTTGAGATTGAAAATACGATATGCCCTTACGATGGACATCCAATGATCGAGGGAAAACAAAGCGCCTTTGAGCAGTTGTACTGGATATCGGCGCTATACAAATGTTTGTATGTATGTATGTGTGTATGTATGTATGTATTATGTGCAATATAACTGTTTTGTGTTTTGCTCTTGTACCACCGAAGGTGGTTTCGAAGTGTATAAAAATTGATTGATTGACAGGTACGTGAGTGTTGTGGGATCTCATTGTCACCATACGACACAATACAATAAATATCCACAACATTAAGCTCACTACACGGAACGTGCCACTGATAAATAGTCAATAACGATAGCAGCTTTTTTCCGAGTTGCAGGATGGCGTTATGTGGAACACATGTCAAGACTCTGGTATAGACGCTGAATAGACAATAGCTGTCAACAGAATTCATGCCACGTTCTAATAACGTTATTCTGATTTGACGCCAACGGTTGTCGAGACAGTAGCGGATATTCCTCCGACTGCTTCTCAACAGTACAAGCATAGGTTTGCATGGAACCAATTCGCACCCAAAAAACCCTGGGTTTAACAAGGAAATATACATCTCCAAAGCACCAGTGCTGTGAAGTACACCACTGCCCAGTCAGATGGATATATGCAATGTGGCGAAAAGAATTCAAACTGAAACAAAACATTTAACCCAGACATCGTCATGCACAGAACTAATTGTGACATCAGGAATGACCACACAGAACAATGTATAAATAAAATGTTGGTTTTTATGGTCACAAAAGGCAAAACAAAGGGCTAAAAGAGTGGCAGTAGCAGGAAGTAACAGGTCACCAAGTAGAGTTAATGTTCAAATCTTTGACAACATTTCGCTATTTCCAACAAGGTTCCCAAACTGCTCGATTTGACTAAGGCCTCGAATCGCCAGTTTGTTTCTGTTATATATGGCCGGGCTTTCAGAACGGCCCCATTCCCGTAACTTGTGGAACGATGAAGCCCTCCAACAATCAGCGGCGGAATTTTATATTCCACCCTCTGCCTCCCAAAATACTTGGCTTTTCACCAGCCCTTCAATTATCTGCTCTCACTGTCAGTTACTACAAATGTATTTTCAACAGTCTCTACTGCCACATAACAGTGTATTTACTGTTGCCACTCTCTGTAATGAGGGGTACCAGCAAGTGCAACATGCCAATGTTAACTATATCAGTACGCCCATGGAAGAAATACATACATTATAACATAAAGGGGGAATTTATGGATGTCAACTTCTGCATCCTGAAGAACTCAACGTTTTAAAGTATATTTTTACTCCTTCATAGAGAGAATAAACGCTAGGAAGCGCAGAACTATATGTAACCACAGAGAGAGCTCTCTTCTTCTGGTAGTCAATCACTGCTTTTGTCCAGATGTTCGGGTACGGAATAAGTACATTTAAATGCATTTTATAGTTTGGCATAATGGGCCCGACCACCGGATGAGTCCTTCAAGAGGAGTATAAGGGTTCCAAAATAGTTCTCCAAAGAGGTAACGTCGGTCAAGCAACTTTTGAGCACATTATACCACGCAGTTAAGTGCGCCTTTTTATTCCAATGCGTTTAAAACTGATTCGGTTTGATATTGAATAACTCATGATCTCATTATATGGAGTCATCGGGATCAGTTTCCAGATTTAAGAGACACATACAAACAGTTATGACTCTACGAAATGCCACAAATATCTGCGCATTCAGATGCATTTAAATAGTGTATACATTAAAGTAGGCAGGAATCCATCCTTTCACGATGAAACCTATAAAGAACCCTTACTTCTGGGTGATTGTATTTTATAGGGAACAATTTGCTTCTACACCGCCATAACGTAAAGTTACTACTAAATTTATCAAACGATACAAGCGCACATTTTCCGAATCTAGCCTCTGATCTCTCTGACATCAAGACTTGCCACGATTTTGTTGCGATCGTTGCTCGCCTCAGTCGTCGATATCTGCCGTGAAAGCTGATCGATTGATTCACAAACGTATACAACAGAGGTGTACCGACCATGAAACCATCATGTGATTACAAATGTACTTTTTTGTCCGTTTGTTTTCTAACGGGTGGTTATGTGGCTCGTCTGAAGACACGAAGACACAGATTACTTGTTTTATTCAACTCATTTATCAAGCGCCGAAGGGGATATCACCCACCACGTCAATCGTTTCAGTCTGATCTTTTAATGGAACCAATTCCTTTGAGACAAAAAACTAGAAATGGTATCCGTGATGTTCATTGTGCTGAAATTACTCCATTGCAATAAAAAGTTGTTTCAATGGTTTACCGATATTGACTCCAATATTCTTCATCAACAACCATAAATTTTAATACTAGCATAAAACAAACGTATTTTCAAGATGAGTATCAATTATGCTGTCAATGTGATATTTGTCATACACGAGATGAAAAGACCAACAAATACAATCTATGGAAGTGTATATGTAAACTCAACTAGATATTTGTTTCTTTCATCTACAGTTTTACCACAGCGACAAACGGCCTTGTTCGGGTAATTAATGTAGTACATGCGTGTCGAATTCAAAGAATCAGACAAGCTAATTGTGATATTTACGAGCGATGTCCACTGTAAGTTTGTTTACAGCTGCAGCGATCTACCGATATCTAGTAACACGGTGACAGCTCGTTGTCTAGGGAAGATAAAGAATGAATACATACATCTTGTGAAGTCGCTATCGCTCTCACACGCATCACAACGTTGCGATCGAAGGTTGATTTGGTCTTTTCTACTTTGTTTCTGAAATTGGCAGACAAACGAGAAACCAGAGTTTCGATGCTGTTTTAAAGCAACATTATCTTGGAATGAACTTTCTTAATACATTGCCATGGCTACTGAGGGAAACGATCGGCCCCTGTCGAGGATCTATTTCTGTATTTTGATGTCGGAGATATAGGAACCGTAGATTGTCGTCATGAAAGTTTGGTTTAAGAGCTTACATTTCGAATGTGTCATGTTATTGCGTATTTTCGAAACTTCTCGCACGAAAGTCAGTTCAGGACCTTTGATCAATCACTCACATACTGAAAAATAAGCTTGCTGTATTTCAATCGCATGGTGATAAAATTTAAAACGTTACATTTCATTTTCAGTTTAAATGACTCACACATTTGAGGAGCCTACTTTCGAATCTACTCCATTACACTTGCTTCCTTTTTTGGCACAGAGCCATTTGAAAGTCATAGCTTGTACAGCCCCAGCGTTTACTACTGCCAGTCTTGGTCCTGTAAATCCTGTTCTATCTTATGCAGGTAAATGCAGATGATAAAATCCTACTACTCAGTAACTGTCAAACGCTTTCAATTTCAGCTCCTAAGCCTGAGTACATGACTACAATTGTAGTTTGACTACAATCTATGAATAATCGAAACGATATATTTTGCCCATGGGGAACAATTTGCACGAAGCGTTCATATCGCTGAGATTGTCGAAGCTCCGTGCTTGACAGAGTCGGTAGAAGCGCTGTAATCACGCTGTGGAACTTAACACAGAACCGTCCCTTGAGTCCACAACATCGTCACATGCTATAGCAGTGAGATGGGACGGACATCTGATCAAGCGTACTAAAATTCATAACGTTCAAAGCATATTTTAATAAGACTGTTTTTGTTTAACGCAATATTCCAACTATATGGTGGCGGTCTGTAAATAATCGAGTCTGTATCAACAATCGAGTGATCAACAGTGAGCATCGATCTGTAGATGGGGATACGATGTCATGTGGCAACCAACCTCCCTGATCCCGTTAGTCGCCTCTTACGACAAACACGGGTTGCTGGAGACCAATTCTAATCCGGAATCTTCAGGGGCATATTGGAAAAAATAGGAAAGGTAGGAGTATAGGAGATATTAATGTGTATGTTTTTATAAATACTTTTCATACATGAACGATTCCGTGGATTTCGGTGAGTCACACAATCAATAGTTTCCACACAGGTAACAAACCTATCCTGACTTAAAACACAATCAGAAACCACTTTAACTATCTATTGGAATGCAACTTTTAACAACTGACACTGCTGAAAATGGCAAAGGTGCGTTCCATATTCGCGAATGCACACTCAGGTATGAGTATGGATGATCAGGAATACAGCATTCAAGACCATAGTAAGGATTTCAAAAAGGTTTATGACGGACATGTGTAGGATATTTCCAAATCTGATACATCAGTGATTATAATTATGCCTGATTTTGACTTGCGTAGACTATTTTCACTAAATAGTTTCTTGTTTGAATGTTGGACAAACAGATTGCCTTTGCAAGTCTGTGATGAGTGCCATCGGTGGGGAATGATATACTCTCCTCTTTGCAAACACCTGATAGCGTCAACTGACATAGATTCATTAGCACACAGAATTTGAGTAGATGAGTCTATGTAGATGGATAGCATAACAGGGATGCGTAAAGTTGCAGGATTGAAGTATACTTTTAAAAGTTTGCCGTGTGGGGAATACGTCTAAGAACGTTGCCTTACAGAATTGGTCGCAGGGATAGGTTTTGTTCAAGGTTTGGGTGACCTGTGTACAAGGAGACATCGGTGATCAGAAAATCGGCGATGTGTTGGTTCACATCAAGTTAGACAAGTATGTATGCATGACTGCCCATATGTAGACATCTTTAAGTTGTTTTACCAGTAGTTTTTAGCCGCTCGTTAGTCTGTGTTCGTCTCCACGTGGTAATATGTGTGCTTACAGACAAGCATGTGTACGCAAGGAACACACTTCAAACGTTAACTGTTGGGATATCTGTTGATGTTCTCCACCTGTCATTTATATCACCAGATTGACTTTTTGAAATTCCTGTTAATATGGATCTTCACGTCCCAGACGGCGCTGATGTGATGAATAACGGCATAAACGTGTCAAGACGGCATGAACAGTCAAATTTATTTCTAATCTGTGTTTGGAGCTTTTCTTTGACGCATTATTGAATGGGAAATGAGAGCAGGGAGTCTAGTTCTCGAAATCAGAATCGGTGGGGAATGAACCAAATACAAAATTCAAATTATGACCTTTGAAGCAGAAAGCCCCATATGAATTATTGTTACGCCACATTATTACGCCTAGCAAAAAGGCGCCTCCACAATGGCGCATACTGATCGAATGCAATGAATTATATGATAATGTGAAATGAACTCATACATATTTGTGTGTCAGGTAAAGCTGGCATCGTCATAAATGGCGAAATCGCCAACTAAGAACTGCAGACTGATCGATTCTCTAGTTTGCGAACCAGGACAGGTGCCTTGATAAAGGGTGGAGTTTGTGATCGATGTCTTTCAGTGATATTTGATTACACAAGAAAAGTGCAACAGCCAAAACGACATTTACATGCGGTCGACATGCACGTATGGTATGCATTTTAACTGTACTGGTTTTCTAAAGTTGCTCAAATGTACCAGTTTATCAATGAATAGGTTATTTATAGTATATTAGGCATTAAGGTTTGGGGACAGAGATGTGAATGAGTCAGAGATATCATGAGAAATGTTTTACAGTCTCAACCACAGTGGTCAGTACCTGGCACAATCTTTGAAGAGAAGGCTAATTTGGCTAGGGGTATATATGTATATGTGATCAAAGCCTGATAACCTCTTGGCTCTCTCGGCGTCACTACAATCAGAGAAATGGCAAAAGATTTTATCGTGGATGTCTTAAATGTTTCATTGGAGCCATATCTGGTAATACCCCATATTCTGCCTCTGGGGCTTATGGGCGGTGAGGTAGCCTAGTGGTTAAAGCGCTCGCTCGTCACGTCGAAAACCCGGGTTCGATTCCCCACATGGATACAATGTGTGAAGCCTATTCCTGGTGTACCCCACCGTGATATTGCTGGAATATTGCTAAAAGTGGCATAAAAACCACACTCACTCACTCACTCAGGGGGTTTATGTGTCACAGCCGCTTTGGGAAGACAATACCTGCCAGGATGCATCAATGTGGGTGTGATGTGAAATCAGGACATTTCCTGAAACAAATAGATTGACACGGTGAGAAGAAAGGCAATTATAAAAGACGGTTTCCATGCTAACTTTGAGAAAACGAAGTAAACCGTTAGAAATTTCGCTTCTATATACAGTCGAGCACCGCTGTGTCGAACTCTGATAACTCGATAGGTCGGTTGTCTCGATATAACATCTCGGCAGAATCCTTCATAATTTATTATTATTCAAGCTCTTTTAACTCGATACGGATGTCCCGATATTTCGGATATCTCGATATAATTTCATGGTCCCAACAAGCAAAAGTACCCTTTTAACTCGATATTTACTTCTGATACCGGATTATAGTTTCGAATCAAAACATACTGAGAATCCAATGAGGGTTTTGTGTAATCGCAGTTGAGAACGGCAGATGCGTTCACAAGATTCGTGGAATCGAGAGATGGAGGGCGAGATGAAGCATCATTCAAGATGGTCACTGTAACATGAGGTGTATCGTGTGTGACTGCGATCCCTGTGAGTAAAAATGTATATACAAATATATATACATGAAATCTACTTTTTGTTTTGTTTTCTTTCATAGTGATATGTGATGATATGCCCTGGTAGGATGTCTCGAAGTTCGGATAACTCGATATTTCTTCTTGGTCCCATGAATATCGAGACAACGGTGCTCGACTGTGTGTCTTTATATAGAGTTTAGCAAATTGTTGATAAATGATATTCTTTTTGTGTACTTGCAGTCTCTTCGACACCAACTTGAATCACCGATTAAACCCTCTCTCACTATAGATTTCAGTGATGAAATACTACTACTAATAACACATCAATCAACGTCTAGGGGAAATACCTGTAGTGAGTAGCAAGATGAATTATGCATGTAGAGCTGTTCTGCAGACGTATCGGTACCTCAAGAACCACAGTAGCTGACGATGGTATCATAAGTTCATAAGTAGCTTCGGAATGAAAAGCTGCGTTTACAGTGGAAAGTTCTTCGAGTGTTTTATATAATAAAATCTACCAAAAACACGTATCATATTGCAGGGTGTTGCGCATAAGATTTGATTTATTAGCTTAAATCAATCTTTGGTCTTTATTTCTGCACACCATATCGAAATTTGATTAATGACATCCATCTTCTGAGCTGATAGAAAAGCTAATTTAGTGATGTCTTAAATTTACCAGATCCTCCTTGGGGGAAATGTGATACTAAACTATGTTGTTATACGCCCACCTTTCAGAAATCAGAAAGTGTTAACTGAAAGAAGGCCCCCTTGCCTACTCCCAACATGCTATATTTTTACACTTTGTCTTTTTTCTATAATACACAGGTCGGAAGCCATGCTTACACCTAATGTGCGCCAATAATCGGATAAACTACAGCCAGGATAAACAGGTAAAGCCAATTTACCGAAACAATGTCCTCCGTCAGAGTCTTATATCGTCAGGGAAAGAGATTATCTTGACAACTTATTAACGGAAATGCAAAGCGGAGAGCACGGGGCGAACTAATTCCTCCATTATACCATGGAATATTTTCAGAGCGCCTCAGCTAACGACGCCGGTCCCCCATTTATCAACAAGATTGGATACATCTTCTTGGCTCGGACTTCCGGTTGCACTGATGAAACCTCGCTCTCAAAACAAACTTTTCTGCTTACATCGCTTTGGATCGTCTGGGCACACTTCTGATCAGATTCCCGCCGCTAGGTGGAGCACAGATTGCATGAATGGTTGTTCTGTTAATGATATCGATGTTTTACAGGCTGCATACACTATGATAATAAACTGTCTTCCGATATATATTATTTCCACGAGGGGGATTTTAGTCCTCAAGTCTGCTTCGGTGGGTTAAATGTTATGCTTATTTGTGTTTCAGTCCAGTCACTCATCACATTTTCAGGTCAGTCATGTGTACATTTTAGCAATATAGACAACTTTATGGATAACAGCTTCTTTATTTCGTGAGTGCGACGTTGCGATACAGATTCTTGTACCGTTGTCAAACAGGACAAGAATCTGTATGGAAAGTCTCAATCGCGAAATAAAAGACGCTGTTATCCATAAGGTTTGTCTGTAATGTACTTCCCAACATCTAAAAGGCCACTCAAAGAAATTACGTTTCACCATTCTGCTTGTGACAAAGAAATGTTTCAGTCGCTTTCATAATTATCAATGAAATCTTTTAAATTGAAACTGTATTTAGTGATCATTCTATGATTACACAAAATCTCTTCTTGAAATGTGCCTGTGAGTTACTCAAGTATCAAGATGGATATATGATGATTTCTCTTGACAAAGGGTGAATACATCGTATGAAAAGCAACGTTTTCGTATTATAGTTACCATTACCATTGAAGTACAACATTATTAAACGTAGACATCAATTTGCCTTCATATACATATTATTTATTACAATACTTCATGACAAGAACGCGTAGTACACTACATATAATTATCCAACACGTTGATGGAATACGCATCTTTTGAGAAACAAACGTGCAAGTTATGCCAAATCCCCATATATTCAATAGAAGGAGAAGGTGATTCATTAAGTGACTTTTAGTGACCTTATGAGGACAACATGTAGCAGTAATGCATATTGGAACAGCGCGGCGGCTTTAACCGTCTACCTCTGTATTAAATTGTGGAGTCATATATAGTCAAGTGATCTCGAGTAATAGTTCATTTCAATGTATCTAACAAGAAAGTGGTGATCTCATTGGAAAATAATTTTCGGAAGAAAATAACCTCTTAAACTCATTATTATTTCATTGCAGATACAATCTCCATGTAAAAGCACCATGTAACCTCATTCAATATTTCATCTATAAAAGAACATGTACGTTGTGACCTCATTTAATATTTCATCTGAGATTAGTCTGTAAAAGAACTAACTGACCTCAATTCGATATGGTGATTGAATTCATGAAATAGTTTATATAAACAATAGCTTTATACCTTTCCTGGACACCTACATACACGGTGTACTCCGGTATCCCTAGTGTATCAGTGCGTTCTACCACAGACATCTTACACCTCCAGTCATGGTACTACGCTGTGGTGTCCCAGCCTAGACAATGTTATTCATGTGTACGTGCAGACCTGTCGATATTCATATCCGCCAGCACACACCTGATCCGGACAGACAACCTGAACCAGAGTTGGCCTCTGTTGTCGCCATCTTAGTGGATGGTATAACCAGAACGTACGTGCTCTCCGCTTATAGTACCTGAGGAGTCTGGAAAAGAGGGTGGGAAGAATATACAAAGGCATATGATTGTATCTCAGAAAGACAGACGCAAATAATTATCCTCTGGACGTAAAGACGCCCAAGATGCTGTGTGTGACATAAGCATAGATATGGCAAATGCAGTACGCATCGCCCGCTGAAACATATGAGCCTTCAGATACATGGAATTCTTAATCCATATCTGCCAGGTATGTTCAGCATTAAGACATACCAGCACTGCATTTTGAATGTCATACCTTGGTATTTCCATTGTATTTTACATTTTGTCTTGACTATAAGAAGTACCACATGTGATTTATGTGCTCGTTGGGTGCTTAAGAGGCCTTATATCTGAAACTAATTCGAGAGGTATCATGTGTTTGCTGGATGAGTATTTGTTTGTTGTTGGAAACCGCACTCAGCAATAATCCAGAAATATAACAGCGGTCTGTAAATAATCGAACAGACAGTCCAGTGACTGACAACACGAGGATCGGGATTCGATGACATTCATCAACAAAATTAGCAAACCTGAAAACCAGATCCTATCAGTCGCCACCTTCGAGAAGCATGGGTTGCTGAAGATCAGTTCTAACCTAGATCTTTAGGGGTGCTAGGTGAGTGAGTGAGATTTAACGACACATTACATTATCTATGTTACATCACAGTGTGTCAGCACAAGGTGGAAGAGAAGCCGAAGAAGGTTATATACCTTCATCACTCTGGAACAGCTCATAAGCATGTCTATGGCGCAGAAAGAACAAAATCTATATCCATTCTAATGTCCAACGACAGACCAAGGATAATAATCGGTGCGAATCTTGGCTTCGAATCCACAAGCATATTTTGAAATTTATTATTGCTTAACCCACAAAAACCATAATATTCTTAACAACATTCGCTTCAATATACATAAAGAGGGCATCTGTCTTGTAACAATATTTTTTTACGTATGCTTTCTTCATAATTTAAACCGATAAATGGAACAAATAACGACATAAATTGTATGTTTGGTATTTTGTATTGATCTGTTTGACGATAGGACTATTTTCTACAATGTTAGTTGCAGTTAGAAGAAGGTACACTTAAGCAAACATGTACCGTGAACGGTATCACCGAGCACGGCCACCACGATGTACGTCGGTGGTATCGACCAGATCTGAGATGAATAACCGCTCAAGCCGTCAATGTGCTTCTGTGTTCCTCTTCTATTCCTGACACGTATGTGTCTTTTTCACCACTTCTCTCATGTTCCACTTCTTCAAAAAAGAACAATACAAAGTGTCACCTGTACTATCATACGATACCTCCGAGAAGGTCATCGCTCCAGCTTGATATCTTTTTCTGATCGTGTCAGCTGATCCTGTAATACAAAAACAATCTATCAATAGAAATAGTTTCCATTTTTATTTGGATGGGATTGTAATGCTTTTGCTTCAGGACGTAGCTTTGGAACAATTTATCACGACCATCAATATGATAAATGTTCATCTCAGCAGTACGATAAATATTAAAGTTTTAAACTGAACTAAAGTGGAGCACAAGTGGTTTCCGTAAATTAAACTGTCATTGTACATTGACGCGACTGAGGATTTATTATTACACTTTATCACAGAATGCAGGATTCCTGACGCTCTAATTTCAACTAATCATACCATACAAGATTACCGTTTGGTCATGATGGCGTTACTGGACGGATATTATGTTTCCTAGTCACCTTTCCAGAGCACGTTTTCCTGGAAATGAAAACACATGATGAGAGTACAGTGGAACTTTGATTCGTTGGGTATTATAGATCGCAGCTTTTTTGAAACTGGAACGAAATCGTTACATGTTACAAGCCGTATCAACAATAATGTATTGATGTGAGTGAAAAATATTATCGTATTGGATATTGTTAATTATTGTATTTTTATTTTGTTCAGAATCCGTGTGTAAAAGAGTTAATTGTATCATTTAGAGTAATTACCAATGGTCGCCATCATTATTCCACCAATCGTCAGTGCCATAAGCCAAGATGTCATATTTGCATAATGATTATTTAACTGTTGCTAACTCGTTTTGCATACTTGAAGAAGACAATGGAGTCAAGCTAAAAGCCTTGAACACCCAAAGTACCATTTGTCCTCAGTCCATCATAATGGAATTCCCCTTGTGTACTATGTAGAAATGCAACATGATAAAACCTTTCTAGCAAAACAAATAATTCATAGAGAAAGTCATTTCTGGTGTCCCCCACCGTGATATTGCTTAAATATTGTTAAAACCAAACCCTCTCACTGAGAAACTGCTGGTTGATTCATAATGCAGACACCGAAGCGGTTATTAAAAACTATTCTTCGATCGCAATCTTTAAGGAATAAGCAAGGAAGAAGCTGACATCAGTCACCTGAGAGATACGTTAAAACTGACATGTGTCCTCATGAATGGGTTTATCACTAGTTTGAACGACACTTAATTTACATAAGTGTTAGCTTACATGCAGCGACCTAGACAGTAGAGATGTCACTGAGACCTGGAAGCACAGGAATGAATCGCAAAGACTTTTGGCAAAATATCAGAAGTTTAATATAGGTGGAATAATTACACATTGGTGCTAAATGCTATAATCAGCAAATTGGTCGTCTAAACGCCTTCCAAGACTGCATTATTGTTTGTAACCCCTCATTTGAAACATCTGTTCGACTTATGTCTTCAAATCACCAGCATGAATCACTGCATTTGTAATTACACTATTGAAATGATATGTACAGTGGGTTTGTGGTCTAAAAAAGTGAATAAAACAAAAATGTTGTTTGTTTTGTGACAAATGACAACATGAAAGCATCAGTAATCTCCAGAATCTATCTATAGTATGATGATAATACATACATCGAATATCCTCCCACCCAAACGTCTATCACTCAATTTGTGCTCTCTTGCGTTGTAAAATTCTCGGCATGGATGGCAGTAAGTGAACGTTTCGTGAACATATAAAAAGAGGTTCTTGCTGCTCAGAGCACCCACGCATCAGCTTCGATACAGTTACAAAGAAATCTTTCTACAGGCTACAGCTGCAGTTAAGATATTTTGATAGAAACTCTATCATCATTATCACATTATGTGGATGCATTTTCGTACACAGTAGAAAATAAATATGGTAACTGCGAAGTCAGTATTAATTTCCGTGTTAGTTGTGTTTTGGACAGCCTAGCTGACTATCCCTTCAGCTTGGAAACGTAATGACATCGGTCGACAGCTACTGCAGGTGCACTTGTGGTTCTATGTTTAGCTTTGTCCATGAAATATTAATAAATAATTTTTCATGTTTCAGTTAAATAGGTAATTGTATCTCAATGTGTGTGAAAAGTTCAAATAGGCCTCCTGTATAAACATGTACGTGTCAAAAGCGCAGCGCACTTCAAGTGTAGGACTAGTCATACGTTCAGAGAACTTTTGGGAGTCTTCATACTTTGAAGCGATCATGTCTGTTATCAATGGTTATTCATTTGAGAACAATTACAGAGACATATGTGAACAAGATATAGTGCACGAACTTCAAAATTCTGGTTATTCAAATTAACAGATTTAAATCCCGGTGGTGTAAATCTGAAAATACTGCGATTGTTTGTAAAACCTGGGCACGGCTCTAAAGTATTGACTGGAAATTCCAAATCATCTTGGGACTGAATCAAAGAAACCAAAATAGCTGGGTATACATTCTAGCCGCTCATTGCACGACTTAAATATAGAACGCCAACGCTTTTAATTGTGTCGATTGTTCAACGAATCGTTTGTGTTGAAAACTTCCCGCTATGAGTGAAAACCATGTCACTTTAGGTTAACAACGTCTATTCCATTAATGAGCAAGTATACCCGCAAGTATACCCGCAAGTATACACATTTGTATTTTGTGACTGTTCATTTGTCTTTACGCCATAACCACCTGTATGTATCAGCTACGTCATGTATTGTTTCAACGTACAAGTACATACTATCGGTGACCCGGATGTCCATGTGACCGCAATTCGCTCGGATTTGAATGAATAATGAGCGGAAATGAACCATGACCCGTCAGCTGTATACCGTGGCTCATTTTGCTCGCGACTGTGGCTTCGCTGTAGTGTTTTATCGTGTAACGTTGGTGTAAATATTTCATGATCTTGGCCTCTGGTCCTGACATGATGATACTGAAACCGGCCTGATTGTGCTGGAATACCGCCAACTGGATGTAAACAAATCACATATCACCATATTCTCTGTATATCTATAACACCCGTGAACATCCTGGTTAAAAGCGGTCTTCAGCAACCCATGCTTGTCGTAAGAGGCTCGGGTGGTCAGACGCGCTGACACTTGTGTATGTCATCGTATCCCAATTGCGTAGACTGATGGTCATGCTGTTGATCACTGGATGGTCTGGTCCAGACACGATTATTTACAGACCGCCGTCCTATAGTTGGAATATTGCTGAGTGCGGCGTTTAATAACAAACAAGTTCATCTACAGGTGGTTTCAAACGAAATGGGGCTTCACACATTCATGATTATTGCATGTCCAGTCTGCTGTCGGCTTTATAGCCCTAGCCTACTGATATACCATACGGCAGTTCAAAATGGATACCTAACACGGTATACCAACTCCGAGTTCTTGTTTTATCTACTTAGGCAGAGTAACAACAAGTAACATTTTTTAACGCTCTGTCTAAAACGAAATGTGTCTGAAGCATTGTCTCGTAACGGCGATAACGGGTTTTGATTCCCCAAAACACTACAGCCGTTTTCATGGCTGGAAATGTTGTAATCACTCACATCATAAAAATAAAATTCGCGTTGTCTGTATTGATCTTTCATTCATTGCTGCATAGTTGAAAGCTGGATATATAAATTGAGTTAGGGGAACCCACGCACATTCACACCATGTGGAGTAAGTGTCTGTAGAATCTAAAGTGCCTCTAATGTAAACGCCTATGTATAGTGATGAGGATGCTAAAGCTCCTCGGTGCGAGAGTAATTAAAGTGTGGACTTCTCGGCCACCGAGGAGCAGGTTAATCTTAGATAGAAAACAAAGCTATCACCGATGATCTAGGAGATTTAAGTTGATGTCATATCTCGATTAGTCTTTGAGTCGGACGAGAACTATTGATCGGGCCCATATTAAGAGACAGAGAGTCGAGGAATTCGTGCTTAATTGTGCCCACTCCGGACCGCATTCAGCCTGCAGGGATATCTTATGTCCGCATCTTCCAAACACTGACTATGAATGTCGGACCAAATCCCACATGAAAGATGAATACTGGATTCCGTTGCTGTCGTCTGCCGCGCGACTCGGCAAGAGAACGTGCTTCATGATCTGTGACGTCACAACGGGTTTGAAAAAATTATGGTTAGAAAGAAGACTTAAAATACGAAGAGAACAAATACATTTCTTAGCCGGCCCAGATTTGTCTGGAGTTTGTGTGCGAGTGATGATGTAAGGAGCTGTTGTCTGCCGTCAAGTAGAGGCTGGAGCGTCGAGTTAACGGAAACAACAGTCTATATGATACAAGGGCTACACTGAGCCCACAAATATCGGAAAAACAAGAAACGCTACTCATCTACTTGTGAGGGTATAAGTTAATGTCATATTCAGATATGTTCTCGCACTGAGATTCCGCTTCACGGCGAGGACGAGTTTACTGCAAATAGATCGATGGTAGATGCGACTTGTCTGTGCGTCGGCTGCTTGCGTTGACCATCTTACCAGAGGACAAGGGCAGGACGAGAGACTTTCGGTGAAGGGAGGCTTACTGCATCTTCACAACATCACGTCGGTCTCTTTAGTCCTCATCCTTTTGGAAGCTGGGCATGATCCTTCAAGGTCCCTCAGTGTGAGAGATGGCTGTCTCAAGGTTTTGCTCATCTTCAGAAGATACCAAATACTCATTTCTCTTAACAATATTGTACATTGTGTAAGAAAACACCGCGATTCCCACACCACGCTACGCCACGCCACACTGCAAGCACACCAGTTACATTACACACACACACACACACACACACACACACACACACACACACACACACACACACACAAATCTACGACACGCCTTGGCAAGACACAATCGCACCACGCCACGTCACCCTATAAACGCGCTACTTCATGCCACTCCAAACCACATCACACAACACGCCACGCCACGCCACGCCACGCCACGACACGCCACGCCACGCAACACACGTCTACACCAGTATTCAATCTAGTTTATAAGTATTGTGTTCCATAAAATATGTAATGAAATCATGTTTCCATCTTCACGTGAGTATATAAAACATACATATAAATGTAATGACAATTGTTTGCCTGCCTGTTGTGTTTTTTGTTGTTGTTTTTTTTACTAACATTATATATCGATTTGCACGGCGGATAATCCAATTCATGTAACAAAAACACTATGTAAATATGTACTTCCAAAACTCATTACCTTGCGACGTACCGTCAATACATTTTATTACGCAAGATGATTTTTTAGGTGTTAAATAAACACGAATCCTTGATTTAGACGTTTTACACGAGTTAATATAATATAAACATTGCGATCGTTGTGTTTTAATCAGTGTAAATCACCCATGTTCTGACAGAATGGCGTCAACAGAAATGTCTGAAAGTATGATGCAATCTTGTCCACGCGTGTTGTTTTTTCGTGGTCCTGAAATATATTTCTCGTATCTTCTCAGATAACAGGCAGTTTCTCAGTTTAGCATTTACAGAAAGCGTTCTTGAATGTCCGAGATATAGTGTATTATGACATGGACTTAAAACCGAGACTTAAAACCCTACTAACTCACTCACTCGCGCACACGCTTATCGCCTGTGCTTATAGTTTGTGTTGCAGTCTACCTCAGCAATATCATAGCTAAATCGCATCATGAGCATTGAAACCCGTAAAGATCCGGGTTAGAATTGGTCTTCAGCAACCCATGCTTGTGGTAATTGGCGACTGGCGGGATCGGGTGGTCAGGCTTACTGACTTGGTTGACATGTAATCGTATCCCAATTGCGTAGATCGATGCTCCTGCTGTTGATCACTGGATTGCCTGGTCCAGACTCGATCATTTACAGACCGCCACCATGTAGCTGGAATGTTGTTGACAGCGGCATTAAAGAACAAACAATCCAACCAGCCATGAGCATTGATCTGCGATCTTCACGGGGGCCTGTAAACTGCACAAACTGATTGCATACTATACACATGTGAACTTACACCCTCGTCTCTTCTGAACAATCTACGTGCAGTTCGAGATAAAGGACTTCATATATTAAACCAAAATACTAAGAAAGATTGTGAAGCTACGTTGTCTTAAAACACTTATGTGGCAATACGTGGAGCCTACATTAGTACTCGTAGAATCGTAGAATTGCACTGCCAACGTATGGAAACGTTCATGGAAGACACTGTGTCGACCTTGACCTCTGAAAAGGGGGATCATGTAGAGGCTCCCCCTCGGCATCAGATGTCTTCAGCAACACCATCAGTTCCGTCAACAGCTACATATGTTTAGTATTCTCTTCCCCATACTAACATACCTCGAGTCTCTAGTTTTTGCTGAACGTGTCGAAAATAACTTTCGACACACTAATACTGTTTAGAAGTTTTTGCATATCATTTTCTCTTGGTACATTATTCATTTCAGTTCTTCCCAGCATGTTAACAAATTCCTACATTGTTGCATATGTTTGTCATAGTATACCCCTTGAGTAATCAAGAGCAACAAAGGGCCAACATCCTCTATAACATAATAATTCTGTTTCATGGGTGTGTTCCATCTGAACCTGTTGGATCTCACTAGATTATGTTTTGTCATTTAAGTGGAGGTACGGTAGCTTAGTAGACTGCGAAATCAAGCTAGTTCGGTTCCAGTCCACATGTATGCACGATTCACCATTTTGATAATTTTCTAAGAGCAGTCTTATTGGTGAATTGTTCTTTTGACTCAATCCATGAAGTATCTTAGAATTGTAAGACCAAGTATCTGAGAATTGATTCCAGTTAAAAACAGCATTCTTCTTCAGTAAAAATTAATTAGTTAAACTTATTCAGTCAAATTACAAAAATAACAGTTGCTCATCCAAAGAACAGAAAATATAGCTGAAACGTACGCATACAAGTAAAGAAAACAAAGTGATTTGCACAATAGATGTTGCTCTACTTTTCAGATAGGCACAAAGCATTTCAATAAACATATGTACATAAATCGTCTTTGTCAGTTGTCTGAAAGACTTCCGACAAGATTAATATCGTTTTACTGTTATGCTGTTTGACTCTCCGTGGACATCTCTTGTATGAAATCGTGGACTATTTATATGACCACAATCTGCCAGTAATCCCGACGTTGTCACAGTATGTATATAATCCGTGGATCTCATCACAACGACGTGGTCTAAGCCTGTATTCCGTGTCATTACCACTCCGTCCGTAACATTATCCTGGCTTATTAGCCATGCTCTTATGTGTTACTTGAGATTTCTTTTCCCCCTCTGTATGACTTTACTTGTCATATATGAAACATGCTCTGAATTATACATTTCCCCATAGATACAAATATCTTGATGGGCAAGTGAGAAGTTCATTCTGTGAAAGTCAAATACACTTTGGAGCGGTTGTTTCTACTTCAAACTGGTTTATAAGTCTAGAATCTTGGCATAACTCGTTCCCCATTGCCAAGTGTCCATTTCTCGTCTGTAAACTTATTTTTCTTATACGAAATCCATGCTTTTGCAAATATGCCTGCATGAAAACTGAGCTCTAGATATATCATGATATTTTCACTTGTTTTGATTTTTAGCCTTCGCGCTGTGTGTGCGTTCTGATGTCTACTTCTCTCACGTTACAATATTGCTTATGATTTTCCGAAAACGTAGTTGTTATCGAAATTGAAACATCCCCTGTTTAATGATAGCGTTTCTTTCTTTCTGACTGAAAATACTAAAGATAGCTAGCTCACGATTATTACACAACACGCGGTTGTATTGCTGTGTGTACTTATGTTCCACGGGAGCTCGAACCGCCTCCGCGGTGTAGTGGTTAGAGCGTCCGCCCAGAGAGCGGAAGGTCGCGGGTTCGATCCCCGACCATGTCATACCAAGAGACGTTAAGATATGGTACTTGTTGGTCTCTGCCTGGCGCTAGGCATTAATGGGTTCAACAAGGACTGGTCGGCTCGGAGTCAGTATGTGTCTGCGTGGGGTATTCATGCTTAACTGCGGCATGGTATCTCAGTGAGCTAGCACTATACAAGCAGCTTACGTCTGGGCTAGTACAAGCAGCCACACATATACACGCATGCACGTCGTCATATATTCTTAAGTACGACGTTAAACGCCATTTCACCTACCGCCTCCGTGGTGTAGTGGTTAGAGCGTCCGCCCGGAGAGCGGAAGGTCGCGAGTTGGATCCCAGATCGCGTTGTACCAAAAGACGTTAAAATAAATTGTTGGTCCCTGCCTGGCGCTCGGCATTAATGGGTACAACAAGGACTGGTCGGCTCGGAGTCAGTATAATGTGTCTGAGTGGGGTATTCATGCTTCACTGCGGCATGGTATCTCAGTGGGCTAGCACTATAAAACCAGCTTAAGTCTGGGCTAGTACAAGCAGCCGCACATACACATACACACGTATGCACGTCGACATATGAGCGAAATATTCTCAAGTACGACGTTAAACCCAATTTCACCTCACCTCACCTATTTCACCTCACCTCCACACGGGAGCTGGGGTTATGTTAAGCTAGCGCTACAAAACCTTTGTCAAAATATAAAAATCAAGCATGAAAACCAGCATAATATTTTTCATCTTCCAAATGCATGTACCTGTTAATTATACATTTCATTACAATTTATTTGTGACATTTTCTCTGACTTTGTCCACAATCACACACAACAAAATGGCAACCATTTCAACGACATCTTCATCTGATACGGGGGGCATGAGCCCAAGAACCATTGTGTAATCTCACCTGTAGTAATACAGCTTGCGAAATCAATATTACTTTTTAACCTGATCGCTGTGACTACAGCACTTCTTCATCCTGTCTGTGTTCCAGCTTAACATTTACATGTACTATCATTCACTATCTTCGCTACCATCTGACGCCAAACGACCATCCAGTCCGCCATCACCATTAGCTGATGGATTGGACACTATGTCGTGTCTGACATGAGTTAAGCCAAACAACAGAACTGAGTTTGCTAATAGTTAGATTACTTGCTAGTCTTCACTTTGTGTGTTTGTCTCCATGCTGCTCCGAGGTCTGGCGGGGCTTGATAGTTATTGTGTTGGTCGAAGAGGACACTTGACGAAGCCTCTGATGTACATGTTTGCTGGCGCTTCTGCCAGAGGTCAATACACGTTGACATTTATTCGTTTACCAATGTAGTGAAGTATTTATCCAGCACTAAACCCCGTATCGGAAACCCTGCTCACTGGCAGATTTGTTTAGACTATATACGTACAATGGACACTTAACAGAAAGCATGATTCGTCAATGTGGACGTGTCCACTTGAGAAACCTGATCAGATTACACACATTCTTTATTTAACATGTGGGGTGGGGGATGTTGAGGCAAATGCCTCTAGCACGCTCTGCTACATAGCTATTCGATTCATTTGGTTACCTTGGTGTAGTCCAATTCATGTATGTATCGAGTTGCGTATCTTCATGTTGTCAACCACTGGTTTATCTGGCCCAGATATTCATGACATTAAATAAAGTTCAATCACTCCTTTGTTTCGTGGTGTAAGTTGAATGTATGTTTACAACACGTTTAGTTTTGTTCTGTTTGACTGTGCATGTTTTGTGAATTAATAATGTATTTCGTTGCTGTATGGCTACATGATTGCAAATGTGAATTTACTCAGTCACTCACTCATCGACTTATCCATTAGCGATTAAACAGGAAATTGTCTGTAATGCTTAAAATTTTCATGATTTAAAATCCTTAGCAGTTTTTGATTCATGTCAGTTGTCCTTCTATTTACCAGGTACTTCCTGGGTAAATCAAATACTGTATGCAGGACATCGCTGTGATAGAAATCAGAACATCTGGTTAAAAACGGAGGTTGAAAATGTGACGTGGTACAAAGGAGAGCAGACTTTGTGAAAAACATAGTGTGCAGCAAAAACTCAATATGCACTCTGAAAATGCATTTTCCGTTTCATCGATAATTATGTGTAAATTTGAAGACATGTCATGTGTGGTTTGTTCTGGACACGTTCAATTTGACTCGTGACCTCTGATTCAACCTGCTATTATTCCATTAATCTTGAACGTGCGCAAGCATCCCGGGTGTAAGACAAGCCAAACAGGCAGGTTTCAACTCCACTCTTTCTAAACACTTTAAACACCTCTTTCGGAGTGAGATGTTGACTCTGTTGGCTCTGGCGTGATCAAGAACTCGTATATTAGATGCGACACTCCCGCTTGATGGGGCCTATTGTCTCCAGGAATTTGAGACTAACCTTTGACCCTTCACTCGTGACCACCCATTACGATTTTTATTTTTGAAAACTATCAGGAACTTTGACTTCACAGAACAATATTGAATATTCAAATGTATTGTTTTATAGAGAAACAAATTTAATAATTGTTCCTCTGATGTCATCATGTCAACAGAAAAAGGTTCTGGTTGGACATGACGTCCCTCGGGACGACAATGACGAATGCCACTTTGTAACCAATATTAATGTTGCAATTATATCTGTCTTGTGTTTTATGCACGGTTCACGTTACCATTGGCTGTAAATTGGATTGAACTTTGTCAAAAGACAATTTCGTCCCAAATGTTCATTTCTGAAAAAATATTTCCATTTTGAATTTGTATTTAGTATCCCGAAATAACAACTTCAGGGAAACACAGTTCGCTACCCTTATAACTAAGTGAAAAACTTGGTTATTGTTTTTTGCAGGAGTAAGTAGGGTTCCCTTGTGGTTAAAGCGTTTGTTCATCACGCCAAATGCCAGGCTCGATTCCCAAAATTGGTACAATGCCTAAAGCCTTGATGTTGCTGAGATGTTAACAGCTGGATAAAACCTCACTCACTCACATTTTGCAGTCTATGATTTACTACCAAATTTGCACGAACGTTTCTGCAGTCATAAACTGAACAAAACAAAACCTTTACTTTAAAGACAGTGGAGACCTTAACTCAGTATTTAGCCTGGTAAGTGTCTGTTGTGAAAGCGTTGCATGATTTAACTGTGGAGCAGTGAGGGCAGTCAAATGATTAATCCGTTTGTTTGTCTTGCAAAGTCATGTTTGAATCTGCACATGTGTACAATTTGTGAAGTATGATGTCAGTGTTTCCTATGCAATCCTAGAAGGGACATTGTCGTGTTGTCACATTGTCGCGTTGTTTCAGCAAAACGTGTCAACATTAACCAAAGTGCGACAACGCGACAATGCCCCTTCTAGGATTCCATAGATTCTACAGTGATGACTTGATGAAATGTCACCAATGGGGATGTAAAACACTACTCAGGTAATATGATATACAGCTAATGTGGTGGTAGCGAGCCTGACCAGCCGATCCGGTAAGTCGCTTCTTACGGCGAGCATGGGTAGCTGAACGCAATTCTGCTCTGGACCTTCTAGGGCCTCCTCGGTATGAATTATTGCAACATTTGTGCTAAATCTGAAACATGCCATTTGAACAATATTGAAAAGGAAGCTAAATCTCTGCATTTGGACACAGCTGACGTCATATTCGTAATTAACATTTCATTTTGGTTTCAGCCAGATCAGTTAATTCACTACTTTGTCTGGTCGGGAATCGATTATTTATCCCCTGTTATATAGCAGGAATACTGCCGTATGGCGCCAGGCAAAAAATACCTATATTTCTATACAAATTATGTGGCGGATTCTACAAATAGTGTAGAACACACTTACCCTTTTTACGAACACCTGATCCGTGAAGAGCCGGGTTAGAATTGATCTTCAGCAGCCCATGCTTGTCGTAAAAGGGGATGATCGGGTAGTCAGGCTCGCTGACTTGGTTGACACACGTCATCGTATCCCATGTACGCAGATCGATATTCATGCTATTGATCACTGGATTGCATGGTCCAGACTCGATTATTTTCAGACCGCCGCCCTATAGCTGTAACATTGCTGAGTGCGACGTTAAACAACAAACCAACCAACCAACCACGAACACCTGTTATTATTTTCACCGCTATGATGGCTTTTGCGCCAAATGAAACCTGTTTCTACAGGAACGTCGAGGTTAATTATTCCCTAGCGTTGACAATATTTAGTTCATTTACAAGTGTCTCTCATTTCGGTAGCGTTAGTTAGGATCTCCGCATTATCCGAGTAAATTCTTTACATCAGTGCACCTTCCACGGGCCGCTGATAGCTGTCTGGTCCGAAGATATCACGTGCCATTCAAGTAGTCAAAAGTCGCTCATGGATATTTTCAGACGAATTCGTAATGTCGGGCAGGCACAAATGTCGCTATGGTGTGACGCAATTTAAAAAACTTACAAAGAATACAGACCCAGGTGTGATGGTGGCTACAAGAACTTTGAACATCAAATACACAATAAATAGTAATTCCTAGTATTTGCAACCGGCATCAAAGGACATATTTTATGCATTACACATAAGCGGATCAAGGAATTCCTCTTCCCCGGGCTCCGGCAATGCAAAACATTAACTTCAGTGTGAACTTAAGTCATCTTCAAAAAGGGGGGTAGGGGTCGCACCGCTACGCACACACACACATACTGGATCCGCCAATGTTACATCAACGTGTATCCCACAAAGGGCACGTGTGGTCACAAGGGATCGGGATGGGGGGAGAGGGTTAGCAGGAGGGGGACACCTATTTTCAAATCCTAAATCCAATCGTGAATATTGTATGCTATCGTTATAACTGTGGAACCATCCTACTTAAGTCACACAACCAACCCCACACACGCTGAAAACTCAATTTCCGATCCAGTTTCCAAATGTACACTTTCTTTCACCAGGCAGATCATCTTGTACCATGGCAAAGCGTGATATCGTTACCTTTATGTTGCGACCCGTCTTCAGCAACATCCAAACCATCACCGACCTCCGCACCCACACACCCACGCTAGAAATAATAGTTCCCTGGAAATTACTTGACTACCTGTCAACTCTGATCTCAATCGTCAAAGCGGAAAAAAATCACGAGAAACATATTCAAAATGCCTGAATGGCCAGAATGTCCTCTAATTATAACAATCTAAACCAAACGGCGTCGGTTGAAATGGCAAGTGCATAAAATGGCGCCTTGTGTTAGCCGAAGCAATCTTGTCAAGTTAAAGTGATCAAAGCCGGGGGGATAAAGTCGTACCTAACACAGCGCAATTACAGACGTGGTCACTCTGAACAATGAATGAAACAAAGTTGCAACTATGTAACTGCCGATTCCATTGATTCTATGTTGAGGCGAGCATGCTTAATTGCATGGGAGTGACATGCCTTTACTTGACTTGTTCATAACTGTAATCTGTATTAATACTGCAAAATCGATCGGTAAAGAAAACACTGACTTACTTCAAGTGCATGTTTTCTTATATGGCATTAGGTTTGAATAAACTCTTTAAGCATCCGAGCCAATTAGTTGGAATAAAACCCATTCCGAAAGATGCGTAATGAGCTTAAAAACTTTGAAACTTGATGTAAAATTTAATTGAAGATAATACATCCTCATCATTGATGTTTGTGTGAATGATGGACAAATAATTTTCGAATTGATAGAATTACATTGCATTTTTGCCTCATTAGCTGTTCGATCGCCAGTGCTGCTACTGCTGCTGCTTTAGCCCTTACGTTTTGTTTACCCGTGGTTCTAATACGTGCATCAGCATGTCTCGTCATCAGGAGAATTGATTTGTAAGTTTTATTAGCCGCTTGAGCTACACTTAGAAAGTAGTTTTCTATAGCGGGAAAGTTCAAGGTAGGAAACGAAACGACATGCACCAAGCATGCATTCATGCGCACAATACGAGAAATAAGAATATGATTGTAGTCTTAGCAGCTTTAATTTTGCAAACTAACTATGTTAGTTTCACATCATATCATACGTGATTGATTGTTTACGGCCTTTAATTCGATGCCTCGAAGGAATTGAACATACAAGTAGTGTAGTGTAATCTGTTGAAGTCAAATGTGAATTAGGGAATCACAAGGGCGTGGTTTGTTTGTTGCTGAGCGCCGCTCAGTATTTAAGCTGTATGATAATAACTGTCTTGTCCAATGATTGACACTACGAACATCAATCTACGCACCAACTACGTCAGCAAGCCTGATATCCGGATGAAATTAGGTACACCTCTTACAGTACCCTCAGGACAATCACGGAGAACAATTCTAAGCCAGATCTTCACCATGTTATAGATGTTATGCACTCATCCACCAAGCCCAATCTACTGTATAAACTCTGCTGTATAAACAAACATCTCATTATTATTTGTACATCATCGGCTTCCACGCCCGTCCTTTGTCTGCTCTCTGGCTTCATCAGCTTTCTGCCTAGCCAATTATAATAATTATGTTGTTTTCTTTGTTACATTGTTACATCCAGTATATAGATACTTCCCCCTTCTTCATGTTCCATTATGCTTGACAACGGTACAAGAATCTGTATCCCAACGTCGAACTCACGACTAAAGAAGTTGTTATCCATAAAGTTTGTTCTATATTGTACTTCCCAACTTCTAAAATGCCACTCAAAGAAGTCTTCACCATGTTCATTAGGGCATTGATAGACATTGTAACTCAGGAATATTTCAGCTATATGGCGGCGGTCTGTACATGATTGAATCTGTACCAGACAACCCAGTGATGAACAGCATGAGCTTCGATCTGCGCAACTGGGATATGGTGACATGTGTCTGACCACCTGATCCCGTTAGTCGCCTCCCACGACAAGCATATGGGTTGCTGAAGACCAAGTCTAACCCGGATCTACAAACCCAGTTCATGACCAATGCATACATTCCCCGATGTGGAACAATGATGTGGCCACGTGATCTTTATCGTATAGATACAATTACATTTGGTTGTTATATGTAATATTTTTAAAGAATCCAATTATAAGGGTAAATGATGAGCATGTGCCTTGAAAGTGTGTTTCTTCAGAACCGCATTAGTTCGAATAAATGAGTAACCCGGAACATTCTTTCGTGTGGACGGATGATCACATGATGGGCAATATCTTTGACCTGCAGGCTTTGGCTTCTTCCCAACAACAAGGAAACTGTTTACCTGACGATCGTTATGTGAAGAAATACTGTCTCACAGTAATTTGAGTGTTGACATGGAATACATCCCATTGCACATGGAAAGACTGCGCCTTAAATACCGAAATTCAGTTGTGTATCATGGGAAAGCGTATGGTATTGGCAAACAGCGTGGGTCTTAGCTATGTCGCGAACTTGGTGGTGACACTGAGCCTAGCACTGGCGACTCCAGACATATGCTTTACAACATGCTGTCAACTTGTGGACATGCAACAGTAGAATGCATTGCACACTAAAAAAATGCAGATCGAATTTGGTGATTCATTTTGCCTGTCAAGACAAAACCCAAAACTGCATCCGTCTCGTGCGATCTTGGTTCTGGTAATAACACTCAACTTTGTATTCTTGTGGAACCAGAAAAACATATTATTGGACAGAATCGGCATATTTGTGAAAACACAGCATCAGGTCCGTGACGAAATACAGTAAGAGGGTCAGGAAGAAAACAGACTTTTCCTTTGAAAGTTGTTTATGATAAACTATCTTGGCAGAACGGACATGGGCATGAATAAATGGACAAGCACATTGGGAAGGCCGCCAACATACTGACATTGCCTCCATCCATTCTCGTCCATCATAAATTATAGATTCTGAAACCGAGTTTGGTCCGAGTATATTAGCTTCGAAGATACGCATGTACGCGCCAGTCCACAGTCTTCTTGTGTGGGCTTCACTACACGCAAACTGACTTTCAACTATATTAATGCATTTACTGGTACTTCTACTCCACAGAAGATATAGTGATGGCGCTGAAAAGTACAACACGGCACGTGTTTTTAAGTAAGAAACATGTCAGTTCTGTATGTCAAGAACGCCTTAGGTGTTCGTAAATATGTAGGCTAATGTAGTTGGCACTTGGCTATCTCAAGCCAGTTCATTGAATAAGTGGTCCAAATACTAGTATACTTATTACTACAACGAAGCTAACACCTATTTACCTGATTTTCTCTGTGGGAATTTTGGAAGGTCGATTGCCCTCCAGTGCCTCTCATGTCATTCAAAGGAGCCAATGAATAGTCAAGTGTCTCGATGGGATCAGACACAACGCCACTGTTGTTCACCAACAGAACTACAATAACGACAATCAAGAGCGCCCTGGTTCTATTACAAATCAATATTCCTAAATTGCGTCTGCCCAGCCACAGTTTTTAATAAACACGATTGTCGATGTGGGACAGAAAGCAAATTTTGAAAAATAACATAGATGAATATGTTCTAATTAAGCATGAAAGGGCTTTTTTCTCAATCAACGCCTATTCTTTGTAATTATTATAATTCATTTTAATTCGAACCCCCAAACTCGTTTTCCAGTGTCTGTGTGTCAACCATATCGGTGGCCCATTTCTGGTGTCCCCCGGGGTGATATTGCTGGAATATTGCTAAAAGCGGCGTAAAACCAAACTCACTAACTCACTCACTCGCCCCATGTCGGTGCTGCTCGTTAGCAGGAGATTTCATATTCCTACAGTTATACACGCCCGGTCCAGTATCTCAAACATTACTAAATAATAAAATGGTTCAGCTAACAAGAAATATCACCCTGTATTTCATGCATACCTAAATGATAGATCCAAACAATGTAGAAACAATATACCAAGTTCCTTAGCAAATATGTTCGAATCGTGTTGATCACCTCGGGAAAACCAACCTAACAAGGAATTATATTATTACTAACAGAGAAATATATGGCAATTGCCGCAAGTCTCCTAGGAGCAACATTGCAAAGGTCAGCCATGAGAGCCATTTCACCTGTAAAGGTGAGACCTCCACGGGGGTCCTGCAGCCACAAGGTGGATGTAAATTACTCACCCCCAGGAGGAACGAAGGCTGAATACCTCGCGTGATAGTCACGTCTCAGGGAATACATACTGTGCTAATCATACAACACACAGCAAGTTTACAATAACCGGAAGTACAGAGATGACTTTATGCTTCATTTGTCCTGTTCCCCGTCCGTCTTTATACTGCTTGATGAATTGCGTCTTCCGTCTTGTAAGACTTTTCTAATTGCTTGCCGAGGCTAAATTATTAATATTTAGGCACGCTTACTTGGGTAATTGACAAATCCTTTAAACGTGGTTGATGAAATAGCTGACCAATATAACTCTCTGGTGTGGTTTGGGTAGATCGATGTAAGATTATTTTTTCTCATTTTTCTTGGTTTAATGCATGTTGTTTTTATTATGCCTAATACACCGGATTTAAACGATTCCCTGTACTTGTGAGCCTTCTCAACCATAAACCAACTCATGAATAACATGATGAACATGAATAGTGTATCTATGTGCAATCTCATCTTCACCATAAATAATGATTACATACGCCGAGGTAAGACTTCTTGTACTTTCCTTGCCACATAGCTTAGGATGTATTGGATGTATAAACTACTATGAGCAACGTACATCGTGGATAAGTAAGATCAATATAATCTTCATGTGTGCATTTTTGTAGAAATACAATTATCTTTTGTAATGGAATACTTAAACATAACTTTGCACCCATTTGTAAAAGCAGTGGCTGGATTCTGATGTTTCACTCCAGTACATCTACATCTATAACACGCTGGATGATAGTTGTGCCTATTCACGCCAATTTAAAGCAATGTTCAGTTTAAAGAAATATGAACAGATACAATGCTACTATACTTCAAATGAACGTGAAACAAAAATGAATCAGGATGGTTCATGTTAGCAAGGTAGTCATCATTTCCCTCAAGGAAATAAGTTGAACATATTCGTGGAATTGTAAGAAAACAAATCACAGAATTTGGAGAATCTGTGTGAGGCTATTGTTTTATTGATGGCGTGGATCAACAATTTCCGGAAGGAAACAAAAGTCAGCACGTTAAAGGTCATCCTGTATGGTCCGTGGTGTTGGCAAACAATTGCTCTGATCTTTTATGAATAACAGAATTCCCGGAAGGACTATATTACTGGTATGTATACGCTGTTCCGTATCTTTACCACCTCTATACGGGGGAAGGTATCTTAATCACGGGGTAGTCTGTAAACACACATCCTCATTGCGTCTAATGCCAAATAGTGACAAATACCGGCGAGTACCTAAATATACAGAGCTCCGATCTTGCTGATACCTCCATTTATGTCAATAGTGACTGTTGGTTGGTTATTTCTAGTATCATGTTGGCCACGTATTTGTGAAGGAGGCGGGGGATGGGAAGGTACAGGGGAGTTGAATTAAAGACGTGTGCTGTGGCAAGAAAGGAGGATGGGTGTTCAAAGGGGACACGGTTCGATTTTTGAGAAGTGTTGAATAGTCTATCCCCATTTTTTATTTGAATATTTTGTAACGGGAAACCTACTCAGCCACAGTCACACTCCTCGACACTGTATCCCACTGTACGTGTGGAACCTTTTTACCTCTTGAATTGCATGAATATAAATGCCAACGGACAGTACACACAGTTCAAGCAACTAGGCAAACTACTCCCATAGTCCTGCATTGTTGACCTTTGTTGAGATTGCTCAAGTAACTACAGGGGGAATTAGTGACTTGGTTTCTTTATATCTTAAAGCAAAATCGCAATGTGAATTCAAGCCCCAAGCACTGGTCACAAATCAGTTGAAGTTAAGCAAAGTTGGGCACGGAAAGTCTTTGGATGGGTGACGTGTTTGGCAGCTTGACTAGGAGTTTCGAGGACTTCGGTCCTGCCTCACCTGTGATGTTATACATGTGGTCTCACCTTCGGCAAGTGCGTTTGTTCACAACTGCTTCTGTTCACCCAGCAGAAAATGGGTACCCGGTGGGAAAAGTCACGTGACTATAACCTTCTAGCGCCTAACAGGCAGCTTAGGTTATCCGGAGTAATAATGTGTTAGTGCTTTGACCATGCACAGGTGTGTGGAAACAGGCGCTTTATAAATGACCATTATTATTACTACTTACTGTGACTGCCGCACTCGAGTAGGGCGCACACAGAACGCAGATGATGATCGGATCAAATTTGGGAATCGAACCAACATCAAACACTGACTTGACTAAGGGAGGTAACTCTTAAAAAAAGCATTACAGAGATATCGTATTATGGGACCCGTGACATTCTAAACTACAGACACGTCTTTGTTCCGATATACAGCTGGGCAATGTTTGATGGCAGTTATAAGGAAACAACCAAGAAACGGGTATTGGGTGGCGATATGTTTCACACGACAATCATAATTATGTTTTAGGGCCTCAAGTTACAGTATTTCGACGACTGCTTTCTGCCTGGTACTGTTTTAATGTTGTTTGCAATTTTATGATCAAATTCAATTTTCAAATGTACATGTTTTCTTGTTACTTGCTTTTTTTATGTGAACAAAACATCAGAACCCAAACTCATCCCGGTGTTATAGGCCGTCCATACAACATACAGACAAGCAATGAAAGTTTGATAACAGGCAGTACTAACACCAGTACCAGTCAGATGTTATAAGAAGGATGTCTGAGATAGATATCACAGTTCACCAACTTCATAACGCGCATCCTACCGATGAGATGACCTATGTGACTGCGAACAGCGTTCTCGTGTGTCTTTATAGCCCATATTCACGTCTGGTATTTCCTCAACTAATTACTCCCTTCGCTGACATCCCTCCGTTACAGTTCACTGTACGTCGGTATGCGTAAATCTATATCTCTACATTGATCGTTCGTACATCCAACCCGGCTTGGGTGACGTCTCCCGTCATTCACCCATCGTATACACTACGGACGATAACGTAGCATTATTGCTCGCCTCGCGTTCTAGTATATATATAATGTAGACATCGAGCGTATATCCTCCTTCATTCTAAGCCAGAAAAGTAAATTGCTACACCATATACGTTCCAGATGTATGTTTACTACATTCTGGCTGGACCGAAATAACAGGGTGAAACGACTGCTTCCTGATCACAATTTGCAACCATATCTCCTTCATGAATTTTACTCAATACAACCATTGCAATATCACTTCATACAGCTAAATAACAGGGTGACCAAACGCCATAAAACGCGAGCTAATGACTACACTTCTTTCAAATCGGTATCCTGTCGGATCGCATGGCGTCGGGTTAAACAGCAAAAACGCCACCTACCGGGTCCCCGATCTGAAGATAAATAAAGCAAATTACTTAAGACACATTTGAGTCTCCCGATGCACTGCGGAAACATTCTTGATCACCTCGGTAAGTATAATGGACAGACAGCTTAGTGCGCACTCGATCGTAGTGGGTAATCTCTAAGCCATGTGTCAATGAGCGAGGTCTGAAGAGACACATCTACTCTTATCGTCACATTTCCATAGGACACTGTATTAGTCGGAATACAACCCTAAAATGACATTGCCCAATGCTGCAAGCACATTTTCATGATTATACGGGTTAACATTAATTTAATGACATCCATGTACTTAAAATGATAACATAAGATCACCATTCGAAGCTTCAGGCATTTCCAGATGAGATCGAACAACATAACAAAGCATATGGACTTTTACCCAATACTATCATTTAGAAGTACATCAAATATACTTGAGGATTTTTTTGTATAACAAAAAATGATGTGAATAAATAGATATGATAAACGCTTCGTGTGGAAGCTTCTTCCAAGTCGTCTCAGAATGATGACGCCAGTCATAAAGTAATGTCAAATATGAATACACTAATTCAGAAGTCAAGGTTCCTGGTCATCTTCTTGGTATTCCCTTGAGAGATTGCTCTCCACGCGGTGGCTTCCTCAGATAATGGTTCTCATCAATAACGTTCGCGTTATGCCAAGTCGTCAGTCTTTAAGTCACGTAATGTAGACATTTTTCTTTAACACTACGTTATGAGGGCATCTTGTCATAAATAGTCAACCCAATGATAAGGCTATGCCAGGATCATTATTAAACCTTCAGCAACGATGCTGTTGTTCATCCGAAGCACCAATGCCATCCTCATCCCTGTACATGTCATCATTACAACCATTGTTTTTTTTCTAACATACCTTGTTGCAACCTGTGGGAAAACCAATTGTCCAATTCCAGAAGTAATGTTGTTTAGCTTCTTCCAATCACGAAGAACAGAAATGTCAATCGCCACCTTCACCCTCTTTGGTGACTAATGATCTAGGTTGGTATGAACATGGGAAAGTTATCATCAGGCTGCGGATACTGGTACCCTGAGGTATGTCAATGTCAGCTGTTAAGCACCTACAGAAATATATTGTCCAGGTCACGTGCTCTCTGTACGGAAGATAGGTACGTCGTTGGGGTTCTTCATGAGGGTATGGTGGCCACATTGCACTGATACTGTTTGAGCTTCTACAACTTGTTCAGTTGAATGACAAAGCGATACACGTTGATCAGACGATATTCCATATCTGAAGACTGTAGTCGTATCTGTACGCGTTGCGTCTTCAGTTGAATTATTCAAATTGTCTGTGTCTTAAACAGCAGATCCATAGCCCAAGGTCGCCAAGTAGCATATGTCAAAACATGGAAGTATAGAGCTCCTAACGCGACAGATGTTTATGGTGCGGTGTCCTGGTCTTTAAGATAATACACGACAGAAAAGGCAATACGAAAGCAAATCCATGACGTAGGTGAAGAACATGTGTTGAAGTGAAGATAAATGGGGTTACACATCGCGTATATTGTTTCACTGATTCACAGTGTTTAACGCCCCACTCAGCAATATGTCAGCTACTTGATAACGGCCTGTATATCTAGTGATTGACATCATGAGCATCTATCTACGTAATTTGGATACGATGACATGTCTCTGGATCATCACGGGTCTAGACATGTGCGTGCGTGAGTGCGTGCGTGTCAGGCTGCTTGTACTACTCCAGACTGAAGTTGTCATAGCCCTAAGAGATACTAAGTCACTGTTCAACGTAGAAACAATTTAGAGACTTCGGTCCAATCACTCCATAGTTAGTGCTAAAAATACCGAGAACAAGTAAGGGTAACAATAAGTGTCATTTTCTAAAAGCTGTTGGTAGGATGGGGGACAGGGAATCGACCAACCAACCTTCCTCTCTCCGAGCAGATGCTCCTTCCTCTAGACTCCAGAGGCGGTCTTTATCATCAGTATATCAGTTCCTGGAGAACGTTTTCATTTGTGTTGCAAAGCCTAGCTGAAAGGATACGTGGTACTTATACATAACTGCTGTCTTCCCATCATCGTTTTTGCCTGGTGCATGCAAACAATGCCGAAAGGTGTTATTTCGTTGGCGCTACCAGTTCACTTCTTTCTCCTGTTAGACGCACAGTGATCTATCTTTAACGGGTTCGGCGCTAACACAAAAAGGTCCATAAGAAGTCCCCTCGCCAATTTCTATTTATCCCTTTCCGTTTTGTCCCACCGCAGCCAAATTAACGTGGCACTAAATACATTAAACTCGTGGCACTGATACCATTTTGTTTGTTTCCCCCGATTTCCTGTAGTCCAACTTCTTCATGCACAACTTGATGAAATATGCCGACTTTTGCCGAGTTGTCAGTGCCATCAGATTGATAACGTTTTCTGGAAGATGTTGATGTCAAAACTGCAATTTAGATAGGTATTTTGTGATCGTTTGTAGGTAATGATTTTTATCGATGATGGTGAAATGAACTCTGTTGATGAGCTTGAGCGACTGGGTGGTCTGTCCAACTCGACGTAACCTTCAGAATAACAATACTGAGTGAGTGAGTTTACTTTTATGCCGCTTTTAGCAATATTCCAGCAATATCACGGCGAGGGACACCAAAAATGGACTTCACACATTGTAACCATGGGTACTCGAACCTGGGTGTTCAGCGTGACGAGCGAACGCTTTAATCACTTGGCTACCCCACCGCCCCACAATAACGATAACTGACATTTTGCACAGATGACTGTGTAGCTAATGTAGCAATATAGCATTGTCTATCTGTTGTATTTCTTCCATTATTAACTTATCACAGGATGATTATTATGATCAGATGATTATTTAATTGAAAAGAGAATAAATAAAATTTTGAAATTATTGAACAATTCCGCATCACGATTATTAAGACGCATATTTCTGACAATAATCATTTTCGACATGAAAGCAACATTTCCAAAGACCTGCAATACGTCGATGTTCATGGCGGTCTGTAATCGTGTCTGGACCTTACAATCATCATTATGAGCATCTATTTACACAGCTGCGACGTGTCATCCAAGTCAGAGAGTCTGACCATCCGATCCTGTTAGTCGCCTCTCACGACAAGCATGGGTTGCTGAAGACCAATTCTAACACGGATCTTCACGGGTTAGTCCTATACTGAGGGCAATGCCTAACAATTAAGTCAGTGGTGGCATGCATGTCCCTTGCTTGTCGTAAATTGGCTGGTTTCTATCAATCACAGGATACCTTAGACTGCGACGCACCAAGCGGGTATACAAATACATATACTGTAGACGTCATGCAGTCATGATAACAACGAACTAGATCAACATCCGAATATTGTTCAAACAGGAACTAAATATCACTGGAAACACACGTATGGATGTAACCGTTCCACCGATATCTCTAATCAGTACACCGAAAAGATGCATCCAATCCCACGTATCCAGATTTACATGTTGTGTAAGTTAAACTTTACTTTAGATTTGGTTGGTATCAATAATACGATATGTCAGAAAAGGTTTTAGATGTATGCACTCAGTAATATTATTAAGCAAGGCGAAGACCTTATAGTTTCGACGAATCGGACCCTTTCATCAAGTGCACCACAACAAATGTGATTACCTCGGGGTGTACTGTGTACGCTTGTTGCCACTTCGAAGGAAACTAGGTCTCCTTTACCAGACGGAACTGTTCATCCGAAGTGGCCAAGGCAAATGAAACGTACAGGAACCATTTTGTCATATATATCAAGACGTTTTTAATATATATTTCTAAAATGACTTATAGGGTTTGACTAGTCTGGTGTTGGCTGGAGACATTTCAACATTTCGAAATGCAATGATGTGGTCGAAGATCTATCTTCAATGAAGTTATGCTGAATGGGTTCTAGACGATGGTGCAACCAGCATACAGTCGTCGTACCAGGAGCGGTGCAATCAGTGACATCACTCAAGATAATTCCAATAAGAGACGACCAGTTGTAGTCTGTTTGCAGTGAAAACGTACCGATGAAGTTCACTTTAAACAAAAAAGTAAATTAAATTAAGTAATATTGAGATTGCGAATCCTCATAATTTTACCTTGCCAAATGAACATTTGAATCTCAGAATTTTATTCAACTTAGGATAAAAGTTGTTTAACAAACGATCATGGATTCAAATCGCTATTACTGGTTTGTATTACAAGGGGGTAAGCGCAGTAGATGGAACAGTGAAACAAATGCACTTGCGGTACGTGATGAGCGTTAACTTAGACCAGCCCTACTTGTTCTCCGTGTTTCATCTAATGTGCATACCCCCTTGTAATACAAACCAATGATAGCGAAACTATGATCGTTTGTAAAACAACTTTTATCCTAAGTTGAATAAAATTCTGAGATGTGAATGTTTAATTGGCAAGGTAAAATTATGAGGATTTGCATTCTTAATTTCGCTTTAATCGATTTACTTTTTTGTTTAAAGTGAAATTCATCGGTACGTTTTCACTGCAAACAGACTATAGTATAGACTTGTTTCAGTGTGGAAAGTGATGAAGTGAACACTGGAGGTCAGCACCTCATACGATTTGCTCTTCAACGATGGACTACACAGCAGGCGTCTTCTCCCTTTAACACTATGAACATCTACTGCCATAATAGGCCGGAGGGAGTGGGTGGACGACTCCTCAGAATCGAATTTCCGAAAATGATTTTGATTATATTTACTCGTCTTTCTGGCACCAAATGTTTATATGAAATGCACCGTTCTACTTCTTTCAGCAGATAAAAATAAGCTGGTATCACTCCCGACGGGAGGTGCAATGACGTATCAGCATAAGTGGGATCCGAAGGACGAAAAACAGATAATTTGGATCGTGGAACTGTTATGAGGAACCTATCAATTTGAGAAGAATACCTCAACATGTGCATACAAAAACTGTTCATTCAAACATAACATATACATTCTACGGTGTCAAATGTTAAAAAAACACATCTTTTGTCTTGGAAATGGTAATTTGTTATTCCCATGAAAGACAGCATCTCGACATAATAGACATCTATATGTATCACCTTTTGACTCTACCACAATCAATTTCTCAATGTGGATATATATTTCCATTCAAGCTTATATCCAACGAAGCGAAAATCGTCTCAAGTTGCCACCTTGATTAATATATATTGGAGCAGTATATAAAAAAGCCACACCAACAATAAAAAATGTAAAAAGAACTAAACTAATTCCAGTCAATAAATAATCCAAAACAGGATGTTTTCAGAGAGGTTACAAGAAACATTGTTATTCGGAAAGTAAACTTGCAAGTACCTTAAAGGTTGTGTTTCCGCAAGGCAACTTTAGTGTTGGTTAGTCTTTGATTGATACAAACAGTCAATGGCCAATGGATGATTGAGATGATTGTGTTTATGGCTCTTTATTTGTTGATGTAACTGTTACTCTGGCTTGATGATAGGTTTGGCCAAGAAACTAAACGTTATCACGATACTCTTCTTTACTGATATGTCTTCCATAATTTTGTCAACAACATTATATTTTACTTTCGACTATTCCAAATATATCATAGCGTCATCGAACCTGACCTCCATTATATTGTCCACAATAGACTACTGAGGACCTGTTAAAGTTGCCTGGTTTAGTCAACTAGAAAAGATACATTAAAGACAATAAATCTTGCTTAAGGATAGACAGCTGAATCCAGTGTCGAAAGTAAGTCTGTACTCAGACTTTGCATTCTGAAATGTTCCAGATAATAAACGTTGCCGACGGAGCATAGCCAGTTTAATTAAGATCTTTAGCTGGCTTTGTTAAGGCTGTTGGCCATCTCAGAAAAAAAAGAGGATACCATTATCTGCCTGCCTGCTTAAAGTCCTGTACCTGACTATGATCTACTATGGTGATGGAGTTGGTTCTTAATTATTTAAATTTTCAGTCCCCTCCGATGTCCACCCACATTGCCAACGATGCTGGAGTTCATAATCCTACTTGAGCAGATGGCTTTTTCCGGTTGATGTAAAAAGTGTTCCAAACAGCAAAATGAGCTATTTCAGATGACCATGTAGGACGTTGAATGAGTTCAAAGCCAGAGTTATGCATTGCAGACATGGCTACAAGAGATTTTTAAACATGCTTTAGTTTTTCACGATGATTAGCCTTGATATTTACACACATATGCCTTAGCAGATTCTGGCCATTGGCCAATAAAGTTCTGACCTTCTTGGCGAAAGTCCACCATTTGGATTATTTTGGAATCACCCCCAGACTTGGTTTGCTTAGATTCCTGCGAGGGTTGATGTATCTAGGGTGTTCCTGTCAGCAGTAGAAAGCCTTGGGACCCGACGTCTTGTATCAGGAGTAAAAACCTGGGAACTCAACGTCTTGGTTTCTCACGAGAGTTGATGAATCTCGGGTGTTCCTGATCAGGCGTAAAAAGCCTTGGAACCCAACGTCATGACAAATTTGTAATTTCCCAGAATGGTCTTATCTCTCTTGTGAGATATGCCAACTGTATGGCTATGAGATATGTGCTGGGTCATCCATATTCATATCATGCTTTTTATCAACCTATGAGGTGTAAATGGAAGATCTACCATATCGTGAAGCATGTTAGAGGTTCATTCTTACCCTCCTGTCCACCTCTAAACAGTGGAAGTAAGAGCATAATCCATTTAAGCTGCATGCTTGTGTGTTTTGTTTCAAATGCAACCTCTGAGCATGGACAATATTTAAAACTATGTAGCATCTCTTAAAGGAGAATACTAACGCAAACAAAATTGTCATTAGGGTAAAGGCATTCTTAAAGTCACCTTCCGTAATTATATTGAACAAAAAGTTTGAAAAATCGCAATAAGCACATAAAAAACGTACTCGTATTTCCGCCTATTACGGAAACACACGACAATTAATGAACAGAGGCGGGTATCACATGCCATGACGTCATGATGTCAAAATAGGTTTTAATATAGATCATATAATTTATCAGGAATATTATTCGTCTGCAAAATGTGTTACAGTTCCAACCAGCGCAGCCACCTCTATGATAAATTACCAGTCCCTGAGACAATGGTATTTTTTAAAATGTGATTGCAGTTCCTTTTGTGTCAAATGGGTGACTGCAGGGAGTCTGGGATTTTAAAAAAATAATTATGCTTCATGTGAGGTAAAATTAAAATTGTCTGCAACAAAAATTACACTATTGTCAGGGATCCCCAGGCAACACAATACACCGTCGTACAATTTACAAAAAACACAGAAAACATACGATTTGTATTACTGCAGCGCTTGGTCTTAGGCAATATGGCCATCACATATGACGTCGCGAGCGAAAAGGTCACGTGAGTATGCATAATGACCGAAGCTCACTGACATATAACAGAAACTGTGTTCGCGTTTTACATATTGATAAAAAAAATACTTTTGCATTAAAACTTGGGGTACCTGTTTTCTTCAACCCAGTCAGTTATTGCAATTTTCTAGCATTCTCCTTTTAGCTTGTACTATACTAATACACTTCTTTACATTCCAGACACCCATCCAAAATACTGTGAATAAGGACATTTATTGGTGCATTCATTGACGTATTCGTGCGTCACTGCATGGTAAATAATTATGATGCCATCATTAAATGTTGCATAACATGAGGTATGCAAACCATATTGACCTCAGTGAATCGGCAGGGTAGCTTACATGGAGAAGATTACTAAACTGACCAACATACAATAACAGAGAGTAACACTTTCTTCTGAACTTAATTAAACTAATCAGAAATAAAGATGGAAACATTGAGTGAACATGCGTTTACTGTAGCATCATGTTATCAATACTCTTGGGATTTGACCTGGACTTTAGAAGTAACTGGTTGATACGATTACATGCTGATATGGTCCTGTAAACTAGTTAGACCCTGACTGATTGACATTTTCAGGTCAACATCAATGACATGGCTCTAAATTATCGCGCATATTGGTTCTGTTTGTCACTTTGATGCCACAAGGCCTGTGTGTATGACTACTATCGGAAACAGGAAGTGACAGTTTGATACAATTTGTAAGCTATTGTTAACCTTATAACAAGATGGAACACAATCATGGATGATTTATGTCTTTATTCGCCATGTATTCATTCATAATATGATTAAGTATTTATTTCATTTTCCCCTTATAGAAAGCAAAATATACACAAGATAAAAACTTTGCTTACCTTGCACAACTGTTAAAGATGCATGTTTCGACTTATCAGGTCTGGCTGACCTTCATATAAAAGTAAAATAGAGAGTGTAGGAACGATTCACCTTGCCTTTATATGTTAAAGCTTACACTGCTCATGTAATTGATTGTTGTGTTGCATTAACTTAATTATGGAAAAGGCAACCTTACCCTCCAGGCATTCTGTTTCCGTCAGTTTGATGGTGTAGCATTCAGGCCTCAACGTGTCAGGCCATACTGTTAATATGACTTTCAGCGTAGGTAGGATATGTCTTCTTGTACCGAACCTTATGTATAATTGGTTTGTCAGATTCCTGAACAAAAGTGATGCAGTTCTTAAACTGTATCTGAGAAGGTCAAGACAGACACAGCAATGGAAGGACACGTGTGCTGTGGCAAGGCAAAATAAACAATAAAATAACAACAGACGAAGGTTGTTGTTTCAGTCCATGCAAATTCCAGCCTGTGGAATGTGTGTAATCGTTTTCATAGTAAGAATTATGATATTCTCACGTAAAGATATGGTCTCTTCACAACACAAAGTAAGAATGTTAGTTACATCTTTTAATAATATTTGATAATAATTAATAAATATATCGACTTCCAACTATGGAAGACGGGCTTAGAAAAGATAACCTTTCAGAGGGGAATGCACTATATTAGATCCTGTGGAGGTACTGATGACGAGAGGTAATGAGCAGTTTCCACAGAATGGGGGAAACGACTGAGGAAGATCTGTCACCCAATTTTGTTTTGGTGTCTGGTACAATTAACTAATCGGTGGACAGGAGACTGTTCCCAAATCTGAGGCCTGTGGTACTCCACATGTCAGACTGCGCAAGTCAGACTGCGCAAATCAGACTTTATGCCATCCATCTGAACTTGCATGAATCTTCCTTACAAGTAAGATCTGAATCAGGATAATCATGATTTGTCCACTGATTCCCAGTGAGCGTTCTAAGCGGGTCAAAAGGATTCCACTGTGTTGAAAAAGATCCTGTTTGTCGATGGATCTGAGGATACCATTGTATATTTTGACCATTGCAGTTTCAGTACTGTGCCTTGTCTTATATGTTGATTGACATACCCCACTCATATTATGACTTACCAGATGTTCATAGAGCTAGAACTAGTTTTTCAAGACCTTTGGACAAGTGATTGGGTTTTGTTTAGTACATCTGTGTCTAATGATGCCTTCTTAAGTAGCGCAGTTGTGACGGTTATTTAAGGTATTCAGTTATATGTAGTTTCAAAGACATGATTCTTATCATAACAGAAACAAGTTCCATGTTGCCGCAATGATGACAGTACCACCGAATGCACTAAGAACAGGGTTTCCTGTATGCCCTTGAAGGTGTGTGTTCCTTGAAAGGACAGTTTTACTATATTGGTGAACCTGGCGTTTTCACGCTGGCGTCTTTTCACTTCCATGATTTTGCAATTGGTGTGTACACAAAGCAACAATGTCAGATCTCCATTAAGCACACTAGGGAAGAAGGAGATTCTAAAGAACATATGAAGCTAAAGATAAGTTTCAACCTCCGTCAGGTTTACCTGATATGGATAATGGTGAATTAATAAATACACTCGTCCAGTAACCAGTACCGATCCCAAAACATATTGGACGTCAAAGACACACCAAAATACTGGTGGGTACTATATAAATGGATCTCTGAAAAACAGTGATGGCACCAGATAGTATTGCCCACATGTAGCATCCGCCCCTATATAAATATAATCAGACATGTAAGCATACGCTTGCCAACCATGTAACACCTTTGTACAAGACGCCTTACGGTCGTAACAAACAATTATCTATGGTGAATGTCTGAAGGATTACGTAAGACAAATTATCACCCCTACAAGAAAAACACATGCCATTATTCATGAAATAACCCACAGCACTGTTTAAGATGTCACCCTAATGCAATCTGACATGGTAAAGAGCCTTCCCAGCTGGTCAATCTACACAGTAATGATAAACCTGCAAAACAATCCGCGTCACTAAAAACACGCTGTAGAGGCACTAGTCGCGCACGGGTTACATGGGTGAATCCCTACCTGCATTATGCATTATGAATACGACATTATGAATACGACTTTTTATCTGCACTACATGGACACGATCTAGTCTCTGTTGTTTGACGCAGCTCTCAGAAAAATCCCAGCAATATGACGCCGGTCCGCAAATTTCGAAACTGATCCAGTCCAGTGATCAATGTCGTGAGCAATGATCCACGCCGTCCGGTTTCGATGGCACGCATTCAACCAAGCCACCAAGCTTGACCACCGATACATTGGGGCACCTCTTGTTGGAAACTGAGGACACCAGTCTTACCTGGAATCCGTACGGGTTCATGTTAAATGGCTAAATGTACTCAACTCTCAAATTGTAAAACCGTGGCGTCGTGGTTAGAGCGTCCGCCCGGAGAGCGGATGGTCGCGGGTTCGATCCCCGGCTGCGTCATACCAAAAGACGTTAAAATATGGTACTTGTTGATTACCTGCCTGAGTAGAACAAGGGTCCAACAAGGACTGGTCGGCTCGGAGTCAGTATAATGTGTCTGAGTGGGGTATTCCTGCTTAACTGCGGCATGGTATCTGAGTGAGCTGGCACTTTAAAACCAGCTTCAGTCTCGGCTAGTCCAAGCAGCCAAATATACACACACATGCACGTCGTCATTTTAGCGAAATATTCTCAAGTGCGACGTTAAACCCCATTTCACCTCACCACCTCGCCTCATATGGTAATCGTCAACAGAAGCCTATATGGCAGTATGAAAGATCAGTCTGTCAGTTAGACCACCATATAACAATATCAGCTTCAAATTCAGGTTTCCCAACACCTACACGTCGCATTGAAATAATAACTTGAAAATCATGTGTCAACTTACTCTGCCGTGGTTTTACAGTTTTTAAAATGCCATGGTTGATACGATTTTGTGGATCATTAGAAAGACCTACATCAAACGTGCCTGTCTTTCTCAGACATGATGTCTAAAGCTGTAATATTGGTCACTGTAACATTAAACCCCTTTCTTACAACAGAATTGTTTCCAGTGGGGACTGAAATTATTAAACCACTCCAACCGTGACGATCTGGGTTAGAGTTGGTCTTCAGTAACCCATACTTATCGTAAGGGGCGACTAACGGAATCGAATGGTCAGCCTCGATGACTTGGTTGACACGTGTCATCGTAACCCAGTTGCGTAGATCAGTGCTCATGCTATTGATCACTTGATTGTCTGGTCCAGACTCGATTATTTGCAAACCGCCCACTGGCGTTAAACAACAAAATACTTATTAAGACATGATAGTGTGATATACACAAATTGCCCTAACAATAATGACGTGCCCTACCGTACATCTATAGAGACAAATCCACAACCTGCAATTTTAATAAAGCCAAAATTTTCATTAGTCAGTTTAACAACTCTGAATAAAGATTGACATTAATGACGTTAATGCTCTTCTATTCTATTCTGAACCTAAAAGCATCATAATATGGCCTGTTTTTGTATATTTCAAAGCTGACATACTGTCGGTTTCATCTTCGTCTTGTTTGCACATAGAACATGTCCATTCGACACGTTTCCAAACTTCCCCAGTACTTCACCTTTGACTGTTTACAGAGGCAGTGCGTGAGATAATTGATTTATTGAAGGATTACAACCCACGCTCTGCGATTCTTTTTTATTGAAATGGGCATTGCAAGGGAAGTAAGCATGAACAGAGAACAGTCTTTATTTTTCCATTTCAGAATTCTTCATCTAAACGTGCTTACAACGAGATATGTCCAGGTCATGAGATACCTGCCGCACCGATGGACCTGGAGCTGCTTCACGTGTAGGATACCCGATACAGAATCAAAATGTTTGAGCTACCTTTGTCATGTAGTAGTGTGTTACCTTTGCAATACTATCCATCACAGCACAGAAAGGATGGAAATATGGTAATTCAATTACATTCAATTCCAGATTGATCATGTCGGAATATTATTATTATTATTATTATTATTATAGGATATTTATATAGCGCACATATCCACGCACTAGTGCATGCTCAAGGCGCTATCATTTTCATGAAGATCTGGGCTTAGATTTTCGAAGCTCTCTTAGTGCCATACATTAACATTAACTTACGACTATCTCAGCGCTAAGAGAGCTTCGAAAATCTAGGCCCAGCTTGCCTCACCTGGTTCGCTTGTATCTGACAACCAGTCGTCTTGTAATTTGATGTGATGTATCTAGTAACGTCTGTAACCAGGTAGCGTGGGGTTGCTGTCTCTTTTTGGAGGTCACCAGCAACGTTTAATATTGCTTTAGATAATGCATCAGTGCCGAATACGGGGCAACTGTGATAAAGCTGGTATATTGTTAGTATCTCCAGATGTAACAACTATATAGGAACTCTGTCAATCTCCGTAATAAAACCAGGAAACCTCCAATTTTCGTAACTCCTGACCATCCTCATGGACAGTCACTTACCTTTGCTGCTCCTCGTTGTAGTACTCTTCTCACTGTACACGTTTAAAGTAGTATTCTTCACTGGACATGTGTTTAGCTGTAGTCTTCCTTGTTCACATGTTTTGTGGTGTCCGTCATTGTGCGTGTGTTTTGTAGTATTCTTCAATGTACATGTGCTTAATAGTATTTATAGCCACGACAGGAATTGTACATTTTCTCAAATACACTACCGTCTGTGCAAGCATTGGAGTGGTTTCATTGATTGATTGATTGTTGTTTGACGCCGCACTCAGCAATATTCTAGCTATATGTGGTAGATGAAAACCAATTTCCCCCGGTTCTTCACCGAGAATGTCAGTAAGTACTGTAAAGTATGCACATGTAACTGGTTCTGCTGAGGACAATGCCTAAAATCTGAATTGGTGGTGGCATGGATGCCCCTTACTTGTAAATTGAGGCATGTGTCGTTTCTATCAAGCGCAGGGTGCCTTAGAGTTTGACGCACCAAATGGGTGTACAAATATGATCTGCATTAGATGCCATGGAGTTATGATAATAATGAAGTACATGGACATCCGAATATTGTTTAAGCAGGAACCAAACATCACTGGAAAGAGACCTATGGATGTAAACGTTTTACCGATGGCTTTAATCAGTGCACCGAAAGGAAAAAGTTGCATTCAATTCCAGGTATCCGGATTTACATTTTGTGTATGTCAAACTAAACTTTTGATTTAATTTGTATCAATAACGCAAACTTTGAGAAAAGGTTCGAGATGTATGCACGCTGAAATATTATCAAGCAAGGTGAAGGCAGCAAACAGTTTCCACAATCCGGGCCATATCACCAAGTGTACCACAACTAATGCGATTACCTCAGCGTATACCGTGTCTGCTTGTTGTCAGACGGAACTGTTCATCCGAAGTGACCAAGGGAAATGGAACGCATTTTGTCATTTACATCCAGAGGTTTCTCATATACATTTCCACAATGACTTATGAGTTTGTCTAGTCTGGTGTTGGAGACTTTTAAACATATCGAAAAGCAACGATATGGTCAAAGATCTATCTTCAATAAAGTTATGCTGAATGTGATCGAGACGATTGTTCAACCAGCATACAGTCGTCGTACTAGGATCGAGGCAATCAGTGACATCACTCAAGATAATTCCAATAAGAGTCGACCTGTTACATTGAGTGTAATGAAGTGCACATCGGAGGTCAGCACCTTATATAATTTGGCCTTCAGTACATAGTCTCGACGACTAGACTACACAGGAGGCGTTAAGTCCGTGTATCACTGTGAAGATGTGCAGGCAGAATAGGACGAGGGAAGAAAACGATTCCTCAATAATTCGGGATATGATTTTGATGACATTTACTCGTCTTTCTGACACAACATCTTTGTGTGAAAAATGGCTCTCAACTCTCCTTACTTTTGGAATAAAATATGCTGGTAACACAGAAGATGCAATGATGTATTAGAATAAATGGACCCCGAAGGACGAACAACAGATAATTTGCATCGGGACTGTTTATGAGGAACCTATTAATTTGAGAAGAATACCTCAACGTGCACAAAGAAAACTCATCATTCAACATAACATATTCGTTCCAGACAGTTTTCGGTATTGGAAATTGTAATTTGTTATTCCCATGTAAGAAAGCATTTTGACGACATGTATCATGTATATCCACATGTATCACCTTTTGTCTGCACCACAATCAATTTCTAAAAACATATATATACCTCAAGCTTAAATTTAACGAAGGGAAAATCGTCTCAAAAAGCCTGTTTTAGCAGTTATAGCAAGTATAGGTATTGTACATGTATTGTGGAGTTATTTTAGGCTGAGCAATTCAGTTTTGTAATATCTTAGATTGACACTAATAATCTGTAGTCTATAATGAATGAGCAGATTTCGTTTGTGGCACTTTATATTGTTGCTGCAACTGTAACATCCGCAACTGTGATGACGTGCGTGGCCAATATTAGAATCATCAGAAATAAAACGTAATTAATATCCCCACGATAATCCTATCAACAGCAATTGTACTTTCCGCTATTCCATCTGTATCACGGGGTTCTATATACAAAGGAAAATCGTAATTCAGCATCGACCCACTTTGTTGGGATGAAGTAGGTCACCGACCTGACCACCAGTAGAATACTGACGTTAGAGTACGAGGAACCTGTTGGATGTATAAACCAGGTCTGTCTGCTAGAAAAGATACATCAAAGAAATAAATCCTGCTTAACAGACAGACTGCTGAATCCACTGTCGAAAAGAAGTCTTTAATCAGGCTTTGTATTGTGAAATGTTACAGATATTAAAAGTTGCTGACAGATTCAGTTTAATTTAGATCTTTGGCTGGCTTTGGAAAGGCGGTTGGCCATCACAGTAAAGGAGGATATTATTAGTTGCCTGCCAGCTTCAAATCCTGTGACTGAATTTGATTGGCCACTGTGATGAAGTCGGTTCTTAATTATTTAGGTTTTCAACAAATTCCCTTCCGATGTCCACACTCCTCTGCCAACGATGCCGGAGTTCCTAAACGCCACTTGTGCAGATGGCTTCTTCCAGTCTGTATAAAATAGTATTCCATAGCAGGAAGAACTATTTCAGAAGAACACGGAGGATGCTGAATGAGTTCAAAGCCACATATATGTATTGCAGCTATGGCGACAACATATTTGTGCAACAGAGCTTTAGTTTCCGCGATGATTTCCCTTGATATTCTCACACATATGCCTTAGCAGATTCTGGCCATTGTAATGGACTGACCTTCTGGGGTGGTCCACCAGTAGGATTAGTTTGCCTGGTTTCTCATGAGGGTTGGTGAATCTAGAGTACCTGATCACGAGTAAGAAGCCTTGGAACTTTGTCATTTCCCAGAATGGTCTTATCCCTTGTGGGATATGCCCACCGTATGCTTATGAGATATGTAATGGATCATCTATAATCATATCATGCTTTTTATCAACCTTTGCGATGTAAATGGAAGGCGTTTCTGCCAGTTGACGGAACAGTAAGACAATGCTTTCTTCGCATGGTGTCTTTCACTGGTCTCCAGGTGACACATGGCTGATATCAACTTGGTTTGCTTAGATTACTCATGAGAGTTGATGAACAACCTGGAGCGTTTCGGATCAGGAGTAAGAAGCCTCGGAAGATAGCGTCCTGAAAACATTGACATGCTTTCTCAGAATGGCCTTGTCTGTCTCATGAAGTGTGCGTTTCAGTTCTTCCTAATCTACGATCATGTTAGAGGCCCATTCGTAGTCTCTTGCCCTGAACAGTAACACAGAAGGGAGAAGCACCATCTACTGAAGTTGAAGGTGAATAGCTGTTCGAATAAGCCCTTGCAGACATAATTGCGACACCCTCCATTTCCTCAAACACATAAACTACATAAATATGCTACCTGTTTATGTTTTGTGTTTAAATTCAGCCTGTAAGCATGGATAATATATATCTGTATGTAACATAAGAAATCTCTTCAGCTTGCACTATATAATAACCTTCCTGAACCTTGCACCCACCCATCCATATGCATCGTGGATTAGGACATTCACATAAGTATGCATTGACCTAATCTTCCCTTCATGATAAATAATACGAGCAATATATATCTTAAAAATGCAGAATATTAGAGATGCACCCACCCAGGCTGGTTCACATAAACAGTTTCTAAATTATACGACAGACAATATCAGAGAGTAACAGTTTGTCCTGAACTTAATTGAAGATTGGAGGATTGAGTGAACATGTGTTCACTGTAGCATAAAGATCTCATATTACTTTTTGGATTTTACCTGGACTCCGGAAGTAACTAGTTTATACGATTATAAGTTTGCTGATATAGCCCGGGGAACTAGTTAGATCCTGACTGACTGACATATTCAGGTCAACATCAATAATTGTTCCTCATAATAAAGAAGTTGACATCCATAAAATCTCTCTTCCTTATGTGTATCACTTCTAAATGCCATTCAAAGACATATCATTGCATTGTTTCTGTTTGTCATTTTTATGGCAAAAGGTATGTCCGTATGACTACTATCGGAAACAGGAAGTGACAGTTTTCATGCATTTATTTGTAAGCTATTGTTAACTTCATAATAAGATGAAACACACCCAAGGATCATTCATGTCTTTCTTCATAACACTATTAATTATATATTTCAATTATTTATTTACGTTTCAATACACAAAAGAAAACTTTGCTTACCTTACACAAGTGTTACAGATTCTAGATACTGTGTCTAACAGCCCCTCTTATTGTAGTCAAATAGAGATTGTAGGAATGATTGCCTTCATGTGTTGAAGCTTGCACTGCTCATGTAATTGATTGTTGTGTTGGATTAACTTAATTATTGAAAAGGCAACCTTACCCTCCAGGCATTCTGTTTCCGTCAGTTTGTTTGTGTAGCATTCGGCCTCAACATGTCAGGCACGGCACTGATATGGCATCCAGTGTAGTTAGGAGTGTGTGTTCTTATAGAGAACCTTAAGCATAATTGGTTTGTCAGTTTCCGGACGATAGTGATGACGTTCTGAAACTGTATCTGAGAAGGTCAAGGCACACAGTAATGGATGGACACGTGTGAAAAGCAAATTAATGCGTGTAATTAGTCGAACACTGTAAACGTAACTTTTATTTTCATAATAATATTAATGCCATTCTTTCGTAAAGCAATGTGCCCTCCTCGCAATGCAAAGTAAGAATGGTTAGTTACATCTTTTAGGTAATCAGTTACACGTAGTTCCTAAGGCATGATTCTTATCATAACAGAAACCAAAGTCTTCAAGTGGCGCCAGTGATGACATTACCCTCGAGTGCTCTGAAAAACAAGGTTTCCCGTATGCCCTTGAATACGTTTGTTCTTGAATAGGACAGTTTTAGCGTGTTGATGAATCCGGCGTTTCCACACTCGCGTGTTTCGCTTCCAGCACTGTTTCATGTTCAGTTGGAGTGTAAATGAAGAAACGATGTCAGATCACTGTTAAGCACACTGAGGAACTAAGGGAAGAACATGTGAATGTATTGTTTGAAGCTTTTACACATATTACTTAGACCAAACGTGACAGTTTTACATGATATGTGCAATATGTGAAGTCATAAAAATACATGTAAACGCCAGAGAGTAACCAGTCTCGATCCCGAAACTCATTCCATTGGGCGTCAAAGGCATAAACGCTGTGCAAAATATATAAATGGATCACTGAAAAGCATTGATGGCACCAGATAATAGCGGAAAGATTAAGCATGTTCTACCCACCTCTAGAATCCGCCATTGAAACAATTTGCCTAAAGGTATACGTGTCAGCATACAGTGGTAAACACGGTAAGCACCTTTGTCGCGGTTTTATGTCAGGTTACAAACAAATTGAGGTGTTGGAGAACCAATTCATTCGTCATTTTTCACGAAATAGCCAAGTTAAGACAACTTATAACTTCCTCAAGGACGATATATGCTATTATTAATTAAATACCCCCAGCAGTGTTTAAGACGTCATCCTAAGGCAACCTGAGAGTCGTCCATGTTGGCCAATGTACTCAATAATGATAAAACTGCAAACAATCCCTTCACCAAAATCATGCTGTAGCGGGTAAATGGGTCAATTCCATCCTACAGTATGCATTATCTGCACTAGATGGACACGATATTATGTCTGTTGTTTCATACGAGGGCCATGCGGCAGTGTACATTGGTTAAGGGCACCCAACTCTTATAAGGTAATCGTATACAGAAGCACATATGACAGCATGTAGATTAGAATGCTCAGTCTGTCAGTATACAATTACTGCGGTAGTTATAAATGCATTGGACGTTACTTGGACAATACCAAACTCTGTGTCATTGAAAGAAAACAAACAATTCCAGTAACCTTTGCTGTTGGATTGATCAATAAATAGCCCACAGAATGTACTTTAGTTTTTTATACTACTTTTAAACGCTTTGAAAAAAGAGAACCAAGCACAGCCTAACCAGGTAGAGGTCGCGCGTTCATGAATTTGAAATTTGCAAAGGAAGGAATTAATTCTTTGATGCTTTAAATTATTGTTCTCAGACAAAACTACGTTTCTCAAAATGTTGCTTAAATTCAAAAGTGTCAGAACCACAACATGTTTCATTTTACTATACGAAAACTGTCTTGTCAAAGGTGTTCAACTGAAGGAACCCAGCAACAATACTAAACCTTTGTTGTAACCCAGTAACATGAAAACCTACCCATTCCTCCTTTGTACTGGATTCTAAAGCTCCATATATTTTCTTTCACTGTGATGCATTGTATGGTCCAGCAACAGTTCCACGAAAAATGTCAAAAAAGAAAATAGAACTTGCAAACTATGTGATCTTAACCAAATAGAAGATGAATATCATTTTCTTTTAATTTGCCCTGCTTATAATTCCATCAGAAAGTTGTATATTAAGAAATATTATTGTGCCCATCCAAACCTTTATAAATTCTTAGCATTGTTGAGTAACAAAACCCATACTATACTTCAAAACTTGTCCATGTTTGTTTACTATGCCATGTTGTTTAGGACAGAATATATCTCAGAACACAATGTAACCTAAAGTTGATTATTTTCCCTTCTTCATGTATATTATCCGTGCGTGTAAATATTGATTTATAAATGCATTGTACTACAGGCCTGTGGCCTTTCAGTACCGGAAATAAATATATATTCAGGAAGTCTCTATCTGAGAGATAATCCATATTCATTATTACATTCAAGAATTTATTTTCGCTATATTCACAGAAAGAATTTCAGACAAGGGGAATTGATATAATCTGGGTTATTAAAAAAAAAGTGTGAAAGTCGAGAATTCAGTCAAAACATTTTCAGCTTGTACAGAACTACCCCATGAGAAAAAACTTTAGGGAAAGCGTCATTCTTTTGTGCAGGTGATATTTGAGATGAATATTGTGAACAATTAGTTACATCACAGTATTAAAAATTTCATCTAAAAACCACATATCAAACTATTGTCTTCATTAATGATGACATCTATACGAAATTTTGATGAGGAGGATTTGGGCAAAAAGTAGCCATCCTCGTGGGCACTAATTGTACTACCCTCCTTGTGATTCTGTGTGCACATGAATCGGAATTTCTGAACGCGCAATATAAACACGGGACTTTGGTCATTTTTGTGTGGTATACCAAGAAAGGACATTTCCAAATTAGACAAATCAATGACAAACTTTTGTCCGATTAAACTCCCAATTTTGACGTCTCCATCTTTTTTTCTGTGAACAACTTGTTTGTGTTTCAGACGGATACTACCTTCTCAAACACCTGGTGTCATTACTATTTGATTGTGATTCATAAACACATATTATACCTAATCGTAAACTGTAATGTTATCAGACGTTTCTAATTTTTATGGGAAGGTAATGTCGCGTTTATCCACTGAGCTGTGCTGACATGAAAATACAAATCAGAGATATTGGAAATAACAAATGTTATCAGTGAGAACACACCAAGGACAATATATTCGGGTTCACAGACTTTTAAATCAAACTCAAATATTGACTGAATTACAAGGCATGCAATATAGTCAATGCAATTAGACCTGCTTAGCTGCAAAAACCTGATTCAGACGTCTGCTCTCTGAAATCTTATTGAGCAGACGTGAAGGAATTAAGCCCTTTCAACTCTCTATTTGACGATCTCTACCACATAAAATTCGCTCTGGAATTTGACATTACTGAACACAGTACCGAAGAAGCTGTGTTCTGCTTCAAACACGATCTCACGGCTGCACAAAGGGTAATTTTCAACATAAAGCATTTTAAAGTGTAGGACATCCCAAGTGCTATACATTACTAACTTAACCTAATAATGTGTGTACAATGGTTACACATGGCCAGTGTATTCTATGATGATTTCACACATAAAACTTACACCCAGTTAAAATATCAGCAGTATCCTGTTGATAAAGTGAGCCCAAGCAGGCTGAATGCTATCGTGGGTTATATATGTATCGGAAATGTTTAGGCATCACGAACGGGGAGTGTGATTGTTAATTGGCTTTGAGGTGTGGTCTGTCAAATGTGAGGGGACAGCTGTACCATATCAATGTTTATCATTTCCTTGTTATAATTCTATCACTGGGTCTGTGCGATGTACGATATCCTATTTTCGGAACATCGTCAATTACGACCGTCGGTTTTGGAGAGCTAAAAAGGTAACTTTGGTCAAAGATACATCTTCTTTGATAGTCTAGTTACCGTCCTGAAGAGATTATAGGAACGCGGATGTCAGATCCACGTCAGCTACACTCTTCCGAAAATTTCAATCAGAGAGAGTCTAGTTACTACACGCTTTGAAATTGTGGTGGTGTGTGATTAACTCGGAACTGTGCAAGGTAACACCCAAATAGACATAGCATCGTTCGAGATCTGCACCACTAACAGGTATTTTGATGTCGACAAGTGCTGTCGTGAAGCAAACAGTTAACTCCCGACAGTACCTATATAATTGCCTTGGTGTAGAGACTAACGAGGTCTTAGTGTCCTAGTTAACTGCTCTGTAATTGTACCAAACGTCAGGGATTTGACTCGGACGTCACGGGGATTTAGTTGACACTGCTGTCGTCAGATATAGTACCATACACTCATTACTTCTGACTGATTGGACTTTTCAGGTCTCCAGTCACAAATACGAACATGCCGTTAAGAACTCTACCCATTCATTTTGTTTTGACCTTTTATCCAGTGAGCCTGTCTGAATGACTAAACACTAATGCAACTGGTGGCTGTTCAGTAATTTGATCCTTAACACTTAGCAGTACAAGTCGTCTTTCTTTTATTTTCCATAGTTTTAGCCATTGTGTAATTATTTTCAAACTCTGGGATTTGTTTCCATCATCTCAACGGAGAAATAGATTCAATTAAAAATAACTGATTGAGTTTGGTTTTACGCCCCTTTTAGCAATATTCCAGCAGCATCACGGCGAGGGACACCAGAAATCGGCTTCACACATTGTACCCATGTGGGGATTCGAACGCGGGTCTTCGGCGTGACGAGCCAACGTTTTAACCACTGGGCTACCCCACCGCCCCCAATTTACAATAAACTGAGATCAAAAGTATGTCTGCACGACATGAAAAGTATGTATTTCTCCCACTGCCGAGACCGCAAATAACATAACGATTATATCAAACCATCACTGCATGCACTGTTTAATCAGACAATGCCTCCCATAAGGCCACAGTGTTACCTTAGGAAGAAATCTGCCAAAACCAAGCATCGGTAATGCCAACCTATTGCGTGACTCTTCAACATGAAGACCTATCCATTACCCCTTTATACGTTATTTCAAATCTCCATAAGCAATTCTTACAAAGATTGATACACTGCGTGGTCCAGCAACAGTTCCACAATATTTCTGCCGCAAGATTATACATAATCCTTATTACATTCAAGGAATTACTTAAGTTGCATACACAAAAAGTATTTCAGACAAGGGGATTAATATCATATATAATTTTAAACCTGAAAGGTTATGTTTGATATTTTTGCTCTCTTGAAGGGAATTCTGCCAAAAAATTCCACATCACTTCATCACTATTCCACAAGTAAAAGCTACAGGGAAAATATCATTCCGTTGTCCATGTGATCACAGTTATAGTTACATCACTATATTCAAAGGTTCAAAACGTTTTGTCCAAAACTATAGCGAAATAGATTCAGTTAAATAGATTCAGCAGTAAGTGGATGAGTGAGTGAGTTTGGATTTACGCCACTTTCAGCAATATTCCAGCAACATCACGGAGGGGATACCAGAAATTGGCTTCCCATATTGTACCCATGTGGTGAATCGAACCCGGGCCTTCGGCGCGACTAGCGAACACTTTAACCACAAGGCTACCCCACCGCCCCAAAGCGGTAAGTGTAATAACCCAAAGTTAACAGATGATCTGTGTGGTGTAAAATTTTGCGTTCGTTATTATTGCACTTATGTTTAGCAATATGCATGCATGAGTGGTCTACATGTATTAGTCCGTGACGGATTTATAGTGATAGCTCGCAGGGATATCAACCGCAGTTAACACTGAGACCACCAATTCAGGCTGTATTCCCTTAATGCCGTGTGTCAGGAAACGTAACAAGTACAATCTTCTAATGTCTTTCGGTATGAGGGGAATCGAAACAACTGACCCTCCGCTCTCCTGGCAGACCTCTCCTCTAGACAACAGATGAGGTCGATAATATTCAAGACAGGACAAAATGTTAACAGTTTTGTTAAAGTATCTATGTGACAGGATCGTATAATATTGATAGTACATTTCAGTCGTGCAGCAAACCAATTAACGCTTCAACAATTTACAAGTAATGCGGATTGCTTTGGCGAAATATAAACATGTAAATGCATCGTGATCTTGATAAAGGTTTTAATGGTCTCTGCTCGTGTTGCATATGTGAGGACATTCTCTTTTGGAGACATACTGCCAATAGTGGGGTCTGTTGGGGACGTAGTCATATCCTCATCTCGCGTCTCTTGTCGAAGTGACCCTCAAAATAACATCATCCAGCTACTGTTGACGACGTTGAAGACGATACTCCCGTGTCCAATCGAGGAAGTGCAAACCCGGCGGTCCTTCCTTAGAGAGACAGCTGAGTCCTAGTGAACCTCGAACGTATCCGACTCCAGCATTATATAGCACATAATATTCGTCAATGTCAGGTGTTGCCAGGCACAAATCGCTGCTACATTCACTGATAATTGTGTGGATGTGTACGTACGTGTGACAACCTATTGACTAGGAGCTTGAGCTACACCCGACACACCCGACACACACGCAAAATTAGGAAGCCTCATTGTGCATCACTTTGCAACCGATGCGTCAAATGTATCCTCCACATGTCTACCAAAAATATTTTGAGAGCTTCATAAAGGCCTCGAAGGTTGTAACGTTGTTCAAACAAGATATAGGAGTGGATCTGGATACCATGAATAATGGTTTGGATAAGTCCTTCCATACTTTCACTAGTCCTTGGCAAAACCGGCAAATGTATCTTCAAGACAACTTTAACATTTGAAGTTTTTATTGAACAAGAATGTATATCCCCCTCGAGATTTCACAAACACAGAGAGATTGTATAATCGATTGATAATGACAAGATTGATCCAACAATATCTGGGTCACCAGGGCTGAAGTATCCCTCAATAAGCTAAAATACACGCCAAAGAGCAGGCCGCAAAGAATGTATACACATATCTTCAGGACTGAAGTCCTGCCAGATCTTCTCACATATAGGCCACAGTATTTCCTATAACAATAAAAAGGCGATTTCTTCAAGATTATTGTACCCTGAAGTAGGTACTAACTGAATAGTTAAGCTACAATGACTTGCCCACACAAATTCCATGCTTTTCTCTAGGTCAAATTTAGCAGCAGCAGTAATCAGTATCATAGCATCTCATCATTGCCATCCACTCTCCTATAACCGATTAGTATTTGAGTCACTTATCTGTGACCAATAACCAACAGAACCAATAGGCTAAGCTTGTCTGGATGTGAAAAAGAATCGGTTCTCTCCACAGAGACCACACAATGAAACACTGATGTTGTCTATTCAAGCTGTCAACCATTGATGAAATTTCTTCAAACCGTCAAACAGTGATGTGGTCTGAGTTTGAGTTAAACATGTATGTGGTTTATTCAAGACGTCAAACATTGGAGTGGTCTCTACAAGCCGTCAAGCATAGATTGATACGATCTCTATGAGCCGTCAGGTCGATATGATGTTCACAATCTTCAGGCAAAGCATATATAGAGAACTGTCTTGGAAACAACACACTAACGTACACCTTGACCAACCAGTGATCCATTGTTGTATTGATACGACAGCCTAGAAAATACAACTACGCATACTTTCCTGTCATTATGTTTGTATGTATCATTAAGTGGATTTTCTAAAACATCAGCTCAAAAATATACTCATTGTTACACATATTTTTTTATAAATGGTTTGTAAATAGATAAATATGTTATCATTGGTAGTTTTATTGAGCAGCTGAGATTGCGAGTGGCTGTATCCTCACTGGGGGTTGAAGTATTGTAAAATTATTGTCCTCCCGTGGGGTTCAAAGTATTTACATTCAAAGTAAATTTAAACATACCACTATCGTTAACCGTAGAATATATGTTATTTTAATTTATGGCTAGATTGTGTAACAGCTGAAGGGATGGTGTAAAAGCCAGCTAGGGTCCATGCAGGAAGCAAAAGTACTGTAAGTCCCCATATGGTCCCTGGTGTGGTGATCCACCTACCGCTCTTGGCAATCTATAGCCTGTTTTTATTTTGTATCGTCTTCTGTAGTTAAACTGTTTTATATTTGCAAACTAGTTATATATTCATATCTGTGATGTTCTAATTGTTTTACTGTCCTTCGTTGGCAGGCTTTCTGTAATCTATATGTATTTATGGTGAATTTAAAACTTGCATTAATCACGATATAGCTGAAATATTGCCGATGTGACTTAAATCACTCACTGGCTCACTTCGGGCTGTTTTTGTTTCTATTCTGCAGTACAATAAAAGGTATATAGTAAGTTTATCAATCATACTCTGTATACATGTCACAACGGGAGTGAAAACAACAACAATAAAATAATTTGTGAAAATCAGTTTGAGGTTTTGCTTATTCCTGCCTCCAGATCCGCTGCAACAGGAGGAAAAAAATGCTGTTGGTCGTAATACTTCAACAAATATTAATTTTCTCGTTGTGTGCATAGAAAGAGACGCCAGAGGACATGGAAGGCCAAAGGAAACGTTTGTTCTGTATGAAAAGTGAAGTGGTACTGGAAACAATAACAATTCTGTTATATAACGCCACAGTCAGCAATGTATTTCCGAAGCTATATGACGGCGGGCTGTTAATAATCGAATCTGGACCAGTGGTTGACATCAAGCACAATGATCTACGCGATTGGGATACGATGACATCCATACCACGTCACTGATTCTGACCAGCCTATTCCGTTAGTTACCTCTTACGACAAGCATGGGTCACTGAAAAACAATTCGAACCCGCATCTTTAGTGGTGACAAAAACGGTGATTACATTGCAGGCAATTAATTTGGGCTTTGTGTTTACAATTCACATTGTCTGGTAGTTTTATGCTTACACGTGCAGAGATGTTTATATCATTATTGCACAGTCAAGCACGCAAAGATCATTCTCATGACGCCTTTTGAAGGGGAGGTTTAGTCATATTTCTTCAGCAATGGACGTATGGAGTGTGTCGTTCTATATTTGTCGCTCTGGATAGATAACCTATAATTTAACGTGTTCGCACCTGTTAAACATTCCAACTGTTTTAAATCTTTGAGAAGTGCATAATGGAACTTGTTGAACACCGTTTAAACGTTTTTGATTGCAAAATTAAATATAAATGATGAAATCTGTAGTGGGTGAGGGGGTTGAATATACACTGCTTCAGAGGCCAAAGTAATGAAGGCGGTTGACAGATGCTCCTTTTGGGTAAACCCACGGTTTGAGGATGACAAATGGGATAATACTCACGAAGAACCAACGACTCTAATAGCAGGTGATGGCTAAGGGTGGACACAGCCTCATAAACAGCTATCTGCACTTTTGAATACCTAAGATAACTGTAGAACATGTATTTGTAAAATAATGAAAATCCTTGAACAAAAAACTCATTCACTTTAGAAATGTTCATTTTCATATCACTGGACATCAGAACTCGCATATGTAATGATCATGCAGAATACGTCACACCGCGACTATCATCAATTACTTATCTGATATAATTTGTGAATAATTATTCTAGTAACATGGTTGCCGAAACAAGTCAAAGTGAAATCTTGTTAGACTTTTGACCAGTGCAGATAAACATTTTAGTTGAAAGCTGTAACACCTTCAAGGATGTTTTTTTTACAGTTTAATATAAACCTGCCATAGACGTAAGCAAACGAAACGAGCAAATGACTATTAGAATTACCTTGTGATATAGAATTTTACAAAATGAAAGTGTATGGCTCAGTATATGCAATGCCTCTTAAAGGCTGTTTCTGACCTACACTCTCTCAAAAAAGAAACACAACCCCTGTTTTTTTTGGTAATGTTTATATCAATTTTAACTGGTTATTACATTTGTATTTTTAAAGATAATGCCATGAAATTTGACATGGTGAACCTTAGGTCAGCACGGTATACGGTAAGAGTTAATGCAGGTCAGTATCGAACTCTCAATTTACACTAGGGGGCGTTGTCTTCAGTATCTCGTTGTAGAGCCACGAGCTCTAATCACAGCAGTGCACCTCCTCGGAACAGAACGAATCAGACGGCGGATGTTTTCCTGGGGGATTGCTCTCCACTCTTCCTGAAGTGCTGCGGCCAGTTCAACCAACGTGTGCGGTTGTGGCGTACGTGCACGAACACGACGATCCAGCTGGTCCCACAGATGTTCGATAGGATTGGTGTCTGGCGATCTGGAGGGCCACGGCATCACGTTGACGTTTGAATTCTGTAGGAATGCCACTGTTGCACGAGCTGTATGAGGGCGGGCATTGTCATGTTGAAACAACTCCCTCTGTTGGTCGATTATCGGCAGAAGATGTGGCTGTAAGACGTCATCAATGTACCGTTGTGCTGTCAAATTGCCACGAATGATGACCAAGTCTGACCGTTGGTTGTACGACATGGCTCCCCATACCATGATGCTTCCTCCTCCAAATCTGTCGACCTGTCGAACGCAGTTCGGTGCAAAACGTTCATTTGCTCGTCTATAGACACGTTGTCTACCGTCACATCGTTGAAGAAGAAAACGAGACTCGTCACTAAACCAGACTCTTCTCCAGTTTCTTAGGGTCCATCTCCTTACGTTAGTACACCACCTGAGACGTTTGCGTCGATGTTGGCGTTTCAAGACGGGCCCAACAACTGGTCTTCTTGCACGTAAATTTGCCTCATGTAAACGGTTCCTGATGGTTTGGGCCGATACTCTCCTCAAACCTGGCACCTGTGTTGCAGTGATGGTGGGTGTGGCATGCCGATTACGTAGGTGGCTGAGTCGAATAAAGCGATCCTGAGCCGGTGTGGTGATCCTAGGTCTACCGCTCCTGGGACGATCTTCAATTGCATGGAACTGTGTGTAACGATTCCAAAGTCGTGAGATTGTTGTTTTGTGTACGTTTAGATGACGGGCAACTGTTCCAAAGCTTTCCCGGCCTCAATGCGACCAATGGCAATATTTCGATTTGCTGTACTCAAACGGGGCATTTTCGAACTTGATTTGCAGAGCAAATTATGAGAGAAAAATTACAAACTACGCGTGCTTTTAAAACCCTCTACATGAACTGTGTTTTCAACGATTTGCACGTGCAACAGGCTTTTAGCATTTTGTACATGACAATTTCGCACTTTCTCAAATAACACGGATACAAAGGTCATCATGTGTGAAAATGGTTCCGTTTGGGAGCTTATACTGATCAGATGGGAACGTTTTAACAGTATTTTGAAGAAAATTCTAATTTACATTCACCATCTTTATTCTAGAAATGATGTCAGATATTTAGATAGGGGTTGCGTTTCTTTTTTGAGAGAGTGTACATACAGGGCGTCCATAAGTATGCTTCATCCTTGACGTGAGCGGTACAACAACCACGCTTCAACATTAAATGTGTTATCAGACGACTCCCATAACGGAACACTATTTAATATACGGGTTGTCACAGTGAGGAATGTGATTTTCTCAAAATTGAAGGTTAACACTATTCAATTTATCGGCTTCAATATAGGTTAACAACGACTAGACAACACAGGCGGGTCCTTCAGAGAGATTATAATTATGCTGAGCCGGAATAAACCTTGATTGGGATATGACTGGGCAAAGTCCATCATGAATCTCACAGTAACAGTAGTGAACTTCGGGACATCTTTGTGTGTATATTTCCTTATATTTTGGGCAATGAATTAATCATGAAATATGTTTTCCCAAGGCCATTGAAAAATATGAATCGGCTAATATAACTCCCGACAGGAACCACATAGATGTCTGAACGTAAATGGCATCCGAACGGAGAAGAAAATTCAATAGGTATAACGAAAAATACCTCACAACACGAGAAATATCTGTTATTTACAAGACGTGATTCGAAATTCAGTTCATTTTCGTAACGCGGAAAAAGATTTTTCTAAGGATTCAGTACTTGTATGCAAATTTACAAGAATGCAATGCTTGGCTAAACACAATTATTGTTATCAGTTATTACGCACATTTGGGATGCTTTTCGTAAAATGTTTCAAAAGGTATCCTTCAGGCCAAATACTTGTGCTAAAAATCTTCTTTAGTCCAAATGCTAGTACACACAATGTCTTTAATTTCAGAGTTTCTCATATTAGGTCAGAGAATGTAATGTTGAATGCATATCATCACATAGCAAAATATTCACATGACTCACATTTTCGACTCGTAAACAAACTCTAATACGAGATCCAGTTCTATGACTATTCTGTAGACATTAGTTTACCACGTATTTGCAATGCGATCCTTTACGTTGGATGTGTTCCTCTAAGTCGCAATTAATTTTGAACGTTAGCGACTTACTGGCTTCGAACCAGCACAACGTAATAATATCCTGCACACAGGAACCTGTCCTTGTTCGCCAAGAATTGGTTGCGTCACCTCGGGTATAGCATTGCTATGATCATCCCTGATTTCCGCCCCTGTGGAGTTCCATAAGGGTTAGACCTTGAGTAGACATTAACAGACAGTCCATGTTATTGTTCATGTACCCATAAAAGCCATGTTGAAGCTGAAGGCCATTGTTCTTTATTGTGAAATAGCAAACATTCTCCGCAGCAAAATGTTAACCTATTCTAATCAAAACAGCAAGGACTTGATTATTCTGTTGTTTAATGTTTGTCCATGATATATGATATCAAAATATTGTTTAGGTATTTATTTCTGCCCTTTAAATACCTCAGCATTCCTTCATAACATGAACTAATGTCAGATTTCGGCACGTTTTGACATTCAGACAATACATGTGTTGAGTATATCCTCAATACTATCACAACATGTTCTATAAAAGCAGAATATCTATAGGTTTATTTAAATGTGAAACACATGGCACGCTTTCGTGTCCTTGGAAGTACGTTTCTTTGGATGTCCTAGAGACATGGTTGTTATACACAGATCGCATAATGCCATGATGCATACTGAAGATATTCATTTTATACAGAAAAATAGCAAAACTGTTATCCACTGGGAACTTGATCATTCAGTGTGATATACTCTTATATCGTGTCAAATAAATGTCAGTTTCGGATTAAGTTTCAACCTGCACCAACATACCTGAGTTGAAAATAAAGAAGGAAGAAGCAAATACTAAAATCTTGAAGTTAACGTGCGTCCTTGACATTTGGCGCAGAAACGACGAGCATTATACCCACTAAGCTTTTATGGTTCAAGTGATATTCTCAATCCTTTTTCCCACTTGGGTGATCAGTAGGGGTAAATTATATTAGCATTCCTTTTTCACTGATCTCGTAATACCTTACAGATTACGGATTGGAATATAGTATACTGAGGAAGTAAGGACAAGAGGGCGGAAGTTGGTCCATGTGTGTAATCTGACCTCTGATGTTTTGAATTAACGTCATTTCCCAAAGCAAATATTTCCTTGATAGTGACCTCAAGAGATTTCTTGGGCACCAGATTAAGTGAACACACGTCGTTACTCTTACATTCGGCTTTGTTTGAATCAATAGTTTTCTTATCCAAGTAGGTCAAAGTAAGATCTGATATCACTGAGCACAACGGCATGTAAGATAATGAATTTTATTCTGTACAGTATAGTGTAGTGAAGAAGATATAATGTGGTTGAGTGATTTGAATAGAATTTACACGTGACTGTGTTGTCTTCGAGAAATTATACTTAAAGCATAAAAGTCAGAACATTTACATGGGATGCGGTATCAGTGGAAGTACCTGTTCTAACATCACAAGCAGGTGTTGTACATCATGTTACACATTTCAAGGGTTTTACACAGACGAATACGAATAAACAGCTGTTTGTTTAAGGGAAGTGGATTGAGAATTACGAATATGACAATGACAATGTTTGAACTACAGTACATAGGGGCTGGGTATATCATTGAAATCATGATAAAAAGAATAAAGGCGTTTGTACCTCACGAATGGTTATTGAGATCCTTTGAATGTACTGACCTCCCCGAGGGGTCAATCGTTTTACTCAAGTCTTTAATGATGAATTCGCTGAGACATTAGAAGGGGAACATTTCAGAGCCATTCGTTTAGTCCATTGCTGTTCTGTTCGTCACTAAATTCTTTAAGCTTTTGCTCAACAAAGAGGACGATTTTCATTGTGGACCTTCTCAGTACAGATCCCCAACACCCCTTACTCACCTTGTTTATGTGGATGACCCTAAATTTTCTGCCGAGAGCGTATCCTTTACAAATGATAGTGCCATGCCCTTCGGTCGCGACAAATGCCATTCCGGAGGTACAACAAGGATCAATGTATTTGGTGGAGGAGTATATGGAAGGTCAAGCCTATCCATACTTGGGGACACTCTAGAATACCAAATATTACCAAAATGTTGTGCCAAACCGTTCATATATTATACTGTTGGTGTTGTTTATAGGACGAAACAAGAAACCGTATTGTCCCACGCTCGAAAAATCATGTCAGACAACAGACCCCACAACCCTCTCGGGTCCCCTTAATTATTGCTTATACTTCTCAAATATAATAGGAGGGTGCCTCACGAGATGCTCTTCATGGCAGATATTTATTATGTGCTTTTGCACACATTTTTAGTCTGATGTGAAACATGTCAAGTCTCATGATGAAAACGTCGCATTCAACAGTTTTCTTAAACGAGGCAAGGTTGTTGAAACAATGATGATATTGTGAAAGGTTCTGCACTGCAAAACGGCACAGAAATAATTGTCGACCTAGCGAAGCGCTTTATCAAATCGGCACAGACTCAGTGTTTCATGAGAAGGCTCCCAGAACGTCAGCTGCATCGAACTTAAGCGCAGTGGTTGAGAAGAAAGCCTTGCTGAGCTCTTTGATGAAGTCGGCTGGCTTGAAAAGTTAAACAAAAAGCTTTCTGTTTTCTGCTCAGGACTAGTCCCTTTCCACTCGAAACCAAAGTGTGATTTTGCAAAAAAACGTAAAAATGAAATTATGCAATTCGATGAGACTGTCCAACACCTTGTCAGCAGATGCCCAGCGTTTGCACAAACACTGGATGTTAACATGCTCGATGCTTTTACTATCGTCTTGTGTTTTTTACTCACGCAGAACATGTAGAGAGTTCGAAGGAAATGATGACCTAATAATTCTCTGGAATTGGTCGGTATACAGCCTCAGACGGAATTGGTCGGTATACAGCCTCAGACGCATCAAGGGAAACAAACCTCAAGTTGTCGTTTTTATATGTCGAATAAAACCATTCTTATTTTTTAATTCCCTGTGCATGTTGACACTAATGTGATCGACATGATTCAGAAGAAACATGGCAAATATACGCTAGCACCAAGTTGTCCGACTCCCTGTTGTTTTTGTACCCAAAGAGGCGATGGGGTAGCCTAGTGGTTAAAGCGTTCGCTCGTCAAGCTGAAGTTCGATTACCCACATGGGTACAATGTGTGAAGCCCATTTCTGGTGTTCCCCGTCGTGATATAGCTGGAATATTGATAAAACTCACTCATTGACTCACCCACTCTTGTACACAAATATGCTGTCTCTTCACTGACATTGGGACAGTACTGACAGAATAATTATAAACTTTGAGCATACAATAGGAACTGGTCCGATCGACCCGGAGTCAATATATTGGGCAATATATATGCAGGGCATCCATGTTCAGTGTAAACGTTATTGTAAACACAATATTGTGTCTCAGTGGACTATCCCTGTAAGCACCGGCATTAGCCCGAACTAGTACACATACACGCACACAAGTGCAATAATCCAAAATGCGACCTTAAAGCCAATTTCACCTCAAATTACCACAAACAATGGGATCCGGTTGGTAAGGTTGAAAAGGAGAGTAATGTATTTTGTTTAATCACTTAATTCTTGGTGCGGGCGTTATGTGTGTCGAATCTCTGGTACTCGACGGTGATGACAATACTCTTGAGTGCAAGGAGAAGTAGATTTCAGGCGTGCGCCCCTTTCTTGATAATGAAAAATATTAGCATATTGATGGAGCCGGGATCATGTAGTACGTGACCCAACAAACGGTTGTTTCAGCTCATTGAGGTAATTGAGGACAGTCTAAACCTTTCTAGACGTTTACATGCCAGTTATCTTGTTTGTTTGTGTCCACTCGAAACCAAAAGCGTTGATATCATCGCTTGTCCTCGACACGTTCACAGTCAACAGACGGACAGTATTTATAAAATGATCATTCTCCCTTTATTCAAATCAGTCTGTCGTCGTGGATATGACAGGGGACGCTGTGGTAACAATTTGGTTGATGCGAATGAGGAAGTCCTAACTAAGTATGTGAAACATCATTGTTTTGTGTGTTGTTTGACGCCGGAATTCCGTTTCGGTCTATGCAGTTCCGATACGATGACATGTATCAACCAAGCCCGGCCACCCGATACAAAGCATTCCAAACATCATTTTTTAAAGAATATGATTGCCTTTCGAGCATCCATGGTCATTTGTCCTGTGCGATTGGTCTCGCGAGTCATATTTGGAACAATGAAATATTATTTTGTCTAATAAACAAAATACTTTGACCAGGTGAGGTAAATTCGATGAGCCTGAATTGATGTTACAACCAATCGCAGAACCAGTTTACAGTTTGGTGTGGGTGATACTCCAATCACTACTGAGAACACTAGAACTAGGATCCCTGATCAGACACTTGAGGGTTTCCGTGATCCAATAAAACCACAACATTAGGAGTAACAGATGACAGAGAGAAAGTCCCTTCTGAGCTCTATGATATAAGACCGTAGCATTTCCTGTACTGATAACAAAGTGATTAGCGCTAAATACAGAAGTGTTGTTAATGTAGGTACTAAAATGTTACAGAACTTCCGAGGCCAAACATCTTCACTACTTGAAAGTACTTTAGGTCAGCAGCTATTTAACACACGTGCTTATTTGATCCACTGTAAATATCACACCCACAGTGCTCATCTGGAGAAAAGCTAATCAATATGTATTTAGAGGCATCACTAATATTGGACAGTTCAGATTCATAGAATCATGAAACAAGTTTCTGACTCTAGGTATCTTTTGCCATCTGTTTCTTCGAAACTTCTGGCATGGGTTTGCGGACTCTCAAGGGCGCCAGTTATCGCATGAACAATTATTGTAGATCATATAACTACCTTTTTATAGCCTGTTCTATCTTCCATACAAGCCATCGTTTTAGCGACAATATACACTGTCGTCGACGACGTATGACGTCCGACAACATGTAATCCGACGAAAACATATTTACAATTACAGCTTACAATCTACTCGGATATATGGAATATGATTCCCTTGTGAAGCAACGTTCTTAAATGTTTCAGAGACGTGGCAAGGAACTTTAAATGTTAAATTTATTAGGCGCGTTTAATGTCGTATTCTGATAGGCGAGAGGTCGTTGTCCTCGTCACATGAGACCGACACCCAAATAGACTAAGCCCTCCTCATTATCCTAATTATGTTATTATAAGTGAAGAAAACATATCCAACATCAACGAGTATCCTCAATGGAATTCATCCCACTCAAAACACTTTAGCCAAGCAATTTACTTAAATTTCTTATTGACAAATATATCATTTATTGTGATCTGTACATCTAAATGATACTGAACGAGTCGTCAGAAGCATATTCGAAACGATTACGTAATGGATACAAAAGGTTTTGATCTCTCGTCCAGGGATGTCGTGGTCAGTTCTAGTTCACACTGCCGCACACGTTAGCACAGAAGTCATATGTTACTTCGAGCAAGCACAGTATACTGGCAATACATATCGTGGGGTGAGCAGGCCGTGTTTAGATACTATTGTAAAATATCTGATACCACTTTACAAAATGAAATGAATCAGACCCATAGTGCCTATTTAAATTGTAAGCTCTATAATTTTGGAGAGAAAAAATGTAATGCATGATGTCTAGTTCATGTCCCTGTGCCATGAACTTCGGCGTAAAACACCTTCGGTGCAGCTCATGACACATTCGTGATTCTCATCGCAGGAGAAGAAGGGATAGAGAAAATAGACAAAACGGCAACCACATGACCAGATAGCGTGATATTAAGTGCACGTTGTTCTTGTAAATATAGATATTAAAATAGCATGTAGGCAAAACAGATATTGAACAACAACTGATAGAGATACGTGTTTTCAATATATACTAGGCACATAAAGAGCTGTGCATACAAAAATTTAAAATCTAAATGTATGAAACCTGTGTAGACACATAAGGATTTAAACTCAGAGATCAGTGACATGTATCCAACATGCATGCACGTGCCACGTTCCGTGACGTTAGTGGGTTCGTCCTTGAGACGTGCAATACGTTGTTGCACGTGCATTCCGGGAAAGAGAAACACAGCAAATGAATGCCACACAATACTGTCACTTTGGAAAGCTCAACCCCTGCCCTTGCGATCGTGCAAAAAATTAAACGGCTATTGAAACGCATAGCATGCCAAGGCTCACGTCTGCACAACGTCATGAGGCCATTGGGATGGTCCGTGGGGAATGTCTCAACGACAAGTGGCTGCACATTTCCACTGCCACCGGAACACCATTTCTGCACTGATGAGACGCTACCAGAACACAAATGACGTCATCGATCGGCCACGTTCTGGACGTCCACGTGTAACAACACCAAGACAGGACATATGGATAAGGGTGACCCATCTTCGCCACAGGTTTCAGACTGCAGTGATGACTGCCCAAACCATCCCAGGACTATCTACCCCAACACAGTTCGACAACGTTTACGTCATCACGGGATCAGACCACGACGTCCCGCCATACGGCCTATCCTGACACAACGTCATCGACAAGCTCACCGAATGTGGTGCCGAAATCATGTCTGCAGACCCTTGTTTTGGTGGAGAAATGTTGTTTTTACAGATGAGTCCAGGTTTAACATTTCCCATAGTGATGGACGTCAACGTGCCTATAGACGCGTGGGAGAACGTTATGCACAGGCCTGTGTCTTGGAATGGAATCGCTTTGGTGGTGGTTCCGTGATGATTTGGGGTAGAATAACTCCTTTGGTGATTGTTCAGGGCAACTTAACTGGTGTGGGCTACGGGGATCAGATTCTTCGACCTGTGGCAATTCCTTTTCTGCAACGTCATGACCCTGGGTTAACATTCCAACAGGACAATGCCCGCCCTCATACGGCAAGGGTTGCTATGGATTTCTTGCAACACCACAATGTTGACTTACTGCCTTGGGCTGCAAATTCACCGGATCTCTCCCCGATAGAGCATGTTTGGGACGAGATGGATCGACGTCTACGCCGACTGCCACATCCGCCAGATAACGTCCTTGACCTTGCAACAGAACTTGAGAGAATCTGGCGTGACATCCCACAAGCCTTCCTTGCACGTTTGATAGGCTCTATGCGTCGTCGATGCACTGCTGTTCTCAATGCCGATGGTGGACATACCCGTTATTGAGCTTTGTGACATGGTCGTTTGACCCCTGTCCCGCTTGTGGACTCGTGACGTCATTGTGATTGACTTTTCAATTGAAATTCTCCCGACTTGTTATGGTCTCATGATCCCTCCATTAAAGCTTATATGTACCTTTGACATTGTTATCGTACTTATCAACTGGGATAATATTTTGACAATGCACTGTTTCTTTATGTGGCTAGTGTATATACATATAGTAATATTTAGGTCTATATATAGTTAGTCTGGACCAGACAATCCACACAATAAATGACACAATCGACACAATGGGAATATGATCCCTGGGGATAACATCCATCAACCAGGCCAGCGAGCCTGAGAACCCGATCCCGTTATAGAACACTATCTCCTTGTGGTGAATAATACTGTGTTAGTCTCTCTGGTGTAAGTGTATGACTTCTATTGTCAGTCAATTAACGAAAGTGTACATGGATTGTATCATCTGCTAAAATCGAAGGTGTGTAATTTTCATAGTATCGGTCAAACAGGGCAAGTGTATGACTTAAAATATCTGTCAAAATAAGGATAGTGTATGACTTGTATCATCTGTCAAATATGGCAAGTGTATGGTTTGTATGATCTCTCAAATAGGGCAGGTGTTTGACTTACACCATCTGTCAAATATGGCAAGTGCATGACTTGTATCATCTGTCAAAATAGGGAAGGTGTATGACATCTATCTTCTGTCAAATAGAGAAAGTGTATGACTTGTATCAACTGTCAAATAGGGAAAGTGTGTGATTGTGCAGGTAACCATCGCGAGCAATGTGTGTAAGGGGAGTATGATTCAATGTTGAATCAGCGTTGTGTCAGACAAGAGATGTCTACTAGCCCAGGTCCGCATCAATAGAAACTGCTCCGACTCTTGTATATCTCAGTTTATGTATCCTTTTTTGGAGAATATCCCTGGTACATGTAGTTCAGCCACATTCATTTGGTAATTTGGTTTTGGAAAGGACGGTTTGACTGAAATACATTATTTTAACATGCATGTCTTTCGTGACGATGAGGCAGCTAGATGTAATCGTCACAATGGATACACTTGTGGTTCTGAGGTTGCCTTCTATCCTTATCCCCAAAAGGTTATCCTTCTTCATGTCGTATTTCTCTGGCAGCTCACAGCAGTAGATACCAGTCAGTAATGTAACTGACGTTAGGATTTGTATTATTATTACCGCAGAGCTGGAGAACCAACTCCCAAGTTGTCACTTATCATAGTCTGTGACGGCAACGTTTACTTTCTCAGACATTTGCTTTTGTCAAAACACCGTGTTTACATTGAAGTTATGATGAATTATCTATGCCAGCTGTTTTACTACATGAGTGTATGTACAATTAATCATTATAATGGTTTACAGCTTCTGTGCGAATGTGTGTTATGAAGAGTCGTTGAGCACATCAACTGCATAAATATAGGTATTTAATGTTTCAATCCTAAGCTGGTTGTGGGCTCCAAGTGGCACTGCACCATTAGGAGTGCTCATAGTTGGTATTTCAAGAGAGTCTGGGGCCAATTTGTACCTTGCATCATGTCAACAGTTTCCTTAACTGCAAACTCAACTTTGGTTCTTGTGATCAATCAAACCTTAAATAGTTGTCCTAGATACATAAATGTTGTCTCATCTTTAAAACAAGAATATATGCATCAAGACCTAGTCTGGAAACGGATGCAAAATGTCCCTTTCAGCAACGTGCGATTGGGATGGGGCATCAGCATCTCCTTTCTGGTAAATAGGGACCCGGGGGCCTCATTGGAGCTTTTCCAAATGATGCAATGTGGACAATGTAAGTCAGTGTTTGTATGCATGAAACTTTCTATGATAGCAGCTATGGTATGGCGAGTCATGATGTGACATATATTCGTGTATCAATTCTCCTTAGACTATGACAATTTCATTTGGCCATTACCTTCATGTGGAAGTCTCAACATACTTACTGTATGACGTCTACCATCGTATTCGCTGGTTACAAAATATTCACTTTTCGCAAAGCTTTATGTCACAGATTGGTGATTATGCGAACATTTTACATATTATTTACAGTTTACACTTTATGAGAGCCGTGAAGGTCCGGGTTACAATTGATCTTGAGCAAACCGTGCTTGTACGAGGCGATTAACAGGATCGGATGGTCAGGCTCGCTGACTTGGTTGACACACGTCATCGTAACCCAACTGCGTAGATCGATGCTCATGCTGTTGATCACAGGTCCAGACTCGATTATTTACAGACCGCCGCCACACAGCTTGAATATTGCGGCATTAAACAACACACCAACCAACACTTTAGATGTTTGCACTAGATGCCATTGGATGATTCTATTCAACAAATACCAGGTCCAATTTGACTTTGTCACACAATTTATTTGAATGAGAAAAACTTTCAAAATGGGCTAGCCCATTTCTCAAATAGATCCATTTCAACGAATGTTAGTTGTACAATAGTTCCAACTGAAGCAAATTGCCCGTCGATTGGTAGGTGGAATACGTTTACGGCAACGTTTACTTTCTCAGACATTTGCTGTTGTCAAAATACCGTGTTTACATTAAAGTTATGATGAATTATCTATGCCAGCTAATTAACTACATGAGTGTATGTACAATTAATCATTATAATGGTTTACAGCTTCTGTGCTAATGGGTGTAATGAAGAGTCGTTGAGCACATCAACTGCATAAATTTTGGCATTTAAATCCTAAGCTGTCTGTGGACTCCAAGTGACACTGCACCATTAGGAGTGCTCATACTGGGTATTTAAAGAGAGTTTGGGGACAATTTGTACCTTGTATCATGTCATTGAAACAACAATTACCTTGACTGCAAACGAATGTTAGTTGTACAATAATTCCAACAGAAGCAAATTGCCCGTCGATTGGTAGGTGGAGTAGATGTAATGTTGGCGTAATGTCGATGTCTGGACATGTGGATCGCCATGGCCAGCCTAGAAACAGTTTGTAAGACAATTACTGTTAAAATGGGGTTATCCTTGATCATAATAAATATGTTCTAAACGCAGATATTATGATTCCGACTAAATCATAATCATATATTTATAAGGAACTGCCAAATAGTGATGATACCAGGCGTTTGCGAAATGAGGAGCTAGTTGAACCCGATGAGTGCATTTGTAATGGCAAGTCAATTGTTTATCTCATAAAACACAGGGGAACACAGAGAAATTGCATGGGACATCAATCTTGTTACTGATGTGTGAAATATGGAAGCGTCTTCCACAAATCTACCATAAAACCTTTGACACTTATCTGGGGGCATTGATTGTTGTAACCTTGATTATAAACGTTGTGAAAGGTAGACAACATGGGATGGAGCAACCTGACTATTCAAGTTGTTTTGGTTTTCTTACCCATGAAGATCCCGGTTAGAATTGATCTTCAGTAACTCCTGCTTGTCGTAAAAGTCGACTAACGGGATAGGGTGGTCAGGCTCGCTGACTTGGTTGACACATGTCATCATATTCCAATTGTGTAGATCGATGCTCATGCTGTTGGTCACTGTACTGTCTGATCCAGACTCGATTATTTACAAACTGCTGCCATATAGTTAGAATATTACTGAGTGCGGCCTTAAACCTAAACTCACTCACTCACTTACTCAGAATTTTTTATTCTAAGGTAATTAAGATACGAAATGTAACACATAGAATAACAGGTTAAGAAAGCTGACTAACAATTTTATCATCACTTCGACGTGAAGGATTCTAAGCGATAGAGTTTCCTTGTCAACTTGTACACTCGGATTGGATATCCCTCATTAATACAATTTGTGAAGCCCATTCATTGTGTCATAACCTTTGACAATGACTTACAAGGTGAGGGGCGGTGGGGTAGCCAAGTGGTTAAAACGTTTGCTCGTCACGCCGAAGACCCGGGTTCAATTCCCCATATGGGCACAATGTGTGAAGCCCATTTCTGGTGTCCCCCGCCGTGATATTGCTGGAATATTGCTAAAATCGGCGTAAAACTAAACTCACTCACTCACTTGCTTACAGGGTGAACCACCTTTCAGCTCTGACAATTAACTAATTACGAAATTAACAAATCGTGAATATGGAGCTTTTATAAAATCATAACAGGTACGACCTAAAGGTTTGGTATTTGGACTATCGGGCTTAGAAATAGTAGGGGTTTACAGTACATCTGCGAGAATATATCATCAAATTCCTGATTAACATTTCTTAAACTGAACGAAATTCTGTATAATTGCTGAACAAAAAATCAAAGCTTCCTGGGTGCAAGTATATACAGTAGCATATCGTGACTGAAATTTCAGATTGCTGCTCTCTAAATCGTTTAAAAAAATAGACGAAATAGAATGATTTCGATTGGGCTTGAACTCCCTAAACGAATAACTGCATCACAGAGATGAGCCTAAGAAGCTTCGACCTGTCCAAAGAAAATTGGTCTCACAATCGCGTGGAAGGTCATTTATCAACACTGAACTGAACAAATGAAACATGCAAAATGCCATTCTGTAATGCATATATACAGGATTCCAATAAATCTTTTCCAGTGACGAATGTGTTTTAGCCATGTTTCTCTAAGAAACCTTTAACTTACAAAAAGGACTAAATATGTTCAAAGCTCGATCATCAGTGACGTTCTGGTGACATGTGGCCGCCGTGACAGTGACAGTATCAGATGGGGCCGCCATGCCGGTGCCAGTTTAATGTAGGTGGGAGTGAGTCAATCAGCGACCTTTTCAATAAGGCAGGTTAATATACGCCTTGTTACAGTGAGTAAATGAGATGTAGTCTGAATCAAGAATCGGCACTGTTGGCTCCAAGACTGGTAAGGACCAGACTGGCGTCTCCTCCAGAGGAACATCGTAACCATGTTCAGTTCAACTGTCCTAGCTAAGGACTCGACTACGCAAAACCTGCTTGAATCATCCAAAATATCGAAAATGAGATATGATTATGATTGTATTTTTTCTCGTCATTCTGGCACCGAGTGTTTTCTTGTAATACGTTCTTTTACTTATTTGGAGGGATAGAAATAAGCTAATGTTACCCTCGACAGGATTCCCAGCAGCCAGGGAACCAAAGTGGTTACCGAAGGAGAAAATCGTCCTTGTGTTTTGAAGACCTCACATCCAAAAGTGAAGTATGTACCCAAACGAGACGTGATTAGAAATGAAAGTTTGTCTTTCTAACCCAGGAAAGAGATTTAAATGAAAAAGAGCCTTTTCATCCTTTTGAATTGTTTAGAGAATCTCTCAAATAAAGTAAAATACCATAGGACCCATTGCATGCGAATAAAGCTTTTGCCTGAAGAAAACGTGTGGATATTTCCATGGAATTATGCACAAAGCGGTCTACCACTCCATTCAAAAAGGCTATTGGACATTTTAAGTGTTCGCGCAGTCACCCATCACAAGTTCTCTTTGCCACTCTACACCTCTAAAGGCAGATATGTAATGAATGACAATAATGGTAAACATTGATTCTACATGAACCCAGTAGGAATCAGATTGGATGGCGACGAAAATTGAACAATCATATCTGCTGAAAACAGAGTCCTCTTTACTTCCCGACTATGCCATATCATTTGAATAAGTATCAAATGACGATACCAGTTGTTCGCGAAGAGGTGAGTGCACCCATCCCAAACGGTGCACAAGGTTCCGGCCACAACCACATGGAAAGACAAGGCAATTGTTCAATGATAAAACATGGAAACGTGGGAAAGTCAATATAGGGAATTGCGTCGGACATCATTTTTGCCACTGATGCATCACATTTGGAACTTCCTCCTTATGCCCACCATGCTGTTTGAAAGCTTTGAGGCCTTGATTGATGTAACTGTAATAAACACTTTTGAACAAGAGTCGTCCAAAGCTTTTTTTAAATCCTCTTGAAAATAGCTGTTCAAATATACTTGGAGAGGTTGGAAATGGCGATACAATAGATTACTCCTGGCGAGGTAATTATGCGACATCAAGGGCCCTCAGAAACTGAACACGTCAGGGGTTGGGTCCTCAGTTCCTTGGATAAGTATAATGACCTCACCAAAAAAAGCTGTTTGTATATGATTTCCAATATGTGAAGGTTCCGCGCTGTAATACTTGTCCTGCCGTGTCAGCAGCATACGTAAAGCTGGGGCGATATATGGGAACTGAAATACTGCTACTGCTGCTGCTTTCACTTACGTGTATACCTTTCTTTTCTTTTGTATATTCATCTTATTTAAAACTTGAGTTTCGGCAGTTGATGACTTTGATATAGGTAATCTATGTGAAGTAAACATTGAAGTAAGCACAATACAGCTATATCAAATGAAGACATCATAAAGTGTGTTCTAAAGGTGTAAACAGAGAAAGCTGCTGGTATTGATAATTTAAATAATGGATATATTCCAACTACAAATGATGTCATTATGTATATTATATCAAACGTTTTAACATAGTTCTTGATACTGGTGGCTCGATGGGGTAGCCTACGTGTTAAAGCGTGCGCTCGTCACGTCGAAGATCCGTGTTCGTTTCTCCACATGGGTACAATGTGTGATGCCCATTTCTGGTGTTCCCCGCTAAAAACAGCGTGAACCTATACTCACCCACTCTTGTACCCAAATGCTGTCTCTTGACTGACATTGGGACAGTACCGATGTAGAAATTATTAACTTTGAGCATAAAATAGAAACTGGTTGGCTCGACCCGGAGTCACTCTTTTGGATCTCAGCAGGGCATCCATGTTCAACGTCAACGATATTGTAAACACGATATTGTATCTCAGTATCCCTGTAAGCACCAGCATTAGCCCGAACTAGTACACATACACGCACACAAGTGCAATAATCCTGAATGCATCCTTAAAGCCAATTTCACCTCAAATTACCACAAACAATGGGATCCGGTTGGTAAGGTTGAAAAGGAGGGTAATGTATTTTGTTTAATCACTTAATTCTTGGTGCGGGCGTTATGTGTGTCGAATCTCTGGTACTCGACGGTGATGACAATACTCTTGAGTGCAAAGAGAAGTAGATTTCAGGCGTGCGCCCCTTTCTTGATAATGAAAAATATTAGCATATTGATGGAGCCGGGATCATGTAGTACGTGGCCCAGCAAACGGTTGTTTCAGCTCATTGAGGTAATTGAGGACAGTCTAAACCTTTCTAGACGTTTACATGCCAGTTATCTTGTTTGTTTGTGTCCACTCCAAAACCAAAAGCGTTGATATCATCGCTTGTCCTCGACTTGTTCACAGTCAACAGACGGACATTATTTATAAAATGATCATTCTCTCATTTTGCAAATCAGTCTGTCGTCGTGGACATAACAATTTGGTTGATGCGAATGAGGAAGGTCCTAACTAAGTATGTGAAACGTGATTGTTTTGTGTGTTGTTTGACGCCGGAATTCCGTTTCGATCTATGCAGTTCCGATACGATGACATGTATCAACCAAGCCCGGCCACCCGATACAAAGCATTCCAAACATCATTTTTTAAAGAATATGATTGCCTTTCGAGCATCCATGGTCATTTGTCCTGTGAGTTTGGTCTCGCGAGTCATATTTGGAACAATGAAATATTATTTTGTCTAATAAACAAAATACTTTGACCAGGTGAGGTAAATTCGATGAGCGTGAATTAATGTTACAACCCATCGCAGAACCAGTTTACAGTTAGGTGTGGGTGATACTCCAATCACTACTGAGAACACTAGAACTAGGATCCCTGATCAGACACTTGAGGGTTTCCGTGATCCAATAAAACCACAACATTAGGAGCAACAGATGACAGACTTAAGATAAAGCCCCTTGAAAGAGAAAGTCCATTCTGAGCTCTATAAGACCGTAGTATTTCCTGTACTGATGACAAAGTGATTAGCGCTAAATACAGAAGTGTTGTTAATGTAGGTACTAAAATGTTACAGAACTTTCGAGGCCAAACATCTTCACTACTTGAAAGTACTTTAGGTCAGGGAACTTTAAATGTTAATTTTATTAGGGACGTTTAATGTCGTATTCTGATAGACGAGAGGTCGTTGTCCTCGTCACTTGAGCCCGAAAATCAAATAGACTAAGCCCTCCTAATTATGTTATTATAAGTGAAGAAAACATATCCAACATCAACGCATATCCTCAATGGAATACATCCCACTCCAAACACGGTAATTTCTTATTGACAAATATGTTATTTATTGCGATCTGTACATCAAAATGATACTGAACCATTTGCCAGAAGCATATTCGAAACGTTTACGTTAAGGATGCAAAGATGGGTTTTGCTCTCTCGTCCAGGGACATCGTGGTCAGTTCTAGTTCACACTGCCGTATCCGGTTCTAGTTCACCTGGGATGAGCAGGTTGTGTTTAGATAACCTTCGAAATAGAAAGTACACATATATATTCAGATAGAGAGAGAGAGAGAGAGAGAGAGAGAGAGAGGAGGGAGAGGGAGAGGGAGAGAGAGGTCTGTAACGGCTGCGTGTATATAGTTGAGTCTGGACCAGTCAAATAGGGACAGTGCATGAGTTGTATCATCTGTCAAAACAGAAAAAGTGTTTGACTTGCATCATCTGTCAAAACAGGGAAAGTGTATTACATGCATCATCTGTCAAAACAGAAAAAGTGTATAACATGTATGATATGTCAAAATAGGGAAAGTGTATTACATGCATAATCTGTCAAAACAGAGCAAGTGTTTGACTAGCATCATTTGTCAAAACAGGGCAAGTGTATTACATGTATCATCTGTCAAAATAGGGAAAGTGTATGACTTGTTTCATCTGTCAAAACATAGAAAGTGTATGACTTGTTTCATCTGTCAAAACATAGAAAGTGTTTCACTTGTTTCATCTGTCAAAACAGGGAAAGTGCATTAGATGTATCATCTGTTATAACAGGGAAAGTGTATGACATGTATCATCTTCAAATTAGGGAAAGTGTATGACTTGTTTCATCTGTTAAAATGGGGAAAGTGTTTGACTTGTTTCATCTGTCAAAACATAGAAAGTGTTTGACTTGTTTCATCTGTCAAACCAGAGAAGGTGTATGACAAGTATCATCTGTCAAAACAGGGAAAGTGTATGACATGTATCATCTGATTATGCCGTGTGCAAAATACCGTGTTTACATTAAAGTTATGATGAATTATCTATGCCAGCTGTTTTACTACATGAGTGTATGTACAATTAATCATTATAATGGTTTACAGCTTTAGTGCTAATGTGTGTAATGAGGAGTCGTTGAGCACATCAACTGCATAAATTTTGGCATTTAATGTTTCAATCCTAAGCTGGCTGTGGACTCCAAGTGACACTGCACCATTAGGAGTGCTCATAGTGGGTATTTAAAGAGAGTTTGGGGCCAATTTGTACCTTGTATCATGTCATTGAAACAACAATTGCCTTGACTGCAAACTCAGTTTTGGTTCTTGTGATCAATCAAGCCTTAAATAGTTACCCTAGATACATAAAAAGTTGTCTCGTCTTTAAAACAAGCCTATATATAGATATATATCAAGACCTAGTCTGTAAATGGATGCCTAATGTCCCTTTCAGCAACGTGCGTGTGGGACGGAGCATCAGCATCTCCTTTCTGGTAAATAGGGGCCCGTGGGTCTCATTGGAGTTTTTCCAAATGATGCAATGTGGACAATGTAAGTAAGTGTTTGTATGCATGAAACTTTCTATGATAGCAGCTATGGTCTGGCGAGTCATGATGTGACATATATTTGTGTATCAATTCTCCTTAGACTATGACAATTTCATTTGGCCATTACCTTCGTGTGGAAGTCTCAACATATTCACTGTATGACGTCTACCATCGTATTCGCTGGTTACAAAATATTCACTTTTCGCAAAGCTTTATGTCACAGATTGGTGATTATGCGAACATTTTACATATTATTTACAATTAACACTTTACGAGAGCCGTGAAGATCCGGGTTACAATTGATCTTGAGCAAACCGTGCTTGTACGAGGCGATAAACAGGATCGGATGGTCAGGCTCGCTGACTTGGTTGACACACGTCATCGTAACCCAAGTGCGTAGATCGATGCTCATGCTGTTGATCACTGGTCCAGACTGGATTATTTTCAGATTGTTCATGTGATCAAACAGGGGAACACAGAGAAATTGCATGGGACATCAATCTTGTTACTGATGCGTGAAATATGGAAGCGTCTTCCACAAATCTACCATAAAACCTTTGACACTTTTCTGGGGGCATTGATTGTTGTAACCTTGATTATAAACGTTGTGAAAGGCAGACAACATGGGATGGAGCAACCTGACTATTTAAGTTGTTTTGGTTTTCTTACCCATGAAGATCCCGGTTAGAATTGATCTTCAGTAACTCCTGCTTATCGTAAAAGTCGACTAACGGGATCGGGTGGTCAGGCTCGCTGACTTGGTTGACATCGTCATCGTATTCCAATTGCGTAGATCGATGCTCATGCTGTTGATGACTGGATTGTCTGATCCAGACTCGATTATTTACAAACTGCTGCCATATAGTGGGGATATTACTAAGTGCAGCCTTAACCCTAAACTCACTCACTCACTTACTAACATTTTTTTATTCTAAGGTAATTTAGATACGAAATGTAACGCATAGAATAACAGGTTAAGAAAGCTGACTGACAATTTTATCATCACTCCGACGTGAAGGATTTTGAAGCGATAGAGTTTCATTTGTCAACTTTGACAATGACTTACACTGAGGGGCGATGGGATATCCCTCATTAATACGTTTGCTTTTGAAGAACCTTAGTTTAATTCACATGTGTCATAAGCCCATTTTGTGTCATAATGACTTACAGGGTGAGGGGCGGCGGGGTAGCCTAGTGGTTAAAACGTTTGCTCGTCACGTCGAAGACCCGGGTTCAAATCCCCACATGGGCACAATGTGTGAAGCCCATTTCTGGTGTCCCCCGCCGTGATATTGCTGGGATATTGCTAAAATCGGCGTAAAACTAAACTCACTCACTAACTCGCTTAAAGGGTGAACCACCTTTCAGCTCTGACAATTAACTAATTACGAGATTAACAAATCGTGAACATGGAGCTTTTATAAAATCATAACAGGTACGACCTAAAGGTTTGGTATGTGGACTAACGGGCTTAGAAATAGTAGGGGTTCACAGAACATGCGAGAATATATCATCAAATTCCTGATTAACATTTCTTAAACTGAACGAAATTCTGTATAATTGCTGAACAAAAAAATCAAAGCTTCCTGGGTGCAAGTATATACAGTAGCATATCATGACTGAAATTTCAGATTGCTGCTCTCTAAATCGTTTTAAAAAATAGACGAAATAGAATGATTTCGATTGGGCTTGAACTCCCTAAACGAATAACTGCATCACACGAAATGTGTTTTGGAGATGAGCATATTACTCAGGGCGTCCCTAAGAAGCTTCGACCTGTCCAAAGAAAATTGGTCTCACGATCGCGTGGAAGGTCATTTATCAACACTGAACTGAACAAATGAAACATGCAAAATGCCAATTCAGTAATGCATATATACAGGATTCCAATAAATCTTTTCCAGTGACGAATGTGTTTTAGCCATGTTTCTCTAAGAAACCTTCTAACTTACAAAAAAGGACTAAATATGTTCAAAGCTCGATCATCAGTGACGTTCTGGTGACAACGGGCGATGTGGCCGCCGTGACAGTGACAGTATCAGATGGGGCCGCCATGCCGGTGCCAGTTTAACGTAGATGGGAGTGAGTCAATCAGCGACCTTTTCAATAAGGCAGGTTAATATACGCCTTGTCACAGTGAGTAAATGAGATGTAGTCTGAATCAAGAATCGACACTGTTGGCTCCAAGACTGGTAAGAACCAGACTGGCGTCTCCTCCAGAGGAACATCGTAATCATGTTCAGTTCAACTGTCCTAGCTAAGGACTCGACTACGCAAAACATGCTTGAATCATCCAAAATATCGAAAATGAGATATGATTGTGATTGTATTTTTTCTCGTCATTCTGGCACCGAGTGTTTTCCTGTAATACGTTCTTCTACTTATTTGAAGGGATAGAAATAAGCTAATGTTACCCTCGACAGGATTCCCAGCAGCCAGGAACCAAGTGGTTACCGAAGGAGAAAATCGTCCTTGTGTTTTGAAGACCTCACATCCAAAAGTGAAGTATGTACCCAAACGAGATGTGATTAGAAATGAAAGTTTGTCTTTCTAACCCAGGAAAGAGATTTAAATGAAAAAGAACAATTTCATCATTTTGAATTGTTCAGGGAATCTCTCAATTAAATTCAAATACCATCGGACCCATTGCATGCGAATAAAGCTTTTCCCTGAAGAAAACGTGTGGATATTTCCATGGAATTATGCAGAAAGCGGTCTACCACTCCATTCAAAAAAGGCTGTTTGACCTTTTAAGTGTTCGCACAGTCACCCATCACAAGTTCTCTTTGCCACTCTACACCTCTAAAGGCAGATATGTAATGAATGACAGTAATGGTAAACATTGATTCTACAAGAACCCAGTAGGAATCAGATTGAATGGCGACGAAAATTGAACAATCATATCTGCTGAAAACAGAGTCCTCTTTACTTCCCGACTATGCCATATCATTTGAATAAGTATCAAATGACGATACCAGTTGTTCGCGAAAAGGTGAGTGCACCCATCCCAAACGGTGCACAAGGTTCCGGCCACAAACACATGCAAAGACAAGGCAATTGTTCAATGATAAAAAAATGGAAACGTGGGAAAGTCAATATAGGGAATTGCGTCGGACATCATTTTTGCCACTGATGCATCACATTTGGAACTTCCTCCTTATGCCCACCATGCTGTTTGAAAGCTTTTCTGATGCCTTGATTGATGTAACTGTAATAAACACTTTTGAACAGGAGTCGTCCAAAGCTTTTTTTAAATCCTCTTGAAAATAGCTGTTCAAATATACTTGGAGAGGTTGGAAATGGCGATACAATAGATTACTCCTGGCGAGGTAATTATGCGACATCAAGGGCCCTCAGAAACTAAACACGTCAGGGGTTGGGTTCTCAATTCCTTGGACAAGTATAATGACCTCACCAAAAAAAGCTGTTTGTATATGATTTCCAATATGTGAAGGTTCCGCGCTGTAATACTTGTCCTGCCGTGTCAGCAGGATACGTAAAGCTGGGGCGATATATGGGAACTGAAATACTGCTACTGCTGCTGCTTTCACTTACGTGTATACCGTTCTTTTGTTTAGTATATTCATCTTATTTAAAACTTGAGTTTCGGCAGTTGATGACTTTGATATAGGTAATCTATGTGAAGTAAACATTGAAGTAAGCACAATACAGCTATATCAAGTGAAGAAATCATAAAGTATGTTCTGAAGGTGTAAAATGAGAAAGCTGCTGGTATTGATAATTTACATAATGAATATATTCCACCTACTAATGATGTCTTTATGTATATTATATCAAACGTTTTAACATAGTTCTTGATACTGGTGGCTCGATGGGGTAGCCTACGTGTTAAAGCTTTCTCTCGTCACGCCGAAGATCCGTGTTCGATTCTCCACATGGGTACAATGTGTGAAGCCCATTTCTGGTGTTCCCCGCTAAAAACAGCGTGAACCTATACTCACCCACTCTTGTACCCAAATGCTGTCTCTTGACTGACATTGGGACAGTACCGATGGAAAAAGTATTAAATTTGAGCATAAAATAGAAACTGGTTGGATCGACCCGGAGTCACTCTTTTGGGTCTCAGCAGGGCATCCATGTTCAACGTCAACGATATTGTAAACACGATATTGTATCTCAGTATCCCCGTAAGCACCGGCATTAGCCCGAACTAGTACACATACACGCACACAAGTGCAATAATCCTGAATGCATCCTTAAAGCCAATTTCACCTCAAATTACCACAAACAATGGGATCCGGTTGGTAAGGTTGAAAAGGAGGGTAATGTATTTTGTTTAATCACTTAATTCTTGGTGCGGGCGTTATGTGTGTCGAATCTCTGGTACTCGACGGTGATGACAATACTCTTGAGTGCAAAGAGAAGTAGATTTCAGGCGTGCGCCCCTTTCTTGATAATGAAAAATATTAGCATATTGATGGAGCCGGGATCATGTAGTACGTGGCCCAGCAAACGGTTGTTTCAGCTCATTGAGGTAATTGAGGACAGTCTAAACCTTTCTAGACGTTTACATGCCAGTTATCTTGTTTGTTTGTGTCCACTCCAAAACCAAAAGCGTTGATATCATCGCTTGTCCTCGACTTGTTCACAGTCAACAGACGGACATTATTCTCTCATCAGTCTGTCACTGTGGATATGACAGGGGATGCTGTAGTAACATTTTGGTTGATGCGAATAAGGAAGGGCCTAACTTAGTAAGTGAAACGTGATTGTTTTGTTTGTGGTTTGACGCCGCAGTCGGCAACATCCGAGCTCTTTGCAATCTGTGCAATTCTGATAAAATCACGGCCACCCGATACAGAAATTAATAAAAAAAATTAAATGATTTTTCCAAATATGATTACCTATCGAGCATCCATGGTCATTTGTCCTTAGAGATTGATCTCGCGAGTCATATTTGGAACACTGACATTTCAGCTTATTTTATAAACCACACACTCCTCGAAGACCGGTTTGACCAGGTGAGGTAAATTCGATTAGCGTGTAATAAATGTTCTCAGCCCATCGCGGAACCAGTTTACAGTTAGGTGTGGGTGATACTCCAATCACTACTGAGAACACTAGAATGGGGATGCCTGATCAGACACTTGAGGGCTTCCGTGATCCAATAAAACCACAACATTAGGAGTAACAGATGACAGACTTATGATAAAGCCTCTTGAAAGAGAAAGTCCCACTGAGCTCTATGATGTAAGACCGTAGTATTTCCTGTTTGGTGTTTCAGAGCTTCCAAGGCCAAACATCTTCACTACTTGAAAGTACATTGGGTCAGCAACTATTCAACGCGCGTGCTTATTTGACCCACTTTAAATATCAGACCCACAGTGCAATTCTGGAGAAAAACTAATCATTATGTATTTACAGGCATCACTATTTTTGGACAGTTCAGATTCATAGAATCATCTAACAAATGTCTGACTCTAGGTGTCTTTTGCCATCTGTTTCTTCGAAACTTCTGGCATGGGTTTCTCGATTATTGCATGAACAATCATTGTAGATCATATAACTGCCTTTTTAAAGATTATTCTATCTTAAAAACAAGCCAATCTGAGTGTTAACAACGTCTATGATGTGACGTAATCCGTCGTTATAGCGACAGTATACACTGCCGTCCGACGACGTATGATGAAGACATATAATCCGACGAAAATATATTTACAATTACAGCTTGCCATCTTCTCGGACATATGGAATATGATTACCTTGTGAAGCAACGTCATACATGTTTCTGAGACGTGCCAGGGAACTTTATAAAATGTTAATTTTATTAGGGACATTTGATATCGTATTCTGATAGTCGAGAGGTCGTTGTTATTATCACACGTGTGCCTCTTGAAACATACATTCTTTACTTGAGACGGAAAACAAAATAGACTAAGCCCTCCTAATTATGTTATTATAATAAGTGAAGAAAATATATCTAACATCAACAGGTATCCTCAATGGAATTCATCCCACTCCAAACACTTCAGCCAAGCAAATTACTTAACTTTGTAGGTGTTCAGTCAGATTTCAGGATACGGTAATTTCTTATTGACAAATATATCATTTATTGTGATCTGTACATCTAAATGATACTGAACCATTTGCCAGAAGCATATTCGAAACGTTTACATAAAGGATACAAAGATGGGTTTTGATCTCTCGTCCAGGGATGTCGTGGTCAGTTCTAGTTCACACAGAAGTCATATGTTACTTCGGGCATGCACAGTATACTGGTAATACCTATCGTGGGGTGAGCAGGCCGTGTTTAGATACTATTCTAAAACATCTGATACCACTTTACAAAATGAAATGAATCAGACCCATAGTGCCTATATAAACTGTAAGCTCTGTAATTTTGGAGAGAAAAATGTAATGCATGATATCTAGTTCATGTCCCTGTGCCATGAACTTCGGCGCAAAACACCTTCGTTGCAGCGCATGACACATTCGTGATTCTCATCGCAGCAGAACAAAGGGATAGAGAAAATAGATAAAACAGCGACCACATGACCAGATAGCGTGATATTAAGTGCACGTTGTTCTTGTAACTATATATATTAAAATAGCATGTAGGCAAAACAGATATTGAACAACAACTGATAGAGATACGTGTTTTCAATATATATACATATAGTAATATTTAGGTCTGTATATAGTTAGTCTGGACCAGACAATCCACACAATAAATGACACAATCGACACAATGGGAATATGATCCCTGGGGATAACATCCATCAACCAGGCCAGCGAGCCTGAGAACCCGATCCCGTTATAGAACACTATCTCCTTGTGGTGAATAATACTGTGTTAGTCTCTCTGGTGTAAGTGTATGACTTCTATTGTCAGTCAATTAACGAAAGTGTACATGGATTGTATCATCTGCTAAAATCGAAGGTGTGTAATTTTCATAGTATCGGTCAAACAGGGCAAGTGTATGACTTATATCATCTGTCTAAATAAGGATAGTGTATGGCTTGTATCATCTGTCAAATATGGCAAGTGTATGGTGTGTATGATCTCTCAAATAGGGCAGGTGTTTGACTTACACCATCTGTCAAATATGGCAAGTGCATGACTTGTATCATCTGTCAAAATAGGGAAGGTGTATGACATCTATCATCTGTCAAATAGAGAAAGTGTGTGGCTTGTATCATCTGTCAAAATAGGGAAAGTGTATGACTTGTATCAACTGTCAAATAGGAAAAAGTGTGTGATTGTGCAGGTAACCATTGCGAGCAATGTGTGTAAGGGGAGTATGATTCAATGTTGAATCAGCGTTGTGTCAGACAAGAGATGTCTACTAGTCCAGGTCCGCATGCACAATCAATAGCAACTGCTCTGACTCTTGTAGCTCTACGTTTATGTATCCTATTTTGGAGAATATCCCTGGTGAGTTGTTTTTCAGAATTGAATAAGCTGCAGGGAGTAAAACAGTGCGATTTCGTTTCAAGTCTTTGTCACTTCTGTCGCCACAGAAGACGCAACATACGTGTCTCCAAATAGTTCAGCCACCTTCATTTGGTAATTTGGTTTTGGAAAGGACGGTTTGACTGAAATAAATTCTTTTAACATGCATGTCTTGCATGAAGATGAGGCAGCTAGATGTATTCGTCACAATGGATACACTTGTCGTTCTGAGGTTGTCGTCTATCCTTATCCCCTGGAGCTTATCCTTGTTCATGTAGTATTTCTCTGGCAGCTCACAGCAGTAGAGACCAGTCATGATCAGTAATGTAACTGACTTCAGGAAGTGTCAAGCTTCACATCATTAATGCTGCATATTACCGGATTCGTATTATTATTACCGCAGAGCTGGAGAACCAACTCCCAAGTTGTCACTTATCATGGTCTGTGACGGCAAAGTTTACTTTCTCAGACATTTGCTTTTGTCAAAATACCGTGTTTACATTAAAGTTATGATGAATTATCTATGCCAGCTTTTTTACTACATGAGTGTATGTACATTTAATCATTATAATGGTTTACAGCTTTAGTGCTAATGTGTGTAATGAAGAGTCGTTGAACACGGCAGCTGCATAAATTTTGGCATTTAATGTTTCAATCCTAAGCTGGCTGTGGACTCCAAGTGACACTGCACCATCAGGAGTGCTCATAGTGGGTATTTAAAGAGAGCCTGGGGGAAATTTGTACCTTGTATCATGTCATTGCAACAACAATTGCCTTGACTGCAAACTCAGCTTTGGTTCTTGTGATCAATCAAGCCTTAAATAGTTACCCTAGATACATAAAAAGTTGTCTCGTCTTTAAAACAAGCCTATATATAGATATATATCTAAGACCTAGTCTGTAAATGGATGCCTAATGTCCCTTTCAGCAACGTGCGTGTGGGACGGAGCATCAGCATCTCCTTTCTGGTAAATAGGGGTCCGGGGGCCTCATTGGAGATTTTCCAAATGATGCAATGTGGACAATGTAAGTAAGTGTTTGTATGCATGAAACTTTCTATGATAGCAGCTATGGTCGGGCGAGTCATGATGTGACATATATTTGTGTATCAATTCTCCTTAGACTATGACAATTTCATTTGGCCATTACCTTCGTGTGGAAGTCTCAACATATTCACTGTATGACGTCTACCATCGTATTCGCTGGATACAAAATATTCACTTTTCGCAAAGCTTTATGTCACAGATTGGTGATTATGCGAACATTTTACATATTATTTACACTTTACGAGAGCCGTGAAAATCCGGGTTACAATTGATCTTGAGCAAACCGTTGTCAAACACCGTGTTTACATTAAAGTTATGATGAATTATCTATGCCAGCTGTTTTACTACATGAGTGTATGTACAATTAATCATTGTAATGGTTTACAGCTTTAGTGATAATGTGTGTAATGAGGAGTCGTTGAGCACATCAACTGCATAAATATAGGCATTTAATGTTTCAATCCTAAGCTGGCTGTGGACTCCAAGTGACACTGCACCATTAGGAGTGCTCATAGTGGGTATTTACAGAGAGCCTGGGGGAAATTTGTACCTTGTATCATGTCATTGAAACAACACATTCCTTGACTGGAAACTCAACTTTGGTTCTTGTGATCAATCAAGCCTTAAATAGTTACCCTAGATACATAAATGTTGTCTCATCTTTAACACAAGCCTATATATATATATCAAGACCTAGTCTGTAAATGGATGTCTAATGTCCCTTTGAGCAACGTGCGTGTGGGACGGAGCATCAGCATCCCCTTTCTGGTAAATAGGGGCCCGTGGGTCTCATTGGATTTTTTCTCAGTTTGCGGAACCAAATCAAATGATGCAATGTGGACAATCTAAGTCAGTGAACAAAATTCTGTATAATTGCTCAACAAAATATCAAAGCTTCCTGGGTGCAAGTATATACAGTAGGATGTGGTTACTGAAATTTCAGATTGCTGCTCTCTAAATCGTTTTAGAAAATAGACGAAATAGATTGGTTTCGAATAGGCTTGAACTCCCTAAACGAATAACTGCATCACACGAAATGTGTTTTGGAGATGAGCATATTACTCCATATCACGACCTTTCCAAAGAAAATTGGTCTCACGATCGCGTGGAAGGTCATTTATCAACACTGAACAAATGAAACAAGCAAAATGCCAATTCAGTAATGCATATATACAGGATTCCAATAAATCTTTTCCAGTGACGAATGTGTTTTAGCCATGTTTCTCTAAGAAACCTTCTAACTTACAAAAAGGACTAAATATGTTTAAAGCTCATCATCAGTGACGTTCTGGTGACAACGGGCGATGTGGCCGCCGTGACAGTGACAGTATCAGATGGGGCCGCCATGCCGGTGCCAGTTTAACGTAGGTGGGAGTGAGTCAATCAGCGACCTTTTCAATAAGGCAGGTTAATATACGCCTTGTCACAGTGAGTAAATGAGATGTAGTCTGAATCAAGAATCGACACTGTTGGCTCCAAGACTGGTAAGAACCAGACTGGCGTCTCCTCCAGAGGAACATCGTAATCATGTTCAGTTCAACTGTCCTAGCAAAGGACGCGACTACGCAAAACATGCTTGAATCATCCAAAATATCGAAAATGAGATACGACTGTGATTGTATTTTTTCTCGTCATTCTGGCACCGAGTGTTTTCTTGTAATACGTTCTTCTACTTATTTGGAGGAATAGAAATAAGCTAATGTTGCCCTCGACAGGATTCCCAGCAGCCAGGAACCAAGTGGTTACCGAAGGAGAAAAACGTCCTTGTGTTTTGAAGACCTCACATCCAAAAAAAGTAAGTATGTGCCCAAACGAGACGTGATAAGAAATGAAAGTTTGTCTTTCTAACCCAGGAAAGAGATTAAAATGAAAAAAACACAATTTCATCCTTTGAATTTTTTTCGGAAACCACTCAATTTAGTTAAATCATCATGGGAATCATTGCATGCAAATAAAGCATTTGTCTGAAGAAATAGGGTGTTGATGTTGCCATGGACTTATGCAGGAAGCGGTCTATCACAAGTATTCAGTCACAAGTACTCTTTGCCCTCCATCCTCCCCCTTCTAAACCTCTAAAGACAGATACAAAATGCCAGTAATGGTCAACACTGATTCTACAAGAACATAGTGGCAATCAGATTGGATGGCTAGAAAACGGTGCACTAGGCTCCCGTGACAAACACAAACACATGCAAAGGCAACGCAATTGTTGAAATATTAAAACATGGAAACATGTGGGATAGTCAAAATAGGGAATTGCGTCGAACATAATTTTTGCCACTGCTGCATCACATTTGGAAATGCCCTCCACATGCCCATCATACTGTTTGAAAGCTTTTCTGAGGCATTGAACTCTAACCAAACAACTTTTGAACAAGAGTCGTGCAAAGCTGTTTGGAATCCTCTTGAAAATAGCTGTTCAAGTACATGGGGCATGACGATACAATAGATTACTCCTGGCGAGGTCATTATGCGACATCAAGGGCCCTGAGAAACTGATCACCTCGGGTTTGGGTCCTCAGTTCCTTGGTTAAGTATGATGACCTCACCAAGAAATATATTTCTATATCATTTCCAATACGCGATGGTTCCGCGCTGTAATACTTGCTGTCTGATGTGCTGTAATTCGTTTTGAAATGTTGCAGCTTCTAGCAGTCCCAGGACTTCTTGCTCGTTGTGTCCAGTCCTGCCCTGTCCGTAGCTTCCATAAAGCTGGCGCGATCTATTGCAACTGAAAAACTGTTCTAAGCGGCGTTAAAGCCAACTCACGAATGTGTGACAAACTGACCGTCATTAAGGTAGGTCCTGACAAACCGGTTTGGCTGTAGCAAACGTCGTAAATCGACGCGACTTAGGTATTATAGGCACCCTAACACACCAAACACCCTCTGGTGTGGCCGTATACATAAACTCGATAGGTATCTGACGGGCGGTATTGGGTCACTGTCAGTGACACGTCGTTGAATATTATAGCTTTTTGTGACATACATTCAATCTTTATTTCGTACTGAAGAGGCCACAGACGTATAGTACATATACATATGTAATGGGGAAATACATAAATAAATATATTTACATTACAGTGATAAAACTTTTGTTCTATACAACATTGCTATGTGGATGAACATGGCAAGATTTTGTAATATATTTTGATTTTTACTGCTTATAAGGGTAGAGAATTTTATGATGCTTGGATGGATATAGTAATATCTTTTAATGTATTTACAACGTATTGAATTATATGATGGACAGATGAGGAGAAAGTTATATTCATCTTCAATTTCATTTAAACGACAAAGTGTACATATTCTCTCTTCTCTTTTAACATTTTTATATCTGCCGCTTTCAATCAACAAATCGTGAGATGAACATCGGAATCTTGCTAGTGATCGCCTAAATTTCTTTATATTAACACATGATAAGTATACTTCATTGAATAGATCTTTTTTATATTTTGAATAGTAAAAACATTTACTTGACAAAGATATTTTCTCACACCATGTTTGAAGATATATGTCTTGAAGTCTTAAGGTTAACGACTGAATGAATGACGTATGTGATTCTACATATTGTGCATTCCCAACGTTTCCGAAGCCAATAGAGAATAAGAAGTCCATTTTCATCATACAATAACATCATATTATAACATTTTTTCGGTAACCGATATGAAGGCATATTTAACAGTTTTAGCCAATATTTGACAACTTTTATGCTTGTAAACAAGAGCATTGGATATCTGCCACATTCACCGTAAACTACTGCATTAACTGTATTCAATTTAACACCAAGATATTTCTTGCATCTTGCATGCATACAAGTGTATTCTTTCCATTAATGAAAGTCTGCTAATCCCCAGATTTCTGCTCCGTACGTCAAATTTGGGTTTATCTTTGCATCAATAATCTTAAAAAAGGTTTGTTAACTAATATCTCCAAGTGTACTTATTGTCTTCATAATACCGATAAGTGCCTTTTGCGCTTGGGGCGAAGCATATTTGACATGCATGCTCCAAGACAAACCATTGGTTAGATACAATCCCAAATATTTATAATAGCTAACACAGTCTAGATGTATACCCTTAAACAACCACTTTTCTTTTTTAGAAAGTTTACCTCCCTTTTTAAAGACTGTGATTTTTGTTTTCTCTCTGTTTACTGTTAATCTCCATTTATCGCAGTAATGTTCAAGTTCATTTATTTGATATTGGAGGCCACCAACGGTGCTTGAAAACAACACAACGTCGTCTGCAAACAACAGAAGGAAGATTTTAACTATTTCTGGATGAAGTTGTATGCAACTTGAACAATTATTTTCGATTTGAACAATAAGCTCATTGATGAAAAATGAAAACAGGAATGGACTAAGTATACATCCTTGCCTTACACCAAGTTGTAATTCGAACGTTTCCGAAAATTCTTGATTATTTTTAACACATGCCTTCACGTTCTCATACATATTAGTCAAAAGCTTACTCATTTTGTTACTGAGACCATGACATTGAAATAGAGACCAAAGCTTGTTGCGTTGGACAGAGTCAAAGGCTTTCGCAAAATCTACAAATAGGGCATATACTTTTCCTCCTTTTAAATTCAAATATCTCTGTATTATACTTTGTAAAATAAACATGTTATCAACAGTGGTATGTCCATGTCTAAATCCAGCTTGCGATTCATTTATCTTATCCATTGTATCTCCCCAGCTTACAAGTCTCTTATTAACTATTAAAGTGAAAATTTTACTAAATATACTAAGTAATGCTATTCCTTATACATGTAGTTATTTGGCTTATTTGCATCACCATGTTTATGGATCGGAACAATGATACCAATCGTCCAACAGAATGGGAAAGTTCCATTTTCCAATATAATATTAAATAGTAGTTCTAGGTGTGGTGCGATAAGGTCGGACGAGTGTTTAAAGAATTCTGATATCATGCCATCAAATCCTGGTGATTTGTTTGATTTAAGATTGTCAATACTTTCAAAAATCTCTTCTCTAGTGATTGGTGAATCAAGTATATCTGCCGTAAGTTCTGAATTTTGCCGGCTCAGGTTGGTCTGCTCTGTGTAGTCATGATAATTATGGTCATTTTTATGATCTACTGTATGAACACCACAAAAGAGTTGCCCAAAGTGTGCCAACCAATCGTGTATCTGAATATTGTTTTGCCTTACTTGATGGTTATTTAAACGTTTAAGTTCAGACCAGAATTGTTTGGAATTAGATATGCCATTTTCTATTGTTATTCGTTTTTCTCTAAAAAGTCAATACGTTTTTTCTTGCAAAGTGCATTAAATTGGTTTCTTACGATGCATTGATCAAATGAATGCTTGTCTTTACATTTCCGGAACTTACTGAGAAATTTGCATCTTTCGGTTTTTAGTTTTTCGCAAACTGAGTCAAACCAACTTTTCAATTATGCTTTTGATTGACCAAATTTTTTTCTCATACAAGAAGCCGCTGAACAGATCGCATCTGTCATATATGCTATACTTTCATCCATACTAGTGAAAGCACAATCAACAGATTTATCTAGCAATTCCTGAACGTTTTCAGATAGCAAATTTTCCCTGAACTGTCCTGACTTATCATTATCCCAAGTAAATCTGTACGTTATTTCAGATCTTTTATCATGTGTATCAGCTGTTCTATTATGATTTGATTTTATTCGTAATATAATGGGAAGATGGTCCGATTCTATGCGTGAGTGTATACTGAAATCATTTACATAGTCAAATAATGCTGCTGACGAAATAACATAATCAGTAACACTGGTACCATTCATACCTATGTAAGTAAAATCTCCGAGTTGTGCATCACTGCCACAACGACCATTCATAATATGAATATTAAAAACGGAGCACATGTCAAGAAGTGTTTTACCAAACCTGTTTATAACCTTGTCGGCGGAGAACCGTTTAAGATGGAAATAGTCTATAAGAAAGTCCCAGTACGAATGGTTTTGAGTTTCAGTGTATTCCAGCAGATCATCCTCGATAAAATCGGGGTCTATTCCGGTACGCGCATTGAAATCTCCGCCACACAAGATATAGCATTCTGGTACAGATATGGTGACAAATATTTAACATTTGAAACCTATACTAATTCTTTTTGGACGTCAAAGGTTACAGAGTCATATATGTTATAGACGACGATAACCTAGTGTTGAGGTGAACAACCAGAGTACATGTATGTATGTGCGCAAATTACTATTTAAACCACACACACACACACTCACACAGAGAGAAGCAGACACAGAGACACACACATGCACTCTCTGGTTGTTTTTCACCCCATCACTAGCTTATCGTCTCTCACTATACGTAAATATGTTAAAGACTAAGCTGTTTACACAGTATAAATGCGTACTACGATAAACAAAAGTCGACTATGTAAAACCACCACAACGTTCGATTCCATGTTTGCTATATATTGATATATTGGAAAGCTGTACACATTGACCTCTACAATGCTTGTTTAAAGACCTAATGAATACGATAGTTAAGAGGGCAGTAGGTGACGCTTCACGTGTAGCGGCTTACTTTGTTCATTAAAATGAGTGTTGTGCCGGATTAACTTCATTATCTGCAGCAACCTCACCCTCGAGGCATACGGTTTTCGTCAATATTGGCTTGTAGAGATTTCGAGTATCAACACGGACGCAGCGTTGACATGACCATCAGTGATGTAAGTGATGGAGTTTCTTGTCGCATTCCTTAAGTATTGGTTAGAAGTTTCCAGGAGCATTAATGGCACACTCACGTTACTTCTGAAGACGTCAAGGGAACTTGTAAGGTGTTGACATCTAATAACCCAAATGGAATGTCAATACGTGATCGAAAGGTTAATGCTCTTATTTTCGCATCATTTTAGCAAAACATCTACAACGACACAATGTATATGTGCTCCTGTCAAATTTTCATGTACAAACTTTTCTCGAACTTTAGTTGAATTTCGGTAATTTTTTAAACTTTACACACGAACTCTTTTACAATTCACAGTAATTCTTGTAAAATGCTTTTAGACCAAGGAAGCTGTATCCACTGGACGTTCTCTTGAAAGAATTATAGAATGTTAATGGTTAAAAGCTTCGTGGTGTCATAGCCTTCGGGAAATAACAGCGTATCGATGCCCTGGAGCCTTAGAACCAAAATACAGCTAGTTGGTAATGAAGGCACTGTCCTGGGGCGTGTGTTTAATAACTTTGTTCATGGATCAGCTGTCGTAAACATTCCCAAATGTACGTTGCAATTAAAAGTTTGAGAAAAGCATTTTGTTCTGTCTATCGAACCTAACAAATTCCCACAAGTAGCTCAATAAGGGAAAGGAGGAGAAGAAAACATTTGCCCCCAAAGCACTTGTTTGTTTTTTAATTTCAAATAGTTTTCCCAAATTACCATTAACAGATCACTCTGAAAACAAAAACTTATTACGATGTGTTTCGCATATGCGTGTGTGACGAGAGCCATTGGTGGGGTAAATTTACTTCCTGGTGTCAACTTCGCTCGTCACGCCGAAGACCCGGGTTCGATTTCCCATATATGTACAATGTGTGATGCCCATTTCTAGTGTCCCCTGCCATGATATTGCTGGAATATTGCTAAAAGCGGCATAAAACCCAACTCACTCACTCACTATTTGATAGAGATTCACAAACCCATGCTTATGATATAGTCTGAATCGGACAAAAGCTGAGATTGTTTATGATCACGATATAGATCAGACAAAAGTAGGTCATGAACCCGTTAAAGAGGTCAATATTGTCAACAGAATCACATGTTTGTTGTCCACATGAATCTGAACACACAGTTTTTACACTCTTGTAACTATTTTTCATCTTTTGAGAAAGAAACACTAGATCTAATAAAAGGTTTGTATAGTATTATGTGTCAGATAATAACAGTTGCACACACTATTTTATGCATCTGTCTTTCACCATGTACAGAGAGAGGAGTGTAAGATAATAACAGTTGCACACACTATTTCATGCATCTGTCTTTCACCATGTACAGAGAGAGAAGTGTCAGATAATAACAGTTGCAAGCACTATTTCATGCGTCTGTCTTTCACCATGTACAGAGAGAGGAGTGTCAGATAATTACAGTTGCACACACTATTTCATGCATCTGTCTTTCACCATGTACAGAGAGAGGAATGTCAGATAATAACAGTTGCACACACTATTTCATGCATCTGTCTTTCACCATGTACAGAGAGAGGAATGTCAGATAATAACAGTTGCACACACTATTTCATGCATCTGTCTTTCACCATGTACAGAGAGAAGAGTGTCAGATAATAACAGTTGCACACCCCATTTCTGGTGTCCCCCGCCGTGATATTGCTGGAATATTGCTAAAAGCGGCGTAAAACTAAACTCAGTCAGTCAGTCAGTTGCACACACTATTCATGCATCATTCTTTCACCATGTGCAGAGAGAGGAGTGTCAGATAATAACAGTTGCAAGCACTATTTAATGCATCTGTCTTTCACCATGTACAGAGAGAGGAATGTCAGATAATAACAGTTGCACACACTATTTCATGCATCTGTCTTTCACCATGTACAGAGAGGAATGTCAGATAATAACAGTTGCAAGCACTATTTCATGCATCTGTCTTTCACCATGTACAGAGAGGAATGTCAGATCATAACAGTTGCACGCGCTATTTCATGCATCTGTCTTTCACCATGTGCAGAGAAAAGAGTGTCAGATAATAACAGTTGCACACACTATTTCATGCATCTGTCTTTCACCATGTACAGAGAGGAATGTCAGATAATAACAGTTGCACACACTATTTCATGCATCTGTCTTTCACCATGTACAGAGAGGAATGTCAGAGCATAACAGTTGCACGCGCTATTTGATGCGTCTGTCTTTTACCATGTACAGAGAGGAATGTCAGATAATAACAGTTGCACACACTATTTCATGCATCTGTCTTTCACCATGTACAGAGAGGAATGTCAGATAATAACAGTTACACACACTATTTCATGCGTCTGTCTTTTACCTTGTCAGATAATAAAAAGGATTTGCACCTAACTTATATTGTGGAGAGAGAGGAGTTAGTTGAGTGTGTACCTAAATAGGTAACCACAGTATAACTCAACTATCTTTCACTACGTAGAGGGCGGGTTACTAGATAGTAAACAACTTAAATCAGGATTCTGATACCTGTGATTTTTAGAATATTGTGCAGAATAACATTTACTGTAACGATGTAGAGTGCAATTATGTGTCACCATATGGAGACAGGGGTGGTAAAGTATTTAAAAGGTATGCACAGTATCAGTCCACTGTACCTGATGTACAGAGTGGTACTATATAGCTAAATGGTATATCAAGACTCGGATGCCTGTTGTTTGCGGAAATACGTGCCAAATACATGTTACAATGACACACATTATCACGCTTCTTCTGAAGCCATGCGTTGCTTCTGATCCTCACTTAGAGCACCATCCGGATATAATACTACAGATTATAGGCTGATTGGGTTAAGATACTATATCTTGGCCCGTCAATATCGGTGTGACTTTTTCTGACAGATCGTCTTGTACCAAAGTGTTTCTTAATGGACTAAAGCGCCAAATTCTAAAGCTAGACACGGAAGAGTTTATGATGAAACAGCTTGATAGAGACACCCAACCGCGATGTCTCTCAGAAACACCATAGTATTTCCTGTAACGATAAAGCAGTGATTACTTCTTGATGCAAGTAGTCCTTGATAAGGAGGCAGTGACATTTTAACCAGCTTGCCAAAGCCAGTGAGATTACCCTACACAATGTCAGTCTCCTCGTTGTTGTTGCTCTGAATCTGCAACATCCGTACCAGTTTACCGACTGAATGGAGGCCACGATTCCCATGCTTCTTCTAATTTCATCAAAGGTTAGATCCAAATCCACCACTCTGACTCTGACAAGAAACTTCTTTAAGAACGTGGCATCATGTTCCAGGGGAATAACTGCTTGTTGAGGCATTACTGTCTCAACTGTTGGTTTTAAGCTTTATAAAAAGTAACATAAACGTGGTATTGGTATTGTTCTGTTTCCGTGTTGTATAACAAATATGCCTGTTTGTGGCACAATTTACAGACAAATAATCATTTGTATCTGTTTCGGAATTCCGTTTCTGAATTGTTGAAGATGAAAAAATGGATTCGGAAATACGGATTCGAATTTTGTAATATTCTTCCATCTGAATCCTTGTCAGTTCCCGAGCTCTATATTCCGATGATCAAAGGGCTGATTCTTCTTTTTGTACTTTTATGTATGTTCGAGGAAGATGATTGTTAATAGTGGCTTGAAGTAATGTGGCGGCGGTCTGTCGTGTGAATTATTTCATTTGCTCTAAATAAACCTGCAATCATTCAAGCAAGAGAAAACACAGAATAAAACAACCAAGGAAGGCAATTCGCATCGGCGTGTCCCTTTCAAGTGCTTTTGAACATAAAAAGTCTAAAGTAGCCAACAATGTCCATAAAACGTGTTTGCAAGATTCGCCAGAAACCAAAAGAAAAAGTATTGAATCTCTGTTCAGGGTGCAGTGAGATGTAAAGCTCGTGGAAGGTTCATTTACATTTCATTTCATTTTCACCCTTAAACCGTTAAATATTTTTCACCTATGCCTGTAACTTTTTCCCATCTCAACATGGGTGTGAGTCCACCGGTGTTGTCACAGTGAAGTGTCTAGGCCCTGTTACACTGCAACACTCTACATGACAACTCAACTGAAATCGGTATGTCAAAATTCCTACACTTCCCCCATCTTCTCCATCTGGCAATGTCGCAATCCATATAGTTTTAATGGGGATATGCAGTAAAAAGGCTAAATTAAATCCTTCCTGAAGCAATAAAAAACATTGCAATTATCTTGAGCAAATTGTTTTTAAAGTCAACATTTGTAGTCAAAAACGGTAAAACATGGAAAGTTATTGCTCAGGAGACTTACCATCATGTGACCTGACGTCATAGTGGAGTTGACAAGCAGTCGGTCGCTGCTGCAGGATAGTGTCTAGTAGCCAACTAGCCATCACCGTATAACACCGGTAGAAACTGTTGAATGGCTTTACACATATTCGCACAAATCAATATGAACCTGTAGGTAGTTGAAATAGTCTTGACAGCAGCAGGGAAAGCGTGGTAGGTCCATCGAGTAAAGACGATCAATCAGAAGTCACTACGGAAAGACTGGGGAACGCGAACTTTAAATTTGCAATGCAGAACATTCATTTCGATTTCGGTAGAAATTCACTTTTTTAAGGATATTTGTTATACAACGATACTGTTTACTTACATCCAACAAAAATCTCGAATGAAAATGATGAAACGATAACGAGTATTCTTCACGCATGTATATTTTGTTTAAGGTGTGTCTGTGGAGTATGTGTATCTGTGCCCACAGGGAAAGTAATTCACAATCAAGGATATGCTTTATTCATATGTAAACATATACAAGCATTCTAATAAATAGTAGATCTTGGAGTGCTATACTATAAACAAGGCATTAAAAACCACCCACACATTTCTAAATAAAACCACTCCTTATCTAGTAAACTATATTTTCGAGAGACAGTTATTATCTTGTGAAATGAACAAGATGTAGATTGAAGCCTACCATTATCAAAACATTGTTGCTTGTGGTGTATCCGATAAAACACATACAAGTTTATCCAGTAAAACTGACAAACACTGTCTTCGCTTTTCATCTATCTATAGAAGTTTTGTTGGTTTGTTGTTTAACGCCGCACTCAACAATATTCCAGGTATATGGCGGCGGTCGGTATAATAATCAAATCTGGACCAGACAATCCAGTGATCAACTTCACAAGCATCGATCTACGCAACTGGGATACGATGACATGTATCAACCAAGTCAGCGAGCCTGACCACCCGATCCCGTTAGTCGCCTCTTAGGACAAGCATGAGTTGCTGAAGAACAATTATAACCCGGATCTTCACGGGTCCTATAAAAGTAGTTTCCGAGATTATACATAATATGTTATAACATCGATGTCCAGTACATCTTTATTTATATGAGATATGCCGACTTTATTTTTTAAAGGTTTATGTGATGTATGTGATTGCGAGTATTGACCATTTATATATTGACATTTAAAAGAGACATGAATTGATTTCATGGCTTATAGATACTGTACATACATGTGATTTTCCGGGAAAAGTATACAAAATACTTCCTAAACACTGTCAAACACGGCATCGTTCCTCAATTTTGTTCTCGCATTGACGTTGCCAAGTTTCTTCAGATTGTCTAGATGAAAATGCAAGGACACAATACATCATTGTATCCAAGATGTCCTCCTCGCTAGATCGGTACTTACGCTTGGACGTCTTACGAAATGGCACTTGGTACCTTTTTGTGACAGTGAGTGAGTGAGTTGGGTTTTACGCCGCCTTTAACAATGTTCCAGCAATATCAAGGCGGGGAACACCAGAAATGGGCTTCACACATTGTACCCATGTGGGGAATTGAACCCGGGCCTTCGGCTTTAACGCTTTAACCATTAGGCTACCTCACTGCCCCTTGTTGTGACAGGCTTGGGCACACCTACTCATTATCCCACCTCGCGTTTGCTGCATACCGAGAGTAACGGGAAAATCACTTCATGGTCAAGAAGATGAATACACTGTAAACAAAGGAATATGACAGACGCCTCTCCACTGTGACATCACAGCCCAAACTAGGTTGAGACTGGGATTAGGATATGCATTCGGGCAGGTTGTGGGATTTGAGCAGATGTATGATGCTCGTTACATAAAAAAAGTCACTGTTCTTGTGTGTCAATAGGTATACTTTGCTTGGCCAGTTAACATATCTTAAGAAGTTTATATTTGATATACTCATGCCAATAATGGCTGTCACCCCCTTCAATTTTTTTATTGGAGAGGGGGTGTGGAGTGTGGGTGTGGGGTGTGTGGGGTTGGGGTGGGGAGGGGTGACAACCATTATTGGCATGAGTATATATCTCCTTTGATAGTCTAAGAAAGATAGATATACATGACATATTATTTTTATAGTCACAGAGGCAGAGACGGTAATATGATTCACTCCCACGTATTGCAGTTCATCTGGTTTCAGAACGCCAAGACTGCTGGAGAGGACTAAGCCTTTCTTTCGCCATCAATCATCTGGTCATTCTCATGATCATGTTGTCGAACATTTACATTATATCACATTTGGTTCTCCTAATCACTGCATAATATCGACACCATAATTGCCATCATCGTCATTAATTGTCCCCGAACTGTCATTCTCTTCAGTACCCGTGTAGTTGTCGTACCTAGTACTATTGCCAGCACAACAACCTGAATCTACTGACTGACTGACTGAGTTTTGGTTTTACGTCGCTTTTAGCAATATTCCAGCAACATCACGGCGGGGGACACCAGAAATGGGCTTCACACATTGTACCCATGTGGGGATTCGAACCCGGGTCCTCGGCGTGACGAGCCAACGCTTTAACCACTAGGCTACCCCACCGCCCCACCTGAATCTACACTTACGTACACACAAATGTTCACACTATAGCAGCGACAATACAGCACCACTGTATCTGGGACACGTCATAGTGTTTTGTGTCATCCATCACATCTGACGTCCTTTCTGCAACAGCTGCGTGTATATGTCACACGTTGTCACCTCGCACTGGCGTCTAGCCACGATTGGGTTAGGCTGCCATATAGACTAACGCTTAGTCTCTGAATATATATAATTTTCATAGTAACAAATACACCCATTTAAATTAAAAAGGAGCCCCAATGAGATGGGAAATTCAGACCCAAACCTGAGGAAATCTAGAATTGCTTGATTTGGGCCTATGGCATTGGGGGGTTAGTTAGTAGGGGAAATAATGTGGTTCAGGGACTGTGAGACGGACTAGCTGCCATATTCCTGGTCCCGTTGTACAAAGCGATCTTAGCGCTACGATGATATTAACTTCTATACTTTAACATAGACGTACAATAGTTGTACCACTAACATTGCTTTATGCAACTGGTCCCGGGATAGTAGTGCACCAGGTGGGGCAAATATCACACACGACACATTTCCATACGAGCTTTATACCTCTAGAAACCTCTACCTCTAGAACAATTGTTTACAGGGGCAGTTAGTTACAAAGCGTGCCAATATAGATGATCTATACCTGACAAATCAGTGTTGTTTATGTACCCACTCATCAACTCGATTTCAAGTTTGTCATTAAATGTGGAGTGCATATATTTGTGCAGACGTGAAATACGATCTGTCATTTTGTACCTCTTGGAGAATGGTATGCCCTCAGATAATATCATATAAAATATGTTCAGTATAGTATTGGATGACTTCCCGTCATAATCAACATTCAAAGATTTGTATTGCTTGATATATATTAAGACGGGGCTGTTTTTAAAGGACACTCCCATTTTAATCTTTCAAAAACATTGTGTCCAGATATTCAAGCTGGCACTGTTTACAATATATGGAGTGCTGACACTTGTGTGACCATTCAGTATTTAGTTTGAACCCTTGGCATCATGTATTAATAACTTAAAACATTAGAATAAATTATGTCCTTTTGATTACGTCATCTGAAAGGGGCTGGGTAATGTCTCCAAAACAAGCTCTTTCAGTAAACATCATGGGGGGAGTCACTTTTACTAGCGATCGTAGTTTAAATTGCATTTTTATGCACTTTAATATCTACGTTTGATTCTAGAGGACTTCTGCCTATCTCAAACACACAAAATGTTTCTTGCATGTTTTGTTTCCTGAAGTTTTTGATGCATTTATTGCAGATTTTGCGTTTTTGGGGGGTACCAAGATAAAGAGTCAAACAAAATGGGGATCGTTAGTCTGGAACATGGTAAAAGCAATTTGCTTGAGGTTGACAGATAATATGTAGAAAAATAAAACATAAAAACAGCTGCATTTGTATAATTTGCTAGGTGAGGCCGACTACATTTCAGATAGGCGGAAGTACATCATTTTATAGGAAAATCACAAACGGAGAATAGAATTCTACTGTTATGAAAAGTTGTTTCAAAGTGTAACACAATTAGCAAGTTGCAAGTATTGATTTTTACAATTGTAAATGTATGAAATTAATATCTGAAAGCCTTTGAAAGAAACTGTTTTGGATATGTGTTCTTAAAATGATTAAATCGTGATATTTAAAAAAAAACAGTTTCAATTCTCCAAAGCACGATTATCACTGTATTCCAAGCTTCATGCACTGAACACTAAACCGCTGTTTAATTCTCCTTGTCCCATTGACAAGTACTTAAAATAACTGTGGAACGCTAGACATCGAGAAGACCAATACTGTTGAAACGTATATATGCAGAAAGATAACCCTTCTCTATATATCGCTAAAGCTTTAAACAATCCACAAAGAAAACAGACACATATTCGCAGAAAGTCAATAATTACATCTTTCTCACTTCGGTATTTCGCCATGGGTGGTATTTTGTCAACATCTCATCTTTAGAGAACTTCTAAATGGTGTTTCACCACCGGTGCATGGTAGTATCTGTTGTAGGACATAGAGAAGCACCTATACCAGGAACACGCCTGATTATGCGGTCTGTTTTCGTGTTATGTCAATACACCGTCGGTATTGTTTTCCCACTTTCAGCTTGAAGACACCAACACAACAGACTAACGAAGTCAAGTATGTTAATACATAAGTCTCTGTGTCTTCAGGCTTGCTGCGTATCGGGTTTAAAGGTTTGTTCTCAGACAACGGGATAACAGGCGCTGGAACGCGGAAGGGTAAAACGGCCGGCTTATATAACCAGATCGCTGTTTTGTGTGTGTTACTTAAATGTGATTACATCACAGCGTGTGAAGATCAGAATAGAACACAACATATATTATTAGATTAAAAGTTAATATCACGAAGCACGTTTCTAGAAAACATAGGTTGTAGCTACGCATAGGGTGCATATGTTGTAATCAACGTCCAATGAGAATATGTCACTCTGGAAATAATAATAATCCCTGCACATTACGGACTTACTTGCTATTTTTCTGCTCAATGTATTTCTGACTTAGATAATCGCGGCTGTAGGGTGTTCGTACCAGAGTGCAGTTCACTCATTTTATCCATCCACGACAATATATTTCAAAATGTTATTTTTACTCGACAATATGCATGTCTTGTTACGGATGATGACAGGAAGCAAATAATTTGTACACATGTATAACCGTACACTCAGGACAGGGTAATACGCCCACTCTGTCAGACCAGAACAAACACATGGATTTCTTTGCAACAAACATTTAAGACATACACATTTATTTTAATCTGGGCTTACCTGATCTTGTGATAAATAGAAATTTAGTGGATTATATAGTCTCTCTTATCAGTCATATTTACATTAGCATTTTACAAACGCTGTACTTTTAACAGATGGTACACCAAAGAGAATATTTACCAACAACTTGTGGCTGAATATAATTGTACAGATTATTTTGAAATTACGAAAAGTTATTTTCTGTATCTGTACCGAGTTTAAAATATAATTCTCTCGTTGAAACAGTTTAAGCTGGTGTAAGGTTGATATCAAATATTTCTCCATTATAAACAACCATAGGAATAGTAACAGCAATGACTGGGCTGATGGTCTTGGGAACTCCTTAAAGTGACAAATGACTGTATCCTGTATACTTCTTAAACTGAAGAAGAAAATGTCATTTACATTAAATGATGTATTGTGTATGGTCTTTACTTCAACTATTGTCGGGTTGTATTTAAGGATTTAAGGAACCGTCTTTACAACCTGTTTCACGTAAGCGTGCCTAGATTCTTGACAAATTACACAACACAACACACTGGTGATGCTATAGCTTAAATTCCATATGCACGTATCAAAGTGAAATTGACAGATTCATTCCATGTTCTCGGTGTTACGATGAAAGCTATTTCCAAGCACAATCACCGATCAATGTTTGTTAACACTGATGAATTTTGAACGAAAAAGTACTCAAATACGATCACTCCGCATAAAATATATGGCTGAAATGTGAGCCCAGTCATGTAAACCAAAACGAAAACCAATAACAAACATAACCGATTATTCAAGATTAGGATACAATCGTAAGAAAACATTTCCCATATGAGATGACTGTTATATAACTTGCATTGACATTTAGAAGTGTATCGTGTTTTCTTCAATAAAATGAAATAGGCAATCTGACTCATCAAGATCTACTCCTTGGAGACAGGGTGCTGATTTCGTACTCTTGTACTGAAGTAAATTGATTATGAAGGAAACATATTAATATTGAAAGTTTGCCATTTGAAAAATTGACGAGGTTCCAGGAATTTCGTGGTCATGCCTACGCCGAAGACATCGGATTTTCATATGCTATTAAGGTAAGACCTCATACAATAAGCAGGACTTTGATAGCTTTCGTTCCCTTTTTATGGCACGGCATTAAAGTAATTTAAGGTATCGCATGAAGTTTTTGTAAATTTCTTTCACTTTGACGAATGCAATACAATATCAAAGGTGCTTGGATGCTAGCAGCGTGACTCTATTTGGCATTAATCACAGTTACAATTGTCATTACCGGCTATTACACATCCTCCTATGAGTCTCTTTACGTAAATATCTGACGTGTATATCTCCGGAATGATAAATGACTTTCCATAGAGCGTCGACGGTTTTGTATATTGTTAGCTGTCTTGAAACTGTGCCGTGATAAAATATTGCAGGAATATCCGATATAGGGAGTTTGTTGTATGACTTATAAACCGACATTTTGTTTGATCTTGCACGCATGGAGCTTGAAAATATTTTCAAAAGAGATAGTTTTCAACCATAAAATTAGGCTCATCTACTTCAAAGACATGTCCTATTTTAGTGTTCCGATCTCTGCCTATGTCAATGACTACGTTGTAAAACCGGGGTAGTTATTGATTGCAATCAACTATAAATAATACAACGATGTGATTTCACGGTGGTGGCGACGAAAGTTCATTACGCCATGGCGAAATCGGTACAAGCACATTCTGAAAAAGAATTATCGATATTAACATTGTGATATAATTTAGCGTAAAAGATAATGATTTGTCATTGTCGTGTTCTGCAAGCTAGAATCATTCTGAGCGATAGTTGAGTTTTGCAACAAAATTGAAGACGATGACGTTATTACATCAGAGCTCTTTCTTTAAACTCAGTTTTTAATGTCGATCTTGTTTTTTCGACTATCCTGTCATCTCTATTCGCTGAGTTTGATGCAGTAGGTTGTCCGCCATCGTAGTAGTGACGTTCAGAGGGCATTACGGGACTTAGTGTGGTGTCAGTTGTGGATGCCATCCCCGTCCAGAAGCCACTGAGTATCTAATGGGGAGTGAATGTTGCTTCACAGGCCAATGACAAGGTTGCAACACAAGTCGATACTTTAAGAATTTAAGAAAGATTGTTAAGAGTATTCACTTCTGTAGACATATAACATATCCTAGATATGCACCCATGCCTTAAAACATTGAATCTGAACAAACTGAGATGAGATGCATAAAAAGACTCCGCGTGAAGAGATTACCTGGCGTTAGTTTGTGCTCTGTGGTCTCTCTCACTAGCTCTCATCCGCGCTCTCCCCCTCCCCTCTCTCTCCCCTCTCTCTCTCTCTTTCACTCTCTCTCTCTCTTTCTCTCCCTCTCTTTCTCTCTCTCTCTCTCCTCTCTCTCTCTCTCTCTCTCTCTTTCCTCTCTCTCTCTCCCTCTCTCTCTTCCTCTCCCCTCCTCTCATCTCTCATCTCTCTCTCTCCTCCCCTCTCCCTCTCTTTCTCTCTCTATCTCTTCTCTCTCTCTCCTCCCCTCTCTCTCTCTCTTTCTCTCTCTCTCTCTTTCTCTCTCTCTCTCTCCCTCCCCTCTCTCTCAGCTCTCTCTCTCTTTCTCTCTCTCCCCTCTCTCTCTGGCTTCTCTCTCTCTCTCTCCTCTCTCTCTCTCTCTTTCACTCTCTCTCTCTTTCTCTCTCTCCTCTCTCTTTCTCTCTCTCATCTCTCTCTCTCTCTCTCTTTAATATCTTTATATCTCTCCCTCTCTCTCTCATCATCTATCTTTATATCCCCTCATCTCTCCCTCTCTCTCTCATATATCTCTCTCCTCCATACCGTCTCTTTCATATCCTCGTATCCGAATATGACAGTATGGTATCTCTGCATATGGCATAGCGATATATACATGATATATATATGATATATAGCACATATATATACATACACATATATATATATATATATACACAGATATGTACATATATATATATATATATATATATATATATATATATATATGTATGTATATATGGAAAGATATATATATATATATATATATGTAATATATATATATATATATATATATATGTATATATATATATATGTAAATATATATGTAAAATATATATATATGTATGTAATAATTATATATATGTGTATGTATGACATGTTAGTATATATAAAGGTATATATGTGATATGTATATGTATATATGTATGTTGCATGGTCGTCTCTCTGATTTGCAGTCTCTGTTACCACTGCTCTCAAGATCAAACTCTCAGACCGTCACTCCTAGTTTTTCAACTCCTCTCTCCTCTCTCTCTCTCTCTCTCATAGTCCATCACGCTGTCATAGCGGGACTGTAACATGTTATTATACCCCTACACAGATTAAACAACGAGTTAATTGCATATGAGGTTTGTGGAGAGTTCAGTTATTAATTTCATACTGAGCACATATCAGTTAATCAAAGTCCCGAGCTCCAAAAGTGGCTTTGATAAAACGTTTAAGAAGAGCTTTACCGTCTTTATTAAGTTTTAATGATATTCTTGATTAATTCGCGGGGAACCGGAGCCATTAAAGGTCACATTAAATACACGACAGATGAACGCGGGAGCAGGGCAAAGCAACACAATGATGCTGAGTATAATTAAAGCCGTGTTGAAGTTCAAAACTAGAGTAAAATAGCATTTGGAGATCAGCTTCCCTAAAGATAATACTCTAATGTTTCTCTTGAGGGGGCACTCATGCAGGCTGTGTGGTCTCATATTATACAGTAACCTAACGCGGGAAGCCAAACCAACAATGGTTACTTCACATACACAGCAACCAGCAACCAGAGGAAGCGCGATATGTACCATACGACTAGAACAGTTAAGATATTTAAGTGTTTCTATAACTTAGTGACAAAAGAACGCTTCCTTCCTTGGTTAATTTCATGCACTTGACAGTGACAAAATTAACACTCTCGCCGTCCAGAAATTGATGACATTCTCTGACTTCCCTGACCAGTAGAGTTTAAATCCACATTGTAACTATGACGCACCTCCAATACGGTAACGTGTGGTTGGCAGGGTAGTGGCGGTGGTGTAGTTGGTGGAGTGGTTCTGTGGGAATAGCGATGCTGGATTTGTGGTGGTGGTGTTGGGGTGGTGCAGTGGTGGTGTAGTGGTGGCGTTGGGGTGCTGCAGTAGTGGTGTAGTAGTGGTGTTGGGGTGCTGCAGTGATGGTGTAGCAGTGGTGTTGGGGTGATGCAGTGGTGTTGGGGGTGATGCAGTGGTAGTGTAGCAGTGGTGTTGGGGTGCTGCAGTGATGGTGTAGCAGTGGTGTTGGGGTGATGCAGTGGTGATGTAGCAGTGGTGTTGGGGTGATGCAGTGGTGGTGTAGCAGTGGTGTTGGGGTGCTGCAGTGATGGTGTAACAGTGGTGGTGTTGGGGTGATGCAGTGATGGTGTAGCAGTGGTGTTGGGGTGCTGCAGAGATGGTGTAGCAGTGGTGTTGGGGTGCTGCAGTGAATGGTGCAGCAGTGGTGTGAGATGTTGCAGTGATGATGGTGTAGCAGTGGTGTTGGGGTGCTGCAGTGATGGTGTGGCAGTGGTGTTGGGATGATGCAGTGATGGTGTTGGGGTGTAGTGGTGTTGGGGGTGCTGCAGTGGTGATGCTGCGGTGATGGTGTAGCAGTGGTGTTGGGGTGCTGCAGTGATGGTGTAGCAGTGGTGTTGGGGTGATGCAGTGGTGTTGGGGGTGATGCAGTGATGGTGTAGCAGTGGTGTGGGTTGCTGCAGTGATGGTGTAGCAGTGGTGTTGGGGTGTGCAGTGCAGTGATGGTGTAGCAGTGGTGTTGGGGTGATGCAGTGTGGTGTGTAGTGTAGCAGAGTGGTGTTGGGGTGCTGCAGTGATGGTGTAGCAGTGGTGGTGGGGTTGCAGTGATGTGTAGCAGTGGTGTTGCAGTGATGGTGCAGCAGTGGTGTTGGGGTGCTGCAGTGATGGTGCAGTAGTGTTGGGGTGCTGCAGTGATGGTGTAGCAGTGGTGTTGGTGATGGTGCAGTGGTGGTGTTGGGGTGCTGCAGTGATGGTGTAGCAGTGGTGTTGGGGTGCTGCAGTGATGCAGTAGCAGGGTGTGCAGTGGTGTGCTGCAGTGATAGCAGTAGTGGTGTGTTGGGGTGATGCAGTGATGGTGTAGCAGTGGTGTGTTGGGCTGCAGTGATAGTGCAGCAGTGGTGTGTTGGGATGTTGCAGTGATGGTGTAGCAGCTGGGGTGTTGGTAGTAGTGTTGGGGTGCTGCAGTGATGGTGTTAGGGGTGCAGATGGTGTGGTGTGTTAGGATGATGCAGTGGTGGTGTAGCAGTGGTGTTAGGGTGCTGCAGTGATGGTGCAGCAGTGGTGTTGGGATGTTGCAGTGATGGTGTAGCAGTGGTGTTGGGGTGCTGCAGTGATGGTGTAGCAGTGGTGTTGGGATGATGCAGTGGTGGTGTTGGGGTGATGCAGTGATGGTGTAGCAGTGGTGTTGGGGTGCTGCAGTGATGGTGTAGCAGTGGTGTTGGGGTGCTGCAGTGATGGTGTAGCAGTGGTGCTCGGGTGCTGTAGCAGTGGTGTTAGGGTGCTGCAGTGGTGATGTAGCAGTGGTGTTGGGGTGCTGCAGTGATGGTGTAGTAGTGTTGGGGTGGTGCAGTAGTGATGTAGCTGTGGTGTTAGGGTGCTGCAGTGGTGATGTAGCAGTGGTGTTGGGGTGCTGCAGTGGTGATGTAGCAGTGGTGTTCGGGTGCTGTAGCAGTGGTGTTGGGGTGATGCAGTAGTGATGTAGCTGTGGTGTTAGGGTGCTGCAGTGGTGTTGGGGTGCTGCAGTGATGGTGTAGCAGTGGTGTTGGGGTGCTGCAGTGATGGTGTAGTGTGTAGTGGTGGTGCAGTAGTGATGTAGCTGTGGTGTTAGGGTGCTGCAGTGATGGTGTAGCAGTGGTGTTGGGATGATGCAGTGGTGGTGTTGGGGTGCTGCAGTGATGGTGTAGCAGTGGTGTTGGGGTGCTGCAGTGATGGTGTAGCAGTGGTGTTGGGGTGCTGCAGTGATGGTGTAGCAGTGGTGCTCGGGTGCTGTAGTAGTGGTGTTAGGGTGCTGCAGTGGTGATGTAGCAGTGGTGTTGGGGTGCTGCAGTGATGGTGTAGCAGTGGTGTTGGGGTGCTGCAGTGATGGTGTAGTAGTGTTGGGGTGGTGCAGTAGTGATGTAGCTGTGGTGTTAGGGTGCTGCAGTGGTGATGTAGCAGTGGTGTTGGGGTGCTGCAGTGGTGAGTGTGCAGTGGTGTGTTCGGAGTGCTGTAGCAGTGGTGTTGGGGTGATGCAGTAGTGATGTAGCTGTGGTGTTGGGGTGCTGCAGTGATGGTGTAGCAGTGGTGGTGTTGGGAGTGCTGCAGTGATGGTGTAGTAGTGGTGTTGGTGGTGCAGCAGTGATGTAACAGCAGTGGTGTTAGGTGCTGCAGTGGTGGTGTAGCAGTGGTGTTGGGGTGCTGCAGTGATGGTGTAGCAGTGGTGTTGCAGTAGTGGGTTGGGGGGTGCTGCAGTGATGGTGTAGCAGTGGTGTTGGGATGATGCAGTGGTGGTGTTGGGGTGATGCAGTGATGGTGTAGCAGTGGTGTTGGGATGCTGCAGTGATGGTGTAGCAGTGGTGTTGGGGTGCTGCAGTGATGGTGCAGCAGTGGTGTTGGGATGTTGCAGTGATGGTGTAGCAGTGGTGTTGGGGTGCTGCAGTGATGGTGTAGCAGTGGTGTTGGGATGATGCAGTGGTGGTGTTGGGGTGATGCAGTGATGGTGTAGCAGTGGTGTTGGGGTGCTGCAGTGATGGTGTAGCAGTGGTGTTGGGGTGCTGCAGTGATGGTGTAGCAGTGGTGTTCGGAGTGCTGCTGCAGTGGTGTTGGTGATAAGTAGTGATGTAGCTGTGGTGTTAGGGTGCTGCAGTGGTGATGTAGCAGTGGTGTTGGGGTGCTGCAGTGATGGTGTAGTAGTGTTGGGGTGGTGCAGTAGTGATGTAGCTGTGGTGTTAGGGTGCTGCAGTGGTGATGTAGCAGTGGTGTTGGGGTGCTGCAGTGGTGATGTAGCAGTGGTGTTGGGGTGCTGCAGTGATGGTGTAGCAGTGGTGTTGGGGTGCTGCAGTGGTGATGTAGCTGTGGTGTTATGGTTCTGCAATGGTTATGACGCAGTGGTGTTGGGGTGGTGCAGTGCTGATGTGGTGTAGCAGTGGTGTTGTGGTGTAGCAGTGGTGTTAGGGCGCTGCAGTGGAGGTGACGCAGTGTGGTGTAAGGTGCTCCAGTGGTGGTGTAGCAGTGGTGTTGAGGTGCTGCAGTGATGGTGTAGCAGTGGTGTTGGGGTGCTGCAGTGATGGTGTAGCAGTGGTGTTCGGGTGCTGTAGCAGTGGTGTTGGGGTGATGCAGTAGTGATGTAGCTGTGGTGTTAGGGTGCTGCAGTGGTGATGTAGCAGTGGTGTTGGGGTGCTGCAGTGATGGTGTAGCAGTGGTGTTGGGGTGCTGCAGTGATGGTGTAGTAGTAGTGTTGGGGTGGTGCAGTAGTGATGTAGCTGTGGTGTTAGGGTGCTGCAGTGGTGATGTAGCAGTGGTGTTGGGGTGCTGCAGTGGTGGTGTAGCAGTGGTGTTGGGGTGCTGCAGTGATGGTGTAGCAGTGGTGTTTGGGTGCTGCAGTGGTGATGTAGCTGTGGTGTTATGGTTCTGCAATGGTTATGACGCAGTGGTGTTGGGGTGGTGCAGTGCTGATGTGGTGTAGCAGTGGTGTTGTGGTGTAGCAGTGGTGTTAGGGTGCTGCAGTGGAGGTGACGCAGTGGTGTTAGGGTGCTCCAGTGGTGGTGTAGCAGTGGTGTTGAGGTGCTGCAGTTGTGGTTTAGCAGTGGTGTTAGGGTGCTGCAGTGATGGTGTTGTGTAGCAGTGGTGTTGGGTTGTAGCAGTTGTGTTAGGGTGCTTCAGTGGTGGTGACGCAGTGGTGTTGGGGTGCTGCGGTGGTGATGCAGCAGTGGCTTTGGGTGCTGCAGTGGTGATGTGGTGTAACAGTGGTGTTGTGGTGTAGCAGTGGTGTTGGGGTGCTGTAGTGATGGTGTAGCAGTGGTGTTGGGGTGCTGTAGTGATGGTGTAGCAGTGGTGTTGTGGTGTAGCAGTGGTGTTGGGGTGCTGTAGTGATGGTGTAGCAGTGGTGTTGGGGTGCTGCAGTTGTGTTGGGGAGTTGTTGTGGTGTTGCAGTTTCTGTTGGGGTGGTGTTGCGGTGCTGCAGTGCTAGTCTAGCAGTGGTGTAGTTATGCTATAGTGTTGGTGTAGCAGTAGTTCTGTAACTAGTGGTATTTTACTTGTGTTGTGTTGTGTTGTGTTGTGGTGGTGGTGGTGGTGCGATGTTGTAGCAGTGGTTTAGAAATGGTGGTGCAGTTGTGTTATGTAAATACTTTTGACTGGTTGATGAATTCTCAAATTAAAGCTATTTGGTTATCTTGCAGATTGTGGGTCGGCAATATTGATAGTGACAATGACCAATTATAGCTGTAATCCTTAGGGACTGGGGTTCCCATCAGTTGTCGTTGAAGGCGACGGTATAAGTCGAGGTAGCCAGGCTCTGTGTCGTCATGCATTAACTTCATTAAGGCGGCTCGGGCGTTGACGGTAATATCAACCACTCGTTTAACTTTCAGCTGATTCCGTAACGTAAGCCAAGGTGATATACCAATAATGTTGCGGACAGCGGGGGAAATCAATACACCATAAACAAACAAGCGTTATAGGTATAGTAGGGATAATAATGTGGTTCATGGACTGTGAGACAGTCTAACGGCATAGTTGCAGTGCCAGTAGCAGAGATAGTGACAAGGAGGATAGATACTTGACCAATCATATAGTCTAACGTCGCACTCAAAATGATCTATTTCCATTTCGTTCCCCGAACGTTTCAGGTTTCTGATGGTCCGTACAGGCGCCATCAATACTGCCTACAGGTGATTGACCCAATCCCTTTGCTTGCTTCTTCCGTTATTTTTTTTCCATTCCCTTAAGTCAGCGTGTTACCAAGTTACTCCGATGCTTCGGTGCGAGTTCACACTATTGAGGACTTCAATGAAACTAGTTACTAGTAGTTAGTTTCGTTACACCGGATCCTATCGACCTGGGTTGTTCGGGAGATTGAGCTCCAGGTACATGTGTCACCGCTTCGTGATTGGCTGTGCTTTCATGTCTGTCAACCTACATGTACTTTCAGTTAATACCGCACTACACGGTGCATACCTACGTGCTTGCAAAAGATCCTCCATCGTGTGTCACAGTACTAACCTGTACCACGATACTATATTATGGAAAGGTTTCTTCTTATGTCCAGATACTACCACGGTATTACCCCATATCACAATACTACTCTATGCCACGGAACCATCTATGACACGGTAACAGTCTATGTCAAGATACATGTACTAAGATATGCCACGGTACCAAATATGTAACTATACTGCCCTATGTCACGACACCAACTATATCACCTTACTTTACTATGACGGTACCCAAAATGTCACGCTACAGCACTGTGTCACAATACTACCCTATGCCGAGGTACCTGCTATGTGACGTAACTATACTGTCACGGTACCAAAAACGTCACGTTACTACACTATGTCACAATACTACCCTTTGCCACGGTACCAACTATGTCACGTTGCTACACAGAAACGATTCCACACGATGTTACAGTACGCAAAAGTCACGTTACTATACTGTCACAGTACAACCCTTTGTCACGGTACCAACTTTGTAGCCACACTACCCTATGGCGCGATTTCCCAATTTTCAGCATATTTGATCATAATGTGGTCATACGTCATACTATCATCCCATTTAAGTCACTACTCCATGTCGTCATATTGCACTCTGTCACAGTGAAGGCATATATGACAACGTTGATGCAATCAGTACTGCGATAAGGTGAGAATATTATCTAAGCTGTGTAAAAAGGCCGCGCTGAGGTCTGTGCACAATAACGTACCAAATGAAACCTGCCAGTAGTAATCTCCTCATGTACTCCCCTCGCAACAGAGGTATGGAAAAGACACACACCATCCTCTATCGCCATCAGATAAAAGTGCAGCCATTGATGTCTTTCATTCCTAAGTTTGAATCCCTGGAGTCCTCTCGGCATCATTGTATCAGCATTGATCTAGCGCTACGGAACATGTAGATTAGTCTGTTCTCGTTCCTCTTTCAATGTAGAAATGCAGTTATCATTAAACTCCACCCACAGGGATGCATCTCGCCCTCGTCAAAAAGACTGTCTGAGCTCCGTCCCACGTTGAAGCACCCTCCAACGTGTATGACCCCCGGGAATCCTATTACTGTTTTCATATAGACTGGGAGATGTTCTGGGGCATCCCAACTGCTGCATTGAACAAAGACACAGGTTTAAAGACTCCAAATTGTCAATATCCTTGACCCGGTGGTTTGTTAAGTAGAAGTAAGGAGATTGGTAATGGAAAAACAAGAACCCGTTTGACTGTATGCAAGGACTTACGTTGTCGTCGGTTTTCTTCGATGTACCATTGTTGTCTCACAATATGAAGCCTGCTCCTTTTTGGAAAAACTGCTTATAGTCAGTCGTATAAGCACGTCATTATCTTTCATATTTTGTGTAAGTCTTATCGTTGATAAAATGTCTGGATGATATCGAAACGACAGTCTAGACACATTTTTCTCAAATGTATACCGTTATCAAAACATCTTTTAGATCGACCTGGACATTCCTAGAATTCCCGCCAATTCCTATTGATGGAAAGTCGTCTGGGATTTTGTTTCGCATTGTTAAATCATACTTTTGCAATTGCAAATCTCGAATTACAGTTCTGGATGCTCTTTGCTGCCAATGTATGAAGTCCTTTTAGGATTGACAATAAAGAAATAATGTTTAGCGTTTTGAGATTTGCGACTTAATATGATGCCATTGAGACAAGATACGCCGAAAGACATTTAAATTGAGTCATCCACGATCTGAGCGTCGTGTTCTGTTAAAAAAGCAGAAAAATTCAAATCCAGAAAAGATTAAAGCTAATCCAGATGTGTAGATGCTTCGTCTTATTTTCTAACTTTGATTTTGTCGGTTTAATGTTTATACGCCAGTCTTTTACAAAGCTATTTGAAGATAAACTTCATCTCAAATATTTTATTCATAAACCAAACTGCTAAATATAAGAAACAGAAACACATATCTCAAAGTATTGATAAAAAAAAAATAGAGTGGACGAATATAGCTTTAAAAGGTTACTGGAAGCGATATCTGGAACATATTTATAAAGTGTAGTGAAGAAGTCAGAAACAGGAAGAGGAATGACACCCAGACCGACGTATGAGACTACGTAAGAGTCTGAGACAGTTGTCTCGGGAGTCGTACTGGATGCGAGTCAGTATCTGTGACGATGCAGTAGGATCAGCATTGTTAGCGACAGGAGTAATGCATAGGCAAAGTAACCACGAGCGCTTCCGATGTGTTCGACGTCCTTCCTACGTTACACTAGCTGAGGAGGATGAGTCGTAACTGGTATTGTCTATGATTCACCATTATGGAAATGTGGTTTTCTGCGTCAATGCTGGTGATAAAAAAGGTACTGTGGTTTGAACTTATGTCTCAACAGTGATACACAGCACTCATTCCATTGCTTATTCGTGAATCTTGGATAGTGCCGGTTGCCAGTCGGTCGCCAGAAATAGAACTTTGATTGCCCCAAAACAATCAGTTCCTATAAGTCTTGTATAAATTCATATATCGCCGACTTTATCCTGTTCCATATCATGTCAGTCGTTAGCTAGACACAACAGCCTCAGTTTTCAGGAAAAATTAGACACCGATTAAAGAGCGCACAGTATGTAGGACACTTTGGAATACCGCGCTTAAGCCTTTGAGTGTGAAGCAAGTGAATGCTGCGTAACGCCATAGTCAGGTGCATTGTACTTCTAGTCTCACAGTCTGACCACCTGATACCCCTAGTCGGCTGATGCACGAGCGACTGATTACCTTATCCAAACAATGGAAGTTCAGTGCAAAGAGCACTCACATAATAGTTTCTTTTCTTTTTTGACACCGATTTGCATACGTCAGTCGTCGTTTATGGCGCCGCTATTTGTTGTGTAGAGTTGCGTCCCTTTGGAACGCCAGAATTCCATGATGGCTTGTTCGAATCTCTGTTGGCCCCGATTATGTTTCTAGGTTTTCAGCACCATAGCGTTCGTGGGTTACCCAACAATGTTGAATATCTGAGACTTGACATTTTTTCATGTTTTCCTCCTACAAACTGCTTACATGCCGTGATGAAATCAATGTAGGATGATCCCCAGTTGCGATCCTTGGTATCGTTCTACAATGTGTTAAGCAAAATCCTTGCTTATTTTATCTCTCTGCATAAAGGTTTGGTGATATTTAGAAATCCGTATCTAAAACAATATGTACTGGAATCTGGAATAGCTTTAAATAAATGTTTCTGTTTGGCAGCAGAAGTCAAACGGATTAAGAGCTTTACTTAAGGTGTCTCTCCTTGTCTCGTATCCCCCTTCTTCAATTACTACACAACCTTCACTCAAACAACACTGCTCTAACATTTGTAGAAGTTTTAAAGAAGTTTTTTTTTCATTGGGGATTTGTTCCATTGTTCCCATATGCCTAAAGTTCACAACATGCACGCCACAGCCAAACTAATACGCTTGTGGATATTCTCGTGGGACGCGGGTAGGACGCTCACCTGAACTCACGGTCGAAATGTGGTATTTTCTTGGATGTTTAGTGGCCGACTGGTCGACGTTTGGAGCAGAAAACGCTCGTTGAAGTAATGAAGGTCGTGACCAAACGATCTCTCGAGATCTTGTAACTGAAAACGAGACTTCAATAACACGGAAGGAGAGTTCCGTGCTTGCGAGAAGTAATCTCGGAACAGATACCCGAAGTCCATATGTGACCAGCAAACAACACCTGCAGATGCACAATGTGCCTTTTACCTATATACACATACCTCACACATTAAGAAGCTTCCGTTTCCCCGTAGCTCTTATTCGTTCTCCATGCAAGAAAACATCGTCGTGAGGCCTACTGACTAAATAGTTTGGCTCTGCTTGCAACCTGTTCGGCATCCAGATATTCTAACCCGATAAAAAGACCAAAAAGCTAGGGAAACATGGCAATGTTGGAATGTTAAATGAATGTTATTGTGACTGCACTAAATATTTGTTATGAATATAAGACGTCAACGCTGGAGAATAATTAGTCTCAAACATCTGCCGAAACTGGTTCTGCTGGGCGTAAAAGACAAAATAACGATCAATGATGTCATCAGATGTTCCATATTATACATCAAGCTGTCATCTTCTCCCTCATCTGTCAGTTTTGTTTTGAAGGATCCAACAGGAACCAACTCTTACTGTCGTGAACTTTGAGAACCAAATGTTTTACTTTCATTTAAATGCCTTACTTTCTAAAACTGGATCAGAATTGGTCGTGTTGTTGTTTCGTATGTATTGTTGTCTGTAAACTAATAACTACAATGTATGTACTGACTACAAACATTAAGGGAACTGATGATCGCGAAGGTGTAATGATGAATGATTAAATCAGTTTCGGTCGTGTATATCAATATCTAGATGTGTGATAATGATAATAAGGGTATATGAATTGCGCTAGTTCCACATTACTGGTTGACTTGCTCAAAGCGGATCAGAGCATATATACAAAAGATAGACAACAGTAAGGCGTGTAACGTCGGAAGTGGTAGCGTCGGAAGAGGTATGTTTTTGCCCAGATTTAAACACAGATACCGTAGGTGTACACTTGAGGTTAAATGGGAGAGAGTGTGTCTATGGATGTTGAGCCTACGCTCATGGCACCTTGATGACACACTGTTGATTAACCTGCCTACGGATACTCTTGATACTGCCTACCAATCCACCTGAAGACCTACCCAGTTTTCTGCCATATCTAGGAATCGGAGCCAAAACACTGATTCTTCTGTAAGCGTTGCGTAACGCTATTGCCGAACAGCCGTCCTTGGTGCTGCTTTGCCCACTGTGTCACACCCTCGTCAGGACGCCTTGCTTTCAGGAGCCGTTATATTTGACGTAGTCGCTGAGATTCACCTTCCTGTGATTGTACGGAAGTCTCTATCGATAATAGGAGCAGATCTGAATCCACTGCGTAGTCAGTTGATATAATGAAACGATCCTGTCGAGGAGGCGTATATTTAGACCTGCACTGGTCTCATTGCAACCCCCGGGACAGTGGGAGAGTCTAGTGGATAAAACCATCATCATGACGGTTCGATTCTCCCCATTGGTACAAAGCCTGAAGCCCATCTCTGGTGTCCCCCGCCGTGCTGCTGCTGGTGGAATATTGCGAAAAGCAGCGAAAAGCCATACCCCCTCACTCACCTAGTGGTGCCCTAACCTTCTGTATTTGCCCTGCAGCCGAGATATTATTCCTATCGATTTGTCAAACATTCACCCATCCCTTGTATCGTCCCTGCAATTGCAGGGGCGGTGGGGTAGCCTAGTGGCTAAAGCGTTCGCTCGTCACGCCGAAGAACCAGGTTCGTTTCCCGACATGGGTACAATGTGTGAAGCCCATATCCCGTGTCCCCGCCGTGATATCGAAATATTGCTAAAAGCGGCGTAAAACCATACTCACTCACTCGTTCACCCTACAATTGTGCCATTTTGTCTGTACATGCAGCATCGGATGCATATGTAAGCGATTGCACAGCTTAATTCTAACATATGAGTTTTCTTTGGCGCACACACTTTGGCTTGTGGGTGCACGAGAATCGCGTGCTCTTCATGCATGATATGAAATTCCATTGTGATTAGATGTTGCTTTATGATGGTATGGTATGCTTTATGATGGTATTTAAGTTTACACGTCAACGCCAACTACATCCAGATCATCAGTTCCCTTATTTTTTATCTTTAGTATAATTACTGAAAGCCACTGCTTATCAGTTTTTGTATATTTAGTCTGCTTTAAGTCGATGTGTTTTGGAGGAAATGACAGCTTTCATTCTTCCGTCCTGGATGTTATGAGAGAGCTTAACATTCATCATCAATAAATAAAACCATCACAAGAACGTGGAGGCAAGTTATACTGCCGCAACTGTTTACACAGTGGTAAAGGACTCCTGAATATTCACTGCCTTCTTTTTCTGACGTGTCTACGAACCCCAGACGATTCTAGGAGTACAACTTCTCGACGATGTGACTCCTTAATGATTTTATAAACTGATGGTATTGATTTCTTAGTCTGTCACTCCCTGCTCATTGTGGCGTATCGAATTTCCGTCGAATAAGTTTCGATCTTGTCAGTTTTGTTTCTCTAGGTCTGATTAACATCGTGAGTTTCACGATTTGATGAGTGATTATCGCCACTTAATTATCCGACTTCTATCACGTTTGCTGGAGTCTTTGGAACGGTTTAGTGGGTAACTGTCAGACATGGCTATTGATAACAACAACTCACCTCTGGCCCCGTTGCTGTAGGGATTTAACGGGTTAGTTTCAGGCGGTTTGGGCGTTCGTTCCAGACATATTTTTGCATTCCTTCCAGATTAATATACCGACCTGGCGAGACTGGAATCGTCACTATTCATATCGAAGTAAATATCTGTGCTTATGTTATGAATGATTAAGTGAGTTTAGTTTTTACACCGCTTTTGGCAATATTCCCGCAATATCACTGCAGTGTCACCAGAAATGGGCTTCACACATTGTACCCATCTGGGGAATCGAGCCTAGGTCTTCGGAGTGACGAGCGAACACTTTAACCACTAGGCTATCCCACAGTCCGTATTTCAAGTAGCTTGTGACGAGACTTAATTCCGCCCCTGCGTATATAGCATCTGCTGATGTTGAGAAAAAAGGGAGCAAACACATTTTCAGTTTTCTACAAGTTGCGTTTCATTTCATCCTGGAAACAGGGAAAAAGTAACAGTCGGTCCTTCAAGTCCCGAATGGATCATTTGAGTAACGGTATATGATTTTCAGTGGTCATGTAGATCTAGTTACAAGAGTATACAAACTGACATCCGCCCACAGTGATTGTACCCTAGTTGAGATTGGGAAGTGTATTGTGGTCTCCCCGTGGTCGTTAGAAGTATACAAGTAACGCAGTATAATCGATAGGGGCGACTTGAGTGGGGGGTCAGGCTCATTGACTTGCCTGTTGCGTGTAGTTATACCTCAATGGAGGGGGTCATTGGGCTTAATATATAGGCTGGAATGTATGGCCGTTGAGATCTTGATGAATTTCTGGCTTAAAAAGTGAACTCAAACATCCCGAACATTAAACAGTATTTGCGCATGGAGTATACCGCAACCTACTTCCTTCCACCTGAACATCTACTGATGGGTAGGATTTGAGTGTTCCATGGGCGCAACCTCTTGTACATGTACGTACGTGGATACAAATGTTGGTATTGTGTTCATAGCTTTGCTCTCTCCCTCCCTCCTTCTCTCCCTCACTCCTCTCTCTCCCTTTGTCTCTCTCTCCCTCCCTCCTTCTCTCCCTCCCTCCTTCTCTCCCTCCCTATGTCTCTCTCTCCTCTGTCTCTCTCTCCCTCCCTCCTCTCCCTGTCTCTCTCTCTCCCTCCTCTCTCTCTCTCTCTCTCCCTCTCTCTCCTGTCTCTCCCTCTCCTCCTCTCCTCCTCTCTCTCTCTCTCTCTCCCTCTCTCCCTCCCTCCCTCTCTCTTCTCTCTCTCCCTGTATCTCTCCCTCCCTCCTCTCTCTCTCTCTCCCCTCTCTCTCTCTGTGATATGATCATGTAGACGTTGACGCAAGCAACGACATTTTATATAATCAATTAGTAACATACATAATGTTGATCTCAGTAGATAGCTATCACTGTGTCCGTTCATCTCACCAGCTACTGCTATATAACTCTCAGATTGAAAGACATTCGCATGTCTAAAAAGCCCAAACTGTTGTCTCAGGTTTTGGCTAAGAAACTCTAATTGTTTCCACCCAGGCTTTACATTTTAATTTTAGATTGTTCAATTGTTTCCAAAAGGCCGAGCCGAAGCGCAGTTTTATCGTAAATATATGTTTGGAAGGTTCGTTTCAGGAACTTGAAAATATCCCGATAGATTATCTTTATGCTCGCAGTCTCCACGAAGGTGGTAAGCCAGTATAGACCTAAACTGGAGCTTAGGTGCCGCAAGTAATCGGTGTCGATATACTTTTATCGTCGGATGATATGAAGCATAGATAAGCGACGCCATTATATAACCATTAAGTCAAATCTGATCAGGCAAAGCATTACTTGAAGAAGTTAAATATATCGCTCTGTAATGACGCGAAATAGAGCAATTGAAATAATGATTTTAAAATTAAAACCTTTTACATAAACATATTATCTTAGGGATATGTGATTTTCCTATGAAGCACATGGTGACCTAATTATATTCCCAGTTGTTCAGTGTTGATCATATATCAAACGCTTTACTATCCATGAGCGATGCTGATAAAGAACCCGATTCCCAAGCTAGTCTACTCATTGCATTGCAGGATATCCGAAGATAGATTTTGTCAAGAGGATTTCTGTGTTGTTTTCAATGTGATTGTTTGAAATCTGAGCGCAATCGAAGTCAGTGTGTTAGCTGCTGTTCTTTGCTTATTTCTTCTAGTGTGTTATTGGCTGACACTTCAAACAAAGCGTTTCTTCCAACCAATCTATACTCTCAGTTAAAAATACGTTCACGTTGAGTGTTCCAGCTTTCCTCTTGCCTTGTTTCTTTCTTCCGTTGTTGTGAGTCACTTCAAGTCCAATACAATTTGTGCCTTTTGCAAATTATCGAAGATTATTGCAGTCGTCAACTTCTTTTGGATGTCCTACCTTACAAAAGACAAGTTTGAATACAGTCAGTTGCACTGAATTAAGTCTCGTCTCAAGCTACTTGAAATACGGACGGTGGGGTAGTCTAGTGGTTAAAGCGTTCGCTCGTCATGCTTGAATACCCGGGTTCGATTTCCCACATGGGTGCATTATGTGAAGCCCATTTCTGGTGTCTCCCGCCATGATATTGCTGGAATATTGCTAAAAGCGACGTAAAACTAAACTCACTCACTCACTACTTGACATACGGTGAACCGTTAATATACGTACATGTACACGATAGTATATAACTGGTATTAGAAAATTGACCAAGTAAATCCTAGATGGTATCAGATATTTATTCTAATGGAGTGTGCGGCTGAACATGATACGGTTTGTGGTTTGCTGGGCATATTGCGCTCAGTTATGTTGGATGAATAGCTCGTCTCTGTGGAAGGGGCGGTGGGGTAGCCTAATGGTTAAAGCGTTGGCTCGTCACGCCGAAGACCCGGGTTCGAATCCCCACATGGGTAAAATGTGTGAAGCCCATTTCTGGTGTCCCCTCCGTGATGTTGCTGGAATATTGCTAATAGCGGCGTAAAACCAACCTCAGTCAGTCAGTCGTCTCTGTGGAAGTAGGGAAAAAGTAAGATTAGGCGCCGTGAAGCTTTGGCGTTAGAAGTGGCTTGTCAATAATGACTTTGGTTCGACTCTGTATGAGAACAGAAAGCCCATTCTTAATCTCCTCTGTCTTAGTATACCCAGTGTGTCCATTGCTATAAGTAAAACCTTCACACAGTAAGGGTCTTAAAAAGTTTTCTTAAATCAGGTACATTACATGTAATCTAGGAGTATTAGAGCCACAGACTAAACGATTTGAAGATCTACGTAGATAATACGTACGGCCTCGATAACGATACGCATGATTATAATAGCATAAAGGAGATGAAAGTATCTTCTACGTAAATGTTTGCTTAATCTACGTATATTAGAAAAACAGTCTAGACTGTGGTACTAGCATGCTTCCAATAATATATCTTGCTCAGATGGGTTTTATTTCACACTTTTACATCGTGCGAACTATTTCTGATGAATTTCTTGAAAGCAACCAAGCTGAAACAATTTGATATTGATAGGTTTCATATAATGAAGTTCTTGAAAGGCAAACAAAGATGGACAAACATGAATACATGACACGTTTTTTATGGATAACATTTCTGGATAATATTTTTTATTCTTTATACGACGTTTAAAAAACGTTGTTATCCAGAAAAAGCTTGTCATGTATTCATCATAATTATAATGAAACCTGAAATATGCATCAATTCACAAATAACCTGATAACTTTTCTGACAAATCAGCATCACTATAATTACCTTTGTACACTCATATACTGTTTCTCGAAGTTATTCATCATAAACTGTGAAATATCTGCACAAGGCTGGTTAAAAACTCCATTTGATATGATATAAACAGTCAGCGCGCCAAAAAATACCTAGCCTTGACTATCCCCCAAATTCCCCCCAGATTTCATAAGGTGTATTGGACAAAATAATTGTGAAAATAATATGAATGGCCCAATTGTAACAAATGCTATTTGATGACAAATGGTGTAATGAAGTTGAGTGGACCTATTCTCCTATTCGTCTGGCTCGTTGTACTTAAGAGTGTTTCTGCCTTGTGTTGCAGTCAGATTAAATACTTCTGTCTGCAGAGGTCCGACATCGCTGGTTTCAGGAAATGTTTGTAAGGCTTCGGGAAACGACCTAAGATCTACGATCATCCTCAGTCAATGTTTTGTCAGTAAAGACTGGAAAAACATCAGAGCCAAGATCACTTTATGTGAGATCAGGTCTGTGATTAGAACCTAGCCGCTGGTGATATGCACTAAGAAGACTTTCTCTTATACAAAAGGCTTCAATACCATCACAACTATCACATGTAAGTTCTCAAGCTATTCCAGAGTTGTTCCAGCTCTGCTCTCTCTTTATATAAGGGGAAATTGGCAATGAAGAGCAGGCATAATACCATCCAAACTGGCAGTGAAGGACCTATAGCTAGCTTAAGACTGTCTACAACAGCGACAAATATGTACAGCATTCACACAATGACATTCAGACCAAAAACCCAAAATGGTGGGAATACGCGCCAAGTGTAATTACAGTAATTGAGATAATTTGGAGTTCTTTGACTCCCAACCGAGACGTATTTTAATTTGGGAATGTTAGCCACGCTAAAGGGATCATGCGAACGTTCATACTGTGGAGATAATCATTGTAGATATAAAATATTTACCCAACTACAAATCGAAATGTATTTTGTACGCCGGGACGGAGCACGGTAGACAATCCTCTAAACCCACATCAACATACCGACTTCAAAGCCTTTGTGGGGTCGGTCAGCCACTCCGGCTGGTAAAGGCGACCAGACAGTATAGATGAGAAAGCCTTGTTCCTCTGCAAGGATCGAATCATCATACTGATGTTAGTATTGATGTAGATCTGACGCCAAAATTTAAGCGTGATCAAGGTGCTCCCATCTTTACATTAACAAAGGCGAGTAAATACAATTGATTTATGGGGGACGTGTTTGGGAATCTTGACTTCAGGAGTGTTGTTGTGGGGTAATTATTCACAAGGTTCGGGTAAGCCGTCAAGACGGAGGCGACGTGTCTCTTACACTCGGAGTTATCGTTAAAGTAGCTTTAGCGGTCCAAGGTCGACTGTCTCCAAGAGCTTATGTCATACTGGAAACTTTGACTATGTCTGGCACCGTAATACGATTCAAATCGGTTCATGGTGTCCAATTCCTATTTGGTTAATATTTCATAAAGAGGTGTAATCATTCACAAAGTTCCAGCCAGGACGGAGGCCCGCTTATCCTTAAACTCGGAGCTGAAGTAAAGTCTCCTTGAAATAGCTGAGGTTCCCAGAGCCACAAGTTCTAGAAGGCCATTGTCATGACGTTATCCTAGATTACCCTTAGCGTCTATCCTATGCTTGGATTATTTTTGTTTCGCTTCTTTGATGTTTAACGCTGGCAATATACCATCGGTCTGTGAATGATCATTCATTCCAGTGATCAACATCATGAGCATCGATACTTGGGATACATGTATCAACCAAGTCAGCGAGCAACCTCCTACTACAAGCTTGGGTTGCTGAAGGCCCTTCACGGGCACTTTGATTGTGCGTGGATTCATATTTGTTTATTGTGTCCGAATCGTATTGACTATCATATATTGCACCAAATGTTTGCGAAGCACCCTCTCAGATTCGATTTGATTATGAGGACTAGTGTTTTCAGAAGAACATCGAACACTTAATTAAAACCAGCTTACTTGTATTAAGAATTAAGAAGCAGAGCAGTAACAATGTGTAGAGGTCAGTGGTTGTAAGTTTCGTTTCTGCATTGATTGATCAGGAATTCCGAAGAAGCCCCTAAGTAGTAGATGCTCTTAAAGAAAATCAGGCGGTCAAGTTTGGTGGTCATGATACTCCCATGGCGTGTAACAATGATGAAGCTTCCAGTCGCTCGGTTACTCGGATCCAGGCCGATATTATATTGCACGATTATTGCCTACTGCTTCACAAAGTTCCGGTTCGACTTGATCTTTTACAACCCCTGCTTGTTGTACGAGGCAACTAACCGGTCGGGTGGTGAGGCTCGCTCTTGGGCTTGAGTAATGCAGGTCATCCCATCCCAGTTGCGTACATCGATGTTTATGATATCAATCACGGGATTGTCTGATTCAGACTCAATTATTTACCTTTGCAACAGAAAAACAGAAATTAATATGCTGTGTACACAAGTTTTCCATCATAGGAACAATTATTTTTCCAACGCCATTCGTGTCCTTCGGCAGAAACAAATATGCCATTGTACAAATCTTAAGAGGAATGTTCGGACAGATGAAAGAATGAAAAGCGTGAAATATGTATTATTGCAAGTCAGTGAGTCACTCGGGATTCTCTTTCTACTCTGGCCTACTGTTGATATGTGTTTATTCCTAAAACATGTTTCGGCGATATGAATAAGGAGAGTCTTCCTATTTTCATTTTACTTCACCTTTGTTACATTTTGACTGAGGGATTCCGTGGACCAAGTAATAAAATAAACTATCACATATTGGGATGTCCGTGAAACTGTGAATTACTGATGGACATCCAAGTGGAAAATGTTGTTACCAGACTTTATGGCTTTGTCTGAATGGAATTATTTAAGACACGTAAAGGATTTAGCTCTTCGTACATTATGTCAGTTTTATAAAGAACTGTTATGTATCGAACTGTCTTCGTAGACATCGTTTTGCAGTTGTGTTATTGAATTATCTTTGTAAAACAACGCTAAGCCAAAAACATGTCTATTGATTGGTGGGTTCGTCTCCCCTGTCGTATTAGACTGCTCAGCTTATTTACTTTATATGACTTTAGCCAGAGGGGGTCTTTGAAACACAAAATTGGGTTACATGATGGTTCAAGTCTAACGATGCCATATAATAACATGGTATGGAGATATTTGACGCCAAATATTGTATTAAAGTGTCCGGACATAGGGGTGATGAAAATGTCTCTGTTCCAGACGTTTGCACAGTTACAAATAACAGTAATTGTTCTGTTATTTGGTAGATGAGATTTTATAGGAAACTGACATTTAACATATGGGTGAGAAGATGTGGATGTCAATTTCATTATTTTGAGAAATAGAATGTTTCGGAGAATGTGCTTTCTTCATCACCTGATGAAAGGTACTCCGAAACGAGCGCGGCGGGGTAGCCTAATGGTTAAAGCTCCCATTCATCCCACTGAAGACACGGGTTCGATACCCGGCATAACAATATACTTACTCAGTACTCCAAAACGTTGCGTTCCTCATATTAAAGAATTTGACATCCTTTAATGCTCTCCCTCATGTGTATTACTTCTAAATGCCACTAAACGTCTTCATTTTACATTGTACATACACATATGTGTGCACATTTGATACGGGTCGGTGGGGTAGCCTAGCAGTCAATGCATTCGCCCACCGCACCGAATTCTATTCCGCGGAAGTGTAGGATTGTAAGGCAATTTCTGGTGTTCGATATTGCTTGTATATTGCTATAGCGGCGTACGACCTTTTTTCACTCACTCATATATGTGCTGTGCTTCCACAATCTTCTTACAGGTCCATATGTATTATACATGAACGGTTTTGTTACTCAGTTCCTGACACGGCACCAAGATCACACTTCATGGTACGATCTTGTCACTTGATTGAAGGAAAACAATTTTTCCTTTCGTCGTTTCAAAGATGAAATGATAGGCAACTTATAGACAACTAAAATGTGCTTGCTCCCTTTTTTCACAAGATCATCAGATGCTATATAATATAAGCAGGGGCGGTGGGGTAGCCTAGTGGTTAAAGTGTTCGCTCGTCACGCGAAAGACCCGAGTTCGATTCCCCACATTGGTACAGTGTGTGAAGCCCATTTCTGGTGTCCTTCATTGATATTGCCGTGATATTGCTGGAATATTGCTAAAAGCTATAAAACTAAACACAGTCAGTCAGTCAGTAATTGTATGGTTTTATGCATATCAGTAGTGTACAACATTTCAAACGGACCATTGTGACATATATATATTGATCCAGTACAATAACTTCTCTATTATATATTTGTAACATTTGACCCGAAATAACGATCTATTCATGATATGGTCGCTCGACTGTATCAAGGTCACTGTGTTAGCCCCATGGTCAAATATTACCAGGGTGAGTTATGTACTACAAGAAGAATGACGTGTCATCTACATATAAAGCTATGTGAGTTAGCATGCAGTTGGGTTAAGGCTTAGTTTAGATACATATTTATTATGACCCTGGATCAACTTGGTTAATTTACTGTTTACCGCGTTACCATTAAAACCATACTATTTTATGTTTCGTCACTCTATGGAAAATGTCCCCATTGAAATGTGTTATCAACTATCTAAGAAACTGCTTTTGAAAATATTGAGAGTGATGCACTGTGAGTTCAACAGTAATGCATGATATTGACTTGTGTATGGCGCTGGATTGTTTCCGTACGTATTGTACGCTGCATTGTATTATAAACTGAAACTGTGCTCGCTCCTTATTTTCACAATATCAGCAGATGCTATGCAATATAAGCAGGGGCGGTGGGGTAACCTAGTGGTTGAAGTCACACCGAAGACTCGGGTTCGATTCCCAACATGGGTACAATGTGTGAGGCCCATTTCTGGTGTCCCCCTCGTGATATTGCGGGAATATTGCTAAAACTATACTCACTCACACGAACTCACAGTTCAGACAGTTCACAAGATCAGACAGCTATACAATTGTAAAACCATTTTGCAGAACTGTATACATTAAGAACGGTAACTTTTGCACAGAAGTGTGATGCGAGTCTGATATTTTTTATGGAAAATGCATATTGCACTTTCAAGATTGGCCGGCACTGTCGGAAACTCCTTTGATGTTTGAGCTATGATAAATCAGACTCACTTTACATTACCTATTGGAGAAGGAGTCATATTTCACGTCGACCCGGCGTTACCGTTATGAAGTACTGTTAGGAATATCCCGGGGCGACATCCCGACAAAAGTATGTAATCACACCAGCACTGAGTTGTGATCCCGACATGCACATACTTCACACGCTCGCGATATATGCACATTCAGGAGAGTTACGGTTCTTTTGATATTATTTCGCGGAAGTAATTCAACCCGAAATTATCAGTCTGTGTCGTGCCTGTACCTATATTGAACTTACCACATGCAACAGACAGAGTCAGATATACCAGTTTCAGTGTGATATTCTGCACGTAGAATCCTGGAGTAATATTGGAAACGTCGGCGCACATTTGCCGTAGAAAATCCCTTATCTTTTTTTTTTTTTCAACTCGCGAGCCCCCAATGAGTTCGTAGATAGCCTTCCTCTACTTTTCCTTGTAGAAACGTTTTGGAATGAGAAAAGAAACTAAGTTCACATTCTTGGAAATTCTTCTTTGAAATGAAGCCACTACGCTGGTGGTGTTTTCAAATTGCAGCTACATTACAGATGTCAACTACATTTCATGATAGGTGCAAGTGACTAAACATTGGAACCTTGTTACGCCTAACGTCTTTGACCTTTCAACGTTTATGATGGTGTTGCTGTACGTTCCCGACGTAACTCTTCTCTGAACATTAGAAGTATATCGATGTTCCTCTCGTCTCGACATAAGTCGATGTTCTTGTATGACCCCTGGGATTTCTGGATAGCGTGGTGTCATTAATGTATTGTGTGAGCAATGGCCATCAGTCAGATACCATAGCATCATAAGGGGAAAATATGATAACACGTTTTCCATGGCGACCCCTATCTTTATATGTCTAGAATGAATAGCCATTGGTACCTCGTGACACAGTTTAAATGCCCTTGGGGCGTTGGATACACGGCTAAGGAGACAGTCACTATCAAGCTCAACTTGTGACATAAATATCACTGAAAAATATGATAAATAAACCGTATCAAGGTCCATTAACAGATCTTGCCTCTCAAAATTAGAGTGAGTGTATGAGTGAGGTGTTATTACCTCTTTGAATGGTGTTCCAGTATCTATCGGCGTGTCGGAAGAGATACATGTCTGTGACAGTTACAACTTTGTGGAACCTAAAAGCACGGGTAAAGTGGCCAACTGGGATTCGTAGCCACGATCATAGGTTCCTGTGGTCCCCAAGGGACGTAACTCTGCAGAACGACTTGCGTTCCCTAAGGCGAGTGGGCCATCCGAATCCCCGCCTGCCAAAATGACTGAGCTATTGTTAATTGATCAATGATTGATGGTTGAGAATTTCAGAATGACAGTTTGATAATGATCTCTTAATGGTCTCTTGTGACATTTTGCTTGGAAACAGTCCTATCTGCTGTATTCGAAGTATTTCCCTTACACTTATGGGATCACTGGTTTTTCTGGTTGAACGTTGTATGGCCTTATCCAATATGCCACTAACACCATGTGGTACGACCAAAATAGGTATCGGTGGTGGGTACTGTGAGTTTTTCTGATTACATGACTGTCAACTTACCCCAGGGAAGGTGGGTAAAACTTGCTTTCAGTCACCGGTTTATTTGGTCTTGGCACGATTATTTCATGAGAGAATAGTACCAGCTGTGGCATTAAGTTAGTATGTCTAACAGTCCCTGAACAATGATATTTTCCCATCCGCCCATTACTAGTGAGTGAGTGAGTGAGTGAGTATGGTTTTACGCCGCTTTTAGCAATATTCCAGCAATATCACGGCGGGGTTTCACATATTGTACCCAGGTGGGGAATCGAACCCGGGTCTTTAGCGTGACGAGGCAACGCTTTAACCACTAGGCTACCCCACCGCCCCCGCCCATTACTAAATGAAGCCAGATCTGTTACCATCTGCAAGAAAACTGTCTCACTTCAGTAGTCTGGATCTTGCATCTCACTGGCGCTCCTTTTTTGTTTAAAAATCATTTGTGTATATAATTTCAGATCATACACGTTCGTCTTGCATCAGATATTCACTACCTTCTGCGCACCCGGGTCACGAACTACCTTGACTTGACACAAGCCAACGATTTTACACCTGTAGAACTACAATATTAACCTCTTGTAGAACTACAATATTAACCTCTAATGATCTTGAGACGGAATGAGTTACACATTAAACAACGGACTATCCATTCCTTAATCATTTTCATTCGGCAAGATGTTGCATTGCTTTCATTGAGCCTTAAAATACAAGGATACGCATACCGAGACCTAACCGAAAACATCGACCAACTGTGCATATGCATGTACCTACGTATGCCCTTTTCGTTATCAATTCGTGCAGGCCAACTTTTTTCTCCATCTGACCTGAAAGTAAAAATGAGCTCATTACAAGTTGTCTTTCCGTCCGTCATACATAATGACATGAACTCCTCTGGAACCAAAAGCCGCATTAAGCTACAACCTTGCACCGATGATCTAGGCAGTGGTGTCTCAAGAAAATGCCCTAAGAATTGCAATCCAGATTTAAACATGGCCGCTCCTGCAGCCATCTTGAAAATGTCGTAATGCATATTACAGGATAATTTTAGGACTTAACGTTCTGGCATGCATCATATGCAGTAAAAATGAAGTATGCGGGGGAAAACAACATATTACACGTATTCTGAGCAGGTTTTACATAATACCATCCTCGGCTCTTTGTATGCTTCTTCTACATTTCACTTGGCTGTATAATTGCATGGATCACACCCTAAAAACAGGGTTCAATGGTTGAAGTGTGATTCATTATCTGAGGAGAGACACAGCAGTTACGGAACAAACCGTTACGTAAAGAGACAAGTCCCTTTCTGTTTCGTGCACAAGGCACGTGGATGTTGGCGTGCGTGCCTGAAATAATCAAAACTACGTCACTGAAGGGGAATTGATATTCATTGTTTGTCAGTTGCGTTAGGTCGAGGACAAATACGCATTTGACGAAAAATTTGCTTTTAGGGATGACGTTTTTTCCGGCAATTGTGAAAGTTGGTGAGAAGCACAAACCAGATGAACCTTTGTCATTAATCATAAGGAGTGAGTGAGTTAAACTTCAAAGTCACTTTGGCAATATTTCAGCCATATCGTGACTAAATCAAGTTATAGATTAATAATAATTAAAGGTAAGTTATAAAAACCTGTCAACGAAGGACAGTACAACAACTAGATTATCACAGATATAAATTTAAAACTAGTAATTACATTTACAATAGTGTAACTATAAAGGACAATCACCATACTAGGGACCATGGGGACTTACAGTACCCTAGTTGGATTTATACCATCCCTTCAGCCGCTGACGATTGTAGGACAATTGAGCGATAGTTTAAAAGCACAAAAATACTACGTTTAAAAAATCTGGCATTTTAAAATTTCCTTTGATGTTTTTTAGGTGGAGGAAGAATTTCAGTTGAACTGAACAGTACTTATACCTATATGAAGAGTATTCGGTGGAACCAGATTGAGGTGAATCTGGAATTGCAACCGGTGGTAAACGGATCCAGGCAGAAATACGGGTCGATACTCTGCAGTACAAATATATTGGCGGCTTGGTCTACTGGTCATTTGATAGTGTGCTGCGATAGGTCACTACTAGAAACAAAACATCATGTACCTGTGTACAGGTAGGAGTGAGTGAATTTTGTTTGACACTGCTGTGAACAGTCTTAATTTGTGAGATAAAGAATTTTACACGTGTACAGAACAATACTTAATTGTGAGATACCACAATCAACGAAACGGCTGTTTCAGGTCCAGAACATGTCTAAACAAAGAACAACATCAATTGATGTCTTCGACCTTGTGATTCGTGAAGTTGAAAAAACATGAAATTCAAATTCAAGCCTTTCAAACACCTGACCTTAAGTGATACACAGCACCTCCTTCTTGTAGGAAATGAGACATAAAATACTGCTTATAAACAGGCAAAGTGAATAAAAGGTTTGGGAATAGTCCAGGCAAACGTAACAATAAACATAACAAAGTGCAATAAAAATATACATAAAATTGCATTGTTAGATGATATTTCCCTGTACAAATTGCATGATATTGTCCGTAATGGTTATGTATCTCTCTTAAATGTCTTTTAACTAAATAAACTTTTGATTTAATGAACAATCTAATGCCAGAAATATCGAGTAACTATCTCTACGTCAATATTGATATACAATCAGTACTTTTTGCACATCGTCTTTTCCCATTCCAAAACCGACCAAGTCAGTTTACTTCATTTTTCTCCAAACGAGATCCAGTTAAAACCCTAACACTTTCAGAAAACAGTTGTTGAAGTAGCTACAAAACCAATTACAATAGGATTCTCCCAACAATACCCCCTTGTGGTTATTTTGATGCTTCAAAGAACATTTAAAGCATGTTTTATCCCGTGTCAAGCATGCCTTTTGTCAGTCAAATGTGCAGTAATTACAGCATGGAACACACCAGGAGATGCCTCACAAACCCCACCACGTGCCAGAAGAACCGTTATTCTGCCATCCCTCACTGTCTTCATGCGGAACCAGCGCTTCCTAATTGCCCGGAATTGCAGCATGGCTAGAGCTAAGGCCATTTTTGCTTCTTAACGTTTAACTAGCAATGGTGACCTCAGTGGTAGTTTGCATATGCCAGAAGACGTTCTGAGGTTGGTATGATAGGTAGGTATGATAATTTGTTCAGGAACAAGGACTGTGAACAGTGAAGAAAGAAACCAAGCAACTTGATGTTATTGTAGTATACATATGCCAGAAGACGTTCTGAGGTTGGTATGGTAGGTAGCTATCATAAATGTTTCAGGAACAAGGGCTTTGAACAATGGAAAACGAAACCAACTACTTGGTGTACAAATTCAATAGCTATCGTATTCAGCTTTACATCAGGCATAACATATCTGTTCAAATACCGCTAAACATTGAACACTCATTGTATAGAAATAATACATTGTTTATGGTGACTAAAATAAACTAAACGAGGAAAGGTTGAAATATTCAAAGGGAGCGTATTTTGGTATCTTAAGCAATAGCACATGGATCATGAGTTGATATCAACTTATAGAGATCTTACAACGGGTGACGTAGCATGGACGTCGCAATCTCACATGACACAGACATGAACAAAGTGAAGTGTGAATGTTCGCGTACATTCTGTATGCTGTAGCTTCTGTGATAAGCAATTCTGTACCCAGCGGATATTGTATCATTTACTACCAAATGTAAACCAGTATTCTTCTGGAGCTCAATGATCTACACTATGTGAATTGTTCTTGCTTAATTAAACTTATGTTTTGACGTCGTATATTAACTTTTTTTGTTAGTGTAAATGGGTCTCAATGTTCCAAACAAAATCACATTTAGCTCATAATATCAATACTTCTAGCATCAGCATGATAACCAGTATCAATGTGCGTAACGAAAGCTTCTGAACCTCATTTGATAAAGTTGTTGGAGTATTCTAAACATGTCTAGGTACTTGGATTAAGCACTACCCTGGGTGTCTGGTCTTATTTGTAACAGGAACGGACAGAATATAATATCAAATTCAAAACAAACAGATTATACATTTCATAAACGTCATGTTGTCTCTGTTTACTTACTGTTCTCTATTCATTGCATTTGTTTCCCAAATTGTTCTGTGTAGGACAGAATTTGATTAAAAAACGTTTAAGATACCTATGGAAACATCACAAAGAAGCGATGTGCGAAACTGGTGGGTTAATACCGGCGCTAACAATTCATGTATTTCACATACTAATTAATGTGTGGGGTTGTGAAGACAAACCTAGCAATGGTACGTCCCCCTGGCCTACTCCCATAGGAACTAGAAACGGGTGAGTTGAAAATAGGTTTTACATCTCGCTCATTATCATTGCACCTATATATGGTGGTGTAGAGCACCCCTTGTCTTGTTGCTCCTTGCACTAATCCGGAGGGGCGGTGGTGTAGCCAAGTGGTTAAAGTGTTCGCTCGTCACGCCGCAAACCCGGGATCGAGTCCCCACATGGGTGCAATGTGTAAAGCCCATTTCTCGTGTCCCCGCTTTGATATTGCTGGAATATTGTTAAAAACGGCGAAAAACTAAAGTCGCAAGTCCGGACTTACGCTTGTTTTCTAGTGCTTGCTCATTGATATACCAAGCAGCAGCTTAACACGGATACAACTCTCAGACAGAATATACAGATGCTGACCTGAACAGTCTAAAATGATTTATCCCCATAATGCAATGCACCAGGCAGGGTAACAATAAATACCATCTTTTTGTATGACGCGCCAGGGACCGACTTTCCGCTCTCCGGAAGTGACCCAGGAACACGATTGACTGGTGAAATTGATGGCCCGTTTGTCGGAGAATTTAGAGGCTGACTTCTAATTTATATTTCTTGTCTCACAGTGGGCATTTCCCACGACGAAGTGTTTTTGTAGTTGTTTTAATTCAGATGCAATCTATTTCGGCGACTCGTATTTTTCGCAACTGGTGTAACTGTCGGTTATGAAGTGTAAAAAGGTTTTGGATAAATACCGTGAAAGATCCACATGTCAGCTGTTATTCCAGCAACTCCGCTAGCCTCCAATAATGACAAGTGCATTGTGCAGTTTAGAACACGGGAGTCATGCTCAGGTCAACCGACAGTTTATCGATATTGGTTGAGTGCAAAGGGCGGGAACTTTTACCACCAACCTGAAGTAATTGTGCGACCTGGAGCAAGCCATAGTGTGACACGTGCCAAGTGTTTCACAGCAGTGTGCGTGTACATCCATCAACACAAGCATGGACCAGACGTTCGGAATCACATTGATGCCACAGACGTTGGCAAACTCCAGGCTAGCTATTCTCGAAACGTTCGTAGCCCTAAGAACTTCTTAAGCCCATAAATGAAAATATTTTACCTATGAACTTAAAGGCATGCTTGAAAGATACTCCTTCATTGGTAGTCATTGAAATATATGACGATATGTAAGATGTAACATTGGCGGATCCAAGTGTGTGTGTGCGTGTGCGTATATGTGTGAAGTATATCGTATGAAGTATTTGGTTTCTACGTGTCGTGTAATATGAAAACAAACAAAACAAACAACAGTTTTACAACGTTATGAGTGAGTGAGTGAGTGAGTATGGTTTTACGCCGCTTTTTTCCAGCAATATCACGGCGGGGGACACCAGAATGAGTTTCACACATTGTACCCATGTGGGGAATCGAACCCGGGACTTCGGCGTGACGAGCGAACGCTTTAACCACTAGACTACTCCACCGCCCCTTTACAACGTTATGGTTGCTGCAACGCTCCTCATAACGTCAATTAAACAATGACGTCATTAAACCAAGTGTCTTACGTCAGATAGCATTGTTCTTCCAGCACAAATGAAAGCTTTACAATCATACTGTTCTGTGGTACTGTACTCCTGAACACCACATTCAATCATTATGAATACAAAATGCGACTCCGTTGCATTTTTTGGCTAACCAAACAATGGCTAACCAAGCAATGGCTAACCAAGCGTTTGTTTCCATAAAGAAATTAGATCGCGCCTACTATCCGACTATTGTTTCCTTATTGGCTGATAACCGAATGGACTTGGTACGTGGTTTTCTCATTTATATGTGTTAATGATTAAATAATCAGTGCGTGAAGTTAGTATTGTTGACGTATTTATTTATGAAAAATGACTTAAATATGTTCTTGCGTTTATGGATATATAAACATAACAACCGTTGTGCAGATTCTGTGTTATTGGGGGGCGGTGGGGTAGCCTAGTAGTTAAAGCGTTCGCTCGTCACGCCGAATACCCAGGTTCGATTCCCCACATGGGCACAATATGTGAAGCCCATTTGTGGTGTCCCCCGCCGTGATATTCTTGGAATATTGCTAAAAACGGCGTAAAACCATACTCACTCACTCACTGTGTTATTGGATCGGGTGGTCAGGCTCGCTGACTTGGTTGACACATGTCATCGGTTCCCAATTACGTAGATCGATGCTCACGCTGTTGATCACTGGATTGTCTGGTCCAGACTCGATTATTTACAAACCGCCGCCATATAGATGGAATATTGCTCAATGCGGCGTAAAACTAAACTCACTCACTCACTGTGTTATTGGGCTACGCAGACCTGTCCACATCGGTCCTTAACATCAGTTTTCCCCATCACACCATTAACGCAAACAATATTGAAGTAGATGCCTACTGGAATAACACTCTATTATGCAACTGGTCGTGTTTCTTGTGTTCACTATGCTTGCGACAGAGGTGCTAACTTTAGATTGGGAAAGAAAGTCATCCTCATCGTAAACACGGCAGGCGTGTTGATGGAGATATTTAACACGGAGGGTGCAGTTTGTGATGAACAAACTAACGAACAATGTGAGATGCATCAAAATAATCAGCGTGAAGAGATTACCCGGAGGCTCTCTCTGTCTCTCTCTCCCTTATTATATAGGTTATATGAAACTATTTTGTTCAGGTGAAATCGGTTCCATCTCATAGAAATAGCTTCTCCCATTTCTTAAATGTAACTGAACTGTTTAGAGTTTAGGGTTGAATGTCATTATTACCGACGTCAATAGTGTCTGGTGAGTTTAAGTAAATGAGTCTGTTTTAAGTTAGACTCCAATAACAGATGCCGTAATTAAAATATCCAGACTTAATAAAAGTGTGCTGATAAGACATGGGACTCAACTTGAAAGTAATCTGTTAGCTGGGTCTTCTAAAAAGTAATCATACGTATCGGATATCGAAACCTACTCCCATTTTCATATGTCTATGCTGAATTTAGCTAGCAATATTCAAATTACTCTCATACGATTTCAAATTAGCTCACGAAACTCATAACTAGGGTATATGAATTGTCGGCTAAAAGTTAATCAATATTTATTGATGGAGAACTTAGCACTGATGTGTTTTGTCTTAGTTATTGCATGCCAAGGGACGTTTGATAGACGAGAATGCTGAAAATCCCTCAACCTCAATACTTACAATACACTGAACTGAACTGTATTCACTCAGGCTGCAAACTGCAGCATAAGAGGTACATAAACAATATCAGGGCTACAGATAAGGGCCGTATCGACGTATGTACGGCTAAATAATATGCATGATACGGTAGGAAATAATTTAGAAAACGTAGCAGATACGCATCACAGCAAAGGTGTACGGTCTCAGAATCATTTACAGAAGTATTTATCTGAAAAAGTATTATTTTATTGTTTATTGCCCCATTTACACAAGAGTAGCAATGTTGTGGTGCATATATGAAACGAAACACAAGATTACTGATACTGCATTAATTCCATTCAGTACTCGAAATGTACTCTTAAGGTTTTCCAGTACTCCTATATTACAAAAATAAGGAGTATGTACTCCTGATGTTGAAAAATTATCTGGAGCCCTGCAATATTTTACATTTATACAATATAAAGGTATATTGAAGCGATATACATCGACCAAGTTACATATTATGGTATTGAGGTTATTTCTTAAATAAAGCCATAATAACACACACGCACGCACGCACGCACGCGCACACACACTAAAGTAGTAGACGATAGTTTCACACATGTGTTAAATGCTGGAAGTAGGAGGAAAACGGGTCGTTCACCAGTGTCCGACAAAAAAAATGACATTTATGTGATTTAGCGTGCGGTCATCAATTAAGGATGGTTCAATGTATTGATCTATAATACCAATAATGCATAATCAATGGAATTCTAAACTAACATATTAAATTTAATTCAGAAGTAAAAGACATGTGACTACACTCACCCAGGTTTGGGGTAAAACAACACACATAAAATTCAAATTGTCATAGACACTGCTAAAAACCTAAACCTGAAAGAGGTTCAGGAAAATTGACACTATGTACTAAAGTCTTTGAATGAAAGTAACAGTCAACCGCTGCACCAAAGACATTAGGGTTATTCTGTCAATATTGATTCGTGTTTGAAAGACCATAAACAAGAAGAAAAATGTTGGTTAATTAAAGTCGAGTATTTAAATTGGTTAATGCGTTTCCCAATAAAGTTATCACTCCGCTTCATTGCGTTGGGCTAATTGTTTCCCCCTGCACGGCAGTACTTTGATTGCGAGACTATCCCCCGATACTGGCTTATTTGCATTATCCACTGAACAAGGCTTTTCATTCCAAGAATCGCATTTGGTTCAATTCCAGTTGTTTTTTGTCGACTATTTTGAAGTTAGCCTTGGTTGCGTTTCTTAATTAACCCAAGAACTCAATCTGATTAAAAAAGTGAATTCTGCGTCAGAATGTTATTTTTGAAAATAATTTAACTTACGTTACACAATTAAAGACATATCTAAAAAAAACTGTTGGCGACTTGTAAGTGAAGTTTGAAAGTGCCCATAAGTCTCTCACTTTCAAACATTTCAAGAAATGAAGACGCGAACATGTCAATCGCGTTGGGGAGCACATTTACCTAATCTGTTTGATCACGACTTGGCTGAGTTAAATTTCACCATAGTCATGGACAATGTGATTTAAAAAAGCCGTCTTCAATTCCAACACAATCTCTTGAAATTATTAAATCAAAATACGCAACTGTTCTCTATCGATTTAAAAAAAATGCAATGCAATCATAACATAAAAATAAACCAAACAAACCGATAATTGGTTTGTTTGTATCTTCAAGCGGAGAACGCACGTGTTTCCTAAGAAAGCCACGTTCTGGCGTCCTCGGAGTATAAACAATCATGTTTAATCGATAAACAGCTTAACTGGGTCATTTTTGTCAGTGTAAATTATTAGCATGTCCTGACATTTTTTGATACACACGTAATGTGTTGGGTGTTTTGACAAGCACCAACTCCACGGATAATATAACAATACTGACATTTACTCGTCAAGTAAATAGATGCACAAAATATCTCGCTGCACCCAAAGTTCGGCAGTAATTTATCCTTCACTGGCAAATTATGATGTGTGTTAAATAATTATCAATGTTGCGGAAAGGCTATTACAAACACCAATGTCGCTACCATACGTGGAGGTTACACAAGATTCATCCTGCAATAGCTGCCCCAGCAAGGCAGGTCAAGGGAGAAGTGTCAAAATTTTACATTGGGGGCCAAAACGTTCTGACAGCTCGCCATGGGTGGGTATTTCCTTGAAGCCTTTTCGCGAATACGACATTCATAGGTTTATGCTCATCCTTGTCATATCTTGGTCGTGTGCTGGTGAAATAGGCAACAAACACTAGTCCACACTTGGAGCATCAATCACCCTGGAGTAATTGGCAGCACGTGCGAGCTCTTGGCGGGAAACATCCCGGCAGTCCTTCCTTTGCTGAACTGTCGTCTGCTGTCTCGTGGGTGTAACAGGCGCAGTGTACGAGCCATCACTTTGGAAACTTCCACACGCAACACAGGAGTATTTCCCAGATTGCTACAAACGTAAGTATACTGCTTCTCTCCTTTCTTTGAGGTCTGGATTTACAGCGAACAAGGGACTTTGAGGCTTGAGAAAATCGTTCAGCATTGACTGTGGCACTGTAGCGTTCGATGTTATTACTGAGACCACAATCGGAAGATCTTTGAAGAAACGCAAGGCATGCACTCTTTAGCGTAGGATGTCACTTTACTCACGGCGAATTCTCTTAAACGATTAACCATTAATCAAATTAGCCCCAAATTAACTATCTTCAGGGAGAAACATTCAACTGCCGTCCTATGGATTATTTGCCAGTACTATGGAGTTTTGATGAGGATGTTTGATGTAATTGTGAATGACATTGAATGGACAATTGGCAGTTGAGCTTGAATTGTACATAATTGGTAATTGTGATATTATTTCGTACGATGCGCGGTGAACACTGAAATGTAAGGGTTACACAATAGTGATGGGGTCGATCAACAAAACCATTGAAATGGTATAGAATCAATGGATGCCTTGCACAATTAATGATATCGGAAAGGAGACACCTAGCGTCATTGTTTGAGCCACTTGTCTGGCACATGACAGTTCCAGTGAAGTAAACAGGTATTCAGGAGATTAAAAGATCAAAAGAACATTCGTTATTTTGCATGACCTTTTCAGCGCATTTAAGTTTTTTTTACATCTTGTGAACAAATCATTTCGTAAATAAAGAATTGAACGTTAGGCACACAAGTTCTTCCTATATTGAAACTACAAAGCTTTATATCTGTTACATCTCTGTATAGTGGGCAGCCCGTTTTTATTTGACCTTGTATGAGTGGTTCTGTACTTGAAACAATTTCTAGCAAGGAAAAAGGAGAATTTATGCATACATCACCAATGGGCACTGATGGGCACTCCTCAATGTGCTGGGCATATGTGAGAAAAGTTTCACCAACATTTTACATTGGTTCATGCAACAGGAAGTGAGTCATGTTCTTAAGGGGCACTGTTAAATAACCTAGAGACATTTTTCAACATAATAATCATATAATTATCAATGTCCGGAAACATGACTTGCCCTGGCACACCAGATGCTTTTGACTGGGACTTGGGATAAATGCTACACCACTGCCCCTTGTATGCTATGAAAGCATTTCAAGAAATGGTGAAACATGAAAGTTAAGGTGTCACATATGATTTGTTTTGTGTTTACTGTGGGTACAGTGATTGTCACAATTGAACTCCCATTTTTGATGTCCAAGACCACCAAGATTTCTGATTGAGTGTCCCCAGGACTTATGAAATAATGTCCAAGAATCTACATCAACAAGGAGGAGAGTTCTATGGATATACAACTTCTTTAATATAATATGGCTCATATTATATTAAAGAAGTTGTATATCCATAGAACTCTCCTGGTTGTTCATCACACCAACTTCTAAATGCCACTCAAACAAGTAATCTAAATCAAGGCAAAAAATCCTTATAGTATTCATACAAAATCTTTGCGAAAAGCAGATTTTGACAACAATGACTCTGACTATATCTATATCAGGGATGGAAATAATTTTTGTATTGCTAGTGTACTCCGGAACAGTGGCACATGTAAAATCACTTGCCCTGATAATTTTTCCACTATACCAGCCGTTTTCTTGTTGAATTTTTAAAATAAACAACATAATTAACATTGGAAAGTCAACTGGACACTGGTACAGTGTGATATACAAATTTGCTTGCCCGACAGAAAAAATCACTGGACTCTGAAGTCGGGCAATGGGTTATTTCCAACCCTGTATATCAGAATGTGTTTCAAAAACAGGTGAAAATCACGTGTTGGTGAAAATGTTAACGTATCCTGTCATACAAGTGGCACCCATTAGCAAAGTAAATTGTTGCCAAAATGGACCTGACTTGTTGAGTTGCTGATTGATAATGCAACTGTAAATCTTTTTTCATTCTGTTCTCTTTCCTTCATATTCATTCCCAAACGAGTTTTAGATAATGCATATTAAATTTACAAAGTGAGTATGAAACCTTCTTTGGATAGCACTTACACTGAAGATTCTCAACATCTTTTTATGTTCCGCGGTGGTATCTATTGCGCCAGAATCCTTTTCCATCTGTATAGTGTTTAAGCAACAGGTAGAGAGCATTAAAAGATTATTCTGGAAAGAGGAAGACTGAGATGTGTTTTGACTTTAACGTTGCTTCAGTTTCAAATTAGTGCAGATAATTGCTCATTAAAGTACCCCCTCCCAACAATCGCTTGCTTCCCCGTCTCACAATTTATGACCTCCTGTGATCGTAATTGAACCCACCTCTTCACAGCACTGCAACAACTGTTTACCTATTGAGAAAGCAGCCCATGCTTGTCTTGCGGTCCCCTATGGGTTGGAAAGTGTGTCAAATTCCTGTGTTTGGATGGTAGTGTTGGATGGCAGTGATGTAATGGCGCATCAAATGACAAACAGGCTGTAGATGGTATATACTGATTTACTCTTTTCCCGTTTTCTCTCAATTGGAATCCACTTGACTAGAAATGGGTGTTTTTATGTGAGCTTGGGCGAAGTGATAGAAGTAATCTCTTGAGTATAGTAAATATATCTTTTTCAGATGAGACGATTGGGTTTTATTCTGGTTTAGAAGTTTTACCAGTTCCATGTTTATCTGCAGGCTATTTGTAAAGTCAGGATGATGATGACGAAAATGTCTGTTCAGTGTCTTTTCTTTTATATTCAAGGGTAAGAACACTAGTTTGTGTTTGAGAAACAGTCACTGTATCACATAACACCATCATGAGGCAGAGAGGGGTGTTAAGTGAAGCCTCAAAAGAACTGCCACTCTATAAATTAAAGTGCTGCACCTGGTTTTCAAAATTGGTTTGTTTGTGTTGTATGAACGATAATGAGGGTAATTTGTCTCAGTTTAGCATAAGCACAACAAGCAAACTTCAGTGATACCGTATTAATAAGGTCTCTTACTGTTTGAAATTACTCATGCTATTTATTACATCTGTCAAACAGTTTCTTATTCTGAAAATTCCTTAGAAAATTAGAAGAAGAAAATATATTTTAAAACTATAAATTGATTTGCGCTGTTGAGTGATAGACAGCCTAATATGTTCTTGACAACTGTGTTTGCACAGGTGGCCCTAACTTCTATTTGATGTAATGACTGAAACAAGGAATTTACTAACCTTGTTTTATCTAATAAGCTGCCTTTTATTCTGGAGTTAAAATTACCTTGTTTAATGGTTACAGGTTGAGAGTAGTTGACAGGGTGACAGTGCTTTTTATAAAATGCTGAGGACAAAAGAGGCACTATACAATTTCACTTCCACACAATTATTGTTAATGTTAACACAATTTTATTGTCAACAGGAAGTGTTTTTTGGTAACTAGTGAGAAGTTTGGCTATAGTTTATGACATTTTTTAACATAAAGTTGTATAAGTCGTCCTGAATGCATGTTTTTATATGGATTTTTCTATTGCAGATGAAATTGTCAAATAATATGATACATTTTGCTGGGGCTGGTTAAAAAAACTTGTCATAATATCGAACAACTAAAGAAGTTATTTATCACGTTTCCAGTGTTAATTTTTGTGTGTGTCTAATGTTAGTGAAACAGATGCATATTCTCCCCTAGTATTGAACATGTCAGTTTTACATATATGCATGTGTTAGTAAGTTCTTTTGATGACTTCCCAGATGACTTAACCTACGGGGTACAAAAGTGGAAGATGGATATGGCAAATGACAATAATTGAGTGCACTGGTAATGAAATTGTTCCTGAAAGCTACAAATTGCCCATTCAAACTTGTCTATCAAATTAAGTCAGGCCTAATGAGACTGATTGTTGCAGTATTCCAGATTTGATCAGACATTTGAACTATTAGTGTGCTCACTCTGTGTTCTCACTCTGCACTTGAAGATCAAACCTTTGGTCTACCTCTATGCAGTTGCCGTCATTCTCTTTGATACAGGTGCTTGAGAAATGTGTCTGTCATGATTGACTGGTATATAGACTTTATGTAATAATGATAATACACAATATACATTTTAACATGTCATAACATTGGTTTTATGGATAGCTAAATGGTTATTGATCACAGTCTATCATCACTAAACATGGCAGATTATTGAAAAAAATGCATTGTAGTATATTGTGATAAAGGTACTTGTATTGCGATATATTGACAGCTAAAGTGTCTGGCTGCGATTGACAATGATTGTTCATGCGTACTGATACTAAAGTCATGGATATGTGGATACTTCTGCTGTTTTAGCAATCGGTTCAAAGGGAAATATCATTAGTGAATGAAGTTCTCTGTATGTAACAGCGGTATCACGTCATGATTTGAGAACAGACGAATACTTGTGAGGGTTCAGGGATTTATTGTCTTGGATCAGGTGATAAAACCCTTGAAATAAAACATAAACATCTCAAATTACTGGTATACAGCAACAAGTACTTATTCAACATATAATTACATTTAATATTTGTGCACACCACAAGGGTTACTCAATTTAAGTATAAATATAAGCTTATCTTACAAATTACAGACATACAGATGAAAATCTGATATGTAACATAACATTTAGAACATAACCCATGCATTTCCTTGACACACAAATACTAACCTCGTCTGAGGGACGCAGGTAATCCACAGTCTACCGGTAAACAACCGGGTGGCAAATGAGTGCTTCAAAGACCTAATATAATAAAATAACACAATTAAATACAATCTATATTACACACACACACACACACACATGCACACGCACACTCTGTCTCATGTCATCCATAATATGTACCTAATCTACAATGTGTACACTATAGTCTACATTAATTATAATACATAACAGTGTGTCATGATATTAAGCATATAGAATATTTACATCATATCATCATGTAGATGATATTACAGCACATAATATATTTCAGACATATTATTAAAATGATAAATTAACTAGACTAAAACATCATATCCTAACCTCCTTATGATAATATACATACAAAGACATCCAAAGTAACTTACCCCAATAAGTGCAGTGCTGTGATAAAGGTTTCAGATTTCAGGTTAAACAGTGCAGGTAATACAAAAGTTGTTATATTTTCTTTACGAAATATACTGTCACGCAGAAGCTTTATTGCAATAGGTATCATTTGAACCATGTATTGCAGTAAACTGGTAAACTAGTAATATCTTGCTGTCCTATGACAGTTTTAGTGTTTGTATTTATGATCTATACTTTTCTTGTGCAAAGAGTTTTGTTCGTTTGTTGTTTAACGCTGCACTCGGCAATATTCCAGTTATATGGTGGCAGTCTGTAATTGAGTTTGGACCAGACAACCCAGTGATGAACAGCATGAGCATCAATCTACGCAATTGGGATACATTGACATGTCTGAACCCAGTCAGTGAGCCTGACTGCCTCTGTCAACAAGCATAGGTTGCTGAAGACAAATTCTTAACCTGATCTTCATGAGGCAGTGCAAAGAGTAATATTTGGACGTATTTAAGAACACATAAAGCTTTTATTCTGGTAGCTGTCTGGTAGATTGAGATGATGACCTTTAAGTAATGTTTGATGGAGATATATATTACCTGTTGCAGTAACATTATTAGAGAACTACTTCAAAGTCAAGACATAGGGTCTGTCACACACATTGAAATGAAATGAAAGTGAACAACTTTGTGAAACATGAATTAAAGAGTCTTGGCATTGTCTCTCAAAGTCCACCAGAATGTAATTTGCAAAGTACTGAATGTACTTTCAAGGTGATCTTTAACAATATTAGAAGTAAGGTCCAATTATTGTAACTGCATTGAACCATCGGGTGAAATACGACTGTACACCCATACTACTGGAGCAGAGAGGGTATTCAGTTCACTCAAGGAAGGGCATACAAGTATTCTCTTAGACTAATGCTTAGTCTCTGAATATATATAATTTGGATAGTAACAAATATGCCCATTTAAATTTAAAAGGAGCCCTAGTCAGATGGTAAATTCCTGAACCTGAGAGAATCTAGACTTGCCTCATTTAGAACTTTAGCATTTCAGGGAGGGTAGGGCAGTAGGAAAATAATGTGGTTCAATGACTGTGAGACAGGCTAGTATTCTCTCCACAAAGCACACTAACTACAACGACTGTAACGAATCCACTGAGTTGAATATGAAACATTTCACAAATATTAGGTAATGGATACAAATATTGCATGACAAATACAATAACACATCAACAGCTGGCGTATTTGTCAATGTATTCAGTGAAACAATAACATAATAAACTATTATTTATGTTTTGACCATGTTGACAGTGTTTATGTATCACGACAATAACCAGTGATCACATTTCAGTAAAAAATAAAAGAATATTGACTATTATCCTCTCTGGCTTGGAAATATTCCAATTTGTGTATCTGGTTTAGATAAATAACTCCAAAATTCAAGTGAAAGCACTCCTTTTTATAAAATTCATGAATATTCGATTCCAGTGATTGCGAAAAAACAAACAAATTGAATTCATGAATGGATAGGGTTTGATTCACCGAATACAGATGTGAATTGTAACAGCCCTACTAACTACTTATGCATATATTCTGATACACAAAGGTTGCCTTTGTTCTTTATGAATGATATAAACCATATTAGCATAAGCACTTCCTGTGTCAAGAAAGCATATTCGACATCTGAATTCCAGTTTTTGTTCACTTTGTATTGGCCAAACTTTTGTAGATAAATGGTGCTGTATCAGTGGCATCACTCTAATCAAAGTTTCTGACTTGCTTTTCAGTTATTGTTCATTAGTGTTCTGGCTTTTCAGAGGCAGGGCCTGAGGAAATTTTCTCTGAAGCAGGTCATGAAGCTCTTACTCAAGGGGGGGGAAAATAACTGAACGTATTGCTGTGGGTGTTAGTGTGTTGAGAAAGCCATGTGTGAAATATTATCTGCATTCAGATGCTGAAGTACGTAAGTGGAATTGTGAAGAATTTCCTGAAGAGAATGTTGTTCTCTTTCTGTCTCAAGTTGAAACTTGTTTATGGAACCCTTTATTGTAATTCCTCTAAAGATTTTGACATGTGTGGTTCCTATTTCGTACAGTAGAACTCAATTTGTTCAGATCTGTTTAATGAAAATCCGCATTTTCAGTGATAAGATAGGAAAACCACTTTATCTTTACACTAGGATGCATGCATATCATGCTTAAAGTGAAGAGGAGCGTAACAGGTCACCCAGTCTTCTGAGATGCTGTAGTTTGTTTTGTACAGTTACGTTCCCCAGCTGTGACAGAAACATATGATTGATGGTTTGAGTGAGTTTAGTTTTACGCCGCACTCAGCAATATTCCAGGTACATTGTATATGGCAGTGGTCTGTAAAATAATCAGGTCTGGACCAGACAATCCAGTAATCAACAGCATGAACATTGATCTACACATTTGGGATGCTATAACATGTATCAACCCAGTCAGCAAGCATGATCACCCGATCCCGTTAGTCGCCTCTTACGACAAGCATGGGTTCCTGAAGATCAATTCTAATGGGTCGATTGAGGGTTGAATCTTGTTTGCCCATATACGTGTAATGTTTCTAGGTTTGTCAATGTTATTCCTATGCCTATGGACCCATGAAGATCAGGGTCAGAATTGGTCTTCAGCAACCCATGATTATCTTAAGAGGCAACAAAGGAATCAGAGGCATTGACTGCAATGATGTATGTCATTGTATTGCTTTTGGGCATATCGATGCTCATGATGTCAATCACTGGAATCAATGTTGCCTTTAGAATATATTTATTGTGTTTTTAACAAATATGAGTTTGAAAGCTCATGGACGCAGTGCCTTAATCAGTATTAAATTCATATTGAACTGACACTGTAAGTATAGTATGCATATTTTTTGAATGGACTACTCATTATACACGTCATAATGAATTTTGGTGTTTTTATCCCAGTGGCAATGCACAGTCATTACCATGGGCATGTAACTCCAGAAACACCATATCAACAATCCCAAAATATATACAAAATGTAATTGTGTAATGTCATTGTCTGTTCTTAAAAGTGTTCATGGTATACCTGGACTAATGATTTTAATCTTGTTTATTTTATTCAAAATTTCATTCAATATTGTTTACATTAAATTCAGTGAACAACATGTTTATTTGTCAGCAATGTGCCACCAACTCACCATTATTTATGGCGACCACTGTCAGATTGCCACTATTGTTAATTGACACCATGAAACGAACTTTAGTTGACAGAAAATGGACGCAGTGATCATCAATGCCATACTTTGACTCATCACAAGATACTGTGTAGCAGTTTGACTGTAATAAGTCAAGAAAGGTTTCGTGATGGCACAGGAGCCTTGATGACTTGTCTCAAAGTTTCATTGGTACAAAAATATCTGACCATGGCTCACAATGTCACAGCTGTTTCAAAATACTCTGCAAATTTCTTTATTGAATTAACATAATGTAGCAAAGCTGGAATATATTATATTTGAATAAATATACCATTGGTTTATGTTAAATATTTTACGATGATTGCATCAAATTTGTTTGAAGTTGTTTTATTGGGTAATTTTTAACTGAACCACTGTTGGAACGGAGGAAATGTGCACAACTGATTTCTATTTCCAGCTTAGTTTAAGAGTCACTGCATATAAGGCAATGCAAAGAACAGGAGATATAATTTATGTGGTAAATCATTGTGTCCTTTGATGTTTTGCATCAAATTTGTATAGACCATGTTTGTTGATATGTGCTTGTTGATACCTGAAATTGCAGAAGGGATATGATGTAGTGTTTTGCCTGCAAATTGTACCTGAAGCATTTTTCGCCTCTCATGTCCATGCTAACTGTAGCTGTACCCCATGAATACTGAATACTGAATCACCTGGAGGGGGTTCCACATTATACATGGATACACACTATATTCAAGATAATATGGTATCTGAAGAATATCTTAGTCTTGATTAAAGTATTGTGCTATTGTATTGTAATGCTACAAACTGAACCCCTTGATTTTATTGGTGGTCCCCTAGTTTTTTAAAGAGTGACAACTTTTGTATATCACTTCTAAATGCCACTCAGAGCAGGGATAAGAATTTTCCTAGGATCTGCGGAATTCTGCTGATTAGATTGCGCTAGGGTAATTCTTGTGAATCATCCACCTTGGATCTGGACCTGTGGCCCTCAAGACACCCTCGCTCGTTTTCCTCTTTTTCCACTCATACCCATTGTTATCCTTGTCAAAGACCCTACTTTATAAATGAAAGGGTCCAAGTGACCCCTCGAAACTGTAAGCCAGAGCAGACATTGCTGTGTTCTCTGAACCAGACTTGATTTGCAGACCAGGTGTAATGTACCTGAATGTAAACAACAAAGAAACAAGCAAACCGCGGATATCACCACAATAGTAAACATCTGATGACCTGCACCACTTCAGGTTTCTCTCCCATATCAAACAGACATCCATATTTAAAACACTTGCTCACTAAGCTTAAGAAAAGCTACATCTTCTATATCTTCACAATGATCTATTCCTTTTGTTCATCACTTATGTGTCAAGAGGGGAATAGACAGGGTAATAACATCTCCAGGAATACTATATCTCACTGGAATACATATTGTTCATTGTAACAGTATTTCCTTTCCCCATTGTACAAATGCTAAAAAAGACTCCAAGTCGCTGGAGATAACAAATAAAGCTGATCCCAGCTCAAGGGACAGGGACTTATCCAGTGCAGAAGAAATGTACCATCAGGGGATAGAGTTGCAGTTAACATGGACTTGAGAGTCCCTTGGTAAAACTATTCATTAAGTAATAAACTATTACTGATGGTACGTGGCCTAACCTGCTCCTACTTTGTGTCCCACAGGACCTTTATTCACAGAACACTTGATTAGTGTGTGTGTGTTCAGGCAGCCTGCCAGTCAAAAAGGTGTTCTATCTCAAAAGATATAGTTTGTTGCATGAGTGAAGTTTCATGCATCAAAGTTTACCCTAATGTGTACCATACTGTACATAAGAGAAGGGTGTGAAGGTTTTTTTAAAATAATCTGACTCAAAGCATTTGTGTTGAGGACAAAAGCATTATTGATACCATTTTGTTATTGATGTGTGCAATTGGGTTGAAAGCCTGGTGTCATCCACTGATTTTTAGGGAGCCACTTATATAATGGTGATAAATGAGATGGGTTATTCTCAGGTGTTGATGTTATATTGATCATATCATCATAGAACTCCGCTTCAATAGGTGTATGGTTAAGTACAACATTCAAGGCCTCCGAAGGTTATTAAGATGTTTAATGGTATGTTTATGGCATTTCCACATCTTTCCAGTGACAAAAATGACAAAGATGCAATTCCCTATTTTGACTTATACCAATGTTCCAGTGTGTTTTTTGTTTTGTTCAGGTGATCAATTGACTTGCCTTGCATGTGTTTGTGATATATGCCACTGAGGGTCAGAATACACTTACCAATTTGCAAACACCTGGTATAATCATTGTTTGATACTGATTAATAAACACATGCTCATGATAAAGTTAGAATTATATAACCCACTCTGCTTTGTGAATATGAAAAGGTCATTTTGATACTGGCACTCCTGTCTCAGACCAGTCCTGGAATGCATGTTATGAATGTGTTACTTACTAATCTGTGCTGACACAATTTAGTGTCATTCAAGTGTTTGTTGTCCATATCAAAGTCTTCACGTAGGGACTGATATTACTAGACTTGGGTTTCAAACAAGTGACAGTAAGCTGTACTTGTAAGATCAGAATGTGTTGTTTCCAACTATGGTATGAAGACATGGGTGGCTGTGGTGAAAGTTGTGCAGATTTGTTTCTTTTGGCTGTGCCAGGATCTGCTGGTAGTTTGTTCAAATCCCAGATTTCTTGCTATTGTTATTCATGAGGATGATAACATCTGTGCAAGTTGGTTTTCACAAAATGGTGAAATCTGCAGCCTGTGGGAATTTGGGGCTTCTTGGCACATAAGACAAACACGACTTGGTACAACTGAAATGCAGTTTCAAGTTGTATTCCACCAAATTCACACCGTTCTATTACTATGATTACAAAACTTTTGCAGTAGTTCCAATTCCTGCAGTAGTCACCACCTAAATCTGTCAGTCTTTTCTGTCTGTCATACTGGCTTTGTAAAACCTTTTTAAATGTGTGCAATTTACAAGCTTCTGTGATATAGCAGTGTAAAACTGATTAAATCCCATTCACTGATCAGGCTCACATCCACGAAGCTATGCAGTCGTCTTCCCTAGTTGTGGCTATTGTCACGGGATGTTAAATATGTGCATAAACATACAGGGACTAGCCGGCGGTGATAGGATAAGCGTATTCAAGCTAAAATAGTGGTAAATTGGACAGACTGGATTGCCGATATAGAACATCCTTGTTCAGAAGCTGCTACTCTGTGTCTAAAAGTAGAAGGACTAAATTTGAATTCACGGATGGGTAGGTAACTTTGAATTTGCTAAGATCCAATTCCTGGAATGGAATATCTAAAGTTAGAGGATTCGGCAATGATGAACATGTTATTTAAATACCAGACTGTAAAGCTTGAAGACAATCGTTAGATATAAATGCATGACTGGGGCAATGGCTTGAAACTGTTTTCAGATAGATGGAGGCACTTCATCCACAGTGTATTAGTAATTGCGTGCAATCAAGTAAAAGACAACCTTTGTAATTGTTACTGCTGAATTGAGGACAAAGGCAATGCTGACTTTGTTAATTAATCTATCAATCAGTATTAAAAAGTTGTATTTTGATATATGGACCCTTTTAAGAATCAAAGTACTGTTTTTTTGAATATTGATTGCTTTCACCATATGGGACAGTGAGGTAGGCTAGTGGTTAAGCGTTTCCTCGTCATGCCGAGAACCCGGGTTCGATTCCCCACATGGGTACAATGATTGAAACCAATTTCTGGTGTCCCCACCATGCATGATATTGTTGGAATATTGCTAAAGGCGGCATAAAACTAAACTCACTCACTCACTCACTTTCACCAAACTGGTAATTAACATCATTTAATCCCCCAGGCCTTTATACCAAGACGTTATGCTTTGCTGACACTTATAGCCTGGAGAGGTAAAGCTTTGCTGGCCATGACTTCAGTTAGGAATGTCAGTAGTTGTAGAAAGTTTGTATGTGTGGCCTCTGAACCAGAAGTACTATCTTGATGCTTGCGGTATGGTGTCTGAAGAAGCAAATGCATGTTTAATCGGTAAGCAGACGCTAAGTGTTCTTGTCCGACCCAATTATTCATCTTGTGAAAAGCAGACCATTTAGAAGTCTTACAAGCTGTGACAAAGAGCACATGGATGGAGGATCTGCTGTATGTGGCTAGTTCATAGGGTAATGCATTTACATTGTATCTGGAGTTAATGGAATGTTGGATTAGGTTAGGCACTGTAGTGATAAAGGGTCAATAGGCATTGGGCTTTTAGTCTAGGTCCTTGAAGAGTAGATCTAATGTCATTGGTGGAATATGGGCAAGAACGGTATTGTCATTGTGGACATAGTGCCGAATCTTTCTGAAAATAACATTTTGGTGCAGAAAAAGTCCTCAAATGGAGAGGCCATTGAATTCCGTCATGTCAAGGAATTTTCATTGATTTAATGAATCATGAAATTTATTTTGGACAAGAAATTTTTATTTTTGATTGATGGTTGGTAAACTTGTACCGATCAAACGAGTGAGTGATTAGTGTTCAATACTGTTTCCTGAGTATCTTTTTTTGAGGGGAAATGTCACAGCATCAGATAAAATGTTGATCTTTGATTGATGGTTGTGAAACAATATTGGTCAGATTTGAAACAAGTTTTGTTCAATATTGCCTCAGGCATACCATTGGCATGGACTCGATGCTTTGGGTCATGGGAACAGTATAAAGCTTGGTATGAGGTGGTTCGAGCAAACAAATTGATCACTGCACTAACACATATAACCATTCTGTTCACTCTGTTCAATGGGCTATTCTGTGGAATTGAAAAGAGACGCATGGCATTGATTTGCAAATTAGAATGGTTATTTTGGGTTGGAAATTCACATGGATTACAGACTGTAATTGTATGGTTTGTTTGTTTGATATTTCTTCTAACATTTCGGTGGGAAAGGATGAGGTGGATGCTGGACATGACCAAGATACTTCATGCCTATACTTATATAAAACAAAGCAATCAAGATCCTATGTATTTTGAACTGGACCTTGAAAATACCCCTCTTTTACATCACTTACTAGGGCTGTTATGATTTACTTGCGTATTCAGTGAATCAAATCATATCCTTTCATGAATTCAATTTGCTTTTCGCTATCACTAAAATTGAATATTCATCATTTTAAAAAACAAACAAGAGTGTGTATTCGCTACTGAGTATTTGTGATATGTATCTCGTAGTGGATTCATTGTAGCCATACTGGTTACCATATATGACCAAAGATAAGCCAATCTTATAGATAAGTCGAGGTCCTAACTTGACCCTTAAAATCAGCATCAGAATGGTATGTTCCTTACACAAGCTGTACTGCCAGCCTTCTTTCATCTGCTCGTTGTGATCTAATGTCAACAAATCCATATTAAATTACACAAGTTAATCCTGTTGTTACAGTCTTGCAGAGATGCCAACCCATACAATTTTATCGTATTTGTTACAAAAAAAACAACACAAAATACACGATTATGATAGCTGTAACATATATTAATTTAAAAATACATTAAATTAAATTGTCAAATAGCATACGTACCATACACAATAAATTTCAACCACATTTCATTCAGTATCAAGCTATAAATGGATACTTACTACTGATGTAGGTGAGTACAGTGTTAATAACAAGGTCTTAGACAATATGTTTACATATTTTATTTAATATGAAAATTCTTTGGAAAAGTTCATACTAATTTTGGCCAAAAGATACTAATTTTTGCATCAGTTTTGGGCCAAAATACTAACTGGGCTAAATTAGGGTTGGCATCTCTGGTCTTGTAATAAAACATGTTCTTTGCAAATCTGGACTTACGTTTGCAATCTAATTTACCAATTTTACTCAAATGTCCTTCAAGAATCTTTATATTAACTGTGTCCCTCCGATACTTATAACTTTGGCCTGATACTTATAACTTTGGCCTGCACTATTCACGGCAATCACGTTCACATTGCATCTACACAAGCTTCAAAATGAAGTGTATTTGACAGAAAATGGATACATAGATTTATTTTGTTTCTCCAAAAGTCATATTTGTTGTACCTGAATTATTACATGTTAACAAACTGTTTTCGCGGTGGAAATAGCAAGAGTGAGCAAAACCACATCGGTGACAGGTCAAATTGTTCCATGCATTAAAACTATCCCTCAATACACCAAAGTGTTGTTGCATAGCCTTAGTTATGATTGTAATTATTTTACATTTATAGACAAAACCTGCAATTAAACTGACAATGCCATAATATATTTCTCTTGGTAAAGTAATAGTTTCAGATACAATTAAACGAAAGTGTAACTTGTAGATAAGCCGACCCCCTCTACAGACTGCCTTTTTTTGTCGTCAAAGTTCGGCTTATCTACGGTCATATATAGTAATACTTTGTAAAGACCTCTAGCTTCAGCAGTTTAATCATCAAAGTGACTAACAAGGTTACTGAATATTTTTATAATGCTCATGCTGACATATAGTATGTTAATGTTGAAATCTATCATCAAGTGACAAAATAATCAAAGGACGATAACTGCAGTTAACCAATGGAAGGAATCAGAGGTATAACTCACTTCAAGTAAATGATGGAAGTTATATGTTGCATCAGCAGTCTTACATCTATATGGCAACTAGTGTTGTGACGATATATTGATACTTGAATAATCGTGATATTAAAATCAGATGATACAATATATCGATATGATCCACGTGTATCGATTCACCGACGATATATACTTGCTAAAAGGTCACCTACATTTGAATTGGTTTTATTCGTACATCATCGCGAATTTCGCGACTGATGAAAACAACAGGGGAGCGCCATGTTTCAGGTTGCTAGGCGATGTTGAATCTTGCGAGATTTCGGCACTTCTCGCATGCGCACAGGGAAAATGGCCGCTGGCGATGCTGTGTTTTTGAAGCCTGGTGCAGGATATAAAAGCAAGGTGTGGAAGCACTTTTTACTATCGAGAGATAAAACTCAAGTGGCATGTAGCTGTGTGATGTGAAAGCCACTTATCGAGGAAACACGACAAACATGTCGACACACTTGAAAAGGCACCCCAAAAACCCCCTAATATGGGTGTTACTGCTGAAGTTGCCGAATTAAGGCCACACATCTACTGCTTTGCACATACGCTGAACCTGGCCACTCAACGTGGCTTGAAAGTTCCGAAAGTGAATACTTTATTGTCAAGAGTGAGGGAAATTGTTGGTTTCTTCCATCGAAGCACTGTGGCTTTGGCCCTCCTGTCAAAACACCAGGATCGTCTTGATTTGCCAAAGATAAAGCTGAAAATTAATGTGCCCAGCAGATGGAACAGCACTTTCAATATGCTACTGAGTTATCTCCAGCTTCAGCAAGCAATATATGCCACATTAGTTTCCAAAGATATCCAGAGGAAAGAGAGTGACATCAGTACACTCACTGAAAGTGATGTCAGATATTTGGAACTACTTCTTGAACTTTTGGGACCCCTGAAGAGAGAAACAGAGGTATTGTGTGATGAAAAAGTGCCTACAATTTCCATTGTTGCTCCAATGCTGTATCTCTTCAAAACCCAGATGACCCCCAAGGATGACGATTCTCCTCTTGTCAGAGATGTAAAGCTTGCAATTGAGGTAGATTTAAACAAGCGATACACCAAATCAGAAGTGCAGCAGGTCCTTCATCAGTCTTCTGCGATGGATCCTAGGTTCTTCCATTCTTGAAAGAAGACCAGAAAGCAACAGTGTTTGCTGAACTGGCTACATGTGTTGCAGAATATTGTGACAGACGTCACCTGGTATGTGCACATACTATTTCGCAAAGTAAATCTCAAATATAGACTTGTTTAAAAGAATATGTTAAATTGTTAATCTCGCTTTTCAATTCTAAATTTTATAAAATGTAATTTCAAATGTTCAGTTTAAAAGGTTCTAACCTGAATTCAATTGTTAGAAATTCAACCTTTATTCATTTTTTTTGGTTGACTTCTTGAATTATCAGTTTTTGTAATCTGTATATTTTCAGGAACTGGTTGATGTGAAGCCCAAGGATGATACTGCCGTCCCTGATCTACCAGTACCACCGGCAATTGCTGGGATCGAGATGGATACACCTGAACTTGATACTACTGCTGCTGTCGTGTGTCATAAAGAAAGAGCCAGATGATAGTGCTGTAAAGTCCAGTGCTTCAACCTCTCTCTCGGCTCTGTTTGGTGTTGTGTATGTTGTTAAGGTGGAACCCGGTCCAGGGGATGGAGGCACTGAGGGGGCCAGCAAATCCTCATTGGTTTGTGCACAGGAGGAAATTGATAAATACAGGAAAGAGATTCCTCTGAATGTGGATTTAAATCCTTTGGTGTGGTGGAAATGTCACCAGCAGGTCTACCGAATGTTGTCACAATTTTGGAAGTCCTTGCTCTGTATCCCTGCAACCTCTGTCCCTTCCTAGAGGGTATTTTCAACTGCTGGTGATATTGTCACTGCACAAAGGGCCAACCTGAGTTGGAAACATGTTGACAGGATGATTTTCCTTAAGAAGAATCTTAAAAGGTACTTCTGAATTTCTATTCAAAATCAAAAGTACCTTTTAAATATTCTGAAATTAATGAATCAGTGATGTACTGTCATATTCATCTACACTGCAGTGTGAACACTGATCTGCATTGCTGTTAATGTTAAAAGGTTTTAATTTAAAAGTTGTTCAAATGTTCAGAACTTTATAGTGTTGTGCTGATCTGTTACTTCACACTTCCTCATTAGTACCTCACACTGACTGTGATCACAGAGGTATTACTGTTCAATAGACTCATACTACTCATACACACTAGACTACTTACAAACATTTGAAGACAGTATGATAACCTGTCAGTGTTCACTTTAATCTTTTAAATTCATTTTGTCATTTACGCTTTAAATATTGGAGCATTCCATGTACATGTACTGTGACTGCATACTACATGATACTAGTCTTAACTGATGCTGTTTGTTTATAATATTGTTTTAACTTTTTCTGTTGTTCTTAAAAATCTTTATTGTGCCAATATCAGATATTAACTAAAACAAGGATGTCAGGCTCAGTCAGCAACATTAATATTGCATTATCACCCCTACCGACACCTACTCAGTTTTGTTTATAGAACTTGTTCCTCACGTACAAGTTTCAATAAAATTAGAAATACTCAGGACTCAGGAGAGTGTTCAGTTTACAGTTCAGGTTGCTGTTCACCATGTTCACTTATTTGAATGTTTCAAGTTGATTGTAATTTCAAATTTGTAACAGAAAGATGTGTGATTCTCTGATGTGTTGCTCATCATCTTTATGCTTTGATCATGTTGATGTAAGCAAGTGAAGGCAAGACTGTATCATACATTTATTTACATTTGTTCATTAAAACTTGATTCTGAAGCTTTGTTGATGATTCTTTATTCAAGGTTTACAGATTCCAGAGTCACTGAAATGTAAAAATCATATCAGGTTATCAAATGTATGAACCAATTCCCTTTATTTCCAAACAGACAGTGTATCATGATACATATTGTGTCGTATCGCAACACAAGTATCGTGATACGTATCGTATCGCAATAAACCTGTATCGTCACAACTCTAATGGCAACATAATCACTTTGTGAATAAGGATACTGGATCGTTTGTAAAGTTCTCATGTTGCGTTGTTGTTTAATGTTGCAATCAGCACTATTCCAGCTTAATTCTGTACCTGAATATCCTGTGATTGACCATAGCATCAATCTTCACAATTGGGATATTTATGACACCTACCAACCAATTCAGTGATCGGATCATGTTTCTCTTCTCTCTGTTGCTAAGCAAGGGTTGCTGAAGATCAGTCTTCAACCAAGCCTTCGCTGAGATATGTTTATTAATATATCACTGATCTACCGTTTTGACCCCTTACTTAGCCATGTAAATTTAATCTGATAAGTCTATGTTTAACTATTCTTATACATAAGTTGATTACATTATTTTGAAATTACAGGGTCAGCACATTAGAAACAAACAGGATCAAAGAGGGTAAAAATTGGCTTTGATGAAGAATATTACTCTTACATGCCTTGTTTTGATTAAATATAGAGTTTGCAATAACTGTAATATAATCATTACAGAAACTTCTCTATTCTGAGCAAGTAGTAATTTCTTCTATAGTCTTTGATGTTGTATAAAACGAAAGAAAGTTACGGAAAGAAATAGGGAGAAAGGGAGTTCTAATGAATTATATTTAGCTAGTCATTCCCTACACATGAATTATATAATTGAACTGACATTTGTAGAGAATCATCTATTTGCATATTTTTCATTTACAATCTTTGTTATGAGTTCATTATGAATTTTTGCAATATATACATCAAAGCTCACATTTCCTCATTGATCTTCTCTCTTTCTTAACCATAAGAATGTAGGTTTTTGTCTGCAGAAATACAATGAAATAACTGCCCTTTTCTGGTAGATAACACAGTTTTCATCATGTCAGTGAGTTCCTTTTATCATGAGGACAGCAGAAGAGGAGATGAGTGGGTAAAATGGGATTGAAGTCATACAGCCAAATTCAAGGTGTTTCAAAGCATGTCACCTACATTTCCACAGTGGGGTTTCTTGTGCAGATATATATGGCAAGTAGGCAGTCAGCACACAATGAATGATGTTAAAGCCAACTAAGGTGAGCGAGTGAGTGGATTAATGCCACATTTTGCAGTATTCCAGCAGGACTAGGGTGATATGCATATCCTGATAAATTGGTTGCAGTGCATTTTATATCCTCATACCATACTTCAATTTCATAATCGGATATCCTCTCCCTTTTTACAGGTGAATCACACCACTGCATCATTTGTTTTAAAATGTCAGACAGATTCTTCTATTAATAGCCAATGAAAAAATAGAAACAAGGGAATCTGCATGTCTGGTTCTTGGAAAGTTACTTTTATTATTCATCAGGTTTAATGTATCTAACTTGTAATGTATTGTGATGCAGGACTGGTATTTACCATGACATTTATGCTTGACAACGGTACAAGAATCTGTATCGAAACGTCGCACTCACGAATAAAAAGAAGTTGTTATTCATAAAGTTCGTTCTATATTGTACTTCCCAACTTCTAAAATGCCACTCAAAGAAGTTATCCAGTATAGCTTAAATATTGATGACTGCAACAAATACGATTTTGTAAGGACACTGATGCAGTTGACCTTTTACTTTATGTATGGGAGTGAAAATTAGCAGCCCTTCAACTCCTTGAACATATGACCCCCCAAACTGTCAGAAAGGCATCCCTTCAAAGTTGACAGATGACAAAGAAGATGAAAAAAATAGATAACAGTGCGTTTGTTTTGTATGCTATTAGTAATGTTTTTGGGAGAGATCTTGATACCATTGTCATGCAAAATTGAATAAATGAACCTGGTATAGAATTATGTGTGACAGTTTAAGGAATTACAGTAATACTTATCACACACAAGGGGGATAACATTACTAGGTTAACTTATAAGAACTGTTGGAATATGAAGTAAAAACATGTGTCAAGAACACATGATCAGTAAGCCAATTAAACTGGATTAAAGTACTAGGGATGATTGGAAAAAGTATTGCTTGAATTTAAAAGCTATTGCTTGATGACAACATGAGTTCACAGCAGGCGGAACAAATGAAATAGCCTTGATCCGTTGATGGAATGTTTGTGACAGTGAATCTGGAGAGCTTCTGCTAGGATTTCGTGAAGGTTAGAGAGCATGTGGATGTTTCCAAATTGATGTTTTGATTAGGGCAGTTGCTAATATGGTCAGAAAGAATCTGGTTTTCCCTCTGATTTGATGGTTTACGTTTTGTTTTGTTTTCTTTGATTCTGGTGTTGATGGGGTGGGATGTTTCACTTACACTGTATTGTCACAATTACAGTCTGTTTTACAAACTACACTTTTTGCTTCTTGAGGTTTTGTGTTGCTTCTGCCATTGGCGTTTAGTAGGGTGAAGTAACTGTGGCTTGCTGTTTGAGGTCGCAGCTGATGCCTATGAAGAGGAAGGCGGTGAGGAAGGGTGCTGATTCAGGTTTGTTATTTTGTAGATAAAGGTCTGGGATGGAGTATAGAGGAGATGACTTTCTGTGACTTTGGGTGGATAATTGTTAAGAGGAGTGAAGATCTAATAAAGTTTCTTCTGAGGTTTGGGTGGGCTAGCCTAGTGGTTGAAGTGTTTGCTCGTCATGCCGAAGACCTGGGTCTGATTCCCCACATGGGTACAATGTGTGAATCCCATTTCTGGTGTCCCCCACCATGATATTGCTGGAATAATGCTAAAAGCGGCATAAAACCAAATTCACTCAGGTTTGGGGTCAGCAGAAGAAAGGCTGGTGGCTCTTTAAGCGAGTGTAGCGATGCTGTCCTTAGGTCTAAAGGAGTGGTGGGTGTTGAAGTAGAAGTCCTGATAGGAGGTTGTGGGCTATCTGTATACACAAGTGTAGATTCCTCTGGCTGGTGTAGGACATCCAGAAAGGGTAGTTTGTTGTAGTCTGTTTCAGTGGAGAAGTAAACTTAGTGATGGTGTTGTTTTAAGATGTCTAAAATGTCATCACTTTTTTATACCAGCATAAAATGAATAATGATTGTTTTTATTGCTACTCGGTTACCAACCAAATGAATATTTTCCATGTTCATTTCTCAGTCTTGCTTAACAACAGTGTAAGGATCTATACCTAAACATTGTTATTGCTGTATGATACTAAAGTTTGTAACTTTTTGGTATAACCTTTTAGTTGCACAAACCCTAACTATGTTATTATCCCTTCCATATAGCCCTTACTCTAATGCTGTATCCCTAAATGATCTAGATTTTCATAGGTTCAGGTTTCTACATGCCAGATGAGAGCTATTAGATGAAATTACCATGTCACAATAGAAAAATCTACCATTAAAATCAAATCCATATAGAAATGTTCAAAATCAAGATCAAATTTGTCCATAATTTTATTTTTGCCAGTATCATGCAGTGTTTAATGTGAGTTCTGGACGGGCATCCATGAATTCCCTTTCATCACAGTTTGCCTAGCATTGAGCTATAATCACTTGGTCTCCATCTGTAATGTATGTGTATCCAACTATGCTGTGCAACTGTGTCTTTAGTTCTGAAATTACCTTTGTCCTAAATTCATCCCATTCTTGCACTAGGAGGAAATGTATGTGTTGCAGAAAAACATAATGTATCAACTTTTTGCACAACTGCTTTTTATGTATCCTGTTACAGTGTAGCTGTTCCTTGTAGTCTGGGTGATGACTTGGCAATGAGATTGTAAAAGACTTTTGAATATGTTTCTGACTGCCTGTATGGCCTTGTATGTTGATATGTACTTGACAATTTTGTATGCATCAAGTTATTGTCCTGCCTTAGCTTCTACAGAATATTAGATTTAAAGACATATTGGGTAGAAATGTAGAAGTTTGTCTCAGGAACAGATATAATCAGTTTGTCAATAACTTTTCCACAACTTCTCTGACATGTAAAATGATTTACATTTAAAGCATTGCAATCCTCGACTCGACTTCTTACAAATTTTAGAGGGATATTTACAAATCTTCCTTATCTACAAATATGCAGACGATAAATCTGTAGTAACCATTTGTTTGTCTTCTTGATATCTCCCAGATGACCACATGTAACATCATGTACAGAAACAAAGGCAGTCATTAGAGCAACCCTTGAAGATAAGAAACAGTAATAGTCTTAAGCAGGGGCGGATGCAGCTTTTTGAGAAAGGCAGGGGTGCACACTTTTGAGAAAAGGAGGGTGCACACTTCATTTTCACCCGAGTTTCAATGGTCAATGAACAAACTTTCAGGACAAAATGGGGGGTGCACACCCCTGCACCCCCCTCTGGATCTGCCTATGGTCTTAAGCACCCATACTTGTAAGCAACATACTTATTACAATAGGATAAGAAAGTAAGACTTCATTGATGCATTTTGTCATTGTAGATCAATGCACAATCACAGGATTTTCCATTCCTGACTAGTTACAGGCAACCATGGAATAAAACTCACTATGGCATTAGAAAACAAGACCCGTGAAGACCTGGGTTAGAATAGGTCTTCAGCAACCCATGCTTGCCACAAAAGGCGACTATGCTTGTCGTAAGAGGCGACTAATGGGATCGGGTGGTCAGACTCGCTGACTTGGTTGACACATGTCATCGGTTCCCAATTGCGAAGATCGATGCTCATGCTGTTGATCACTGGATTGTCTGGTCCAGACTCGATTATTTACAGACCGCTGTCATATAGCTGGAATATTGCTGAGTGCGGCATAAAACTAAACTCACTCACTCACACATTTTAAAGACAACAACTGAAATTACAAAGTTCTGACAAACTTATCTTCAAAACCCAATGGATATGTGACAAGAACATAATATTTTTTCATTGGCCAAATTAGTTAGAAACCACTTGTTTATGAAATTAGGGAGAAACACAGGTAGTTCAGACTTCTGTCAGAGTACAAAAGCAGGGTTCATTTGGGAGGACAAATCGCTAACTGCTGTATTATTTCATTTGTCTTCAAGAAGACGTAGGTAACATTGAATGAGAAAGAGATTAATGCAGCTGAGCTTGGTCCTACTGGGCATTTATTCAACGACAATTCCTTCACAACTATTAAGTTAAGCCGAAGTTACATTTACATATGGGTGGTAAAAAGTGTTGTCTGGCAAAATGACTAAAGGTCACATCGTCCCCACAGCATATCTGTAGTGTGTACTGAAAGGTTTTTATCTCTCATTGTTGAATGAAAATAGTTAATGTTGAACAACTTGAACAGGTATTTCTGTTTTCTTAGACTGATGTTGAAAAATGTTCAGGATGTATTTTTTCAGAGTGATAATTCTTATCAAACGAGAACTGCAAATTGGAAGGTATAATTGATCAAAATGACTTGAGAGAGTAGTATTCTAATCCTATATTTTGATGAATTTGATGACTTCGTCACCATGTGGCTCAGAATATGTTGATGCACCATTAAATTTGGACTCATTCACTTTTATGACTACCCTGTTTATTCAGTGTTATTACAATTCAAACCATCATGGCAGAGAATAACCAGTCTCAATTTCTGCATTTAAATATTTAGTTTCATTCATTCATTCATTATGTCATGTGTCAAGGTCATTTTCAGTGTCTACCTAAGACTGTGTACATATTTACTGTAAATCTTTCACTGTAATTGATTGAAACATGATACATGTCCTGCTTCAGGTATTGGTTTTGAATTTCTTCCATGAAGACAAGTGCCTAGTCAAGGGCTGGCTTAAAAGATTGATAATCAGAAATATCATCTCTAGGAAGAATTATTAATGGTTATCGATATGACAGTTTTGCCATTGATAATGTTGCACATTGACTATTGTGATAGAATAATGTTTTAATTTACTAACACAAAGTTTGGTCTTTATTCATAGGCTGGTTCTAAATGATGTTCAGCACTTGCTGTTAGTAGTCCATGCACAAACATGTCACCTCTCACCAGTAGTGTGAAATATGTTCATGTCTTTCAGATTGTGCTTGGATTTTTACTCAAAGTTACTTCTGCAATATTTCTCGAACGATTAATATTTAGTTAAGTTTATCAATCTCTACGGTATAACCTGATATATAAATAGCCAGCTGTTCCGGAGTCTGTCTCACAGTCCTTGAACCACATTATTTTCCCTTCAACCCAGCCCTTTCTGCAATGCTAAAGCCTAAAAGGAAGCAAATCTCGATTTCCTCAGGTTCTGAATCTCCCATCTCATTGGGGCTCATTTTCAATTTAAAAGGAATTATTTAATAAGTGTGTCTAAGTGGTTTAAAATGAAAACATGATGAATTGATCATGCAGTACTTAAATGAAATACTGAAGTACAGACTTGCAGGTTGGAATGATATGGAGATTATGATTCTGTGTGAGCTACAACAATATATTTTAAGGGAGAAATGGTATGCCACTTTAATTATGCATCTGCAGCTTTCATGCCGTAATATAATACGTCTACATATGTATGATATGATCATTTTCTGTATTGATATGCAACAAGAATTTGTTAAATTACTCATAAAGACCCCATTTTCCAATTCCCCACCCAACTAAACACCAATCCCAACCAAAGGAAAATAAAACGTTTTGAGATTTTTGTATCACAACCAAATTCAGTTGATTGTATTTTTAAATATATTACATTCTTTGATACATTGGATAAAAGTTCACAAATCCTAGATCCTAAACATCAGGGTTGATCTGAAGGTGCACATTGAAGACATTCTTGGATCAGAGAAATGGAAACCTGTATTAGAAGATCAGTCGTGCTCCTTTGGGATGGTTGACAGTACAGCAACAAGAGATTGAGAACCATGTAGATATATGGCTACAGCTTTGAGATTCCATCTTGGCTGTTGTAGACGATACAATGGTGCCTGAAATGCTAGGAGATTTGCTTTATACCTCGGAATTGACATTAATTAGATTATTTTTTCCACTTTGCCCTTTTTTCACATTGCTGAAGTGTTTAACCGTATTTATGAGAAATGGTTAAATTTAATGATGAGTTTTGACATTTATCATCACCTTTCAGACTGATGATAAGCAATGCTTGAACCATTTGTTTGAATTACAAACTAGAAAGTACATCAACACAGGAAGATGAAGGGCTGATTGTATATTGGGTGCCACAGTGATATTCATAGACAGGTTAATACAAGCACAGTGGATATTCAGCTTGTGCTGCTTGGTGCCATAAGATAGACACTTTTAATGCAAATGATTCTTTTCATCCAGCAACTCAAAGTAATTTTCCTTTGAGTGGGAAAAAGCAGAGAAGAGACATTTTAAGCCTGGGAGTGGGCAAATGTGGAGGGATGCTTTATCATATGTTGTATCCATTTCATGGAAGCCATTTTCGCCTTTAGATGTACATTGTATGAACATATTTTCAGAATTTTTTGTTTATTTCATCATGACTACTTTTAGTTTTGCAATTATGGTTGTTTCTGTTTAAAGCTCCTTTTTATGATTCTAAGGAATTTTGTTTTAAAGGTATGTCAGTAGTGTGTGCAGAGATTGTTTAAGACCAAACTTGTCTTTCATTATATTTATAGTTCCTTTTTTACAGAAATTATTTTTCAGGGCAAATTTGTATTCAAAATAGACTTTCTATTACATAGTTTAATGGAAGAAGCTGTGTTGTATTTTAAGTTCACATGAACCGAATAACAGTGAGGTTACAAAACTCGGATTCTATATTTTGGTGATGTTGGAAAATCTTGTAATCACCTCTCAGTACTTATGCAAATCTCAATGTGATTCATGACTTGATTGTTCATAGTACTTTCAGGAAATTTGTTTGAAGTGGCATTACCTCAGCCTCCACAGGGATGCCAACCTCTATGATTTTATCGTAGTCACTACGAATTTTAGCCTCAAACTATGCCAATACAATTGCACTAGAAATTCTATGAAATTTGAAGAAAATTCATTAAAATTCGGATATATAGACAAAAACATATTATTTTCGTAGATTAAATACATTTTTGGACTTCACTTACCTTCCATTCATTAAACTGGAATAATTCCAAGTAACAATTTGGAAATCTGCTGTTGAAGGTATGTGAAAATATAGCTTCACTCTTGATTTGTGTCATATTCTTTCTCAGAATCCATCATTATTTCAAGTATTTAGTTGACTACTAATTTTATGGTCAAACTACTAATTTTGATCTTTGAAACTACTATTTACAACACTTTGTGGTTGGCATCTCTGCCTCCATTTGAAATTGTTAAGAAAAGAACCCATTTGCGAGGAATGGCCTCTGTATACCCAACCTATGTTGTATGCATAATGAGTAAGAATAATTCACAACAGGAAGTGATGTAAGGCACACATTCCACGTATATTATATCTGAAAATGTCAGTACTGCAGTAATATATAGTTGCCCTCATTGAATTTTCTTTTTTAATCTCTCTAATGAAAGTAATTTGTCCTTAATAACAAAAACAATTTGGGTATGATATATTAAATAGTTAAATAAGTGTAAGCGATTACTATCCTTATAAATTAATTACTGTTATAATGGAGTGCACCACAGTATGTGTAATGGCTTGTCAGTTCTGTAGTCATCAAGTGTTAATACTTTATCCATTAGTCATTAGTAGAGGCAGTTAAGTGTGGTGTCTTGGTTTTATGTTAGGCTGGACTATTAATTTTTCCTTGCTCTTTGACCAATGCCCTCTCTGTGTGCGTTTTCACTTGCAGACTAAACTGTAAATATTCCTCGGATGGTTGGATCTGAAGAATTTTAAAGCTCACACTTGGTATGCATGTCCTATGAATGAATGGTAACTGCAAGCTTCTAATTTTTCAATGATATCTCATGAACAGCTACACCAAAAAAGCAGAAATGATAATTATGGAATAGAAGTGGTTTCAAGTTTGTTCAAGGCATGAAGAAGAGCTGCTGATTACATATACAACAAACACGATAACCCATAGTCTAAAAACACTTTGAAAGAGATACCATCATAGGTTTAAGAATACGTCATTTTAGACGGACTGTTACCTAGACTTGAATCACTGAAGACATAAGTAGTCCTGTTTAATTGAACTGTGCATATCATATCAATTTGTATGTGTCAAAGTGACAGTTTATGCATATTAAAGTTATGATTGCTAGTGGCTTGTAATGTTTTAAGTTTTGATCCTTCTATAGGAGACATGAAGGTGAGTTGCATTATCAGTCTTTTGTACTATTTTTATGTATTCTTAGAGAATTGAAATTTTGAAAGAAATCTTTAAACTCTTCTGCATGATATAGTGTTACATCTAACATTCTTTGTTTGAGGTTAATTACAACCATTGCAGTTAACTTTCAAGATTAGTAACAATCTATTTAGACATTTGAATATATGCAGAAAAAACCAAGGAGAGCGATGTGAGTAGTATACACAATGGTGGAACGGGACCAGGTCCTTATCCAAGGCTTAAGTTTTCAAATTGAGGTCGGTCGGGAAAAAGGCTCGGGTCACCTCGGGGGTGGTTGCTCCTCCAAGCGCTGGGGGCGGATGAGTCGCAGTGCGTGCGCGTGTGCGTGTGTCTCTCTCTGCTCGGGATGTATCGAGGCGCCGGCAGGTAGATTTGCCAGATGGCTTGTTTTTGAAGCCAGGCTTTGGCTTTCTCTTCCGAGACTTGAGCAGCTTTGGCGAGTTTCAGGTGCCTTTCCAGTACCCGAGCGGGCTGTAATAAATTTTCTCCATGATGTATGTCTGCATGTGTGCATGAGCCTTCAATTATTTGATACGCATGATTCGAGTGGTGACCCCGTCGATGGCGATCCATCGTTTTGTGTCCATGGGAGACAGCGAGGTCTTGTTGATTCTCAGTCCGTATATCCTGTGTCCGTCGCTTCTCAGCATATCTGGTGTTTGAACGTTTTATTCTTGAACAGGGCTTCCTTGAATCTGGCGTGCTTGATGTGTTTTTTCACAACATGTCTTTTCACCCCTTTCGCCTTCCTGATTTCCTCGACGGCGGCTTTCTTGATGGAATACATCTTGGGTCTCAAGCCGACGTATTCGGCGATTGGCGTGCCCGCGCATGCGTCCTTCATCTTGCCGAGCACTTTCTTGTTGGCTTTGCTGTGCATAGGGTGGTCTTTGGGGTAGTCGCTGGTGTCGTACAGATGCATGTGTTTCTTAATGTCCTCATACACGTCCTCGGTGTGAATTTCCATGAGCAGGGAATCCGTGTCAGTGTACAGCACTTCGCACCTGTCGCCGTACTGTTTCTTCAGCTCGTAGTAGAAATCGTACATCAAGTGTTTGGATAAGTCGAGGATGGTCATCCCCAGGTAAACGCGCCGGTTGAATTTGATGTGGCTTTTGTTCATGTGTAGCGCTACCAAGTCGTCGTCGAATATTTTGCTCCGGTTGAACGACAGGCTGGCGATCAGTTTCCTGAGTTTTTCTTCCTCGCTGGATCTGACTAATTTCAAGTTAACATGTTTTCTCAAATTCTCCATCGTCTTGCCGAAAACCGAGTTGTTCATGAGTTTGTACATTTTTTTTTCGAAATCGCTGGTTCATTGCACGGATGTAAGGCTCCATCCAAGGACTTTGATTGAACTCGAGCGCCCTGTGTATTTTAGTGAGTTTCATTCCCAGCGATGTGTACAGCTGCAGGTTGCGATAGTGAACGATGTATTTCGTTTTGTTCATCAAGTTCGGCACGAGTTTTTCTACGTTGACCGTCGGCTTATTGTTTCCCAGCAAGTTTCGTTGGTAGTCGGACATCCAATCCGGGTTCACCGTCAATCGTTTGGGAGCCAGCGGATAGCTGTTGTGCGAATCTTGTAATTCTCGGGGGTACTCTAAGTCCACTTCGAGCACATAGCGATGCTATTCACGCGAATCATCTCGGGCATCTTGGGTGAGGAGACCCATTCAAATCCCCTGGTGGGGAGATACTGACTCATGGCCCAGCCGTACAGGTTGTTGGCGTCGAGATAGAGTATGTGTTTGGTTGGTTTGCTGGGGTCGTGACCTTCCACGTACTTGTTGTTGGCTTTGGCGTATCGTTTGGAGGCCATGGAAATTCCTCTTCGCAAACCTTTCTCCACGCACAGGTGCATGTCGTAATCCGTTAGCAGTTTCAGCTCCACACCAGTCTTTTTCAACAAGGCGTCCTCAGAGAGACCGGGGGAGGAGAAATACCACGCGGGATCCAGGCCGTACTGTTTTGAGCACGTTTTTCTGAATATCTCGAACACGTCGGCCAACAGGAGCACGTCCGTTTTCAAGTACAGGTCGTGGTAATCGCCCAGAGTCTTGCAGCCCAGTTTGTCCCACACGTTAATCGCGTGCAAGTAGTCGTCCGGGGTGATGGACGAGTCTGTCAAGTTGCTGTAAAAGCGATTGATGGGAGGCAATCTCCTCTCGTCGAACCTGGACCAGCCATCCATGTATTCGTAGGGGTAGACTCCCTTCCTCAGCAGCAGAGCTCGAGTCTCAGCGTCGGTGTATCGATTGGTGATGTTGAAGTCCTCCGAGTCGTTGGCGTTGACAAGACTGTCTAGAGATGACATCAGGAACTGAACACTGTCGATAAATCTCAGACCGTCCAAGAACGAGATGGATTTTTCCATGTTGTTGGGGATGCATGTTATGTTGCCGTTGATCTTTGCAATGGCCTGCATGATCAAGTGGGAATCGTACCCGCGAAGGTTGTGAAACACGACGGGGATTTTGATGGTTTTGGGATCGATTCTGAGCTTCAGGTTGCACGCGTTGTGAGCGGCGCCTCTGTACTTGCCGGTGACGTGGCAGTGATCTCTCACGACATCCCCGTTCAGGGGTTGGTCGCAGGGGTTGGTGGGTGTAGCGTTCCAGGGATTCTCGTATTTTTGGAAACGAGGTGTCGATGGACGCGTCGACGGACTCGGGCTGAGTCGCGACGTCTTGTCTGCCTCTGCAGGACGTGCTCGGTGGTGCGGTCTGTCTGCTGTTTTTCCAGCGTCATTTTCACCGCTTCCCAGATCGTTCATTTCCTCGCAGACTTTGTCAGCAACTGGCGGTTTGATGTCGTCGACTTCCATGTTTTTGTCGACGTCCATCCTCCAGCCTCTCAGATCGTACCTACGTTGTGCTTGGTTGGCACGAATTCCAGTTCCAATGGTTTGTGTTCCTCCAGCAGTTCGAGTAGCTCAGCTTTCCTCACCCGCGAATAACCTCTGAGTCCAAGCTCCTTCGCTAGGAGCTTGAGTTGTTTCACTGTTGGTTGAGGAGGTTCGTCGACGTGAGGAATGTCGAGCAATTTCAACAGCTGAGGTTTCCTCAAACGGGAGTAAGCGATCACTCTGCGTTTTTTTGGCAATCTTTTTCAGTTCTCGGACGGTGAGCATTGTTGTGAAGTCAAATCTCTAATAGGGTTTTTGCGTTTCGCTATGTTCAGAAGCGAAGTCAAATCTCTAAAAGGATTTTCACATGTGAAGATAAAACACTAATAGGATTTTCATCGCTATGTTCGGCTGCGAGTCAAAATCTCTAGTAGTTTGTTTGGTGTGCGAAGTATGTCTCGCTGTTAAATGTTAGCAACCCTGTCAATACGTTGGATAGTTAAACTTTCGACCGACTTAAAAAAATATAAAAAAACGATTTTCATGATGCATGTTAGATTTTAGATGTTAGATGAGATGGCCTCGGACCACGTCCGCTCCGTGGGCTTTGCAACGTCGATAATAGCATTTCACACCTTTGCCGCATACTTTGCACGTGTAGTTGACAAAACCCTTTCGGATTGACATCATGTGAATGCCTCAATAGTCGGTGGTGCATTTCCTGCCGCAGGTCTTGGTTTTGCCGAGAAGCATGTTCTTGCAGTTAAAAGGTGCTCGTCGTCCCATGTTGTTGTTTTTTTATGTATACACACATAAATATGTTCTAGTCTAATTGTTTGGTGACGAACTTGGTCGCGGTCAAACCTAATGCCACAAAGATCAGCTCCCGGTCTTTCTGTGCCTTTGAAGGCGCCTAAAAGTGAGATAGCGTGGGTTCGTCGCAGAGAGGTTCGAGTCGTTTGCCGGTGAGCATGTAATATTCTCGCATGGTGTCGTCGACTTTCTTGAATGTTCTCATGGCGTGGTTTTCACGCGCGTTGGGCATTGATGTAATCGATTCTCTGCACGCGTTTTTTGGCATACTCAGCTTGCGCGACCTGCAGTTTCTCCACGGCTATATCGTGACGTTTACGTTCTACTTTGATTTCGGCTGCGTTGGACGTTCGTAATTTGGAAAAAAGGTACACCACCAAGCCCAACACCAAGAAGCCCATCATCAGGCGACGATGTCAGAGACTGGATAAAAAAAACATTTGAAATCTCTCGGCGAGGCCCTGGCTCAACTGGCCGCCGAAGCGCTGCCTTGGGCAGCATCATTTCTTGGTTGTTAGGCTTCTTGTCGAAAACGGTCACGTGGCTCAGTCAAAACCTGTGGGCTTTTGTCGTCGCCGTGGCCGGTCTGGTGTACGTCGCAGCTAAGGAATTTTTAACCAAATGAGGCACAGTCCAACCGCAATCCCGCTGACAACCAGCGCAGTTTTACTGCACATGCGGGGGCAGCTTCCACTGCTGCAGTTGTCGTTGTGGTTTTACTTCTTCCGGTGTCGGTGCCACGATGCCCGTTTCGTACTGCGGGACTACTCGACTTGCGTTACTGACGTCCGGGTTCAAGCCCAACTTTTGATCGCCGATGGCGATGACGATTTCGTTGTTGTAGCCCATCACTCTGTTCACCCTCAGTTGCATGTCGCTCGGAGCAATGTACAATCCCGTGCCGAACACGTAGTCTACTTTTGCACGGGCGTATTCCAGCGCGTTTTCATAGCGTTTGATGGCACTCGACCAGTCTTGCAATGGCATCCTCGACGTTAGCCACGAACTGTTTCTGCGCATCGTAAACTGTCCCTTCACGACCCACGATGCTGGAATGCGTATGAGCGCCCAGCATGGCCCACACGTACTTTCGAATCGCTTACGTGCGGGTGAATGTTAACGCCTACACCAGTCTGCAGGGAGTCTCCTTTACCATGGAAGACACGATATCACTCACCGAAATTTTCCTACTCGACAACATACACTCATGGGTTTGAAGTGCATTATATATAAACGAGATGAACCATCATCCCAATGTAACGCTAGCCGATCTCGAGACACGCAGGGATTCAATCTGCCTGGCGAGGAAAACACCTTATATGCCATGCGCTTACAAAATAACGTGTACAAACGATGAGAAGTCAACCACCCCCTATCTTATCATGGATAATAATGATGGTGGCCTCTCGCTAAAAAATAAAGGGATACTGTTAGGGCGGTTTGATCCTGGAAGATTAACGTGGACGAGTGTAGCGCCATTACCAGATCAAACGGCTAACATGTTAGTCCCCAATGAGAAAAAAGCAGCGTTATTTTTACTAAAATATACTGATGTGCCAGACTCGTGTATCAGTATGATACAAGGTTCTACTCTTATTATTGAAGTATTTCTTGGAGATGCCCCCGGAATAGATATAAACCTTCTGCATGGGTTAAAAATACGCTGGCATGATCGCCATCAACAAAAACGTTGGTATGCAAGATCAAACAACAACTAGAACGTGAACGCGATACGCGGTCGACATGACAGAAAAAATATCACAGGGCCGTCAATTCCGTGGACGGTGTTGACAGCACTTTGATTTCAGTCAGCATGGGATGAGGCGTAGCAGGTGTCGGGTTATCATCCACCATAGTGGCCGCACCTGTCGTGCTAGGCATCGAAATAACAGCCGGAGTGACAGGGTTGTTGAGATTGGGGCTTAACACACTCTGTGACTAGCTCACAGCACTTTCACTCAATGCCACCGAGATGGCAGTGAGGCGACCCGGGGGAACTGCCGAGAGATGCGGTATGATTTAGTGGAAATCAACATAACGTTGCCAGCCAGCCAGCCGGCTGTACAAGCCGAGCCGAGCCAAGACACACACACACACACACTGCGACTGGCTCACAGCGCTCGCTCTGTGATACCGAGACGGCAGCTTGGCGTTTCATTCACCTTCAGACATCTGTCACCTCGCTAGTCAGCCGGCCGTGCATCATCATAGCCGAGCCGAGACACACACGCACACACTTATAGTCGTCCACAGCGCTCGCTCAGAGCAACCCCCGAGACTGTAGCGAGTTGATGACTGCTGAGACCTGCGTTTCATTCACCTTCAGACAGCTCACACATCGCTACAAGTATGTCCTAACGAGATGGTAGCACGTTAGCTCGTGGGAACTGCCGAGAGGTGCGTTTCATTCGGCTGAAAACACCTCTCGCCTCGATAATATATAACAAGTACGACAATACGTTGGATTGTTAGCCTGACCCCATGCTCACTAAAAAGTGATTATTTCCTAAACTATGTGACCTATTTTCGTGAAATTTTGCATGCATCTAGGCAGATGGTTACGCTATGGCAAAACGGCATTGAAAACACTCTCGATGACTCCATTACATTAATTAAGACTTAATTACAACAATAAGTTGGACATTTTACCTTTTCCCAACCGACCCCATGCTCACTTAAAAGTCAATATTTCAGAAACTATTCGACCGATTTTCATCAAATTTTGCTTGCACCTCAGTAGTAGCATACACAATGGTGGAACAGGATTAGGTATACTAAAGAACTTAATTTTACTGCCACATGTGATTAATCAGTTTTTATTTTGTTGACCTTTGACTAAGACCATGTGGTTAGATCTGTCCTGTTATCTGTAAAAATATGTTTCCTGTTTTTAGTGCTTGCTAATGAGGTTAGGTATATGTTCAGGTGATTGCCTTTTTGTATTTCTTATATGGTAAGAGTTTGTTATTGATAACCCTTGCAAGCATTTGTTCTGCTTTTTGAAGTAGTTTACTATAAAGTATAATTACCTTATTACTGAGTGATTATGATTTTGCTGGTGTATCACTTCATATTAATCATGAATAAGATTCAGACATCGTACTTGTGTCAAAATGAACGCCCTTTTTTCTGCACAATAGGTTCACCAAATGTAATGATTTTTTTCTTTTATTAATCTTTGATGTTTTTGTCATTTTGAGGATAACAATGACATCGGTTACCTTCTATGTGACTAGTGATGCTAAGAGATATTTAACAGTCATCTCTTTGCTGACATTTTTAAGCATTTTGAACCAGGTGAGCTATAGTGCTTGGTCTTTCTTTATCATGACATTAAGAGGTTTGAATTCTGTTCTTAGCATTAGGACCACAATATTTATGCAAATGAAATATGTGTATTCAATAGACAAGACATTTGCCTATTTGTTCTCTCCATATATAGCTACAAAAGAAAAAACAATACCCATCCAAAGTATTTTTTATCAAAATACAAAGCACTAATTCTCATGGTTCCTAACCAGGTCAGAAATTCTAATAGTAATAGCTGTGGACAACTTCACATGTTAGATGAGCTGCTGTCCCAATATGCTGTGTTCGCTTTTTTATCTTTAGTATACAAGCACCATACTTTGCACTTCTGGGTTCACCAAAGGTTAAGGACCTGCTTCTCTTGGTGCTCTCCACCCACATGACACCATCACATGGTTAATGCTTAAATATAGCAGTGGTTCAAAGTGGCACTGAACATAACTTACTCACTAACACAGTGGCCAAGCCTGTAAGGAAAGATTATGGAGTTGGAAGGACCTGTCTAGCTTCATAGTTGGTAAATGTGTTCATCTGATGAGGTTGTTTGTAAGACACTATGGTTAGTTGACTTTGGCTCATGAGCTTATCGATATTTGAATATATATTTCTGTCAACAGAATTAGATTAGGTTGATGCCAGTAATTATTACCCCATCCCTTGTGGTCAGAAACCTTATTAGGAACTTGTCTAGGCCTGCACTAGACTGGATGAGGATGTTATCCTGGTCTTCCAAACCCACAATTCCAGGAATCTTGAAATTGTAATTAGTTTGTCTCCTTGTCTACATAGTCTTTCATACCAAAAGATTTAAAGATGTAAAGGATAATTTTCATTCATGATCCTAACTGCAGTTAGATCGTCCTGTTCATCCATTCTATGTAATGAAATCCCTCATGGGCATTCTGCTTTAAAACTGGTTCACAGCGAACTATTCTGGTTTTGAGTATGCTGGTTGTGACCAGCTCGATGACTTGGTAGATGATGTGTCATCGTGCCACACTATCTATCACTGCATTGTCTTGTCCAGAATCTATTATTTACAGACAGCTGTAATATACCACAGGTGATTGATAACTTCCTAGCCTTACATAGACAGACTTGACCTAAAGACATTAAATTGATTTATTTTTAGACATAATCCCCTACCACATTGATGCACTTTTTCATGTGATGTCCCAGTTCTGTGGTTGTAGAAGTCTTTCTCTGGGCTGTACAGAAAGTTCTACATGGCTGCTATGGAAAATCATTTAAATCCTAATTTGTATCAGATCTTTTCTTTCATCTTTGAGAACAGATGACAGTCTGGAGTTCATACTCTCACTATGGATTATAGCTATGATAATGACTCTTTTGTGCACTGGTACATTGTTCAGATGGAACAGTACACCTTTTAACAGCAGCCTTGTCTTACCTTTGTCTTAATTTTATCCAGTTAGTGTCTCAAAAGCACAGCATGATATGTCTATTGTGGAGGATTTCAGAAAATGTCCACACCCCCAGTGTCCTAGAACATGGAACCTATAACCTGTCCAGCTGATGGGACAGTCTTCTTTGATGATGGTGATGTTGGAGGCTTCCACTGTATTGACTTGTTGGGAATTTTGTTGGAAGTGGTGAAACCAGGTTTCATCAATAGTGATGAATTGATGCAAATATGTTTCTGAGTCAGCTTCAAACAGAGTTAGATCATGAAGACACATGTTTTCCCTGGAGCATTTTTTACCTTTTGTCCAAGATTTGGAATCCAGTTAGCTGATACTTTCTTCATTGCTTAAGTTTCTGGAATTGTTAAAGTTTCACTCTTTCATGGGAAATAAGTACTTAGCTAACAATATGATCAGCCATTTGTTGACATGTTATCATGGATTTCTGGTGTTCCTGATGTTATTGGCCTGGAATGTAAGAGGTTATCTTCATACCTAAACTCTGAATCATCTCTTTATGGTGGCATAGGTAGTGGCATCCGCCTGCTCTAGTGTTGTACTCGTATCTATATTGGCTTTCATGTAAGTACTTGATGACAGCTCATTCCTCAAATGGTTCATGAAATCTTGTAATGTCCAAAGACAATTTTTTTGTGAAGCTGTGAGCCTATCAGTCAAACCTTGTAGCTAGAATAGTGCTGAGTTTGGCGTTAAACAACAAACAAGAGAGGGATTCACTTACAGTATTCAAGTGAATGTTGAATCACTCTCTACTCTGCAACAATCCATCTTTAACACATACAATCACGCTGGCCATAGAAACATTATGAAGTATGATGCAAATGTAATTGTCTCATATTGCCATAAACTTACAGAAATTTTGTTATATGTTGGTGATCACACTTTTATGATCACATCTGTGGGCATAATAAAGTACACCAGTGTTAGAAAACTACTATTGCAGAATTTTTTGTCTCTTGTTAACATTTTGTTTTGGTTATAAGGTAATGGCACAAAACCATCCATTAGCAATCTCTATTTGTGATCAATAATAACATTTTCAGATACTTTAAGAACTCTTTTTAGAAATGTACCTTATATTTTCAAGGGAAGAAACTATTTTTTCACAAGATAAAATTTACATACTATTTATGATGACTGGTGCATATTCTGATTTTAACATATTGTATTTACTCTCTCAGGATTTTTTCATAACAGCAAAATATGTTGAATTAGCACTAGGAAATTGCAAGTTCAGTCTTTGAACAGGCAATTTCCGGTGTTCTCATAGGACTGCATGGTAATACTGGTATACTGTAATATGCTTTTAAAGAAATACAGATTGCAATAATTTTTTTAGTGTATTGTGCCTTGGGGTATAAAAAATGTAACTTTTTGTAAATAAGTCTATTGTTTAACCTAAAAATTAATTCAACTGAGCAAACAGCACAATCCTGGAAGGAGTGTTGCTCGGACATTATCTCTGCCATTAGCCCTATCAGTGAATACGAATGACTTATGCTGACTTGGGTATCTTGAATATTTACTTTACCTCTTGTGGTTCTGATTACTGGATATACACTGTATAATGTTTCTGACCCTGATGTTTTCTCCACTGTTTTCATGGTCACCTGTTTCCCCAGTGAAACTTGTATAACCTTGCTGATTGTCTGTGTCAGTGGCCATTTCAGTAGCGAGTAGTATAGTGAGGATTTTGTTATGCCAAATATCTGTGCTGTATATCAAGATTACAAACTTCTGGCATGGAGGGACTGTTCCACTTTACTTGACATTTGCATCATGGCAAAGTAGTTGTCAATCTTTGAACAGCAAACAAATGATAGTACCCTGGAGTGAACATGTTGTAGACAGTGATCATGGAACTAGGATAAGCTGGGCCAAATGGTGAAGATATGGAGACACTGTCCACACAAGTGAAAGTAAATCAATGAGTTCTTTTGAAGAATGAATTGAAAAAGAAATTACAACCAAAACATAGAATTGCACTCTCCCAGAAAAGAAAAGCATGAGATAACTTTGAAAAATAAACTGTGTTCAATTAAATGTGGTATTTTATTTCATTTGATTAATACAAGGATTAACTTTAGTACTGTGATAGTCACATGTTATGTAGACATATGGCAATTACTGATTGTCCTGTCACAAAGCCTGTACGTCCACAAAGAGGCATTCTGATCAATTCTATCAATAACTGTTGTTATCACTACGTACAATGGTCACTGCCATTGCCTTTAATGTAGTGACCATTAAATTTCCAATTCTCGTGCTGGGATTCGAACCACGCATCTTCTGATCTGAAGTCGGACTCCTTGTCCACTGACCAAAAAGGTTAACCCCATCAGCAAGCTGACAAGGTAAGGATGTCATGTGTGGGATGACTCCATGCCCTGCTACAACTGAATAGGTCTACAGATTCTGCCCTGTGCAATTCTCCTACTTTACTCTGAGGAACATTGTCTAGTTGTGCAAAGGAAATGCATCTTATGTTGACATTGATGACCATGACTCTCCTGTTCAGATTGGGAAGGCAATGGCAACGACATTGATGTTTGAATTAAGAAGGAAGTCAGCAGTTACATGACCTGTGTGTGGTGTACCATTGTCATATTGAACCAACATTGCAAAAGTAGCAGCAATAGAATTTCCAAGTCCCATGCTCGGATTTGAACCACAGACCTTTTGATCTGAAGTTCGAAGCCTGGTCCACATGACCAAAGAGTTAACCCCATCCAGCTGACAAGGTAAGGGTGTTGTCTTTGGGATGACTTCACACCCTACTACACCAAGAAAGTGTAAAGATATCTAACATGTTACCAGGAGAATATGATGGAATTCCTTGGTATGTGAAGCCCAGCATTTCAGTTCACATGGTATCTGAATATACAGGTAACAATGTTGTACATATCTAGATAAGGGCAGCATTTTATTTTTTTGTGTTTCTCATCGCCCGACCGACCCTTCTAATTTTATTGCCGATCTCCAAAAAGAACCTCCTTTTTTTTCATTCAGACACTGCCGACTTGAACCTAAAACGTACCGCCTCGTGATATAAAATGTTTATCTTCCTAATCTGAAAAGGGTTATTTTGTTGAGAAAGTATTTTGGTGCGTCTTGTATTCTGTATGTATTGGGTATCATATCAGCAAAACTCAAACATGCCAAGGTCACAGTTTTTGTGTGGGTTGCAGCGCATTGTTTCACCCTTATTGAACATGTGATCATCATAGATCATAAATCATTCTCTCCATACAGCAGAAGTTGCACAACATTCTCCTAAATACCAGGAAGAAATTACGCCTGTAACTTAGGGACATATAACACCTCTGCTTGTGTTTATGGCTGTGTGAACATTGTTAGAATGTTTAATTACCATGAGCATGTAGTAATTAGAATAAACAGTGCAAGAAAGAGTGGCAGTGCTCTCCTGACACAAGTGCTCAGGGATAACCTATGCAGATGCATTTCTGTCATTGCATGGAATAAGTCTCTCTTGAATTTACCGTCAGATTCATGAAACCATAACAAAAATAGTAGGCATGACAAATCACCTTCATTTTTTACTTAAATACTGAGATTGTTTTTTAAGTTGAACCTATTTAAAGTCTTGCATCAAATCAACCGTGAGTGTGTATGCGGTGTTATTTGTGTTCTGGATGCAGACTTTGATGGGCTGACTATGGAAGAACAATTGTTTGGAGTTGTGAGATTTTCAGGTAATTAATTGCGTGGCACCTGTTCACTGGTGTTGGATGACGGCCAAATTCAGCCATCTTTCCATCACTTTGTGGAAAGATTTGGTACGCACACGTATACCGTAGTGTTCAGGTGCTGTATGGTGTTTTCTCCACATATAATGAATCTATTTACTTGACTTAAAATAGCATGGAACAGATTAAAATCCTCTCACAATTAACCACGTTGTTCCTGAAAGAGGAAAAAGTGTTATTTTTACTGCCTATTATTTCATGGACAAGTATTTCTGTGTAAGATTTTGAAAGTGCTGGGGAAAAGGCTTTAGTTGCTAAGAGGACAGACAGTTTGCAAGCACATGGCTGGAGTTAAAACCCTGAAATGAGTATTATTATTTCTTTAAGCCCACTGCTGACTTAGACAGGTTGCTCAAAAACAGACAGCTTTTGAACCAACAATGAATCAGATAAACAAATATTTGTCTACATTTAAAATGACCATTCATTAATTCTGCTGAAAAATTAACAATGTTCCCTGATGTGTTGTTATGTTCACCAAAAAAACACAGAATTGTTGAATTGCTTAGTCAGCATCTCACTGAGATGAGCCTCCCGGACTATTATTGCCTAAAATCAAAAGGATCTCTGAATGAAAAGAGATGGAAGTTACTTCCATTTTATAACAGATAGAGGTTGACTTTTGTCAAGTAAACAGAACCGGGTTGTGCTATTTCATAACACATAATGATCTCATCATTTGAACAAAGTACCTGGAAATATGTACCTGCAGGTTCTGATCCATCTGTTGAACAGTGAGTGAGTCAGGTTTTATGCCACTTTGAATAATGTTCCAGTTATATTATGGCATGTCAGCTTAATGTAGGCAGAATGTCCAAAGTGATGCAGGTCTTGGTAACTACTTTTGTCACACCCATGAACAAGGGAATAGTGCAGAGAAAACCAAGAAACATGTGGGTGATTCGGATTTAGATTTGATTCTGGTGTTGTTAATATATTAAGTGAATCTGACATTATTGATCATGTTGCTGATGATACGAATAAGCAAAAATGTTGTAGTATTGGTGATGTTCCAGACACATGCCTTATGAAGTATTGATTTGGCATAACAGTTAATATGCTATTTTGATGAGGCATTTAGGTTTGAAAACCCTTAAATTGGTGATGGGATAGTGAATAAGTGTAAAATTCAGCTAGAATGTCTTGTTTTTCCAACCCTTTTATCATTTTTATCAATGACTACAAGTACAGTTTCAACATGATAATCCTAACTGGAAGAGGTATAGTGTATTTTGAAGCTACTTACAATAAGCAATCGGTATTTTCTGAAACTTGAAATAAATGATTAAAAATCTATTTTTATATGAGAATCAAAACATTTGTCAGCGGACAACTGAATAATTTGTTTAATTAAGTAGTTATATGTTTATTTGGCCTCATTTCCATTGGCTGATGTTGCAAATGATGCTGAATGTTTTTCAGAGCACCTATAGCTCACTAGTTGGAGAAAGGCTTTATGAGCATTTTGGAGCAACCTTTTAGAAGAACCCTGATCAGCTGCTGCTAATTTTGTGTGAGTGTGTTGTCTGCAGTGAAGTAAAACAGTTACAACTATGCTGTTAGTGAAATATTAACCTCATGCCTTCGACTGCATGATACGGTTTACTTCCCTGGAACAGGAGTTGTAATGTACCTGGTTTATTTTATCTAGTGTGTAAATTTTGTCTGTTTAAAATTGCACATGTACTCTCCACGAAAGCATTGGCAATATTCAGATGCTATTCAAACTTAAGTGTATTGGAAATTTGATCCAACCTGGCCTATTGAATACTAATTGCATTGTCTGCCTGTATGCAAATGTTTGTATATTCCCATAAGGTCTATAATGGCCTTAAGCTCTAAACTGATACTTCCCCAAAAAATTAAATATTTTTTTACTGAATGTCATTTATGTAACAATTTCTTCAATATATTGTTGAGGTTTTTCATTCCTATATTACACATATCACTGTGTATATTATTAGAAATTGAGGACTAAGAAAAAGTAACCTGGGCCCCATTCCAAAAATCAGTCATAGTGTAAGGATGACCATACATTAACACTGACTTAGGATGGTGACAGGGCTAAGATTGCTCCTAGGCCTTGCCCTCTTATAATGTCTGTGTCTGCCTTCTGTGTATGTGTCTGTCTGCATAAAACTGGATGTTACCAAGTCTAGACACATACTTGGCATGCTTCCCTACATCATATCTGCGGGGCAACTTAATGCAGTGTCTGTCAGACAATAGCTGTGTCTCTTGAGTGAGGTTGATTGCTTCTAGTCTGCAGCAAGACTAAAATCTTTCGGCATGATCCGAGCACATAGATGTTCCAATCCTGCTATGGTGTTCTTAAAAGCATTCTGAAGCCTTAGAGACTGGTCAAACATTGTTACATAACTATGCCAGGTAATTGAATTTGCAGGACTAAAGTTTTGAAAGATGACATCTCTTATTTGTCACTTGGTGTAAAGAACCATCTTTGACCTGATCAGCACTTGTGGTCTTTGGGATTAACAAAAAGCAAAGTTTATTTTCAAACATTTATTAATCAAGATTATATGTGTTTAAGAAGACTTTCATCTTTAGGAGCACAGAACTATGGAACAAATGTGAGCGCCACTGATAAATATCAAATGTTTGTATTTGTGGAAAGTAAGAAGACACTTCCCTCCTTGTCTGACTTGCTGTGATTGTCTTCTAGATAAGTGACAGGCCAATATATTCGGAATAATGTTATGGACAGGGATACTTCGAGCTTTGACTGAATCAAAGTGAAGGTGGAATATTGAGAAAAAACATTCCTTCCTTTTGAGAGAAAGGAATTTAATTTGCACTGACAAGCTTGGAAGACCTGCAGTAGATGCTGGGTCATGATAGGAATTTATCAACATAGACTTTCGAATGTGAGTATTGCGTATATGTTCTTGTTACAGTAAAGTATGATAGTGAGATCAACATGTTGATTCCAAGATGATACATTCTATAAGGGTGTTTATCACCCATGAAGGCTGTCTTCTTAGGAGAGGCTGTTGCCTGTGAGGCCAGTGGGTTGAACAAATTACTCTCCTGTACATTGATAGATTATCTTAAAAAGTAACTTTGTAATATTAGTTGGGTATGGAGGAAACATGGAAATAAATGTTAGGATATTTCATTCTATATTTGACATAACATACTCACTTTTCTACGGAAGCATAGTAGGGCCACTGTGAAAAGATTTTTTGGGGTCACTATCTCCTACGTAGGACTTAATATCTCCTACGCAGGACTTAGTATCTCCTACGTAGGACTTAGTATCTCCTACGTAGGACATACTGTCTCTTATGTAGGACTTAGTATCTCCTACGTAGGACTTAATATATCCTTTTTAAGGATGGTTATTAAGTTGAGAAATGTTTGGCTATGCAGGACGTTAGATAGTCGAAATGTGAGTCAGTGAATATTCATGACACTAACGCAGTGTTACTGTACAGTGTTATTGTGTGTGTATTACGTTAGGGTGACGTGGACCTTGTTCTAATTGCAGTTATGGAGGTTTGGGTATGGCAGAGCCGTCAACCCCTAAAGATGGTTTGGAGTGAGACTGAAATAAATAAGCCGGGGTCCAGCCGGGGTCATGTCGAGGGCGAAGCCCTGGTGGGAGGTCTCTGTTTAGTGATTTTCAGGAGCATTTGGAGCCTTCTGGTGGCATTATTTTGACACTAAAAGATGCATGCTAATAAATAATAATAAGCCGAATCATTCGCATAAACATCGTTTTAGTACTTCATTCATTCAGGCGCTCTTTCAATGTTCAACTTTACGCAAAAACGAACGAAAATGCATGTTAATTTTGAAATTATTTTTGGCTACCAGATATGCGTGAGATTATTATATGGAGGTGTGAGAGCGTGACATTTGTCAATAAAGCGTGAGACTCACGCCAAATGCGTGAGAGTTGACAGGTATGGTATGGTTATGTTTAATCTATCTTACATACATCTATTCACACACACAAACACACACACACACACACACACATAGAGAGAGAGGTGGGTGGGATGGTTGGGGTGAGGTTGTGATATGAAACTCGGGTTATAACACGACCTCCGCAAGTTGTTGCTTGTCTTTATAGGGCTAAGTTGGATCGGATGCAACGCTCGTTTGCGGTTTTATTCGTAATTGTTTACAGGTTGACTTGACTGGGGCGAACAAGTGTTGAGTGCGGCGTAAAACAATACGAAATTCAAAAAGGCAAAGAATTGTCATTATAGTTATTTGTATAAATATAAGGGGATACGTGCACATAGATTGCCACCTATAGTCTAAGACACGTCTGTACACGCAGATTATGATTCATTTGCAACGACCTCTGAAATATCCAATGCATAATAGTAAAGTGTAACAAAGTGCAACATATAACAGTGAATTAACTGCAATGCGTAATAGTAGAGCAAACTGAACGCAAGGCAGTAAAGTATAACAGTCGGTCCAACACAGTATTAATGTGCAACAATTAGTTGAACGCATGACTCTAATAGTGAAGGAAACAGTAGACTCTAATAGTAAATTGAAACACATGATAGTAGACTCTAATTAGTAATGAAACACATAACTGTAGACTCTAATAGTGAATGAAACGAATGACTGTAGACTGTTACAGTGACTGAAACAGTGAAACAGGAGATTGTGTGCGTGTCTGGGGCTTTAAGTCGACCGTTTCAGATTAATCCATATAAACGTATATAGATCATCTCCTACAGGAAATATTAAGTACTACGTAGGAGATACTATGTCCTACGTTGGAGATACTAAGTCCTACGTAGGAGATACTAATTCCTACGTAGGAGATACTAATTCCTACGTAGGACATATTAAGTCCTACGTAGGAGATACTATGTCCTACGTAGGAGATACCCACTTAGGAGATACTAACTCCTACGTAGGAGATACTAAGTCCTACGTAGGAGATACTATGTCCTACGTAGGAGATACTAAGTCCTACGTAGGAGATACTAAGTCCCTACGTAGGAGATACTAAGTCCTACGTAGGAGATACTATGTCCTACGTAGGAGATACTAAGTCCTCCTTAGGAGATATTAAGTCCTACGTAGGAGATACTAAGTCCTACGTAGAAAATACTAAGTCCTACATAGGAGATATTAAGTCCTACGTAGGAGATATTAAGTACTACGTAAGAGATAGTAAGACCAAAACAAATTTTCAACGTGGCCCTACTACGCTTCCATACTTTTCAGAATATAAAAATGTGAGGCTGTATTTTTTGGGCATCATTGCCATACTGTTGTGAAGTGATAAGCACCATGCAGGTTGGGTCTTTAAACATGTGATTTATGAAGAGGTATGCGTTAAACAGTGTTTTTTTATTGATTACATTTTAGCAAACATGTTGTTTATTTTGTTTGTATGTATGTTGTTTAACACCACACAGCAATGTTCTAGCTATTTGGCAGCAGTATGTGATGTAAAGTAACCCTTTACATTATTTTCTTTGCCTCTGAAAACACTTAATAAATGTGGATAAAGTTTTCAAATATGATTTTAGCTGTAATACATCTAAAAGGTGCTCTTGGAATACAGATCTCATTTCCATCAGATCTAATAATTCACAGTTAAGTGTTTCACTAAGGTGAGTGTCTTACGCATGTGATTCATGTCTAAGAATTTATCAGCGCAGTATTCAATTCAAAGCAAATTGATAACACTTAAGAGAAAGGATGACAGTGAAAAATTGAGTAGATAGCAAATGATGATGTAGAGCTCCAAAGAAAAATAAGCTTGACCTATAATTATGATACAATTGGAAAGACATCAAAGTGGGAAGAACACGGTGCTTTACAAGATTGCTGTATATGTCCACAGAGTTGGACCAATATTTCATCAGAAATAAATTAACAATGTTGGCAAACAATTGAGCAGTGTAAGCTCCTGTACCTTGCAATCTCCTTCATTACACAAAAGGGGAGTTCCTTCAACATTTATCAATGTAGAAAATTGCTTTATGCACACTAACAGAACACGTTCTTCTAGCCTTGAAAAAAATGTGAGGGAAAGAAATTAGAAAGCACTATTTTCTTCTTCATTTTCTGAATATAGACAGCTTTCTAAAGTGGGAAATAGTCTTCAGGTGGATGTTTGGAGAAATTGTCGAGCTTAATTTACTTGGTTCCTTGGCTTGTCCCTAATACATCTTCACAGCCTGTGGACTGTTTGGCAGGTGAAGATTAGGATTGTGGCAGAAGAGAAACAAGTTTGGCTACTGATCAGACAGGTTAATATTTTATAGGTTTATAGTATTTAGGAAAATGGTATGGATGACAATAATTTAGTTTGATTTCTATTGCTCCATGGAAATGGATATGGAGCACTATAGATCATTTTCATCTGTGTCAGGTTATAAATTCTTGATGAAGAATGGCCCTTTGGCTTCATGTAACACAATATTAGAAATGTAGAATCATTATCAAAATTTAAGAAATGTATATCTTGTGACATGACATTATCCCCAACATTTAAGAATTATATATCGTATGGTCCCAGGCGAGGTCAAATTCTTCTCTGTGGTTTGCGCCTGGGCTGCAGTGATCTTAATTCTCACTTGTTTGATAGATATTTGTCAGACAGCCGAACCTGCTCCTGTGGGAACACTCGAGAAGATGCTTACCATTATTTCCTTCAGTGTCCTCTATATGATAGGTTTAGATTTAATAAATACTTCTTTCAAAATAATATAAGTTTACATGCTATTCTAAGCGGCGATGAATCTTTGTCCCAGTATGAAAACGAATTAATAATAAAATCGGTTTACAGTTTCTTAAATGATACCAACCGTTTTCCATAAAGTGTGGTACCATATGCTTTACTTAGTTTGAAATTATTGAATTACTTATTTCCACAAATGTACTTATAAAATCTTTCTCTGCAAGATTATGTTTGGGAGAAGCATTTACGTAGGCTGATGCAGCCTGTTTGCTGATCCTTTTTCCTTTTTGTAACTTAATCATGTTTAATGTATATCACATGTCTTTCAGGAAATAAAATACTGTTTAAATCAATGTAACACAATCAGTAGTGGTTATTGTAGGTTTGTAATTTGTATGATCATAGCACATTCTTTGAACTGATTCTCCGTTTTATAAGTGATGAAATTACGAATGTAAATCAGGTCTCCATTTTACTTCTGATACACAAAAGCTGAGTATTTAACAGTGAAAGAACATATTTTCATACCTGTTCATTTGTTGAAAAGAATCAGTAATGCTCAATTCTGTCACAAGACCTGGGTTTGTGACAAGAAGTGAACTTTAATTATTCAGTAATTCATCAGGGCCTACATACTGGTCTCATGTTGTGTTGAAAATACAATGTATGCAATTTGACTTCCTAATAGCATCGATGGTGACATATTTCATTAAGTATGTTATTGTAACTGAACTCTACAGTTTTTTATTCAGCCTGCTATTAGAAATATGCTGCCCAAACTTATCACAATATTATATTGCTAATTATAGCAGTGTATTTTGGCATGTGATAGCTGTGCTTATTCAAAAAATATTATTAGATATTCTTTTTGCAGTGATGACCCTCAACAGTTCACTGAGAACTTGTGGGTCAACAAGTGAGAGTTGTTCATGACTTTTTTTACTATCTTGTATAACTCCTCGTATGCTTTTAGTTATTCAATTTTATTTATTTATTTGTTATCACTTTATTTCTTTTTTGTAGGTATCACAACATGTACAACATACATTTTCAACATAGCGTACCTTGTAGATCCAGACATTTTCTGTTTTATGGCACACATTTCAATATGGCAGAGTATGACAAAAAGGAATTATGTAAAAATTCAATTTTATTTTTATATTCCTGAAATGAATGACATTTGTTATAAATTTGCATCAATAATCAAAGGGAGACAGTGCCTACTTGCTGGTTCATCACAAGCAGAAAGCTGCTTTACCTTATTCAAGCTTGACCGGACTGTGCACATATGGTATGGTGTTTAAAGATTGTGTCTATTGAATTCAGTATGTAAGGGAGGTAATTGCAGAGAGTCAAAAACCAATAGTTTTTATTGTTTTAAACTGATTATTAAAGGTCACATGCAACGTAAAACACAACTTTGCAGATTCTGATACCTTTCGGTATGGACTTACCGAAACAAATCATCAAAAATGCAAATTCAACTTATAAAGTTGAAAAACAACCGGTGAAAAAACCCGTGCGAAATCGGAGTTCAAACGATTCACTAATTTCCCCCCGACTTTTCGCGGGAAAAGTGGTTTCAACAGCTGGGCTGCGCTCATAGCACGTGGACAGTGAAATAGGTTCGCTCAACTTGGAAACGGGCTGTCCGCTGAATACTCGGTGAAGGCTTTGGTGTGAGCTATTTTCCTAATGTTTTGTTGATATATACCAGGCGCTATCTTTTTATATGTTATGACAGTAAATAAACTGTTTATATAATTTCATTTGTCTATTTCACCACACGTTCTTCTTACTGAGTCACTTTCTCAGTTTGATACTTAAAAGCAATGTCATTATTTAGCGTTGACAGAATTTCTAACTGTGATATAGATATGTCGTTGTCACAGACAAAACTCAATGTCCTTTTTTATTGACACTTGTGTGTTTGCCTGCTAATGACAATATTCAATACACAACTTCGATCACTGACCACATGCAATTTGAACTTAACACCAATCAGGCTATACACCATAAACAAAATGCATTGATTTATGGCCCGAGTTCGGTCTCTGTCACATTATGTAATTACACAGACAGGCAGGTGTGATACTTGAACACATGACATGTTATGTCTGTTGATTGCAAAATGTTATACACAAAAAATGAGCATGTATTTACAAAAGCCAACATCTCTATATATACACACACAATGAACCAACCGTTACACTTGAGTGCACACCCACCCGCTCTGACTGGGTTCGGTATCCCGGTTGCTTCGTTTCTTGGGAAGTAAACCCAAGTACACAATATTCCACTTTTGATTTGCGATTGTACGCTTATAATTTTGTTTATATGTTTTTTCATAACCAGCAATGTATATTATATGTCATGAATAAGTAATAATTGTGTTTTAATTATGTTTGATTTTTTGGTTGCATGTGACCTTTAAGTTTGGTGAAATCTATTTTATCATGTATTTAATTTTTTCAAACAAACTTCTGTGTCTTTGTGGATGCTTAGCATAAATGTTTTGTTTTGTTAAAGGTCACATGTGTATGTTTAGGGACAGGCATTTATGACACAGGTGTTACACGACACACAAATGTGCATTGTTTCATGATCAAGTACTGTGATTACTGTGTGTATTGTCTCGTAAACAAAGATGGAAGTAGCAATCATATGTACAGTTTAACAGTTAAAAAAATACCTAGTAACATGGCACTTGAAATTTTCGAGGCAATGATTTTAATATATTGCATCATAACCCTTTATTATGTCAAGAATAATTTATTCCATTATCATAATATTTGAGAGGCAGCATTTGCAATATATATTTGAAATAATAATGGCTATAATGTAACCATTGAAGTAAACAATATTGAATTAAGTTTTTAATAATACTCCAAAAGTTACTCAAGACATATAATGACCATTTTTATTAACAAGTGTGTGTGATAACATGATATGATCAACAGTGCCAGCATATGATACCTGTCTCTTTGATGTTGGAATCAGAGGGATGTACAATATGCAAAAAAACATTGTCTAGCATGGGCACCATCTGGTAGGTGGGACACAATACAGTGGGTTTTGTGCACTGTTGGTAATCAAAATTCACTGTTGGGATCTGGAAACTGGATTTCGGTATAATTGAAGCATTTTATGTATTGTTTATTCTGTTTGAACTAAACAACATTCGTTACGGAAGATTGCCAGATTTTTTACATAACAATGCCATGTATCAACAGCTTCTTATAACAGTTATCATTGGTGGGAACAAGAATGTGAAATTTCAGCTTCATTAGTTTCTGAGGAGCGGACATTTACAGTGAGAAAAACAGATTTTGAGAGAACTTAATGGTAAACCATTTGGATGCTATAGAAGCATGCAGAAAATGCTATTTATGGCCATTCTCAGTTTTGTTACAAATGTAATGAAATTTGGTGCATGCATAGTTAGTGGTGGGGCTCAACATGTGTTCTGTATTGGGTGATATTTCTTTATTAAGACCTTAATTTCACTTTAACAATGTTCTAACTTTACCAAAGTTTTTTTCAGAGAGCATTTTCTCACACTGAGAACTTCTTTTCAGAACCACTGAATATTCCTAGGTCTCTTAGCATTGAGGATATTTGAACAATTCAAAGGACATAGGAACTGTTGAAACTTACTTTCAATATGGCTGCCTTGTTGTTATATGGAAAAACCTATTTGAACTACTGCTCGGCTATTTCTGCTCAAATCTGTACTATAATGCTTGTAGGTTTTTCAAAATGCAGTTTGGGCTGTGTAAGCATCATCTCTGAAATTTTACAGTCTGACCAGAGATGCCAACCTCTAAATCGTAGTCACTACTGAATTTTAGCCTCAAACTATGCCAATACGATTGCACTAGAAATTCTACGAAATTTGAAGAAAATTCATTTGAAATTCGGATATATAGACAAAAACCTGTATTTTAACCAATTAAATACATTTTTGGACTTCACTTACCTTTAAGGACATATTTGAACTGGAATCATTGCAAGTTACAATTTGGAAACCTGCTGTTGGAGGTATGTGAAATTAAGCTTCACTCTTGATTAGTGACTTTGCCATGCTTAGTTCTCTGTATGATGAAATCATATTTTGTTAGATCAGTAAGATTTATATGTGAAAGAGTTGGAAAGATTGCATGAAGTTACCAGTAGATAAATGATAAAATGTCCCTGGGAGGTGCATGAGGCACAGTTTAAGACTTTGTGTGGAGTTAATTTAACAGTTGTGTATTGACAAAAGTGCGTTTATTCTTGCATTATTTAGTTGTGGAGAGTTAGTTATTTGTATTTGTCATCAGAATTTATTGTAAATATGTTTGAACATGCTGATAGAGACTTGCTTTTAATTTGTTTTGTTGACATGACCACTTTTCAAGATAAGCTTCAGTGCAAGAGACACTACTTTCAGTTATATCAGGACATGTCTACTGTCTGTTCTTTTGAAAATAGTTTGCACAGAGCGTAATATGCGACAGGAATCAGTATTTTTGAAGAAAGTGAAAAAACAGATTTTGAGCATAATATGCAAAAGAAAGTACACCATATCCCTTCGGTGAATTCAGGTATAACTGTACAAGTATTAACATTGTGATAAAATATTACTAGACATAAAATATTCCCAAGAAAAGGAGGTATTTGTTGTCGAAATCTCAAAGTGATGTATCTCCTATACGTTAGTTAAGAATACTCCAAAATGGGTATGATACCTATAGACTTTGAAAAGACCATTGTGCAGAACCCAAGACATGAATGCATGATTATCTAATAGTGCCATAAAGAAGGGACTTAACTCTGCATAGCACGGAGTTGCCAACTCATATGATTTTATTGTATTCCTTACGAAAAATCAACTTAAAATACGCGACTACGATAGCAGTAAAAATATACGAATGATTTAAAAAGTACATTAAATTGAATTATTAATAGCATATGTACCATACACAATAAATTTCAACCACATTTTATTCAGTATCAAGCTGTATGTGGATACTTACTACTGATTTAGGTGAGTACAGTGTTGATAACAAGTTCTTAGAATATCTATATATTCTGTATTAAATATGAAAATTCTTTGGAAAGGTTAATACTGAGTTTCCCCCAAAATACTAAGTTTTGCATCAGTTTTTGGCCATAATACTAATTGGGCTAAATTAAGGTTGGCATCTCTGCATAGCAAACTGTGTTGACATGGACACCCTAACCACGTGCCCGACATGTATGGTGACACAATCAAGGTTCATTATGAGGCTCTGGTATTAGGCTGTAGTGCAATGTCATCACACTGATGTATAACATGGTTTATTATTCATTGTCTGAGTTTTGGTATGAGGTGTTACCTTCTGAACCTGCGAACTATGTTTATTTCAAATACTATAGGAAATAGCATAGGTAAACAAAACCCAGGAAAATTATGAAAGGTGTTTTTCTAAATATTTTGTAAACAACAGATGGCATGGAAGCTGATAACATTTCATGGAATACATCAGATGATGAAAAGTCTGCTGAGAGAGAACCATGGGTTTGAGTGATGATAGCAGCCTGTAATCTGTTCCAAGGTAACTGATGACTAATCGACTCTGTCTTAAATACTCAATGAGATCGTTTGCCCAGGGTGGCAGCTGGGAAAAGAGATAGAACACAAAATAGTTTGGGGTTAAAACGACCAAGTTACAAATAATTAGCCACTGTTATTCTGTGGAACATTAATGCTTGACATATTACTACAAAACACCCCTGTTGAGATGATGGATTGACCGTTTTGTGAGTACTTTACCAGATAGTGTTTTCTTGAAGTCCATCTATATACCCATGTTTTCATTCACTTTATGTTGGCATCTAACGATGATGTCTGCCAAAATAGCAGATTGATTGGTCACTGTTATAAATTGTTTGAGGGCAGTGTAACCCAAAATAGAAGACTGGTGGTAGGTGAGCTTGCTCCTTACAGGAATTTGTGTCCAGTTTACGTTGAAACTTGTAAAAATATTAATGTTAAGCATAACTGGGAAGGGCAAATATTGATTATGGGGTTGGGTATTGCCGAAGCTGAGCTGAAGTATTGCAATATATTGCAATATAAACTGTCATTTAACAACATCTATTGTGATATATTGCAAAATGTGTGAAACACATGTGAGAATGTTAGAATTTTCTTGGTACAAATCATGTCTATGAGCAAGAGATCTAATTTTTAATCAAAGGGAAAAAGAACAAAATATTGAGACTCATAAATGTTGTATTATCATCACTTTTGTGGTTTTGGGGTATCACAGGCACGTCGAAAGTCAAGACGTGTTGTATTCTTCATGGTAAGCTCAACGTTTAGAACCGGAAACAACATTGTAACAGCTATACAAGATACTTTATTATATTCAACTCCTTTAAATGTCTTAACATGTCTTCAAAATGTCTCTGCCAGGCCAATCAGTGTGTAAATCTACGTGGAAAGGGAAACACGACAAATTTGAAACAAGCAACTGTCATTGTACAAAGTCACATAACATTATCCTGAAGTTTTTTTTAGGGTTTAAGTGTTCAAAAGATCTTGAGATTTATATGGCTTATCTCAAAGTGGAAACAAAAGACAACTTTCTACTGGAAACATGTTAACTAAATAACTTTCAAATACAATGTAAACTAGGCCTAGTGGCAGTCAACTCAAAACTGTCAGTGTCACATAGGGATGGTGTCATCTCATGTGAATCCCCAAGTTTGTTGTTCTTCTGTTCTGCATCCACCATCTTGCTTTTTTAACCTGGTTACCGATAACACGATGAGCGCTCTTTGATTTCATTCATATGAAAAATATGTCTCCGAACTATATAGAAAGCCTTTATTTTACAAAGACTAAAGAAATTAAAACAAAAATAGATAAACTCCAAAACGTTACCGATAAGGGCACAGAAATACATGAGTATATCGTGAGAACCGGTTCATGAAAGATATATAATTTAATGTCTGGGGAAGTTTGTATGGTGATTTACCAGTTCACTGGTAATATGAAGCGCAAGTTTAATACATGTACTAAATACTATTTAGCAGGATATATATTTGTACTTAATCCTCTCTGTGGTAGCTCATCAAGGTGAATTGTAGCACTTTAAACTACTGGGCTGTCTGACATTTTTGTAAAAGACTTTTGAGTATGAATGGAGAAATATCTTGCAGATACCTTTTAGATTTTAAGGTAAATGTAACAGAAGTCATCATATCTTTCTGATCTTGATAGTATTTCTTACAATACGTACTGATGTACATGGATGACCATGTTGTCTAATGTTCAGTAATTCAGTGTGTAGAGTTACATCCCTTAGCATTTTAAGGATCAGCTGATTATCCTGATTATGAGCCGTTGTTTGCTAGAACCATTGGGGTTTCACTAGATCGTAAATGTTGATAATCTCAGCAACTTCCAACATTCTGTATTGTGCGGCATAAAATGGAACCTGCTCACCCCGTACAGATGTGCCCATGGCAAGATGCCACATGACCGACCTCCCATTACCTGATGACTGCCTATCAGACAGGGAGGAACTGTCTTGTGATTTATAATGGGTGGAAGATAAAGTAGTTTGGCCAGTCAAGGCTTGTAATACAACAGAAATATTATGACAAGCTAGCAACATCAAATCCCATTATTTTAGATAATTCACTGAGAACTGAGACATCATAAGTGGCATCCACGTCAGTGCTTGAGAAGATCTTACCTTGTTAAGAGTAGGGTGCTCTGCAGTATACATGAAGCACTGAAATGGTTTCGTTTATGTATAATGCATTGCAAAATCCTGTGGCTTCATCATTAAGTATGTCATTCATACCAATCTTTAATCAACATTGATGAAAAGTGAAACCAATATGCTGATCTACATCTGCACTATATCAGTAACAGGATCTAAGTTTCAGATATCAGATACTTATATCTAATGTATTTTGACTCATTTAAAAAAGTAACAATTCTGATATGAAAAGACTTCATCAATATCTAGACTGGGAACAATAGAAATGGGCTTCACTCATTGTATTAATGTGGGAATGAAACCTAGGTCTTCTGTGTGATGAGTGAACACTTTAACCACTATAGTCCTTTTGACTTCATTTTAGACCGATCAATTGCTCACTAACACAAAATCTAATAATTGCAACAAAACCAAGTTTAAAAGTTGTTTAACAAAGGATCATTATTTAGGACCACTTGCTGGTAGAAGAGCCAGGTGTGCGAGTTGTATGTGTGAAATTGAAATTTCACTGCACATGCTTGTTGATTACCTGACTGTTCTACCAGCAAGTGGTCCCTTCTCGTAAGAAATAGCGAAAAGTGACAACAAAATAATGATCGTTTGTAAAACAATTTTTATATTCTGGTGTCCAAAATTATGAGACAAATCATCAGAGTTGGTCTGTCAATTTCATGTGATTGTGCAAAATTTGGTTTTGTTGCAATTATTAGAGTTTGTGTTAGTGAGCAATTCATCGGTCTAAAATGAAGCCAAACAGATTTTAGGCTACATCACTCCCCATTTAAGAATAGAAGATTTTGCCTGAACATGTTTAGATCTCATTGTAGCTTGATATACAAAGCTGATTGATGTATAACATATCTTTCTTCATGTATGAGCTTGTGTCTCTTCCCTTGGGGATTGTAACTTGAAACACACTCTAAATCCGAGCTGCATGCTTTAACAATGGCCACCTGCACAGAATTTCACAAAAGATTTTAATATTTCAAGATAATATAGTGATACGCTTGGATTGTTTTCTTCTTAATCTTCAGCCCCCTCTGATGTCACAGAAGGATCGATTTGTGATGCATACAAAGATGTCATTTTGCTATGCAACTTTCATATTAACCTTTGGTTTAAGTCCACTTGAGGCATTCAACTGACAGTTATGAACAATGTCAGTCTGTGACTTAAGCCACAGCTAGGAAACTGAAGTATGGACAAATTCGTTTTGGTTTGGTAAAGTCAGCTAATAGAAGGTCATATAATAGCAATGAAAAAATTAAAATGGCATGTTTGGACTAGTAGACTAAAAACATTTTGGCCCAGATTGCATTTGACATATAATCATGTGAAATCAACAGGCTAACTACTTAAGTATTGCATGGAAATATGCTTGAAATGTTACTACACTGAAAACGTCATTAGACAGTTAGTATGGTATATTGGGAGAAGCATGTTATACACTATGTAATACATTTTGACTTTTCACAATTATCGCCCTTAACTTGCACTATTGTTGTTCGGACAGATTTAATGTATCTTGGTATTCTGGACACCCATGTGATTATAAAGCTGAATTATTTTGTACAATAATTCATATAAAGCATGCTCCCAAAATTAAAACAGATCGTCTCAGAATAGACATTGGGTAAGCTGCCAAGCCGTATGCCTCTATTTTGGTTCATATAATTGTCACCATTATGTCGCTTTTTGATGCAGGAAGTATGTGGTATATAGTATTTTGACATTTGACAGGTCCTCAGCTTTGATTGTGAGAGGTTATCATATACTGAGCTAGTTGTTCATAGTTCAGTGTGTGAGCAAATGTTGTACTGGCTACAAGAATATTTAGGAAACACTACTGGGACTTCAGAATATCATGTTTTCATTGAATGTATTTGAAGTATGTCAATATTCCTGAAACATTCAGGTGAGGTCTGTTTTTTATGCATTGTTTTCTCCTCATGTGTTAATTTTCAGTTTTCCATTTGTATAATTTCCATCACAGTTGTTCCTTTTATGCTTAATGGAATCTCTTTTGGCAGAGAATCAAGACTGATTCTTCTCTAGCGTCAATGTTGTGACTTTATCCATTAGGATTGATATGTGAGAACCTGCAGACACCGAAATTTCTGCTCCATCCTTGAAGTTAAAGATGTGTCAAACAAACAAGTAATCACTGCAGGCATGAGGTGCTCAGAAATCTGTGTACCTGATAAAACATTCATGTCTTTGTTGGAAGGGCATCTTTGAAGCAACTCACATTTGTTTCGATTTCACACACTCGTCAGGACTGCTTGTGTGTCATTGAAGGATCGTCAGTTTGATTATGTGTTTGTATGATGCATAACAAAACTTACTTCGTGTTGTTAAAAGTTCTAACGCTTTGAGCCAGATTTGTTCCGAAATTTTAATACTCAGAAAGTTAGGGGTTAACATTGGTCTTCAGCAACCCATGCTTGTCGTAAGAGGTGACTAACAGGATCAGGTGGTAAGGAGCACTGACTTGTTTGACAAATGTCGTCGTATCCCAATTGTGTAGATCGATGCTCATGCTGTTGATCACTGGATTGTTTGGTCCAGACTAAACTATTTACAGACCACTGTGATATAGCTGGAATATTGCTAAGTGGAGCATTAAACAGCGCACAACAAATCAGACATTTTTTTGATATCATTCCTGAATTATGTGTTCACAGTGACTTCGTGACAAAGGTCAAAACGTGTACTGTTGTAAGTTTGTGATCTTATGAGCATGGGAAAATAAAAGGCTATTCCATGCTGGCTTCACTGTAATTCACGATGGTTATTTTTGTGAGAATATTTAACAGTGTTTGACGTATACATTGTTTGCCTCATTTGGTGTTGTGGTTAGAATGTTTTAGCTCACTTTCCTGAGATATATGGAGGATATTGATTGGAGGTTGAACAGTAGACTGAGTGGCATGGTTGAGAATTGAACTGTTAGAATTGTAATAGCCACATGTGATAATATTGATCTTAACACCACAAACATGCAAGTCATTACTAATGACCTTGACCCTTTACCAGAGGTGACATATAATATCACCTTTCTCCAATATCCCAATACCAGATAATCGTCACTTGGCAGGGATAGGGTCTGTATATCACTAACAGATTTAGCAATCTCACCACCGACCACAAGATAAACATATTTATCAGTATTATCACTACAAATATGTTGAATGTTTTCTCAGTCATAATGTACCAGGAAAAAATTAATGGACCTAAATTCTTCCATATTTCATGTTCTTCAAATCAATACATTGTCTTTGGTTTATTGGTTCCCATTCCTTATTAAACAACTATCTTTAATCTTCACTGTATTTGACAGTTTCTATAAACCATTATCAAAAATGTTTTTAGAAATGAAAAATTGGTCTGTTGGGAAATAAAGTCTTGTGGAAAAGAGAAATAACTTGACCTGGATGTATCCCCTGGCGTTTTTGAATGCCAGGGTGATAAATATAAGGCAATCTTCCAGAATAAAGACTTTCCATACAACATTTATGCCCACCCAACTTTGGAGATAAATATGAGTCTATTGTGCATTATCTATAGTTTAAAGTCTATAGTTTATATAGTTTAGCACAGACAGTGGTGCTGTTAATATCATACACAGTAGAGGATAACCCGTGAAGATCCAGGTTAGAATTGATCTTCAGCAACCCATGCTTGTCATAAGAAGCGACTAATGGGATCAGGTGGTCAGGCTTGCTGACTTGGTTGACACATGTCATCTTTCCCAATTGTGATGCTCATGCTGTTGATCATTGGATAGTCTGTTCCAGATTCGATTATTTACAGATAGCTGCCATATGGCTGGAATATTGTCAAGTGCGTCGTAAAACTAAACTCACTCACTCACTTCTAAGTCATCAGTGCAAATGGAAAATGAACTTCAGTATGTTCATGTATGTTGAGGGGCGGTGGGGTAGCCTAATGGTTAAAGCGTTTGCTCGTCACGTCGAAGACCTGGGTTTGAATTCCCACATGGGTACAATGTGTGAAGCCCATTTCTGGTGTCCCCCGCTGTGAAGTTGCTGGAATAGTGCTAAAAGCGGCGTAAAACCAAACTCAGTCAGTCAGTCATGTATGTTGCAGTTGTTTTCATTTGTACGGAAGGAGGTTGCTCTGTTGTACAGATACAAAGTGGGGGATGTATATGCCAAGTGGATCATTTGTGAGGATGTAGATTGTATGTATCAGTTCTATGGAGTGTTAACTGTACAGATCCATTGTGTGGGTTTAAACTGTAGAGATAAGTTGTATAATGTGTAAACTGTACAGATGAGTTTAATGGTGTGTAAGCTATACAGATGAGTTGCGTGGTGAGAAAACTGTACAGATCAGCAGGGAGATGTAGATAGTACAGATCAGCTGTGAGATGTTGGCTGTACAGATTAGCTGTGGGATGTTGGCTGATCAGATCAGCTGAGAGATGTAGGCTGTACAGATCAGCTGTGGAATGTAAGCAGTACAGATCAGCTTTGAGATGTAAGCAGTACAGATCAGCTTTGAGATGTAGGCTATACAGATCAGCTGTTAGATGTAGGCAGTACAGATCTGCTGGGAGATGAAGGCAGTACAGATCAGCTGTTAGATGTAGGCAGTACAGATCAGCAGGGAGATGAAGGCAGTACAGATCAGCTGGGAGATGTGGGCAGTGCAGATCAGCAGGGAGATGTAGGCAGTACAGGTAAGCGGGGAGATGTGGGCAGTACGGATCAGGTTGAGATGTAGGCAGTACAGATCAGCTGTGAGATGTAGGCAGTACAGATCAGCAGGGAGATGTAGGCAGTACAGATCATCTGTTAGATGTAGGCAGTACAGATCAGCTGTGAGATGTGGGCAGTACAGATCAGCTGTGAGATGTAGGCAGTACAGATCAGCTGTGAGATGTGGGCAGTACAGATCAGCTGTGAGATGTGGGCAGTACAGATCAGCTTGGAGATGTTGGCAGTACAGATCTGCTGTTAGATGACAGGAGTACAGATCAGCTGGGAGACGTGAGCTGTACAGATTTGTTACTTGCACTGATGCAACCCAATATTACAAAGTGCAACCTAGTTATTTGTCTAACTTGCACCAGGTGCAAGTCAATTTTTGAGAAATTATTCAACAATAAATCTAACATAACAAGCATAATTATGTCAGCTCATTTTTCTTCTAAACTTTAAATAATTCAATAGCATATTTCTTTCATTACGTACGTGTTGCAATAAAAGCAGTGCAACTGGAATTTGGCTGGTGCAACTAGGTGTTTATTTAAAGTTGCACCTGGTGCAAGTAGGTTAACATCTCTAACATCAAGCCCTGTCAGCTGATGGGATAAGAGTCACAATGAAGATCTAGCAGGGGCTGTTCAATCCGACTTAAACTTTGCTGATATGTATTGTACTGTAGCTAGGTGTTACATCAAAAGTTGTTGCTGCAAATAATTTGAAAGAAACAATAGCTTGTATGTAATTTTGTCTTCGCTCATTTTCTGACTTTCCTGTACATGTATAAATCATGTTTATGTAATTGCATTCATTGCTGACAATGCAAGAAAAACAAATTGAAGTAGATAATTACGGAAATCAATTCAGGCATTGATAATTTCAAGACATTTACAGTTTTCTTCTCTTTTATTGTATCAACAAGTGAAGTACGAGTTCATACTACCCAAACCAGTGTATGTAGTCAGTAGCACTTGTTTTCCTGTGTCAGTCATACTAGTCATTAATAAACAAATAAGCTGATAGCTTCCGTGTTTCAGCCAATATGACCGACCCACTGCAGTGGTCTTAGATTGTGTTTTGATAGTGATCAAACCTACTTTACAGAGATAAGGCTTGTAGGAGTGATTTCATATAGTTAATTAATCTCAACAACACAAGGTAGAGCCCCTGGATGAAGCTATCAGATTGATACTCATTGTATTGAACAGGACTGCTTCACAGGATGAAATTAATAGGTCACCCTTCCCAGTTTGTTGCTTTGGTCAAGTACAAATCTGACCACTAAAATTCATATGTTCATCATCTGATATTGTTGCTGATCCAAATAATTATAGCATAGATTGTTGTCATCCTCATAAATATACAATTTTCAGAACAGTGATGACTGCTTAAAAAGGAAACCTTAGAGTTCATTGTTGAGTATATGGCAGGTAGGATATTTTGATATTGATGAAAGTTCAGATTGTAGGGCAGTGACAGATATGTTGGGTGAAATTAGTGCAAATGTAAATGTCACATGTAAATGTATATACAGTGTTTTAAGGAAATTTGAAACATTTAAATGTTACTCATAAAACTGAATTTATTAGTGATATATGAATGAACACTTACAAATGGCATTAATATACAAGCATGTACACTGTTGGTAAGAGTGTTGAAATGAATTAGGTTGAATAAAGAGTTAGGTGATAAATTCTATGATACTGTAGGGCTAGTTAAGATTTTGTAGACAGCATTGTAGGTGGTCTGGGATTGGTGATCTCCTGTTAAGTATGGTAGAGAAGTGTGGTGTTTGTACAAGGATTTAACAGTGTAATTATTGGTTTAAGGAGTTCAGCTGTCACTGACCAGTTGAAGTGTTTTGAAGCTTTGTAAACATGACCGATTTTTAGCTTAAAATTATCATTATACTATGATTATTTCTTGCTAACAATCAGAAATACTATTTGATGACTTATAGGTAGTGTGGACTTTTGTAAATGCTTTAAAGAAGGTAGAGCAACTTGTTTATGTACACTCTTATATGTAATAATTTATGCTAAGCAGTCTTCACTGATAGTCCCCCACATGGGTACAGTGTGTGAAGCCTATTTCTGGTGTTCCCTGCCGTGATATACTCAGTTTTTACTCACTCACTCACTCACTCACTCACTCACTCACTGTATAGTTCAAACCTTTCATACATATTTTGATAATGGAAATGACGTGAACTGGGTACATTCCAAATATTATTTGTGAATCAAGTTGTCTGAGTTCTCTCAAGAAAGCTCTGCTTGATCTGATACAGACAGCTAGTTTGAAGCTTGTTCTATCACCCCTTGGCTATAGCTGATATAAGTGTGGATTAAAAGCGAAAAAAATAGGCAGAGAGACTCAGAAGCCATGACAGTGGCAGTCCTCCTGTCAATATCTGAAAGCTGAGTAAGTTGAGTCCTTGAAGAGGCTCTGTCCTGCAGAATCATGACGGACACAAGGAAACTACATTGTTTGAGGACCTGTGCAAGTTGGATCTAACCTCTGATGTTTCAAACCATGTTTTTTGTCATGAGTTGTGTCCACCCCAAATCATTTTCAAGGTGGCATATTGGTATCACCAGACATGTTCTCCAGTTTCAGGGCTGTGCTTGAAGTGACATCACTTCAGCCAGAGTTCAAGTGTGGGAACCCTTGTACAGTAAGCACAACTATAGAATGCTACCTAATAGAGCCCACAGTAAATTCAGACCCATTGACAGGCAGCTGCTTTGAGTAGGGGTGGCTCGGAGATGTGGCAAAAACATGTATGTATTATTGAGGTAATCGCTTGGAGATGTGGCAAAAAGATATATTCATGATTAACCTAACATTGATTCCACATGTCTTTTTGTTTGTTCAAGGCTGACAATTTAATTCAATGCAGTTATTATGTATAGGGGTTCCAAAGGCCAATAGTACACAATGTTAAATTTCATATAAAGCATGTTTGTGCACCACCTGATAATACACGTACATAATGACAGAGGAATTAAAGAACTCATATGAGTGAGTGTAGTTTTACACCACTTGTTGCAATATTCCAGCAATGTCACAGCACAGACACCAGAAATGGGCTTCATACATTGTACCCATGTGGGAAATCGAACCCGTGTCTTCGGCGTGACAAGCGAATGCTTTAACCACTAGGTGACCCCTCCGCCTCAACTTATGAATGAACATAGCAAGAATATGAATACTGTCAGATGATATAAGGTTAACAAATTTCTGATAAGTAGGGATTGCAATATAGCAGGCAGGTACGTATTTATATCTTAGTTCATTATAGCTTGGACAGATCAGTAGTACATGGTATTCATCCTGAACAGAATCATTACAATAACTACATGTTACAAGAAATGGAACAAATTATGATGATCTGAATTGGGAACATTGTTTGATTGTTATTTAATATCACACTCAGCAATATCCCAGCAATGTGATGTGGCCTGGAAATCATGTCTGGACCAGACAAACCAGTTATAATATTATGAACAGCTTCCCATGTCACTGGTGTTTTATGACATGAATATAACCAGATTATCAAATCTGACCACCCAGTCAATGTAGTTGCTTTGTATGACTAAGGTACAGGTTGTTGGGGAAAAGTTGCACGTGTCAGTCTAATTACTAAACTTAATATACACTCCGGCTGCTTGCAGCAACATTAACTGTACAGTTCCAGTATTGATTATATGAAATAGTACTACAATGTCATGACTATCTCTTTCAAGCATTAAAAACACAAACCTAGAAATTTGTACGAAACTAAATACATGAATTCATTTTAATTATTTTAGTTTTAATATAGTGGTATTTATGTTTCAGTCATTGACTCTTTGGGGAATGAAGGGCAGATAATCATATAGTGAATTTCATTTCCTACGTCACATAACTGTCAGTGTTGTCATTTTCCTTCACCTAATGGTATTACAACATCCAAGATGGCTGCACCAAGGTTTCAGAAAATGTTTCCATTTCCTATTTTCCCTATGTGTAACAAAAAGTGAATTTGTAGAGAATTCATAATCTTGTTAGTAATCTTTTGGTGTTTTTTTAAATTATAGCTGTCATGTCCGTAGGAACTACTAAAACATGGCCTTTGGGGCATGATTCTGTGAACATTTTCCATAATTCTCAAAACCATCTGTAAGCTGGTGTGAAATCTGATAACCAGAATACTTCATGACTTGATGATTAGATACCCAAGTACACTGAGCTCAGGTTAATATTATTAAACTGCATGTTTTCATTGAATGCAGATGTTACTTGGTGATGTTTGTGATACGCATATTACGATCACGTTTTGATATTTATATTCTTCTATCTTGCCTAACATTATATTATTGATCATCAGAAACCTGCTAGTGTTTATGGTCAGGTTGCATCATGTTGTAATCAGACCATCCTGTCACTGATACCCATATTTGCTGTTGATTTTGTGAGTGTCTAAAAACTGATGTGAGTACAAAATTGCTTTGTTGTAATGATCACTGTCAAATATTATTTTTGTTACAAGTATTTTAAAAAGTAACTACATTCTTTTGGTAGAAATACACTACAGGTACAAAGACTGTCTAATAGGCATTCATTTAGTAAAACATTTTAATGAATGCAAATATTTCAATAACCTTTGAACAGATATTGGTAAATTTGAAATGAAGTAAAAAAGTCATAAATTTGACGAAAGACATAATGCTCCATTTCATATTGTCAGATGAAGAATATTTGTATATTCAGTAAAATTCTTACAATATTAGCAATGGTGACATGATACAGGTTATGGATTATTGATGGGCCAAGGTAAATTACCTGAATAGTAAAGCTGTGTAATAGGGGTTGTCTTCTGAAAAGCGTATAATCTGCATGAGAACATGCGGAATGTATTGCAGGTTGAAATCAGATATAGGACTCCTTCAGTGAAGGACCATCAGGGTGTATCAAGGGGGTGTATGACCTTAAGAGTGATTATTTGTAATGCTGTTTACAATCCACTGTTTACACAGCCAATATCTCATTTCACTTTGAAGTAATGATTGGACAGAAAGATGGCCTTGTGGAGGAGAACATCCTACTTGTCTGCTCTAGGGGCGCCATGAACTGTTGAAATCATTCTTGCTATTAAGAAGTCATGCCCTTGCCAAACTCAACAGGTGAATATATCATGGTTCAAGCCTTATTCTGTCAACAAACACTTAAGGAAGAAACTGAGTTAAGTCTCCTACCCGCTGTGACTGAAAGTCGAGTTAGGTGGATAGCAGCTCCTGGGGTAAAAATACATTGCAGTTTAGGATGTACCTATTGTTGGTACTTTCAAAAACACTTTCGTGAGTATTTCTATTTATGTCCTTGTGTTTCATTTTTTTATGTTGCTTTTGCAATATCACTGAAATATCTTGAAATGTTAACACAGAAATAGCCTTTCCAAGTTGTGCTTACGTAGGAAGCATGTGGGGAAAAACAGATGACTGTGCTGTATGTCTTTGAAGTAGCATGGCCCTACCTAGGCAGGTTCCAGGTCATACTGCTTCTCATTATAGAGAGCCATGGAATTCTGGAGCACAGTGGTTTCACAGCACTTGTACCATGCTTGACTTAAGATCCATGTAAAGTCCATGTTTATCTGGAACAGCAGCTAATGTTGGGATTGGCTGGTTAGAGTGTGTGACAGTACATCATGTAGGTATACAGTGGGTAAATGTTTAAAATGATACAGCTGTAATATTGGATTGCAGCATACACTCGCTCAGTCTTTGAGTTGATTGCTATCTTTGAAATATGAATGTGCAATATTGGAGGCGCGTGTTATGGTTGTGTTTCAATGATAGGTTACACAAGAAGTGAAACTCAATTGGTTACATTTAATTAAATGTGTCCAACTTATGACCCAAATTATTTAACTTTTAATTAGATTTCTTTAAAAACGTTATATTTTTTGACAAGTAAATTATTAAAAACTGATGTTAGAATTCAGTTGTATTTGATTGTTAATTGAGGGCAAACTGGTGAACAGTTCTTAATGTAATATGTTAATAAATGCTGAACTAATGTAGACAGCTGTGTAAATTTCAGCATACTTATACTTTCAAATAGCATAATAATCTAAATAAGTTAAAAGCTGGTACTATCACTACTAAGTCTTAACTCCTAACATGTTATTGAGAGAGGGAGGGAGGGAGAGAGTATGTTTATCCACATTCAGTGCATGCCTGCTTCAAGTTAAGTGTACCTCTAGACATCAGCCATATATATATGGCCACTTTTGTCAAAGGTTTCCATATAGTGTTTGCAGATAAATATGTAAAGGAGGTTTTTTTAAATTGAGGAAGTTGTGCATTGCTCAGATAGTTTGCACACCTGCCTCTCTCAGCTGTCACAGGTGGGGTTGGCCAGATCTTGAAAAGGGAGGTAATACCCACCATGATATTGACTCAGTTTCGATATGGCATCCAGTTGCATCTTCTCTTATTATGAAGCAGGTAATGAGAAACAAGTTGTTTTGGTGTAAATTTCCAGTGGGGATTGCTTAGTGTGTGAATAGTAATAATATATTAATTGAGTTTTAAATCATAAATCTGTATGGGATTAAGCTCCTAGCTTTCAGTTCCAGGTTTGTTACAGAACTGATTGTTTTGAAAAGATAATTTTTGGAATGGTTTGCAGTATTTACTTAAAATATTAAAGTTCTTGGTATATCACAGAGGCAGTGTTAAAGTAAATTGTTTTACATAACTTTGATGTTCACTCTGTTAATAAGTTGTGAAATTAGCAGCTATTTCTATGTTCTAAGACCGCCCATCCTCCCAAGAAAGGGAAGTAATATGAAATATATGAAATGCTGTTTGGAGTAAATGAGCTATAAATTTGAGATTAGCAGAAGTTGAAATAGCCCTTTTAATTATGACAATCTAAGCATTGACAGGGTATGAAAATGTTTGCTATGAAAGCAGTGCATTTAGTGCTTCCTGCGTCAACTCTTATTACATCTTGGGAATAACTTGATCCTTGACATGCACCAGTAAATGTGAGGACAAATCTATCATGTCCCCTTCTGTGCACTATTCATACCCAATTGACATGTTGATTGGTTAAGCATTTATCGATGGTGTACTGTCTGTCAGTATTAAGTGTCCACATGCTGAGACCATGTCAGTGAAGCTATGCTATCTGAAATGATTGATTAGGGCAGTAAATTTAACCGAGCTCAAGAAAACATTTAAAATACTCACTGATTATTCTCCTGATAACCTGAAAGGAAATCACTCAAGGACGATCTGAACCTGCGACTTCAAATTTACAAAATAACATTTTTGTAATATGTCATTTTAAGGTTGTTTCAAGATGGAAAAGTTTTCTCCCCTAAAGGTTAAGACTTCATTATGGCTAATGCCTTTAAGCCTTGTGGCCTCTGAAGTACAGAGCTGTATTCAATATCTAACATTTCTTGCATGCTGGGAAGACTTCCTGCCATGAATACATGGTTTAGCGGAAGATATGTGTAAGATATTTATCTGATTGGCAGCACACAATTTTGACACATATCGATAAGTTTATAAGATGCACTTAGCCAACTGGGTAGTCTGAGGCCCCATGTGCACATTGATGTGTATACTCGGATGAGACGAGACTTGATAGATGCCAGACCTGTTTGGGTGACCTTTTGGTATTCTTTTGCAATACACACCTACCCCTGGTGTTGGGAATCTGGCTCAAAGTTTTCTGTATATCCTAGCATTGGCATTTGATACTTGTATACCATCCATACAGATCTTTTTCATTATTACATAGCAGCATGAGTTAGCACATACCAAGCATTTCCCCCTTATTGTGACTTGCTGTACATTTTTATAAAAGCTTGAATATCAAGAAATAAATAAACGTGAAAGGAAATAAGAATTGGATGGTGTTTAATTTTGTCCTAATTGGGTGTCTTATAAAGAAACTTGGCATGATAGGGGGAACATATTTCAAAGTTTGTGTTTGATTTAGTGAATATAGAAAGGTTAGTTCTGATTTTGATTTCCTTTCTTGAAGGAAAACAGATTGGCAAAGAGAGACTAATTTGATCAGGAAACCCTGGTGGAAGCTGATGTCAGTGTTGTACCGTTCTTAAAGAGGCATCCCGAAGCACAACTGTTGGGTGTTTCTGTGAATGCACTGATGTAAGTAACACATTTGTTTTCTACTTGTGTTTATATTTCTCTATGGATAGCAGCCATGTTAGATGTTATATGTCAACAGGATAAAATGTCAGTCTAAGGTTAGCTTCCACTTTTATTCTCATCTGTCTCCTGGAATGCTGGAAAATGCTTGCCCTGTGTCAAGAATCCACCACTTGCTACAGAAAAAATCCTTTGGCCTTATTAATTTGTACCTTTGACTCAGAAAACTATGAAAATGGGATGTTTTGTAATTGCATTCTTCCTTAACCTGAGCATGTTATTTTGGAAAATAATTCATTGCAAGTCATATAGACAGTGTTATGGTGATAGTTTTAATCAGTCTAATTAAATGATGTTTGAGGTGAAAAAGAAAGAAAACAGTGGACATTCACACATTTTGAGAAGATTGTATGTTTATGAAATAAACACTTCCCTATTGCAATTTTACATGACAGCTTGAAATGCACACAGAGCAAAACAGTTCTAATACAAATTCAAACCTGCAGGTGTTCTAAAGTTCAGTCTTATTATTCAACAATGGTAATTCTATAATTCTGCTGATCAAGTTTGTGTAATTAAATAAGTTTCACACCCATAAGGCATACAAAGCAAAAATACAAAGATGTTATAATCTAATAACCTCTGCTTGATCTAAATAATTAAGAAGACATTTTGTAATTACTGTATAGACGTGCCGCTGGTCAACATCTCCCACTGACATTGAACCGCAGTAATTAGTTACAAAGTGTAAAATATTCCATCTTTGAAATAGTGCCATTCTCACCAGTTAGAATTATGAATATTGGAAAAGTATTGCTCTGGGAACTTGTGCAGAATTTAATTAATTTAATAAAAGAGTGAATGGCAAATGCAGCTTGAGATTTTTCCGTCTGATAAATTGCCAATGTCATTCTGATATGATATTAACACTGTAGGCTGAATTGCTAATGGAATTCATGCCTTATGGTTTGGGATTTACCTCCCCAGCATGGAGGTGAGAAAGATGTTTCGGATGCTCAACTGAACTCTATTACTTCTCATTCATTGCTAATACTGAGATAATGGAAAGTGAAAGTGTTTATTGGTTTCATATTCTAAATAAAACCTTGGAACTTCACTATGTTGCCTTTTCCTAATTCAAATGTTAAATTGGCTTTCATGCTGTTTGGTTTGAATCTCACAACATTTTGTGTGTTATTTCTAACTGTTTCCTTTTTTGAATATTTTGCTTTGAAAGTTACATCATTGTAGTGCCAGAGACACTTACAGGAAGCATTTTATGAATGATGATGTCAGATTGTTTTGGTGGAGAAAGGCATATAATACCCTAATTATTCTCTGATATTTCACTTCTAAAATACGCGCAACATTAGTGTTTTTATTGTGACTTCAAAGATGTGCTAAATGAATATTAAAATATGTATTTTTATGGTATCATTTGCATCATGATGAAAAGGGATGTTGAAGGAAATGGTCACTTATAGAGATGTCAATCTTTCAAATATTGATGGAATTATTTAGAAATTTATCCCTCTAATTTTGTATTCATGATCATGTTATCAATAATATCAGAAAATAATCTGAGCTTATTACAGCATCCTTTTCAGGCATGAGAATGATCTGCACATTCCACAACCCTTTTTCACAATTGTAGGCCAGGAAATCTTGTGCTAACCGATGATGCCAAGGTCAATGACATTGACAGAAAACATGGAGTATTCAGTTGCTTAAGGAATATGTTGTCTTTGTTTACTCTCCTGGTTTTATTCAGCTTACCTCATTGGCAGTTGAATGATTTTCAAAGAGTAATTGTATCAAGAAACAAATAAATCTTAACAAAGTTACACATCATATTCTAGGGGAGCTGAACATGATTATACCAGCCACTTTCATGTCCAATGTTCGATTTGTGTGCATTGTATTTCATGTGAATCTGTGCCAGGGTCATGGTGGAAAATGGCCGGGAATAATTTAAACTCTAAAAAATGGACAATATCATGCGTCATAATGGAATGTCTGTACTGTTCAGACAGGTTTTTGAATTATTGCATGATAATTCTAATCAAGTTGCAGAGATTTTCATATAAATCTACAATGGGCTGATTTAGTCATGCTATATTTTATATGCAGATATTGTATTTCACATTGAGTTTCAATGATTTGTGTTTGCGTTTCCATTGTGTAGTGGCTCATACAATACTGTTATGAGTCTAGGCTAGACTTGACCTACAGAAATTGCAAACAGATTTCCACTTTGTTGCTCCAGCATTTATGTGTCACAACAGTAAAGTTGGAAGGACATTGTTATATGTATCCTTAATTTAGGTACCTGTCTGGAAGGTCCAGACATACTACAGTATTAAACAACAATATGGACCTCCAGGGTCTTATAAATTTGAATTGATATTGAGGAGACTGGATGTATCTGTTAAATTGTGATGGTAATGTAATTAGCCTCAGTACCTAAAAGTCTTAGAAATGAAATTTGCTTTCGAGAATAAACTCACAAAATAAATCTAAGCTTATGAAGTCTTCAATGAGCTTCCCCTGTTTAATTAATTGAACAACATATCAGTATGAATATATGACATTTTACCGATAATCAGTCGCCCAATATATTTGTACATGTTTTACTTTGTCTACAACTATGATTCAATGCTGATGTTGACCCTGGAGTTTCTTTATGTCATTTTTCCTCAGTTTTTATTAAGCCTTTTGGCTTACATAACTAGGCGTAAGCACGAGGGAGCTCTATGCCATGGCCTATTGGCAAGCTTTCTTTTCTCTGCAGATCAATGTATCTTCCGCATGAGACTGCTGGACAAATTGTGTTGGAACTTCAATTGACATACTGGTACATGTTCCCAACAATGATCACACCATTGTTGGTTCACATGGTTCTGAAGGGGCGGTGGGATAGCCTGATGGTTAAAGCGTTCGCTCGTCACGCCGAATACCCGGGTTCGATTCCCCACATGGGTACAATGTGTGAAGCTCATTTCTGGTGTCCCCTGCCGTGATATTGCTGGAATATTGCTAAAAGCGGCGGCGTAAAACCAAACTCATTCACTCACTCACATGGTTCTGAATTGCATGTCTTGACATTTTCCGCTGTATAGATATACCCCATAGGATGAACAGTTGAGAAGGCTTGAACCTTCTTTGAATGATAATGACTAGAGATAGTAGTTTCCATTTGGTTATTTCAGGAAGTGATGTAAAACTGTTTTGTACCTTTAAGTTCCAGAGAACATGGCACAGTCTGGTTCTGTCTATCCATCCATATGATGTTTTCCCTTGCTAAAATATTTCACCATTAAAACCCTGTTTAGTTACTGAGTTACAGCTCACATGACTGAAGTCCAGTTGACCAGTTGCTTAATTTTCAACATCAACTCTCAACTGCAATGCCTAAAGAGTAGAACTTTGGACTAATGATCCCAGCTATGGATTCTCCATAAAATCCAATATTTAAAACCTAGCAATGACTATTCATCAGTCATATATTTTCACAATGTATTGAAATAGGTCCAGATCAATAAACTTGAGATGTGTTTATCTTTTTGTGGTGACCAACATGATCCAACCTGTGCAGTGTTACTGTTGTTGTATCAAGATAATAATGCCTTCATTGGCAATACAAATCAATAAACTTGAAAAAAAATAGGAAAACATTTCACAGATGTACAACATTGACAACACAAGGACTGGAGACTGATTACGTTAAAAGAAAATCCTTTACTCCCAATGCTTAATACTGAAAAAAACCATCCCATATATTTCTTAGTAGCGATATGTTACAATTAACCATAGCACATGAACATATCCAAACATCAATTTAACTCACTGTCACAATCAGTTGACCCACAAGGAATAATTAAATGGCAAATCTAAATCGAAAAAGGACTGTAGTTTACTCATGGAAGCAAACATGGCAAAAAGTTGACTCATTTTATTGTGCTTATAACTATGGTCATATGTCTTTAACAAGTGCTGGCATATTCAGAATTTAGGCGTAAAATCCTCAAGAAATCACAGAAGTATCTATAATCAAGCACAATGTCAATATCTGGTGTGAGTGAGTTTAGTTTTACGCCGCACTCAGCAATATTCCAGCTATATGGCGGCGTCAATATCTGGTGTAACCTTCGCCAACTGCAGCTGCAATAACATCCCTGACCCTCCTACTCAATGAGGGGCGGTGGGGTAGCCTAGTGGTTAAAACGTTGGCTCGTCACGCCGAATACCCGGGTTCGAATCCCCACATGGGTACAATGTGTGTTCCCCGCCGTGATGTTGCTGGAATATTGCTAAAAGCGGCATAAAACCAAACTCAGTCAGTCAGTCCTACTCAATGACTGCATAAGTTTATGCATATAACCACATATAATCTATATTCCCTGAATGATTCTGCTGTACTGAATGTGTTTTGCTGATATTTACTTGTATTTTTGCATGTGATTAAAAGATTCTTTCTAACTTGCTATACAGATGAACAAGATGAAATATATCTCCCATTTACAGTGTTCACATTTTCTGCACTTTTGCAACGTAGCTAAAAGTGTCATAAAAGTGTCTCACTCACTCAACTACTGAGAAATACAGATATATGTAAGAGCTATTTGAAAGTATCTGATTCACACGCAAGGCCAGCAACGTTGTCCTGGTCACATGCATTGGTATTACTACATAAATGTCTACAATGATATAGAAAGGTTGTGGAAACAAGCCTGTATACTTTTATGATCATACTGCAAGAGTGTTATGAGGTCGTAATTATAGAAACATGAAAAACACCAGAAAGTCCCATTACAGCTTATCAGACTAGGTGCATTGACTGGCTAATATGTATATGAATAATATGTGTACATACAGATGAATTAAGGTCTAATGGCGAACACCCATCTAATGAGACATATCCTAGAGGTTTATTATACTTTTGTAATTAAGAGATGGTGATTGCACGACAGTAATACCAGCATGCTGCTATGATGATTTATGATATTGTTGCAGCATGAACATGAAAATCGTTTCTTATCTTTGGTTTACACATGTTGTGTGTGTTGCGATTTATGTGTGTTGAAAGTCTGTCTACCTCTAAAGTCACTGATGTAACACTACCACTATGCATTATCAACAAAAATCATTATATGATTATGATGTCCAAAGGTACTGATAAAAGTTGGACAGTATATGCCCTAATTGAATATAATGATAATACCCAAGGGTTTGTCTAAAAGTTCACATGATGCCTTTGATCTTTCTTTGTGAATAAGGCAAAGGTTGATTTGAATGTATAATTTTGAAATCAAATGTGTGTTCTTAAAGTGTCACAACATTGTCAGACAAACACTTTCTAAATGTTTTTACTTGTATGCCATTGAAATAGATGTATGATTCTGTTTTGGTATTGCTATTTTCACAAGACTTTTTAAGTGTTATTATTTTAAAAATGTATTGCCATCTATTTGGGGAACAACTTCTATTACTATCTGACATGTGTCCCTAATGATCATTTTGTCATGAATCGTTTTCAGATTTGTTGACAATTCTTTATATATGTATGAAATATGCCGTGTAAGTTTTCAGTTCAATATGTGTATACTGTGAAAAAGTATCACAGATCATTTTGGGGTGTTTTTTTCATATTTTGGTAGCACCTGCGTTCTGGTCCAGTTTGTGTTGGATGGGAGCTACACTAAGATGTTTTCATAACATGTCTCAAAAGTGTTGCCAAAATGTGTTTAATATTGTTATTTAGCTGAAGTTGGGAGTCACGGTTAGGGTCATTTTCGGCTTGTTCCAGCAATATCAAACCAGGGGACACCAGAAATAAGCTTTACACATTGTATGCATCTGAGAAATCGAACCTAGGCCTTTGAAGTGATGAGCAGAGACATTGTTTACCATTAGGCTACCCTACCAACCCGTATGGTTGGAAAGTATGGAAAGATACTTCAAGAAATATCAATCTGCACTTCACAATGTCAGCTTCCATATTTTGAGTTTCACTGAGAACTTTGGACTGAATTTATTGTTGCATTTGGGCATCACCTGTTAACCAGGCTGAGGAAGAATACTGGGTTTTAAAAAGGCATATGTTAAAAACTTCCTTGGAAGTTAGGATGGCATATGTTCAAGGTTGCAATTTGTCTTGCGTATTTGGTGGTGCTAGCTGCACGCGTGTTGTTTTGCCCTATATGTACAGCTGCTGTGTAAAAGTTTACAACATGGCCATTTCATCCCTGGCAGGAAGTTCTGCCAGAGTGAAAGACTTTGAAAGTAAAGGATACCCTTTAAACAATTTGCAGTTTGTTTGTGGAGGGTAGAGTGTAGCATACCTTTGCATAGCCACTCATAAGATGGAATGGTAAATCAAGGCAGTTAGTGTTGGATCTGGTTCAACCACAAACAAAATTTGTTTCATGAGTTGCAAGTTTTCTGGATTAAATTACGACTGAAGAATCTATTTATGTTTCACAGACAAAGAAAATAAAACCAAGACTTTATGATATGCTTTCTTTTTGCATGGAAGGTATTGTAGTTTCAAGGTGCTATTCCATCTCTTCTGAAGCTGTAAACTTCCGATCCTAATATAAATAAATTGCACCATACTACATGACCAAAGAGGTTATGTATAATGACTTCAATTAACTCTTTGTTTTTTATTGGGTTTTCTAATTTTGTTCCTCTCCAAACACTCTCTTAAAGGGTTCAGAAAATGTTGTCCCACAGTTATGTCAGCCTGAAACAATTTGCACCTGTTACTGCCAATAGCTTAAAGCATCTTTAAATGTGGTTTCTCTATTCTTTCCTCTATTGTCTATAAGAAAACTTGCAACTTCATGAATAACAACTTCTGGTGCATTGAATATAGCTGTATGCTCACTTCAAGAATGACAATCAAACTGTTAGACTATTGTTTATTTGTGAATATCAAATCATTTACCTAGTGTTTAATAAAGCTGTAAATGTATATCATCATGAATGTTGATATCTTTTAAAAAGAACAAAGTAAAAGAATGTTGACGTTTGTGAATGCAAAGCAGATTTGTAGTGTTTTGCTAACATTTATTGTCCATGTAAATGTTATTGGATTTTGATCAAATACATCACTTTATCAAGTAGACTGCTCAGCAATAGAGACATTTCTGTTATGTCTTGATATGAAGAAACATCCCTGGCAAATGTTGACTTGTGTTGTATAATATCCCATGCAATTTATGAAAGTGCATCAAACATCTGAACTAAATGTAATAAAGGTGCTGGACATGGAAATAGAGAGTCTGAGCTATAATCGCAAAATCAGCTGACACGGAAAGCTAAATAAACTGTTCCTTTGACTGTGCAGTCTGAATCAACAAGCATTCTTGTAAATATTGATGCAAAAGGTACAGACCTCCAAAGATGTTGTTTTATTGGAACCCTATGTTCCTAACAATGGAATCATAACAATTTGACACAACCAGAAATGCATAGGAAGTCATTGCTTGCTTAAAACCCCCTGAACATACCACCTTAATTGCTGACACATTCTGAAAAGGGACTTGTTGATAGGGGCATCTTGGCAGGGAAGCATTGGACATTTCTCCCGGGTAACATTAAAACATGACATCAAACCATCTTGATGAACTCCAAGAATCTCTTCCAGAGCACTGGTTTGTGGCTGTGGCTATCTAGAGACCACTGTGGCTTTTACAATTGCCTGGCATGTTGCTTCTATCAGGTTCAGCAGAATTCTTGTGGCATTCATTTCTTGACTTAATTTCTGTAATACTTATCCTTCTCATCTGTGTTATTGCTGATGTCTGTTATTTGTAAGTCATTTTGTAGAAATATTGTTAAGTTAATTGACAGAACTTCATAGTCAAGAGATTGATATTGACATAACAGACAATTTTTATTATGTTCACTTTTACTGTGTAAGAATAATGCTTTTAAATAACTTTTCATAATGAGATGTGTGATGTTCCCAGGTAGTGTTTCGGCAATATCAGCTAGGTTCTGGATATGTTTTTCTCCCATTGCAAACAATATAGCAATACTTAAGTTTTGTTAAACTTTCACTGTTCCTCTGGCTGAAGAGGTTCTAGCTATCAACCAGGTCTGTGGTAGCTCACATCATTGGTTAAGTGAGATGACGGGTTTGTTCAAATAGTGTTTGAAATATGTGTTATGTGATGAGCAGTATTTTGTTAAAAGCTTGTAACACCATATTCATATGCTCTCTCTTAGTGTCCCCCTCGTCCATACATACGTCTCAATTCTTGTTAACGCGTTATCTCATGAACTGTTGTACCCAATGTCTTCAAATTTGTTGACAGCCAACTTTGGGGGATTACCCAGACACCAGTCGATTTGGATGACCTTGACCTTACTTTCAAGGTCACCATGACACAATGACCACAATTCAAACTCTTGTTAACGCGATATCTCATGAACTATTGTGCCCAATGTCTTCAAATTTGGTGACAACCTACATTGCAGGATTACGCAGACACCAGTTGATTTGGGTGACCTTGACCTTATCGTCAAGGTCACCACGACTCTTTGACTACTTTTCAAACTTATTTAAACGCGATATCTCATAAAACATTGCACCCAATGATTTCAAGTATGTCGACAGCCTACATTGGGTGATTATGCAGACACCAGTCATTTCAGGCATCTTGTATGTGACCAAAATATAAAATGTAGTAAATATGTTATAGATATTCCATTCTTTAGTGGCGGGGGACATTGCCATATCAGTGGCAAACACTTGTTTGTGGTTTAGACAAATGTTTTAGAAATAGAGTCATCATGTTTCAGGATACTCTTTATTTCCAGAGTACATTTAGTTCATGCAAGACCTTATATTTCGGTTATTTGTGTATTTATGCAAGACCTTTCATGTAGGAATGAAGGTCTTACTTAAACAGCTTGATGTAAGAGGCAACTAATTGGCTCAGGTTTTCAGGCTTGTTGGTTTCATGCATGTTTTTCTGTCAAAATGCTGTCACTTTATTACATGGTCCAAACTCTTATAGATTTCTGACATATATTGTTCCTGAATGATCATTAAACCATAACTGAAAAATTGAATGAAACCAGCTTATGCAAATATAGCTAACCATCCATTTTTTATTATGATAACATGAAGATATTATGTATGTCCATGAGTGTTAAATTAAATAACATTAAATGAAACTTTCATTCATACATTCATGAAACACTCTAAGCTATTTCCAAAACACCATTGTTAAGAGCCTGATAATGTATTTCATAATTAATAGCATGTCTTGACTCATCTCACCTACTAACATCTGTCATAGTAGCATTATCACAGGGAGAATGGTAAGCGTTTGCTGGCCATATGATGGGAGGGAAAAACCAAAATAAAACTTCCTCACAACACCGCTACTTGCAGGAGTATCAGAAATCCCAGAAAAATATCCGGAAGGGAAATGGCAGCACAGGAGTTCGGAAATGTGAGTGTAAATGATCAAGTTCCTAGTATCTTTGTGAGTATTTGTTTGGTCAGTAATACTGGCTGTCATGATCATTGCAAGAGCAAACTGAACCTGAAACAGGAGAGTGCTCATTGCAGCTGTGGGGTGTGTATTGTATTGTGTGCCAACGGCCCCAAGGGAATATGTGATCATGCATTGGTAAATATGTTGTAATGTGTGCTTAGGAGATAGCATTTTTGAATATTGCTGAAAGGTGAAAATCTGGAGACCAAATGTAGTCAAAAATTTATGTCAAACGCATTCATGTGCTAGAGAATGTTGTTCTGAATGACAGGAGCCAAAATTCAACTTTCTTTAGTATGGTAAAATGATTCATGAAGAATCGTAAGTAGTCTGAAGTGTACGCTGGAAACTTTTGGCTTATGGTGATCAGTTCCCTGAGCTTGAGGACTATAAACTTTGAGTGTCTGTTTTGTTTTACAAAAGATTTCCAGACTTGTAGTGAAGTATTCCATTTAGCTAATAACTGTACAATGATAGCCACTTTCTCTTTTTTTTGACAGTCACATTCAATGGGGATCACATATGCTGAATAGATATCATATTTCAGAAATTCTCATGTCATCAGCTGTGAAAATAGTGACAGGGCATCTTTGATAGAAGAGTATCAATTTCATTACAGAGTGCTAAATACCTGATTATTGGCTTCTAGATGGAGTGATTTATTAGTACTACTCACTTAATGTAGCCATATAATGTGTTAATGGATGATGCTACCAGTGGACCAGACAATCCATCTTAAAATTGATCTCATATAAGGAGGAAGCATAACTGCTGTAACAGATATACGGTCGTCATTGCTGTGTAAATTGAGTGCTCTTGACAAAATATGCAGTACACACTTCTACAAACATGCATTTAGATGTTTGCTTTATATTTTCTGAAAAAAACCCTACATTCTTTGATGCAAACATGTTGTTACTCCTTACCCCTCAAAACAAATTAAGAGCAGAAATTGTGTTCAATAGATTTGATTTCTAGTCAAAATGGTGTTATTTTTCACAAGTTAGTGTTTGCATTGTTTTTCTTCAACAAAATAAGGGCAAGTTTTAATATATATACATGTATCACTTTCATGTGTACTTTTTCCGTATTGATGTTATTTCACTTCATTGAAAGGTACTGAAATTACTTAAGCGTGAAGGTGTAATGATCAAAGACAGCATTTTAAAGTTATTGAACTTTTCGAATGAGTGGAGCAATTTAAAAAGATTGGAAGAAATGAATCCAGTTATATCTCTACATACAAGTATTTGGAGCTGTTAAATAGCCTTTCATCTGAGTTTATTTCTTCATCATGCTCTCTGAGCGAAGACGGTTTTATGAAACCCTGGATAAATAAATTTTTTTTCAAACCCGAGCGAAGGTCACTTTTTAAACCTTGAGATGACATTGCTAAGAGAGTGGAAAGGGCTTCGTTCAGAAAAAAAATGTTTCATCAATGACATTTTCCAAAACATTTTCCTTGAGTTGGTGGACCAAGAAAAATATGCTCTAGCTAAAGCAGGTTCTAATTTTCTTTCATGACTGATTAATGTTAGAGCTGCCTGTGTTTTCCTTGTACTTACTTCCATCAGAATGTGAAGTGATTAACATGCATCTGTCCTTAACATTTGTCTGGGAGAACATGACATCCTTAAAAGCTTTTAAATGAAGCCTGGTTGACCCTACATGAGAGGATCGTATGTTAAACTCTTGAATACTTTGTAATACACTATCCAAATTTTTATTTAACAGGATTCAGTGCAAGCAATTGTTTTTTGTCGCACCAAATGGGTTAGGCAGTAATTACAATTGTTTTCACAGCATTAAGTAAAATTGAAGTTGGTATGGGATTGAACTGTTTGATGTGAGAATGTGAGAACGTTTTGAAGACATTGCTGTCCTGTTATTAAAAAATGCCTTACCAGTGGAACTAGATTGAATACAAACGGGATTGTTGTGGGCACTGCCTCTTACTGAGAATGATTTGAGTGTTGGTTAATGGAGACCACCCATTGTTTATGTTGTGTTTCACAGCATCTGTTCATTACAAAAAAGAAAGTCTCTCCTGTAATAACAATTAACGTTTAATTTAGATACTTTATTGGAGCATTTCTCATTGAATAGTAGTTGTTATTCAGAATCAACACATTTAATGGAATTTCTGTGCAAGGCTCCTGAAAATAAATGTTTCTGTTATGGTATTTGTTTAGATGGTCAACAGTGCTCTTGATCATTTTTGTATCGGGTTAATTTTTCTGGGTCTAGGTAATCAAAGGTTTGTTTTTGCTGCTCAAGAAAAAATTGTTTGACGTTGACTGATGGGGACACTGAGCACAGCCAAGTAGATCATGTAACAGATGTAATGTCCAACCAGGTTCTGTATTTGTAGCATCAGTTGCTACTCTTTTTAAGCACAGTTTGTGATAAATAGTGCTATGGAACTGTTGCTCATCAGGTTTATTCAAGAGCCCAATTTTATATGTAGTGAAAACCTAATCCATCAAGTACGGCAAGTGTGGCAGTGTAATGCGGTCTGTTTTATGTGTAAAGACAGAATTATCTCTGCTCTTTGCTGCCACGAACAAATCTGAATGCCATCGTTTTGTTCTACATTGTGTCAAGGATTATTAGACATAGCAGTTTCTTCAAAGAAGATTTAAAAATAATATTGTTCTTTTAGCGATTGAAAAACAAACCTTTTTGAACAACTCTCAGTTGGATAATGAGGCTAATCCTTCTAGTTTGCTGAAGAAAAACTTATAAGGCAGGTGGCCTGATGGACAGATGTCATTTTTCTCAGCTGTCCTTTGGTCAGGGTGTCCTTTGATTTATGTCTCTATGAAGTTAGAATGGCAAAACATGCACTGTTTCAATGATAAAGACGTTCCCAAGACATTCATAAGTTAAATAACATCAAATACATGATATCGACATGCTCATGTAAGTGCAGGTGGTTTAAGTTCTGAGGAACAATCTTAATTAAAGCTGGTCACTCCCTGGAGCCAGCTGACAGCCAATGCCTCCGGTCAGTTGTTAAAACAGTTAGAGAGATCATTGATCTGACATCAGATAGGTCAGATGTCTGATACTGGATTCTCATTCTGTTGTAACAGGTGCTTTTTCTGACCTTAACCATGCTGCCTTGGGACATGAGCATCTCTTGGGGAAAACATTAAACTGTCATCATTTTTCTAAACAGTTCATGTTTGTATATTTTAGAGAAGATTATTAATATTAAGGGATAATTTAGTTAAGATTATGTTGGAGTCTTCAGAGAATGGTTATTTTAGTGGATTCATGTACTAACTGGTGCAAGTAATATAAATGATTTGTGATACATCCTTAGTTTGAGGTTTATGTTAGGGAGATGATGGTAAGGTTCGGGTGGAATCAACCCTTGAAGATCTGGGTTAGAATTGTTTTCAGCAACCCATGCTTGTCATAATAGGCAACTTACAGGATCGGGTGGTCAGACTTGCTGACTTGGTTGACACATGTCATTGTATCCCAATGGCATGGACTGATGCTCCTGATGTTGATCACTGGATTGTCTTGTCCATATACAATTATTTACAGACTGCCAACATATAATTGGAATATTGCTGAGTTAAACAACAGACAGACAAAATGAAAATTATCCATGAGAATACTTTCATCAATGATACTACAGTATTGTCTGATGTGGACAGGTAGTGTTGTAATTAACACATGTTGAATCAAATTCAGTTTGCAGACATGTGACAAATAGACCAAGTCAAATGCAATCAAAGTGTTGATTTAAAGATGATAACGTTGCATTCAGAACTGAGACAGGTCATTGTCAATGTTCATAGAGCCATGATATATCAAATGACAATGGCTTTTATACATGAAAAAAACCCTGTTGAGATCACATCAGAATGAATTACCTGCCATTAGCAAACTGATATGCGTCATTACACTTACATTTTCTGTGCAAATTATGTGAGTGGTAATTGCTATTGGTAGAGCAGGACATGCTTGCCTTTTATGCGAACACATGTTGTCACTTATTTTCTGTGGCCTATGCTTAAAATTTTCACTTCTACGGTCATTTATCTATGATTCCAAAGATAATGCATTTTGGAAGGTATATTGAGAAAACTTATTGCTATTTTACTCAAAATTTGTGACGTGTCTTCACAGTGATATTTTCTGAAACACAGAACCTGTTAACATTGTATTCAGTGCAGACATGAATCATTTTCCTCTTGATTAGTCATGTTTGAATACAAGTCACCTTGACCGGGACAACACATTTTAAGAAGGAAGTGGGAAATTTGTAATTTCGATTTTTGAATTCTATTGACATTTCTGGAAACAGGGACCGGATAAATCCATGCACTATTTTGCCTTTTATGCCCCATAGAGAATGTTTTGGTTAATAATCAAGACTGATTATTCTGTGTCGTTGACTTCTTATATTGATTCATAGGACTGTATACTTTCCTGGAGTAAATAAGGATATGGAAGACAATTTGTGCTAAGATGATGCCTTTGTCAACGTGACATGGTAATGTTTTGCCACAATTACATTTACACTGTTATTCAAATCAAATAACTGCTATTATCTTGGGAACTGTTGTGGGGGAAGTAGCAGCTACAGAACAACCAATAGAATTACATCAGTGTTGCAGTAAGTGATATGTTTGAAGTCAAGCAGAACCATGAAGATGATGCTGGTAATCTCCAGTGAGATGAATGTTTGACATTGTTGTCCAAATAATGAAGATGCTTATGTCTTGAATATCATGTCCCACTTCAAAGAATTTGAAGTAAAGGTATACTGCCATTACAACTTGTTTACTAAAATTGATAGATGGCTTATGTCTGGAGTTGTTGTTTTGACTGGCTTTTTTCTTTGCTTAAAGACAGCTTATATACAAGATCTAGACATACAGGCTACACTAGATGTATGAGTTTTACAACCACTTTGTTGTATCTGAAATTTGATTTTTTAAATACTTGCAATAATGAACATGACTAGGTCTCTTTTTACAATTTGTTCATTTTCCCTGATTGGAGGATGCAAGACTACAAGATGAGGAGATGACTCTTGAATACGGTTATCAGTGTTTGCAGACACAAAAAGTAGTCATATAGTTTTGAAATTGCAGCATTTAACTTCAGAATTCCTCCAGCCTCAACTAATGGGCCGGGGCACACCTCCCTGTTCCTAAAGCCCATGCACTCTCCTTATAAAACATCTCAGGTTTCACACTTTGCCAGTGATGATAAGTAGCTGTAGCTTTAGCTCTGATAACTGTTGCATTTGATTAAGCTTGGTTCCATGACCAAAACAATATTTGATGATACTTTCGTTTTTTAAATTGTTATCATCAATATGTACCTTTATATTACACTATATGTTGATGAATTTGAAGAAATTGTGTTTGTATGTGTTTTTATGGCTTTATCTAGTGACAGTTTTATGGCTGAAATATTAGCTCTTAAATGTTTTTGGGATCATTTAGAACAGTCTAAAGGAATATCTAATATGAAGATGTATTCCTTTGTAACATTCCTTTGGTATTTGGCAGTTCTGTTAATTGGTAATGGGATTTTTCACCTGACTTTAATCTGAGACAAGTGTACCAAGAATCTGAAGCTATTCCCAGGCTGCAGTGTTGAAACAGGTGAAGTTTCTGGCCTTTGAAAGGTCACGTCAGGACATGGAACTCTACACTGTAGATTCTGGTTTTATTGATTTACCATAATATGTGCATCTAGATACTGTGAGAAAAACATCAATTAACATAGAGATTGTAATTTAATACAAAATAGCAATTACTGTTTACACCATTTGGTGGCTTCGAGAAACTTAATTGTGGGTAAATTAAGATGTTAATGGACAGATGTACACTTCAATAGTTTATAAAATCCTTATAATGAATATTTAGTATTATTGATACTTTCAGATTCTTTCATAATGGCTTCTAGGTGTCTGCTTTAAACCCATGTAGCTAGTTCAGTTCTTTGATATACTGGATAGGTGCTCGACCAAGATGGTAGGGTGCTAGACTGAGATAAGAGTATCATGTTGAAATGGCTTAATGCTTCAAGATGGCAGATTGGCCTATTCTTGACTGCTTTGTTAATGATTTTTTAGTGCCCCCACTTGAAGTGTAGAGCCACCATCAACGTCCATGTTCTTTCTTTTTAAGATGGTGATGTATGCCATCAGTTCACAGTTTCACACTGTAAGCTCGTTCTATCCTGATAATTGGCAGCTGAGTATATCCTGGTGATAACATAGGAGTCATATGTCAACTGCACAACCTTGACAGGGTATGCGAAGCATTCTCACTGCAAAAATGATTTAGTGTTAGGAACAACTGGGGATTGTAGCATTGGCTATAATGCAATCATCTGTATCGGTTTTATAGCAGTTTTGGTCATTTCATACGATATACTGCAGTGTGATTTTCAGTCATTTGTCATGTTTAACGTGACATATCTGTCAGAATTCAGGCTGCCAGTTGATTGAAATATGAATTATTTCAGAGTGCTTGAACCATGAAGGAACAAATATTTTCATATTTCCTTAATTATATGTCATTCAGAAATACTTGACATGTTTTGAATCCGAAACATTACATAAACTTTACTGACTAAAGACAAGCATTATTCTTTGAAAGTCTTGAAGAGATATTGGAAAGTTCACAACAAATTCTGAAAATATTCTGTTTCATTGTTTTTCTATTCATAACCATTTTGCATAACATATGGTTGGGCTTGATTGATCTAATTTTGTAACATGGTCAGTTCAGGGTTCTTTTTCCAAATTCTTGCTTCATTGAGGAATAAACTGTGAAAGTCTGGGTTATAATTGATCTTCAGCAACCCAGACTTGTAAGAAGCGACAAACAGGATTGGATGGTCAGGCTTACTGACTTGGTTGACACATACCATTTTATTCCAATTGTGTAGACTGATGTTCATGCTGTCGATCACTGGACTGTCTTGTCAAGACTTAATTATTTACACACACACACACACACACACACACACACACACACACACACACACACACACACACACACACACACACACACTATTCCTGGAATATTGCTGAGTGCAATGTTAAACAACAAACAAATAAAACAAAAGCTGAACACTACCGCCATATGGATTTCATTAGCTGGTCAGTTACTCTTTAATCCAATCATTGAGGAATAAAGAAATGTTTCAAACTCAAATTCAGGGAATGTGCCCCTTGGCTCTGTTTTCTTAAATCTGAGCAATGCTTGTTGATAGTCATATTATCAATCAGGCATGAATTTCTGAAATGGGAAGAAAAATGTGTCTCATTCTATTCAGTTCATTTGTAAAAGGGTATTCATTGGCCTAAAATCCATTTCAAATTGTTTTCTGTATTATGACCAATATTTGTTTTACACAAAGCATTTAGTGCACCTTTGGACATTAAACAGAGAGAGAGAACAGTTCCATTAAAGAATTGTTGCCTCAAGGCATGCTTCAGGTTTCTGTGACAGTCTGGAAGTAAAAGCTCTATTGCGGCATTTTGTTTTACAACATAATGTCAGTATTGGCATCTGTTTGCAGTCCCTTTTAGAAACATGTTTTGAAATGACATCCCCAATCTCTTAGTGAAACTTGAAAGTCATGACACCATGTTTGGGAAGCTGGATTCACTTGTGTCAATAAAATCCTTAAAATGGGGCTAAGTCCACTTCACCCTGATCTGTTTGTACACAGATATCATAAATGTGGAAGTTTGTGGTTCCTGATTCGAGAGAATAAACCTGATAATGTCAAACCAAGGTGGCTATTTAGAGCCCACGTTTGCATTTATCGCCAAAGTTTTCAATTTTGTGATTGGGAAATTATAGGAGAACGAGTATGACTTGTAGCAATGGATTTCTCGACCTCGAGACAATCCCATTACAGTGGAGACAAGCCTAGGGTACACATATTGTGTAAACAGGACACTATTCTTTATTCCACAGTGGATGCTGGTGCTCGTATGTGCCGTGATTTTACACTTATCCACCGTGATGTCATTTCAGTGATGGGCAAGCTGATTCACTTGGCAATGTTGACCCTCGGAATCGCCAGCAATTGTTAATCGACCTTTGATTGCTGTAGGTGTTTGACTGCAAACAGCCAGAACTTGCCCCCAATCTCATCAGTAAATTGCTCTGTAGCTGATTGCGTCTTCAAATCCATTGTAATTCCCAAGGATTTAGATGCAAACCACCAGTTAGTCGCTGCTTCACACTAGGAGGGTTCATCAGCCCTTTTTACATAATTTGTTTTCCTCGACTTCCTTTTTTTTGTTGTGCGAAACCCTAGAAATCAATGTACAATGGGCAGAAGGGTATAACTTTCTGGGAGGCTGTTCAAACAGGTAAAAAGAGTTCGTCTGTCTCCATTGTGAGGTCTTCTAATTGGGGACTAATCTTACTGTAAGTGGTTATTTTGTGTGCCCTTTGAGATAGTTAATTCATGCCTAGAAAGTTGCAGATCATTTACAGTGGGAGTTTCAACATATGAGGATGATTATATGGCTATATGTTTATGTTACTGGTATTTGCCTGTGTAAAAACTAAACTGAAAAAAAATTACTTGTGGATGTGGGGGTGATGGTGTGGCCTTGTGGTTAAAATGTTCACTCATTCGGGGTTCAATTCCCTCCATGGGTACAGTATTTGAAGCCCATTTCTGGTGTCCCCAGCCATGATACTGGTTGAGCATTGTTATATGCTTACTGACTACTCATTTGTGGATGTTCAAACAGTAGGCCAGAAATGACAAATTTCAAGACATTCTCTCCATAGCTTGGGATGGAATTGAGGGGCACTGAGATACTGAGTTCTTGATGAACTTGTAATTAAGTTGTTGAAAACATTTGCTGAAATAAACACACATCACTTAAACAGTACTTAAATATTCATGCCAAGTAAAACTACTATTACTTCACCTTAGGTCAGATGGGAATTCTTAAGTGTATGCATTTCAGTTATTACCTATCTTAATGACAAATCAATGAGTATAACACCTCCTAAAGAACCAACCCAGGACATAAAAGTCGATGGGTGAGTGAGTTGGGATTAATGTCACCTTGAATGCTCGAACATGACTTCAGTTTTAGCACTTATGTCACTGAACGTATGCTTTATCCAAGAGGAAGGTGACCCTGACACAGGCTGTTGACATGTGTATGGTGCTGACAGACCGAATATCAAATTGTGACCTTGACAGTGAATCTTGTCATTGTGTATTAATGCATCTCTGCACAGTGATTGCATTACCAAATACTACTTGTTAACCTTGTTAATTTTAAGAATATTATAATTATGAGTAGTGAAAGGATCAAACAAAATACTAGTAAATGATCTTCGAATATAATATTCCTAATACAATAATAGCTTCAGATATAATTTCTTCCAATTTTTGCATTAAAATTATTTGGATTTAATATGAAGGGTATTTTACAAAGGAATCATCTGTGGAACTCAAGAGAGTTTTTACAGGTTAGTGCTGTTTCTGACTTACAGTTACACAAAGTATGGCTGTCTCCCAATACCCCTACCTTCCATCGCCACTACGCCCCTAAACACATGCACTTAATTAAAACAGCACAATGAATTTACTTTAGTAGAACTGTCCATCTACTGTATATCCCTGCATATAAGGCAAGGTTTTAATACCTAGCATTAGACAGTTTGAAGGGTGTCACCACATATACGGGGTAGAAGATCTCACATTTTGTTCGACTGATGATGTCAACCTGGGTTGGATAGCCACTGATGTTGTTCGACATAAAAAGAACAATTTTGGAATGTGTGCTTCCATTGTATGTTAATTCCTTGTTGTTCATACTATACATATTCTGCAAATGAACTTGAAATGAGCCCGTCTTCATTATGATTTCCCAACCAACTGACACAGTGGGGGGGAAAAAACATTGGAGAGCCGGAAGTAAGAATGAGTGGGATCATCATAAATCTTCTGACACATAATTTTACATATATATTTCATATAAATCTTCACTATAGTTCCATAAATTCATATCTATATTCTATATGAATCTATATCTATACCTTTTTGTGTTGTTGTGTTGAAATAAACTATGAAGTAGCTAAAACAGTAACCAGTAATGAAATTACATTTTCATAATTTGCAACATCCTCCATCAGTTGCCCATGTGACCTAACATGTGATATCTATGATTACACAATGCCATTTAGAAAGTGGTCAAATGTAACATATGTTATATTTGGGATTACACTTTCTTAGTAAAGTAAAAATTCTAGTACTTCTTTAGTTGAGCCCCATCCGGGATTCGAACTCACACCCTCAGTGTCAGGCACCTAATCGCCAGCACACAAAGTCAGCCGCCTAACCCGCTCAGCTACTGCGACTTCCATAAAAATGGAAGTCGGACAACTGGTAGTTGAGACTGCGGGCTTTGTGTACCCCTCTGATAAGTGTTAAAAGGTACTAGAATTTGTACTTTACTAAGAAAGTGTAATCCCAAATATAACATATGTTACATTTGACCACTTTCTAAATGGCATTGTGTAATCATAGCTTTCGGACGTGGGAGCCGTGCCAATTAACACTTATCAGAGGGTACACAAAGCCCGCAGTCTAGACTACCAGTTGCCGACTTCCATATTTATGAAAGCCGCGGTGGCTGAGCGGGTTAGGTGGGTGACTTTGTGTGCTGGCGATTAGGTGCCTGACTCTGAGGGTGTGAGTTCGAATCCCAGATTGGGCTCAACTCAAAAAGTACTAGAATTTTTACTTTACTAAGAAAGTGTAATCCCAAATATAACATATGTTACATGTGGTATCTAACTGGGAAACCGGAAATCCATTCCTTCAGATTGTTCCATTTATTAGAAGTGTTGGGGAAAGCGTGTATCGAAGGTTGATACATAAACACGCTCATAATTAGACAAAATTATGCCAAGTAAATAGAAACAGATAACAGGCCATTAATTCACAGGAAATGGACTGTCTTAGTATAACTTACATTACCGTAATACTTGAATGAACAAAACTTTTTATTGTCACCAATGTTGCACTCAACACACAAAATGCCACCATGGGCTGGACTTCTTCATGTCCAAGCATCGTATAAAAACACATTTATATCACAAACTTAGGGATCCTGTTTGCTTTTCTGATGTGCCTAATTCAGGATCGTGTTATAAACAAGTATTCAAATTAATGTTGATTTTGAAGGTTTGTACAACTGGGTCTCCTTATGCTTGGGGCTGCTTTATATCTGGCGACATTCGATATGTGCTTGTTAAACATATTATAGATTTTGTCAGTAATGTACCTCAATGAATTATATCTCCATTCAAGTTAGGTTAATCCTTTTAAGTAAAACGGTACCAAGCTTGGAGATAAGCTTGGACTAACGCTTAGTCCCTGTCTTTTTAATTACAAGATTTTTTGGTCATTTGGAGGATATGCCATCTTAATTGTTTGTGGATTTAAGATAATGTCAAGTGTAATGGGAGATACAGCTGATGTTATAAATCATAGTGCCTAGTAATCCTTCATTACTAAATTTGCATTTTCCATTTACCAACTTCGTTATCTTCACAAGTTCATGATACCATAGACCGCCTCCGTGGTGTAGTGGTTAGAGCGTCCGGAAGGTCGTGGGTTCGATCCCCGACCGCGTCATACCAAAAGACGTTAAAATATGGTACTTGTTGATCCCTGCCTGGCGCTCGGCATTAATGGGTACATCAAGGACTGGTCGGCTCGGAGTCAGTATAATGTGTCTGAGTGGGGTATTCATGCTTCACTGCGGCATGGTATGTCAGTGGGCTAGCACTATAAAACCAGCTTCAGTCTGGGCTAGTACAAGCAGCCGCACATACACATCCACACGCATGCACGTCGTCATATGACCGAAATATTCTCCAGCACGACCTTAAACCCAATTTCACCTCACCTCACCTCATAAAGCCATATTTTTCAAAACTGCACACAAAATTGGAAATAGCAGTCACCCCCCACCTCAATCTGAATCCCAAATTAGGGGGAATGCATTATACTGAAATAAGCACTTTAAACTAAAGATTACAGTACTTCATTTCCTTCAGCATACTGTAACATACAATATTTTAAAATTTGTTCAGAATCAAGCTTGATACAAATCTATTTTTCAGTTTGTAAGAATTTAGAGGTAATGAGACATCAGGATTATCTGTTTTTCTTCAAGCAGTCAAATGTTATTGCACATTAATGTCCAGGGGATCCCTTGGCAGGTTCTTGGATGTTTTTTCAAGATTAGATTGCATTAAGTTTATATGAGTAACCTTAGAGCTGACTTCTTTTTAGGGGGCCAAAAGTGCTTGTTAGAGTTTTTCCTTCCAGTTGAGATAAATTTGGTTGTTTCTGAGATGTATCTGAACTGTGAGTCTGACCGAGGGGAAAACAATTCACACTTACTTGTACTTGAACATACCCAGACACTTAAGAAAGAAATAGGTGTCAGCAGAAAAGTGATCAGGGAAGTTAACTTGTTTTTATCTCTATTGAGCGACCGCTAGACAAATATACATCAAGCAGTGGCAGGTTTGACTATTCACAGATGTACATGATTTTACAACTTTTCCTCATGGCCGATGACACGATTGTCAGTGAGTTTTTCTGGCCAGTTTTATGTGAAGGTGTTATTTAATTATTGGGAAATATGCACAGCTTAAAGCCTTCTATGCTATGCTTTGATGTTTAGCCATTCTGAGGTACTTGTGTGGGTTTTATGACTGATTGTTTTCTTGAGTATCTGTTTTGGAAGGATGGTGACTGGATGGGGTCAAGATGTAGTTCCACGGTTAGGTTTGTCTTCAGTTTGATATGGAACTGTAGGAGAGAGTGCAGTACTGTAAGACATGTAGTATTCAGTGAGTGATCAATGTATAAGTTATAAGGAATGTGTGTATCAGTGAAATTGAATACAGCTAGGACATAGTATTCATGTTCCAGCTGTAATTTGTCTGTAATGAACTGACAGTTTACTGGCCTACTTTTTTAAATGCCTATTTTAAGCTCATGCATAATTTCTAAGCATATGCGTTACAAATATGTGGTCTAGTTTAAATGCTGCACAGATACCGAAGCATGAAGATTCTCATAAATAAAGATGTACAGCATAAAATTTGTATGCAGCATGTGTGTTGTACATATATTCAATTTTATTTATTTATTGATTTATTTTTAATTTCAGTCAGTCATTTGAATCTGATTATGCAATATTTTCTTTACTTAAATTCTGTATTCTGAGTCTGATAATGTATGCATAACTGGCCATTCAATAGAATGATTTTGAAAATGTTCCTGTGTCATGCTCTATTTGTTACATATGGCCAGTTAAATGCACACGTGTGTGTAAACTCTAACAGGAAGTTCAAAGTGACATAGGCTTTAGACGTTTGCAACTGGATATATACTGCTATCAGATTCAATTTGGAGACATCTTTAGCAAGATATATTTGAATTATGTAACAACGTACCAGTGGGAAATAGAATATGTATACTGATGTGAAATTTCAAGAAAAAATGTAAAATGTTATTGTGTTTAAATAATTTAGAGCTTTGTTTCCCTGGTCTCAACCTTCATGAAAATACAGAACATTTTATTGCCAGAGGCGTGTGTCATTTACCTCTGGAAATAAGAGATAAATAAATCTCGCTTGTTTAGCAGTATAGGTCTCTTAGCACTATGTTTCCAATACTGGCCCATCAAGTTTACAGGTAAGGGTCACATAAGTCATATATTTCACAGCCTTCTGAAGCACTTCAGTCATCATTACAGTGTGTATACACAGATTGGCTCTTTGTCACAGCTGTGGTAGTGTTATGTTGTGAAATACCCTCCCAACCAGACTCATAATTTGATTTGGTCTAGACATTGCAGTTGTATGCAGTGAAAGCCTTATTCCAAATAGCCTGCGCAGGTGGATTATCCAGTAAACTGTCTTTACTATTAGTCAGTTTGCTATCTTTATAACAGATATTGCTTTGAGACGTACATAGTTATCGTTCATTGAGCTGAGATATTTGTGTGTACATGTTGTAACACATAAAAGCCATCTAATTCTGGCCTATACCTATCTGACAAGTGTTTAGTTCACCTCATCTTACCAACAAAAACCACTATCCTCAGATTAACTGATCTGACAATTGGATGCATGTTTATAGATATATAGCATGCTGTTACAGAGTTGACAGAGCCTGAAAGTAATGGTTTCCTTGTCGTACCACATCGGTGAATATTCAAAGATTTAGATTCCCTGGACTTAAAAGTCAAGAACCCCATGACTCCCTATGATTTTTACAATACTGTTACAGGTAATATGCATGAGAACATTTTGAACTAAGATTAAAATAATTGTGCTTATCCAGTCATTGTTACAAAGTAGAAAGTCTTGTGTACCAAATTAGTGAGTGAATATGGTCTTTTTACCTCTTTTGGGATTGTTCCAGCAAGAACGTGGTTGACACTAGAAATGGGCTTCCAGTTTGTACCTGTGTAGGAAGTGACAAGCAAACACTTTAACCACTAACCACTTGCATATTGATTCTTTTGAACTTTGTCAAATCAATTGGTTGTATTCAAATCTTAAAAACAAATATTTTTCAGTAGCTAATAATAAGACATGAATAATCTCAGCCTGTTCAATTGATAGCCATTGGGTCATAAGGTTGGAGCCATATCATTCGTTACCCAGTCAGGGGGGCTATTAATTGCTGCAATATACAAACAGTGTTGACAGGCTGATGATAAGCAATTTGTGAGGCCGCCATGTAATAGCATATGATATTATTCCCACAGTGTTATAGATCAGTTACAACACCTCTGATAACGGGGGAGAAATGTCCAGACAGTTCAGAGGTATTATATATAGAAACATACCACACACAAGGACGCCCTGCAATGATTGTTGTACTGGTTGTGTGACTCCCACAGTGTAACTGATGAGCTGTCGAGATGTTGAGAAACTAACATCCTTTTGGCATTTGCAGTGTTTAAGCACCTTCCATAAAAAGTTCCAATGTTATGTTTGTTTGAAATTGATTTTGTAGGGAAACGAAAGAAATACATGAGCTGTAAATCATGAATTATGTTTTATTGGCATTAATTCAGCCATGACTTCTTTCAGTATATTTCAGTATCAGTGTCTCATAATTTTGATTTACAAAATCATAAAATAATCTCTTTTTCTTTCTTATTGATGTACTAATAATGGTTGGGATACTTTGCCTGGTGATGGTGTATGTCCTCACCTGTATATACAGCTAGGTGGACAAGGATAATTATCCTATTGTTCCACATTCTGGTGGTCTGAATAGAATGTTATATTTGGGATTACACTTTCTCAGTAAAGTACTGATTCTAGTACTTCTGTGGGGTTGAGTGGGTTTGGTGGCTGACTTTGTGTGCTGGCAATTAGGTGCCTGAGGGTGTGGGTTCGAGTCCTGGATGCGACTCAACCCAAGAAAAGTACTAAAATCTGTACTTCAGCCAGAAAGTGTAATCCCAAATATTACATGTGCTATGTTTAACCACTTTCTAAATGGCATTGTGTATTCATAGTATCTAGATAATCCTGATTAAGAAATGGATTCCCTGAAAACATAACACATTTGGAACACCAACCATGACACTTGATATCGATGTATACCATTTTATACTTGGGGATTATTATCAACAACAATATATATATATATATATTATAAAAGCATTTTATACTCTATCTTTTGTGTAGCAAACTTCAAAATCAGTTCAACATCCTGAACATCACCAGTATGTATACTTCCAGCAATAAGTAGGGAACTGATGAAAGTAAATATATAATGATGATAAATGTCGGTAAAAGTAAGTTTGAGCATGTAGATGAATATCTTGTATGTCGACACCACCATGTAATTCGATGTGTGCAAGATTCTTTGATGCCATACTGTTGATTTGCTTGCATATTATTGCCTTAGTATTGCCCGCCATTCCTTCTGAAAAGCCACTCATTTGAGAACAACCCACAGATGTGGAACCAGTCGACCAGTCGTGGACCAGTCTGACATCCATATAACTTATGATTAGATGAACATCCCACAGATGCACTGTTAGGTACTTCATTGGCCGGTCTGATGTCCTTATAACTTATGATTGGAGAAAATTGTCTAGACCTCATTCCACAAAGTGATCAAAGCACTAAGATGATTGTAACTCCATTATTTAACATATGCTTACAACAGTCGTAGAGTTAACTTTGATTTGTGGAATACGGCGAAAGAAAGGATGCACTGGGCAGTGATATCTTCAAGTTCAAAATTTCTTCTGATGATTCTGGTGAATGGAACAAGATGATGTATATTGTCATCAAGATATCGCTGTCTAGTCAAATGTTGATTCGCTATGAACAAATCATTACCCTGTGATGTGTGATACTGATCATTTTCAAGAATTGTTGCCTTTGCATACTACTTGCTATGTGACCAACCTTTCCTGCCATCAGTGAATTGGAGGGGAAACCTAAACTTGTCTGTTAACATGGTTTAATGTCACTGTCTTTGGTGTCCTTGCTAGAGACCCCAATCTGTCTATGGTATGATGTGAGCCACACCTTTCTCAATATGCCTTGCTTTTAGGTAGGTGACAAAGTAACATTTTTGTCAGTAGATATTGAACTTAGCCTTCCCGTTATTGTACAGAATTTACTATTGATGAAGGAATAGATTTTGAAGTATATTTGAATCTATTGTATGGTGCAATTGATGCAATGAGATGCTCTTATCTAGGTGTCTGCCTAGGAATGCCATGATGATAATTATCCCACAGTCAAGAACTTACACTTTTTGATTTGCCAAACATTCATGCAATTTGGGATATTGATGTTCACTGCCTCTGTCTAAACCACAAATTGCAGGTTTATTGGGATAGCATCTTGGGGGCAGTTTTCTCCATGAGCTTGGAACAGTTGGATTAGTTGACCAACAAGCATCATGTGCTGTTATCCGTGATATGACATTTCATTGTGACTAGATGTTGAGTCTTGATGTCATGCTATGGTACTTCAAATGTACAATGATAGCTACATTCAAATCATTAGTCCCCCCATTTTGTATTGGTAGTATTGTTAAATCAACCATTATTCATCAGCAATTCCTATGCAGTTTTTGTTGTTGTTTCATTTCTCCTCTGCAGATGAAGTAAGTTCATAAAATAATCAGTTAAAACATCCTCTGTATTTATACCATGGTTTTCTTCTGTAACTTAGGTCAATCATTCCTCAGCCAGCCACATTGTAGCAAGTATCGATCTGCTGAATATCACAAACTTTCATTTGGACTGCCTTGAGTCAATACCTAAGGCAGCTTTGTTTGCAGTTAACTTAGAGGTAATCAGGACTCGATGAGAATATTCTGTTAGGGGATGTGTAGGATATCTACTGGTTAAAAAATTGGACCTATGGCCAGTTGGAGATCTTGTTTCTGGCTTTAGCAAATGTGAAGGCTGTTTACAAGATTTTATTGGAATGTACATTATTTTGGAAGATATTGCAGTCATTGTGTGTTTAAGATATTGTGAACACAGTGGACATAACACAAAGCCATCCTTGTTTTTTGTGTGTTTCTCATCTCCAACTAAACCAGGACCCGTGAGTGTGCGGGTTAGAATATTGATCTTCAGTAACCCATGCTTGTCGTAAGAGGCGACTAACGGGATCGGGTGGTCAGACTCGCTGACTTGGTTGACACATGTCATCGGTTCCGAATTGTGCAGATCGATGCTCATGCTTTTGATCACTGGATTGTCTGGTCCAGACTCGATTATTTACTGACTGCCGCCATATAGCTGGAATATTGCTGAGTGCGGCGTCAAACTAAATTCACTCACTCACTCCAACTAAACCAGAGTGGGCAGGCGAAACATTACAAATAAAAATATAGAGAAAAATATGTGAAATGGTTTTCACTAATTATGCTTTATGTTTTCACCTATTCTATGAAATATTAAAATTTATGTCGCTTGGTTGTGGTCTTTTCATTAATTTACGATGTAGAATGCAATGCTTTTCTTTGGAAACAATCTTTTAATAAAATTTAATATAGATGATGTAGTGAGAGAATGAGTATTGTTTTACACCGCTTTTAGCAATATTCCAGCAATATCACGGTGGGGGACACCAGAAATGGGCTCACACATTGTACCCATGTGGGGAATATAGATGATGTATGTTGACCTGATGTTATTATGAGTGTGCAAAGGAAAGCATCTCTTTTATCACATCAGGGCATAAATTCCCATAGCGACTGGGAAACTTGAAATAGGAAAGTCTTTTATTACTTCTTATCGGAATGAAAAATAAAGAGACAGTTCATGCATGCAAATGATTTCAATGATAAATTGAAAGGGCATATGAAAAGAGATACTTCATGTGCATGCCTTTTTCCATTTTCCTGAAATACCCTTTGTAAACTTGCTCAGGTGTCAATTACATTAATCCAAAGTGATCAGAGTTAGATCTTTTGAATTCTGAAGAAAAGGGTAAAAATCACCATCAGGATATCTAAAGAGTGCTAAGTAAATGGAGATAATTTATTTATATGATTCAATTTGATTGGTGTCGTACTTTGTTTTTGAAAACTCTTGACAAAAAATCAAGGGATGACACTTCATGTGTATCTTCTTTACAGCCCTGGATAAAGTTGTTGACACATTATCCAGTAATGTCAAGGATGAAGGTGAAGGTCATATGCTTAAGAAAAGTTTAGCTGATAACTCAAAAAGTATTGTTCGTATTGTCAATAAATATTTGTACAGAACATCATTGGGGCAGAGTTGTAATCTGTAATGTTCATGAGTGACCTCATACACGGAAATAGGTATGCACATTGTCTTGTCAAGGGTCAAGGCCAATCTCAAGTTCAGCATGACAGAAGAACATTCTTTTCCATTCAGTTCATATATCAGTAAAACTTGGTTTGTGTCAAACTTGGGGTAAGGGTAAAGCCAGAAAAGGTTATGAGAGAACTATACATACAAGGTCAAGAAAGGTAACAGTTGTCATTTTAAGAAAGTTTGCGATTTTCATCAAAATACATCTTCTGGAAATGCATATTACTTTGGAATGTCCTTAGATCACTTTGACTGAATGTTGAATTCACTCTCCAGATCCTGCTTTCAAAAATGTATTTATGATTGTTCAATTAGGGCCAGTGTCATTAAACCAGGTGAGCCTGTACTATTGTAACTTAGCTAAAGGCAAAAAAAATTCTGTTCGAAAGTTGTGATGTATGATACCAGGGCTCGAAAAAAATTTAAAAACTGCACTCGCCCTACAGGGCGAGTAATATGAACTTTCCACTCATCCTTCTAAAATTGTACTTGCCCTATAGATCATGCATCACAATGAATATGAATTTAAATTACTTTATTTCAAAATGTTTGCTTGGAATAAAACTACAATAAACATTACTTACTTTGTCTTCCGTACAAAATATTTGACAAAATTGAATTTGTTCACCATTTACGATAGCTGAACTTCAAAGAAAAATAAAAAAATGTTACTTTGGGTCAGAAAACGTACTCGTCCTCAAGGACAAGCAAATTATGTTTTCACTTGCCCGAAACAGTTTTTACTCATCAGTTTGTCCAGCCTGGCAGAGAAGTCATTAAACTGGAAGGGCTTGTAAGTCTGTTATTACAAATGTCATCATTCTTCGATTTATGGTTCCACAAAGGCTGTTTTGGCATTGTTTCCAGCAGAGAACTGGTGTTTGCTACGTAGGAGATACATTTGTTATGACTCACATTTACATTGTGGTGTTTGTTTACTGATCTAAACATCAGGGTTCTTAAAGGGAATGTTTAGTTATTTTGTTGTCTGCCCACATTTCAATCAAATTGGTCAGACACTACCTTTTGGTCTACTAACTCAGACTTTATGATATTTATCCATGTAACAATATACTACTACTCTAGTTACACAGGGACTCATCAAATTACATCATCTGGACCTCTGAAAATAGGAACTGAACCATGAAGCACAGTCCCATTTTGGTACCATCCAAATACAGGTTCATGTAATGTATTTCATGTTATGTCAGTATCATCAATTGGCATGTAATTATTTCTGTGATCAGGCATCCTAAGATAGACAGATAGATATATATTTTCAAGATCTTCCACTTGCAGATCCACAAACTTCTGCAAATGAACTTCTGATAGTGGATCCTACTGGTGTAGAAGGTGGCTTCTTATTATAATTGGCCATCTCCAGCAGAAAAGATATAATCATCATTGGTATGATGCTTGCTAGACACTTCTTTCCTCAGTGTTGGGAAGAAGTGGAAATCTAGTGGCTACAAAGCTGAATAGTACAGAGGATTTTCAATGACTTCGAAGACACAACCATGCAGATTCATGCACAGGTGCTCTATCTTGATGGAATGAAAGTGTCGTTTTGTTCTTGATGTTTAACCTTGATATTTTCCTGCATTTGCTTAAGCAAATTAGTACAATATTAGCCGCTATTTTTCTGACATTTTGGGAAGTATTCTGGCAGTACAATTCTGACAAAAACCAAAGGCATCACCTACCAGCTGATGGAACAGACTTTGCCTCTTGTTAGGATTTTATAAGTTTCCACTACTCTGACTATTGTTTAGTCTCTGGCAGATAGTGATGAACTCAAGACACATCCTTCAATGCATATCGATCAACAAAATCAGTTGGGTTTGCATCAAAAGAATGTACAATTCCCAAGAGGGATGATGAACTGGGAGCCTTTCAGATCAGGAGTCACAAGTCTTGGAACCTGGCCGACTGAACCTGCCATGCCCAATTCATTACTCCGAATGTTCTAAATTCTCTCTGGGCAGTGGGGTAGCCTAGTGGTAAAAGCATTCACTCGTCACGGTGAAGACCTGGGTTCGATTACCTACATGGGTACAAGGTATGAAGCCCATTTCTGGTGTCCCTCGCCATGATATTGCTGAAATATAGCTAAAAGCTGTGTAAAACCATACTCACTCACTGACTCTAAACTCTCTCTTGAGCAATACCTAGGTGTAGTTTTGTGATGTTTCATGAATATCAATCATCTGTGATCATATCAGGTATTTTGTCAACATTTAAAAATACTTGAAGGTATTTCTGATCATCTTTGCAAGGTTTTGCTTTTTGTCTTTAATTTCCCCACCCTTCTCATAACACTGACAAAGGAAAAGACATTGAAAGCAAGTCTGCATGGATGGGTGTTGGAGTTAGCTCTTTCATTATGAGATTCATGGTGACCGCCAGTTCTGTCCTTTTGTATCTGCAGTGCACATTTGTTTGTTGTGTACTTGAAAGTGAATAGTGAAAAGTATTCCTCATAGTTTAGTGCAGAACTTTAATGCCACCCTCTGTGTGTGTGTGTGTGTGTGTGTGTGTGTGTGTGTGTGTGTGTGTGCCTGTGAGAGAAAGAGAGAGAGAGAATATGAACTTGATGCAGCTTTATATAAAATCAATTTGGATGTGGATATTCCTATTCTTTGTTTCACCAGCAGATGGCAAATGTGTTTGTAAGTAGTATGAACAATAACAGTTGTGTAGCGTACCATGATGTTCTGCATTTTTTGTCTCTGATAGTTAATAGATCTTACTCTATGTATAAGAACACAGGGAGATGTAGGTTCTGCACTGAAAGGTAAATGAGAGGAAACAGGTATGGAGCTACACGTCCACTGTGAAGTTGTTTTGATCAGAAGATTGCCAGTTATCACAAGTATGAGCATGCTGACAGAACCCTTCATGGACTGCAGTGCATGGAAACATAAGGTGCTTTTCTTTCACTATGAAGATGCAATATAGTATGTATTGATGTGCAGTGTTCTTGATTTAGGCTTATTTTTGGACAGTAACCAGATAATTTTCTCAACAACCCATTACTTCTAACAAACATGCTGACGAAATTGAGTTAATGTTCTTACACTCCTCATCATATTTCTATAAAGATTATAACATTTGCTTAACCATCTCAGATGTGTTTTCATTTTTAATGTTACCTGGGGTTAAAGATAATACTTCTGGTTACGTGTTTTTATTTCCTTGTTTCTGATGATTGTATCATGTAAGTCTAGAGCTTCAGGCTGTTTATTTGTCCTCATGAATCTATTTTCTGGCCTTCAGGCGGAACCATGGCTACTGCTGTGGGCACTTTGCCTGTTGTTGAATGTAGGAGGTTTGCGTGCCAGTATAGACTAGAGCTGGATGTCTTTTTTGTTGTCTGACTGATGTTATCAGACCTTTCTACTCCTCCAATTGTCTTGATAGCTTGCTTTCTGGGCAGTCATGACTTGATCATGCACATTTTGTATTGCAGTTAGTTCTCGAACATTCAAAGTACCTTATTCTTCTATGAAACATTTTGTTATCACTTATTGAATCTTTATAGGTATGAAGCATGAATATTTGTTCATATGTCTTAGTTGTTTAAATTAAAAACTCATAATGTACTAACACATAATATACTTTTCAAATGTATTTGAAAAGTATTATTTGAAGTTTTTGGTCAGTTTACCAGACATTTGGAGGTGTAGAATGAAGTGAAGCTGTGTACAGTTTTGGAAATTGGAACACTCTTAATTTAATAATTACTTTTTGAAAGGCAAACAGGTTAATATTTTCAGATCAGAGAAGTACACTTGTGGCTATATTAGCCAAAGAATGCGGCTATGATGCATAGTGAAGTTGTTCTGCACTCAAGTTCATTCACAGCACGTAGCAATTTTTACATGAAAATTCCAGTGGGGTTCAGATTTCATTCTGATATGAACATGATCTTTAAAATTTCAATTTCATTGCTTTATCTAATTAATCTATCAGTGAAGTTCTTTCAGTACATATAATAGATCACTAACAAAAATGTATGTATCACTAATTTAATATCATTGTCTCTGTCTGGCAACAGAACTGTATTATTAAGTTAAGTTTTGATTAGGTTATATAAAGAATATATTCTTCCTGATTCTTATTTCTTCACAGTTGCAAGGTCACCTCTTCCAGGGACACTCAAAGATGCAATTGGCTACTGTCGGTACACTTGCCCTGCAGGAGATCAGTGTGAAGTAGCCTGACCGTAAACTATCGTAGTGGATTAAAACGTTTCATCACTGACACTGGACTAGAGTTTGGTGATCTGAGTTCATTTAATTTAAACCCGCTATGTTCAATATAATGGTGAAAATACTCCGTTTTGGGGATGTTTAATGAAATTAGGGCAATTCACACTTTAGTGATTACATGGTGTAAAATATCAGCTGTAATTCTACTCAGTAATTATGAATTTTGCAGACAGTAAGATAACAATGCCTTAGTACAGGCATACGGTTTTGTAATGTTTAAGTCTTTATTATGAAGTTCAGATTCTTGAAATATATTTGCTCTGATGATCAACCATAAGATGTGCAAATGATGAAGTTTAGTTAGAAATTATCCCCAGTATTTTCCACTTGGCCACAATTAACATCAACAGATTGAAGAATCCTGAATCCGTTTTGAAGGTTACAAGTGTTAAACCGAGACAGTGCTATCTTATGATGCAGATGGCTGTTAAATGCACTTTTCCCATTATGAACGTTTAGCCATCTTCTGTTTGATATGACATTTATCTGCCGGTCACCAGGTCATTGTGACCAATGAGCTCTCAATCTGCATTACGTGTTACGGATGATAAAACGCTTCCAAAAAGAATGTCCCAAGTAGTTGATTTATTGTTGATGGTGCTACAGCAAATTGTCCTTAGTGACCTTTTAAGTAGAAGTTACATTGAGCTCTTAAGTCCAATTAGTTTTTGCTACGGAAGTCTATGAATATTGAAGTGTTCTCAAACTCAAATATCTAACCACATGAATGATGTGGAATGTGGTTGTAATTGCACATGGTACTGAATAGCTTTGCATTGATTTTGCCTAGCAATCCAAAGTTCACATATTGGATTTTCATGTAGTTTCATATGTGTCTATTCTGGTGCCTTTAAGAAAGTTATGCACATAGCAGTATGAAATGGTTGAGGCCATTCATCAGTTTTGACCCATATTTTGATGGTCATTATGTATAATGAACATGGCAAACCTGTCCATTGTACTCAATAGAGAGCACAGCAGGATATGGACCTAATTGGAATGTTCATTATTAAGCTATAGAATGTACATGGTCACAAGAGCATTGATGGAATGGAAAATACACTATGAAACTGAAGGCTTTAACCTACAGCCTTTATGGTTGTGGTAAAAATTCGAGGAATTTCCTTTGTGTCATCATCTCTTTTTTTTCTTTAATTACTGACTCAGCATGGGATATCCAGATTTGACAAGTTGACCTTATGTGATATTCAAGCTGAATTTCTCAATATTTGATAAAAAAGGTAATGGTATACTTCTAAAATGTATGATGATAGATTTGTGTCTTTTATCCTTATCCCTACATGGTACATTTCTTTTATGATCATGCAGCAAAATGCAGCAAAGTGAAGCTTTCATCAGGATATTTGAAGTCAAGAAAAGAATAAAAAAGCTTGGATAATGTTCATAACATAGCATAAGGCATTCACATAATTCAAGAAAAAAATGACCAGATTGCAATACCAGAACTTGAAAGAACCTTTACACCGCTTTTAGCAATATTCAAGCAATGTCAGGGCGGGGAACACCTGAAATGGGCTTCAAACATTGTACCCCTGTTGGGAATTGAACCTGGGTCTTTGGTTTGATGAGCGAACACTTTAACCGCTAGGCTACCACACTGCCCCCCTTTTAACTCTTGAGAAGAATCATAGAAAACATTGATCTCAGGACAAGACAAATGTGACTGACACAAAATCTGATCATGTATTGAGTGTCCATGAACTTATGATAATGTTGATTTGAAAAGTTTATCCAATGTACAGTCATCCTTTGCAAAAACTCCCTTTGCTATATTACAGTCTCGGTAAGACCATGGGTCATTTTCCCCTGTGATCACAAATCTTCATATCATCAGGAATAGTGTATCAACAAATCTCTACTGAATGTGCTCAAGTTCATCATGTTGTAAGGACTAACCAGTGTAATTCAGTATAGATGTAATAAAAAGCGTCCATTGTATATCCATGTATGATGGGTTTTCAGACATTTTAGAAACATTTGTAGTTTTCTTGATTATTCACATGAATAGCTGTGAAACATTGCACAAACATATAAAAGACAACTTTGTCATAAGGACATGCCATCATCCAAGTATTTACAATGTTTGCGTATTGCAACACAACTTGTTTAGAGAGAGTAAACAATGTATCTGAAAACATATGATGGCCAAAAACGCATTATGCCAGGATTTTCCTAGCCTTGGGACATTGGTGAAAACTTGTGTAAGATGGCATTTCACAATATTCTATACGCATACAACTTCTGCTTATAGTGTTCTAGACTAACAACTAGTCTCTGAAATGAACATATGTTACTGAAAAAAGTTCATAGTAAAAAATAATATAATATAATGAAAAGGAGCCCTGAGACTTTCTTCATTTCCTGAAGCTGAGGAAATCTAGACTTGCCACATTTTCTAGACTTGCGTGGGCTTTCTTGGATATATTTGCTTCAGGGTCTGTACGACAGACTAATAGTGTTCGTAAGGCTCCCTTTTTCCCCCAAATGAGATGGCACCAAAATCACACTATTCTTAGCAATCCTGATTTGATTACTGCCTTGACAGAAACCTTACTTCCCAGAGAATGGCTACATGTCATAACTTCCATACTTTGACTTGTTGAAAATCACATTTGTTGTTTGATTACTAAATGTCAGGATTTTGTTTGTGATCAAAATAGCATGAGAGTCCAAACTATCTCATATGTAAAATGAATTCAGCAACATACCAAAGTGCTTGTCGTGTGTTAATTATTATTTTAAATATGTAAAAAAAATGCATTATCATAGCATGCCGATAGGATGTATTATCCTTGTTAAGATATTTGCTTAAGATGCAAATTCTTCCAATCATGGAATAGAAATTCTTTGAAGTTATATCAGATTGGTTTTAACGAAATCATTGGTAGATCAGGGCAAAGCATGTGCACACAGCTGATTGCTATTTCTGGCTAAGTTTACAATACAAATGCATACAGTAATCTTTATCTCTACTTATTAAACAATACCTAGCACATCAGGAACTACAATTACAGGGTGACTTATCATGTCTAATGATGTTCAAGTTCAAGTTTCCTATTTCCACATGCAAAGATTGTTTGTTCACCTCTAATAAGAGTTTTGACTATGCATAATACACAAAATAGCAGTTATACTATCCACAAAATAAATTATATCACCTGGGCCTCCTTTCACAAAGCACTAAGGTGATCGTAAGTCAATATGGTAACCTTAGTGCAATGTTAAAGAATGGGAGTTCAGGTTATCCTTAGTAAAGGTTGCTTCATGAAATGTGCTCCTGGGCCCCATTCCTCAAAGCGATCGTAGCGCAAAGATGATCGTAACTCCCATACTTTAACATAGACTTACGACTGTCATAGCGTTACGATCGCTTTGAGGAACGGGGCCCTGGCCTATAGTCCTTGTTATGTATAATGCAGGTGTCTTTAACACATGTCTTATGTATAATGGGGGCCATCCAAGGATCCACATTACCCACATCTAAGGACCCAACAAGGGATGACTGTATTGTGAACACACATAAATCATGTTTACAAGCGTATGCAATCATGGCCCAGTGTCAGTCTGTCTCTCACAAGTTGAACGTAATTATACTTTTTGTACATCTAAAAAAATCACAAGGTCTGACGAAGAATATTCCTAAAGTGCCATGTAAATGGAGCAAGTGTTAAAGAATTCTTGTAATTTGTTACATAGAGAGTACAGCTCATCCAGTCTCAAACTCAGTCATCAATGTATGTATCAGGGTGTAGATTGTATGTACATTGAAGTATATCTTTTGCCTAATTTGTATTTTGGTTCTCTATGCCTGGCACATTTGACCTACATTTACCCAACTGAAGCAAGTGAAATGGTATTTTTTGTAACTCTTCTGCAACAGATTTGATGCATCTGATATGATGATATATTATCCCAGCAATATAGTCTTTAAGAACAGCTGACAAAATTCCAATCAAATTCCAAGCCTGACACCCATGTCAGTTTGAGCAATTAAATTTGAAGTGAAATCATATTTGCATTAAGTGTGAAGCATCTGTAAAACCGTACATCATGTTAAGTTATACATCTGTTGTACATTTATTTGTCTTAAGTTTCATCGTCTCTAGTATATTTATAAGCTGCCTCATATAACAGACCTACCAGTCAGATATTCCCATATGCTTTTCTCCAGTTACATGTTGGTGAGGGAATATTATTTTTGTCCCTGTTACTGCCAACTTTCACAATGTTATGAGCTGTAATTGTTTGAGTCTACTCTCGCTGAACATTTGTAAGTCAGGGCCCTAGCTGATAGATGACTATCTCTTGTATGAAAACAACTTCAAGACAGCCATGCTTGAACATTTTGGTGAGTGAAAACATAAAACATGGGACTCTAAATTTACATGCAACAAAACCCCTTCCTCCCACATTTTGAGAGTAGCTCTATACTGTAAGTCCTGGAAATAATACACGATTGAAGAAAAAGAGGAACATGTGAATTATGACTTTGCTGACATTAATAAAGTAACGCATTTTCATTTGGGCATACATAGTTATTGCCTAGTTCATTGCATGTGTTCGAAACAGTGAATGAAAGTCAGATATTGATCTGATAAGAGTTCTGACCTTAGCCAAATGCATATGGCAGTCTCCTTGTTCTTGATAAACATAAGAAATAATCTTACAATTAGCTGAACACTCCTCATGAATGTTGTGAAAAGTCCAGTACATTAACAGATTTTGGGGATGCATAATATTTACTTTCAGATTGTGCATTGTTTCCATGGAAATGAATGACCTGCCTCGTTTGAACATTCCATATTTTGAATTTCCTGTTATTGATTTTATGGAAATTTGATCACATATAGTGAAAGAAGTTCAGTTCAGAATGAAGTTTCAGTCAAACTGCTGATAACCCATACATGGTCATGGTGTCCACTGTCTTGGTGTCATTGTTTGCTGATATAGAAGATAGTGTTTAAATTTTTCGAAAGTTGAATTGCTCTCATTAGTTTTATAATGCATTATACATTTTGGGTCACACTTAATTTGGTGTACATTACTTTGATGATTACTGTATTTACTTTGAAAACAACGATTTCCCTCTGATATTGCGATAACACCTAAAAACATAAAAAATACACCTCCTGCCAAAGGATCTCAGTCATTAATCATTGACTCTTAATGTACATAAACATCCTCTTTATGATGGTGAGGAATGAGAAATGGACTGTGTGATAAGCTACCAGAGGTGAGCTGAAGGAGTTATCATATTGATTTCCTGATGTCATGGATTCTGAAACAAAAGGGTGTTGTTTTTTTCTCAATGCAACAATGATGCAGGTCGGAGGAGAGAGTGCTGGTGCAACTTGTTTAAAAAATCAAACATGATAAAAACAAGAAGAAAACAACATGTGTCGAGCTCTGTACAGTCAGAATTTCTTATTGTTCTGGCTTGAAAAGGGTTCCACTTGTGAGGTTGTCCTTGCCATCGAAAACTTCAGTTAGGATACGTAGACAACTAAGCATACAAGGGTAATCTGAATCTGTGATGTGTAGAATGCTCAAGGCAAACATTTACAACAATCCACTGCTCTGGTTAACTATGTATCTCATTCATCTTTGTTCCTTAAAAATAACTTCATGAATGTTGGCAGTCATCCTGTTTCTAACCTGGATCACCTTCATCTGGTCCCTCTTTTAAACAAAATCTGTAAAGCAGAAATAATATTAGTTAGGAAAGTACTCTTGGCCATATATATTTCAATGGATATGGGACAGCACTAACATTTTGAACACTCACCAACTATTCAAAATTATGTGTACATTTTTTATTCTTTTAAAATGAAATTCCCTACCTAAGAAACACAGAAAGAAGGTTTTCAATAGTCTTTGGATATACATGTGTTAAAGTGAACCTAGTTCATTGAAACAAACCTGATCTTTGCTACTGTTAATCAGTTTCTAAAATAACACACCTTCCCAATTCAAACAAACTTCATGTTATGACAGGATAACACTTCAATTTGTCTCCATCAAAGTGAACTGAGAGCTGACTCACTCTCAGCTACTTATCTGTGAATAGCTGCAAACGTGCTGATATGGTTTAAAACAATATTCACTCACATCCACATGTTACCAACCTTTCATCATGCTGTAAGTGCTGAAATATTTGTTTTTAAGGCAGTGAGTGAGTTTAGTTTTATGCTGCATTTAGCAATATTTCAACAATATCACGGCAGGGGACACCAGGAATGGGCTTCACACATTGTACCCATGTTGGGAATCAAACTTGGGTTTTCGGCATGATGAGGGAACGCTTTAACCACTAGGCTACTGCACTGCCCCCTTTAAGGTAGTAATAGGTGCAGTTGTTAGCATTCAGGAATTAGCAGGTAGGGGGATGATTGTATTTTTAAATTCTTTCTAGTGCTTCATGTAACTTTACAAAAAGTGTTGCCCTGTTTTTACTACCTGTGGTAATAATTATCTAAAAGTTTGAATAGGTGAAATAAACAACAAATTACTTAATGTTTTCTTTTCTGTATCTATAAAAAGTCCTTCAGTATTATCTGTATTTAAAACCGTAACGAAATAATTGAAAAAATCAGATCGGAGAAAAAACACTTTCTACTCTTCTTTGTAAATAGACATTAACATTTCATTATCAAGTCTACTTGTGGAGAATTAGAACAAATGTAAACAGTTTTGAGACTAATTGGAGTAAATTCTTTCTAACTGGTAGATGATTAGCAAGAATTAAACTTATCAAGGCCTGGGTGTTGTGCAAATAGTGTTAAAAGCAGCTTGAGGGTTCCCAGTGACTAACCCAATGTTTACAAAGCATAGCACTCTTCTAGGGGATGGTTTGCACTGATTAAAGGATTCGCACCTGCACCTCATGAGAAGAATAGAGTTCAGGTTATAAGGCGTGTGGTAGTTCTTTACCGAAAGATTCAGCACTGTCATCATTAACACTGATAAGGGCAGTATATGTGTATGTCACTTTTACTGAAACAAATGTGAGTTTTAACAATGTTGAAAAGTGTATTTGCATTTAACTTGTACAGCATTTTGCCAAACATTATGTCAAGTAAAGCCATTGTTGAGCAAAATCTGATTAATAGTTTAACTACAAGGGTTGACTTTTACATGCTGAGATTCACATAGAAGAAATTGTTTACATAGTAAAATCTTTTGTTTTTGATATAACAGTGATATGTTAGAAGTATATCCACAAAAACTTGAGGCAGTTGATAAATATTTTAAACTGTGACGATTCAGTAAACTAAGCAGGGTCTGTGAGCTTTGGAATATAGACAAGAACAAGAAAGTACAATGAACATGCACTTGCAGAAAAGGGCTTAACACCAAAAACCATCTGTGAAGATAGAGTACAATAATGAAGAATGGCAGTACCAGTAACACTGTAAAGAGGTACACAGCAGAGTTGAAGCATACCAGGAAGACCCTTGATGAGAACCTCTGTGAAGGTCTGTGACATCAGCAACACCAGAAATGTGGAGTATCTATGATCATGGTGAGAGTCTGTCAAATGACTGTGTACACATTGCCCACATTATCAACTCATTGAGCTTCAAAACCTCTAACTTCAGATCATAATCATATTCTATCTCTGTTTGAAGCTGATTCAGAAAGATTTTTGTAACAGTCAAAATAATAGAAAAGTGGAAGGCAAGGACTCTCACATCAGCTAGAGAGGTTATGGCCTCTGGTAATTCTGGGATGCTGATCTGGTAATTCTGGGATGCTGATGGTGTCATCATGGTTGACTCTCTTCCAAATGTCCTGACAATAAATTTGAGCATATTAGAATGCACATTTTTAGACAATTACAGGAAATGAGACAGAAATGAGGGAAACTGAAAAGCTGTGCTCTTCCGACAGTGTGCATGTGTACAAAGCAGTCATTACCATGACTACTATCCACAAGTGAGGCTTTGAACTCCCAGCATCTGTGGACAACCTCTTGGCCTGCCTGAGATTGACTTCTAGGAAACTGGGATAACATCTCCCTCTCCCCCCAACTGTGACTCAGAAGACAAGAGTGTATAAATGTACAAATTATGCTGAAATTTACATAATTTTAATGTTCTTTGCTTGTTTAGGTCATGTTTATGTCTGTGTTATGTTCAGAACTTTTCGATACCCCCTGCATATTTTGTGTTTTAAACATGTTATTGTCTGGTATATAACTCCATGCATCATACTTAAACTACACATATATCAACATGTTTTTCGATGACACCCCGGTTTTTCTTTAATTAACAAGATATTTATGTTTCAAAATAATGTTCTAATTTCACTGTATTTCAAAATGTCACTGAAAGTGAATGTGTGAAAGAAGAAGATATGTAGAACAAAGCTTCAGAATGTGTACTGATGTAGGACATTGACAGCAGGCCTTTAATTATGCATGAGCAGCAAGTATGTGCACTAACCAAGGGTCTTTCTGGCCGCACTATTGGAGGTTAGCTTGCAGCATGGTCTCTTATCTGTCAGGTACAACTTCAGTCACATCCAACTCTCATATAGTTAACGTATAGTCCTTTGTTGAGATTCAAACCTTGGGAGCTTCCATTGGGGAGCCTGCTGTTTTTGTCTCCTCGTCTAAAGAAGCTTAGCTATCAGCAAACACATTTGCCACAGGAAGAATGTTATCTGTAGGCTCATACAGCACACTGCATCACAGATATGTACACCATTCCGGGCTCCCATCCAAGATGTTGTCATATGCTAGACCATCACAATTACCATACTTATGACTGTCTTTGTATTCACACAGGGCCAGGGTTTATTGGTCATATATACTACAAAACACACAAGGAAAATCACTGTCTGAAGCAGTGTGAGTGAGTGAGTTGAGTTTTACGCCGCACTCAGCAATATTCCAGCTATATGGCGGCGGTCTGTAAATAATCAAGTCTGGACTAGACAATCCAGGGATCAACACCATGAGCATCGATCTACGCAACTGGGATACAATGTCGTGTCAACCCAGTCAGTGAGCTGGACCACCCGATCCCGTTAGTCGCCTGTTACAGCAAGCATGGGTTACTGAAGACCAATTCTAACCCCGATCTTCATGGGTTACTGTCTGAAGCAACTTGCACTGGCAATAACCATTTGATTGCTGCTACTACTACTACTACTACTACTACTACTACTACTACTACTGTAGTTGTTGGTCCCTGCCTGGCGCGCGGCATTAATGGGTACAACAAGGACTGGTCGGCTCGGAGTCAGTATATTGTGTCTGAGTGGGGTATTCATGCTTCACTGCGGTATGGTATCTCAGTGGGCTAGCACTATAAAACCAGCTTCAGTCTGGGCTAGTACAAGCACCCGCACATACACATACATATGCATGCACGTCATATGAGCGAAATATTCTCAAGCACGACATTAAACCCAATTTCACCTCACCTCACCTCACCTCACAACTACTACTACTACTACTACTACTACTACTACTACTACTGATTCCTGTCATGTATAATCATTTTATATTTTATCATTATGTACTTTCATTGGGAACAAGGGAATAAAGATACTGGGGCCTTGATAACATTAATAGGTTGTTTTTAATTGTTTTGCTAGAATTCAACCTTTTATGTGCAACCATTCTTATGCAGCTGATCAGCAGCATAGTAAAAGCCTTAGCCTTCCTTGTACGGGTTCAGTGTTTTGGTCAAGATGAATGCAGACTTAATTGATAAAGCCATCCAAGGTCTGTCTGAAAGTGCTTGGTTCCACTGACAATAAAGGACAGAATGAGTCATAGGTTAATTGATATGTACTGTCTGTGGTTACTGAAGGGATAAATATGTCCTGATTCCTGCCGAAATATTGACGCTTTTCTAGCTAGAGAAACAAACACAATCATTTCCATGTGATGTTGCGTAGTAGTGAGCTTTCTCCATTAACACATGGTAGACTAGTAGGGCAGAAGAACAATGTGAGTCAGCAGGCGATCATTCAGTTACTTGATTGTAGTGTTCCGCAGCAATTAACTTGTAACTTTAAAGAGCAGAGGTACAACAGCTTTCTCTGTTCGAGTAATACATGTTATTTAGGGGTTTGTGTAGCGACTCTCAGAACATTTATGCGTTCTTCGATATATATGTCAGTTGACGCCATTTGGTCTACAAATGTTAAGCTTCATCAAACCATCCAGCTGCCAGATGCCATTTTGATTATAATAACGGTATCTATCAATGAGGTCTTTTGAGCTGTAAAAGCTAGCTTTAGTGATTGTTCTTAACTTTAAACAAAGTTCTTTTGGGATTCCCTCTAATAAGAAAGGTGACTTCATGACTATGGGTGACTATTGCAACCAACTATTGCAATAGTTTTGTCTCTCCTTGAATTGTCTCATTTGAAGTCATCCGCCTCCATGGTGTAGTGGTTAGAGCGTCCGCCCGGAGAGCGGAAGGACGCGGGTTCGATCCCCGACTGCGTCATACAAAACACGTTAAAATATGGTACTTGTTGGTCCCTGCCTGGCGCTCAGCATTAATGGGTACAACAAGGACTGGTCGGCTCGGAGTCAGTATAATGTGTCTGAGTGGGGTATCCATGCTTCACTGCGGCATGGTATCTCAGTGGGCTAGCACTATAAAACCAGCTTAAGTCTGGGCTAGTACAAGCAACCACACATACGCATGCACATGCGCATGCACGTCGTCATATGAGTGAAATATTCTCAAGCACAACGTTAAATCCAATTTCACCTCGCCTCACCTCACCTCACCTCATTTGAAGTCAATTCCAAATGAGTTTATAGTTTAAATAATATAAAAACAAATTGAAGTAGTTTCAGTCTCTCTTAATAAATGACAAGAAACTTGAAACCCAGATTAAGTAAACAGGAAATTCAATTAAGCTGCAAGTCTGCTGCCAAGCAATAAAAAAATAAAAAACAACATAAATATTTAATAAAAATAAAGTCAATTACTAACCTACCAATAATCACACACATAATCGATGCATCAATTGTTTTTCGTTTCTACCATCGATTAATTGCTATCGGATACTCAATAATTGCAATCCATCGATGGTTCGATGCATTCTGACATTTTGTAGGTTAGCTTTATGTGTGGATTAAATGTATATTACACATATGGGGTGCTGAGGTAGCCCAGAGGTTAAAGCATTACTTCATAATGTCAAAGGCCTGGGTTCAACTCTCCATAATGGTACAATGTGTGAGGCTCACTCACTCACTCACTCACTCACTCACTGTCACAAGCATGATTTAAAGCTGAGGATGGGTGATCATATCAAGTGCTGCATTTCCGGAGCACCTTAAATTCTAGAAAGGTTCAAAGAGAACTTATGTTGTTTTTCTTTGTATTTTATGTCTTAGTAAAAGAATAATGGTTTTTTGTTATTCTTGTCCACTATGAACTTGCTAGGTGAAGTAAACGATGATAAATATGCTCTGTACCGGTATATTCAAACTGAGCAGTTAATGAGCTTCATGAAATCTACTTAAATGTTACTTAAATGTTTACCACACATGTACATGAAAGAGCCATGAGACTATTATGTCAGAAGTTAATTGATATGAGGCATAACAAGCTCTGTATAATTCACATAGCCTTTGTAAATGTTGAGTATACAATTAGAAGCAGTGCATTCAATAATCATAACTATATCCATTTATACCACTTCTCAACGTAGCTGTAAATGTTTTTGTGTTTAAGTACAGGGATTGGATTAAATAAGCATGAATAGAAGGATAAAAATCATCTTGAACACAAAAAAATCATGAAATGGTGTGCTTATTACTCTGCATCATTGGTAGTATATTGAGCAGGGAATTTAGGAGGTTCAGTTGCATTGCCCCTCAGGAGATTGCCTCAAGCAGGTGAACCTAGGAAATGTTCATATCCTGTGTTTAGGAAGTGTTTCAATTTTGGAAAGGAAGTTTAAGGTCAAAAGGAATGTTTGCTGAAGATTTACTGAAAGGAATGAGCAAAATAAATATATTGTCATGGACATCCATCTTGAGAAGATATGACCAGTTCAAAGTGCATTTTAAGACAAGAATGGTTTATGAAGTGATTACTTTACGAGTGTCTTGAAAATTTGACAGGAAATATTCAGTCTATTGCAATCAAGTAGAACTGACCATTTCCTTGAGTACATCTCTTTTCATTCTTTCAAGAAAGTTTCCACAACTTGTCTTGAATGTTCTTTTTCCCCTCTTTAATCATTTTATGGGACAGTTTAAAATGTTACATGCTTTTGGCATGCAGGTTTATATAGCTATGTCTGACCTTCCCTTAGTTACGTTACAATAACTCTGACCTTGCTGCTGAATCCACTTCATCATTGATTAGGCTGTTCCTTTCAGGCAATGGTGTGATCCAATTTCCTATCACATTTCAGATCCAGTTTCAATTATTATTGTTGTAGTGCTTATTAATTGATTGTTGATTGATTCATAGTTGTTTTAATGTTTTTTATATTTCTTTTTTGAAATTGCTTAATAATATGATCATTTCATAATTAAGATAGTGTTGCAAATTTGTAAAAAGAAATGTTGCCACAGAGTCTCATTCGCTCTGTTTTAACAGTTGTTGGAAATATTGCTTCCTGAGGACAGGAAACAAAAGATTAGCTGCTAATTAACTAAATTCCATCTGCCATTTATGCCCTTGTAATGCTGAAGTGCAAGGATACTTTTTCGTGTGAGCTAGTCCTGTAAATCATCTTTATGTCTTCCACATGATGCGTTTCACAGACCTGAAGGCTTTACAGTCTTTTATCAAGATAGGTTGTTTCCAACAAGTGTGTACGAGCTCAGTTTGAGCAACAATTCAAGTTAAGTTTCGGAACAAGTAGAATGTAACATATATAAACTATATTATACGTAACTTTTGTATGTGACAGTCGTAAATAAGTTTTATTCTGAGTAGAAGTTTATATTTGGCACTGGTAACAAATACTCACTATTGAAAATGGAAAAAAACACACCAGTCTTTTAACTAGTGATTTTAATTACTATAAGTGAAGAAATCATGTTGAAAATCTTCTGTCCTTTTTTTTTGACATTTGAGAAGGGGCAGGATATAATGGTCATGACAGGAAATGTCGTCTTCTCCAGACCTGCATTGAGCTGAAGAGAAGGAGGGCCTGGGGAAAAGAGTTTGTGCCTTCAGATTATAACACCTCTTGGCACCTAAGGATGGAAAAACTTAATTAGTCCAGTTCATAAATGTCATGACTGTTCGATGGGGTTATAATGGTCTTGAGAAGAAACAAGTCTTCCTGGAATTGGCCTAGAGACCAATATCATAAAACTATCTTAATGGCTGTCTTAATGACTAAAATGTTTTAATGTTTGTGGAACAGGATGCATCTGTCCTGACCTGAAGTATATTGGTACTTGGTGTAGAGGACTTTCTCTGACTTACAGTACTTTGCTACTTGATGCACAAGAATTTCTCTGCCTAAAGTATACTGGTATTTGATGCAAGAAAATGTTCTTGGCCTACAGTACATTGGTGCTGGATGCACAAAACCTTCCTTGGCCTACAGGACATTAGTGCCGGGTGCACAAGACCTTCCTTGGCCTACAGTACATTGGTGCTGGATGCATAAAACCTTCCTTGGCCTACAGGACATTGGTGCCGGATGCACAAGACCTTCCTTGACCTACAGTACATTGGTGCTGGATGCACAAAACCTTCCTTGGCCAACAGGACATTAGTGCCGGATGCACAAGACCTTCCTTGGCCTACAGTACATCGATGCTGGATGCATAAGACCTTCCTTGGCCTACAGTACATTGGTGCTGGATGCAGAAGACCTTCCTTGGCCTACAGTACATTGGTGCTGGATGCAGAAGACCTTCCTTGGCCTACAGTACATTGGTGCTGGATGCAGAAGACCTTCCTTGGCCTACAGTACATTGGTGCTGGATGCACAAAACCTTCCTTGGCCTACAGGACATTGGTACTGGATGCATAAGACCTTCCTTGGCCTACAGTACATTGGTGCCCGATGCACAAGACCTTCCTTGGCCTACAGGACATTGGTGCTGGATGCCTGCAGGAAACAAAATTAACAGGCCTGCAGGATTAACAAAAGTTTTGTTGAAGTACAGTAACCTGGCACTTGATGCACAAGAAGTTCCCAGGCCTGAAGTATACTGGTATCTGACTTTCTCTGATTACTATACATAGGTGCTGGATGCACAAGACTTTCCCTGGCCTGCAGTTCATTGATGCTGGGTGCACAAGACATTCATGCTGTCATGTTTATGGTTCTATACATGAGTAGAGATTGTAGATATCTCCAGACCAAAGCTTACAATACTCTGTTCCATGCTGCCAAAGCATGTGCATGGTTACATAAACATAAGTGAGGTTTACTCATATCACAGTGATGGCTACCAACAATGGGGCTCCCATGTTGTCCCCATAAAATTCTGAAGACCATCAAATCATGCTTTTGGTATGGAGATGCTCCGCTAAGCAGCAGCGTTGACAAGACAAAATAGTGATCATGTGATTAATATAAAAAAGTCCAGTGATAGTTGTCAAAAGAACTTTTTCCTAACAGGAATGAAGGTGTCATTTGTGTAGAGTCATATATACTGTTATCACTGACTAGGAATGATTCCCTTATGAGTAATTACTCCTGAATCAACCATAGATAAACCATAACAATTTCACAACATTTCCGCTTGTGTTTTTTGCCTTAGTTCCCTTTCTTCCCTTTTTTTCTGACAGGAATTTAGAAATATCTCATCCGAACTATCAAACAGTTGCTGTATATGCATTTTAGTGTTTTATTAAAGCACATCAGATTAAGTCTCACAATCTGAAATGTCTATCACACAATTTTTTAGCACCTTGTGTTGGTACAGAGCTCACATCCCATGGACAGATGGAGCCTTTGATCATACGAAACCAAATATGAGATGAAAGACAGATGGAGTGCTAATTGAAACAGTTATACCAATGTTACAGCATAGGGATAAATTCATCACATTTTACTCTGTAAACTTCAAATAAGCACAAGTTCCCACAACAACATCATGATCATTGGGAACTAAGGATAAGGAAAAGTACACCCATGGAAAGTTCGTGAATATAACTCAGATTAACAGAAATTACTGTTATCTAGTTATGTGGTGGAAACGGGTTTTGTTTCTTTCCTGTTTAGAATATCTTATTTCTATGCAGTTTGTTTATTAACCATAGTCACAAAGTAGGATTGGGTATAGACTTTGTTTCCGTTTGGCTGTCCATCAGTGGAAGGATGGTGCTTGATACATTTTAGTATCAGATCCACCTGTGAGGATTCGGGTTAGAATTGGTCTTCAGTAACCCATGCTTGTCATAAGAGGCATCTAACAGGATCAGGTGGTCAGGCTTGCTGACTTGGTTGGTTGACATGTCATTGTATCCTATTTGTGTAGAATGATGTTCATGCTGTTGATCACTGGATTGTCTGGCCTAGACTCGATTATTTACAGACCACCATCATATAGCTGGAATATTGCTGAGTACGGCGTTAAACAACAACCAACTAACTAGTATCAGATCATGAAGTTTATTGTCATGTAATCCTCAGGTTGAATTGGTGACTTGTTGTTTCAGATCTTTTAGCTTTTGGTGCTTCATTTGTTTGCACCAATTTTCAGGGATTGGGATAGAGAACTGTGACAATGGGCCATTTTCAGGAGTATTACCCATTTTCTGAATTAAGAATTGGCCACTGCCCTTGTATCAATAGTAAACTTCAAAATTTTAATGGTCCATTATCTTTTTCTAATGTGCAAAATGGCCCATGGCCCCTGCCTTTCCCAATCCCTGAATGTTTCTTACACCAGTTGGAGACTGCAATTGCACCTGTAGATCAACCAAGCTGTTTGGGTTCTTTTCATGTTGTTGTTTTTCTTTCTTGAATTGATTATGGTTCCCTTGATTTATATATGATTTTCTTCATGTCATCTGGTATAATTGACAGCTTTGGACACATTTGATTACTAAAAACCCTCAAAAGAAAATCTCAGAACAGGATTTGTTTGTATTCTAGTGTTATGGCAAACCAATTAATGTATTAAATGCTGTTTAAATTATGTTCTGTTGCCTGCAAACTAGAAGATTACCTCTCACATGTGAAACTGTAGATATTGAAGCTATTTGGGGATATCACCATCTATATGTGTTTGGTATTGGAATGAGATGGAAATAAATGTCTTGTATTGTGCATAAGGTAGCAAATCACACTGTGTTTCAAGTTATTCCACATTCCACCAGCTCTTTCAGATAGTGTATGAAAGCAAGCCCAGCACTGACATTAGACAGTGACACTATTCATTGCATCTCAAATAAATATTAATAGAACAGTTCCTCTAAATAAACATAACGTGTAATAGTTTTCTGCAAATGAAGTTGAAATGAGCCTTGATTTAGATTGCCAAGCCAGCTGACAGGATGAAAAACAATGAACTTATGCCAGTAGAAAGCCCTGAGTAAGGACTGAAGGATCATCTCAAATTAACTGAATCCCATTCCATGAAGCAATCAAAGTGCTTAGTGATGGTAACTTCCAAACTTCAACATAGACTTCTCATTGCCCTAGAGTTAGGTCACTTTGTAACTTCCAGACTTCAACATAGACTTCTCATTGCCCTAGAGTTAAATCACTTTATAACTTCCAGACTTTAAGATAGGCTAATAATTGCCCTACAGTTACGATAACTTAGTAACTCCAAACTTTAATGTGGACTTATGATTGTCATAGAGTAATGATCACTTCTTAACTTCCTAAATTTAACAAAGGCTTTTGATTGCCCTAGAGTAAAGATCACGTAACTTTCAAACTGCAATGTAGACTCATGTGTGATGTTGGCTCCATCATGATGACGTATTAAATAAATATTGTCATGCAACAATGCTGTCTAGTAAATGAAGCAAAATAGTCTACATTTGTTTTGTATGTAAGTGATTTCCTAGATAAACATTTTGGACTGTAAGTTTTCATTCTTCAATAATGTAGTCTGGTAAGCAAGGTTTCAGATAAGATGGTTTGACAAATATTCCTTGGGTTTTTCCTGAAGTAGACAATTGAGTAGTCATTAAGAAAAAAACAGGGGAAAGGATAGGTCAAGTGCATAGAACCATGCAATTCAGACAGGGCTTCCACATGCTGAAGCCCCCTACATGACGTCACAGGAATGTGGGTTCATTTGAAAGTTATAGTACGGGAAGTACTAGGTCAATATTTGCAGTCGCTCGGTGTAGAATATAAAGAACAAAGGGCTCCATAAATGTGGTCCAGAACCATGATTGCAATTGAACTTGTTACAAGAGATAACAGGTATAAGAGCGCTGTATCAGTTGCTGGTGATAGGACTGAACACAAGTTAAATCAAGTGGAAATACCTGACATTTTACCATCATTTCTGAAAGTTGCTGATAAAGGTTGTGGATTTGGATTGGTAGAATATCATCAAGGATGTTCCAATTCCAACAGCAGAATGTTGATATTTTGTGAGTGTATTTGCTACTGCTATTGCGATGGCATTTGAAGATCTTGCGTGGATCAGAAATGTTTAATACCTGAATGAACAGCTTTACTCAGGTAGACTCTGACATCACATCACTTCTGGATTCAGAATAAGGTATGAAGAAATCTATTTCTTTTCCTTCCACATATGATTGTAAGTTAATTGTGAAAATGAACAATATTTGCTCAATGTCTTGACCTATTTTGTGTTCATTGAAGTTATTATGTCTGTTCATTGACACCACCACTTGAGGTGTTCATCCATACAACCAGCAAGCAAAGTTGTGAGGACCTTTTCTAATCCAGAGTCTGCATGGATGATTGTGTCATCATGCATTGCTGTTGTTGATTGTCCCTGGGCCATTCAGCCACGGATTTGACTTATAGATTAGTTTTACAGGCCATAGCTGGATTGTGATACATTGAAACACTATTACTATCTGAGTATATAAGATTAATATTTACATGTCCAGTGAATGTGGCTGTATTTAGTGACCTAAAGCAGTGTTGCCACTAATGAAAATGTAAGATTTGTCAGTTCAGTCAATTTGAAAAAGGGGCGGTGGGGTAGCCTGGTTGCTAAAGCATTGGCTCATCTTGCCAAAGACCCGGGTTCAATTCCCCACATGGGTACAATATGTGAAGTCCATTTCTGGTGTCCCCTGCTGTGATAATGGTGGAATACTGCTAAAAGCAGAGTAAAACCATACTCACTCACTCAGTTAGAAAAATATGTTGTTGTTTTTTTATAAGAAAAACTTTTAACTGCCCGAAAACCAGTTCGGAAACAGTGAAATGCATAATTGCTTATTTTAGAAAGAAGAGAGTCACCCCCTCAATGTACTCTTTTTATTACTTTCAATTTCCAGAAATCAACAAAAGCAAATGAAAGCAGGTTAAAAAGTCTATTACATGTTCTACCAAAGGAAAACAAATATTTTGTTTGATATCTTAGCACAATCCAAGAAACTACCAATTTTATGGCATATTGGTTGTCACAATTGTGCTGTCATTTCAGCGTTGGGTTAATTAAATCATTGGTGAAATGGATATCAAAAGCAGACAGTGTCTATAGACTTAGTAAAAATGACAGGCTTAATGGAAAGAAACCTAAAGAATATGTTCAAACACTGGAGGTCAATATTCGTAAAAGGTAGACGGCTTGAGTTTCTAGTTTGGGATAAAGGTGACAAGGCGATTATTTTCTGTAGAGAATCCTGACAGACAACTAGCCAATGGGTCCACAGTGATCAATCAGACATATTTGGTTCAATCTCAAGTGAAGTCCCATTCTGAAGGGCCTTTTGCAGTGTAATAATACTTGATTGTAAATGGAAATGTTGGTAACATTGTTTACTTTTCATATCACTTCCCTTTCTGCTTAGTGTTCTTACGTTACTCTAATTGTAGATACAATTAACCCTTTGTATGCTGCTATCTTTAAAAGTTTCTTTGCTTGATTGTAAATGTCTTCAGAGCTCCAGATAAGATTTAGCTCATGTGGGTACTATACCCACTGTATATTTTTGGAGTGGGTAATATGAATGCTGAGTGGGTATTTCATTTTCCGTTACCCACTGCTTTCAAATATGTGCGTATTTCAGTCATATTGCTCACCTAAGTATTATTTCATTGAGTAAGTTTACTAAGCAGGTATGTTTTGCCTTATACCTAATCAAAACCAAGTTAAATATAATGGAAATGATTTCATAAAAAATCACTCATCCTATACTGACAGTACAACACTTGTCCTATACTAACAGTACAACTTGATAGCAATCGATGTCTTTTTCATTACGCAAGCGATTTTTATAAATATATTCCGTACACATTTGTTTTAAACTTTTTGCGTATCTAACATTTTAAATGCGTAATTGGTACGCAACAATTATTTTTCAGTGCGTAATCGGAAATTTTCTATGCATATTTTACCAGGATACGCAGCTTATCTGGTCCTCTGTGTCTTAATCTGACATTGAATTCTTTGAAGTTTGGGTATGTACTTATTAGGAAATTGGCATGAATTTTAAATACATGTTCTAAAATTTGATTCTTTATGAATAGAATATTCTCAGTGTGTGCAGGCAGAATGGTGAACAAAAAGGAACTGCTACAGCCTCATTGAACCTAAGTTAAAAGTACTTCTTTTAAGCATTGTTTGAAAATTTGTGATTGTACATGGAAAGGGTAACCTTGCCAACCATTAATTATTGACATTATTCATGCCATATATGTGATCATATCAAAAGATCTTTTTCATTTCAATAGGAACCATGCTAAAACATTTGATGGAGCAGCACTGTGGGTAAAGATTTTCATTTAGCATCTTTCTTCTCAGTGCTCAAATTACGAAGTTTTGCCTCCTTGACTCGTTAGGGAAGTGGATTGAGCCAAAAGCTTTTTCTAAACATGCCAAACTCTTCTGTGGTGCATTCTGTATGTGGGTACAATGTGTAAGGCCATTTTCATAGCGTCTTGGGTTGTGATGAGGCTGGATAATTATTAACAGTAATACTAGGCTATGCTGTTACTCATTGTATTTATTTGTGTATGAATATGACTGTTTTGCCAGAACATAGTCATCAAAGCAGTATGCTTCTTAGTGATAAGATTTTTAGGTGAAATGTGTTAGTCCAATTGAAAAGAGCTTCTAAATCACAAAATAGTTACTGGTAAAATAATCTAAATTAGATACATGCCCAATTGAGCCACCTTTTCATGACTGTTTCTTCAATTGATGTTAAGCTTAGTGATAATGCAAGACATCATATATGAGCATTAAAAACTACAGTGAATGATTTCCACACACATGAGCCCTGTGCAGAGTTGGGTAAGAATTGGTTTTCAACCCATGCTTGTTGAAACAGTTCATTCTCATGAGATCAAACTGAAAGTAAAGTGACAATAAAAATCAGTTTTTATGAAAATCTCCCTGATGATTTATTGATTCTTTTTTCAAATATTTACTTGGATAACTCTACAGGTCACAATGCGTATTACTAGGTTAATTCAAAACCTACCATATGACCTCACAGGCTCCATTGAGATCAGGGTTAGCAGCCCATGCTTGTTGTAAGAGGTCACTGTATAATCGGATGGTCAGACTTGCTGACGTGGTTGATGCCTGTCATTGTGTCCCAGTTGCATAAATCAATGCTCACGATGTCAATCACTGGATTGTGTGGTTTACATAAAAGATGAATATTGCTGAGTAACACTTTAAACAACAAACAATTAATCAAATATGCATGTATGATGATGGTGCTATTCTTGGCCTCAAGGAACAACTGCTCAAACACAAGTATGCAACTGCTAAATTTTCAAGAGGGTTGCTTGGTAATAAAGAGAGTTATTTGTATTTTAGAGAATTCCATGTCTTGCATAAAAACGACTGCTGAGATTGTTCTGGCCATGGTGGTTTATGTGAAACAACTGGGTGGTATACATTCTGTACAATAATTGGACAGGCTGATAATTGATCCATGGCTGGCAAGGACTTGGCTACATCTTTGCCAAGTGGTTCCTGTTTCCATCATGGTTCGTGTAAAAGCAAAGGAAATGTTGGGTTTAGCCTCTTGATTTGTTGAAGAACCTCCACAGTAATGTTTAAATTTAACTGCTGATATTTTAAACTGTTGGCATTATTTAGATGATTTTTGTACAAGACACAACAACTGTTCTGCTCATTTGGAAGAAGCGAGGTCTACAGGGGAATTGTCACTCTAACAAGTCTTTTATTGTTTCCAGTAATATAGTGTGCAGACTTTCTTTCACAATTTACTTGATGTCTAGCCCTGTTCTTTGAATCTACCAGTTTTTGATAGTAGTATCTATGTTATTTTAATTTATGATAGATTTGTCTACAATTGCTGACATCTGAAGGGATTATGTAAATCCAGCTATGGCCCTTGCAGGAAGCAAATGTACTGTAAGTCCCCATGGTCCCTAGTATGGTAATCTACTTTCATTTGCTGGCTTTCTATAGCCTGTTTTTATATTGTTTTGATTTAATTACTAGTTTTACATATATATTTGTGATATTCTAGTTATTTGTACTCTCCTTTGTTGACAGGTTTTAAAAATTTACCTTTGTTTACTGTGAAATTTCAACTTGTTTTTAGTCACGATATGGCTGAAATATTGCCGATGTGACTTAAAATCTTAACTCACTCACTGGTGAAAGTGTTGAAATAATGAAGTAGTTAGAATTCAAACAAATGTAACAAAGGAAGTACCAGTGACCGTATTAGATTATACGAAGTTTCTTTTTAGGAGAATGACAACTGTACAGATGTTAACAGTCTCTATAGGTACAATCACAAATATAGACTTGAATAGTTAATCACTGTTAATTAAGGGACTTAGCAGTCTGGCTGCAAAGATAGAAGCATGGTAATAGGTTCTGACTGGCGAAATCCCTGAAAATGAGTTGATAAGCTGCATAAATCTTATGACCAAGGCCATATCAATTATACTCAGGGACTGTTTACCCTCCCAAGTGTCTATCCACCTTATCAAAATTTATTGAACATTTCACCCCCATGAAGATTTCGGAAGCTCCCATTGGTTATCTCTGAAAGATAATGAAGACCAATTACTTTCACTGTACTATTCCGTGTATTGGTGAGATTGCATATTGTTCACAGCACATTGAAGGGAAGGACTTACTGCAAATTTGTTTTGGAATTGTCTGTCATCTACAATGAAATTTATAAATTAAATTGTACCTATTTGAAAGTATGCAGATGTTTTTGAGTATTATGGGTTTTGGTTCAACTATGAAATCATGTCCTGTTTGGAGAGACTAGCAGATAATACAGGACTGATATGTATGCATTGTTATGACTGTTGGTAACTCAAATTTGCATTCTATGTACCATACAATTCTTTTTTGTTTGTTAAGTGGATACTTAGTCATATCGGGAAGTCAGATGATTCTGCAAATGTTAGTAAAAATTCTCATTTTAGACATTAAAACTTCCCAATTCATCTTTATGTATTTGAAATAGTGTTAAAGCTTTTGTAGATTATAAGACCGATAAAGAGAAAAAGGCTTTAATACAGGTATTCACTGTAGCATCAAATATTAAGCTGAATGTAACAAAGTAAAAATTGAAAAGCAAAAGCCAAATTTTTGACAAAAGAGTTAGTACTTCCTACCTGTGAAGATCCATGTTAGAATTCATCTTCAGCAACCCATGCTTGTCTTAAGAGGCGACCAACATGATTGGGTGGTCAGGCTCGTGTCCTAATTGTGTAGATCGAAACTCATGACATTAATCATTGGATTGTATGGTCCAGATGTGATTATTTACAGACCGCCATCATATCCCTGAATATTGCTAAGTGTGGTTTTAAACATCAAGCAAAAAAAGTAAAAAAGATGATCTTCTAGTTTGCTTGCCAAGTGCACTCAGTTTAGAATTGCAGACACATCCCTGACCTCCCAGGTAGGGTAGCTGGATTCAAGCTGGAGGAGAATATCTGATATTGTTACTGTCACTGCTGGAGATATCACTGGATATTTAATATGTTTATATATAGGTTAATGTGTTGAACTAAACCCAATTTATTCACCCTCTTGTTTGATCACTTTTATGTCTCAATTTGCACCTGGCGCATTAAAGAGTGATAAGCACCTCATAAATTGAACATGTAGCCTGAATAAATATTGGAAACTTCACCTAAAGTCTTTATGTGACTTGTGGAATGTGACTTTGGCATGTGCTTGGTGCTTATGTGATTGGAAGCAGTTATGTGGAAGTGAAAAAATGATAACAAGCTATTGCCTTGATACAATAGGCCAGTAAATGAATGTACTAATGTATATACATGTTTTTAATTTGGCATGCTGTTTCTGATCACTTTTTGACATGACTTATTATTGTTTCACAATGACATGACTGACTGACTGACTGAGTTTGGTTTTACGCCGCTTTTAGCAATATTCCAGCAATATCACGGCGGGGGACACCAGAAATGGGCTTCACTCATTGTACCCATGCACAATGACATGATATTTATGATAGAACAACGTAAGCAGAACTGTTTCACAGATGACTGAAGAAAAGTGTGTGTTTGACTTTTTTCGCAAGTTTCCAAAACATGTGCCGGTATTGAATCAAGTTACAACAACAGACAAGCCCTGATGCACTAACATGCAGAGAGGCAGTTTGAAATGTTCAGTTTGGCAGGAACAATTTGCTGAGATAGGCATCTGCTCATGAGATACGCCTCTTATCATATAGGAGCTCCGTTTCTCATTAAATGTTATCTGGAAGTATGATATGGTGCCATAATTCCCTGCTGTGGTGGTTATTATATATAATGTCTGGGTGGGCTGGAACTCCAGTTTGGGATCAGCAGTGGGCTAGGGCCTTCTCTGTACTGACATGACCCCATGCCATGAATGAAGCATAACACTTCATTCTTTGATAATTATCCCATATTTGCAGTAGGTTAAAGATTCAGTTCCATCTGGAGTGCCTGTTAGCCAGGTGGTTTGGTTGTCAAGTCACTCCTTCTGGTAGCATGTCATAGGTAGGTATTAATAGCACAACCTCTTGTACCACTCCTGACCTGGAACAACCTTAAGGAGTAACACTTTGCTATTCAGTTGAGTATAGGTGATTTGGGTGCTCAAAGTGGTTGTTTGCCAAACATGCTCTGTCTATTGGAGCTAATTAGTTATCCGTTTATCATTAGGGTGGCTAGTAGACTGAAACTGTATCAGGTATATCTGGCAGAGTTACTTTTAACTTGTTTTCTCACTGTCTGATGTTTGAAACATCAGGTGGCCACAATGAATCCTCATTTGCTGTCTTACTTTAATGCTGAGAGTTGTTTGACAGAGTATTGTAGATTTTAGGATCACAAAGAAACAATGTGACTCACAAGGTGAACACATTGAATTACTTCAGCAGACCTTTGTGCTCAAATGAAGGAGTGAACACTATGTTTCTGAAGTTATGCACATTCTTTAAAGTGAAAGTAATAATATATGTAAACGGCAGATGATTATATCATGTTCAAATACATAACATATTACTTCAGAGAATAGTCTGTGTCAATATCCTGAAACAGATTCCATTGAGAATGAAATGCTTAATAGTAGCGCAATGTGTATGAATGGATGACTGAAAAACAGTGACAAAACCAAGCATTTGACAAAACTGACATTTTTTCCATTGATATGATGCAATAATTTGTTCATGTGAAATCTGATCACAGTTTCTTCTTTCAAGAAAGACACTTTCATGACTGTTACATGTACCCAGACTGTGGCAGCCCTTTAATCCTTACATCCACCATTGTTTAAGGCTTATGACATGTGTAGATATCAAGCTAATTAAGCTTGACTGTTTGATAAGTATAATTCTTGATTTATGGAGATATGATGCTGCTCATGCACTCCCTAGAGGGTATTGATTAGGAACCAGATGGACAAGATGCCATGGATTTCATTGGCAGGTTGGTCTAGAGTGAATTTATAACATACCACATCTTTGTCCATATGCCCTTGGGATTACATGAACTGGATGTATGTATTACCTATTGATACAGGTGGACCTCATGTCATATCTTCATTTGGAACAGGCATCTGCACAGTTCGGGCTTTCATATTTATATTTAAACATCAATAGAACATCCATCTTCAAATGATTTATGAGGATTGTTGCTCTCAATATTCATCCAAAGAGTAGTCAATCATCTATGTGTCTGGAGGTCTGAAAGATCTTTCGAACAGCTTTCTGTGGACACTTTGACATAACTCATGATTTCCAGAATAGGAATACTGAATTTAATTTGCCTCACATTTTCTGAAAAATAAGCTTCTAAAAGGTTGTGCCTTTAATAAACGTGGGATGTCTACATTCAGCTGCAGTATGACAGGAGGCTGGTTCCCAGTGGGTTTGTGTATAGAGCATGTTTTCTGGTGATTTAATGAACTCTCTATATAACTTTATTAACCTATAAAAAGTCTATGAATGAATGGGTGTCACTTGCATGGATGCCTCAAGAGGTCCATCTTTGAACTTTTGACTTGAGACCTAAGTTAGACAAATGCTCTTTATTTGTTTTCTCAAAACTGCTGAGGACAGTTTCACATTTAAACTTTAATTGTCATGGTAAGTTAGTACATTTGAGCTATATCATCTCACATTATCAAGACATTTAGTAATGTAGAATTTTATGAACATAATGAATCATCTTAAGCAGTCCTGGGCATACAATGTTCAACACAGAAATATTCTATTATGACTCATTACATATTTGAAACAATGACAAAGCCAATTGTTGGTATCGATCGACAGGTTGATGTTGTCCATCTTTACAAGGTCAGTTAGGTGGGATGTGAAATAAGCATTCTTCTATGAAAAGTCTTACAATGATTCTGAGATCAGGACATTGAGTCATCCAGGACATTAAGGTCAACTTCAAAAGCAATAGGTATGAGCTGATTCTAGTTGGTAGGTCAGGGGTGTGCTTTTTGTTTGTCAAAGAAAATGTCATTACGGATGGATAGTTAAATTTTCGTACATAAATTCTTTCCTAAATCTTTTGTACAATGCATCCTACTCTGAACTAAATTAGGAAGGGTTATTGAGTATAATCTCACATTGATTGTATCTACCAACAACCAAAAATTGTCACAAGAGTGAAGCTGTCCAAAAAACATGCAGTTTCTTTCTACTGGCCCTTGAGCATTTCCTTATGTTCATTCTTCATGCTGGTATGATTTGTTTCTGATACAGCATATCGCTGAAGGGGCCATAAAATGACATTGAAACACTTGAAATATGACAAAATCAAACATACTTTTTGTCTAAATGTAAATATAAGGATTAAAGATTACCTTTTCTTTAACCACATCCATGCAAATTTTGAGTGATGTTTTGAGTGTATGTAACTGATAAAGGTTTAGCCTAATAGTGGTTAACACATGACCCTATAGAGATTTGTGTTGACTGTCACTTGTTAGTGGAGGGGGGGTAGAACTGGCGGCTTGTATCTATTTGCTCAAGATAAGTCAAGTACACTCAGCGTTTGTTAAAGAGTCGTTAGTCCACTATGGCTTCCTTTCTACTCTTCCCAGGGCTCCAACATACCTTACACATCATACCAAATCCCCATCGAAAAAATGTGCTTGTTCAATTTGTCCTTTATCATGACAAGCTGCTTTTGACTTTTATTAAGTTTTGTATGGATATCTTGGTGGGTAGGATGACAATGAATAAATAACACTGAGTGCTTGTGCTGTTTAGCAGACTGGAGCATGATAAAAGATGTTTAATGTTGACTTGGGCATTGTTTGTCTTGTTCTCTGATATGCTGCAATTTGTGGATACAGGGCAACTGGGTGTAGACAGCTGGAATGAAATGCACAGGAAACATGTCAAATGTTGTTGCGTGGAATTGAGGCATGTGGTAAATTCCGGAGTTTAGAGTCATCATATGGTATATGATGGATAAACCATATAGGAAGTCCCTATTTGAGAGATATAAGAATGTATACTATGGTATTATGTAACACTGTGTTTGTGTTGTGTAGCCATGGCGGAAACTGTACATGTGTTACAAGCAGAATTACCACTGTACCAATGGAATGGACTTTCTGAAATGAATGCTCAGTTGATATATATTACAAATCCATACCACTGCCAAACATTTTAACAGTAAGCTGGAGATCAATGAAAGTTTGTGGGTTGTTTGCATGATTTTTAATGTTAGGACCAATCAGGAAGTTTGTATTTGCAATAGTTTGCTATTGTAAATCACTTTGATTGCATGTTAGACTCGGCTTCATGTGCAGTACAAAAGTACAAAATCTGTACTTTACTGAGAAAGTGTGGTCCCAAATATAACATGTGTTATATGTGACAAGCTCTGTTGACTTCATGAAACAAGCATTGGCTATAGTGTTATACTGTGCCACTCTCTCTATCTCTTTCTACCTCAATCTGTGGGAGAACGTTTTATACTGACAATACAAGCCCATAGGCGTGAAAGGGTACGCTCTTACCACGGTATGGTAAGTATTGTTGTACAAGGCCTTTGGTTCTGTATTTTTCGGTTCAGTATATAAGACATGATCATAATGCAAAATATTGACATCAAGCAAAGAAAGGCATGGATTTTGACAAAATGATTTGATTTCTAGATATTTTAGAAAAGGTTTAAAAAGGTTAATATAATGACGGTTATGAAAACCGAAAAAACTGAATTTTTGGATTGCATTATTGCATACCGAACCGAAGGCAAAATACAGCAGTATACCGTTTCACCCCTACAAGCCCATTACATGTGGGTTGGCAATGGACAACTTACTATGTAGTGTCATCACCCTCACAGTATAAGCAGCTTCTTAAGCCATATCACAGTTAAGCATCTGTATATGGTTCAATTTATGATCATTTGTTTTTTATCAGTGCAATTATATATATTCAGATATGTTTTATCCTAATAGAAGATGGGTATCATAGTTTCTTTTCATGATAAAGTACAAAAGGTTGCTTAGATTCGGCTTTCCAGACTGTTTAAGCTATGCGTACTTATAAAAATGTTCCTTTACAAAACTGCAGACACATGCCCATAAAGATTACCAGAAGGAGGCCCTCAATTAAGCACACCAACATAAAGATAAATTTGATGATGACTATTTAGACATGCTGCAGCAGCTGTGATTACTACAGGGTAAGGGAGGGATCCACACACTCAGAGTATTTGGCTGCACTAATTTGATGTTAAACATGATCAGCTTGTGAAATTGCCAGTATGATGGCAAGTGCGTGAATCAGCAAGAAGGAAAACACTATCGGCTTCAAAAGCTACTCTCGTCTGTGCTGTGATGGAAGGTTGAATGAATCCTGTAATGTATCATAGGGGTGTAGTGGGCTGGGGTGAAATGTACCATACGTTATCCTGCTGTGGAAAATGAGATGATTGAGTTGAGCCATTTGGTAATGTTTGATTTGACAGATGACTTATGCTATATATGTTACACTTGACATTCAGTGTTTTTTGTTCTAAATTGATATCATCTCCAAAGATCATCCATGTGTAAACCTGTCACTGATAGGTGCGAAGTAGCTTGACATGCATTCGTTGTGAACAATATGGAATGAGTGAGTTTCTGAGAATTTCAGTTCCATTTCAAGAAGTATAATGTCATGATTTTCTGTATTAGTATTATGTAAGTATAATAGCAAAGATAGAAAAAGTCAATAAAGAAAATCATATTGCATAAATTGATTCTCTGATCTCCACGAGTGTTTAATTCTATGTATGATGAAAATTTTCTTGCTAGTGTTGTAAAATGTAAGTTTGTAATATTTTTCTTTGTAAAGAACTGACCATATTGATCTTCGCAATCATCCTGAGATTTTGTAAACAAAACAAAACAAAACCAATTATCACAGAAAATACATGGCAGATATAATTCTGTATTGGGATGTTGAAGAAACAATTGAATTTGTTACCACAAAATTACATTGTTGCAAGGTGTATAAGTATTCAGACTCACAGTTTTGCTGAAGAAATATCTGATCTCCATACAAAATCCCAGCTCCAGCCCCAGCCCCAGACCACCCAGAATATGAAATGGTCAGTCCCTTCGGTGACTGATGTTTAAATTGATTAAAATGATTGCAATTCACTAACAGGATTGAAGATGTCTGTACATTTATTATGTTTCATGTATCATACATTAATTAGAAAGTATATTCAATGGCATTGAACATGACCAGCCAGCTTGATGTAGAAAAAACGACACTTGAGTGCAAGTGTTGGCATAGTCTGTCATATATATTCAGAGACTAAGTATTAGTCTAGTGTTGGCACTGTGCTGTGTAGGCAAGATCCCATGAATATTAACTGTATAAAATCCACAATTTTAATGATTAAACTGTTAGAAGCATGTTGTATTGCTTGTGTGGTTGTAAACAACAAACAGAATTGAATTTACATGGTACTGAGTCTGCTTTGTGACCTGTGCTGAATATATATGTCACAGCTAGAAGTATAGTGTATGGGCTGACTGAAAAGTATACTCTTGGAAATGAATAAGGGAACAAATGAAAGTACAAGTGTTCCTTTATTCTTCTCCAGGTTCCTTCACAACGTATGTATTGCACTGTGGGTGAAATTCTGGAAATGAATAAAGGAACACTAGTACCTTCATGTGTTTCCTTTATTCGTTTCCATGAGTATATTTACAGACTATTGTTCCTTCACAGATAGCCCCCATTCAATCCTCACTTGCTGGTGTGGAAAAAAACAGGTATTAATACAAGGAAATTCCTGCACAAATCTTAAATGTAGTATAATGCCAAGTATTATATATTTGTAAGTGGTACAGACCTTTAGATTGACTCATGTCGCACAAAAAATATTGTTTTCTTTAATAGAAGATTAGTCAAAGCTTTGAGATGTAGTTTTTAAAGTTTCTATTTCCTTTCATCTGAAGCTATGACAACAGTGTTAGGAGAAACCATTTGAGCGATAAATCAACATCGTCACTGATGAATGTTTAATGATGAAGTGCAACAACAGCTCTTTGAAAGAGGTGTAACAAAATTTATTCAAGCAGAGAAAATCCTTCCAGCTGGTTAGCACAGACTTTTAAGGGAGGTGTGTACGAGCTTAAATGTTGAATAATATCAGGGCTGTCTTCTTTTAATGATGGGTCCTATTTGTAATTTTGGTAACAGATGCAAGCTGCCTGGACCAATATACCCCTGTCACATTCTTCTCAACTGTACATTCCTTGAGGTGTTTTGGATATTGAATAAAAGCAAAGATGTTTGCATTGGGAGAATCGTTTGGGATGTTTGGGGAGCTTGAGGGGGAAGTCAGGCACAATGCAAGCCAAGAAGCAGAAATCATAGGGCTAAATGAGGCTGAAGAGGGATAGCTGCATGCATTACCATTGGTGCTAGATTGTTGTAGTAAAGAGAAACCTTGAAGGTCACTTGAAGGTAAATAGTTACTTAGAGTGGTTAACTTTATATAATGGGGCCATATTTGGAGCTTGGAATAACTGACGTGTGTATTTTTTTTGGCTTTGGCTTGTGTTTTTCTTTTTTCTTTTCCTTTTTTGCCTTTCTTTTTGCTTGTAAATGTCAGAAAGCCAGCTTTTGACTCGATGCCTGGTTCACTCATATGACCTTATGTTTGTTTATTTATGTGTTTGTTGTTTACTGACTGACCCAGCAGTATTCCAGATATAAGACAGCAGGCTGTAAATAATTGAGTCTGGGCAACCAACCAATGATTAATGTCATAAGCATTGATATACACATTTGGGATACAGTGACATGCAACAAAGTTGCCACTTGCTCCTGTAGGTCACCTCTCACAACAGCACTGGTTGCTGAAAATTGTTTCTATCCCTGATCTTCATGGAGTCTGATAGGTTAAATGGCTTTGAATAATGGTTGTAAATATTTAATAATAGAATCAATAAATCATTAGATAGATTTTGGTAAAAATTGATTTGCATTGTCTTTTCAGAAACATTGTTATATTTCAGAATTTTGTCATAAATATAGATGATAACAGAATGGTAACATATGTTGTTTTATTACTGGTTTATGGATTGTTTGTCAAGTTTTTGAAACAAAGGAATTGATTTTAATGTTTGTAATTTCAGATGTTTTTAATATTTTATCAATAGTTGAGATGTTGATCAATATATGTTGTTAATATTCTTATTCAGTGAGTATATATTCTGCAAATATGTACACAAGCTGTATAAAGTGAGCATTTTATTTGACAATATAACGTAACTTGACAACACAAGAGAATAACCTGATTGTCTGCCAAAACAGATTCCTTTTGGTGTTAAGGACAAAATGGCAGTGACAATAATATGAATAGATTTTTTGTTTCATCTGGTTGTTTGTACAGAGCAAGATATGTAAATATGACCAACACCATATGTGTCAAATGATAGCAGAATTTGTTTATGATTTGTTGATAAAAATATATGGATTTTACCCTTGGTTCACTAATGATAAATCAAATTAATTGGAGTAGGTAGTATTGTGTGACTGATGTATGCAAATGTAGTTTCAGAGTCACAGACCTCCCTTATGGGCTGGTGGCAACAGCTGACGTGTCTACCTTGCATCTGTAAAAAATGTTATTTTTTTATTATGTTCAGTTTGTGAAAGGAACCAATATTTTATGCATGGATGCTTGCTGCTCTGTTGAAACATTTCCATTTTTGTCTGCACTTTTTGTATGACCTGTATGAATGATGCCACCTTTCCGAACATTTAGGAAAAAATTATAAAAAGTATTCCAATTATCTAAGGATCATTCTTGGATGATTCAGGCTCCACACGCTCATCATAGCAGGTAATTCAAACTTTGCGCATCACCGCTTTGACAATAGAATCCCACTTTAACCCCATGAAATCCATCTCTAGTGCTGGTTAAGGTTATTGCCCTTTCATTCAAGATAAAAGAAATAATGCAAGCAAAACAAGCCAATCCTGAGTTTCTCCCCATCACGTATTGGTCACTTATGCCTTTAGTGACGAGGAAGCCATGCATGTCATTTAACACGTGCAGTGTCCATACTGCCAGATGAAATGGAATTGATTAAGGAAGGAAACTAGCAATCACAATTATACCCTAATTGCTACAATTTTATGAACTGCATTAATTAGTATGTTTGAAAACTTAAGTGCAGGAGTGTTTTTTGTTGGAATGATATTGGTGTTGACTCATCAGGAAAATATTGTTCATTACAGCAATTGTTATTTGGAGTTAAATCCTGTCCTAATTCAGATTGGCAACTTTAGCTCACATATCCTTAAACGTTTAACCGGGGAAAGGGGGGGGGGGGAGCCTAGTGGTTGCAGCATTCACATACCGAACACCATCATACATACCTGAAACTATCAGAGATACCCGACACCATCATAATATCCAAATATCACACATACTATATTACCATGACATCCCCCCCACACACACACACACACTATCACAGATACCAACACCATCATAATACCCAAACATCCCATAAACTATATTACCATGACATACCCCACACTATCACAGACAGTTATAATTATCATCAGCATATATACCCTGCACCATCACACATGCATGCCCTTCATTAACCCTTCACCATCACAACCCAGTGACACCTCCTACATTACTAATCCATACCCTGCACCATCACACATGCATGCCCTTCATTAACCCTTCACCATCACAACCCAGTGACACCTCCTACATTACTAATCCATACCCTGCACCATCGCACATGCATGCCCTTCATTAACCCTTCACCATCACAACCCAGTGACACCTCCTACATTACCAATCCATACCCTGCACCATCACACATGCATGCCCTTCATTAACCCTTCACCATCACAACCCAGTGACACCTCCTACATTACCAATCCATACCCTGCACCATCACACATGCATGTCCTTCATTAACCCTTCAGCATCACAACCCAGTGACACCTCCTACATTACCAATCCATACCCTGCACCATCACACATGCATGCCCTTCATTAACCCTTTACCATCACAACCCAGTGACACCTCCTACATTACTAATCCATACCCTTCACCATCACAACCCAGTGACACCTCCTACATTACTAATCCATACCCTGCACCATCACACATTCTCATCACCACGTGATGCAAAAGTGTGTATCCAGTAAGCACAAATGTATAGAATGGACACAAAAGGAAATATATATTGCATCCTTAAGGACCCACTGTAATAGAATTGTGCAAAATTTGTGTAAAGGAATAAGAGGTCCTTGTAATTAATCTGATTATTGATTCAGTACACTATTCCATTTCATTACTTTGCAAGATCACACATCACAAATGCCTACCATTATCAAACATGCACACACATCACACATACCTACCATTATCAACCATGCACACACATCACACATACCTACCATCATCAAACATGATCACACGTCACATCACACATACCTACCATCATCAAACATGCCCAGACATGACAAATACCTACCATCATCAAACATGATCACACGACACATCACACATACCTACCATCATCAAACATGATCACATGCCCAGACACACCTATCATCATCACATAACACCATCATCAATACCTACCATCATCAAACATACCATACCTACATCATCAAACATGATCACACATCACAAATACCTACCATCATCAAACATGATCACACGTGACATCACACATACCTACCATCATCAAACATGATCACACATCACAAATACCTACCATCATCAAACATGATCACACATGACATCACACATACCTACCATCATCAAACATGCCCAGACATCACACATACCTACCATCATCAAACATATCGTGACATCACACATACCTACCATCATCAAACATGCCCAGACATCACACATACCTACCATCATCAAACATGATCACACGTGACATCACACATACCTACCATCATCAAACATGCATCCAGACATCACACATACCTACCATCATCAAACATGATCACACGTGACATCACACATACCTACCATCATCAAACATGCCCAGACATCACACATACCTACCATCATCAAACATAATCACACATCACACATACCTACCATCATCAAACATGCCCACACATCACAAATACCTACCATCATCAAACATGATCACACGTGACATCACACATACCTGCCATCATCAAACATGCCCAGACATCACACATACCTACCATCATCAAACATGATCACTCGTGACATCACACATACCTACCATCATCAAACATGATCACACATCACACATACCTACCATCATCAAACATGATCACACGTCACATCACACATACCTACCATCATCAAACATGATCACACGTCACATCACACATACCTACCATCATCAAACATGATCACATCGACATCACACATACCTACCATCATCAAACATGCCCAGACATCACACATACCTACCATCATCAAACATGCCCAGACATCACACATACCTACCATCATCAAACATGATCACACATCACATCACACATACCCATCATCATCAAACATGCCAACACATCACATCACCCATACCCACCATCATCAAACATGCCCACACATCACATCACACATACCCACCATCATCAAACATGCCAACACATCACATCACACATACCTACCATCATCAAACATGATCACATCACAATACCTACCATCATCAAACATGATCACACATCACACATACCCACCATCATCAAACATGCCCACACATCACATCACACATACCCACACCATCATTTACTCATAAATAACATGAACTGATCATTATATGACCTTTCAGCTATCACAAATAACTTACAGAAGTGTGTTTGTAATTATGAATGTGTTGTGAAGACACTTACTCCACATAAAAAAAAATAATCTGAGTGTATAACAAAGTGAACTTAAACGCAACTTCTCTGAAGAGGCATACAGTTTGTTCTTCACTATTTCTCCAATGATGTATTAACAAAATGACAGTTTTGACAGTAATTTAATTTGATTTTTTGTTAGGAGAATAGAGCTCTACTGTCATGTACTACACACATACTGAAGTGAAAATAAAAATATCAAACTTGTCATCACTTTTTAGTGAACTCAGAATTACTTTTTTAACATTCTAGTGACATCTGAAATTTAAATGTGATGACGTCAGTGAATAACATTTGTCAATGAGTGTGAGTAAGAGAGTTAATGTTTAAAAATATGGTCAGTAAAATCATTGTGGTTTGCATTAAGAATCTTTTAATCTGAAAAATTGTTAGGAATGTTTTCACAATTAGTTTTTGGTCTCAATTAAATTGGTCCATTACTGGCACTGTATTGTGAATAGGACTGTGTAAGCTTGTGTAATCACAGTTAGAGATGAGGTAAGAATGAGAGATGAGAGGTTCTTTGTGTTCTCTGGGAGTGGAATTTGGAGTGATTTTCTTGTGATAGAACTAATTTATATCAGAGAACCTGAATGAAACACCACTCTTAAAAATTTGATAATTTTTCCTAGATAAGAAGAGGAAAAGGTAGAAACCTATAATCCCTCTCTGTCTTTGCCAATCGCCAACAATATTGTATATCTCAGATGTATGCTGTGTCTAATACATCTGTTTACTAAAGATTTAACGATGATACGGGACTCAGGGGGTAAGAATAACATGGTAATACTTCAAACAAACAGTCATTATACACTTATCCTGGCAGTAACAACACATTTCCCAAGATGGATGATATCAAATACATGACCTCTGCAAGTACGACATTTAATTTTCAGTGTTAAGTGTTATGACAGATTTGTTTTACAGCTTTGAGAAACAAATATGCTAAAGTATTATATGAATATGTTGTATGTTCATACAATTTTCTTAAGCTTACAATTGAAAAACATTTGATCTGTTTCTTTAGAAAATACATACACATTATCTGTAATTAATGGTGAAAATATTTATCATACAGTGTACACACATACTGTCATAGACAGCTGAAACTGCTTTCTGTGCTCCAGTGTAGAAGAATGGTGATGTCCTTTAGTATTACAGAAATGATGAACAAGTGTAGTAATATCAAAATAATATCCAGTAAAAGGCCCCTACCTAGCGGTATTGTATTAGTTTCTGTAATTATTCTACAAATGTAAGATTTTAAAATTATCGGGAATCATAATCTGGAAGAATCAGTCATCTACTGTAAACACTATGCCAGGATGCATACCTTCTCCTGATCATACCTGCTATGTCTCAATAGCTCACGATTATCGCTTGCTTACATGTGTTCATCCATGCATCAGGTGGGTCATCTGGTAGAAATAGCCTGGACATCATACCAGGGAAATCTAATTAGTTCATATTTCATAGAACCCTATGATATGCTCAAACTTGAACGTTTTACACTTGCCATGACCATATAGCCACCTTATGGTTTCTCTGATTATCGGAGTTGTAATGACCACGAGCAGTACGCTGTTTAACCCTGCCCAGCATGGTACCCACCCCTTACCAGGTGGGATAATTGATTCCCCTTTCCATGCAAGCAGATGTTGAGGAAAGCTGAAATCCTCCTGGTAGGAAACCTGCTCCGCACTGTCCCAGCCTCGTCTCTCACCAGCCTAGGCTGAGGCTTTATTGATGGTAAATATCATGGCATCATATGACTGATGAATACCCCGCCACTGATAGCTGCACTCCTTCTGACTTTCAGATTAGTAGTTTGGTGGCAGCGATGGGGTTCGTTCTCCCTCTCTCTTCCTTGCTTCAGCCGTTCTGCTTCAGAAGGATTTACTGCACATTGGATGAGGATTATTACCTTTGAATAAGGAACTGCTTGAAGGTAAGATTCTAAGTTTGCTTTAACAAGTGTACGACATGCTATGCATTCATTCAGTATCAGTGTTTAGTCATTTATATGTACTTTATTCTTCGAAGATACAGAACATAACTAACCATTTTTTTTTGCATTAGCAGTGTAAGAATGGTAATATTATGATAGTTCCTTATATCTCATCAGATTTTGTCAAGAAAAATGTATTGAAATGATTATATAGCATAAATTTGAATATGTTGGGTTTGTTTTCAAAGCATGAAGCATATCACAATATATTCTTTCAGAGTAGTATTATATGAATGTATTTTGAAATGTATGAAACATAAGAAAGACAGATCCAATTTTCTTTGCAAGTCTCGTGCATGATTTTATGTCAGTCTTTGTTATATTAGTATTACACCAATACATAATCAGACAGAATAAACAAGAAAATAGCTTTAAGAGGAATATCATGAGAACAACTTTACAGACCAATATACTATGCTGATAATCAGATTGATTTGTGTACTGATTCGTATGTCACAGAATGAAATCTACCTTGCTGAGTCTCATTGGCTTCAATATCACAGTGCATCACAGAAATGATCAATCATTTCACGTTGGTTCTACATATTTGACGTCTGTTTAAGAACTTAATAAATGAGCTGAATGACTGCAACTACTTACGTGCAAATGTGTCTAGTTTGTGTTAATGTGTTATTTTCTGGCTTCGGCGTTGTCTTAGGTTAAGAGAAGACAATTTTAGTGCATTCTTGAAACATTGTCTGTTGTGATATATAACAGATAGTAGTTAACCATGTTTTGACAGACAGTGATCATTGTGAAAACCAAGGTAAATCATGGGGATTCATTTAGGTTGAAGATCCAATGTCCAGTGTGTACTTCTACATTTTAGTGATTGTTTTGTCTTGCATGCAGATTTACCTATAGTGTTCAAAGGAATTCAGAGGTAATGTAAGTGTTTGTCATGTACTGAACAAAAATGGTATCACTAATATTTTGGGGAGATACTGCTTTTTTGTGTGGACAATTGAGCACATGAACCATGAAAAATATTCCTCAAATCTTCATGATGCCTAACTTAATTTATTCAGTTTAGGATATAACAAAATTTCTTTTTGTTATGGATCTAAGGCCTAAAAAAAAAATGTTGTGGTTCCGATTACTCGACCGACCCTTGAATTCTGGTGCCCACCATAGTTTTTTTTTAAGAGGTATGAATAAGATAAGCTTTCAGATACCATTGTTTTTGCCAGGCACCAATGGACATCGGTCATTCTGATAGAGAAAGTCGACATGATGGCCGCAAGCTTGTTTGAATAAACAATTAAACATTGATATATGTGTTATTAGTTCATACTTTTCTTCTTAAATAAATGTATAAAAAAAGAAGAATTCCTACCTAAGAGGTGTAATCGGAACCACAACATATTTTTTATTTTGCCTAATGCAAACTGTGACAGAGCCAAATAGCTCAGGTGTGATGAAGTAACATAAACATTACCACATACAATATTGAATAGCGGAATAAAATTCTATTATCTAAATACTTTCATGGGTGACATAAATCATTTATGGTGTAAATAGTTAGGCTTTGACTTATTACTACAAGGTACAATTTATCACATCAAACTGTCTTGTGTATCTATACACATATGAATTTGTAATAAGGTATATGGCTTCTTAAGCTGTCCTCAGATTATGATATTCTTAAGTATGTGACCCTAAGTGGTTTTCCAGTCATGTTTGATCATCTCCCTTGCATCTATCGAGAATATCAGATGATGCAGCACTAGTCCATATGTTTTCTGTTAAAAGAGTTATGCTGCAAAATACTTTCTCCTTGTAAATTTTTATGAAACTGAATTGAGACTGAATTAACAAGAAAAGTACTCATAATATAATATATATCAAGACATGCGTTTTAGATCGCCTTAAACCTTTTTTTCATGTTCAATGTTTCCAGAATATATGTAAAGGAAGGTAAATGTGACCCAGCCTAGATATATTGTACAAACCACAGTCCAGTAATATACTGTGGGTCTGTTTTATTTTAATCATGTTATCTGCCAGTGATCATCACATTTTCACTGATCCCATAACAACTAGGAGGGCACTGTAGCTTTTTCACTTTAATCATTTAAAGTATGAAAACAATTTATGACAGATTTCACTGTGATAGAATGCTGAACATATTTTTAGTATCAAGGATAGACACTGAATGTGACTGGAAGTCCTTTAGGATTGTGTGTAAGATTTTAGTGCGAGCTCTTTGTATCTGAAGACCTTCATGGTCCAGTGGATAGAGCATCTGCCTAATGAGCAGAGGGGTGATGGTCCGATGCCTGACTGCATCATACCTAAACATGTTAAACAATTGTATTTCTTGTCACCCTGTTGGGTGCTTTGCGTTAAGGGAGAAAAAGGGACTGATGTGCTTTGAGCCAGTGTATTTGTAAGGGATATCCATGTTAAACTGTGCATGCTATCTCTGTGGTGTAGCGCTATATAATCGTCATTAGTTAGGGCTAGTACACCCAGTCTTGCCCACATCAGGCACATCACTACATACATATATTTAAACATATTTTGAAAACAACAAACTTTCACCTCACACATGAACAAACATAATCTATTGCATAATCATTATGATGACTTGACCAAGGTTTCAAATAGCAATAGTTTACCTACACTGGACAAAGGGAGGGATCAAGTTAATTTATGCCAGTGGGATATCGTTGCATAATGCACATGTTTGTAGAAGTAAGAGCTTGAGTTGTCTTCGTGTTGATACTGTGTTGTGTATCCTGCCTAGAATATTGTATCAATGTATATAATATTCACATACAAGCAATATGCTGTTGTTCATTTGAATTTGAAAGTTTAAATGAGCTCATGTCATGGACAACAAGCCGCCATTTAGTTGTTTCTCACTTCCAGTATGCTGTTGCTCACTTAAAGCTAAAAGTTCAAGAGACTTGATGTCACTGCCTTCATTCTGCCGTTAGGGTTGTTGCTGACTTATAGCTTACATTGTTAAAATCTCAACACAGTCGGTAGTTGTACCTTTATATATGTTAGACTTTGGGTAGTGAGGTATGTGTTCAAACTTTTGTGACATTGTGATCTCCTGTCTTCATCATGCCTGTAGTTTTACTCTAGTTTACTGGATTTCTAAAGCTGATATTCTGATCCAATTCTGAACTTGACTATCATACTGAAATTTCATTTGGGCACATATGTGCCATGTGTGTCGATGTTGACATATTGCATATGCATTTTGTGTTATGAAAATCTGTAAAAACATTCTTGCATATTTCTATTGTTCTTGCATGGCCAAGATTTCAATTTTGAATAATTATGGTTATTCATGTTGTAAATATTGGAGTGATTGCCTTTAGCAAAATTCCAGCAATGTCATGGTGTTGAACACCAGAGATGGGCTTCACACATTGTGAAGTATTAGAGAACATTAAGTTCCTTCCAGAATCCTGTCTCTGTGGCATTCAAGGGAAATATTCACTAAAGTGGTTCTTTGGACTCTCTTATATTTTATCATTGGTGGATATATAAAAGAAATAACAGAATTACACATTCTTTTTCATTTATTTCTTAAGAAATATACAATACAGCAAAAGGGATTGAGTTTATTGCTTTAAAAGGTCAGTTTGTGTTTACAATTAGTGTGTAAATCCATGTTTTTCCCTTAGGCACACAAACTAAGTAAATGATTCTTGCTGAAACATGAATCAATGTGCAATAAAGATTCATTTGGCATATTCTGGTTCAACTGAATGCTGCCCATGTGGACTGACCAGGTCTAATGCATTCATCTCAAACTAACAATTTATCATGCGATTCCAATTTACAAAGATAGTGCCCTAAGCTCTGAAGTTGCCATCATAGTTTCCTAAATTAAGCACATATCTTTTCAATGATAAACATTTCTCCAATATTTTCAAAAAGAATATCTTTTGAGTGACATTTCAAATCCTTAAGAAACATATTTTTGAGGTATTAATAGCTCAGACCCATCTTTATGAAATGAAAAGTGTATGGATCCTTTGGGTTAAAGAGTACTTATTACTTAACTTCAATTGTTTGGTTTACTAATGGTTGAAAATGTAATTCAGGAAATTTTGAAATTATGGCATGTCATGTGAACTCAAATATAACATAACAGACTCCTTATTCAGTAAAATTCTTTTGACAGATAAATCCACCTAAAGCCTTTACCTTGACAGTAAAACTTTGAGTACTCTTTTTAATTCCATGGTAAGGAAAGTGAATTGTATTGCTGATGCTAATAGCCCGATTCAAATAGACTTGTGTGATCATGTGAACTTTATTCTGTCCTTAGTGCAGCAGTTCAATGTGTGTTCTGACAGGATGCACTGGTTAAGGGTTTGAATTATAGAAATCACTGTGATCATGATCTTTGAGTCTGTCAGCATCTTACCTGTGCTTGTGGCTTTTACCAAAATCTTTGACCTGAGTAAAAACGGGCTCCATCGCACATGTCAGCACAGAATGATATAACTGAAATACTGTCAAAGTGATGTTTAACCCAACCATCTGTTACTGTCACTGCTGAAGTACTTCTGTATGCTTGGCTTGATGGTACATGGTACTCATTTTTAACCATATTTGTGACCTTTAATTGTTTAATAACTTCTAACCTAAGGATTTCAATATATATTTTCTGTGACTTAAAAACATTAACTTATAAACCAAAGAGGATGTTAGGTTTAAAATGTGTAACTTTGTGGAGCTAAATGAAGGGTCACATGCTTCAAAATCAGAACAAAGTAGTGTTATGTCCTTGCCTACTACATGGAGGTTTTAAACATTGGTTGAATACTGTGTCTTGTATGAGCAAAGTGGCTAGCTGTATACACACACCATTTCTATATTGACCCATTTTGTTCTCATGAAAACAAAAAATATTAAGTGAGTGAGTTTAGTTTTTATGCTGCACTCAGCAATATTCCAGGTATATGGCGGTGGTCTGTAAATATTCAGATCTGGACCAGACAATCCAGGAAGCAACAGCATGAACATTGATCTACGTAATTGGGATACGATGACATATGTCAACCAAGTCAGCCTGACAACCGATCCAGTTAGTTGCCTCTTACAACAAGCATGGGTTGCTGAAGATCAATTCTAACCCAGATCTTCATGGGTGAATTTTTTTTATTAAGATAGTAGCATGTGATATGCATATGTATAAAAGAACATTCCTCAAGTCACAAACAATAATAAATATAATTTCATCTGAACCTTAAAACTATGTGTGGTTGGAAGTATTTCTTTGTTTTTTATGAAACTGTGTACTTTGAAGTTAATAAAGTATTAATGTTTGATAGTACTATGCTTATGGTGTATTTCATTACGTGAAGAAATAAGTGAACTTAAATTGATTTAATGTGTTCAGCAATTGTATGCAGTCAAATATTTTGAGGTGTGTAGTACTGAGACAAGAATTTGAAAATCAGATGCCTATTTCATTGTAATCTGTAGAAAGTGAAGCAAGCATACCTTGTAAGATCTTGAAAATGCCAATTTGGAATTGTCAAAGAAGTTCGGCAACACCTTTAGAATGAGAGCAACAGATTGTACTGAATTGTTCCATTGATTTACAAAAGAGAATGACTCCTGGCATTTGTGAAAAGGGTGAATGAGTCCATTACAGGTTACTGCACAGTTGCATGACATTAGATAAATTCAACTACCACAACTATCAAAGCTCAGGAAATAGGTTTGTCTCAAGTAATTCGAGGCCTAGGATGATGACATTTCAAAGTATGGCAAGCCTTTGGGCTAAATGGGCAAGTGTTTCCGTGAGGCCTCTGTAATGGAAGTAGTTCTTAAGATCTTTTATGGTTGGAAATGCCATTGTCACACTGTAGGTACCACAATGAAGGCAACAGGGAAATACTCAGTTGAGCTGGTGGTTGCTGGAATTAATGCTTTGAAACGTAGTTGGTCACATCACATGCTCATTTTAGGAAGGATACTGGCATGAAGCAATACTGAAGACTTGTTGTTTTCTAAAATGTAATCCTGTAGATATCTTGATTGATAGATTTGAATTATCTAAGGGTAGAAATGGTGATTATATACTGTGATCTTATTTCCAATAGAATCTTTGATACCAGTGCTAAAGGTTGTGTATTTTAAGCCGCATCCCAACACTTCTGAAGTGCTCCTGTAAAGAAACTGTTTCAGATTGAAATCTTGTATTCCATGATTGTGTTTAAAGTGTTCATATTAAGAAGGTATATGCTTTTAGACTACTTGGAAGTAGCCACATCATTATGTTGCTTTTGTTTAATGATACTCTGTTACGCTACTTTTGATTGTTGGATTACAGAATACATGTCCAAAACATAAGGTCACCATTGGAAAGAAAGGGGTGACATCTACATATAGGGGTGAGTATGTTGGTAAGAGGGATATAAAAAGGTGTGGTGAAAGAACTGTTTATTTGTTAAGTTAATGAACTTGGCAGGAACATAAAAGTAGTTTGGCAGATTCTATAAATTGAATAGAATTGAATTAAAACATCATCTTGAATAAAAGAAGACTGAAACATCTCATGAACAAACCTATAGCCAAATTCAATACACAATTATATCTCTCTTTGAGCTCACTCATCCAAACTAAGAATGATCTTGAAAATGTGGAAAGGAACGTTGACCACATATATATCAAGAGTATTCCATCTGTAGAAACAAAACTGTACAATTATATATATTAAGAGTAGTAGTGAGGACATTTTTATATATCTGGAATAGTAATTAGGAATGTGACCCAAGTGGACACATAATCGATCTGGAATTCATAGGAACAATTAAAATAGAGTATGTGGCATCGGGAGGTGAAGCAACAGAGCCCTTTAATCTTTTTTCATTTGTTTCCCAAAAATCTCATTAAAGGTTTCATTTTAGGGCCCCTTTTGCTGGAACAGTAGTCAAAGTGCACATTAATAGTAAAGGGTACATACTCCATCAATCTATATTCAATATCCTTTGTCCAGTTCGTTTATCTAGCTCATGACCTGTTCCCATTACTAGAACAGGCTGTTATTACTATTGATCAACTGGGGAATGCACAAATTTGATTGAGATGATGGCAAACCAACAACTCATGTCTCAAGTAGAAACCCGATTGAAGTCATCATTGAATAGAGAAGCACTTGAGACAAAGAACTATCTTTGTACTGGCAGAATACTCATTCACTTTACATTGTATTAGTAGGCTCACATTCATATTTACAAGATGAAGTTTGCATACCAAGTTTGATACTTGCATCACTGAGGAAATTGGCATAGGTCAAATTCCCTTTGTACAAATTGTGATGTCTCTCAGTACACAGAAATGTACAGAATAGATAAGGAGTACATTTCTTTTCAATTTGCTGGGGGAGCTCAAAGTGTTTCGTTGGTCAATTTTGCATAATAATACATGAGCTGTCCTTTAGTTCATGGTTAGGAAAGAAATAAGAAATAAACATTCATGTGGACAATTTTGTAAATATCATTTCCTTCAGAACTTTAATAAACACGTCATAAACTCTCATGTTTTCTTAAAATTAGTCTGACATCAGTATAATTTACACCTCAATATATTCTAGTAACAGTGGCAAAACTGTATTCATAGCCATAAGAAATCTCTGTTGAGGCTGATGGTTTTACAATCCCCACTACAACATAAGCATGTGTTTATGAATCACTATCAAATAGTGATGATACCAGGTGTTCTTTAAAAGGTGAGCATATCCTGCTCCAATATAGGCACAAGCTCTAGCTTTGATAGGATTAAATGTACAGCAGTCTCCTGAGTGCTTATTTAAGTCTATGTTTCCATATTGTTACCATTTGTTTCTCCATGAGTCTTGATTATGTCAAGACAATTCAATGCTTAGGTTGTAGTTGATACTGTGTTGGGACATTTTTAGGAGAAACTTTTTTCGATTTCCTTGTATTCACATATTTGTGTCCATTTTGGACTTGGACTTTGAACAATGTGTTATCCATTCTGAAGCTTTGTTTGTAAACAATAACTGATAACCCCTGAGTTTACTCAGATCGTCCTAATCTGCAAGAGATGTTTCTGCTCCACTGACCATGGTGTGGGTGATGGTTCATATCATGACCTTAATTTACTCCTGTTTGAAAACAAACACACTTATTATGATATGAGAACAGACAGGCCTAATGCAAGCCTTTTAGTGCACATTATGTATTGTCCTACATAGATAAATAAACTTCTACAACTGCAATAGCTACGTCCATCACAGAACCACTTTCACATCATTGTGAAGCTCATGAAGATCCGGATCAGAATTGGTCTTCAGCAACCCATGCTTGTCTTAATAGGTGATCAACTGGATTGGATGGTCAGGCTCACTGCCTTGGTTGATGTATGTCATTGTATCCTACTTGTGTAGATCGATGCCCTTGATGTCAGTTACTGGATTGTCTGGACCAGACTTGATTAGATACAGATTGCTGTCATGTAGCTGGAATATTGCTGAATACGGTGTTATACCAAAAACAAACAAAATGTCCTGGTGATTGCATTGCTAGCTCTCCAATGATATCGACCCGTGAAGGTCCGGGTTAGAATGAACCTTCAGTAACCAATGCTTGTCGTAAGAGGCGACTAACAGGATCAGGTGGTCAGGATCGCTGGTTTGGATGACACTTGTCATCGGTTCCCAACTGCACAGATCGATGCTCATGCTCTTGATCACTGGATTGTCTGATCCAGACTCGATTATTTACAGACCACCGCCATATAGCTGGAATATTGCTGAGTGCGGCATAAAACTAAACTCACTCACTCACTCCTATGGTATCTTGTGGAAGGAATGTATGCAAATGCAAATAGTTTGTTCAGGTTTTTGGATATTTCTTTGGGAAAGTTCCTTAATTCCTATGTTTATTTAAATGCATAGACAGGTTCAGAATAAAACAGATGAAAGACACATGATATACTGTATAAGATGTGACAATGTGACAGAGGTACTCGGCTGACATCAAGGAAGGTTGGGATTGGCTTTCTTCAACTGATGTTATTCATATCATAATCTAGGCTGATATAAACTCTAGCATCTAATAGGATTAAGCTGGCAAGTTGTAGTATGTAACTCATCCATAGGAAAAACACACAAACTTTCTCTTCAATTTGTCTTGGATAAAATATTCTTGGCATTTTTATCTTTCAGATTTTGAAATGAAAGTTTTGATGACTCTAGTATCAGTTTCAACAGTATTATTGTTGTAGAGTTTGTAATTATACTAACATAATCATTCGTTGTTGTTATTCAGTACTAAGATTAACACAAAGTTTTGTAGTATATTCTTACTACTTCTTCAAGAGGAATGAAAGCTAGGAAGCAGATAGCTGTTAAGGTTTCATTCCTCTGATGAAAGAGTAAGAATATACTTTGAAACATTGCGTTTCTCGTATTACAGAAGGTGACAGCCATAAATGTTTCCCTTTATGTGTATCATTTCTAAATGCCATTCAAAAACTTGATATAACAGCGACAAAAACTCTATTGAGAATCACAAGTAATTGTACCCTTCTGACAGACATTTGTGGGAAACTCCATAAAACAGTGATAAAATCATGTGTCTTTAGCCTATCCTGGTTCACTCTCAAATAAATAATAATATAAAGAAATAAAGAACAAAACTTCAGTCATCCTCAAATATGAGAGCCCTGTGAAGCTTCGAAATGGTGTGGTTTAGTGTAGAATTTGCAGATCACTGCTCTTGACCTTTATGTTTCTTGTCAAGAATTTGTACAATATGAATCACTGTACATCCTCCAGGATCCATGCATGTCTTTGTGTGGTCATTCTATTAATTTGAGTGTACTAGATGTACATTTCTGCATCATTTAAAAGCCTGCATCTTAAACACATGTAAAGGTACATCAGTTGTTAACCTGAGAAAAAGAGAGAAGAAAAACCTGTTAACATATGGTTCAAGTCAAGCTAGGAATTGCACCAGACATCTTTTTGTCACTGATGCATCACAGATAGAAATGTCCTCCACATGTCTACCATTAAACTTTTTTGAAAGCTTAACTGGAGGCGTAAAACATTTGGCTTGTTGAGATTTTGGAGAAACTCTTTCGCAGTAGCTGGTAAATAATTAAAAGTGGGCCAGACAACCACGGTGTGGATAGCATGAATGATGATCCAATCAGTTAGGTCACACTTCGTAACCACCCTATACCAATTTTAGAGGACTCATATAACAAGCAAGAGGCACCAGACCTATTCTGCCTCACAGAGGTCCTTTGGGAAAAGGTTCAGCATTGGTTTCTGAATACAGTTGTAAATCAGTGGACACGGTAGTATTACTCTACCCAGGATTAAATAGCTTATCAGTGAGTTAGTACCTGTGATCTTAAGTACAGGAGTGAGTGAGTACGCAGTTTTTAGCACTATTCCAGCAATATCACGACAGGGCACACCAGAAATGGGCTTCACACATTGTACCCATGTAGGGAATCGGTAACCACGGGCCTTTGGTGTGACAAGCAAACGTTTTATCCACTAAGCTACCTCACACCACCCTTAAGTACAGGACACATACTGTGTATGATTAAAGCATTAAATAGCTTGACATGTTGTTCATACCTACAGTGTCCCATAATGACTGAAATGACATACAGGAGGATAGGTGCATTACTTTACTTTTGGCGTACATCTATTTATTTTTGTTTCATGACAACTTTCAAGCAAATCATATTTGTTGGTATGTTATCATGCCTATCAAAATCTCATTCGGCAAAAGTTGTGATAATTTGGACAAATGTTATACTATTAAGTGATGTAAGATTTCTCTGGACCTAATATTTATGAACTGGGCTGAATTTCATCTGAATTTACGAAATGCCCTTATGATCAATAACAGAGTCAAAGCATTAAAAAGAGATGTAATGCAAATGAAATAGTTGTCTGGAGTTTTGAGGTAACAAGGGTGAATGTCATTCATCAAGCAGTCGGCAATATTACAGCAATATTGATGTCATAAGGGCTTGGAAATAATGAAATATGGTGAAGGCAACTAAATGTGCAATATCATAAACATCTATTTAAAGTTGATTAAGATGATATTATCCTATTGTTGTAGCATAGAGTGTTTTACTCAATGTTTCTTAAGTACCACACCAGGTTACAGGTGGATTTCTTATACTACCATTACTAATATGATCTGTAATTGGTTGGTTGTTGTTGTTTATTCCAGCTATATGGTGGCAGTCTGTAAATAATTGAGTCTGGACCAGACAATCCACTGATCAACAGCATGAGCATCGATCTACCCAATTGGGATAAGATGAATTGTGTCAGCCAAGGCAGCAAGCCTGACCATCTGATCCCATTTGTCTCCTCTTACGACAAGCATGGGTTGCTGAAGACCAATTATTCACAGGTCGATCTGTAGGGCAGATCAGGGTAATCTACATGGGAGGAGTTTTCATGTTATCATTTGACATAGGCTTGTAAGTAGTGTTGTACCAGAAACACTTGACTAATGCTGAGATGGAAAGGTACAGGTGGCCATGTCGCCCAAGGTACCATGCAGAGTTACCTCCCTTAGACATACCAGAAACCAGTGATTGTGAGTTTGTATCCTGACTGGCACTGATTGTGTTTCTAGTTTTGTCCTCAACATATTTGTGCTCGTGCATTTCACCAAAGTGGTAAACAACTTTCATTTTTATATCATTGTATCCCAATTGTGTAGATTGATCCTCATGCTGTTGATCACTGGATTGTCTGATCCAGACTCGATTATTTACAGACCACCGCCATATAGCTGGAATATTGCTGAGTGAGTGCTGCGTAAAACAACAAACCAACCAACGAATCATATGTACTTTCCTCTACATTTGGCCCACTCTGATATAACTGAAATACTGGTAAAAGTGCTATTGAATAATTTATGAAAATAGTGTTGTTTTTTCTTAATTTGTTTTAAACACCATCAACTTTTTTAGCATTTTTAGGTTTGAAGGTTTCTGTGTGACTTATATTTCGTAAGTTGATATTTCATAAGTTGAAATGACAGTTACATTCTCATATGTCATATTTGTTTTTAAGAAGATAATTTACTAAATACTTAAATCAGCTCTTGTGTCATGTGAGTGCTAGTGTATTGTCATTTGATTTTATGCTGACAAGATACTTGCAATAACAGTTGTTTGCAGGGTTTTCTAATTACTTCATCACTTAACTTTCCATTATGGTTTTCATTGCCACTATATAGCCTATTTGCATATTGATTTCTATCATAGAGTACTAGGGGAGATTAAATTTTGTCTTCCTGAATCAAACATGAGGTAGGATCGGCAAAGAAAGTGTTCTTATCATGGTCTGGTACACTTGAGTGGATAAATGGTGTATAGCTTGCACATGTCAGTACAATCACAATACTGGGGAGTTGATCACTGTTTTAGTTCGGCTCCATAGGGAGTTCCCTGAATCCATAGAGTTTTCAGTCTCCATAGGAAGGGCAATTTCCTTGCTACTGTGTCACTTTTGTGTGAACTGTTGACATTGTTGCACAATGTGTTGTGTAGCTTTATTTGTGATGTGAAGCTGCTTGGTCAATATAGTCTTGATTATATTGACTGACCTGTGTTGTCTAATGTACCTTGATAGTGATTATGCAGTTAGTTCAGTAAACCTTGCAACAAACATTGATTTTCACAACCTACCTAATGTGCTAGCTGCTTGGACAAATGCCAGAAGTGAAAAGGGGCTATTTAAAGTTCCAGAAAATATTTGTTGAATATTTATTTACTTAAAATCATTTAAGGTATTTTTCTGGCATGTTTTGTTTAAACCAAATTTCTTTGTTCACATTGATATTTTCAATGTGAATAAAAGAAATAATGCTATTGCCTTTGCTTCTATCTCAAGGGATTCTTCTACATGTTTCACAATAGAGGTTCTCGGTAACAAAAAATTGATAACATCCTTTTGATGTTATGAGGTTAGTTTCAATTTGTGTGAATGTCTTTAACACATCTAAATTTTACATACCTAACTATGACACAAGACAAGCTTAATGTAGACATGATCAATAAAATAGCTCAGCTTGAGGACATTTTGCAGAAGTCAGGGCTGTTGTAAAAGAGTGTTTGATGCAAGGCAGCTTCCAGGGAAGTCAGACATCAACCCAAAGCTGAACCAAGTGGAATTTTTCATGACATTATCATGCTCCAATGGAACTGTAACTTGTGAACTTTACCCAAACACCACCAAATTGACAGGATAAAAAGCTTGAGTCATAAAGATATAACAAGAGTAATGAATGAAGCGGAAGCTGAAATTATGTAAATTGCACATCTGTAAATACATGATCCCGAGAGTGTCAAAAGGGACTGCAGTGACATGGGGCAGTTGCCTACATGGTTATCCCTGGTCTGTTGAATATCGACCGCTTGTGTAAACTTACACTTAGCAAGCTTGAAGGAGGGCATAATCTTTAGATTGTGGTCTTTTTGCTTGTCAATACATGGTCAGTTGTGATGATTAACTATGTTGGATAGACAGTTTGCATAGCGTGTGACTAAACACTCCACTTCGCTACAGCAGCTTTCACCGCCTCAGCCTAACAGTTGAGAATGCTCCTGGTTGTGAAAGGTATGCCTGCTTCGCCTAAGCGACTTTTTAGGAAGGATTAACGTATTGATTCCAGGCTTTCCGTAAAATTCAAACCCTTGCTACCCACGTGCCCAAAGGGAAAACAGGTAACGAGAGGGCTACAGGATGCGATTGGTCAGATCTGTGGCTTTGGGATGTGAGCCTGTAATTGGAGAGCATCGGTACACTATTGTAGTCAAGACAGAGGTGTTGAGTCAATGACAAGGACGGATTTTATGATGTAACAGTGGGATGTGGCATGCCATTATCACTGTAGTCTGAATGGGGACAGTGCGAGTCATACTGGGCTGGCAAGGTGAGTATTTCTTAGGCTTACACGATCCATGTCTAATACTGTTGTCCTCCTCATGTTATAATGGTACCTAACAGCAGTGTTGTTCCGTTTAGGATTGTGTGTTTAGTACCAGTTCATTCTCATAACAAGGATTATATTTAGTACATGAGGAGATTCTGTATCCTTCATGCAAACAACTTTGTTTACACAAGGGTGATTTATGCTTTAGAATATCAAATATCATTTAGTTTTTTCTTTTTGATTGTGATCATTTCTTACTTTGATATTTAATCAATATTGAAAGGGTCATTGTGAGTAAAGTTTAAAAAAGCATGCTTTCAGCTCTACATTACTAGTATGTATATTCTTTTATTTATAACAGGAATCTAATCCCAGTCAATAAAGCATTGATTTTTGTTGTTGTATTAATGATGCCGGCCTATATAATAATTTCAGTCAAGCAGTTAACTTCTACAACAGCTGTTACTAGGGTTAGCAGTTACTCCCCTTTCAAGAATTCAGGAAGGGGTTATTTTGCTCAGAGAATTAGCATGGATTGTGGAAGCTGAGGAAATTGCTGACATTATACCTTGAGAAGCTGTATATTTTTCTTACATGAATACTTAATTTTCAGTTCAATTTATCTTCTCCCAGAAGGGACATAAAATGAACTCGTGGCTGTGTTGTGATAATTGAATTGTTTTCCTTGTGACATGTTTCAGTCACATTTTCATCATTAATTAACTTTCCTTGTTCCAAATGTACATGGAATCTGATAATTACAATGAAAGATGAAATGTCAAAGTAATTTAACCTCTAATTAGTATTAACATTTGTTCTATGCAGGTTAAGGGGGGGGTAGCCTTGTGGTTAAAGCGTTCGCTTGTCATGCTGAAGACCTGGGTTCGATTCTCCACATGGGTACAATGTGGGCATTTGTTGCTAAAAGTGGCATAAAACCATACCCACTCACTCACTCTGTGCAGTTTGGACAAACTTTATCAATGCAACAGTAATATTCTAGCACTGACTTTGCCATTCAACTTTTCAACCCTAGATGCCAGAATGCCTGTTGTTTCCTGATGACCAGGGCATAATGAGTTTCTTGGTGTGTTTTTTTTTTATTACTTTCCATCATGTTAGTTCATGTTGTAATTGCAGACATTTCTTTTTAAACTGACTTATTTTGTTCTAATCAACATTTTTTAATGAAAGTGTAAGTTGTCCAGCCCCACCACACAAAGCAGGAACCAGTATTGGAAGCAACAGGTTGAAGTGTTCTGCAAGAGAGACAAGAGAGATATATTGTCCTGAGGGACAAAATATTGCAGTTTCCAAAACCTATTAAAAAAAGTTTAAATTGTATGTCAGTTATGGATGGCTATATGAAGTAATGGACATATCAGGAAACTAATTTTGATGTGAAATGTTGGTTTGTATGAATGATTGGACATGCAGAGATGCTAACCATACGATTTTATCATATTCGGTACGAAAAAACAACAACAAAATACGCTAGTACGATAGCAGTAAAAATATACAATTTTTTAATAAAATACATTAAGTTAAATTATCAAATAGCATACGTACCATGCACAATAAATTTCAACCACATTTTATTCAGTATCAAGCTATATGTGGATACTTAATACTGATTTAGGTGAGTACACTGTTAATAACAAGCTCTTATAATAGCTATATATATTTTGTATTAAATATGAAAACTTTTAGGAAAAGTTAATACTAATTTTGGCCAGAAAGTACTTATTTTTGCATCAGTTTTTGGCCAAAATACTAACTGGGCTAAATTAGGGTTGGCATCTCTGGATATGGCGTATAAAGCAGTATTGCGTTGGTGTATTTGACAAAGGAATCACAAGAGTTTTGCTATATAAAGTACAGTTTAAGTAAGACAAAAATGTCTTAAAGCATAGCAACAAATTTAATCATATGGTAAAAAAATGTTTCTGTATGAATGGTTATGTGAATATACGGTAATTTCAAGAATTATGCTTTTGATAAATGCCCTACCTAGATTGCATACTGATCCAAAATGGACAGTAGAGGATGTAATGTTAGACAAGATCTAGTGACATGCTGACATCTGAATACCTGTGTGTCTGCCCAACATTACCAGATACAGCTATTCTGTGCACTGTGTACCCAATCAGATTCTTGTAGCGCAATATGATACCCTGAATCAAAAATAGAATAGGGTGTTTCATCAAACCCTCACCCATCTGACCTTTAAATTGTTCTGACACTGTGCACAGTGCAGACCTAAAGCTGACATTGCACTTGGTTATGTCAACCCCTTCACAAGTCAGGGCAAGACTACTATGCCTTTTCCATTTGTAGCTATTACAAAAGGCACACACTGTACTAGACAGAGGAGAACATCAACTAGACTAAGGCACTGAGAGGAATACTGCGATAGGCTGAGGGGGAGTACTGAACCAATGCAAGCATGTTATGAGACAGTGGAGAACACCGTACAAGACATCAGAACACTTTATTAGACTAATGGAAAGACTTTACACGTCTGGGGAGAAAACTGTTACTGACCTAGAGAACACTGTACAGCACGGGGATGAACACGGTTCTAGATTGAGGGGAACATTGTATAGGACTTGGGGGAACACTGTTCTAGATTGAGGAGAACACTGTACAGGACTGGGGGAGAACACTGTTCTAGATTGAGGGGAACATTGTATAGGACTTGGGGGAACACTGTTCTAGATTGAGGAGAACACTGTACAGGACTGGGGGAGAACACTGTTCTAGATTGAGAACACTGTACACGACTGGGGATGAACACTGTTCTAGATTGAGGGGAACATTGTACAGGACAGGGAAAGCACTGTTCTAGATTGAGGGGAACACTGTACAGGACTGGGAGAGCACTATTCTAGATTGAGGGGGACACTGTACAAGACTGGGGAGAACACTGTTCTAGATTGAGGGGAACACTGTACACGACTGGGGAGAACGCTGTTCTAGATTGAGGGGGACACTGTACAGGACTGGGAGAGCACTGTTCTAGATTGAGGGGGACACTGTACAGGACTGGGAGAGCACTGTTCTAGATTGAGGGGAACACTGTACAGGACTGGGAGAGCACTGTTCTAGATTGAGGGAAACACTGTACAGGACTGGGGAGAGCACTGTTCTAGATTGAGGGGACACTGTACACGACTGGGAGAGCACTGTTCTAGATTGAGGGGGACACTGTACAGGACTGGGGGAGAACACTGTTCTAGATTGAGGGGACACTGTACAGGACTGGGGAGAACACTGTTCTAGATTGAGGGGAATACTGTACACGACTGGGAGAGCACTGTTCTAGATTGAGGGGAACACTGTACACGACTGGGGAGAACGCTGTTCTAGATTGAGGGGAATACTGTACACGACTGGGAGAGCACTGTTCTAGATTGAGGGGAACGCTGTACACGACTGGGGAGAATGCTGTTCTAGATTGAGGGGAAATCTGTACACGACCGGGAGAGCACTGTTCTAGATTGAGGAGAACACTGTACATGACTCGGAGAGCACTGTTCTAGATTGAGGAGAACACTGTACAGGACTGGGGAGAACACTGTTCTAGATTGAGGGGACACTGTACAGTACTGGGGGGAACACTGTTCTAGATTGAGGGGAACACTGTACAGGTCTGGGAGAGCACTGTTCTAGATTGAGGGGAACACTACACAACTGGGTGAACACTGTTCTAGATTGAGGGGAACACTGTACACGACTAGCGAGAACGCTGTTCTAGATTCAGGGGAACACTGTACACGACTGGGAGAGCACTGTTCTAGATTGAGGGGAACACTGTACAGGACTGGGGAGAACACTGTTCTAGATTGAGGGGAATACTGTACACGACTGGGGAGAGCACTGTTCTAGATTGAGGGGAACACTGTACACGACTGGGGAGAACGCTGTTCTAGATTGAGGGGAACAGTGTACACGACCGGGAGAGCACAGTTCTAGATTGAGGGGAACACTGTACATGACTCGGAGAGCACTGTTCTAGATTGAGGAGAACACTGTACAGTACTGGGGGGAACACTGTTCTAGATTGAGGGTAACACTGTACAGGACTGGGAGAGCACTGTTCTAGATTGAGGGGAGCACTACACAACTGGGTGAACACTGTTCTAGATTGAGGAGAACACTGTACAGGACTGGGGAGAACACTGTTCTAGATTGAGGAGAACACTGTACAGGACTGGGGGGAACACTGTTCTAGATTGAGGGTAACACTGTACAGGACTGGGAGAGCACTGTTCTAGATTGAGGGGAGCACTACACAACTGGGTGAACACTGTTCTAGATTGAGGAGAACACTGTACAGGACTGGGGAGAACACTGTTCTAGATTGAGGAGAACACTGTACAGGACTGGGGGGAACACTGTTCTAGATTGAGGGAAATACTGTACAGGACTTGGGGAAGAACACGGTCCTAGATTGAGGGGAACACTGTACAGGACTGGGGGAGAACACTGTTCTAGATTGAGGGGAACACTGTACACGACTGGGGAGAACGCTGTTCTAGATTGAGGGGAACAGTGTACATGACCGGGAGAGCACTGTTCTAGATTGAGGGGAACACTGTACGGGAATGGGAGAACAGTGTTCTAGATTGAGGGGATCACTGTACACGACTGGGAGAGCACTGTTTTAGATTGAGGGGAACACTGTACAGGACTGGGGGAGAACACTGTTCTAGATTTAGGGGAACACTGTTCTAACACTGTTCTTGAGGAAATACTGAACACTGTTCTAGATTGAGGGAAACGACTACTGTTCAGGGACTGGGAGAGCACTGTTCTAGATTGAGGGGAACACTGTACAGGACTGGGGAGAACACTGTTCTAGATTGAGGGGAACACTGTACAGGACTGGGGAGAGCACTGTTCTAGATTGAGGGGAACACTGTACACTGTTCCACTGAGGGGAGAGCACTGTTCTAGATTGAGGGGAACACTGTACAGGACTGGGGGAGAGCACTGTTCTAGATTGAGGGGAACACTGTACAGGACTGGGGAGAACACTGTTCTAGATTGAGGGGAACACTGTACAGGACTGGGAGAGCACTGTTCTAGATTGAGGGGAACACTGTACAGGACTGGGAGAACACTGTTCTAGATTGGGAATACTGAAGCACTGTTCTAGATTGAGGGAACACTGTCGACTGGGGAAAACGCTGTTCTAGATTGAGGGGAACAGTGTACACGACCGGGAGAGCACAGTTCTAGATTGAGGAGAACACTGTACATGACTCGGAGAGCACTGTTCTAGATTGAGGGGAACACTGTACAGTACTGGGGGGAACACTGTTCTAGATTGAGGGTAACACTGTACAGGACTGGGAGAGCACTGTTCTAGATTGAGGGGAGCACTACACAACTGGGTGAACACTGTTCGAGATTGAGGAGAACACTGTACAGGACTGGGAGAACACTGTTCTAGATTGAGGAGAACACTGTACAGGACTGGGGGGAACACTGTTCTAGATTGAGGGAAATACTGTACAGGACTTGGGGAAGAACACGGTTCTAGATTGAGGGAACACTGGACTTGGGGGAGAACACTGTCCTAGATTGAGGGGAACACTGTACAGGACTGGGGAGAACACTGTTCTAGATTGAGGGAACACTGTACAGGACTGGGGAGAACACTGTTCTAGATTGAGGGGAACACTGTACAGGACTGGGGGGAGAACACTGTTCTAGATTGAGGGGAACACTGTACAGGACTGGGAGAGCACTGTTCTAGATTGAGGGGAACACTGTACAGGACTGGGGAGAACACTGTTCTAGATTGAGGGGAACACTGTACACGACTGGGAGAGCACTGTTCTAGATTGAGGGGAACACTGTACATGACTGGGAGAACACTGTTCTAGATTGAGGGGGGAACACTGTACAGGACTGGGAGAGCACTGTTCTAGATTGAGGGGAACACTGTACAGGACTGGGGAGAACACTGTTCTAGATTGAGGGAAATACTGTACAGGACTGGGAGAACGCTGTTCTAGATTGAGGGAAATACTGTACAGGACTGGGAGAGCACTGTTCTAGATTGAGGAGAACACTGTACAGGACTGGGGAGTATGCTGATCTTGACTGAATGGAATGCCTGTTTCGACCTGGGGGATCACTGGAGAAAACGCTGTTCTGGACCAAGGGGAACACTTTACAAAACTGGGAAAAACACTGTTCTAGACATAGATGAAGTGAGTGAGTGAGTTTAGTTTTACACCACACTCAGCAATATTCCAGCTATATGGTGGCGGTCTGTAAATAATTGAGTCTGGACCAGACAATCCAGTGATCAACAGCATGAGCATCGATCTGTGCAAATGGGAACTGATGACATGTGTCAACCAAGTCAGTGAGCCTGACCACCCAATCCCGTTAGTCACCTTTTACGACAACCATGGGTTACTGAAGATCAATATTCTAACCCGAGACATAGATGAAAGTTTGTTTAGACTGTATGGGGACCATTACAAAACCAGGGAATAGACTAAGCAATAACACTGTACTGGACTGAGACTTTCAGTGTGAGGAAAAGTCTATTTATCATGTCAGTTTACTGGAGACAGCTGTACTGTCTCATTGCAGTGTGACACACTAATTAATGTGTATGAATTCCATACAACCACACAGCAGAAACAACAAACAAGTTGCCTGTTTTCACTACAGTATTAAATGGTGTTGTATCATTGGGCAACATATCCATTTGCATCACAGCAGTCAACAAATAATCAAATAGTATCACATTTCAACTGAATACTGTTTTTCTGAATTTGAAATATTTCATATGCATGAATTCACAATGAAACAAGCATTATTAAATCCTTAAATTACTTGTATTCCTTTTTTAATTGTTATTTCTTGAGGAATTTGATGAAAAAATTATGAGTATTCTTTCAGTGTATTGTGAGATATTCAAACATGGTAAATACCTGTTGTGATTGATGAGGTGGAATATAGCTTATTTCAGCACTGGAGATTGTGTTGGAAATGAGGTATTTGTAATAGGGTAGGGAATAAGTTATCTATATGCACTTTGATTAGCAATTAAGTCATTAATATATCAACAATACAGCACTGACAGCAACTTAAAGGTAATATTTAGAAAAAAATATGCTTCTTAAATAATTGTCAGTTTCACACTATTTAAGCTGTGTAAGTTGTTGATATTTTGAATAATTCATTGCTTGTGCTTTCTACTGCTTCAAGCCTCAGTGTTAGTGTGACTGCCATGCACGTCTTAAAGGGGCTCAGGGCTATAGGTTTGCTACCTACTTAGAGAGAATGACTACACACACTAACAGGAACCATCAAGGCTGAATGTGGTGAATGGACAATATAGAAAGAGTTGGATGCAGTGTATTTTTGTAATGACTAACCGTAGGCATTTAACTGTCAGCCGATTGCACAATATAATCTTCAAATAGTCTTGTCCCAAAATAGCCATACAACAGTCACAAGGCTGAAACATCTTTGAGGAAAACAATAATTGCTGTTCATACATTTTGTTACAAGGTACATGTCTGTTTGTGTAGCATGTCTGTTTAACTACTGGTAATGCTGTAACTTGAATTCGTCATAGCTCAACCACTCCAGTTCTAGCACACTATGAATTCTGAATGAACGCTGTAGGTGAAATGTTACTAAAGACATGTTGACAGTCTGCTTTGGTCTTGTAATGGGATTCTTTATTCAGTGAGGTCTCATTTCACATGTGGCTTTGTGCATAATTATTCACCATACACACCACAGTGTACAACAAGTGTGGAACATGCTATGATGTTACGTGAAGTATTTCACACTGAAGGTAGGTGAATATTGAAGGGTTGATCACGCTTGCCATGGTATTTGTCAGTAGGCAGGTATGTGCAATAGCTTGTATTCCCCCAGACATACTTGTGGTATTTTACATGGTCGTATCACATGGCCTCAGCAGGTCTTACTCTGGTGTCAGATGTGCTCTCTCCCGAAGGACTGTTATGCCTGGATGCTTGGCCAAGTAGAAGGTAACACAGGGAATAAGGATACCCTAGTCAGATCAGTGCACTTCATAGGGATAGGCAGGTAAAGTGTGGGATACAAGTGTCACTTTGTTGTTTCTCTTAATTTATTGATATGGGAATCAGATGTCAGAACCATTTGTTTTCCTTTCTTATGTCAATGTTTTTGTTTACATTTGTTTTTGGTAACTTGTTACCATCTCTTGCTCTTGAATATATATACAATCAATATATATAAACATGTAGGTTGTGTACATATGATGGAGTTGGTGATTTATCTATATCTCCATAGTTTCCATGCCTACGTGAATAGATTATGTGTAAAATACAAAGAGAGAAAAAGCATGTGCTGTTGAAATATAGTCTGTGTGATGATATAAGAGATGGGCATTTAAGATCATGTAGTGCTTAACAGACATTATTTCTACAGCTTTATGATGCTGACAAATAATAAACAGCCATGACATATTGAAGTATTAATTTGAAAGGGTGTTCTTTAAAACTTCTTGTGAGTGGTACTAGTATATAAGATATAAGGTAAATATGCCATGCAGTTAAGGTGAAATGTTTATGCGCGTATTCATCATAGACTGAACAATTAATTTGTTGCCATATGTAGACAGTATTGTATGTTCATTTGTTTTGTGAAAATTCATTGTTTGTGCCTTCTCTCTCTGGGGCGGTGGGGTAGCCTAATGGTTAAAGCGTTGGCTCGTCACGCCGAAGACCCGGGTTCGAATCCCCACATGGGCACAATGTGTGAAGCCCATTTCTGGTGTCCCCCGCCGTGATGTTGCTGGAATATTGCTAAAAGCGGCGGCGTAAAAACCAAACTCAGTCAGTCAGTCAGTCTTCTCTCTCTGAGCATAAGTAAGACTTTGATAAATCATTGCCTCTCTTATGAAATTGTTTACCAGGCAGTAGGTATCTGTAAATTGTTGGTGAAATATTTAAAACAAGTTTTATTAACATATGTTATATTTGGGATTACACTTTCCTTGTAACATAGATTACATTTGACCACTTTCTAAAATGGCATTGTAGATTTCAAAGTTTTATCAAGGATATAGTTAAACCGTAAAGATTTAAAAATGACAATAGTAAAGGACATGGTTATTTTATCAAGATATCTGTAACTTCCTATCACAACAAAGATACTGTGAAAGTGCAAAAAGAGAGACTCAAAGGTTTATTAACATATATTGATGCAGTGTTTTATGGTCAAAGGATGTTAATCAGTAACCACTCATGTGTTGAAGTTATCAGAATGCATCGATAAATGTATTTATATCATCTTTATCACAAGGCTCTTATTAAAGAGACCGCCTCCGTGGTGTAGTGGTTAGAGCGTCCGCCCGGAGAGCAGAAGGTCACGGGTTCGATCCCCGACCGCGTCATACCAAAAGACGTTAAAATATGGTACTTGTTGGTCCCTGTCTGGCGCTCGGCATTAATGGGTACAACAAGGACTGGTCGGCTCGGAGTCAGTATAATGTGTCTGAGTGGGGTATTCATGCTTCACTGCGGCATGGTATCTCAGTGGGCTAGCACTATAAAACCAGCTTCAGTCTGGGCTAGTACAAGCAGCCGCACATACACATACACGCACATGCAGGTCGTCATATGAGCAAAATATTCTCAAGCACGATGTTAAACCCAATTTCACCTCACCTCACCTTATTAAAGATATCACATCTGTGATGAATGTTATCTGCTATGACATCATGATATATCATAGCAGTACTTTATGTGAATATATCATGTTAGTACCTTATGTATATGCATCAGTGTAGTACCTTAAGTAAATTGTTTTAATACCTTATGTGGATATATCATAGTTGTACTCTATGTGTGTATATCATAATACATGTAGTTATGTATGAGTGTATCATAGTGGTACCTTATGTGAATACACCGTGGTAATAGCTTATGTGGATATATCATAGTTGTACTCTATGTGTGTATATCATAATACATGTAGTTATGTATGAGTGTATCATAGTGGTACCTTATGTGAATACACCGTGGTAATAGCTTATGTGGATATATCATAGTTGTACTCTATGTGTGTATATCATAATACATGTAGTTATGTATGAGTGTATCATAGTGGTACCTTATGTGAATACACCATGGTAATAGCTTATGTGGATATATCATAGTTGTACTCTATGTGTGTATATCATAATACATGTAGTTATGTATGAGTGTATCATAGTGGTACCTTATGTGAATACACCATGGTAATAGCTTATGTGGATATATCATAGTTGTACTCTGTGTATGTTATAATGCATGTTGTATATCATAATACATGTAGTTATGTATGAGTGTATCATAGTGGTACCTTATGTGAATACACCATGGTAATAGCTTATGTGGATATGTCATAGTTGTACTCTATGTGTGTATGTTATAATGCATGTAGTTATGTATGAGTGTATCATAGTAGTACCTTATGTGAATACACCATGGAAATAGCTTATGTGGATATATCATTATGGTACATTACAAATACCTGGATATTATTCCTGGAAATATCTACCATGTCAAATAATGACAATACCAAATGAGAAAACTCTGTCTTGACCAGATTCAGCTTCTTCCTGATATAGTTTAAATATTGCTGACTGGCATTAAACTAACTCAATGTGAGAACTTTTGATAGACGTATGGGTTCATGATATGTATGAATGATCTTCTGATGGAAGAGAGTGAAGTGAACTGTGTGGAAATGTGACTGAGGACTCCAGCTTCATTAGTATTCCTGGCATGGGTTGATGAGATTTATATATTGTATGCAAATGGCAGCTGTATGAAATGATGCAGGCCACTCCCTCCTAATTGTACACATATTTGCTTCAGACCTCCACTACACTTGCTAATGACATATTGTATTTCTACAGCTAATCAATCAGGATCAAAGAAGACTCTACTGAAACGTTTATCCCATTTATTTTGTAACCTATATGATCCACACATCAACTTTATGTTGCTGTATGTTTTCTTAAAGCTGTGTGTTTTATTCCTTCAGACAGATCTTTCCATGGTTATTGACTTTTAATATCTTGCTTTCAAAAATACTTTGGCTTTGAGATAGGCCCCCAGCGAAGAGAGGATGTGAAAGAGAACTTGACAAATGCATTGTCCGTTACCTGTAATCTGGCGACCAGCCATGGTTTGATAGACAGGATGGGAGGGAGATAATCGGCCATACAGGACAGGCCAAACATTGTGCTTTCACTAAGATGAAAGCAAAGTACTTGAGCAATGTGTTGGTTTCAATACCTTGTTGTAATACATCCAATTCAAACTGCCTTACTTCAGAAATATTTACAAATTGGCAACTGTGATCTGTTGCACTGGAATGTGTATGAGTCAAACCAACTGAGGGTGTTTTGAAGTCAGGTCAGCTCACATAACCTTACTAATTGAACATTTACACTGGGAACAGGTGGTGCATGATCTTTTTATACCTGTCTGAGAATTGGACAGATTTAGAATTAGTTTGAGAGATGTTTTGCTAAAGGTAGTGTTTGTAATCCATTATGCATAGCTCCAGTTGAGAACTGAATACAGCTCACACTTCTACATTCTTACAAAGGAATGTTACGGTTTGAATGGACAATTAAATTATGCAGCTTCATAATTTGTCGTTAATTCCCTATGATGTCATCTCTTTCGTGTAAAGGCATATGACCATATGAATAACAAAAAGATGCTGTGTGCTTTTTGAAAATAATTATTCCTAGTAGTAAATGGAAAATGGCCACACAAAAAGTATGTGTTGAATTCCATTAATTTTTTAAGTGTTAAGTTGTTAAAGCATGATCACAGTAACTATGAGATATAGTTATATGAGAAAAGCACTTTTTTTCACCTGACACTTTTCGTTCATTAGCCAATAGTGGTATCTGCTGTGGAACTGAGCAGCTAGTCCTTCAATCTGCTTAGTGTGAATCACCCCCAACTCATTGTAATCAATTCTAGGACCTCTGTGCTCTTTGTCATTGTTGAGTTAGAGTGTGACTATTGAGTATGACAAGCTCATATTAATAATTTATTCTTCCTATATCACAGTGTTAAACTGTGGCAAGTTCCATGACTAATTATTGAGTGACTAAACTTCTCAGGTAGCAGTCTCGTGCCCAGCCACAATGCCAGGGCCGGGCAGGTGAATATGCCGTGTCGTTAAATCCAATCGGAGCGTTTGTCAACGACCAGGCGTGTGGCCGATTGCTTCATATAACACTGATCACACTACAGTATCTCCCCCACCTTTATCCTCCAGTGAGAGTTTACGGGATATCATACCTACTGCACGCTACATGTTGTGTCAATACTCTTGATAAACATCAAAGGGTGGAAATCGTAAATCCTATCACGGAGCACAACACCCGATTATTTATGAAAGTTCCTTCTTTTCTGTTACAGGGTTCTTATCACATTGGTACTGTAACAAGCCATCCTGCTACAGGCTTTTGGTGTGCTGTGACAATCGCATACATAAAAAACAGACTGGGATGTATTGAACTGTGGAATTGGAGTGTGGAATTACCAAAGGAAAAGCTGGATCTAAGGTCATGCTGTGGGATGTGCCTAATCCAACACAGGACAGATTCAAGCAAACTTCACCCCAGAAGTCAATAATATCAAGGAATGAAGTCACGCATCTATCAGTGAAAACCGACTCGAGTTTGATGAGAGAAATCACAGATTGGAATAACTAAACCCCTAATGATTGATGTGGAAGTTCACAATCTTGAATCACTCCTGCAAGGTTCAAACATTTGGTTTCTACACCCAAATTGATTAGTCTACTGCTGATCTATTTCTTATCTTGAAAATTCATCGCTATTAAGAAAAAGGTTATGAACTTGTGTTCAAGTGTTCAGATAACTGCAGAAAAATAACTTGTGATGATTATGGTATAATTTTTTGTCGGTACAAGCTATTAATTTTATAGCTTTACACCAACAGTGGTCCTGGTTATAACTGTTGTTGTAATGTGAGTTTTGGATGTTTTGATTTCATCATTTTGCTACTGACACTCAAATTAATAGATACAAGTTTCGATGAGCATATATTGTGTTTTGGGAAATAGTAAATAGATGTTTGTCTCCTGTGATACAATTTAACTTTGAGAGAGGAAACACAACGTATTTACGTGAAAGTGTGTGATTTATAATTCATCCTTATTGAGCAAAATGTAGCACCTTATCAGTGTTTCCTATGGATGAAGTTCTGGATCAAGCTCTGATGAACACCATTTAAAGTATCAGTTTGGAATACAGATTTTGTGTCGTGTTTTAATATATCCTGTGATAGTTTATTGGTGCACAGACTGCTGGTGACACATGCTTCGTGTGTATGCCCCTCATGGATCTACGGAACCAATCTACCTTGTGTATATGTATTGCTAAAGTCTGTTGTCGACTGTACCAAGCATGAGGCTGCCAACTTTCTGGAATGTACATATTCTTTTGGGAGCTCTCCATTTCTTCCTCAACCCACTACTTTCATCAACAGGTAAGTTTTTAGTTTTGCTGACATTCATAACTATATGAAAGACAATGAAATGTTCAAGAGAAGTGTGACACTTTTGGGAAGCTATACACAAAGGATTAGGATTCACTGCTGTTGTAGCTGTTAATAATGACAAATTAAAGTCAATGGATCTTTCTCACTAATCTAATGCTATGTGTAAAGATTTATGTGGTACATATTTTTATGTGGTAATGCAGCCCTGAATCCCCAAGATTTCTGAAACTGCTACCATAATTATGGATCTTTCATGGTAGAAAAAATGAGGATATTGTTGAAAGGTAGACAAAGTTTGTTTTGGATTTATGTGCTCCAAAGAAATGCATCTGAAAACAGCAGAAGCCATTTATTCTTTCAAACATTATTTCATGAAACCTTATTAACTTTTTGTTTTGTGCATAATCATTATGGAAGAAGTAAAAGTAAAGTGGCTACTTATATATTTTGTTTTGAAAGTCACTACAATCTTTTATTTTGAAGTAAAGAGCAAGTTTGGTCCCATTCTGTCTCACCAATCAATGTGTTTGAATGCTTAACGCTTAAGTGGAATATTATCTTGATACAAGTACATTGTATTTTAAAAAGATCAGCTAAACCAAAGAACAGATTGCATGCTACATGAGTTATAATTACATTGCTCAGACAAAGGTGTCGGTCGATAAAATTTCATTACATTTCATTGTGATATATGGACACTGTGTATTTGTAAACTGTCCAATTTGTTTGAATATGGTTTATGTGCTCAAGAGTAATATATAGACCTGTTTACGCAACATACTGGCTATGCAATGTGTATACTCATGTTTACACTTTTCTATGGCATATATTAGAATAGCTCATTGATAAAGATCTATGTTTACATTTCACAGCTATCATTTGATATGATTAAATCTTACTGATCAAAGTAGGAATTACTTGGGTTTTTTGTGACAGTGTGGACATTATGTGTGGCAATGATTTGTTAATGGTAACAACCATAACTTATTAGATTCAGGCATGATTACTTATAGTTTGCTGTCATAATATGCTTTGTTCCTGATTATTATCACCATCATGGTTTGTTTGAGATGCTGCTTAGATTATCTACTAATGTTTTGTCTGTGGTGACATTCACAAAGAAATAATCTCAACAGAGGTGCGGAAGGTGACACAATTCGCTGTGTAGAGTTGCTTCCCTTGCCAACAGCAGATACCTATGATCATGTGTTCGAATCCAAGAGTGCTTCTATTATGTGTCTCTTTATCAGCACCATTCTCATGCTTTTGTAGAAGTGGTAATGTCAGGTATGTGCATCTGCGGCTGGAGATCGATAATCACAATATCATCAGTGGAATCGATGGGAAATTTGAGTCATTGATAACATGTATCAAAAAATATTGTAATGAAATTAAATTTCAATTTTCTTACACATACATGCACTGAAGACAAAATACTACCTGACGATTATGATTGAATACACAACACGACTGTAATTGTTAGTAACCCATGCATAAATGTCACCACTCACTAGTGACATGAGAAAGGATGACTTTTTGGCATTTTAGCTCAAAGTTCCTTCTCCGATATTTACTGGTAATCAACATTCAGTTCATGATTATCGATCACTGTTATTTAGATCATTAGCCAGCCATCTTTGCATCCCTTCCCTGCAACATGGAGCTGATGTTCTTTGATTTTATTGACAACATATTACTATTCAAAGCAGTGTTAAACCAAACACACTCACTCCTACGCCAGTAATGGCATGAACCTAAATTATTTAGGTCTGTAATTATAGCTGAGGGGAGATGTGACTGTGACAGAAATAATACCTCATCATTTCTTCATCAAGAAGCTTTTATTGCAAAGGCTTGAGTCACACGACATGTATTGTCAGTTGGCACCTTCAGATATGTGACAACAATTTCTCTGTCAAACTAAGATACATGTTTTAACTTTATCAGGGAATAAGCTGCAGTTATTGTACATCATGATATATAACACTTCAACCTATCCAGATGGGCCTCAAACTTGACAAAGGACAGAACCGCTATGCAATTAGTAGGATAGTTGTCCACGGGCCAACATTGTAAGACATTGTTATATTTGTTCGTGTTAACAGACCTCTTAGCACATCTACATTTATCTGCCGGATATGAACTTAACACTTGCATCAAGTATTGTTTAAATGGCTTATTGTAAAAACTATTAGCATGTGTAACTTTTATGAGATCATATTGCTCTTTCTGGTTTTCATTTTATAGTCATCAGTCTTGTGCATTTCCACTCATCTAATATTTGTAATGGCTCTATAATTGATGCCCATTTACTGGAACCGAGGGTGCAATACATGGTATAATTATTGATAGAAATACTGGCATCATGGAACTGATATCCATGATACTGTTGACTGAAGCTTTCCATATCATTTATTAAATCCTATTTATTTTCACGCATGATTGAAATATTACTTTCACACTTTCCATTTATTAAATATATGTAGCATTAATCTCACTGATGTGTGTGAATTATGCTTTTGACAAAGATGGAGCATACCTAGCTCAGTTTTAGAGTATTCAGATGCTCATTGCAATTAACAGCAATATTTTTATGTATTGAGCTTGCTTATTGTGATGAGTGATATGAATCTCAGCTAATATTTGAATTCCAACATTAATGGCATTAACGAAAGCATTAAATCAATACCATTAGAAACGTTACATATATTTTATACCAAATGTCATGTACTCCAAATGAAAGTTACAAAACTCTTGCCTTAATTGTAATAATTAATAAATAAATAAAGGTCTTTCCATAATCATAAGAAATACATTATGAGCATGTTTTTAAAGAATCACGATTAAATACTGATGGAATCAGGTTTTTACAAGTAGGTGGACCTCATGATGCATGCAAAGGCAAGGCAAGTATGCCAGAACAAACACAAGAACATATGGTATATGTGTGTACAATTTTCTCTACATAGTTACATTAAGCGATGGGCATTCTTTTGGTCACCATGGGGATTCAGGATAAGGACTGGTCCAGAGCAATCAGTGCTTGTTTTGACTTATGTATTCGGTGGCAATACTCTAACACATGACTGTCTTATAGCTAGATTGTTGTTCCCAAAACGAGGGCTTGCCTGTTGAAGTCTGTGCTGAAAAAGTTTCTAAAGACAATTCTATTTTCCCAGACTAGCACCAGTTTGAGTAGGGTTTAGTGTTATAATATCTACTAGAATGAACAGAATTATATTTGACTTCAGATAAACAGATGCAGACATATTGAATTATATTGATAATTTCCTAGATATGACACAACTGGCAAAGTCGTGCACTGCTATTCCATGCTATTATTTTTACTTGGCATTTTCGCACCTTTCTATTTGCTGGCACTTACTCTTCTAATGGAAATAGTGTGAGTGACAGGTGCTACCAATAGAGCAGAACATGTTTACCCTTTTAGCAAACATCTGATGTCATCACTGATTTTCAGTAATCCATAAATACAAGTTCTGAACCTTTCATACAAGCCTATGGAATCTGTATGTGAAAATAGTCAAGACTGATTGATGTTTCCAATCGCTGAAAGCTTAACTCATTTACTTCCATAATTTCAGATTCTACTATTGACCTCAAGACATTTTGTTCCCAAGTAACCGTCCCAGTGGGCTTATGTGCAGACACAACAGCTGTACCATACAGTGTACTGCCCAAGGTCACACATATTGTTAGTTATCATTGAATAACATAAAATATTGGCTTCTCTGAAGATTGAAAGGTTCTAATCAATACTATGAACACAATATGTTTCATGTCACATTTAAGCACATACTGTATTCAATAAATAAGATATTTGTAGGTCCTTCGCGTTCTCAAAAGGCTAGTTTTCACTTTGGGTAATATAAAGAAAGTTTTTAAAGAATGTTGCAACTGCACATATCCAAATACTGGCTATTTCAAAACACCCAGAGATACACTATTTTAGTATCATATGTATTGAAATAGATTGAGTGATGAATGTGTATGTAAACATACGAATTGTCAAATGTTTATTGGTGAGAGGTCATATCAGTAAAACATCAGAAATCTGATTGGAGTACATTATCAGTAGCTGATCTGATATGATGAACAGATTATTGCAATACAAACCAATCTCGCCAGTTTTGGGTTATCATGGATCTGATGACAGAACACACTCTTTGTGGTAAAGACGAACATTCATGGCTTCTGGCTTCAATAATGTCATTTACACTACATGAGCTTCTTTTTAAGATACAACAATGCCCTTCAGCAAAATCTGATGGCACATACCTAGAATTACTGTGGTCTTGAGGTTATTGTTAATTTCTATAGCAGAGTTCAGTCTTGGATCAATGTTTGTCAAAAGAGATCTGAGGGGAAAAACATGTTTTTGATTCAGGTAAACAAGAGGTATTGGCATGACGAAGTCTTAGTGAACCTGAGGTATAGTTTTGTGCTTTGCATAAGAACTGTCCTAGCGCTTATGCATTAACATAACTCACAGCAGTCACAGCCATGGATTCCATTGTAGAACGGAGATCCTGAATTGTGGGCCATATTAAGTACCTCTGTAATAAGATATGTTTACTTGCTGCATGGCACTGTACTGTTTGCATTGATTTCCCCTTAGTTGTGTGATATAAAATGCTTTAGATTACCCAAATCTTGATTAAATGATTGAGCAGGACTATAAATAAAGTTTTGTTTAAAAAAAGGTACAATGAGTTGATTGATTTGGGGCACTGAATTAAACACTAAACAGGCCTGGAAGTATTGATATGCACAAATGTATTGTGTTAAGGTATTTTCTTTTCCTATTTTGAACACATGTGAGTAATGATTATATGCCATTTCTGTCTAATGTCAATTATCTGTCAATGGTGCTTAGAGGAAAGCCAATAAGGAGATCAAATGGGAAATGTGTGAAGTAACGATGAAAGTAGTCAATATATCGCAATTTCTGTAGCAGTTTACTCGGTACACTAGAACAATGGTTTTTCCTATGGACTGTTAATGTATAAATAATGACAATACTTGAATGTCTATTGTACGTTGCTGCAACTCAAGAAGGGTTGTATTTTTACAGAAGTGTGATTTATTGTTCTATTGTAATGTTGAATGTTTTCCATTCTCACTAAATTGAAATTCCAACTGTGGAGATTTATGTTTGGTTAACTTGCAAAGCAATAAATATACTTTACACACAAGCTTTGTTGTCACTGTACACATAACATGCCATGTGTTGTGTATAGTATGATATAATTTATGAGTCTTATAGCCATGTTGTAAATGACACTTTAAATATATTCTCTTATTAAATATTAACAATGTCCAAAAACATTTGCATATTACGTGTAATTGGTTTGGAATATATAAATTGCAAGTGATGTCTTGGCATTTTATTGGCCAACTAGTCAAAAGGTTTTGTCTTTTGTTCCAATAAACTGAATGTGTATTTGGCCACACCCACTAGTGGACTACTGTTTTCTGACCAGCCGATAGTAAAGAGGGGTGCATTATTTCACTGTCCCATCACTGAGATTATAGTGTTGTCTATAGAACTTTTGTGTTTATGATTAAATAAGCTTTTGGTGAAATTATTGTTGACATATTGTTTTTACAAGAAATGATTTTGATGTGTTTTTTGTTGAGTTTATTTAAATATAGGTATTAAAAATACACATTTGCAAATTTATGAAAAAGTGTGCACACTTTTATTGCGTAATAATTATCACCCAAGTAAATATGATTTTTTTGTGTGTGCTCATTGGTTTCAAGTGGTAAATGTCTGAGTTTAGGAAACATTGCACTTTCCTCCCTCATCAAACTGAAAAGCCATCATAAAAATGGAATACTGTTTAGAGTCTCTACAAACGCTAACTCTCTCTGAAATCTGTGTACAAGTTACGTAAAGCATGGACATGTCAATGTACCAATGTACATCTCCATCAGGACCATCAGAGCACTTAATTTTACAACATAATCATGGCCAGAAACCCTTCACCACTTATGTACCTGCAAGATATGATACATGTGTATTCTCACCTTAGGCAAGTGAGTTTGTTCAAAAATTGCCTCTGTTCACCCAGCGGAAAATGGGTAACCGGTGGGATAGTCATGTGACTAGGTCCTTCTAGGTTATAACCTCACAGGCAGCTAGGGTTATCCGAGGTAATAATGTGCTGCGCTTTGATTGTTAGCACGATGAGGATTCACCTAGTGAATGGAGTTTAGTGCAATATAAATGCATTCATTATTATTTAAGACTGCTGAGTAATCACTCTATCACTTCTACTACTCATATATTTTGTGTAAGGCTGTATACTTGTTCATTCTGTAAAATGCTGGATGCATAGACAGATAGGCCCATTGCAATTGGTCAACATTCGAGTATCATAGTTTTATTACTATAGCTTGGTACATAGAAAGACCAGAATCTTACTGTTCGGCAAAAAATGAAGCATTATCTATCTTATCATGTGTAGAATTTACATTGTGTATGTAGGTTTGAACTTGAAGGAAGTCAAGGATTGTGGCATTCTTTCCATTACAGTAGTTAATGGATTTTGTTGAGAAGAAGAGGAAGCCCATCACAAACACCCAGCTGATCGATTGTTCTTGTATACGCTTCTATCTTTTTTCAGTCTTTCTTTTTGACAAAGCAGTGTCTGGACCATTGTTAAGAGTAATCAGCCTGACCTATAATCCGTAGTCAAGCTCAACACCTTGTAGGGAAAAAGTTCTTGATAAGAATCTGAAAGCTAATTCCAGTCCCCTAATTAGGCAGGTAGACTCCGTCCACCTACGTTTCAACTGAGGATTAAAAGGTCACAAGGCTGGTTCCACATTATTGTCTATAATTAATCATCGTTACACCTGTATTGGCATGTGGTTAATTTAGTCCTCATCAGTGCTTCAGGTAGATATGCTGATAGTATGGTATATGACTGAAACTAGACATTGTGTTCCAAGTTCACAATCCAGTTATATGATAAGAAATTGGAACGGTCATTATGGACTCGCATGTTAAAAATACGTAGTTTGAGTGCATTGTTAAGGATTACCACATCTGTAGTGCAGATAAACCTATGGCCACTTGGCTAATATGGTGTACCTGTGCACTTGATAATACATAGAGATTACATTGAATTTTCAGCCTTGTGCGTGCAGGTAGAAAATTACTTCATTATGCAGTGACCTGGCCCTGAAGTTGTCATATCATTACAACTGGCTATATAGTTTGTTCTGCTCTATTTTCTGAATACTATATGAAATGTGACATTGAGCAGCCATTTAGAAACATTTTGAGTGTTGTTTTTATATAATGTAAATGGTATTGCTAAATGTAAACTTGGTCAGTGAAATATAGATTTGCCAATATATGATGGCTTGACAGGATGTTTAAGGCTGGGCATAATTGAGATTATCCTGTAATTGTTTTATAATAAGCTGGAAGTATTGATCATCTATGCACACATTTGTTTATTCTACTGGTGATTCATATGATAAATACCCATATAACGACTCAGAGGAATGCCATTCATAGATCAGGATAGTTATGAATGCAATTGCTTTTGTACAAAGAATAATAGTTTCTAATATTCCGTTATTTCATGTGTTGGTATTACTTTTCTTATTCAAGATAAATAAATCAAGAGTAGCACTTTGGTATGTTATGTGTTACTTAATGTAAACAATACTGAATGGAAGTTTGAGAAAAACTGAAAGTGGGAAAAGTACATTGAACACTTTTGAGTGAGTGGGTGAGTTTAGTTTTACGCCGCACTCAGCAATATCCCAGCTATATGGCGGCGGTCTGTAAATAATCAAGTCTGGACCAAACAATCCAGTGATCAACAGCATGAGCATCGATCTGCGCAATTGGGAACCGATGACATGTGTCAACCAAGTCAGCGAAACTGACCAACCGATCCCGTTAGTCGCCTCTTACGACAAGCATAGTCGCCTTTTATGGCAAGCACATGGGTTGCTGAAGACCTATTCTACCCCGAATCTTCACGGGTCTTTGAACACTTTTGAGATGGTGGTATAATTTGAACACTTCATTACAGATATATTGACACAGTTGTGTTATATTTTCATGGAAAGTGTACCGTATACACAAGAAAATATGGTAACGATAATTCTACCACGACATGCGCCTGCTGTGTGCAGAAAGATGTGCCATGTGCTTCTTTAGGTATTAATATAAGGCAATTATTGTCTTCAAAATAATATCCTAAATAAATGATAAACAGATTCTGTATTATCTCTAACTCATGAACGCATATATCATTATAAAAAAATGTTTGATAAACTGTGGTACTATGACTGTAACGATTTGAGAAGCAATCAGAGGCAAAGAAAAAATGCATTGAAACAGCATTCGGTCAAATTATGTATTAACTGTGGATAGATCAGACTGAGATAAAATCAGTTACTTATTACAGTAAGTGAGTGAGCTGTACCCATGATTCTCAGTTACAGAATCAATCAATGTGTGCAGGATTTTCAAAGGTTAAGTTCTGAATATTGTATAACGTACAGACAAATGAGTGTAGAGAAGGTAGTTCAGTACTGTGTTTTAAATTGGGCTAGTGTCTTATCTGCAGTAATTATCTCTTCCCAGGCTTGTATTTACACTTGTATCTTGAGTTTGCTGGTTGTGATGTACTGACGAGAATGAAGGATGGAGTTAGTAAGGATTGAGGCTGCTTTTAACAATATTCCAAGGATATCAAAGCGGGGAAACCAGAAGTGGGCTTCACAAATTGTAACGGTGTGAGGATTCAAATCTGGGTCTTCCGCATGATGAGCAAAGACAACTAGAATACCCCACTGCAAAGACTCCAAAGAAAGTGAAAAAGGATATGTCAATAAGTAGTAAATTGTAATTTTATCAGTAATGATGTATAAGAATAATGTTGTTAATCATATAGGTGATTGTGGCTATATTTGGGGTAATTGGGGTACCATTAGACTAACAACTAGTCTCTGAAATGAACATATTTTACTGAAAAAAGTTCATAGTGAAAAAAAATAAAAATATAATGAAAAGGAGACCTGAGACTTTCTTAGCTATGGAAATCTAGACTTGCCACATTTTCTAGACTTGCGTGGGCTTTCTTGGATATATTTGCTTCAGGATCTGTACGACAGACTAAGGTACCATTGGATCAATCTGGAACGTCAGGTTGTTCAACCTGAACAGCTGTTGAGTAGCCCCTCCTCTTACCCCAAATGTAGTACCTGTTTGTGCAAAGGTCTCTTATTTGACACATTTCTGCTAAATTATTCATAGGCACAAAACCACTTAAATTGAAATCTAGGTTGCTGAGACATATTGGGGCTCTTTTCTGTACTTGTCAGACATTAAGAAGACCTTGTGTTCTTAATTGAATTCTGTACAAGCATGTGGTCTTAAAGGCATGTATATTTTTACTTTCAAAGGTTGGATGATTGACATTGTAATGGACATTGTGTCACAAAATGCCCTTCAGTTGCATCAGGAAATTAGTCATGTGTCCTGAGGAGTTGCTTTTGACTTGAACATACATATATTTCAACATAAAGCTGGATAATTATCCCTGTGAAGCAATCAAACAGCATATTTATGAAGTTATCTAGGGTTCCGTTCTCAAACATTTGAAATATTGATGTCCTACTGCACTAGATAAACAAACTTGCTCAAACATATTTATAGGTTCAAGATATATTGTTGAAATTGATGTTATTATTTGTATTGTTGAACCATGAAGCAGCATGTCAAAGTCAATACTTGTAAGTTGGCAACAATGAACCGCAGACACAATGTTCACACCTCCATTCAACACCAAGTCAATAATGTCATTGTATCAGTTCCTTATAACTTTGATAACTGCCATTGTTCATGTGAACTGGGTGAAACACTCATCAAGATGGAGAATATTCCCCCTGATTGCATGCAGAAAACTATGATTAATTCCATTGTGCACTGATAACTACATTCCTTCATCAAGAAATCAATGTATATTATCCAGTTGTCATAGTAAGAAAAATGTTTATTAAATGCAAAGGGAGTATATTTTCCTAATGAAAATACCAAAATTGGTACTTAGATTTAGGTACCTGGTACAGAAAAAGAAAATGATACTGAAGAAGGAGTTCTTTGTCATGTGTCAGTACTGAAAGGTAAGTTTATGATGCATGTTCTGTCGGGTAATGAAGATGAATAACTAATGACAACAGAGTCCTGATGGTTGTCACATAGGGAATACTGATACCGGTGACAGACCAGTGCCATCTAGGTTTAAGTGAATTATTCACTGTTAATTCTATTTCAATGCATGTGACCTATCATACATGTATATGGATGTCAGCACCTAATCACTAGGGTGACTTGTATTATCCGGCTGTACATTGATTAGGTTAGGCACTAGAGGAGTGTCTGTTGGATACTGTACATTGATTAGGTTAGGCACTAGAGGAGTGTCTGTTGGATACTGTACATTGATTAGGTTAGGCACTAGAGGAGTGTCTGTTGGATACTGTACATTGATTAGGTTAGGCACTAGAGGAGTGTCTGTTGGATACTGTACATTGATTAGGTTAGGCACTAGAGGAGTGTCTGTTGGATACTGTACATTGATTAGGTTAGGCACTAGAGGAGTGTCTGTTGGATACTGTACATTGATTAGGTTAGGCACTAGAGGAGTGTCTGTTGGATACTGTACATTGATTAGGTTAGGCACTAGAGGAGTGTCTGTTGGATCTGTTGGATATTTGTCATCTGCTGTTGGAACTTACATTGAAAGGCACAGCAGGGATCGTCATTGCAACTTAAAACAGCAGGGATCGTTTCCACAATTTAAATTTCTACTGAAAGTCCATTTGGTGATTCTGATTATGTCTTGAATATGTGTTTATGAACCAGTGTCAAAAGTTTTTGATACCAAGATTTCAGGTAAAGGTTAGAATTTCTTGCTCCACCTGTTGCACATATCATACATATGTACACTGGCAAATAAAACAATACATGAACATTTAGTACAAGTCAATAAAAGGAATTGCATCAGACATAACTTTTGTCATGAATAATTCAAATCTGAAAATGTCCTTGGCTTGTCCACCAAGTAATTTTAAAGGTTTGCAAGGCCTAGACTACTGTAACATGATCAAACAGCTTTTAAATGACACTCTTTGGGATTTTCATAAAAAGGGCATGATCAAGCCTCAGAAGTTGTGAAATATAAATGCTGGAATATTGTTAGACATAAAAATGTTGAAGTCATCCCTCTTATCATTTGGAGATTTTTTTAACTCTGAAATTTTGTTCATAGATCTGAATACGAATCAGATGAGGCAGTTTCATTGGTCCCGTTTAGGAATCAGTGAAAGGGAATTGTTTATTGACAATAATTGAACAATGTTAGATCACTGATACACCTGAGGCCAAAGTTAAACTTGTTAGCCAGATTCTGATGTTTTTATTTTGCCAATCCATGCAGGTATTCGGATTTTTAAAAATTCATTTTGTGTTTGAGATTCTACAAGGTATTAATTCTACTTATCTCACATTATATTGTTCTATATAACAAAAGTCCTACCTTCACTGTATTAAGCATCAGGTCATGTCATTCCGTGAGACTGGGATTTGGTGAAGAATGAGGACGATCTTTATGGATATACAACTTCTTTATTCTGTATAGGCAACGTTTCGACATAGATTCTAAAGTTGTTGTCAAGCATATCCATATCCTCATTCTTCATCTACTCAACTTCTAGAATGCCAATCAAAGAAGTCATGGGATTTAGTGGTACATTTTTTGACCTAAACACATACCTCTACTGATACAGTTTCTATGGAGATTTGGAAGCAAGTACAAATGCCTTAATATGCCATTGAACAAATGATTTGGCTTTATGCTGTTTTAAGCAATACTATCACAATGCCAATGCTAGAGGTGTGACGATATAGAAATGTCATGATACGATACGTATTGCGATATCTTGGAACGATACGATTCGATTCGATGCATATCATGATATGCTATCTTTAGTTATTTTCTTTCAAAATGTATATTTTGATAGCAAGTAACAGTGTAAATTTTGACATAACCGCCAATTTCTGGTGAAAATTAATAATTGTAAGGTCAACGATATATATCACGATATAAAAAAAAGTATCAATACATTTATCGTCAGATAAAGTATCATGATTATCGATACTACGATATATCGTCACAGCACTAAGCAATACCATGTGGGACTTCAGAAAACAGACTCACTTTAAGGAAATCATGTGTTATAAAAGAAAGAAGAAATTTGTCTGTACTGAAGAACCCAAGGCCTGTATGTACTGTACTACATTTAAATACGTTGGTTTTAAATTAGTTGTATCCCATAAATCTGTGGTATATAATACTAAATATTGCACATCACAACAGCTGTGGTTTCTTCATATATAAATTTATAATTTTACTTTGACTAATTCCAAACTAATGTCAGTTTTAATTAGATATCTGTACAATATGTTACAGTGTTTAAATGTCTAAAGCAATTATTCCTTAATAGTTCAGGATTTGTTGAAAATATACTGAGTAAACATTAGGTGATAACTGTAATGTATTTCAAGTACATTTGTATTGTATTGCATTGTCACTCTTCAATTCTTTTCAGCTTTGGAAAACTTGAAAAAAGTCTAGTTAAAACTTGCTTTGGGGGTAATAATTATTGGTAAAATATATATCCTGTTTTTTCATGTTTTACAGATATTTGTGCAAGTAAATATGTACCGCTTGTGTAGGCTTATAAACTGGTCTTGTATTAAGTGCAGGTTCACATGTGTTCTTGAAATAAAACTTGGATTTGACGATAGTACTTGAACTTTACATCATTGTCAGATTGTTAAGTTTATTTTCCAATCACTCAAAGTGGTAGGGCAGATAGGATTAAAGTCAACCTTTAGATTTCCACATTGGCTTTTGAGTATGGTCACTTCTGCTAATCTTTAAAAGGGGGATGTCACATTAGGTACTGCAGGTATGTAGCCAGGGTGTTTTTCTGTATGGTGAGTACACACATGTACCCCTGCATGAAAATGTTTGCCACTGGGGCAAAACAAATCTGTCCTACAATGCACGGCACTTTACTCTTTCGACTGACACATGCACAGCATACATATCCAAGCTAGTTTAAATGTCTGTATGCTGATTTGGCTTAGGGTACATTTCAGTGTAGAGGGAGGTACCATTGTTCCAATGAAAGAACCCTTATTAAGTGACACTTTTATAGTCCTTAATATTATAGCAATATCATGGCAGCTTAAGACATTGATAATGAAATGTCCATATTGTTTTACAGGATGAGCACACACTTTAACATACAAGCCTGTGCCATAACTCACTCACTTGCTCTCTCTCTCACTAAATTATTCAAGGTTTTTAGAGAATTATTTCAAGCTCAGACATGATTGTTTGCTTTTAATTGTTTCAGTGCTTATTACTTTTACACATCTGGATTCTAGAACAGATATTTGTTGTTACTGAGTGCTGTCAGGTCTTTTAACATTCAAGTGCAATGTAGTCTTTGTGAATCAGTGAAATTCTGGACAGGGCCCTGTTCCTCAAAGCGATCGTAGTGCTACGATGGTTGTAAGTGTATGTTAAAGTATGGGAGTTACGATCATCTTAGCGCTATGATCGCTTTGAGGAACGGGGCCCAGGACATCAAATGTGTAATAATGTACCGGTATCATTACATTGTTTCAAATACACAGATCAATCAATCAAGGGAAGCTGAAAGGTGGAACTTTGTAACTACTGCCTTAGCCTGAAATTATGTATACTGGATGTAAAACACCACTGTTGTGACAAAGGGCAAGAGATATGTCCGAACATTAATAAAAAAGTAAAGACACACTGTCCTAACAACATACTTAGTTGTGTTGAAACAGTTACTGTTAAGTGGCGTGTTTGCTTCAGTGACATAACTAGTGATATATGAGTTCTTAAACACTTTGCTCAAACACAACATGAAAGGGCTGAAACTATCCAAGTGTCTGGATAATCCCCTGATAATGGATTAGACCCAGTGTTTTAACACACAGACAGGGGTTACAGTGTAACATGGAGGGTGTGTTGAGATGTGCAAGTATTTCACTTACAAACAGTTGTGATGCAGTAGATGTAAGGATGGTGGATTTAAGATTAAGAAGTCAAGTATGTTTTATTAAAGGGTAAATGTTTCTATTTTCAAATAAATGTATAAAACAGTATATGTGGATGTTGCCAATTGTTCACAAGATACAAGACAACTATGGAAACAAGATGACAGTTGCTTTCTTTAAAGCTGCAGGTTTTCCATGACTAAGATTGCAAAATTGTTTACACTATTTGTACATATTTTGTCTCCTGTGAAGCCCAGGGGGTTGGGGAGCCTAGTAGTTGAAGTGTTTGCTCATCATGCAGAAGACCCAGGTTTGATTCCCCATATGGGTACAATGTGTGAAGCCCATTTCTGGCTAAAAGCGGCGTAAAACTAAACACTCACTCACTCACTCACTCACTCACTCACTCACTCACTCACTCACTCACTCACTCACTCACTCACTCACTCCTGTGAAGACCTCTTGGTCAGGTTGGAAAATGGAATTGTTTTTTACTAACCTGAAGTTTCAGTTTAAGGTGAATAATCAAAATATGTATCACATCAAATGACAGAAAGCTACAATAATCCCCTTCAAACGAACATGGAACAGAAGACATTGAACATAACCCTGATCATAATGTTGATTTTTGTTTGTACAATGTCTCATGAATAACTTCCCTGTCCAACCATGTATGAGCAAAATTGAACTTGCCAATCAACCAGATTGAGAATGGTATCTCCACCGACAATTCACAGTTGAATCCTACATACTGGCAAGGAGATCTGACAATATGTTTGTAATATATAGTTCCTCTAGGACATAAAGTAAAAAGGTGCCTCATGATGATGCAGAATATTTACAACAGGCTATGTCAGTGTGTGAATGGTTTATTTCAGATTCTATGCAGCAGAATATCTGATTTTGATATTAGTTTCAGGATTGTCAGGATGTTCATGGAAGAACTGTCTCCCATGACCTATGCTATCATGATATAGTAGTTCCTATTGAGAAAATAAGGATGATGACATTATCATATAAAAATAGTGTTGGAACTGTAGGTCACCTGCATATGTAGCCTGAACAGTTTAATGTGTCACAGGGTCAGCCCATTGAAAACAGTTGCTGTCAGATATTTTCTTCACAAATACTAAAGTTTCATAGCCTAAAATAGCTTTTTAATATGGCTATTGAGGCAGACATATTTAAAACCATACTTAAATCTTTTGAACAGATAGTCATGATTGACACAGGTGTCAACATTATTGGGGGTAAACATATGAAGTTTCGGTTTCACTAGACCATAGAAGAACAACAGATGAGAGTGGATAGTGGACAAATTAACCATGAGACATAGCTCACTTGACTTTCACTCAGGAGAGCTGAGCAGTAGCTCCGCAGGAGAATTGCTTTCATAATGTATTTGCCCATGTAATGGTCCATTACAGTTTTAATATATTCTTTATTGCAATGAAGTGAATACTATTTTACTCCAGTTTGTGGCAGATGTAGTGCGTTCACTCCTAGCTTAATCTCCATCAGTAGTAGAAACTCTTCATGGACTTGATGTTGAATGTTCCACTGTGAATGTGACTGTAACAGGTGTGATATTTGGACTGTACAACATTGGGTGTCATTGTAATTGATCAGGAGTGTGAGTCAGTAATATACAGTGTATTACAATGATAATGCAGTCAATACAATTTTTAACATTTGTTTCAATGTCATATGCCTCCAGCATCAGTTAGAATCCATTCGTCATGTTGGCAGGATGTACCAATCATTAAACCGAGTGTAATCAATTCCTATATTTGTCACAGGAATGTAATGGACCTTTATACTGTCAGTTTAATGAACATTGATTTGCTCAAGTACTCCTTGCTCCCATAACATTTGCTTAAATTGTCATAAAAGTTGACAGAAACAGAGGAAGATGTTGCCAAGTTGTATGGATAACACTCTCCTCAATGAGTGATCAGCACAAGGACCAACAAACAGCCCGTAGAGCATACATCCTGATGAAGTGGTTGGAGGCTCACTTGTTTCAGAAACTAAAAGCATTTTTTCCAAATGTAGAACAGTTTAACCATAATCTTCTCAAAGAATGAAAACATTACATACCAGAATACAATTTAAATATGTTGGTAGAAATGCATTGTGAGTTCGGTAGCAACATCTTTAAGCCTGTTGTCTTGAAGTTCAACATGTATGTATAAGTATTTTGTAACATTAATGTTATATAAAATCTGCATTACACATCAAGAAATGTGAAAAAAATTCATGTACACTTCCATAATACTTCTCCCACCTTCTGTAAATGTGTTTCAAATCTCAGCCCTAAATATGAAATCATAGCCTAGAATTTGGAAGGGTATTAAAATTGTTTCAGTCAAAAGACTTTACTATATCCAGTTTCTCGGACCTTTTGTTGTTTGTTCATCTTAATGAAATAAATGAATGCTCATTTTTGCCTGGCATGCTCTCTGTCAATAGTGTCTTGATGGTGTGTTAACTCGGCTTTATATGCTTTAGAGCCATGCCATAAAGAATTTGCTTCATTATCTTGAGGGGGGCACAGGTGGCAAAGTTGTCAAAGGTGCTGCTATTTGCTATACAGAGTCGCATCCCTTGGGTGCACCAGAAACCAGTGATCATTGGTTTGAATCCTGGGTTCACCATAGTTATGTTTTGTCCACACCATGCTCATGGGTTACTCCACAGTGGTAAACCTCTGGGTCCCGATCAACAAAGCATTATTAACATTATGACCTATCTCTATACTATATCATTGGCTTAAGAACAACATAATGCTACAACCATTTTGTGAATAGGTTCCCTGAAGAATACATTACCTCGGGCTTCCATCCCTCATTGAGTTGAGATACTTTGTTATAACTGAATTACTGTTCAATACAGCTTTTAACCAATCCACTCACCCACTCACTTGTTGTATTGTTCAAAACAACTGTCAAAATGTTTCCAAGATAAAAAAAAATGATTTGTTTAGGACAATTGATGAACATGTCAGAAAACAGTACCTAAAATGTCACAGTAAACTAACATCAGTTAAGCCAGAATAAAGGGTTTCAGATGAGAAAAGAATGAAAGTAAGGTGATTTATCATTTCCGCAAAAATCGGTATCAAGATTGACAGAAATAAGATTCTGCGCATGGGCCAGATGGACCCTCAGCTTTAATTATAAAGCATTTGTGAGTGGAACTATCACTCATCTGACAAAAGGCCCTGGGCAATTAGTTATGCATGTCTACATACTACATAGTCAGAATGTCTGGTTTAAGAAAGGACTTTCATATGTCACTTCACACTGCTCAGATGTCAATAAAAAAAGTTACTAGTTCACAAGGCTTTTGCAATTGCCTGTCAAGATGATTCAAGATTTCATTTTATGAATTATTCACCTCATTTCACTTTCAGATTTCAGGAAAATTAAAATTAACAAAAAATATTCTCACAATTCTGCAAACGAATGTGTTGTTAATCATCATAATGCTGAATTATCAGACAGCCTTCTACTTTACTGATTAAATTAATCTAGACATTAAAGCAGCTTCAATTTGCTCAATTTCTACTTTTGAATTTATCTTCCCTTTAAAGATATGATTCACTGACCAGCTCATACACCATAGATCTAGTCACACAATACCATTGCTGTAAGACAACATAACACCTTATCTCTACCCAGAGCTGCCTAAATTGTTCCTATGGATTCATTAGAAAATAACTATACAGCACAGACAATTTGCTTTTTGATAAATATACAATTATTATGAACCCAACAGTTATACGTGAGTGAGCATGGTTTCTTGTTGTTGTAATCATATCACAGCAGAGGTATAGAAGTGGGACCCATGAAGATCTGGGTTTGAATTGATCTTCAGTAACCCATGCTTGTTGTAAGAGGCGACTCACGGGATCAGGTGGTCAGACTCGCTGACTTGGTTGACACATGTCATCAGTTCCCAATTGCGTAGAATGATGCTCATGCTGTTGATCACTGGCTTGTCCATCCAAACTCGATTATTTACAGTCCACTGCCATGTATCTGGAATATTGCCGAGTGTGGCATAAAACTAAACTCTCTCACTCACATAGAAGTGGATCCAAAGCATTAAACTCATGCCTTAGTGTGATGAGTGAAAGCTTAAAACACTATAGTCCGTTTGTCTCAAAAGTGGACCGATGAATTGCATCGAAAACTAATAAACATAAAATACTCAATGAAACGCTGATCATACCATCATACATCATACCAACTCTGTGAGGTTTTTGCAGAATTTTTGTCCTAAAAATAAAAAAGTTGTTTAACTATCTATCATTAAAATATTGACACAGTTCACTATTTGTTACGAGGGAGGAGTGCAGAGAAAGGGACAGCCAGGTATCATTTCTACAAAGCATCATGAATTATATTTGGTTTTGGCAATATGGTTTCTAAAAGGTGGTTTGTAATAGTGCACTTCTGATTAGGCTTCCTGAAAACCACCATGACATTGGTATCAGTTTCTTTCATAATACCTTTCTGTGTTTCTTCACCAAAAGAAATGGACATGCGAGATATCATTCTGAAGAACATGCAAGTGAGTTCAATCACTTTCAGCACTATCACTATCAGAAAAAAGTACCATGAAATAATGATCATGTATTTATTGTATCTCAAGATGTTGGGTATTATGATATCTGTTCTTTCATTTCTCATTCAACTCCTGTTATAGCTCTTATGATAAGTTAGTGCAGAAAATGGACTGGAGGCAAAGAAATATTCATATTCGTATTGCATGGCCGTCGTGGACCAACCAAGAGCACATATTTGTCCACTATCATCATCCCAACTTAACACTTACAAAGAAGACAAGGTTGAAAGTTCTGCAATACAAGAGGATAAGTTTGTTCAATATAAAGCTGGGCTGAACAAATTCACTTTCACGTAAATAATAGATCACAGTAAGTGCAAGGGAGTGTTTTCCATTCTAAAATCTCAACACATGATATTACTTAAAATTGTTCCAGCTTTTGAAGTAGGTATACCAGTTGTTGGTTGATGTCAGTAGCCAAGCGAATGAAGGTAGATAAGGCCATATGTCTTTAGTTTAAACTGTTTGAAAATACTGACAATGTTACACTTGATATTAAAAAAAATAATTTATGCCATATGTTGCCAAAGATTTTATGGTGATTTTCATGAAGTTTGGCTGTTAATCGGCAGCTGCTGCTTACATGAAGTGTTTATCTGATGATGTACTGAAAAAAAATAGCCCGCAAATACCAGTAGGTATGCTAACTCTGATGCCTCATAAAATACACTGACCCATTAACCAGTTCCTCTATTCCAATGTGATCCAAGTTATGGCATTTCACCTCCTCACTATGGTAATTCATTCTTACATGTTAACTTTCTGATCTGATTGTATATTTAACCTAATGCGTCATAAAGGTAAATCAGTTATGTATTGTCCTTATTTAGAATAATAACACAACCTATGATTACAAACTTTTTATCGGGTTCAGGGCAGTGGGGTAGCCTAGTGGTTAAAGCGTTCGCTCACAACACTGAAGACCCGGGTTCGATTCCCCACATGGGTACAATGTGTGAAGCCCATTTCTGGTGTCCCCCTGCCGTGATATTGCTGGAATATTGCTAAAAGTGGCATGAAACTAAACTCACACACTCTTTAAAAGATTCATGAATACTTCTTGTGTCTTGATAGTTCCCTATATGACTGTAAAGGTTTTGATCATGATATTTGATGATTTATTGAGATGTGAAATGCCATTCAGATGACCTTTAAAAATTTCACTGCTTCTGAATTTCTTAATGATTGTCTGTTAATGATTAACTACTATATATGGCTGAATTATTGAAAATGCTGTTGAATGGTATTTAAGAAAAAGGGGATGTTGACCATTTTATGGGCTCTGATTAGAATGTAAATTCTTGAAAATATTTGATGAGCAAGTTGAAAAACAACATCACAATTAGATTTGAACATTACTGTACTGGATTTGTATAAGCATGTACTGACCAGCTCATACGCCATAGATCTAGTCACACAATACCATTGCTGTCAGTTGGATGATAGGCAATTCCTACAAGTCCAGTACATCCAGCTGTGCACCTTTGATCAACCAATACACATTTGGTCCAGTCATATTTCATCTTTGCTTCTAATTCTAACACACTATATATTAAAAACTTGCTAAAGCATAATGAAGACTATTCACTCTTTGTCACAATATCTGTATTGCCTGATCAGTTGAAAATATAATAATATTTTACAGTTTTTAACCTTTTCCCAACTCCTGGTATCAGTCAAATGTTTTGGTGAATTATATCACATTGCTATGATTTTATTTCATTATTATTCACAGGGCTTCTTCTAGTAGGGATTGCTAATGATGATGGAAATGGTTTTCTTGTATTTATGTGGTAGCAACTTTATGGATGACAACTTATTTTTTAATGCTTAGAGCAACATTTCAGTGTAGATTCTTATACTTTTTGCTTGATAATGGTGTAAGAATCTAGTGTAGCTTGATAACAGTGTAAAAATCTACATAGAAACATTGCTCTATGCAATAAACAAGAAGTTTTCTTCCATAAAGTTGTATGCTTCATTATAGACTCACCAACTTCTAGAATGCCGATCAAACAATTAGTATCAGTTTCAGTTTGATTAGTAAATTACTAATTAACTGAAACTCAGCCTGCAACTTAACATTGCCAATTATTTTTCTTGTAGCTACAAGCAATGGAAACCATGGGACACTTTGGGATAATTCCCCTTATGAGGTTTCACCTGAGGGAGATTTTCCAGGTAGTGACTTCTACTTGACCCCTTATACCCTACAATAAGCAACCCTATATCATTCTCAAGATCATTACCATATTGGACATGTGTATGGCCGCCAAATGCCAATTATTGCTAATCCTATTGTTACATGTTGGGAATTAACATTAGGAGATTTTATGGTCAATGGTTCATTGACATGTACTTAAAGACCGAATAATGTTCACGACAGTTAACGTTGTTGTGCAATGGGTCAGTCAAATGGCAGATGTAGACTGTAATTATTAGCATAGTTAATACTAATGAGGAAATGGTTGTGAGTAATGCACTGCAATGGCCGTTAGTGACAGCTGTCATGGGAGTATGTCGATAACCATTGTGAAATCTAATTCAGCTTTGCAGTTTTGACCTGTCCTTCAAAATAATTTTAGAATCCATACTTTGTGGGAATGAATGCAGTTTGTTCATAAAAATAGTGCTGTTGATACTGAATTAAAGATTTCCTATGAAACAGTTTCATGATTAACCTTGCATCAAAAGGTGCTGTGTACAAGTGTTTGTCAAGCTGTTTTAACTAGGTGTGTGATTAACATATCGATTCACATCAACACCCTCTTGAAAGTTGTGTAATTGTTTTTAAGTAGCCTTTTTCTAAATTTAAAATATACTCAGTAACAATACTAACCTTGTCTCGACATATCCTGTGATTTTGTAATACAAGTGTTGTGTCACCAGTTGAATTTTGCATGTTCTCGTCTGGTATTTCTGGAACAGACTGTCTACAAGTCCCTGGAACTAACATTTCCTTTGAAGTGAAGTGAGGTGAACAGGGTTTTATATTGCATTGATGATAGTTGCACATGTTTAGTGACGTGCATGCATGTGTGTGGGGGGCTGCTTGTAGGAATCCAAACTGCTGAGGGGCAGTTGCGTAGCCTAGTGATTAAAGCATTCGCTCAAAGACCCGGGTTCAATTCCCCACTTGGGTAGAATGTGTGAAGCCCATTTCTGATGTCCCCTGCTGGGATATTTCTGGAATACTGCTAAAACTAAGCTCACTCACTAACTCATTCTCCCAAACCACTGAGATACCCCCCTGACAGTTTAGCACTAAGACCAGTATGCTGACTCTTGAGCCAACCAGTCCTTATCTTATCCCCTTATTGTACACCTCCATGGTGTAGTGGTTAGAGTGTCCACCCGGAGAGCGGAAGGTTGCAGGTTCGATCCCGACTGTGTCATACCAAAAGATGTTAAAATATGGTACTTGTTGGTCCCTGCCTGGCACTCGGCATTAATGGGTACATCGAGGACTGATCGGCTCGGAGTCAGTATAATGTGTCTGAGTGGGGTATTCATGCTTCACTGCGGCATGGAATCTCAGTGGACTAGCACTATAAAACCAGCTTCAGTCTGGGCTAGTACAAGCAGCCACACATACACATACACACGCATGCACGTCGTCATATTAGCGAAATATTCTCAAGCACGACGTTAAACCCAATTCTCACCTCACCTCACCTTATTGTAGACACCAGGAAGGGGAACATAAAGTGCCATCCTTTGTCTTTTGTTTAGGCAAGGCTGGTTCTCAAGCACCAGGCCTCTGCTGTAGGAGCAGATGCTGTATCCACTACACCACTGAGGCTGTTCATGTCCTTTCATTATCCTTTATAGCATTCTTAGTTCTGGGAATAAGGAATGTATTCTGAAGAGTGTTCTGAGCTGTTTGGTCATAATGGCTGGGGTGTGGATTTGGAAATTTGAAGTTAAGTATTGATAGATACTTTGTACATGATAAAGAATGCACCAATGACATGGTTGTATAGACAATCAATGAATTATTATCTCAAGAATGAAAATCTGCCACTTTCACTCAAAGCACGATGTCATGCTTCCAGTAGGACATGCCTACCATCTTTGTGAACACCTGGTGTCACAACCGATTTCAGTGATCCATTCTCATGTTTTATCAGCGTTGATTTTCTTTTTGAGAATCGGTTTTGAGGGATGTTCAAGATTCGTTGTCTGCTGTTGATATTTAAATTTAAAACTTAATACTCTGTATGTATGTGTCTAATAGTGTACTCATGTAACGACCCTGTGAGAAAATGTCATGAGTAATTCACACTTGTTGTAAGAGCAGAATGGGGAGTACTTCATGCTTCTCATCACAGGCCACTATGACAAAGCTTATATAATGCTGAATAAGGCATTAAATAAATAGAGTCAACCATTCACACAAAAATTGTGTTGCCAAGAATGTTTACTTTGTGGTATAAATGAAAGGCTTTTGTGATTTTTTGTACAAAGGGATTTTGCTAAAGTTATTGTTGCCAAAAGTAGAATGTTTTTGTAACTTCATCATACATCCACACATAACAGGTTTCTTGCAATTTGACTACTCCAGGATTGATTTACAGAACTTTTTAAACTTCCAGACCTGTTTAATTTTGTATCATACACTAAGGATGGCATTACAACTATACATGTCAATACCAAGCTAACACGAAAATGTAATAAGAACATCAGAGAAACATTTGGTAAAGTTTTCAGGAAATGTTTTGTAGAATGAATTATTTGGCAGTAATCTTTTAATAACATTTCACAAAATATTTGAAAAAATACTTCATTGACATGAATTTGTATGATGCCCAAAACGTTTAGCAATGTTTTCTCTGAGCATATGGTTGTAACATTTGAAAAGGTTTCCACAAAATATTCCGCAAATTCTTCTGAAAACAATTTATTCATTTGAATTTCTATGGTTCCAGATACGTTTTAGCAACTTTTTCTGAGAAAATGTGGTTTTAACTTTTTGAGGAACAGAAAAGCCCAGTTAACAATTAGTTTTAGCAACTTTCTCTGTGAAAATGTGGTTTTAACTTTTTGAAGAACAGAAAAGTCCAGTTAACAATTAGTTAATGTAATATTCATTCAGAGACACAGCCAGATGCTTGATGTGTGAATTGTATCATGAATTACGTTAAATTCACAAGTTGTTGTGACCAGAGAGTGCCCCTGCATACTAACTTTTTAGGGGCAGAGTGCAGGTACAAACCTGGACTAACACTTAGTCTCTGAATATGCCTAATATTGATGGAAACAAATAATTCCCCTTAATTTGAAAGAGAGACCCAGTAGCTCCTGTACAAAATGTGGGTGAACTGGAGGTGGTATTGCATGAGGAGTGGCGGCAATTGCCTCAGGAATGTATCCGTAGGCTCACTGGTGCATTGAGGAGAAGAGTGGAGGCTGTCATCCAGGCACGTGGCAGATAGACGAAATACTCATGTCAAACACCTTGGTAGATTTCAAGGGGCCTTTACAGACAATGAGATCTGCCACTATCTCATCATGTAATGTGCCAGGACAATACTTACTCACTGAACTGCTTTTCCACAAAATCAACAGTGTTGGCATTTCTCATGTACAGAGCATACAAATTCACATATTGCCTACATTTTGTTTTTGTTTTTCTTAGTGGTGCTCCGATTAATTGAAATAATCGAAGATTGGTCACAAGCAATTGATCATGTTTTCTCGTAATCGAACACAAATAATTTTGTAACACCTGTTTGCATTAGCAATAGTTTTCACAGGGTTGTCTGTGTCATTAAATTTTCATTTCATAAGCACTATGAGGTCGTTCCAAGTCATGATTGAATTTATGTTAAAGACTCCAGGAAATCTGTTCCTAACATGTTAGTCCTCCTTTAAAGATGTCAAATTTGGAAATGCATTTTGTGCAATTTGCACCAAAAAAAAAAAAAAAACCCACAAAGAACTACGTTTTTCTTTATTTTTTGTGCATTAACAAACATTACAGGAAATTTGATCAATGACGCTAACCAATTATTTTCGATGATTTCAGTTATGAGATTTTAACCAATTCCCAACTCTAGTTTTTCTGCAGACAATTATTCAATCTTCAATCAGATAATCAGGCATTACTGCCCTTCTAGAGGAATGAAAGTTCTGACACTTTTCTGTTCACATCAGTGTTCTAGCAAATGGGGTGTGCTTAGTTAAGTTCCAAGAGTATATATTCAAGAAGCATCTAGATCAAGTTATTTTGAAGCTGAAATATAATGTGCAATAGCCTAAAGTTACTCAGGTGAAAATGTGTGTGGATTTAACATCCACTTCTAATATATCACATTGGAAAGACATTACTCTGCCTTCAGATAAGTAACAATATAAAGTAAGAAGATAAAAAGATATGTGACTCATATATCCCTGATCATACTCTGATTTAGTCACATCAGACTGGAAATGATTATTGACAAGTCTTGACCAGCCACTAAGTCAACCTTTTATAACAGACATGGATTACTAAGGACTTTTTCTAACCCGGAGTCCAAACTGGAATTGTTTTATGAAACTGGCATTGTAACTAGCCATGATCAACACCTGCATCACAGAACAGTTATAGCTACAGTACTATTTCGTCACAAGCATTAGAACCAAATTTGTTCAGTTTTCGATCAGTTTTTTTGCTCAATGTCAAAAGGTTTTGTTGAAGCAAATGACCCATTCTTGGTCCTACATTTATTTAACAGAGACTAAGTCAAATTCAATACATTTCTGTATTGTGGGAAAATTTGGTGATCAAGAAGTAAAATATTACTGTTGCAGTTAATGTCCCTTTATCATTGCGCTTCAGCCAACATTGTCTACACCTGTTTCCTTATTACAAAAGCAATTCCCAACAATATTTTCATGTAAATAATCAACAATGACTAACTCACTGACACTATATTGTGATACACTATGACTATGGGCTTGCTAGTGATACCTCATCAAAGAGGACGAGATGATTGATCACCACACTTGGCTGGATACAAATACCACTCATTTAGGATAGAAACATATCTATCTGAAAATGATGGATTAATTTGTGTGGGGAAATGAAACATACATAGTGTAAGCACCTTACTTTCAATATAACTTTTGAAAAAAAATTGAGGGAATGTTATGCAAAAGAATCCAACAACTAGTTCATCCACATTTAGTTTAATCAGAGCTGATTAACAAAAACATGTCTGTTCTTTCTTCCTGAAAATTGTGTTTAATAACCTACTTTTATGTCTTTGATCATCACAATAAGTATTCTTCCATGACTTCAGTAATATAAATACCGGATTGTGATTGGTTAATTAATGTCATTCAGAGGAATATAATCACATTATATACCTCTGATTTTCCAACACAGTATGTATTTTTAAAAATTCTTACTAACACAGTTATGGTAGAATGGAGATAGACATATTGTGTTGGAAAATCAGAGGTATGTAGCGAAATTATAATAGCTCTATATCTTTGATTTAAAACGTCACACTATGTGTTCAGTTTTAAATCAGATTTAGAGCTATTATAATTTTGTTATATACCTCTGATTTTCCAACACAGTATGTTTATCTCCTAAATAGCCTACAGCTGGTTTGACCAGAGAGTATTTAAATTATTTTGATTCGCCTTCTTTGCAGTATAACAGAAATCAATGCCACCCGTCCCAACTGAAATGAGCGAACTTTTAATACTTTCATAAAAAATAAAACTTAGTTGTAAACTTGACTTTTACGAAAGTACAATTTAGAAATAACAGAAAACAAACAGCAATAGCTGGGCCACAAAATTCTGCCTGACTGAACGCTTCAACACATACTGCTTGTATAAAGACATTAAAAGTTATGATGTTAACACTCTTGGGAGTCCTTCACAACAATATACATAATGTTCTCTGTTGCCTAATTAAACTGAACCTAAGACAGAGATGCTGGCAGTACAAAGTTTCTAAGCCCCCTAGCGGAGTAACATGTTACGTTAATCATGTGAATATCAAAATGTACATAAACATAGCAACCAAGACTGCTTTTGTAAAATGAACTTTCCACATCCGAGTTCAGATTGATGATCCATTTGCTTCACAATGACTTCGTTTGTTGGGTTCAGATAGTCTCTAAGGTAATAATTAATAGTTTAAATGATAATTTCTATAAAAAATATAAATAACAGACTGGGGCCCTGTCCGCTTATCTAGACTTGCCCCTTTAAAGGATGGAATTACTATACATCCATGGGCTTACCCTTCAGTACAGTCTTAGAGCAAGGCAAGCCTTCAGAATACTCTCTGGGGCGGTGGGGTAGCCTAATGGATAAGATGTTGGCTCGTCACGCTGAAGACCCGGGTTTGATTCCCCACATGGACACAGTTTGTGAAGCCCATTTCTGGTGTACCCCGCCATGATATTGCTGGAATATTGCTAAAAGCGACGTAAAACTAAACTCACTGACTCACTCAGAATACTCTGAACAAAGATGGTGGATGGCATGATAGTTTAACATCATTCCTGCAGTAACAGGGAATTATGTCGCAGCATTTTAAAAGTGTTTTTGAAGAGTGTAAGTGTGTTATGGCAGTGAGTTGTGCTTTAGATATCAAGTGAAAACAAGACATTAACAGTTGTATATGTTCCCGGCCTGAGCATTTTAGCAATATTTGTAATATACTTTAATGATATGCCATGTTTCAGAAAAACAATTACATGTGCGAATATATGCCTGTGTGTGCATCCTGACAATAAATATTAACTTTGCAGCAGTCTCTCTCTCACCCACACAAATATGTTTGTAATTGTGTTTGTGACACCAGATCTAAATCTACGACTGTGTGAAGCAAACTTGATGATATCACACCACCGTCAATATAACAAAAATGTTGTGTGATGTCTGATGCATAACGTTTTCACAACAACAGTTTGGAACATTACTATAACGTTGTAAATATGTTGTGTTAGGATGTTACCTATCCACAAACTTACCACATCCATTTAAAAACGTTGAGCGTCAGTTGGGTAACCTTTTTAGAAAACATTCTTGCTGACACTAATGCCATTTGTGAGATGCAGTTATACTGCTGGTTATTGGTATGGGTTGGCGCATGTGTCCACCATGTTTCCCAAACATGATGACATTGCATTAAATATGTTCTTGCATAACATTTGAGCACTGTTTTCAAAACATTGAAATAACATGTTGTCAAATAGTTTTGCCCATGTTGTATATGTTCTTGAATAACATTTTAAAAAATTTCAATAACATTTTGTAAATGCTATGTAAATGTTGTGATGAAAATATTTTTGAAAAAAATGCAATATAACCTTTGGAAAAGTTTCGAAAATGTCATGTCTTACTTGGGTAAACATTAAATATGTAAATATTAGATATGTTAAGACAAAATTGTCATAATTCATAGGAAAATAATTGCCGAATCATAAATATACATTTCACAAGCAGATGGTACACAGAACATAAAATTGAAGACTGAAAGTTACATGAAGTAATGATCACTTGCATCCCTTGTAACTGATAAGCCAAATACCAGAAACACAGGTAATATGATACCATTATAGTCATAATCCAGGACAACTGTTCAATATATATTTATGAAACGTTTTATTCACATCAGGCACGCACTGATCGTGTCAGCCATTCAGGTACAAGGTATTTTTTTGTTTTCTTGATTTCATGACAATAAGTTGGTCAGGGTGGTTCGGTACAGTCGTGTAACCCATCAAGTGTTCACTGCTGCTCTCTGGAATTGTATGTGCTCATCAGGCAAATGCTTAACTGGTGGGGTTTGCTATTCAGTTGTTTAGATTTAGCGTTTCTTGTTTAACAAGATGGATTGTGTTCAAACTTATGCCCTTGAACCATACATCTGTCAATCAAACATCCAGCCAAACCTGTAGCTACACACATTTCTTGTTTGGAAGAGGAATAATATATAATCCTAGTACTGATAGTACTGCCATGTGTTAACATATATTTAGCATGGTCCTAACATGATTGTCGTAGCTGCCATAGTTTAACACAGACTTACTACCCCAGTAGCGCTGAGATTCTTGATTTCTGGGAATTGGATTTCCTTGTGTGAAGTAGCTTAAGTTATAATGTGTCACAGTCGTTCCCTAATTGACAGTATTTTGCCTTCCAGTGATCACATTCAACAAATTTGAAAGATCTGAATGAAGCAAGTCTAGAGTTTGTGTCAGGTTCAGGGTGTGTTATCATCTGTGAGTGCTCATTTCAAGGTGCAGGTTTGAGAGGAAACATCAATCTGATTTGGCTGGATAGACTAACATTTTCCCTATCCCACAGGTGCTCCTTGTCTATTTAGATGGAGAAATTGGTCTCTATCAAAGTTATATTTTCAGAGATTAAATGTTAATCTACTTCTGGAATATGCCCACCTAGGTGTACACAGTATATGTTTCTTGATTTTATTTCATCCAAAGTGATTGGAGTGAAGTAAAATTTTGTCACATTGAGTCACCTTCATGAAGTTGGCTTCAATTGCCTATTGGGTGGTGGGGTAGCCTAGTGGTTAAAATGTTCATTTGTCACACCAAGGACCCGGGTTCGATTCCCCACATGGGTACATTGTGTGAAGCCATTTCTGGTGTCCCCTGCTGTGATATTGCTGGAATATTGCTAAGAACGACGTAAAACCAAACTCGCTTATTCAATTGCCTATTACATCTGTAATATGGTTTCCAAACGGGTAAACGATTGGTAAACTATGTGCAATGTAGAAGTCCACTGTTAATGTGGGTGATTTGTGGTCAGTGTGTAATTATCATATACACTCGGGAATTGCTTCCAGCACACAGAAGGAAAGCCTGCAGCCATTGTTGCATTATGTGACACATTGTCAATAATTCATCACCTTGATGGTATGGATGGGTGTGCCAATACAGATTATGGACGAAGCATGAGATCCGATTAGAGGGGTGCTCCCAGTGACTGCGAGTTGTTACATGGCGTCATCAGGGCATACATGGGTAAAGACTGGTTACTTAATTGCTTCCACTGAACTGAAAGTCGGACAATTAAATGATACATCGGAAATTGCTTCATCATTGTTCCAATTGGAATTACATAGCCTAATATTGAACGTTTGAGCACTTGGACATGTTTTGTGTTCATTTGTCAGCCCAACCTGCATCTATTGTCTGATGGTTATTTGGCGTTGGATTGAGATTAATTCCCCATATGATTTGGCATGAATGATTTGTTCAAGCCATGGTAGAATACTAGTGTATTAGTTGGTAATGTCATCAGTGTTGATGTGATTTCTGCAAATGTTGAGATCCCTTTATATTGGGAACTAAGTACAATGGAGAGACAAAGGGTTTTATTGTCTGGTGACATTGTGACACTAGCCATCAACACACAGGATATTATTAACACTCTCATGAGATGGAATCTTGTCAAATTTTTATGACTGTCGAATAATCATTTGATGATATTGAGCAGATGAGTATCATTTCTAATCGATACATCACATGTACAGGTTAGAACCAAATTAAAGCTGTAGGGTAAATACATCAGTATGTTAGAATATCTTCAATACTATTATTGGCATTTGTTGAATATATTACTGATTTGCAGATAGTTTATTTGTGGATTGCATCTTCATTATTCTTTCATTAAATACTTTCAGTAAAGATGCTTGCAAGAGTACTAGCATCTGTACCTGAATGCCATGTTGAAAGAACATAAAGATGAAATCCATAAAAGTCAACTCTGTCTTCATTGTTGTTACAGCTTCTAAAATACCACTTAAAGATATTGTGGTATTGATCAGCACATGGAAACATTTGACTAAATGGATGAGGAAGAGTCAGTTCATTTTGGAATATGGAAGATTGAAACTTTATGCGCTCGTAGGTGCTAAAGCACTCTTGAACTCATTAACAGAACACAGATAATGTACCATTAATGCATATGATTCCCTTGTACATGACTCCCTTGTCTCTCTCTCTCTCTCTCTCTCTCTCTCTCTCTCTCTCTCTCTCTCTCTCTCTCTCTCTCTCTCTCTCTCTCTCTCTCTCTCTCTCTCTCTCTCTCTCTCTCTCTCTCTCTCTCTCTCTCTCTCTTTCCCATGAAGATCTGGATTAGAATTGGTCTTCAACAACCCATGCTTGTCGTAAGAAGCGACTAGTAGAATCGGGTGGTCAGGCTCACTGACTTGGATGCTCATGCTGTTGAACACTAGATTGTCTGGTGAAGATTGTTATTTACAGACCGCCACCATATATCTGGAATATTGCTGAGTTTGGTGTAAAACTAAACTCTCTCACTCATGAATAAGGATCTATCTATAACACTGTGGATTACCATCAACAGCTATCTGAATCGAGGACACAGAAAGAAACATATGTAATCTAGTAATAAATTTGGATAATAAAACTTACTTACTCTTAAGATGTTGCACAGAGTTCCAAGGGCCATGTCTGTTTCATTCTTTTATGTGAGGGTGGTCCATATTAACCATGAATGACCCATCTCCAAAATCCAAAATCAACCAGTGACCATTCATTTCAGGAGCCAAGCTATTGCACAATTACGATATGAAATGCCAGTAATATCATGTAATGAATAGGAAATGAGAATTCTTTTTCTAATATCAAAGAGGTAATGTATAAATGGCCCTGGGAAAAGTGTTAAATGTTCAACCTTTAGCTTATCTGACACAAATTTCCATGATGTTTCAGTGTGTATTTAATGGTTTGGTTTGTTGATTGTAATGATCGAAACAATCATTTCTCAGCCCAGAGACAGAATCACTTAACCACAGAACATATTGTCAGAATAATTGTCACATAACGTTTAGAACCTGTCCGAACATACTCTGCAGATTATTTATTTTCGAATTGTAAGTTGCATTTGAAACAGAAATACGATCAGTTTTAAAAATAATGCAATTGTACCAATACAGAGAATTTATTACTGAAGACAAGGACAAATTGAAACAAGACCAATTTCGATTTATCACAACTGTTTCATGCTTCTGAAGAGAGACAAATATATGGACCATCATTTCTTTAATCCATTTGAGCCAAATTGGTTCACCAGGGTGTTTCTCAGAGAGTGGTGATTTATATCAAGTTATGCATCTAGCAAACAAACAGAGTTGTTTTTTATGGGTTATTCAGTGGTGCAGCTATCTGTTCACCATCTTTAGGATAGCCCAGAAGGTCATACATCAGCTTAAGAGTCAGTTAATGGAGGCAGCCAAGGTATCTCCTGAATTCAGATCACCATCTTCATTGCTGCCCATCTTTATGCTTAATTAACAGCAAGATCATGGACGCTGAATACAGATTGCCTGCATCCTAACTTTAGATTCTCTGTGTTTTGTCTTCAGGTAATATCTTTCTGCATAGTTATTTCCTGCATGAATTCTTTAGTAGCAAATGAACACTTTAAAAAATACATAGTTACATGGAGGTTGAATTTCTTTGGTAGACAATGGAAAGAGAAATGGTTTTGATATCTATCATGAGACTACATTGTAACTAACTCATATCACATTCTTTGAAACTATTCTCTTTGGTTGGATTGGTATAAATTGGTTTTCTGGTTTAGAATAAATCCTAAGCGACCTATTACTGTTTTTGAAGCCACATGTGTGTATTGGTTGATTCAGGGTCATCAAATCCCACATGGATTTGATTGGTGCTTATGCTTTCAGTCACCAGTTTGCCTCATTCAGTATTCATTATTCACAGTCTACTCGACCATTTCGAACTGACACACAGTATTATCTGCCTACCCACCCACCCATTTTGTGTCATGATTCAGATGTACTGCAGTATGTTTACTTCAGTAATGATATGTTTGGATGTCAAAGATCAAAGTGCTTCAAGCATTTATCCTACAAGCAGTTTCACATTGGAACTTATGGTATCAGATTATCCTACATCTATACATGTGTAGCGACAAACTGGTGATCATAACACCAGCATTTGTAGTGATTTGGCATAGGTATATATTCCCCATGCTATATTAGACGTTACTACCCACTGTTCACTCACATGTGTGAAGGGGAAGTAGCTATACAGTTGGCATTTACACAGACAGTCAGCTATTTATAACCAGAAGGACCTTATGACCATTGACTGATCGAAATGCCCTTGCTAATACCAACACTGCCATTGAAATCAGAGCATGCGAGCAGAAAAGCATAAAGGTTTTATTAAAAGTCCTTTATAAAGGTGCACTGGTTCTGTCTAAATAGGTTCACTAAGTGGAAACACATCAGTTTGTATTTCTTTTATGACTCCTCATTCCCAATATGTCTGTATTGTTTCCATGTCAGGATCATGAGCAGTGTGACTGTATTCTGTAATCCTAAGTAGGCAATGTCTGTGGATATTTATCAATGTAACCCGGAAAGCTAAGACTCTGCTTCGCTTTACTGCATTAACCCTATGCAATTACTTCAGTAATAAAATTGTTAACATATAAGATTTATCTTGGAATTTCTCAGGTCTTTGAGATTTTCTATTCACTGACAACACTAAATCTGCATTTGAACAACAAAGATGGTACTGATATGCTATCTGAAAGAAACCAGCTTGAATCACAGGCATTATCAGGTTCTGTGGGAATGTAAATATGTTTTCTTGAATCGTTGTGCATTAAATCTGTAGAAATGATACCCATTGCGCAGCAGATAAGAACTTTGTTTTGTTTCATAGGAACAAAATGTAAAATTTGTTTCAGATTTTCAACATAACCTCAAACATAAAGATGTGAGCTGTAGAAAGAACATGGCTAATGTATTTGTCTGTACTGTGGGATGTAGACAAACTGCAAATTGAGTAGATTTGTGGAAGGCTCTGGATAAACAGAAAGTGGCAATGTATTCTACTTCTTCACAATATAAATGCACAGCTGTAGCGACATGAAAGATGGCAAATCCTCTTGGGAGGGTCCTTGTTGACATAACATTGATTATGGTGAACTTGGATGTTTCAACAGTCCTGACCAACAGTGACACACATACCGATAAGGTTACTTTCCTTGGTACTTGGCACTATACACAGGTATTTGTGCTACATTGGTATACATGAAGTCTGTTTACTTTTCATCTTTGATACCTTTGTAGTACATTCCTCTATATTCAAGGAGCAAGTTCTTCTGCTATTGTTTGATGGAGAGAGAGATATCTGAGTACAAATTGCTGAGATTACAGTATTTGTTTTGTTGATTACAAGATAACACTGCAGATTACACACTAAATGATGCATTGTTGCTTCTATCATGACTTATTAAATGTTCGTATTTTGGTGCAGCTTCAGCTTAGGCAATGAACACTGGTATTGGAATTGTTTATCTTAAAATATGTACGCAGTATACTGATCTAAGTTTGTCCTTAATATTGGTTTTCATTTATACCATTTTCTCTAACCTAAAAATAACATGACATTTGTGATCCAACAAAGACCTTTAATTATTCTAGCACCATACTATGATTTTGAGGAAGTCTGGAGCAGAATGAAAGAGAAGTATAATTTCTTTTCTTCATGGATTTTAAAGTTTTTTGTAATCTATATCTGTATTAAAAGCAATTAATGCAAAGGTACATACTTTCAGTTTTAGTTGGTTTAGGTCCTCAACCATCTCTGAAAGGATCTGTTTGGAAGTACCAGTGTATAGTCAATGATCGAAGATCATTGTTTTTGTGTTTCACAACTGAATGGTCTTTTGTTACTAATTAGTAGACAGTGTTCCTTTAATAGCCTATTTGCTTTTGGAAAACTTAAAAATGCATCTTCACTGACAAGAAATGATGTTTTTTTCCACTAGTAACTTTTTGTTTCAAATTGTAATGGGAGCCAAAGTGTTTGACAGTGACAGTAATTTTACAAGGAGAGTATATTTTCTACATACAAAGACCCTAACAATAATGCTATGTTTGGATAACAACAGTCTTAAGATTATGTTGGATAGTTAGACATTCTATTTTCTTTTCTATACAATTCATAGTATGTGGAAGTATGCTGTTTGACAATGGGAAACATCAGTCTGTGCATATGTTAACAGAAACCATAGACATAAGAACACTACTGATACATTTTTTACAGAAAATGTCAGTTCTCATAAGAGATACTACAATATGTAACATTCAAACAGTGTATTGTGGTGGTATACTGGGAATGCTCTGCAGTACAACTGAAAACTGATACTCTATAGAGCATGACCCAAATAGGGTTGCAGAGTACTAGTATCTATAACATTGTCTATCCGTGAAGATCCAGGGTAGAATAGGTCTTCAGCAACCCATGCTTGCCATAAAAGGAGACTATGCTTGTCGTAAGAGGCGACTAACGGGATCGGGTGGTCAGTTTCGCTGACTTGGTTGACACATGTCATCGGTTCCCAATTGCGCAGATCGATGCTCATGCTGTTGATCACTGGATTGTCTGGTCCAGACTTGATTATTTACAGACCGCTGCCATATAGCTGGGATATTGCTGATCGCGGCGTAAAACTACACTCACTCACTATAAAATTGTCAAGAACAAGGTGTTTGTTAGCCAGAGCAATTTTTCATGACCATCAACTTGACAAAAAAGATATTTGATACACAGAAGTAATTTCTCAGACTTCTAGCTAGTGAAGCAAACCTCATGAACTTCGCAAGGTTGGACCTTTCATGCTCCAATTTGATGTAAGATACTATGATAGGGCAATGAAAGGTCTTGTGAGCTGACACTTTGACAGGGAGATAATTGTGACTTTCAATACTTGACATTCTCTGCTACTGGAAACCAACAAACCTAATCAAATGTCAGCACCAACAGACACTTCATGAGCAGTCTTATTAAATGCATCAAGTATCAATAATGACTGACTTTTCTTATACCAGGCGAAATTATATGTAGCTGTACTTAATTATTGGAAATTTATAGTTTGTGTTATTACATTCCTATACTTCTGTTAAGGGTTATTGGTGGCCTTCATATGTTAGAGTTGATTGTGGTTGAATGTGAGTTAAAATCTGTCATTTCTGATAAATTGCAGTTTAGAAAGACAATAACTTAAGCAATTTGAGACGATGAAATATACATGAGAGGATGGAATCTGAACCTACCTTTGTGGTGTTTATTACTTTGAGGGATTTACTTCACTGATATTGTCAGTTTAAATGAATTTCTTTTGCTTCATGATTAGTAATATTTGAAATCAGTTACAATGTGAAACATATCTGATGAGGCTATTCCTTCAGAAGATATGATAATTTACTATAATGAAATTGATGTATAGTATGTTCACAAAATCAATAATGTTCAAAGTTTTGCACTCAGGATATTTTCAACTTGCCACCTGTGTATATAAATGAAAAGCATTATTTGAAATCTACACCATGAGAGATTCCTTTCTTCAGATGGTATTGAAAGTGATACATGCTTTGATTTTTGAACCAACATGAAATTCAATAGGTGACCTCAAGAAGTTTGGTGAAGACACTGTGATGGTTTACACTCTCAACATGTACTGGCCATTCTAAGCTAATGACCACTCTGACAAGTGTCAAGAGGGTCACCAAACAGAGTGAAAGTATGTTCCAGTACAAAACATTGTAGAAATCCAGCTTTCTTCATTGTACTAGCTTTTGTCAAGTTAATATTTGAGTTTCTTGAAAGGATTGTTGACCTTTGCCCATGGGTTATGATCCTGATAACCTCTGTATCAGAGCTGACTTTGGTTTCTGATTAGCCATTTGTGAAGCAGTAAAGTATTTCTGTTGATAATAACACAGGATATTAAAAGCTTATTGAGCATTTAAGAAGCTCCTTGTTAGGTTAATTACTATTTGTTATATACAAAGGAGTGACATGTTTGAGGACAGGAATATTGTCTCGGGTGTATATATGCTATGTTGACACCCATGAATATCGTTTGATGCACTTGTTAACCATTCTACAAAGTACTATTTATCTTTTGTTCCTTGTTCTTCTCGTGAACATTTTTGTGTTCAAATTGCTCATTCCAAGGTTTCCTGGATGGGATATATTTTCTGTGTTTTCTGTTGGTTGTTGTCTTATGATGGAACCAGCAATGCAATATGAGAAGCTGTTTAATGACAGTTGTTTGCTCCTTCAGATCTCAGTTCACCATAAGGGGTAACCCAGTAGTTAAAGTGGTGGCTCATCAAGACAAAGATCCAGGTTTGATTACCCACAAGGGGACAATGAGTGAAGTCCATTGCTGATGTCTGTGATAGGGCTGCTATTTTGCTAAAAGTGTCATAAAAACACAACCCACTTAGCTTAATAGGACAGAAGGTAGAAGTGTGCTAATGTTATAGCCTGTTAATCTGCCATCCATCAGAGAACTTTAAGGGTCGTCTCTGCAAAAGCGGAAGAGCCAGCACTGAATTCCTGAGGAGGATGTCCAACAGTATACTATCACGTTAATTATAATTCATGGAATACAGGGAAAATTAGGCATGTTGAATGGATTCTGTTTGTCCTTGATGTTTGATTTCAAGAGCATAAGTGAAACACCTTTCCTTCACATGAAACATTTATCAGTTTAGTGCTTTTGGCATAAGCTATTGAGGATTGAGGACAAAAACATGCTCACGACAATTTAACTTTACATAAAGATAGTCCATAAACTATTACCATAAACCATATGTCTTTTTAAAACTTTTTATGCTACATTTTCTTGAGTATAGATTTGAATGAAGCAAAATTGGCTCCCACACTCTTTCAGTATATATTTTTTTGGCGAAAAGAATTCTTTCTAGTATTATGCTCAATAAATAACTCAGTTTCTTTCTGTAAATACATGCAAATAAGCAAGTGATAACCGACCAAGAATTGTGATTTCAGATAAAACATCGTTTTTTATGTACTGGTTTATATGAAGAGATTAAGATTACTACGTTACAGTTTCTTGTAAACTAAACTAAATAGCCTGCATTTGAACACACATGTTCTCCCTAGCTTTGGTTGATTAGGGTAAAAAGTACCCAGTAAAATAACTTCAAAGATTTAGGCAAGTGGAGTTGAATGCTGTTATGTCATGGCCTGTTTGTCCATCCTTGTGTGCAAATATCATCTCCTCAGAAACCACTTGGCCAATGAAGCTGTAACTTCTAATGTTTGTTCTGACCACTGGTGACACCAGGTTCTCTGAAGAGGTTTGAAACTCTGATTTCAGTATGACCTCTAATATTGAAAAGAATATTTATGCCAATTACTCGCTTTTGCAAGATGTAATGAATTTTCTACTTGTGTAATGAGACTGAACATGCATGTTTCGTTTTGTTTAGACAGCAACTGAAATTTTGACATTTATTTGCACTTTTGCCATGCCCTTTATTCTCTCAAAGTATGCTGTAGACTGTGTAAATGTTCAGTAATTGCCAGAGTATTCAGTTGAAACTTCAATTTCTTGTTCAAACCAGTGATGACATCAGAATTTGCTAAACAGGTTCAAACTCATCCAAAATATACAAGCTATTTATTGCCATTACTCGTTCATTTTTATTCAAATAATAACTCATAAGTATACAAAAATCATATGTGTAGTTAGTTGTTAGGCTCAAGGCATATGTTCTGTATTTTCTTGTCATATTGCAAATTTTGCACATTGAACTATGCTGGTAAACTCTTTCAAAATGCATTTCCTTGTATTGTAAACATCATCTCCAAAGATACCACATTAGTGGTGAAGCTGTAACTTCACTTGCTTGTTCACATCAATGATTTCTGATTAGACCATAAAGTTTCAATCTGATACAGTATGGCCCACATTACAGCTTTATTGAAAAACCTATTTATGGTCCCTGCAGAGCCATGTTGCCTCAGAATGTACTGAAATCTCTAGGTTCTCCCAAAATGCATTTTAGGGTCGTAAATTGCAAGGCAAAGGAAGCTGGACTCTGACATTTGTATTTGACTTTTTCATGATTGTTTCATAGTTTCTTTAAATCATAAACATTTTGCTATATTATTGTATGTATCAACGGGGGAAAATACAGAATTAAAAAAAATATTTCTCTGTTGGAAATATTTAAGGTACTGAGTTCAAACTTTATTGTGTAAAGTAAATTTGTTTGTTGTGACAATCAAAGAAAATCAGTGTTGACACCATGAAATAGAAAGGCTAAACATGTCTTGCATTACTGGTTGCACCTGCCAATCAAGATTTGCGTGGGAAAGTAAGTGCATGTTTTGTCAATTGGTGCCTCACAGTAATAGCCTGGCAACGTGATGGTGGCCTGTAAGTAACTGGAGTCTTGCACAGACAATTAAGTGATGAAATGAATTGTTCATCAGACATTTTTGATATCCTAAAAATGTGTACTGAACAAAATTGAATCATTCAGCTCATTTTACCAAAACAATACATCTTGTGAATGAGGAATAAAAAACATACTGAAAATGAGATGCTTCAGTCTCTGTTGTAAATGATCCTCTTTTTTGAAATCATAATATTATTGCTGATTCCATTCACACTTTACTTCTTTTTTTTGCACTGATAAAACAAATCAACTCATTGGCTAAGCTTGCAGTTTCATATTTTGAATCTGGTTCATGTTGCTTTTGTAAATGGGTAATTTCAACATAGCTTGTGAGAATGATGCAAAATTCTCTTTTTGTCATTAGCGGAACAGAAAAAGTAGTTTGATAAGACTTCCAGTAATTATCACAGCTTTCAATTTCAATGTTTTGCAGTTTGATGTAACTAGAATAACAAGTATACAAGCCTTCCTAAAACTGAATTCTCACACCATGAATGCAAATATTTGAAATAATAAGCTGGGTATGAAATGCTGCCTACTATATTGATTTTTGTTCAGCTGTGTTGGAAATAAATTGCACACAGTGTAATATGAACGACCATTTGTGTAATATTGATATTGTTTATCAAATGATTAAGATTTCTATAAACATGATGAATTATAATAAATTAAGTAAAGAATAAGCAAACCTGCAGTAGGTGAATAGTTTATGTAAGTGGAATGAAGGATGTGTATTCTTGCAGTGTCTGAAATAACTAAGGTGTATATTCATATACAATTCTGGAATGTGTAAGCATTAAGCATTTATGGTTGGCCTGTCATGAATATGTTACATAATGAACATTTAATGAACCAAATACAGAGACAGACATATGGTGGTATAAATAATATATATGACTGGTAACAGTGTTATATCACATTCACAGTGTGGAAGTAAATTTCCTTCTGCTATTAATCAACTTTCCATATGGGAATGTGATTATCAAACCTTGTTGTATTGATAAACCATGAGGTGAGGTGAATGGGGTTTAACCTTGCACTTAACAATATTTCGCTCATATGATGACGTGCATGCGTGTGTATGTGCGGCTGCTTGTACTAGCCCAAGCCCTGGTTTTATAGTGCTAACCCACTGAGATACCAATTAAGCATGAATACCCCACCCAGACACATTATACTGACTCCGAGCCGACCAGTCCTTGTTGTACCCATTAATGCCGTGCACCAGGCAGGGACCAACAAGTACCATATTTTAACGTCATTTGGTATGACGCAGTTGGGCATCAAACCCGGGACCTTCCACTCTCTGGGCGGACACTCTAACCCCACTACACCACGGAGGCGGTTGATTCACATGAAATGCTATTATGAAACAACCTCCCTACTTAAAGCATGAAGTGTATGTTGGCTGGAAAAAACAAAGTCCTCTTTGTTGATATATAAGATCAAAGTGGCTTGCCTATAATACTTTTTAATGATTTCTTCTCAGCTGTCTGATCTGTTGAACTGATTTAAGAAAAGCATTACCATGATGCATAAAAGTTTGCGTTCTTGATGGCATTTTCACAGAGCCTCTAACATTCACTCAGATGTTTTGCAGAATTGAATCGATGACGCTTTTTGGGGAATGAAAGAAAAACTAATTTGAAATAAGTAAATTGAAAAAATGTAAAGGTTAGAAAATAGTCTCAGATTGTTTGTTCTAAAAGATGTGGCTAAAAATAACTAAATCCAGTCTTTTTGTTGGACTCAACTGCCCTATTATGTTGATGCCACATGTTGTCCATGCAAAATACAGCAGATCATGTTAAACAGTAAATAAATGAAAGAGCTTCTTATGTCAAAGATGACAGAATTTGCTTACTTAAGAAAATTATAAAATATTGTTTGGTCAGGCAAAGTGACTTTATTGATTGCATGTCATAGTACTTAAGAGCATGCCATATTGTTCATAACATCAATCATTGCACTGTCTGACTCAAACTTTTTCTGCCTCCATTGTACAGATTTACCATTGCTGAATTTGGCATAAAATGAAAAATACAAGAAAAATAGTTTGGAATATTACTGCATGCATATTTAATATCACAATGAGTATGGATGTATATCCTATTTTTGAGTATGGATGTATCAATTTTTGAGTGGGTAAACTTCTGAATAAAACATTGAAATAATTCAACTGCATATTTCTTTCATTACACATTGCAATAAAAGCAGTGCAACTGGAATTTGTCTGGTGCAACTAAGGTTTTATCTTAGGTTGCACCTGGTGCAAGTAGGTTAATATCTCTTAAATCGAGCCCTGCTTTACCAATGCTTACACTGATGATCAGACATTCTCACCATAACATTTCAATAACTGAACTTGTTTACATACTGATTGTATGTTGATAGTCCTGGAAATAGAATACTCTCAACATTTATAGGATTGATACATAAAGGCAATAGATCCCTCATTGATATATGCTTAACAAAATCTTGCATGATCACCTTTCTCCTTCATATATATGGTAAACTGTTATTCGACCCATGAAGATCAAGGTTAGAATTGATCTTCAGTAACCCATGCTTGTCGTAAAAGGTGACTAACAGGATCGGTGGTCAGGCTTGCTGACTTGGTTGACACATGTCATTGTATCCCAATTGCGTAGATCGATGCTCATGCTGTTGATCACTGCATTATCTGACTCAAGTATTTACAGATCACTGGAATATTGCTGAGTGCGACATAAAACTAAACTCACTCACTCACTAAACTGTTTTTCTTGTATTCCCAATATAAATGAAGAATATAAAGGAGGAATGGGATACTTCCATATAAAAAAATTCAGTAAACTGATGTGAAATCTTTTGTAATTTGATGGTAAGGAGAACAGTTAGCATTTTTGTTATCTCACTGAATTTTATTTTCGGCATGATGAGACAATGAAACTAAGATTGATGGTGCTATATTATTTTGTTTTACCATAGTCCTGTTTTTTTTAATTCATTTTTTTAAAATCTGAAATAACACATACAATGTACACATAGCAAATTTGACATTTAAGTTGTGTCATAATGATTTACTTGTATGTTTCTTCCTTCTGGGTTGGTCTAAATATGCAGTAATCAGTCAAAAAGGCGTAAAATATATGTCACATTTTAACTTGAATGTCATGCAAACACTGTCCAGTTTCTGTATACAGCTTCCTTAACCGTGGCATAACCTTTACATTTAATTACCATTGTCACAAGAACCCAAACAGTACTTCCTGTGGAGCTAAATTTACTGGTTTTGTGACACATTTCCAGGCAATCATTCAACTGTCTCTACCATTCTGTCTGGAGTACAGATTCTTTGTTCATAACATGTACTGACCTATTCATTAACTGTGACACGTCCCTGGATAAGATTGGTATATTTGACCCTTATGATAACCTACTATCTTGGAAAGATGGGGGAATTCATCTTGTGAGAATATTCTGCAGTAACTATTTCCCATAATGATTTTACTAGTAGCTGTGCTGTCTCATTCCTTCCAGCTTCTGAGCTTGACTCTCAGTGGGAAAACACTACTGACCCCTTCACCTTGACAATACAGTGCCCCCCTCAAGTTGTTTCTCTGGACTTGGATTTCATACTAAGACTGGCTAGACTTCCAGGTTTATAATATAGATTGGTTTTGTTTTCATAAAATACACTCACAGTCATAGCAGGATTACCAACCAGGATATCCAGGATATCACTGTGCAGAGAGAATTCATTCATTCAACACCACACTAGTTTATGATGCTTGTCATCTATAAAGTTACTATTATTTGAGTGGCTTTTGTTTTCAGCATTGGCAAAACGTTTAAATCAGATGAATGTTTATGTCACATGAAAGGCAAATGAGTTCTCTATTTGATTCTCTGCATACAAGTTAAGACGTTTTTATACATAGATATATGTTCTGAATACACAATGCCATTTAGAAAGTGGTCAAATGTATCATGTTATATTTGGGATTGCACTTCTCAGTAATGTACAGATTCTGGTGTTTGTTCAGACATAATGCATCAAAAGTCATTCTTTTTGTAGTGCATTTCTATGACCAATGTCTTTGGGTTTTGAATAACTTACTATTTATGGATAGTAGTTATGACCAATCTTTATGATTTATACACTAGATGTGCATTTTTAAACAATTTACTATGTTGGAACAGTGAAGCAACTGATGCCTCCTGTCCAAATTAATTTTTATCAATGTCGAACAAAATGAACTGCTTCTATTGTGTTGTGTTTCATCTCCTTGTGAGTGAGTGAGTGAGTTTAGTTTCATCTCCAGGTGGTGCCATAAGATGTGAAAGGATGGCTTTATGAATATAATGTCTTTGTATATGAGCCCAAGTGTGATGTCCATGTTAAACTTTGGGAAGGCATGCCAGTGGGCTAGGACTATAAGACAGGGGTCGGAGGGGTAACCTAGTGGTTAAAGCATTTCCTCGTCACGTTGAAGACCCAGGTTCGATTCCCCCACATGGGTACAATGTTTGAAGCCAATTTCTGGGGTCCCCTGCCGTGATATTGCTGTATTGCTGGATTATTGTTGAAAAGCTGGGTAAAACCAAACTCGCTCACTCACTCACACACTCACTACAAGACAGGTGTACGTGTAAGTACAGGTACAACATACACATACCTATCACTGTATAAGTGATCATGAAGCATCACAAATTACCACACACATTTTAAATGCTATGTCTCCAAACTTTTGACAAATTAGCTTTCAACCATAGACAAGTAGGTTTTGACAGTTTGTTGAACTGTTCAAGATAATGTTTTTTTGTTACTTTACAAATCTGAAACCCTGGTACACATGCAACAAAAGATAATTAAGGTTACAAGAATGCAGTTTGTTGGATTGGTAACACAGCTGTTGGTCTTGGTACACATAATCTATGTAAGCCAGGAACATTCAGAGTGAAAGTCTACTTATATACTTTTGAATATGTCCATGTAATTGGATGAATTTCACTGGAAGACAATTGTTAATACATATGACAGTTGTTTAAGAGAACAATGTAGAATGTGCTTCCAGTACCTCATTGCTAGTTGTAAGAAGGAACTAAATTGGGATTTGATCCCTGGCAAACTCTTCTGGTCTTCTGGACCAGCAGCAAACACTATGTCTTTCTTGGACTGCTTGAGAATCATTGTGTTTTTAATTATGCTCAGGATTGCTTCTCTGATACCTCGTGATAAATGAGGGGCAGTGGGGAAGCCTCGTCATTAAAGCGTTTGCTCATCATGCTGAAGAACCGGGTTCAATTTCTCACATGAGTACAATGTGTGAAGCCCATTTCTGGTGCCCCCCACCATGATATTGCTGGAATAGTGCTAAAAGTGGCATAGAACAAAACTCACTCACTCTATTGATAATTGATCAATATTTGGTGAACAATTACTGATCTTTATGATCTGTATCAGTACCCAGTCCTATTGGTAGGCTCTGTGGCTTAGTTGAGAGCGGTGGGGTAGCCTAGTGGTCAAAGCGTATGCTCGTCACACCAAAGACCTGGGTTCGATTCCCAAAATGGGTACAATGTGTGAAGCCTAGAAGCGGCATAAATCTAGGCTCACTCACTTGCATGTCAGTGTATGCTGGCAGAGAGAACTGTCACTCATTTTCTCAACAACTGGATACTTTGGTCACTCTGTAGGCCTCTATGTATCTGAACAACTTAATTTGTGTGGCATCTACTTGTGAAACAAACAAATGTGGCATATTCACAGGAATTTATATACATACATGAATATATTGAGTCTATCTGTTCACCTAGGGGGATATGCTAGTCTCACATTATGCCATCTTAGCAGTCTGTACAATGTGTTTCAATGTTAGATTTTTAGCTCTATCAGTAGTCCACTGAGGTCAAGAGACAGGCTGGTTGTGATTAAGCCACACTGATTATATTTTGTCGTCCAAAGCCAAGAAGAAAGAGGCAACCTGAAATAATATTTTGCTAGAGTTGTTTTCAGATACATGTCATTACAAAACCATTTGGAAAATATGATTCAGCATAGAGAAAAAATTAATAATTATAATTAATATTAAAATGCATTTCATTTTTATGTTTTTGACTTACAGGAGAGACCTGTACATGAAAGAGGATGTGAAATGGTATTGCCCAGCCAGCGGTATTTACAATGCCCAAAGGATGTATATATTACACTGCAGCACCATCTGCGTGTCAGCTTGTAAATATAATCTCAGCTTGAAGTTGGCCAAAAATAATTCTTTACAGATTATGTTTCCTTTAGTGAAGTTCTTAATTGAATTACTTTTTGCATACTTCCCATGATTGATATTATTTTGGGATCTTTGTCATTTACTTTTAACGTTATTGAAGATACTATTGATTCAAGAAAGGACAGCTACTTTCTTTTTTATGTATAAGTTGTCCATCATTTCCAGGGCAGAAAGCGATTAAACTGGATCAATCCTTCCGTTTCCAGTGTACAAGACTGACTTCTGTAAATGAAGACTTTGTTATCAAATGACTTAATGTGAACAAAGTATTTATCAGATAAATTAACATTTTGTTCTATGTTGACATGTCAGATGCAGGTGATCAATCGATTGTTTAATCCAATTAGCTTTGCAATAAATGACCCCAAAGCCTTATTGGTAGTCTGAACTGTCTGATTTCCTCCTAGCCAGTTTCTGAAGTGCCCATTTTTGTCATTGAATCAATTGAGTTTCTGTCAACGTGAGAACAGCATTTGCTCGACTGTGGTAAATGGATGAAATAAGTCTAGCTTCAAGTCCATCGAACAGCTTTGTGTGAACTTGAAGCATTCATAGCAAATGCTCACTATTTTGATACCAGTGAAGACAAGATTCATGATTTGCAGTTTTAGGAAATTTTTCTGATTCTCTATTTTAAAGTTTATGTTGCCTATCTCTGTGCTTCCAAATGAACAGCATGGAATTTTGGATATTGTGTGCAAGAAAGAAGTAAATGCCACAGTGAATTCAACCGAATGTGATGCAATCATTCACAGAAAAATGCTTCCTTTGCAATTTTGTACTTGAAAACTCATTGATTGTAATTAGTGGAAGATTTCCCCATTCTCTTAGTAACTCTCCAGCTATGTCATAGAAAACTTACACAGCTCAAGAAATAATTTCAAAGAAAACTGTCCAAGGATTTGTTATGTATTTTTTTATATCCTCTTGGTTTTCAAAGAGTGATTGTGAAAAAGTACCATGCATGGATTATTTAATAGTTTCTAAAAGAGGTACCCCTTAGTGCACCTATAAGGATAAAATGGCGTCATTTTTCCATTTTGATTTCAAGTGAGTTGAATCTAATGACTCTGTTATTACTGCAAACTCCAGTCTCCATAGTTGATATTTGAATGAGCTTGTTATGCATTAAATGCCATTGAAATCTTATAATAGTATCATATAAGTCATCTTCTTATGACTGAGAAATTAGTATCAAAATGACATTAAATATTTCACTGGGAGGAATTCTTCCACAGGATTGCATTTTGAAGACCAGATGTCAAAATTAGTCATGAATTGTTTTGAATGAAAATCGATATCTTTCATGGATGATCTGAGAACAAGTGGATTTCTAAAGAAGAGCAATTCTGTGGAATCTCTTTTAAAATTTTGAATAGATTGTTTTAATTAAATGTAATTTTGATACTGCCTGGAGTTCTTTTCATATGTGGTTCATCAGTGTCATTATTCAACAATCATCATCTATGAGATAAAATTGGATTATGGGTAGTGATTTTGATCAGAGACAAACTAATGTGGCTTGCATGTCCGTGAGCACATTTATTGGTTTGTTTGCTCCCAGTTTTACAAACCGTACGGGGTGGTGTGTTAGCCATCTGGTTAATGTGTTTGCTCATCACACCACAGACCTGGTTTTATTCTCCACATGGGCACAATGTGTAAAGCCAATTTCTGGTGTCGCTGCTACCATATTGCTTAAAGCACTTGAAACCATACTCTATCACGATTGTACTTACCTATCAACTTTGATAGGTAGGATGTTGTGTTTGCTGCCATTCTGTTTATTTTCTGGTCCAGTCAGCCCAATCTAATTGGTTGGAACAGGCATGCTTCTTGTACTGTAGGAATCTGGGGCAGAATAAACTGACATTTTGTATGGTGGCTAATAAACTCACAGACAAATGCTCATTCAGTGGAGATGTATTTGATACAGGTTACATGGTCATGTTTTGGACCATAAAGTTTCAGTTTTGTGGCGATTGTTTGATAATGTTTACAATTAATATTCAGGTGTGCACTTTCTGTTAGTGTCAGATCCTGAGTTACACATACTGACAAAACCGCCTCTGTGGTGTAGTGGTTAGAGCGTCTGCCCGGAGAGCAGAAGGTCGCGGGTTCGATCCCCGACCGCGTCATACCAGAAGACGTTAAATATGGTACTTGTTGATCCCTGCCTGGCGCTCAGCATTAATGGGTACAACAAGGACTGGTCGGCTCAGAGTCAGTATAATGTGTCTGAGTGGGGTATTCATGCTTCATTGCGGCATGGTATCTCAGTGGGCTAGCACTATAAAACCAGCTTCAGTTTTCGCTAGTACAAGCAGCCACACATACACACGCATGCACATCGTCATGTGAGCGAAATATTCTCAAGCACGACGATAAACCCAATTTCACCTCACCTCACCTCACATACTGACAAACATTGTTGACTGTTCACTTACTAGACCAACCTACAGCTGTGACCGGTATCAATGTGTCGGACAATAACAGCATAGTGTGTTGCTCACCACCTCAATCACTGGTCTTATAGGATCCTGCAATGATATTACAGGTTACTCTGATATAAGTGACTAGAGTTCAAGTAAGAAGATATGACAATTAGCTCAAAATAACCACATACTGACATGAATTGTTGACTGTCAACTTACTAGACCAACCTACAGCTGTGACGGGTATCAATGTGTCGGACAATAACAGCATAGTGTGTTGCTCACCACCTCAATCACTGGTCTTATAGGATCCTGCAATGATATTACAGGTTACTCTGATATAACTCGTGGGCGGTAGGGTAGCCTACTGGTTAATGTGTTTGCTCATCATGCGAAGGCCTGGGTTCAATTCCCCACATGGGTACAATGTGTGAAGCCCATTTCTGGTGTCCCTTGCCGTGATATTGCTGGAATATTAAAGCGGCGTAAAACCCAACTTACTCACTCTGATATGAGTCAAGTGTTGGCCACCCTGGCATAAAGCTGTACACTGTGTATGTGTATTGGCACATCAACCAGACTATTTGATGTGGATAACATAATGAATACAATCCTTAGGAACACCAGATTTGCATTTCTGTCTGCAATTAACGAACAATAAGGGCGGGGCCACTTCCTTGTTATCGCTTTAGGAGCAGCATATATCTGTGAGATCATGTAGGGTGCATGGTGGAACTAATTGGATATCAGCATATGTAAATGCTTCAGTAATGTTTTGTAGTGACAATTATATGGGCTGATTGCATGCTCACAAAAACAAGTTGCCTTCTGTACAGTACTTCGTCCACATTTACCAAATGTTTCCTAATTTACATTGTATACACATTCAACTTTTCTATTATTTGTTTTTTACAGGTTTACATACCTCTGTTTGTGTTTTACTTGTTTTGAAGACAAAATGGAATGCTTAAAATATATTAACTGAATGTTTATAACTGTATTGATTAGCATACAGGAGAAAAAGGTCATAATGGCCAACAAATAATAAGAGATGTGACAGAAGCAATGGTATCATTGGTCCAAACAATGATAAATTAATGTTCATATTTATACATGCCACTTTTTAAGATACGTGGAAAAATGGCAGAGTAATTGGCATGAAGATATTTCGATTGCGACAACCATTAAGCAGCAATTTTAATAATTGACTTTGTATTCTTGGAGTATTTTTAAGATTATATATACAAGGTTTAAGTTTCATAAAGTGGTTTCAGAGACGTTTAAATGTGATTGCTAAGATTTGGGGGTACATGAAGTGTCAAAGGTCATAATGTGGTCCTAAAATTGAATACACAGAAACATAACATGCTGATACCACATTCTTATGGCATCCTATATGTCCAGATGATATATTACCAAAGGGCTAACAAAACTTCCCACGGGACAATAAAGCATTTTCTTCTCTTCTCTTAAAAGGGTTCAGCAGTTTGAATATAGCAGCCATGAACTATGAGATGGCTGTTCAAACTTTTTGAATTAATGCAGTTGAGAGGGTCTACTAGTTTTGTTATCATCAATGCATAGATTCAATGCAGCAAGTGGTTTCAAGGCCATACAGAAAATACAAACATCAGTGACGGACAAATGACCAGTGAGTGAGTGAGTTGGGTTTTATGCTCCTTTTTAGCAATATTCCAGCAATATCACGGCAGAGGACACCAGAAATGGGCTTCACACATTGACCCTTGTGGGGAATCTAACCCGGGTCTTCTGCATGACGAGCGAACACATTAACCGCTGGGCTACCCCATTGCCCCAACAGTGAGTGAGTGAGTTTAGCTTATGCCGCTTTTAGCAATATTCCAGCAATATCATGGTGGGGGAAACCAGAAATGGGCTTCACACATTGTACCCATGCTGAGAATCAAACCAAGGCCTTCTGCATTAACTGCTAGGAGATACCCCATCACCCCAACCAATCACCAGTTGCAGTTAGTCATGTTATACAAACTGTTGGCCTAGATGATGTAGAAAGCACAGCAGGAAATGATGAACAGTACATAACATATTTGTTATAACATACATGAGTTGGATAGTGTGATTACACTGCTAGTTGGATCTACTGAGAAGATTACTGTTGCAGATTTGATAATTGTGCAGAATACCTATTATTTGCCTGAAAATATTATCAAAATGTATTGTTACACAAAAATGAAAAACATCACTATGTGGTGGTGCGTGGTCTTGTGCATAAAGCTCAGGACACAAAACAGTTGAAGTTAAGCAATGTTTGTCACAGAGAGTCCTTGGATGAGTGACCGTGTTTGGCAGCTGGACTCCTGAGAGTTTCTGGGACTTCTGTCCTGCCCCACAATGAAGCACACATGACACATGTGGTTTCACCTTAGACAAGAGAGTTTGTTCAAAATTTCCTCTGTTCAACAAGCAGAAAATGGGTACCAGGTTGGATAAGTCATCTGACTATTATCCTTCTAGCACCTAACAGGCAGCCTGGGTTATCCGGGATAATAATGTCCTTTATCTTGTGTGCGCTTAGAGTCATGCCTGTCCAGCGTGGAGTTCAGGACTATGTAAGTGGCCTTATTAAGTTATTATTATCATTATTTACAATACCCTGAATTGTATTCAAGGATAAAGCAAGGAGGTTCCATAAACTGGTCAGAAAGATATACCTAGTTGAATACAATGAGTCAGGTCCGTAAATAGTGATAAGAGGTTTCTTAGAAGATTTTGATCATTATTGTGCAAATAATCTTGTCAAACATGCTTTTACAAATCTCACTTGCCATTACATCTTTCAACAAGTTAAGTACGTTGAGTAAGCTATCTGACATCAGGGGATGTTAGTTGTCTCTTTAACAGGGTATCGTGCACATTGCCAAGTTTACATGCGCATGTCTTATCACTCCAGCTATGTGTTCAGTCACATTCTTCAGTATACATTTCACACCATTTACAACAGCTATATGTAATGGTTTTCGTCAGAGGTTTAACACATGTCCAAAGTTTTGTAACTGTCAGATAAACGTTTCTGGATCAGGAGGAAAAGGAAGATAATTCCTGAAAAATGCTTTGTGAAGAAAAATACTTAACAGCATGTTGTGACAGTGAATTGCATTGGTTGTTACAGCAGATGTGTCTGTTTGGCTCTCGAAACTTTCTGTTGGATTTAGACATGGTCCTTTTTTTAAGGACATCATTGTTATCTAAGAACTTATTCATTAGCAACAGATATTTGTTATTAGATATTTGACCATTTGTGTCTTTCTTTCACTAATGGTCTTAATGTGACATCATCTTAATGACATGTTGTTAACATATAAGCAATCCATGGTGTGAAGTTAGATTTTATGAATGCTTTATTCAGTAGTACATGGTGACCACCTACAGATTTTGTGGCTATTCATTCTTCAGAAGCTAACTTTATACCATGAATCAGGCTGAGGATGTAGGGTTGTAGTAGAGTTTGGACATGGTGCCATCAGCTGTTTCGTCAGCTCAAACCCAGGGAACGGGCTGAATGGAAAATACTGTTGTGAAAAACATAGTTTTCAAGTGATCTATCTACAAAAACTATATTATAAACATTATGATATAATTTTTTTAGTAATATCTATCCAGTAGATACTTGAGTTGTGAAGATCTAATACAGGTGCAGTGTGCAACTTTATCTGAGTTCACTGAAAGTTCTTTGGTGCAGCTGGTTCCACAACCAATAATAACTGGTTATGTCCTGATATTAATAGACCGCCTCCGTGGTTTAGTGGTTAGAGCGTCCGCCCGGAGAGCAGAAGGTTGCGGGTTCGATCCCCGACCGCGTCATACCAAAAGATGTTAAAATATGGTTCTGGTTGGTCTCTGCCTGGCGCTCGGCATTAATGGGTACAACAAGGACTGGTCGGCTCAGAGTCAGTATAATGTGTCTGAGTGGGGTATTCATGCTTCACTGCGGCATGGTATCTCAGTGGGCTAGCACTATAAAACCAGCTTCAGTCTGGGCTAGTACAAGCAGCCGCACATACACATACACACGCATGCACGTCATCATATGAGCGAAATATTCTCAAGCACAATGTTAAACCCAATTTCACCTCACCTTACCTGATATTAATAACACAACTAATACTGATTCTGAAAGACATGTTATGGTTATTAGTCTTTCAGAACATTTGGCACAGACTGCAGGGGAACGTTATTTTTAGAAAGTCTTACATTAAACTGTTCAGACCTGCCTGGTTGTTGCTTCTACTTTATTTAAGGGGGGCATCGGGGTACCCTGATGGTTAAAGCGTCCGCTCATCATGCTGATGACCCGGGTTTGATTCCCTATATGGGTTCAATGTGTGAAGCCCATTTTTTGGTGTCCTCCACCTTGATATTGCTGGAATTATGGCAGTAGCGGTGTAAGACCATATTCATTCAGTTATTTACTCTACATTTAGGATGTTCATATATCATGGTTAACATCTGAAGTAAGTAGTCCGAGACACTCCTTAATGTTCTATACAGCACAATGACAATTTGGTTAGAATGATCTGACCATGTTTTCAATAAAGAAAGCCTCATTGGTTATATGAAAATAACCCCTAAAGAGGACAAATATCCCAATACGCCTGTTCAAACATGCTTTTATTCTTCTGGATTTCGTTGATGAATGTTGTCAAATGTTAAAAAATTGACGTGTGTAATTGTTTACCATGCTGTCATAGAACATAAGGAGATGGTATGTCACACCTAAAGCAGATCTACTCAAGCAAATGATTACCTCTACAGAGAAGGTCTTTGTTGACACATTCCAAGTATAGTGTTGTAGAAGGACGACTCAGGCTTGGATAACATTTTAAGTAATCACTGAGAAATGTCATCTGGTGTCATCAAATTCTACAGACTTGATGAAGCTAGACAGTATGCTTCACTCACAGTGTATGAAGTGTCACTGATTTTACCTGATCAAATAACCTGTTGATGATGGAGCTCTGTTTGCTTTGGCAGCTGTTACCAGTATAGTCTTTCATGGCAGACATGTAAGTTCATGTATGTCATAATACAGTGAACAGTCATTGACAAGGCTGGGGAAATGCTGGCAAAGCGTGTTTACTTAACTGTGACTACATGAAAAAGAGATGCATAGAACAACACCTCAGGGGTTATGTATTCATTAAGGTTTGGTGTTATCTTTCAAGTGATGGCTGTTTTATTGCTGTTGTACATAATGTGATACTCAACTTTTGGCAGTCGTGTTTCCTTAGGCACACGCATTGAAAGAATATATTACACCGTTTTTCTGCATTGTGCAACTCTGAAAAGTCAGGTTGGATACAAACATGTTATACATGAATATACATGTATAGAAACGTATGCATACAGTATAATTTGAAAGAAGTCATGCAATCTGGTGCAGTGGCACTGGATGTAGCTGAATCTCATTGATATGAACATGTTATACATTATACCTGAATATATAGAAACATATGCAAACAGTATAATTTGGAAAAAAGTCATGCCATCGGGTGCAGTGACACTGGATGTAGCTGAATCTGATTGCCCTTCCCTAGTGATCTCATTCTCAGATAAAAACTTTAAAAACACTTCCAGTTTGTTCACATTTGATGTTGGGCCAGGCAGAATTAGACCAGAGATATGTTCTTGGTAATGTGGATGGGGTGTTCATGTGTGTGAAAAGTTGAATACTGTCAGCACATGATTCCATGACATTTGATTGAACAAGGAAGCCAAATTTGTTTGGCAAGAAGCATACACAATATATTAAGTTCCTTGCCCACTAATGAATTACTAATTCTTGATTGATAATGGTGTTAATGATTAGAAAAATCAGTGTCTAAAATAATACTGTTGATGACACAGTCAGACCCACATTATTTCTACCAATCTTCAGGTTTGTCAGAAATGACAGACTATGGTACTGGTACCAATATTTGAACATTTGTGAAGTTTAGAACATCGAAATGATTGGGATAATGACTTACACTAATCAGAATTTGCATTACATGATATTATGAATAGTGTGAGAATCTGAAATGGCTGACAAGGCTTTACAAGTGACTATCTATAACAAATTTCACCAGTCCTTTGGACCGTGTAGTTTGTTTGTACTTGTTCCAGAAATAGATTAGATCAAGAGTCACAAGGACCCGAGATGCCAATGGCACCATCCAAACTAGAGAGTTCATATGATGTTGCTTTATTCCTGTAATTACTGATCTGTATTTTGTTTCAGAATCCTTGCAGTTTACCAACAAACGACAAAAAAATCCATCTTTCCTGGCAGCCACTATCAACATCACTGTGCGAGAGGGAGATATGGCCACTTTGCCCTGTGCAGTTAAAAACCTTGGCACAAGACAGGTAAGTCATTGTGTGAAATATATTTCCGGTGGATTCAGACATACAGGTGGTTTTGTCGGTTATTAACATTTGATGATGATTAACAGTTGCTGACAGATAGGTTATACCGTTATGGAATTTGTAAGTTTTTTTGTTAACGCAGCACTCGTGAATATTCCAGCTATATGGCAGCTGTCTGTATATAATTGAGTCTGTTCCAGACAATCCAGTGATCAACAGCATGAGAAATTGAGATACGATGACATCTATCTACCAAGTCAGTGAGCCTGACCACCCGAACCCATTAGTTTGTAAAGATCCTGGGTTTATTCACATCAATCAAAGATAATCATTCATGTTATTCAGCAGCTCTGTTGAGAAATGAATTTGAATCCCACATGTTCTTCTTGAATAAGCTACTATCTTGTACTGTCATTGTGTTTAGGGGGGTTTCAGTGCAAATGGACTTGTTATAAATTTGTTGACAACTTTCTTTGTATAGGTGGCATGGCGTCGTCTGGCAAATGGGCAGGTTATGACAGTGGGAACACTGACATGGATAAAAGATAAACGGGTTTTTGTGGACAACAAGATTCGCCATGAGCAACCAGGAGTTTCAGATTGGAATCTACTTCTTAAAAATGCTCGTCAGAAGGACAGTGGTGTTTATGAATGTCAGATAACAGACAAGAAAAAATTTAGTAGAAATATCACATTAACAGTTATTGGTAAGTATTTTGTATAAGATTGAGAGAAATGTTAATTGGGATCAAGCATTAGTTGTTTAGTAAACACAGGCAGAAAAGGGATATAAAAAACTAACAGTCTAATTATCCCAAATTTAAAGGTTATTACTGACAGTAATCCCTGAATCTGATGGTTTTGAATATTATAGTTTGGGAAGTAAGACATCTGCCATTTTCAACTTGCTTGTTGATTTCAGTTGAAATTTGCATGGATATTAGTTTCTGTGGAAAGTTCAAAATTGTGAAAAGCCACAGCAGCCATATTGAGAAAGCTATTTATGACCATTACTCATCCATTTTTGTTCAAACTTTCATGAACTTTATGTTTGTTTAGTTGCTAGTGTTATTCAAAACAATGTTCTTTTTGTAATTTATTAAAAGATTTGACCTAGATTTGAAATTTTATGTTTTGACCATTCTGTTAATTTTTCTTGTATATGTGTAAGATTTGGATCACCTTTAGAATTCAGTACCACAGCCTCTCATGAGAATGATCCCTGTCACACACCACATATATCAATCTGATCAGTTACCACCAGAACCCAAACTCATGACCTGCAGACTATTAGCCTCATGTGTCAACTGACTAATCTACATCCACACTGTTAAACTGAATGCAGATTAACCTAGTCATGCCTGTGAAGGTTACTGAAATAAAGGGAAAGGGATGAAGTGGCAACAGAAACATACAGAGATTACTATTAGCCATGCTGTCGTGTGACTTCAGTCTACTGACACTCGTGATTGGTCACATGTCCAGATTAGTAATCTCCAAGAATCCAAGAAGTAAGGAATGAGCCAACATGGAGCAAACTGATACATTTCGAGGAGTCAGGTGTTGAGTTGATGAGCGCAGAATGAATGAGAGGGTATTTAATCATCCACTAGATGATTTTGTTACTGAACTATGGAAGGAAACACTACATAGATAACAAGGAACAGTTTTAACAAGGGGAGTTTATACATTGCTGCGGAGTCTTTCATTATACCTGAACAAATGTAGCAAATGGGTTAATTGGAACTTCTGTGATGGTTTCCTTCAGCCAACATATTCAACATCAAATCACTTACTACTCTGTCAACAGTTTTGTGTGAAGAATACATGCAGCAGAACATTTGAAAACAATGAAATGAGCAATTGGGAACCAATGACGTGTCAACCAAGTCAGCGAGCCTGACGACCCGATCACCTTAGTCGCCTCTTACGACAAGCATGGGTTACTGAAGGCACCCGGTGATATGAAATGCATGAGAACAGTGGTACAACCCTTTTTAGCTCCCAACATAGCTTATATCCATTCATGTGATCACAAACCGGATTGAATCATAGCAAAACAATGTTCTATGGTACATGAACTGTTTGAACTGGAGATGTTTGGATATTTTAACAAGAGAAATACCTAATACACTGCATTCTTCTGCACAATAAAAAAGAAATGCTGAATTAAAAATAATATGTTAAGGGTTAATGTATATTCATAAATTTGCTTTTGTAATAATATATGCACCGCAGGCTGTATGCTGTAGACAAATGATGAAGATTCTCACCTAGCTCGGCTTAATCAACAATTTTGTAAGGTCCCCAGAATGGACCTTATGCACAAATAATGACCCAAGAAAATTGTTGCTGGAAAGATATCACAGGACATTGCTTCACAGTTTATCATCCAATAATATTTTATGAGTTGTGTCACAGGTTATTGTACGTTATATTTTTGTGCCAATGATTTCTAAGGGTAGCGTTAACTTTCTCTGAAATTGCCAGACTAAGGAAGTTGTACTTTGCATACGTTTCTTCTTTGTTCCCAAATCATAAGGATTTGTGTTTGAGTCTTTGAGAATTCACTTACAGTGCAATACAAAGCTTGTGAAGAAACCTGGAAAAGAATAAAGGAACACTTGTAGTTTAAGGTGTTCCCTTATTCGTTTCCATGAGTCTAATTTCATGGATGTTGGGTTATTTGTAGCCAAAGATTTTGATATAAACTAGCCACCGAACTATGTATCATGGATTTATCTTGATATGAAATGTTCATGCGGCTTCAGTGTCAGAGCTGCTTTTGATGGAGCTTACAGTAACGAGGATGTGTACATGTTGATCTTTGTTCATGCTTCGACTCGGTGGTCTGCCTGACACAGACTACTTCTATAGGCTGTTGTGATATGGCTCAGAAACTGTTGACTGGATGCATTGCCCCACTCATTAAATTTAGAAATAATAACAACAATCTCATCTTAGAATATTGTATGAGATTTATTAGATCACCCCATTGTTATATCAGAGTCATCAAGACCAAATGAAAGTTTCCATTTCTTTTCTTTGATCTCTTTGAAGTCAATCTAATAATTCAAGTTACACTTGAAGAATAGTTTTGAATCACTCAGTGCATGTCAATATATCACTAAAATAAAATGGCCCAGTGATTTGAATCAAACAGACACTTCAAAAGGCTGATAAATCTGTTCATTCTGCTTTTTCACAGGTCCTCCTATCCGAAAACCCGGCGTAACAATAGAAGGAAAAGAGTTTCCCAACCTTGGGGAGGAAATTCGGTTGACATGCAATGCAACAGGAGGACCTCACATACCAGAGGAAATTGACTGGTTTAAAGAGGGAGATAAAATAGACTCTCATAAATACCCCAATATTTTAATCACAAAATATCGGTCATTACGTGATCAGTCATTAGTCAGCCAACTGATCATTGATCACAGTAGAGAGGAGGACAAGGGCATGTATATCTGCCGCAGCTCGGACGAGGAAATTGCCAGTTTAAAAGTGACAGTTATGGTTGGTAAGTGAACATGGCTTACATCTCAGGATTATGTTAGTGATGTCATCTTGACATTCCCAGATAAGCTTCTCTTAAATTCTTTAATTATCAAATTAAAGACATATTTTCCTGTAAAGTTACAAATAAAAATGCACCATTCAACATCGTTGACTCCCATAGGGCTCATTAGTTATAGCTGCCGTGCATATGAAGATGCACAGATTGTAAGTGGATGGTGATTATTATATCATCAGCTGATGCTGAGTTGATTGACTATTTCCGCTATGGCTTCAGCCTGTGCCAAAATCTTTTGAGACTATAGTGCGTTTGGCTCAAAAGCGAAACAATGAATTGCAATCTAACTCAAAAACTAATAAACATATAATACTCAATGAAACGCTGATCATAATCAAAACATCAGACCAACTCTGTGATTTGTTTGCAGAATTTATGTCCTAAAATTAAAAAAGTTGTTTAACAATCTATCATTAATATATTGATACAGTTCACTATTTGTTACGAGGGAGGAGTGCAGAGAGAGGGACAGCCAGGTGTTAGAGAAGCACGTGCACAAGTGCCGACAAAGTTATTGATTCATTAACCTGTGCTGTGACGTTTCCATCCTTTCTCGCACACCCGGCTGTCCCTTTATCTGCACTCCTCCCTCGTAACAAACAGTGAACTGTGTCAATATTTTAATGATAGTTTGTTAAACAACTTTTTTATTTTTAGGACATAAATTCTGCATTACACCTCTCAGAGTTGGTCTGACGTTTTTATTATGATCAGTGTTTCATTGAGTATTTTATGTTTATTAGTTTTCGAGTTAGATTGCAATTCATCGGTCTGCTTTTGAGCCAAACATACTATACTATCTTAGATGGCTCTTATGGTCATTTTCAGATTTTAGAGTTATTACAAGGACTATATAAAGCTGAGCTTACTAAACTGAACAGACATTTGCTAGACTTTGGTTTTGAACTAGTGGCTAACGTCACAGACTGTGACATGTTTGTTCATGATGGTGTTGATGCCTTTTAATTCATATGTTTGGTTTACATGCTTTTGGCTAGAGGTGTATGGTCAGATAATTGATCTCTAAATAGGTATTTTAGGTCAGTTGAAATAAAAAGGAAAGTGACAAGAGAAAAGGTTCCACAAAGTGGTTAGTGGCATATCAACTAATTTCCATGAGAGAAAACAGTCCAGATGGATAGGGAATAAGACATTTGTACAATTTCAAATTCTTTACACATGTGAACTGTTCTGTGTGTGAATCCTTTAAAAAGTAAAAGTAATTCAAAAGCAGAGTGCCTTCTGTAAGTATGTAACCTATAGTCATCTTCTGTTTGTGGAATAAGATGACTAAAGACACAGATTTGACTTCCTAAGTGTTCAACCAAGACAGAAACCAAAAGTGGTACTCTAGTATAGGTGATTGTTTCTAGGACAGAAAGGGCAGTATGTACTCTATTCTCCCACCACTCCTGAGGAAACAAGACCAAATTTTTAAAGACTCACTGTTCAGATCGAATTATGTCCTTCAGGAGTGCAGAAAAACTTGTGATGAATTATGATCATAGATCATCCAGATTTTCCCTGATCATGTTCCCAGGTTTGTGGCACAATACCCTTGCTTGTGGGTTGTACCAAAGTGGAAAACATTGGAGATCTGTATTACTGTGCAGACATGCAGTCACACTTGCTTAAAACAGTTTTGATCAAGTTACCATTCACATGCATTATCAACATCTGGTTATTATTTGCTTCTATTTTCATCTTATTTTAAATAACCTTATTTATCAATGGTGCAAACATTCCACAAAATTCATGTGAGCTGCACTGTCTTCTTGCTCAATTTAAGTTACGTTGTATCTATTTTTGCTTCTGTTATATATATGCTGCACATGTGTCAAGTCCCGTGTCATCAATACTGACTTCACAAAATAGTGATACTTTCTGGCTGGATATTAAGTTTGATGTTATGCATGCTGTGGGCTGTCAAATTGGATTGGGTTTTAGGGGAGGGGTAGGCATGGGGGTCAGAAGAAAATGACCTCAGTGAAACACAATGGCAAAAAGTATTTTTCAACTTAAGTTGTGATGGGAGGGTTTAAATTCTGCAGTATGCCAAATTTTCTTGTTTATGATCAAAATTCATTCAGGTTATAGGATTGGGTTTTCTTTAGAGGAATCACTGGTAGGGCTGAGAGAAAATGTACAGTTGATTGGTATTTCTACCAAATGCAAATACTTGTCTATATTTCTGCATGTAAAACCAAACCATATTGCATTTTTAAAAATATGACACTAAATCTAGTATGATCATCTTTGACAGAAATAGATAACTGAAGAATTATTTAGAGCAGAAAAAATATGAATAGTTACTATAAAGGATTGTTACTACATTCCATAATTTGTACTTGTAAATGAAAGACATGTCTTTACTTACCTTAGGGAGGATGTTGCTTAGACTAATGGGTTTGATGACCTGAGTTTGATTCCCCATATAAGATTTTTCATTGGGAGGTTGATCACCATCTCATGAATTTGTCCTTCTCTTCTGTTTGCAGCTGGATCAGTGAATAAGAAAAGAGGTAGGGATCTACAGTATCTAGTTTTTTATGTTTTCTTTGGTAAACATGTTTTTCAGATTTTGCTTTTTACCCAACATGTAGTTTTATGTGCTTTGCTGTATATTAACCAAATGTGGACTTGTTTGTTGGCTTATTGTGGTTAGTGCTGTTAAAGACTGGTGCAAATTTGGATGGCATCAAACAAACTGTTTCTGAACTATTACTATTCATTTCATAGTATAAACCTTTTTGTTTTAGAACCTTTGAGAAATGTTTCAGTTAAAGTTCTGTTGTACAGTTTACTGCTGGCATATGAAAGTGTGGCATTGTAAATATGTGCTTTTGAGATATGCTATGATTCTATTGTATTGTTATTTCATTTTTTTCATACACATTTTTAACTTTCAAAATGCCACTAATGTATATATTTTTTTAAATGAATATTTTTCAAAGACTTTTGGTTTGTGTAAAATTGTGGATTATTAAAGTTGTTTGCTGTTTGTCTGCTGATTAGGGTAACCATTAATGCATGTTTTCCCATATGCACCAACAGTTACGATCAGCATAGTACCATTAACATCCTCACCTGCCATTCTGATGAAAGACTGAATGACTTGCATGGTTCATCCCATTGACACAAAACATATTTCATTACTCGTGCTAAGATATATTTCTTTGCATTACCTAATGCTCTCCATGTTTTGTAAATGTGAACCACCTGGGGATGTAATACAAAGGATATGTTTACCCAGCAAATAAGAATGATAGATAAGCCATATATTTGCATAGTCAGGAAATACATTAACACTGAATAGAGATAGTTCATCTACATAGTGACCAATAGAATTATAGTTTCCAGAAGAACTCCTCCCACCCATGTTTACTGTGTGGTCAGTGACTTGTCTGTTTTCAAAATTCTTCATTTCATATTTTCTTTAGTGTGCACTAGTATACTATTATGTGAAGATATTGTGATTTCTGTATAAATCATTGAAAATCACATAACACATAAAATTAATTGCAAAATATAATGAAGTATAAGCAATTTCTATGATAGTGATTAAAAATTCAATTCATTCTTGATCCTCAGTCACTTTGTAGACATTCGTAAAGAATGTTTTATAGATTGAAATCTTCTCAATCTGGATGAAAGCGTTGCCATTAAATCATCTGTCTCAACAAATGTCTTCATAAATGAAGCACTTGGCCAAGTAAACTTTGTATGTATGTAGTGTGCCAAAGTTATCATCTTGTAGAAGAGTTTCCTGATTGCAAGTTTTGGACTTGTAGTGTTTTACTGTAATTGCTAAAACATTTCTGGAAATAGATAAATTAATACCTATTTGTGAATACATGTGTAAAAGCAGGGAAGTATTTGATTAAATTGTGGTTTGAGTTATATTTGTTCTCTTTGTTTGCTGACAATAACAGAAATCACTTGTGACCACATGGTAACCTGGGTGTGACTTGTTGACTATTGCGTGGCTAACTGGTTGACTTTCTCTCCCCGCTGCTTACAGTACCGCGACCCGTGGATCCCAAATCTCAGTCCAACCAGCACGGAGCACGATACAGTCAGTCTACATGTTAACTGTGCTTCAGTATCGTAGTGTTGAGTCTTAGTAGCAATAACCATAGCACTTAGTTTATTTCAAATATTTACCGCAATCAAAGTGCTACAACCAAGAATACTAGGTACAATGAGTGGATAAGTATATCCAGATTTGGTAATAATGATTGCAGCATGCATAGCATTGAATATTTGGCTTTTTAATTTTTAGTTATATTTGCATTCTGTTTTCTTATAATGTGGCTTCAGAGTTATGGAAGACATGTTCCTAAATGTAGTAATATTTGATGTAGCAGGAAGGAGCTCGCTTGGTAAACTATTGTAACACTGGAAATGGTTGTAGCAGTTGATTGGTAGGGGAAAATGTGTAAACACTTTGGTTTGTTTTATTTACTTTAACTTCTTTCACCAGTTTGTTGCACAGTATTTCTTGATAAAATTTGTTCATTGACATCACTATGTCATGTATTAGTATGTATGGAAGGCTATGACAAACTGATTATTTTTTCATTACAGTAGCTACATCTATATATTAAATGTTATATTTTGTTGTGAAATTCTACTGTTAGATATAAAATTGCCAAGTGAATGAAATTCTGAAGTATTGAAGTTCTTTTTGTCAACTCATTGCTGAGTTGGGGGAATAATGAACCAGCACTCATTTTTGACACAAATATCTAGCAATTAATTTCATGAATCCTTAGAGCAAATGTTCTGAAAAACATGTTTCAGTGAATTTCGAAAAACACTTATTTCATAAGAACTCAGTTTCATATCTCAAACAGAATTGATTTTGAAACAATGGCGAATTACATTTGGACACCTGGTCAGTGTTTGAAATTATTTGTAATTGAAAGATTATTTGAAGCATATATTTCATGATTTCTAGTATGTCATGTGCATCAGATTTGTGATATGTACTTCTTCTGGGCATATGTGATATCTTCTTCTGTGCATATAGTGTTTTGTAGTCTTTATGTAATGATTAACACTAATAGAAATGCAGTAGGTGTGCTTTCTGTTCTTGATGCATGCATGTGTTTCTAACAGATAAGAAGCTTCGATGCACTGATGGAGGTTGGCTGTCATGAATTATGTTAATATCCTAGAAATATACATATCAAATGCATGGAAGTAGGTAGGATTTATATGTACATTATGTTTTCTGAATCTAACATAAAAAACATGAATTGCAAGGTTTTGGGGTTTTATATTAGAAACTATGACATCAATCTGTCACCATTTTTTAGCTGTAATTGCATTGCATAACCTTATGACACTTTGACATTAATGAGCCCTACCAGGATAGAGTCCATTTGATCATTTGCATGGTGAGAGACCATGATGGTAAAGTGTGTTAAAGCCAATAGTATTTTCTTCACCTTGTTTTTTAGACATGGAATTTATTGTTCTCTCCAGGGAGAAATAAGATTTGTTTACAATCTGCAAATGGACTCTTAATGTCTTCAAATATTTACCTGTTTACAATTGGTTACAAGTCAGGCTTGTCCTGTCTTTCTTTTGACACAAGCAAATATTTTACCCACATGGGAAAACAGACATTTTAATACAGTTGAGCTGTTTTGTAGGAAATTATTTCCTGGCTGTCTAAGAAGGATGTAAGGCTTACTCAGTTACGATCACACTATATGCAAAAATCATTTCAAAGATGCGATAAGACATTGACATTATGCAGAATCATGGCAAAAATAGAATCAATTATCGCGAGGTATTATCATGTCCAAGTATTTTTTCATTACAGAATTATTCTGTGTTTCAGGAACAGGTTCAGGTTCTACCTATGGGCCACACCAAGGTTCATCAGCCTCTGGGCTCTTGTTGGAGGGATCTGCATGGATTGCATTCTTTGTCTACACGTTGCTATACCCTCTTTGTATGCATGTGATATGATGAGGAGACAGACTGAGGAGATAGAACTGGTGCAATAACAGTGCCTTGTTAAGTTGTTGTGCCCAAGGCACACTACTTCTTGAGGACCATGGACTTGGTGCCACACCATTGGTTGACAAAGTCATGTGACTGTCATGTGATATCAAAATCATTTGGCTCCCTGTATGGTCATATGATGATATGTAATACTGTTTACCTGGGTTAAAGATAAGTGTATATTTTACAAATTTCATAACTTATATTTGTATGTAATGACTTCATTAATGTTAAATCATCTCATCATTTTTGTGTCTCATAATGGGAACTGTTTTGAATATATGTTGCATTTAAGATATCATCATGTGGCATGCAGGCCCAGTCATGTCCATGGCTAGTATCACATGTGATAGGAAATCTCATGCCAGGAACTGCATTTGTTTCAAGTGTGTGATGAAACAACTGTGACAAGTCAAGTGTTTCATGGGAAAAGAACATGCAATGACTCCACACCAATTAATCAAATGAAGACATTACATTGGCTGTGAACTCCAAGCCATGGAGACAAAAATTGTTGAAGATATGAATTAATCACCCTGCTAATCGGAAAAGACTGTATTTTCATAACAACATGATGCATACCTTGGAAGAGGGGTCACACAAACCAATTCAGCTTGTGAGTAGCACTTCAACAGAGAACCACTGGCACCAAAAGGTTTCAAACAGTCTTCGGGAAGGCAGCATGGTGTGATTGATGATGTGGTGAGACTTTCAAATGGGTTGTGTTCAGAAAGGACTTTATACAAAGCTGAGGGAAGTGTGATTAATTGCTGCAAATGATTGACATTATTACCAATATGCATGATTTGTTGCCATCTTACTGCATGGAATACATTCATGAGGCCAAAATGTGTTTGATATTTAAGTTATGGATTTTCTTACGTTTCAGATCATTTCCTGTTGAAAACAATTTTTGCATTTGTCTTTTGCTTCCTTTATTGTTATTTAAATAAATGGTAGAATTGATCCAAAACTAAAATTCAGAGATTTGGTTCAGGAAATTGGCAATTGTTAAATATGTTTGTTATCAACATAAGGTAGGATAAATAAACTGACAAAAGCATCACTCAGAAAATTATTGTCATTCCTCTTAATTGTATTGCAGAATAGTGATGATTATGCTGCAAACCACATCATGAAATGAATGCAATCAAAGATTTAACTAAGTCGGTGCAAAATATTATAATTGTATCTCCCTTCAACAAAAGAATATGTTGTGATGTTTACAGTCAGCTGAAAAATATTGATGAACTGAATAAGGTTAATGTTCCTGCTTTCTTTGGTCCAAACAAGTTTCCTATGAGACTATGAATAAGGAATCATTCACTGTTTTGTGTTAATAACATGTTTGGGGGACAAAAATGTGTAAGCTGAAAGGGGAATATATATCAAGTAGGAATAGTTTTAGCGAAATTCATAGGAAAACAAGCATTCACAACTTGAAAGTCATAAATCTAAGGCATAAACAGGCATTAAACAATTTATACAGGATACAGTAAATACAGAAAACAAGTTCTAACCAGTGAAAATCTGATGTCTTATGTTTATGAAATCTGTGTCTGATCTGATTCCTGCATTCTAGACTTTTCTCACAAACCAGTTATTTGATGATTTTTTTTCATTTTAGAAAAAGACCATTTTTGGAATAACATGATTCTGTTTGAAATGATGTTGCTTTTGGTTATTTCCTACTAAGATATTATTGAAGTGAGAAAGTATGTCATTTCATAGATATTGATCTTGCAATATTGTAGGACAAGGGTCTGGGCTTGCAGTATTTTCATGATGTGCTACCACTAGTAGCATAAAAATCACTATACAAGAATAAAAGGTTTGTGTAATACTAATTTGTGTAAAATAGTTGCATTAACAAAGTTCAGTAGGCTGTTGATCTGAAAGTCTATGATGCAAATTCTGAAGAAATCAATGGCCTTGAGACATGAAAAAAACCAATATGTGATGTTCTTTGTTGTACATAGAGATTTATATGAATATATTAGGAATCAAATGAATACAAGTGTATATAAACCCCTTTGTCTCTGTCAGAATGGATTTCATTCAATCATTTTTATCTATTTTTCCTCATTAAACATGAAGTCTCAACAGACTAATGTTTAAATGTTATAGGTACCAATTTTTAGTGTTGCTTTTCAAGTTAAAGAGAGCTAAAGCTGGCTGTGTGATGATGTTTGCACTTTTGATATTTGTTATCTCAGTATATGATGCACAAGCAAATACCAGATGTGTTGCTTATTTTTTAGCAAACTTTGGTACTGTGTGAATCTGAGATATTCCAAATTGTTACTACAGTTGTTACGAAAGGACCGGCATTATTTTAATTCTTGTGAGAAATTTCTGGGAATTCATCGTTATGTATATTTTTGTTTCTGATTTTCGTGAAATCTTTTTTGTTGAATCTGTGTGAATCAGATTGAAGGACTTAAAGAACAACATGCACAGCTATGATATTGTCTTTAGCTATTGATATCACCATATGAAAGATGCGTTGAAACATTGAAAGTGAAACAGAAGCATTTATTATCCAATATGGATACTGTAATGGTATAGTTAAAAATTATGTGTTATGTGTGAAATACCTTAAGACATAACACATAAGTCTAATGATTGAGGTTGTTTAACATTGTTCGAAAGGTAACAATGTAGAAAATCTATACCACTGAACCAATTCACAAGTAGTACTTTTTATACCTGAAATCACCTGTGAATTGATGGTTCTCCATTGTGTGTCCAGGGAGTATTGTTGAGTTGTAAAGAACCTAACATCCCTGGTTTCCACTGATTTATTTCCACCCACTTCTGTTAGTATTTATACTATCACCTTGATGACTGCTTATGTGTCACCCTACCTCATTGTGTTTATGTTGTTATGTTCAATGAGGAAATGTTATTCAGCTGCAATCACTTGTGCAGAATATACTCAAGTATGTGTTATTTATATTGGTACACATTTGAGTTGGTGCATCAACAGTTTTGTTCTACCTTAGAGTGGGGCTAGTATTCATTTAGCCATTAGTTACAGCAACTACTTCATTTTCAGCATCACCTGTCCATTTGTTCATTGTTTCCAACTGCAGGTGCTTGATTGGCTGTTGCTTGTTATATGATGTGAATATTGGTTAGAAATGATAGGCAAAGCGAAAGAGTGAGTTTTGGGAGATGCAATTGATTACATATAGTATCATATGTGTTAATGTTTCTCAGGAACCACTGCATAATATGAAAGTAGCACATCACTTCATATTCTCATGAACAATTAATCTTGTCAAACACAATTTGAGGTACATCACTTTAAAACAGACTTACGTGTCAAAATGTTGAAAATTCTGCTTTCGTCGAGGCCTGTTCGACATCATACTATTTTTATCACACCTTCTTCATTGGAATGCATGTCTTTCACAGTTCTAAAAGACTTTTTCAGGTATATGTTGTACAGTAAGCTTACAATGTAAGCCACCTGTATGTAGCAAAGCAAACTGAATATTGTGTATCCTGAGTTTCTGCTGAAAGGACAATTGACCATTGAGTTAAAAGATAGACAGTAGTAAGTCTACATAGCATGTAGACAGATGTTTTCCATAGGTTAAAACAAAATAAGAATTTTCAGCTTCATTGAGTAAAAAGAAAGAAAAAATAGAATCTTGTTACAAGAATTGTGATGTAATTGTAAGAATCTAATTGTGATGTAATTCTAAGACAGTAAAAAGAACAAAATTTGTTAACAATTGCATTCAATGTTGAATACATATTTACAAGTCCTGTACATTTCTAAATATATATCTTTGCAAATATTTGACAAAACATTGTCTTCTCCAAAATCTTGTTATATTTTAATTTTAGGGTTTGATCCTATTATTTCGTTGTTATAAAAGGTGAATACAATCATTGTACATTTTAGTAAGTCATTGCCATATCTAATACTTTCAAGAATAAAATTACTCATTATCATTTTAGTAATTCATATTTTGTTGTTTAATAAAAGAGACCCTTAATAGTCTAAACAATGAACAGTACTGTCATAAACAGAATTGAATTCTTAAAGTATCCTAATTAGTGTCATATTGTGAAACAGTGGCAGATTGAAAAAATGCAAGCTGACATTGTAGTTCTCTTGGACAATTACTCACACAATTGAGCTAATGGCATGACTGTGTAAGTGATGTCTGTAAGTTTTCAAATCATATGGCAGATCCTGTTAAAGTACGAATTCAAGGACATTTGTGATCATTATTATGTGGAATAAATTGCTTTGTATGAGAAGAAAAGCCACAAAGACTATGTTTAGGGTTTGATTGTCATAAATATATTTTAGTCTTACACAACAGACATGGTTTCTGAAAAGGATCTTCTCAGTACATTTCACACATATGGTTTCTTGTGAAATTAATGGTTGTGTTTTTCATAATTGCTATAGATATCTTAAACAAATTACAGTTTTTTCCCTTAAGTTACTACCAAAACATCCAGAAAGTCAACAATTCTGGCTGTAGGATCATTTGAATCTTTGCTCTTTGTGAAGCGTTGAAGATTTTACATCAATTATCAAATTATATAATTTTTGGAATACTTTAAATTAACGTGGCTGAGCTATAGACATCTTTGTGCTTGTTTTCAATTTAGCTTGATGAGCAATTCTGCCGAGAGGTAGTGATTTCAAATTGCAGGGTACTTTTCAAGGGTTTTGTAATATTACCTTACCACTTGAAATGTCTGCATGCATCTAAAGTTAATGGGGTTTTCATTAGAGGTATTGATGGAATTTGACCATCACTGTCCTTGTGCTACATTTTAGAAACCATAGGGTGTTTGGAATTGTCAGGGATATTATAAGAAGTATACCTACAACACAGATCTTGTGAATCATCCTAAAGGTAATACCCTCCAAGAAATTGATTTTCTTAGTGGCTATCTCAAGAATGTTTTGTGTAGGTAACTGAAATTTGATATTTCCTACTTAGGATAGGGCCATCAGAAAGGTATAAGAGTGATCTAAGGGCATAGTTACAACATAGGTTAATTGTACCTTTTACAACACCGCAATTTGTGGCAGACATAAGTCTTTTATAAGTGGTAAGGTTGTGGTCTTTAGAAGGTCTGGGTCACTAAAATTCTACCTCCTTGTTGATGAAACACACACTTCTAACAGTTGACTTATAAATATTGAAACATGTCTTTGGCTTAAATTGAATGTAAACGTTATTACAAGTGCATTCAACTCTCTATTTAAGGTAGCTGAGGGCATGTGTCTTTCTGTTGTAAAGTTATACTGTGTTGAACATGGCCTAAGTAGCATGTAACTTTCTTACAAAGGTAGGTAGATTTGAATAACTGTCTATCTTACGCTATCGAGAGGCATGTGACTTTCTGTGATGGGTTAAATTCTAAGGCTTAGAATACATTTTGGTTCCTCATCTATGTGTCATGAGTTTAGGTACTTTGACCAAAGGTTGTAGTAAGCATGTATTTTCCCAAATAGAAGGCAATGGTATTTGATTGGGAATACCTTGTAATTTCAGGTGCCCTCTGGAAATAGAGGTGAAGCTGGTGCTTTGTTTTTTGCAAGTGTTATAAACTCGTTCTAGTTCGTTATTTTTGAAAGCACTTCATTCAAAGAAAAAAAAGTTTCATATGTCTGAGGGCTGATAAGGGAATCCTGCAGTTACCATTTCTGTTGTATATTTGAATCACATAATGTAAATACCTCATACGATTTTTCAACACTATATTTCATGGTATTAAGAGACATAGTCAAACTAATTCTAGTTTTCTATATACATTGATATAAGATTACAGAAATTTACTTTTAGTAGAGGAGACATGCAAAGCAGTTGGCGCAGATTTCAAAGAAGACTAGAGATACTAAGAAAGCTTATAGGCCAAGCAGTGTATATTAATACTATTCATACCATTGAACCATTTCATCTTGTAAGTTATCTGCCCCTGATCTGTATTCTTACTGTGTAGAAACAGATTGGTTGAATAAAATCTTATATAGAAACATGTTTGTGTTTTGTGATTGGTATTCCTGCATATTAATAATAACAGTAATATTGTCTATTTGTTGGGTTCCATCCAGAAAGGTGCATGCTCAAGGCGCTACAATAGTTACAGAGGCGAAGTCCACAGGAGGAGATAGTTCCTGGGGATAGAACTTTCTGAAGAGAAAGGTTTTTAAGGCTGGTTTTGAATGTCTCAAGGGTGGGGGATTCTTTAATGTTCTGATGTCGTGAGTTCCATAACTGCGGTGCTGCTACTTGAAACGATCTGTTGCCGTAGGCTTTAGTCTTGAGTTTGGTGCTGCAAGGAGGTGTTGGTTTTCAGATCTAGACGTCGTGAAGGCTGGTATGGAGAGATCAGTTCTGACAGATAGCTCGGTGCCGTACCATTCAAACAGTGGTAGGCAAAACACAAGATCTTCAAGTGGATCCGGGCTTCTATTGTAGCCAGTGTAGGGACATCAATACCGGTGTTATGAGGCATATTTTTGGTGCACAACTCACACTACGAGCTGCCCTATTCTGTACCTTCTGGAGTCTGTTCAGCAATTCCTGACTCAAAGTGTAAAGAAGCTGTTGCTGTAGTCCATGCAGGTCATCACGAGTTGTTGGACTAATGTCATTGTTACGTCTTTGGTAATAAGATGGCGGATATTACCAATGCTTCTTAGATGGAAGTAGCAGGTCTGGCACACTTGATTAACTTGGGCTTCCATTGACAAAGAAGAGTCCAAGATGGCACACTGAATCCTTGCTTTGTCGGCGAATGGCATGAGTCTCCAACAGCCACTGACGTGTTTTTCAACTATTGGACACGCTGTCTGGGTCCAACATGTAAGGCCTTAGTTTTTCCATCATTCAGCTTTAATCTTTGATGTCATCCGTGTTTTTATTGATTTAGTGCAATCAGTACTTCTTTCAAGTACATCGACTGCTTCGCTTGCTGAGAAACCTTGATATAGCTGGGTGTCATCCCATACGGTCTGATGCTGGAGCTGAGCCTACTTGTGTACAGCACAGACAGGACCGGACCTAACACAGATCCTTGGGGAACCCACAGGGTAGTGTGATACTTTCAGATTTAGTATCACCAATCATAACTGACTGGCGTCTGTCGATCAAATATGAGCGTATCCATGAAAGTTTTATGCCTGATGTGACAACTTCCTGTCGTAGTCGTGCTGTAAGTATACCGTGGTCCACAGTATCAAAGGCTACCGACAGATCGAGCAGGATAAGAGATCCAATGGAACCTTTGTCAACATAGTCCCGCAGGTCGTTCGTAACCCTGAGTAGGGCACTCTCTGTGCTATGGTTCGAACGATAGGCGGACTGGAACTTATTCTCCAGGTTGTTCTCATAGAGATGCTTTGCCAGTTGAAAGTCAAATGCTGTCTCCAGAATCTTGAACATAGGCTCAGGTTTGAGACTGACCGTTAGTTTGCAAGGCATTGCACATCTAAAGTCTTCTTTTTGATGTGTTGTCTTATCAGTGCCCGTTTATGTATATTCGGCGATTCGATGCGTCTCCAGTATCACTATCCACATTATCTAATTCCTCTTTGATCTTGTCCGTAACATAGACACAAAAGTCGTTCTTCGGTGTCTGGTCAGCAAGTGACCAACTTGTGAAAAGCTGGTTGAAGAGCAGCTGAACCAAGTTAGAGATGTCTTCCTTGATGATTTATCCATTGTACCTATAGATAGCTATATATTCTTTCAAATGTTCTCAGACAGCAATGTTATTTTTTATCTTGAATGTTATGTTTTATTTAATGGACTTTTAATGGTTATCGGGACGCTGCAGTAATGTGACAAACATCAAACATATCATAGCTTCATGAACATCACACACCAAATACACTGAAACAACTAGAGACTATATAATGTGTGATCCATGTCCAGGCCCACTATTACGTTTCAGGAAAGTGGTTCTGTTTCATATACAAGGTCAGCGCATGAGGGAAGATTGATCCACGGGGTTCAGCGTTAATATTCCATTCTTTGGTACTGGAGAATTAATGCCATCTGAAGATTGCCTCGGACAGATATACTCTTTCTGTTATCTCCCTGTACCAGACCCATAAACGTAAGGAAAAGGTAAAAGTTATTGTTTCTCATATGCGATCAGGTAAGAATGTCCTTTGTTTTATTAATATAAATTTTGTGAAATGATTAAGTAAATGGATGGTGGAGATGATTTTCAGTTACTACTCATAAGGAATAATGTAACATATCCATTGCCCATCTACAGATTATCCATTCCCCGACTACTGTTTATGCTATGAATACACAATGCCATTATAGAAAGTGGTCAAATGTAACATATGTTATATTTGGGATTACATTTTCTCAGAAAGTACAGATTCTAATACTTCTGTTTTATTCGAACCCTCACTCAGAGTCAGGCACCCAATCTGCATAACTTAATTAGGTTACCTTTCTGAAGTCATTAAAACTATAAGACTGACATTTTCTACCTTCAAAGAAAAGACCTTAACGGTTTAGTTACAATGTACTTCAGTTACAATGCACTTCTGACATTTTCAAATTAATTACCAATTATCAATCATTTACATGCATTAGGCTACACACTACGTCAACCTTGAAAAAATGACCCTTAAGAACGTTTAACGCTTGTGTTACTCATCATCGTCAGTTTGGCACAGAAAGTGTAATGACATCACTCCTCATGGGAGAACTCTTCACTGTTAATGGCGATTTGTATGGCGTATGGTAGCTGCTGGGAGTTCAAATTCTACGCTTTTACAAATACAGGAGAGTAACATCACGTTGCAGCATGTAAAGTTAATGTAACTGACGTTTTGAGGCAGCATAGCATTACTGTACAATTCATATTATATAACAATGCGGAGAAAGCTCAGAGAAGATATGTTAGTGCTTTATGAAATACCGAATACGTGTATGTTACATGTGTTATACTTTGAATTGACACTTTCTCACTGACAGATGAGTGCAGAGTCTCGCACTTGAAGAGGGTGAGTCTCATCCCTGATTCGACCCCACACATAGAGCTAGCGACCAAACTCGCTCAGTCGTCGACTTCCACAAAAATGGAAGTCTGACAACTGGTAGTCTAGATAACGTATTTTGTGTACCCTTCTGACAAGCGTAAACTGGAATGGGTACATATACAGTACAACCAGAACTTATTGAGAATTTAAGATTGTAATTTAAAAAAAAAAATTCACTCATTACTCACGAATTAAATGTGAATATTAGCAGAACATAACTCCAGATTCAAAGACAGGTATTTTGTCAAGTCACCATGGACAGCAATGCAGGATTCAATGCGGCAGGGCATACTACTGATCAAAGAAGTTAGAAAGTCGTGGTCCAGGCTGTCCCAATATCGGACCACCTCTTCCCCAAACATTTTCTATTGGATTTAGGTCAGGGCTATAGCTTGGCCAATCTAATAATGTCATATTTTGGGTCCGAAACCAGGCCTGTGAATGCTTTGAACGATGTTTTGGGTCGTTGTCCTGCTGGAAAATCCAAAAATGTCCATAGAACACGTGAGCAAATGGGAGTAAATGTCCCTCGAGAATATCTGTGTACCGCTCACTGGTCATATTCCCTTCAAAATACACAGAGGGGCGTTGCCCCTAACACAGATATGCCACCCCACACGTTAAATTTCGGACTGTACTTTGGGCGCTGATATAAAGGTTTTTCAGTGTGTTTGGTCCAGAATTTCAGTGTATTAGGAAACAGCCACACAGAACTTTCATCTGAGAAAATCACATTGTCCCAGTTAAAATTTCTATGCTGTAAGCACCAGTTCAACCTTCGCTCCTTTTGTTCAGGTTTCATGATCGGTGATGGAATTCCTCGACTTTTCTGCCAACCCATTGCATGCAGTTCAGTTTTAATTGTCTCCTTACATACAGCCACAGTTCCTCTATCAATCATATCCAGCCTTAAGTTTTCTAAACTCATTCGTTTGTTTTTAGAAACAAGAATACCAAGCCGCCTCCTGTCACCGACAGTCAATTTTCTGGGCCTACCTGCGCCTCCCTGGTGCTCAATGCCATATCCATTTGCAATATTTTTCAAAACACGATAAACAGTGGACAAAGGGATGCCTGTTCTACTTAAAATCACTTTAGCTGATCTGATGTCCTTGTTATAATACTCTAAAATCAACTGAGGATCACTGAAAATGTCGTCTGCTAGCAAGTAAACAAAGGGGGGTAACTCTTCAGAAACTAATGAAAAATGATTAGCGGAGTTGTCTCTCTTGAATAAAACCAAGCACTTGATAGCTGGTCAAGGTTGTTTATACTAGAAATCCAATGAAACCTATTCCTAAAATTCTCAATAATTTCTGGTCATACTATACTGTCAGTGGATAAGGAAGCCCTTGAGTTGCTTGAACCAGACCATCAGTGCTAACATCCACGTTAAATGTTTATTATGCATGTATTCCAGCAGTGTTGGCAGTTGAGTATTCATAGATTATTTTTATCGGCACAATTTCGTGATGTACATGTTCCATATTTTTTCATTTCAGGATAAACAATGCTGTGAATGAACACCAGCTGGGCTTCTGTACGAGCTCGCCCCTGAATTGCACAAGAAGGCGAAGCAGCTTCCGATGCAGATGCTGGTGGCGCAGATGAAAAAGTTACGTTCACAGCTCGGGCAGGAATGATATCCGTTTCACCTGTGGAAACAGTGCATGGGTGGGGAGATCACAGCCATCCATATAGTCCAATAGGATCAGTAGAGGCTATCATCTTAACAAATCTGTAGAAGAATCTTCCTCAGAATAATAAAGAAGCCCTAAATCACACCGGAGTAGTGTTATTAGTTGTTGTTTCAAGCCCTTGTCTTCAGCAATCTTTACCTGAATGTATATTGATGATGATCGACCAGTATAATTCTAGGCATTTTCTGAGGTGGCTCAGGAAGCTCGGAAGATGTACACATTCGGATGCCAGGTTTCCTGGTGAACACTATCCAAATGGAGTCAAAATTAATCCTTATTAAAACTGAACACAGATCTTTGACCGTAACCTCGATGAATATGAAATCAGTTCCTGGATCGATGGGTTTTGATTAGTACATTTGGCATGCTGGTATTTGGGAGCTTTAGTATCTCGGCCAACTATTGCGTTACCATGTTAAGGGATGTTGTTAAACAATTCTGGTATTCATGGTTAGAATCAGATCACGGTTATGTGGTTTATTATGTCCATTTACATTCTAATCAATACAGTGAGACCTCGGATATCCGGACACATTCGTTTTTACGTAAATCGTCCGGATAATTGAATATCCGGATATCTGGATTTTTGGTTTTCATACACCTCAAGGAAAATCGAAAATGTTTATGATCATCAAGCGTTTATTGTACATGTATAGACATTAAAAAACAGCATCACAACATAACAATCATACCTTTACAATTATTCAGTTTTGAAAAAGTCTTTCATTGAGGACTGCTTACACTGGGTGCCGCTCCTTTGCAACACGACGGACAACATTTTGTCCAGGTTTTCACGGTCGCCATTGTTCTCAAACTGACCGGAAGGTGAGGTTTCCGAAATCTGGGGTCCGGGTATATTTGTTAACTCGGACATACCATCTGTTTCGCCCACGCGACGTCCGGACAATTTTAACTGTCTCTTTCACAAGTAAGGCCTCGCTCTTCCCTTGTCTCAAAGGAGGTTCAGTGATTTTGAAAACATTCAGCACTCCGTTTCCTTTAAAACACGACTGGTGCGTATGTAAAATCTTTATGACTTAACCTCTCTTCAGATGTACGTCACTTGGAAGATCATACTTGTATGGATCATTTCTATAGTATGCATCGCCATGACTTCAGGTAAAACTGACAGTCGATCAAACCAGGAGGACGAAAGTATGGTTTTACGCCGCTTTTAGCACTATTCAAGCAAAATCACGACGGGGGACACCAGAAGTAGGCTTCACATATTGTACCCATGTGGGGAATCGAACCCGGGTCTTCGGCGTGACGGGCGAACACTTTAACCACAAGGCTACTCCACCGCCTCGTCGTTTGGAAGAGGCGTCCACCGGGCATTATACACCTTAACTAATCAGGTAACAATTCATAAACATCTGATATTTTCAAACTTGACAGTCAACATTATTTCACTAAATGGCGGCCCATAGTCTGATCCAGGCAAACAGGTAATTTAACGTCCTAAGCCATATACATACTAAGGCAAGCATTTTACCAGATGAAAGAGTTTGACACGCCATTTTAATTGGACTTTACATCAAACACAACCTAGACGACCTACAATTTCCTCAAGAGTCACGCACAAGTGAGTGAGTGAGTTTAGTTTTACGCCACTTTTAGCAATATTCCAGCAATATCACGGCGGGGACACCAGAAATAGGTTTCACACATTGTACCGATGAGGGGAATCGAACTCGGGTGTTCGGCGTGACTAGCGAACGCTTTAACCACTAGGCAACTCCACCGCCCTCAAAGAAAACATTGCCATTACTGAACGTCTAATGCCCATAACAATTATGCACTTCTTTTTCAAAAGGTTGTCATCCGCGCAAGGTCGACTTACGTTAAAGGTCATGCCATAACGTGGGAGAAAAAAACACACCTAGTTACGGCTGGTGCAAACCACGACCTCGATCATGGGCTCATAATGCGTCTGGAGAAAAAAACAGCCAGCAGATCCTGGTACGGTGTTAGGCGTAACTATGAACTGCGGAGTGAGTAGTTCAAATGTGTACTAAATAACCGTATTTGTTACGTTGTAACGGGTTCTCCAAATTTTCCTCCTGCGAAAAAAATGTTCGTGGAAGTTTGGAATGAAACCTACTAGTATTTTAACTTCTCTTATCGTCATATTACTACACCGAAATCCATTATATCGTCTGAGCTTTACTATGACGGACAGCGCTGACTGAGTTTGTTTGTTATTATTTTGCAACATACCCCCTCGGGTGTTAATGCACTTTGGATTGTCACGTAGCTGTCCGAGCGAGGCAGCATAACATGGGTTATAAATGGTTGGGTTTTCGGGAGGTAGTTTCTTTGGATGGTTTGTTTGTTTGTTGTTCAACTATGCAATATTCCAGCTTCATGGCGGTGGTTTGTAAATAATCGAGTCTGGACCGGACAATTCAGTGATCAATAGCATGAGCATTGATCTACGCAACTGGGATACAATGACATGTGTCAACCAAGTCAGCGAGCCTGACCACCTGATCCCGTTAGTCTTACGACAATCACGGGTTACTGAAGATCAATTCTGACCCAGATCTTCACGACTTCTTTATAATAGGGAGTCAATGTCAAATTAGCGACTAAATTAAGATATCATAATATGTTGGTTGGAAATAGACTATTCATGGGTCATAGCTCTGAATGCCTGACCACCCGATCCTGTTTGTCGTCGCCTTTTACGACAAGCATGGGTTACTGAAGACCAATTCTAACCCGGATCTTCGGGAAGAAGTAAACATGTAGGATTCCTTTTGTAAGTCACTATTGGGGGTTCCACTGTTGTTCAGTCTTTGGCTCATCGTAATAAACCCAAGACTCATGCATCCTGGTTACGTATCGCTCAACACAATCAGCTGGATCTGCTTCAATACAATGTCAGTGTTCACAAGAGATGCTGAATCTGGGCATAGATTTTCAAAGCTCTCTTAGCGCTAAGATAGTCGTAAGTGCCATACATTATCATTAACTTACGACTATCATAGCTCTAAGAGAGCCTCGAGAATCTAGGCCCTGGAGCGTATCTGATCAGAGGTGAGCGAGATGAAACTTTTGTCCTGTCCTCCCCCTAGTAAACTGAACGTTCTCATGAGTGATAGCAAGTGAAACATACAACTTTATGGACTTCATATTTATTGCATCCATAAAGTTGTAAGTTTCAATTTTGAGTCACCAACTTCTAGAATGCCCATCAAACAATGATACCAAGTGGTTTGGTATTTTGATGACTAATCGATCACCTGTAAAATGTGAAATGCAGGCCTCCCTGATCATCTTCCGTGTTCTCTCTTTTCCCTTCAAATTCCACAGCTCACCTTCCAAAAGCAGGAAAGGAAGATGCACCATCCACTGAAATATACACGATGAATGGTTGTTGAAGCTTAACATTTTAGTGGATACGTCGATTTGCTACTTGATGCATACTTAATGACGTAACCACTTTTGTATAATTTCAGTAACTCTCCATTCTTTAAGAAAAACTGAGCCGAGCCCCGCATTTTTTTCAGGAAATGGAGCCTTATTCGGACATTGTGCTCCACGTGAACTACCAGTACAAGAACAGCCATATCATGTACACTGTCAATGACATTTTACGAGAGCTTCTAGCAGTTCTGCAGCATGGCGAGAACATCATAAATGATCTGTGTCAGTAAACCGCAAGCCTGGTACACCCATGTTGTGGACCACTAGACAGCTGGCCCGATACATCGGTGAACAATGTTGAGGAGACACTTTGGTTCACCATTGTTATTACTCATTATTTAATAGTTGCTTGGGTCCTGTGTATCATGAGGAAGCCGTACTGAAGTATTCACGAATTAGTGAGTGAGTTTAGTTTACGCCGCAAATAATCGAGCCTGATTCAGACAATCCAGTGATCAACAGCATGAGCATCGAACTTGTTGACGAGAGCCGACAAAGTCCGCAAGCCAGACCACCCGATCCCGTTAGTCGCCTTACGACAAGCATGGGTTGCTGAAGATGAACTCTAACCAGGATCTTCACGTGTTACAATAAGTGAAGAGATATGTCTAACTCATTAACCCTACGAGTTAATACATGGGTATTTAAGATGGTAAGACACCGAAACCGCCTATACCGAATTATCGTTTCTAACTGATGATCTCGCAGCGAATGGTTTCAACATGCCTGATGCGGCGTCGAGCAATATTCACTCATTCACTATCTAATGATCAAATTCTAGTCGGAACCACCCCCTCCTCGATCAAAGTTAGATTTCACCACGTAAACTATTTTTAAGGCCCCGCCGAGGCCTACGGATCGAAAGCTAGATGATTTCCCTACAAAATGAGCTATAAATGGTCACAATCGGATCATTATTTCAAAAGTTATACGCCACGACTCACCGAAAACAGCTACCTTCGCAATTCCAAGCCCAAATCATGGATCAGCCAAGACAGCGAAAACTCACCTTTTAAATTCGTTTATTAATTCCAGCCACGTTGACAGCTCCTATGTAGGGCTAGATTCGACCGGCAGCGGCATTCCACTGGTCTAATTTTGTAGGGAAATCATCTAGCTTTCGATCCGTAGGCCTCGACGGGGCCTTAAAATTAGTTTACGTGGTGAAATCTAACTTTGATCGAGAAGGGGGTGGTTCCGTCGTTACACCCCTTTCCTTTTATTTAGTACTAGGATAGGGTCTATATACCTATATGTCTTTCTAACGCTGTTTCTAAGCGTGACACGCCCCTGTGATCGATTACACAACAGTCTCGTTTCCTGCTGACTGGGTTCCGTCCTATTGCGCAACTTAGTACAATAACCAGTCCAGAATTTTGAGGCCTATTCATTCAATTGGATACATAAATATTAATCAGTATTATTTGATACATATAACCACTTGTATATTGCAACACTACGCTCCTTCTAATCCTTGCAAACACGTCGTGCAGCGTGCTCTGTCGTACAGCGTGCTCTGACAAACGGAAATCTGGAACTCGTGGAAATCTCAAAACGAGGCTCTGTCGCTAGAAATGTTTGGCGGTCTGGTACGGACTTGATATTATATCAATCACATTGTACGTTACAAAGCTACACTGAATAAGCGCAAAAAACACATAACAGGTGTAGCAAGTGAGCCAGATGAACTGTGAATCATTTTACGACCTCATCAAACAGGGGCAGTCTGTGACGTCTTAGTTAAGGGCATGCTGCCTACACTTCGCCAGAAATACGAAGTTATTAAAGTTTAAAATTAAAATTAACTTGTAAATACCATTTTCGTATGAAACAATTAATTGGAATTCAGTGTAACCAGAGTTGTTTGTGTTGTCTCTTTTCACTTTCACACGAGAAAATTCGGATCGGCCTCAATAGGTTAATGAGACTCATGTTTCGGTTTGGTCCGCCATAAATAATTTTGAAAACTTTACTTAGGCCTTGAAATTTTGTTGCAACCATGTTTAGAAGCCATTAGAATACTTGGGGAGACTGGGGTGAAATATCCTTCTGAAATTGTCTCAGTGGTTGTCTGAGATGCAAGCTACACGTTGATTAGCCGAGAACGTAAAGTTCATTTCAAGTATTTATAAATCTACAGACATAAAAACATTTGCACACACCGTTATTATCATCAGAATATTCGTCAACTATAACTATTCTACAATCACTACGCCTTCGGCTCCGTACACAATTGGCCGCCTCCGTGGTGTAGTGGTTAGAGCGTCCGCCCGGAGAGCGGAAGGTCGCGGGTTCGATCCCCGACCGCGTCATACCAACTTAAAATATGGTACTTGTTGGTCCCTGTCTGGCGCACGGCATTAATGGGTACAAGGACTGGTCGGCTCAGAGTCAGTATAATGTGTCTGAGTGGGGTATTCATGCTTCACTGCGGCATGGTATCTCAGTGGGCTAGCACTATAAAACCAGCGTAAGTCTGGGCTAGTACAAGCAGTCGCACATACACATACACACGCATGCACGTCGTCATATGAGCGAAATATTCTCAAGCACGACGTTAAACCCAATTTCACCTCACATCGCCGTACACAATTACAACTTTGATATTGACATTGTCTAATGGAAATGGGTTTTATGGCTCCTACTCCTATTTTACAGGCGCTTCAAAATATCCTCAGAGTTATCCCCCTTACACCACAAAGCGCTCGACTGACCTCCATGATGACGCCAACTTTGAAGTACAATCACATAGAAATGTTTTCTCAATACATTTACCAAAGGCGTCACAATGTGAAATGTAGAGCTTTCTGTATCAATCGAATAACGACTAATTTATTTTGTGTGTTCATTTTCGACAAATTCCACACGAACTGGTAATCCAACATCAAAGGGACAGTTATTCATCTAGATAACACTCGTCATGGGTTATTTATTGGGTCTAATCTTTGAACTGTGTCTCATACAAACCACACAACAGCGGGATGACGTGTTGCTATCTGGCCCCCTGACTCAATATACACTGATGGAATCAATTACACTGCCTACTTACCCACTAAATCCTGTCAATGCGAGGAAGAATTTCCCCAAAGCTCTCCCCGTCCTTGATTTATCGTGGCATTTATTGCAGTCTGTGTTCGATTCTCGGCGAGTGGTACAGAGATAGGTAGTTTTAAAAGCTTCAGACCATGGGTGTAAACTCTAAGATTTCTCACTCGACCTCACATCTACGTATAGGTTGAGAGGTGAGATAATGTCGGGCGGCAGGGTGTCAGGCCACTGATTGTATCAACGAGATACTGAAACAAGCGGGCAGTACAAGGCGTACATTTATGTATCTCGTTGGTCCACGATTTTCATATGTATACAGGAAAACACAGTTCCAAGCAAAACTGTCAGTATTAATAAAATAGAATATTGTACAAGTCATTACAGAGAGCAATGACCCATGAATAGTCTATTACTAACCAGCATGATGTTTTAATTTAGTCGCTAATTTGACATTGACTCCCTCATTACAAGGAAACCGTGAAGATCAGGGTCAAAATTGATCTTCAGTAACCCATGATTGTCGTAAGAGGCGACTAACGGGATTGAGTGGTCAGGCTCGCTGATTTTGTTGACACAATGTTATCCAGCTGTTGATGATTGGATTGGCTGATCCAGACCGCCGCCATATAGCTGGATTATATTACAAAGTGCGACGTTAAGCAACAAACAAACACACAAAAAAGCATACAAACCACGGACTTGGTTGACACATGTCATCGTATCCCAGTTGATGCTCGATGCTCATGCTGTTTGATCACTGGATTGTCTGGTCCAGATTTGATTATTTACTGACCGCCGCCATACAGCTGGAATATTGCTGAGTGCTAAAACTAAACTCACTCACTCACTCACTCACTCACCTCGTTATAGGGATAACATCCATTGAATGTAGGCGATGAGAGGATGTTTTGAAAAAAACCCTAAACTGGCAAACTGTATATATTTGCAAACCAACTGACTCTATGAAATGGAAATAGTGGAATATTTTTAAAGCTAAGCTGCATCCAAAATGTGCTATTGGACCTGAACCATGTGCATCATCTGGGGATGCCGGGGACGAGGGTCCTGATGGTGACCCTTGGGAGTCACTTCTGTTGCACATGAGCGGAAATAGAGGACGTTGCCGTACACGGCGTTCACGTCGTCCACGATCACCCCACAGATTACCAACGAGTTCTGGACATTTTGTTTGTGAAGGTAGTAAAAGGATGTGATCGTGTTTTTGAAATCATTACCATGCTTGATTGAAGTCTACTACCGTATCATTGCCTGCTGTCCTGTACTGCCCCGCTATGGCGACTAATGGTGCCAGACAACGATTTCCCATCATTCCTTTATGGTAAACGGCAATGCCTGGGTGACAATTTCATGTTAGGTTGAGTTCCGTGTTTAGTTTCCACTACATGCATTTGGCTACATGCGACAAGGGAATATGTCTTTGCAGATATCATTTTATGTTACTGTGAAGAGTCCGAAGACATGTAACATTTATGGATGAATCGTGTCTCCATGTTACATGGGCAGTAGATTCCATTAACAAAAACTGTTTCATTATGGTTTTCCAGACAATAGTCTGGAGACACTTATACGTCCTTATGTGTTGCCCAACACGAACAGCTTGAAGACGTTCGTATCACTTCCGGATTGACAATTTATGGGTACGTAAAGACGTTCATATATTGGTTCTCAAGAGTAATCAACATGTAGAGATTCAGAACCATATTGCCTGTTAACTTTCATGCAGTGAAACCATGTTACATATTTCCACAGTGATACCTGTCGATTCCCAGGTTGAAACTAGCTAACTGAAAATCAGGATCACTTTGTAAAAGGATTGTGAGGAAATGTATCAAAAGCTTTAGACCAGACTACACTGGAATGTTCCAGAATAGGCACAGAAAGTTCCAGTCCATTCTTATCTCCCAGTCTAGATATAGTAATCAGAGTCCAGATCCACAAAGCGTTCGTAACGTTACGACCAATCGTAACACTATACTTTATCAAAGGCTTACGAATGGCATATTGCTACGAACGTTTTGTGGATCAGGCCCGTGCACATCACTGCCTTCAACGGAATTGTAACGTGAATACTTTTACACAAATACAACACAGTTCGACAATGTCTACACATACCGCCACATAACATCAATAGTTCTAGTTTCACAACTTACAAATTCTTAAGTAATACATAAATAGCAAAGTGTGCTCTCTAATATGATTTGAGTGGAAGTCATCAGTTACTGCTTTGTTGTTTCTAGACGCCCACCAACCGTATTTTCAATGCCAACAACATCCATCTTTAAAGTCGAGGGAGTGCAAGAACATATAAAGTAGTTTTATATTACTACCACATTTTAATCGTAGATATCTCTTGTTAATGTTCGGCTTAACTTGCCAACAATCACCAGCAGCTTCAGGAATGGTGTAAATCTTGACTTTAGTGATAGTGAAAGTTCTAATGGTCATTGGTATAACTTTGATCGCTGGTATTTTATAAGCTGGTTTGTATATCACACTGTCATGTTATCCTGTGATAACCTAGTTACTGTCCTCCGTCGATAGGTGAAGGTGTTATGCAGTCTGAATGTGTAACTTGTGCTAATGACGGTATGACTGAAGGACACCAGGTTTGCCTTAAAAAAATAATCCCTTCAGGTTCAAACATGAAAAATGTAATTAATCTCTCACTGAAATGTTGACATTGGCTGTTGGCACCCTCACCACTTTAAGTTGAATACAAGAGAATATCGCCATGGTGGTTGTATTTTGTTTCCCACTGTGCCCAGTTCCCAACGTCTATTCGTCCTCGTCTTCCCCAGTGAATGAAGCTACATAGAGCCGTGATCAGTGGTGTCAAGCAAGCAAAGTTGACACACATTTTCCCTTAGCTACAAGCATTCGACACATGTGGTTTGAAATAAAAACTCAACTCCGATTAAAGGGAACTCTGTCTTCCACATGCACTAGGCTGTTGTGTTTGGGCGTTTGAATCAAACACGGAGCTGGTGTGTTTCAGCACCCTTGTTTTTCGCTGTTTTTGACAATTTTTCATTTCACTCAAACTCAACGAATATTGAATCAGTTGCTTCACTGCATGTTCCAACATGTAGTGTGAAGTACCCATAAAGCACACAAAACGTTGCATTTACCTTAGAGTATAAATGACCTCACCACGTTTAAGTTTATGTATGACCATCAAATTTTAGGGTGTTCCCATACTTTTTGTTTGTAGTATATATACTCATGATATTAGTCACAACTGTACACTCGACTCTGCTTTTAACCGATAATTCGTATTGAAGTTGAAAGGGTTTTGTCGCTTCTATTCCAATATTGATGTTGTCATGGATTCTTTTAGCTACAGGACACCGTGAAATTACAGTCCAACAGTGGCAATAAACGAAATTAACTCACTCACAGAAATGGGTGAAGACGTTATGTGGGTGACCGAGACGTTGCAGTAGCCTCGTGTTCCCGCCGGGACATCCTACCCCGATAATGAGGATGAGTGTTCATGTTACTATCGACGTCGCGCCTGTCCAAGACACAATTGCATCTACATCACTTCAGGCTGCATTATTTGTGGTAATACACAGTAAAAGCCCACTCACTGGCGACGTTGTGTATATTGTTTAGGGCATTTCCCACTAACAGCCGCACCTCCTCGAATTCAGTCAAACTTTAGTCAAGCCCTAACAACATACATTGACATTCTCCGTTCTTCCAGTGCAAGCAAACTGATATTTAAATATTTCAAGATTTAGGAAAATCTAAAAGTGAACAAGGTTTGACATTTTGGCACCGTGGCAGTAAATGGGGGTCGATATATCAGAGTGTGTGTATTTGTTGCGTGTGGTATCACCGTGCAAATAACGTTTTGTTGGTTTGATCGACTTTGATGCATTTGTACCAAGACACGCATTCACGACTGTCCACTTTACAGCAGCCACGACACAAAAGTCGATACCCTTTACCACTGTTTATTTCAGTACTGAGCATTCCGACATAGGCCATCGTACTTCAACCTACTCCAAACATAATCAAGTCGGTGCCCACGTTAGGGGTCTGTAACGAACACAGTACCTGATACTTTAAGCCTCGGACACAAATAACGATTTTGTTCTGGACTATGATGCTTGTCTTGATGACATTTAGTAGCGTGGTATGTATAAAAAGGCTGTTATTAAGGCCTTTTTACTTGATGATGACCGCACTTCTGGACAAAACCCAATCATGTACAATACTTGGTCTCCTTGTGTTCAAGAACGGCACTACTGATACTAATGAACTATACTTGCTTGAATAGCCCCGGAGGCAAGGCAGCCCTTAAATACGGACGTGTATCACAACCTCATTACACCTACGAGGATAGAGGGCGTTTCAGGGACCATGTCAAGTCCGGTGAGGCACTCCAAGTGTTCTAGAATAGCATCCATCAAGGACTTGTACTGTGCGTATCTGTAGGCCATCTGTATTTATTGCTCAATGGGTTCAATAAAAGTTGTTTTATATCTGTGTTACTGAAATGTCTTTGACTGTCATAGAGTACATTCGTCACACAGTTTTTATTGTAATCAGGTACGTGATTTTCATGAAGTCCTTTTGGAATTCAAACTGGAAAACAATATCGCATATTGACGGAGATTCGTATCAACGGAGATTTGGGCGTCTTACTTAATAATCAATTAAGAAAACTTCATCATATACATTCAAATCTGTTATCAATACTACCCTTGATTCATTTATAACCATAGCAGCGTTCAAACTCTAATTAATGCACTCAACTTATCTAAGAATTTCTCATGAGATCTGAAGTGATGTGATTGGTGTTAAACTTAGAGGCTCGGTCACATCTTACGGTGCTGAACATTGTTCTACTGGACTAGTGTTTGTAGTAAATCGTAGTTTGACCGTAGTGCCATGTTACCACGGTACTACGGTCAACACAACGGTGCAGTTGGGTTAGTTACGGTCTACTAGGGAGAACTAGGGTCAACCACGTTCAAACTAAGGTAACAGTAGGGTCTTGGCATTCAAGCTAACCGAAGAGATATTTTGAACGTGTTGAAACTCTTGTGGTCTAACCAGGGCTAAATCATGGGTTTGCTGAAGTTCAAAATACTGTCATAACTACAGTGATCTAAGTTCAACTACGCTTAAATCCGTTAACTACGTTTAACCATGGTCAAATACGGATCTACCACGGCCTACTACGTTCATCCCCACTACGGTCAACTACGTGCGTGTCCGTAAGATGTGACCGCCGCTTTAGAGTCGTGTATTTCGAACCGGACTCAAAAAGAAGTTGTGGTTGTAGAATAAGTCAAGGGCATATACTTCGTATGATCTAGAGTGCACAAACTCAGTTTCTTTTTATTTCTTTTATTCATGTGATTTTCTTTCTTTCTTACAGATGTATTCTTGATTCATTCTTAATCTTGCATCTTTAAAGTTTCATTTTAGTTTCAATTTGTTTCAGATTCAGATTGACTGAAAAATATAACAAAATTCTTAATTAGTAATAATAATAACTTATAGTATACCATATGAAAACATTTTCATCCAGTCACATGTGAGAACATAAGTTGAAACAGCATTATACAATAATGAATGATAATGCCTACAACTGCCTTATGCAATTAGGAAAAAAGAAGATATTTGCCTTATGCAGTTAAAATAATGAGATTGCCTTATGCAACGAAATATTGTAAATAAAATATCATTGGCCTAATGCCAAAGCTATTTGAAAAGATTTCTTAAACTTACAAACAAAGAAAAGTCACAAATTAAAGTTATTTCTTCGAAAATAAATCGATGCAAATATTCAGGGCATTTACGGTAGTTCTTAAAAAAGGCAAAACAATAAAGTTTCCTTCACTGAAAATATTCACACCAAATATAAAATAGCCCTAACATGAATGAATAACTTTAAACAAACCAAGCAGTTGAAATTACACAAGCATAATTTGTAAGTTTGCCTATAAATTGTTATGAAAATAGCATAAACAATGCTAACACATGGCCATTTCAAATATACAAAATGTAAACTAAAATGAATGAAGTTTACTTTTAACTTTCCCTATTTTTATGAAAGATTAGTTTAACAAAGAAAATACATTAACATTGATGATAAAATAATAGTTACCGTTTGTTTGCGGTGGCATTTTCAAACGTGTCTCAAAGAAACTTGTCTTGCTAGTGTACATGTGCCAGGTTTGAACGAAAAATCCGTGCTCATGGCAGGTTACTCCAAACTCAAAGGTTAAATGCATACCGCTAAAGAAAAAACACCAACACAGGTGTTAATGTAAATGTTATGTGATTTTGGCCGTTACATACTTACAGTACAACCAGAAATTATTGAGAATTTAAAGACTGTAATTTAAAAAAAAATTCACTCATTACTCACGTATTAAAAGTGAATATTAGCAGAAGATAACTCCAGATTCAGAGACAGGTGAACAGTTAGTATTTTTTCAAGTCATCATGGGCAGCAATGCAGGCTTCAATGCGACGGGGCATACTACTGATCAAAGAAGTTAGAAAGTCGTGGTCCCTGCTGTCCCAATATCGGACCACCTCTTCTTTCATTTTAGGGCGGTGGGGTAGCCTAGTGGTTAAAGCGTTGGCTCTTCACGCCGAAGACCCGGGTTCGATTCCCCACATGGGCACAATGTGTTAAGCCCATTTCTGGTGTCCCCCGCCGTGATATTGCTGGAATATTGCTAAAAGCGGTGTAAAACTAAACTCAGTCAGTCAGTCAGTCTTTCATTTTAGCAATATTTGTCAGATTTTTCTTATTGACACTTTCCTTCATAAGTCCCCAAACAGTTTCTATTGGATTTAGGTCAGGGCTATAGCTTGGCCAATCTAATAATGTCATATTTGAGTCCGAAACCAGGCCTGTGAATGCTTTGAACGATGTTTTGGGTCATTGTCCTGCTGGAAAATCCAAACATTTCCATAGAACACGTGAGCAGATTGAAGTAAATGTTCCTCGAGAATATGTGTGTACCGCTCACTGGTCATATTCCCTTCAAGTACACAGAGGGGCGTTGCCCCTAACACAGATATGTCACCCCACACGTTAAATTTCGGACTGTACTTTGGGCGCTGATACAAAGGTTTTTCAGTTTGTTTGGTCCAGAATTTCAGTGTATTAGGAAACAGCTGTAAGTTTCTATGCTGTAAGCACCAGTTCAACCTTCGCTCCTTTTGTTCAGGTTTCATGATCGGTGATGGAATTCCTCGACTTTTCTGCCAACCCATTGCATGCAGTTCAGTTCTAATTGTCTCCTTACAGACAGCCACAGTTCCTCTATCAATCATATCCAGCCTTAAGTTTTCTAAACTCCTTCGTTTGTTTTTAGAAACAAGAATACCAAGCCGCCTCCTGTCACAGACAGTCAATTTTCTGGGCCTACCTGCGCCTCCCTGGTGCTCAATGCCATATCCATTTGCAATATTTTTCAAAACACGATAAACAGTGGACAAAGGGATGCCTGTTCTACTTGAAATCACTTTAGCTGATCTGATATCCTTGTTATAATACTCTAAAATCAACTTCCTCTTCTCTAAATCATCCATACTGAGGATCACTGAAAATGTCGTCTGCTAGCAAGTAAACAAAGGGGGATAACTCTTCACAAACTAATGAAAAAGGATTAACGGAGTTGTCTCTCTTGAATGAAACCAAGCACTTGATAGCTGGTCAAGGTTGTTTATACTAGAAATCCAATGAAACATATTCCTAAAATTCTCAATAATTTCTGGTCATACTATATATGCTAGTAATACATTGGCTAATCAGGGAGGTAGGTGTTCGCGATACGGTTGACCGTGTAACGCCCTTATTAGTAACAAATGTCACTTCGATCGTCCAAGTTCAGGAAATTGTATTTTTCTCAAGTATTGCTGAAGAAGGCGACAATTTCAAACAGTTTTTTACCGGGTCCTAAGGTCAGAATGGCAGGCGTATCATTGGCCTTTGTTGATTAAAAAAGTTGTTCTTGAGACCAGCAAGAGATCGGAAACGCTTCAGGCACACTGAAGATACCCATCACTACAAATATCCTAAAGAGTGGATGTTCATTCCCCATGTTCACCCCGAGAAAGGAAATTTGAAAAGAGGCCCCTTGGATAAAGCAGTTTAATCGTATATTGAGAAGTCTGAAGTCTTGATTTATACCGGACCATTTTTGTCAGTATTTGAGTATGCCCATTATACAGACAAGTAAAGCCCATTACATTTCCACATGTCCCCCTGCCCCACTCCCCTCCCATGCCAATCGACCCCCCTTATCACTGCCCTCATCAGATCGATGGTCCACCTCCCGGGGTGATGGTGTTTGGGATCTGACTTTGTGAGAACATTTCACTAATTATTACTCGCGGGTAATGGTGACGGAATTCTCTAACTTGTCAGGCTGCGGAAACAGATAAATGTCCAGAGGGCACTAAAAGAAGCCGAGATAGAAAAGTGGGCAATATTCACATCGCACCATCAAACGATTTGGTTTTAATTTTCAACAAGCACGTCCTGCAAATAATAAAATTCAATTTACACGGTAAACATATTTTTCTGCTTTCACACATTTTTTGTTAGACTTAACTCTTTTCTCGGCATCACGTCTGCAATAACTGCTATAATCTGAACAGCAGTTGGAACGAGATGCTTCCTGTGAAATTACCCAGCTAGCATGCTCCAAGATGATTGAAAAACAAAATCCATTCGTGAGCGTGTCTTCCGTTAAACAAGTACACACAGTCAAACAATTGCCTGTTTCGACAGTCTGAATTTACTGACTCATTTTAAAAACCATATTTGAGACTCAGATATCATCAGATAATGAACATGGAAGTTAGCAGACAGGGTCAATGCTACTGGTCGTAGATTGCGTGTAAGTTCTCATCTATGTACCAAGATTCTATTGTGGGCTGCCAGGTGTGGATCAATGCTCTTGCTATCGACCAGTTGTTTGTTATATGACTGATATTACTGTCTGGGGTGACAAACACCTTCCCATTCATAGAGGAAGACAGTAATATCGAACCCCAAACACTAACGTCGATGTCATCACTGTGCTTGAAGGGGAACTAGATTCTCAAAATAGATTGACTTCAACTTGTATAATCATGTGAAGAATTGCATTTGGCTTTAGCAATTTACAAATATAGAATTCCTAGTCTGAGGGATATTGATTCATTACTACCACATTGATCACATATATGTACTATTTCTTTTCTATCCGCAAAGGTGAACGTCACTGTACATGGCTCAAGCATCTAAGGCCCCATAGTTAACTGTGTAGAGTTGTGTTCCTTATCTGTACAAGGATCTGCTGATGGTGAGTGCTAATCCAGGACTCTCCTGTGTCGTCGATTGATACAGCAGCGATAGTCTCTTCGCCGTGTATGTTTTGGATACTTCATCCCCCATTGAAGTAAGACGTCGCGGCCTAAACAAAGTAGTGTATATAGCCGTGTGTCGTCTCACTCAGCAACCCGTGCTTATCGTAAGAGGCAACTAACGGGATCGTGTGGTCAGGCCAGTTGACTTTGTTGACACATGTCATCGCATCAATCGATACTCATTACAGTTGATCACTGGATTGTCTGGTCCAGATTCGATTATTTACAGTCCGCTGTAAAGTTGCTGGATTATTGCAGAATGCGTCGTTAAACAACAAAGAAAGTTAAGAAACAAACACTCGAGGTTGTAGTCTTTTTACTCACCAAGTCGACCGTCCTCTCTTTTCGACTGATTCATTCAAAAGAAAGAAATAACCCCAAATATACGCTGAGGGGGAAATTATTAAGTTATTTGTGATTGGTAATCTTTTTGTTGTCAACATGACTTTTGCCTTTGAACATATTTCTTTATCAGAAAATGTCGATTTAACAGAATAGTTCTATTGGTGTAGGAAAGATCGTCCCTGAACGGAGGGCGAAACACCCGAGTATAATCGCGAAACATCGGTATATGCTTAAATTACTTTAATTTTTCTCAAATATAGTTTGTGATTTCAAAACGCCGAATGGTAAATGAGCAATTCTGCAACTGAAATTTTAGAATATCCAAATAAGTTGTAATTATGTAAAAGATACAACTGTCTCCGCGAGAACATCCAGGTATACAAGTTACCCATTCTTAGAAATGACTAAAGACACGAGAGAGGGGACCAAGAGCATTGATTCCACCAGAGGACTGTGTGCAACGCTTTTAGACACTCTAATGTTAAACGGGACCGCGCATTTGTGTGACAAGTTTGCAAAACAGACGCGGAATCTGTATTAATTTTCAATCGCTCACATTTTTTCACACAGGAACATGCAATCCATCTGGTGAGGATTCTGGTCCCACGTCTTCCGTTGTAACAAAATGTGTTTTGATGTTGCGGCTCTCTCAAGCAATATCTCACTCTTTTAACAATCTAAATTTCATTGATATTAACGTGCGAATTGCCTCGGAGGCACCTTAACAAATTGACAAACATAACGAAGTATTTTGAAGACCAAACATCCCTCAATGGGGAGATTTTATCAAAGGAATCTCAGATAGCATTGCCAATGTTGTGTCGCCTCTACTTGCTACAAATCAACGTTTTTAGGTTGTTTGTTAGGACAAGGTATCTTTCAAGTTATTGCACCTCAAGGGGATTCGCTTTATTCACCGAAAATAAACCCTGCATTCCTTTCAAATAAACACGCACCAAGGTCCACTTCGTAGGAAGATGGTTTGCAACATGGGCCATGTACATGTTGCAGGAACGGATGTAGATTGTAAATAATGGCTTGATTATAAACGTTACCGCACCCATTGTAACAATGAACTATTTGTAATGTTTTATGTCTGTATTTCTGCACTACAAACTACAGCATTGCTCTGTGACCATGTCACAAGTACCATTGCCCACTTTCCTGTTAACATGTTGGTAGGGAATGTGCATTCGGCTTTTTGAGCTGTGATCAAAAGGATTGTGAATGTCTCTTGTTGGAGGTGAACGAATATTGTTTCTTCGTAAGTGCTGTACATAATGTAACTATTTTATGATCAACTTGTTAGAAATGACGTGAAATATGTTATGCTAGACCAGAGATTAATACAGTATTATCATGGATACTATCCGCATTGCCTTGAACATCATATAGAGTGAATGGGTGAATTGGGTGTGATGTCGCTTTGAAAGTTATTCATTCCAGTATATCATTTTTTGTCATCTGAAAGTGTGGGTAAAATGCCCGAACACCATATTGACTACATACAGACACATGTAAATAATGTAATATTGAATGTTGTTTCAAAAACACCTCCCCATGACATGTTTATGTTACAGACCGGTCACATGAGTTCTTAAAGTGACATTACGGGATTGTGTCTTAGGCTCTGCTTCTTTCGTGAAATAACGATCAAGGCACTAACTATTTGTAAAATCTGCCTGGAAATGGAATTGGGTGAGCGTAATTAATTGTCCTCTAATGTTGTCATAGCTACAGCCATTAGAATGGTGCTCTCGTGTTGGCGATAAAGAAAAAGTGAATAGAGAAATATGTATCGCAAGTTATTAAGTGTATCATTCTCTCACAAGGACAAACTGGACGTGTAAGATGCAGGAACATGTATTGAGTTTTACTTGAATTTAATTATTCCACAACAACAAACGAGTGAACAGTAAGTGTTTCGACTGTCACTATTTCCGAATATCCAACAGTACTCCATAGACACATGTATCTTATGAAAAAAAACATACTCCGAACAACTAATTTGGGGGCCTGAAAAGTTATAAACAGATGTCCATGAAGATGAACATATAGATGCGTCAAAAATATATTTGAGCAAAATATTTGAATAACATACAGTAAGAATCACTTATCTTTTCAAACGTTTGTACGTTTCAAATTATTTGTCGGCATCCTTGGAATCCTTGACAGCGTAAAATGTCTGGCGAAGGTTACAACACAATGGGCTACTATTATTCACAATGTATTTGGCTAGTATCATTTACAATGTATTCGTCTAGTATCATTTGCAACGTAGCAACGCTGTAATCCTCCATAGCTCATTTGGCTGGTATAATTTACAACGTATTTAGCTAGTATCATTCACAACGTATTTTTCTGGGATCATTCACAAAGTATTTGGCTAGTATGATTCACAACATATTTGGTTAGCATCATTCACAACGTCTTTGGCTAGCAACGGCTAGTATCATTTACAACGTCTTTGGCTAGTATCATTCACAACGTATTTGGCTAGTATCATTCACAACGTCTTTGGCTAGTATCATTCACAACGTCTTTGGCTAGTATCATTTACAACGTCTTTGGCTAGTATCATTCACAACGTATTTGGTTAGCATCATTCACAACATATTTGACGAGCATCGTTTACAACGAATGTGGTCGTTACCCTACAGAAAATAAACAAATCGTCGGCATCCATTACAGACACTTGTGTGGCATTAAATAACCATCCGTGTCAATATTTAACAGCAGCAGTATCATATTCTGCAATGGTCCTCAAGGCTTCGAAGAGTGTTCTCCCACTACTTGGACATGGGCTCGTTATTAGGAGAACTCTACTTCAGATGCAGTCTACTCAACACAAGAAAAACTGTAATCTGAAAGAAATTCGTCAGTTCGGAATTTTTCTATAAAATTCTGCCTTACCTTTTAGATGCCGTTTACTGCTTCAAGAAACTAATTAAGTGATGTCAAATTAGACACGGCTTGGGCATGAGTCGGACCGATCTCGCAACATTGTTCATGCACGCGTAAAACGGATGCCAAACTTTTGACTACGGTTCAATGACTTTTTAAACATCTAGTTTCTTGCATCCTCAAGTGAATTGTATCATAGGCTGTCTGTGGTGGCATTCTGTGCCAGGCACAAGTTCCGGTGGTGCCTTACACTAGGGGCGCATGTAAACACTGGCTTGGAATTTAAGCTGTTTTAAGAGCGTATTTGAAACGTTTTTCACCAATCTCCTTTTCCTAATCATTTGGCCAGTTTCGTGTTACTGATGCGTCAGACTTTTCAATCAACTTTCAAATACCTCTGTCAAAATATTTTGGCTCTGAATTAGCCCATAACCCCTTCATTAGACCCCTATGTCACCTGTGCTCGTCTGTAACATTAACGACAGTTTTTACACCCTGCAATTACGCTCAGTAATCACAGAGCAGCCAACCAGGTCCTTCTGGCTAATCTGGAAGCCGATTCCTGCTGAAAAGCTTACCGTGAAAAAGTTGGAAAAATAATTCAACTTTAAAATTAATTCAATCTGTACATTGGTCATGGGTTGTCTTGTATGTCTTGGCAAGAACTTGGAATTATTAATATTTTCTGTTGAAAATGAGAGTTTATCCCTTCGGTTCTCCTCCAATCGACGTGGTATCCCCGACACTTTTCTTACGAAGGACCTTTTCGACTGCTGATAATTACCCAAGTTTTATTCCACATCTGCCTCAGCTAAAGGCGAACCCGTAAACTGTCAATCTGCCGGACAGATATCTGTCAGGGGTAATGTAAAAGTGAAACCGGAATTATTCCGGATGAAGGAACCTCGACATATTTGTCTGCTCTGCAGCTAACCAATTCCGTAGCCATTAATCCTTGGCATAATACTGCACAATACAATTATGTATTGAACATTGTTGGACTGTCAGTGTCCCTGTGTGGACGTGTGCTGTGTCTTTGTGTGAGGTAGTGTAGAGCAGCATGTGGTTGACGATTACGTCATGACAGAAAACATCGCTTGGAGATAGGGATAAAAATAAGCACACCACTTACATATGGGTGTAAAGCTCCTGAAAGCTCCTGTCTCAGTCATTAACAGTGTATGATTTATTATTTTAGGATACAAAGTGGTGTAATGCTGAATCATCAGTTTACCCGGTGTAGGGATATGTGACTAAATCTGCTCATTTTCCTCATTTTCAGTTCTATTGACCTCATTACATTATTTTGTCTCCACTCGCTGATCAGTTAAAACAATCCAGCTGACATTGTCATTTTCATGTTCATCGCTCTGACCCGATGTACGATGTTTAATACACAGACGCACGTACCTGACGCACAATGTTCATTTATCCATTCCGTTCTCCTCCCACTGCAGCAGTATTGTCAGCAAACCTTGTGTCCACTTGCTGATAATTACCAACATTCCATTCCATTAAAACAAATACATAAACAGGAAACATACAGATATATCTCAAAGAACGTCTTGAGTTCTGAATGTTTTATTGTGCGAAACTGTTACATCATCTGTTTGTTTTCCACATTTGATTTTCCATTACCGTCAAAGCTTGAGATGCCATTCATCATATATTGTGTTGCTGGTCAGCTGAAAAGTATCGATCGTCTCATCATTTGAGGTTCATCGTTCGGATCGGACGCATTATGTTGGCTTTGCGATATACGTGACACTTTGTGATCCATAAAAAAACCCTGCAATGACTCATAAAACAGCCTTTGTATATGGTTGATTTCATATACTGGAAACGTTTCGAGGTTGTCACCAAATAGGATTCCAGTAATAATTGGAAAAATGGGGTATATGGATGACCTTCTATGTTCTAAGGCAATCTATGATGCTGCTGGTGCTATACGCCGGACTCACGCCGGTCATTTATATATTCGAGTCTAAGCCAGACAAAAAGTGACTGATACCCTGAGCGCGCCATCCATGTTTGTACCTGACAATGACATCCAGTCTCCGCCTTATATGTTTCCTGGGACTAAATCTATCGGACAATCCTCTGCTATCTTCGCTTGAAGTGTCATCTTATCTGATTGTCTCGGGTCGATGACCTACTGTCACTCACCAGTTTACGTGTTTAAGGCTGGATAATTCGTTGAACCAGCTGGAGGGATTAACTGTCTTATATGCATCTGATACCGACATGTTTAGATATTCGTGGACACTGATATTGTGTGGAACTGTAGTATGTCCTGGCTTTCGTTTTTCTGTGGTAAATGTTCACTATTAAGCTCAGTTAGATCTTAGCCATTTGATAACGGACGTGTTTCGTTTACCAAGATGAAAGTACATCACGCGTCTCACCTCTGACTGGTTGATGAACTCTTGTTCACAGAGCAGCTCCTTGAAGGGATGATACGAGTCAAAGAACACATCGTGATCTGCGGTCATAGATCGATGTGTCCAATGTGTTTTATGTTCTGCTTCTAGATGTTTCCAGATTTGAAGAAATTAAGGATATTCAAAACCAATAAGAATCCCATGCCTAACCATTTGTGTATATGAATTAATACACGTTGATGATCCAACCTTTACATATATCAACAGAACAAGGAATATCCGGTTTAGAATTGGTCTTCAGCAACACATTTGCTTCTTGTAAGAAGCGACTAAAGGTATCGGGTGGTCAAGGCTCACGGACTTGCTTGATTCATGTCACAGTTGTGGTGACTGATGGCAATGATGTTCATTACTGGATGTCTGATCCAGATTCGATTATTTTCTCACTGCTGTCATTAATGTGAATAGTGCGGTGCTGCACAACAAATACAAAAGGAAAAAAACCTTTTACGAATCTCAGAATCTCAGTTGCACACAGTTCTTTGTTATAATCGTTATATACCTCCAAAATAGATTTTCAGACGGCATGCTTAAGCTGAAGGTCTGTGTAATAGGACTGGAATTATCATTTGGGTGAGTCGGCAGAACATACGTGACCAGCGCTTTCTCCATTAGAAAGACTTTCTTTGGTTGTATTCATGCATTCAGAAGAGGCCAAATGTGGTACATCCTCATTGGGAGAAATGACAAAGTGTCTACGAGGTGGCATAGTCTCAATGAGGATCAGTGGGAATTAGCGGCATCTCCGACACAGAGTTTCTACAAATATGGCAGCGGTTTCTCTTTGATGTCAGCGTTACAGGTGTAAATGTACGGATGCTGGTCTGAGATGCATTTCCTGGTAACGGGGTAATATTCGCCTTACATTTTCATCATAATGCTGAATTAGGCATTTCATCAGAGAAGCTCGATATAATTAGCATTGCTCGTGATCTGCTTCCATTTTTCTTTACACTGGATGAAAAATATCAGGAGGCAATAATCAAAATCCCTTCCGTTCTTTAGTTTTCTTCCGTTATTGTTTGGCAGTTTGGATTTAGGTAGCTGTTGCAAATACTACACCACCACTCCCACACTCTCAGTCCCTAAGCTGAACCAAGATATCTCCCGCTGCTAGACACATTTGCAGATAAAGGACATCCAAGCTAAACCTTCGCCAACATCACAATAGAACAATACTTACCAGGACTTTAACTCTCTGGGTCAGACAACACTGACATGTTCCAGAATAGGCATATCAAGTTCCAGATCGTCTCCCAGTCTAGATATAGCAACAAGGGTCTCGATCCACGAAGCGTTCGTAAGGTTACGACATTATTTTTTCATAGGCTTACGAATGACATAATATTTCCACGAACGTTTTGTGGATCGGGCCCCAGCACAACACTGCCTTCAACTGAATCGTACACAAATACAACACAATTCTACAATATGTGCAGACACACCCACATAACATTCACAACTGAACAATTCTTAAGTGATGCATAAAGATTAAAGTGCGCTCTCTAATATGATTTGAGTGGAAGTCATCAGTTACTGATTTGTTGTTTCTGGACGCCCAACAACCGTATTTTCACTGCCAACAACATCCATCTTTAAAGTCGAGGATCTGCAAGAACATATAAAGTAGTTTTATATTACTACCACATTTTAATCGTAGATATCTCTTCTTAATGTTCGGCTTAACTTGCCAACAATCACCAGCAGCTTCAGGAATGGTGTAAATCTTGACTTTAGTGATAGTGAAAGTTCCAATGGTCATTGGTATAACTTTGATCGCTGGTATTTTATAAGCTGGTTTGTATACCACACTGTCATGTTATCCTGTGATAATCTAGTTACTGTCCACCGTCGATAGGTGGAGGTGTTATGCAGTCTGAATGTGTAACTTGTGCTAATGACGGTATGGCTGAAATACTGCAGATTTGCCTTACAAATTAGTTCCTTCGGGCTCAAACATAAAAAAATGGAAGAAAAAAAATGTAATTTATCAGTCATTCAAACGTTGACATTGGCTGTTGTCACCATCACCACTGATAGTTGAATGCATGAGAATATCGCCATGGCGGTTGTATTTTGTTTCCCACTGTGCCCAGTTCCCAACGTCTATTCGTCCTCGTCTTCCCCAGTGACTGGAGCTACATAGGGCCGCGATCAGTGGTGTCAAGCAAGAAAGGTTACACACATTTTCCCTTAGCTACAAGTATCCACCAAATGTGGTTTGAAATATAAACTCAACTCCGATTACAGGCGAGAATTTATGGATGTCAACTGTATATTCTTACTCCTTCATTATTCACTCGGTGTAAACTGAAACCCACTAAAAACGCTATAGGTAGTTGTTGTCATGGGGGTGGTGGGGAGTGGTGTCATGATCTGGTGTGTTATCAATGCCAACTTCTGATCCCAGATGGTACTAGTTAACAGCAATCTGAATGCTCAACGTTGTTTGGACAATATACTTTCGTCTGGCTGTACTCACAATGATGGATTGACATGGTGATCGTAACCATTTTGTGTTTCAGCATGATGATGCACGTCCCCATGTAGCCAGGGTAACAAGGAACGTTTTGAATAATGAGAATGTTAGTGTGATGGACTGGCCTTCATTGTCCGCAGACATGAACCCAATCGAGCATTTGTGGGATGAACTTGGACGGCGAGTTTGACATCAACTTGTGCCACCAAGGACAGTTGCTGAATTGACACAGGCCCTTCAACGTCACTGGCAGACCATCCCACAGCTGTTCCTGAGAAATGTGTGTCTTTCAATGCCCCGGAGACTGCGAGCATGTCTTGCAGCGCACGGTGGACACACACGATATAGGCTGCAAGTGACCCCTCCTTTGTTTGATGTCGGTGTTGCGTCACTGATGTTGTTGTTGATTTGACATTTTCAGATGAAGTTATCCACAGATGTTCACTTAAAACATATCTGCCAGTTACATTATATATGTTGACATTTGTGTGAGTAAAGACAGTATGAATGTCAAATTGCGTTTTAATGGCTTTTAGTATATATTATTCACCAGGTGAAGGAGTAAAAATATTCCCCAAAACCTCGTGTTCCTCAAAATAATAAAGTTTACATCCATAAATTTGCATCTTTATGCGTATTACTTCTCACAGCCGTTCAAACAATCCACTCCGATTATTATACCCTAGGTTTCCTTACCGTATGTTTCATAATCTCAAATACTTCCATACGTTTGGCCTATCTTCCAATACTGATGTCATGTATCGTGATTGTTTTTAGTTGTAGGACACCGTGATATGAAGTCCCACTGTGGCAATAAACGAAATTAACTCACTCACAGAAACGGGTGAAGACGTTATGTGGGTGACCGAGACGTTGCAGTAGCCTCGTGTTCCCGCCGGGACATCCTACCCCGATAATGAGGATGAGTGTTCATGTTACTATCGACGTCGCGCCTGTCCAAGACACAATTGCATCTACATCACTTCAGGCTGCATTATTTGTGGATAATACACAGTAAAAGCCCACTCACTGGCGACGTCGTGTACATTGTTTAGGGCATTTCCCACTAACAGCCGCACCTCCTCGAATTCAGTCAAACTTTAGTCAAACCCTAACAACATATATTGACATTCTCCGTTCTTCCAGTGCAAGCAAACTGATATTTAAATATTTCAAGATTTAGGAAGAATCTAAAAGTGAACAAGGTTTGACATTTTGGCACCGTGGCAGTAAATGGGGGTCGATATATCAGAGTGTGTGTATTTGTTGCGTGTGGTATCACCGTGCAAATAACGTTTTGTTGGTTTGATCGACTTTGATGCATTTGTACCAAGACACGCATTCACGACTGTCCACTTTACAGCAGCCACGACACAAAAGTCGATACCCTTTACCACTGTTTATTTCAGTACTGAGCATTCCGACATAGGCCATCGTACTTCAACCTACTCCAAACATAATCAAGTCGGTGCCCACGTTAGGGGTATGTAACGAACACAGTACCTGATACTTTAAGCCTCGGACACAAATAACGATTTTGTTCTGGACTATGATGCTTGTCTTGATGAAATTTAGTAGCGTGGTATGTATAAAAAGGTTGTTATTTAGGCCTTTTAACTTGATGATGACCGCCCTACTGAACAAAACCCAATCATGTACAATGTTCTTGTGTTCAAGAAGGGCACCACTGATACTAATAAACTATACTTTCTTGAATAGCCCCGGAGGCAGGACAGCCCTTAAATACGGACGTGTATCACAACCTCATTACACCTACGAGGATAGAGGGCTTTTTAGGGACCATGTCAAGTCTGGTGAGGCACTCCAAGTGTTCTAGAATAGCATATAGGTCGATCCATCAAGGACTTGTACTGTGCGTATCTGTAGGCCATCTGTATTTATTGCCCGATGGGTTCAATGAAAGCTATTTTATATCTGTGTGACTGACATGTCTTTGACTGTTCTAGAGTACATTCGTCACACAGTTTTTGATTGTAATCAGGTACGTGATTTTCATGAAGTCCTTTGGAATTCATATTGGAAAACAATACCGCATATTGACGGAGAATCGTATCAACCGAGACTGGCGTCTTGCTTAGATAAAAAATTAAGAAAACATCATCCCTGCAAGAAATTCTAATTATATATCATGTACATTCAAATCTATTATCAATACTACCCTTGATCCATATATCGCCATAGCAGCGTTCAAACTCTAATTAATGCACTCAACTTATCTAAGAATTTTCTCATGAGATCTGAAGTGATGTGATTGGTGTTAAACTTAGAGGCTCGGTCACATCTTACGGTGCTGAACATTGTTCTACTGGACTGTAGTGTTTGTAGTAAATCGTAGTTTGACCGTAGTGCCATGTTACCACGGTACTACGGTCAACACAACGGTGCAGTTAAGTTAGTTACGGTCTACTAGGGAGAACTAGGGTCAACCACGTTCAAACTAAGGTAACAGTAGGGTCTTGGCATTCAAGCTAACCGAAGAGATATTTTGAACGTGTTGAAACTCTTGTGGTCTAACCAGGGCTAAATCATGGGTTTGCTGTTCAAAGTACGGTCATAACTACAGTGATCTACGTTGAACTACGCTTAAATCCGTATAACTACCCTTCACTACGGTTCCACTACGGTCAACTACGTTCATGCCCCACTACGGTCAACTACGTGCGTGTCCGTCAGATGTGACCGCCGCTTTAGAGTCGTGTTATTGGAAGCGGACTCAAAACGAAGTTGTGGTTGTAGAATGTGTCAAGGGTATATACTTACATAATGCACTGGCTAATCAAGGGCATAGGTGTTAGCAATACGGTTGGTCATGTCACACCCTTATTAGTGGCAAATGTGAATTTCATGCGTATATAAATCCCTTCGACCGCCCAGATTCACGAAATTGTATTTTCTCGAGTATTGCTGAAGAAGGCGACAATTTCAAACAGTTTTTTACCGGGTCTTAAGGTCAGAATGGCAGGCGTATCATTGGCCTTTGTTGATAAAAAAGTTGTTCTTGAGACCAGCAAGAGTTCGGTAATGCTTTAGGCACACTGAAGATACCCATTACTGCAAATATCCTAAAGAGTGGATGTTCATTCCCCATGTTCACCCCGAAAAAGGAAATTTGAAAAGAGGCCCCTTTGATAAAGCAGTTTAATCGTATATTGAGAAGTCTGAAGTCTTGATTTATACCGGACCATTTTGTCAGTATTTGAGTATGCCCATTATACAGACAAGTAAAGCCCATTACATTTCCACATGTCCCCCTGCCCCACACCCCTCCCATGCCAATCGACCCCCCTTATCACAGCCCTCATCAGATCGATGGTCCACCTCCCGGGGTGATGGTGTTTGGGATCTGACTTTGTGAGAACATTTCACTAATTATTACTCGCGGGTAATGGTGACGGAATTCTCTAACTTGTCAGGCTGCGGAAACAGATAAATGTCCAGAGGGCACTAAAAGAAGCCGAGATAGAAAAGTGGGCAATATTCGCATCGCACCATCAAACGATTTGGTTTTAATTTTCAACAAGCACGTCCTGCAAATAATAAAATTCAATTTACACGGTAAACATATTTTTCTGCTTTCACACATTTTTTGTTAGACTTAACTCTTTTCTCGGCATCATGTCTGCAATAACTGCTATAATCTGAACAGCAGTTGGAACGAGATGCTTCCTGTGAAATTACCCAGCTAGCATGCTCCAAGATGATTGAAAAACAAAATCCATTCGTGAGCGTGTCCTCCGTTAAACAAGTACACACAGTCAAACAATTGCCTGTTTCGACAGTCTGAATTTACTGACTCATTTTAAAAACCATATTTGAGACTCAGATATCATCAGATAATGAACATGGAAGTTAGCAGACAGGGTCAATGCTACTGGTCGTAGATTGCGTGTAAGTTCTCATCTATGTACCAAGATTCTATTGTGGGCTGCCAGGTGTGGATCAATGCTCTTGCTATCGACCAGTTGTTTGTTATATGACTGATATAACTGTCTTTGGTGAAAAACACCTTCCCATTCATAGAGGAAGACAGTAATATCGAACCTCAAAAACAAACGTCGATGTCATCACTGTGCTTGAAGGGGAACTAGATTCTCAAAATAGATTGACTTCAACTTGTATAATCATGTGAAGAATTGCATTTGGCTTTAGCAATTTACAAATATAGAATTCCTAGTCTGAGGGATATTGATTCATTACTACCACATTGATCACATATATGTACTATTTCTTTTCATGGCTCAAGCATCTAAGGCCCCATAGTTAACTGTGTAGAGTTGTGTTCCTTATCTGTACAAGGATCTGCTGATGGTGAGTGCTAATCCAGGACTCTCCAGTGTCGTCGATTGATACAGCAGCGATAGTCTCTTCACTGTGCATGTTTTTGGGTACTTCATCCCCATGGAAGTAAGACGTCGCGGCCTAAACAAAGTACTGTATATAGCCGTGTGTCGTCTCACTCAGCAACCCGTGCTTGTCGTAAGAGGCAACTAACGGGATCGTGTGGTCAGGCCAGTTGACTTTGTTGACACATGTCATCGAATCATAATCGCATCAATCGATACTCATTACAGTTGATCACTGGATTGTCTGGTCCAGATTCGATTATTTACAGTCCGCTGTAAAGTTGCTGGAATATTGCAGAATGCGTCGTTAAACAACAAAGAAAGTTAAGAAACAAACACTCGAGGTTGTAGTCTTTTTTTACTCACCAAGTCGACCGTCCAGTCGACTGATTCATTCAAAAGAAAGAAATAACCCCAAATATACGCTGAGGGGAATGATTTATTAGTAATCTTTTTGTTGTCAACATAACTTTTCCCTTTGAACATATTTCTTTTTCAGAAAATGTCGATTAAACAGAATAGTTCTATTGGTGTAGGAAAGATCGTCCCTCGAACGGAGGGCGAAACACCCGAGTATAATCGCGAAACATCGGTATATGCTTAAATTACTTTAATGTATTAAAATATAGGTTGTGATTTCAAAACGTCGAATGGTAAATGAGCAATTCTGCAACTGAAATTTTACAATATCCAAAAATAATAATTATGTAAAGATACAACTGTCTCCGCGAGAGCATCCAGGTATGCAAGTTACCCATTCTTAGAAATGACTAAAGACACGAGAGAGGACCAAGAGCATTGATTCCAGGACTGTGTGCAACGCTTTTAGACACTCTTATGTTGAACGGGACCACGCATTTGTGTGACAAGTTTGCAAAACAGACGTGGAATCTGTATTAATTTTCAATCGCTCACATTTTTCACACAGGAACATGCAATTCATCTGGTGAGGATTCTGGTCCCACGTCTCTCCGTTGTAACAAAATGTGTTTTGATGTTGCGGCTCTCTCAAGCAATATCTCACTCTTTAACGAATCTAAATTTCATTTATATTAACGTGCGAATTGCCTCGGAGGCACCTTTTAACAAATTGACAAACATAACGAAGTATTTTGAAGACCAAACATCCCTCAAGTGGGGAGGTTTTATCAAAGGAATCTCAGATAGCATTGCCAATGTTGTGTCGCCTCTACTTGCTGGCAAATCAACGTTTTAGGTTGCTTGTTAGGACGAGGTATCTTTCAAGTTATTGCACCACAAGTGGATTCGCTTTTATTCACCGGAAAGAAACCCTGCATTCCTTTCAAATAAACACGCACCAAGGTCCACTTCGTAGGAAGATGGTTTGCAACATGGGCCATGTACATGTTGCAGGAACGGATGTAGATTGTAAATAATGGCTTGATTATAAACGTTACCGCACCCATTGTAACAATGAACTATTTGTAATGTTTTATGTCTGTATTTCTGCACTACAAACTACAGCACTGCTCTGTGATCACGTCACAAGTACCATTGCCCACTTTCCTGTAAACATGTTGGTAGGAATGTGCATTCGGCTTTTGATCTGTCATCAAAAGGATTGTGAATGTCTCTTGTTGAGGTGAACGAATATTGTTTCTTCGTAAGTGCTGTACATAATGTAACTATTTTATGATCAACTTGTTAGAAATGACGTGAAATATGTTATGCTAGACCAGAGATGAATAATACAGTATTATCATGGATACTATCCGTAATTGCCTTGAACATCATATAGAGAGAAGGTCAGGTGAATTGGGTGTGATGTCGCTTTGAAAGCATATTCATTCCAGTATATTCATTTTTTGTCATCTGAAAGTGTGGGTAAAATGCCCGAACACCATATTGACTACATACAGACACATGTAAATAATGTAATATTGAATGTTGTTTCAAAAACACCTCCCATGACATTATGTTTATGTTACAGACCGGTCACAGGCGAGTTCTTAAAGTGACATTACGTATCTGTAAGTCTTTAGGCTCTGCTTCTTTCGTGAAATAAACGATCAAGGCACCAACTATTTGTAAAATCTGCCTGGAAATGGAATTGGGTGAGCCGTAATTAATTGTCCTCTAATGTTGTCATAGCTACAGCCATTAGAATGGTGCTTCCTCGTGTTGGCGATAAAGAAAAAGTGAATAGAGAAATATGTATCGCAAGTTGGTTAAGTGTATCATTCGCTCTTTCACAAGGACAAACTGGACTCTAAGATGCAGGAACATGTATTTTGAGTTTTACTTGAATTTAATTATTCCACAACAACAAACGAGGAACAGTAAGTGTTTTGACTGTCACTATTTCCGAATATCCAACAGTATCTATAGACACATGTATCTTATGAAAAAACATACTCCGAACAACTAATTTGGGGCCTGAAAAGTTATAAACAGATGTCCATGAAGATGAACATATAGATGCGTCAAAAATAATATATTGAGCATAAAATATTTGAATAACATACAGTAAGAATCAATTTCATCTTTTCAAACGTTTGTACCGTTTCAAATTATTTGTCGGCATCCTTTGGAATCCTTGACAGCGTAAAAATGTCTGGCGAAGCTGGTTACAAACACATCGGGCAATCACCATTCACAATGTATTTCATTAGTATCATTTTACAATGTATTCGTCTAGTATCATTTGCAACGCAGCAACGCTGTAATCCCTCCATAGCCCATTTGGCTGGTATAATTTCTACAACGCATTTAGCTAGTATCATTCACAACGCCATTTTCTGGGATCATTCACAAAGCATAATTTGATTCACAACATAGTATCATTCACAACGTATTTGGTTAGCATCATTCACAACGTCTTTGGCTAGTATCATTCACAACGTCTTTGGCTAGTATCATTCACAACGTCATTCACAACGTTTTGGCTAGTATCATTCACAACGTCTTTGGTTAGTATCATCATTCACAACATATTTGACGAGCATCGTTTACAACGAATGTGGTCGTTACCCTACAGAAAATAAACAAATCGTCGGCATCCATTACAGACACTTGTGTGGCATTAAATAACCATCCGTGTCAATATTTAACAGCAGCAGTATCATATTCTGCAATGGTCTCAAGGCTTCGAAGAGTGTTCTCCCACTACTTGGACATGGGCTCGTTATTAGAGAACTCTACTTCAGATGCAGTCTACTCAACACAAGAAAAACTGTAATCTGAAAGAAATTCGTCAGTTCGGAATTTTCTATAAAATTCTGCCTTACCTTTTAGATGCCGTTTACTGCTTCAAGAAACTAATTAAGTGATGTCAAATTAGACACGGCTTGGGCATGAGTCGGACCGATCTCGCAACATTGTTCATGCACGCGTAAAACGGATGCCAAACTTTTGACTACGGTTCAATGATTTTTTAAACATCTAGTTTCTTGCATCCTCAAGTGAATTGTATCATAGGCTGTCTGGTGGCATTCTGTGCCAGGCACAAGTTCCGGTGGTGCCTTTTACACTAGGGGCGCATGTAAACACTGGCTTGGAATTTAAGCTGTTTTAAGAGCGTATTTGAAACGTTTTTTCACCAATCTCCTTTTCCTAATCATTTGGCCAGTTTCGTGTTACTGATGCGTCAGACTTTTCAATCAACTTTCAAATACCTCTGTCAAAATATTTTGGCTCTGAATTAGCCCATAACCCCTTCATTAGACCCCTATGTCACCTGTGCTCGTCTGTAACATTAACGACAGTTTTACACCCTGCAATTACGCTCAGTAATCACAGAGCAGCCAACCAGGTCCTTCTGGCTAATCTGGAAGCCGATTCCTGCTGAAAAGCTTACCGTGAAAAAAGTTGGAAAAATAATTCAACTTTAAAATTAATTCAATCTGTACATTGGTCATGGGTTGTCTTGTATGTCTTGGCAAGAACTTGGAATTATTAATATTTTCTGTTGAAAATGAGAGTTTATCCTTCGGTTCTCCTCCAATCGACGTGGTATCCCCTCGACACTTTTCTTACGAAGGACCTTTTCGACTGTTGATAATTACCCAAGTTTTATTCCACATCTGCCTCAGCTAAAGGCGAACCCGTAAACTGTCAATCTGCCGGACAGATATCTGTCAGGGTAATGTAAAGTGAAACCGGAATTATTCCGGATGGAAGGAAACCTTGACATATTTGTCTGCTCTGCAGCTAACCAATTCCGTAGCCATTAATCCTTGGCATAATACTGCACAATACAATTATGTATTGAACATTGTTGGACTGTCAGTGTCCCTGTGTGGACGTGTGCTGTGTCTTGTGTGAGGTAGTGTAGAGCAGCATGTGGTTGACGATTACGTCATGACAGAAAACATCGCTTGAGATTGGGGATAAAAATAAGCACACCACTTACATATGGGTGTAAAGCTCCTGAAAGCTCCTGTCTCAGTCATTAACAGTGTATGATTTATTATTTTAGGATACAAAGTGGTGTAATGCTGAATCATCAGTTTACCCGGTGTAGGGGATATGTGACTAAATCTGCTCATTTTCCTCATTTTCAGTTCTATTGACCTCATTACATTATTTTGTCTCCACTCGCTGATCAGTTAAAACAATCCAGCTGACATTGTCATTTTCATGTTCATCGCTCTGACCCGATGTACGATGTTTAATACACAGACGCACGTACCTGACGCACAATGTTCATTTATCCATTCCGTTCTCCTCCCACTGCAGCAGTATTGTCAGCAAACCTTTGTGTCCACTTGTTGATAATTACCAACATTCCATTCCATTAAAACAAATACATAAACAGGAAACATACAGATATATCTCAAAGAACGTCTTGAGTTCTGAATGTTTTATTGTGCGAAACTGTTACATCATCTGTTTGTTTTCCACATTTGATTTTCCATTACCGTCAAAGCTTGAGATGCCATTCATCATATATTGTGTTGCTGGTCAGCTGAAAAGTATCGATCGTCTCATCATTTGAGGTTCATCGTTCGGATCGGACGCATTATGTTGGCTTTGCGATATACGTGACACTTTGTGATCCATAAAACCCTGCAATGACTCATAAACAGCCTTTGTATATGGTTGATTTCATATACTGGAAACGTTTCGAGGTTGTCACCAAATAGGATTCCAGTAATAATTGGAAAAATGGGGTATATGGATGACCTTCTATGTTCTAAGGCAATCTATGATGCTGTTGGTGCTATACGCCGGACTCACGCCGGTCATTTATATATTCGAGTCTAAGCCAGACAAAAGTGACTGATACCCTGAGCGCCATCCATGTTTGTACCTGACAATGACATCCAGTCTCCGCCTTATATGTTTCCTGGGACTAAATCTATCGGAGAATCCTCTGCTATCTTCGCTTGAAGTGTCATCTTATCTGATTGTCTCGGGTCGATGACCTACTGTCACTCACCAGTTTATGTGTTTAAGGCTGATAATTCGTTGAACCAGCTGGAGGGATTAACTGTCTTATATGCATCTGATACCGACATGTTTAGATATTCGTGGACACTGATATTGTGTGGAACTGTAGTATGTCCTGGCTTTCGTTTTTCTGTGGTAAATGTTCACTATTAAGCTCAGTTAGATCTTAGCCATTTGATAACGGACGTGTTTCGTTTACCAAGATGAAAGTACATCACGCGTCTCACCTCTGACTGGTTGATGAACTCTTGTTCACAGAGCAGCTCCTTGAAGGGATGATACGAGTCAAAGAACACATCGTGATCTGCGGTCATAGATCGATGTGTCCAATGTGTTTTATGTTCTGCTTCTAGATGTTTCCAGATTTGAAGAAATTAAGGATATTCAAAACCAATAAGAATCCCATGCCTAACCATTTGTGTATATGAATTAATACACGTTGATGATCCAACCTTTACATATATCAACAGAACAAGGAATATCCGGTTTAGAATTGGTCTTCAGTAACACATTTGCTTCTTTGTAAGAAGCGACTAAAGGTATCGGGTGGTCAAGGCTCACGGACTTGCTTGATTCATGTCACAGTTGTGGTGACTGATGGCAATGATGTTCATTACTGGATGTCTGATCCAGATTCGATTATTTTCTCACTGCTGTCATTAATGTGAATAGTGCGGTGCTGCACAACAAATACAAAAGGAAAAACTTTTACGAATCCTCAGAATCTCAGTTGCACACAGTTCTTTGTTATAATCGTTATATACCTCCAAAATAGACTTTTTCAGACGGCATGCTTAAGCTGAAGGTCTGTGTAATAGGACTGGAATTATCATTTGGGTGAGTCGGCAGAACATACGTGACCAGCGCTTTCTCCATTAGAAAGACTTTCTTTGGTTGTATTCATGCATTCAGAAGAGGCCAAATGTGGTACATCCTCATTGGGAGAAATGACAAAGTGATCTCTACGAGGTGGCATAGTCTCAATGAGGATCAGTGGGAATTAGCGGCATCTCCGACACAGAGTTTCTACAAATATGGCAGCGGTTTTCTTTGATGTCAGCGTTACAGGTGTAAATGTACGGATGCTGGTCTGAGATGCATTTCTGGTAACGGGGTAATATTCGCCTTGCACATTTTCATCTCATAATGCTGAATTAGGCATTTCATCAGAGAAGCTCGATATAATTACCATTGCTCGTGATCTGCTTCCATTTTTTCTTTACACTGGATGAAAAATATCAGGAGGCAATAATCAAAATCCCTTCCGTTCTTTAGTTTTCTTCCGTTATTGTTTGGCAGTTTGGATTTAGGTAGCTGTTGCAAATACTACACCACCACTCCCACACTCTCAGTCCCTAAGCTGAACCAAGATATCTCCCGCTGCTAGACACATTTGCAGATAAAGGACATCCAAGCTAAACCTTCGCCAACATCACAATAGAACAATACTTACCAGGACTTTAACTCTCTGGGTCAGACAACACTGACATGTTCCAGAATAGGCATATCAAGTTCCAGATCGTCTCCCAGTCTAGATATAGCAACAAGGGTCTCGATCCACGAAGCGTTCGTAAGGTTACGACATTATTTTTTCATAGGCTTACGAATGACATAATATTTCCACGAACGTTTTGTGGATCGGGCCCCAGCACAACACTGCCTTCAACTGAATCGTACACAAATACAACACAATTCTACAATATGTGCAGACACACCCACATAACATTCACAACTGAACAATTCTTAAGTGATGCATAAAGATTAAAGTGCGCTCTCTAATATGATTTGAGTGGAAGTCATCAGTTACTGATTTGTTGTTTCTGGACGCCCAACAACCGTATTTTCACTGCCAACAACATCCATCTTTAAAGTCGAGGATCTGCAAGAACATATAAAGTAGTTTTATATTACTACCACATTTTAATCGTAGATATCTCTTCTTAATGTTCGGCTTAACTTTGCCAACAATCACCAGCAGCTTCAGGAATGGTGTAAATCTTGACTTTAGTGATAGTGAAAGTTCCAATGGTCATTGGTATAACTTTGATCGCTGGTATTTTATAAGCTGGTTTGTATACCACACTGTCATGTTATCCTGTGATAATCTAGTTACTGTCCACCGTCGATAGGTGGAGGTGTTATGCAGTCTGAATGTGTAACTTATGTGCTAATGACGGTATGGCTGAAATACTGCAGATTTGCCTCTTTACAAATTAGTTCCTTCGGGCTCAAAACATAAAAAATGGAAGAAAAAAATGTAATTTATCAGTCATTCAAACGTTGACATTGGCTGTTGTCACCATCACCACTGATAGTTGAATGCATGAGAATATCGCCATGGCGGTTGTATTTTGTTTCCCACTGTGCCCAGTTCCCAACGTCTATTCGTCCTCGTCTTCCCCAGTGACTGGAGCTACATAGGGCCGCGATCAGTGGTGTCAAGCAAGAAAGGTTACACACATTTTCCCTTAGCTACAAGTATCCACCAAATGTGGTTTGAAATATAAACTCAACTCCGATTACAGGCGAGAATTTATGGATGTCAACTGTATATTCTTACTCCTTCATTATTCACTCGGTGTAAACTGAAACCCACTAAAAACGCTATAGGTAGTTGTTGTCATGGGGGTGGTGGGGGTGGTGTCATGATCTGGTGTGTTATCAATGCCAACTTCTGATCCCAGATGGTACTAGTTAACAGCAATCTGAATGCTCAACGTTGTTTGGACAATATACTTCGTCTGGCTGTACTCACAATGATGGATTGACATGGTGATCGTAACCATTTTGTGTTTCAGCATGATGATGCACGTCCCCATGTAGCCAGGGTAACTAGGAACGTTTTGAATAATGAGAATGTTAGTGTGATGGACTGGCCTTCATTGTCCGCAGACATGAACCCAATCGAGCATTTGTGGGATGAACTTGGACGGCGAGTTTGACATCAACTTGTGCCACCAAGGACAGTTGCTGAATTGACACAGGCCCTTCAACGTCACTGGCAGACCATCCCACAGCTGTTCCTGAGAAATGTGTGTCTTTCAATGCCCCGGAGACTGCGAGCATGTCTTGCAGCGCACGGTGGACACACACGATATAGACTGCAAGTGACCCTCCTTTGTTTGATGTCGGTGTTGCGTCACTGATGTTGTTGTTGATTTGACATTTTCAGATGAAGTTATCCACAGATGTTCACTGTATGGAAATTTAAAACATATCTGCCAGTTACATTATATATGTTGACATTTGTGTGAGTAAAGACAGTATGAATGTCAAATTGCGTTTTAATGGCTTTTAGTATATATTATTCACCAGGTGAAGGAGTAAAAATATTCCCCAAAACCTCGTGTTCCTCAAAATAATAAAGTTTACATCCATAAATTTGCATCTTTATGCGTATTACTTCTCACAGCCGTTCAAACAATCCACTCCGATTATTATACCCTAGGTTTCCTTACCGTATGTTTCATAATCTCAAATACTTCCATACGTTTGGCCTATCTTCCAATACTGATGTCATGTATCGTGATTGTTTTTAGTTGTAGGACACCGTGATATGAAGTCCCACTGTGGCAATAAACGAAATTAACTCACTCACAGAAACGGGTGAAGACGTTATGTGGGTGACCGAGACGTTGCAGTAGCCTCGTGTTCCCGCCGGGACATCCCTACCCCGATAATGAGGATGAGTGTTCATGTTACTATCGACGTCGCGCCTGTCCAAGACACAATTGCATCTACATCACTTCAGGCTGCATTATTTGTGGATAATACACAGTAAAAGCCCACTCACTGGCGACGTCGTGTACATTGTTTAGGGCATTTCCCACTAACAGCCGCACCTCCTCGAATTCAGTCAAACTTTAGTCAAACCCTAACAACATATATTGACATTCTCCGTTCTTCCAGTGCAAGCAAACTGATATTTAAATATTTCAAGATTTAGGAAGAATCTAAAAGTGAACAAGGTTTGACATTTTGGCACCGTGGCAGTAAATGGGGGTCGATATATCAGAGTGTGTGTATTTGTTGCGTGTGGTATCACCATGCAAATAACGTTTTGTTGGTTTGATCGACTTTGATGCATTTGTACCAAGACACGCATTCACGACTGTCCACTTTACAGCAGCCACGACACAAAAGTCGATACCCTTTACCACTGTTTATTTCAGTACTGAGCATTCCGATATAGGCCATCGTACTTCAACCTACTCCAAACATAATCAAGTCGGTGCCCACGTTAGGGGTATGTAACGAACACAGTACCTGATACTTTAAGCCTCGGACACAAATAACGATTTTGTTCTGGACTATGATGCTTGTCTTGATGAAATTTAGTAGCGTGGTATGTATAAAAGGTTGTTATTTAGGCCTTTTAACTTGATGATGACCGCCCTACTGAACAAAACCCAATCATGTACAATGTTCTTGTGTTCAAGAAGGGCACCACTGATACTAATAAACTATACTTTCTTGAATAGCCCCGGAGGCAGGACAGCCCTTAAATACGGACGTGTATCACAACCTCATTACACCTACGAGGATAGAGGGCTTTTTAGGGACCATGTCAAGTCTGGTGAGGCACTCCAAGTGTTCTAGAATAGCATATAGGTCGATCCATCAAGGACTTGTACTGTGCGTATCTGTAGGCCATCTGTATTTATTGCCCGATGGGTTCAATGAAAGCTATTTTATATCTGTGTGACTGACATGTCTTTGACTGTTCTAGAGTACATTCGTCACACAGTTTTTGATTGTAATCAGGTACGTGATTTTCATGAAGTCCTTTGGAATTCATATTGGAAAACAATACCGCATATTGACGGAGAATCGTATCAACCGAGACTGGCGTCTTGCTTAGATAAAAAAATTAAGAAAACATCATCCCTGCAAGAAATTCTAATTATATATCATGTACATTCAAATCTATTATCAATACTACCCTTGATCCATATATCGCCATAGCAGCGTTCAAACTCTAATTAATGCACTCAACTTATCTAAGAATTTCTCATGAGATCTGAAGTGATGTGATTGGTGTTAAACTTAGAGGCTCGGTCACATCTTACGGTGCTGAACATTGTTCTACTGGACTGTAGTGTTTGTAGTAAACCGTAGTTTGACCGTAGTGCCATGTTACCACGGTACTACGGTCAACACAACGGTGCAGTTGGGTTAGTTACGGTCTACTAGGGAGAACTAGGGTCAACCACGTTCAAACTAAGGTAACAGTAGGGTCTTGGCATTCAAGCTAACCGAAGAGATATTTTGAACGTGTTGAAACTCTTGTGGTCTAACCAGGGCTAAATCATGGGTTTGCTGTTCAAAGTACGGTCATAACTACAGTGATCTACGTTGAACTACGCTTAAATCCGTATAACTACCCTTCACTACGGTTCCACTACGGTCAACTACGTTCATGCCCCACTACGGTCAACTACGTGCGTGTCCGTCAGATGTGACCGCCGCTTTAGAGTCGTGTTATTGGAAGCGGACTCAAAACGAAGTTGTGGTTGTAGAATGTGTCAAGGGTATATACTTACATAATGCACTGGCTAATCAAGGGCATAGGTGTTAGCAATACGGTTGGTCATGTCACACCCTTATTAGTGGCAAATGTGAATTTCATGCGTATATAAATCCCTTCGACCGCCCAGATTCACGAAATTGTATTTTTCTCGAGTATTGCTGAAGAAGGCGACAATTTCAAACAGTTTTTTACCGGGTCTTAAGGTCAGAATGGCAGGCGTATCATTGGCCTTTGTTGATAAAAAAGTTGTTCTTGAGACCAGCAAGAGTTCGGTAATGCTTTAGGCACACTGAAGATACCCATTACTGCAAATATCCTAAAGAGTGGATGTTCATTCCCCATGTTCACCCCGAAAAAGGAAATTTGAAAAGAGGCCCCTTTGATAAAGCAGTTTAATCGTATATTGAGAAGTCTGAAGTCTTGATTTATACCGGACCATTTTTGTCAGTATTTGAGTATGCCCATTATACAGACAAGTAAAGCCCATTACATTTCCACATGTCCCCTGCCCCACTCCCTCCCATGCCAATCGACCCCCTTATCACAGCCCTCATCAGATCGATGGTCCACCTCCGGGGGGTGATGGTGTTTGGGATCTGACTTTGTGAGAACATTTCACTAATTATTACTCGCGGGTAATGGTGACGGAATTCTCTAACTTGTCAGGCTGCGGAAACAGATAAATGTCCAGAGGGCACTAAAAGAAGCCGAGATAGAAAAGTGGGCAATATTCGCATCGCACCATCAAACGATTTGGTTTTAATTTTCAACAAGCACGTCCTGCAAATAATAAAATTCAATTTACACGGTAAACATATTTTTCTGCTTTCACACATTTGTTGTTAGACTTAACTCTTTTCTCGGCATCATGTCTGCAATAACTGCTATAATCTGAACAGCAGTTGGAACAAGATGCTTCCTGTGAAATTACCCAGCTAGCATGCTCCAAGATGATTGAAAAACAAAATCCATTCGTGAGCGTGTCTTCCGTTAAACAAGTACACACAGTCAAACAATTGCCTGTTTCGACAGTCTGAATTTACTGACTCATTTTAAAAACCATATTTGAGACTCAGATATCATCAGATAATGAACATGGAAGTTAGCAGACAGGGTCAATGCTACTGGTCGTAGATTGCGTGTAAGTTCTCATCTATGTACCAAGATTCTATTGTGGGCTGCCAGGTGTGGATCAATGCTCTTGCTATCGACCAGTTGTTTGTTATATGACTGATATAACTGTCTTTGGTGAAAAACACCTTCCCATTCATAGAGGAAGACAGTAATATCGAACCTCAAAAACAAACGTCGATGTCATCACTGTGCTTGAAGGGGAACTAGATTCTCAAAATAGATTGACTTCAACTTGTATAATCATGTGAAGAATTGCATTTGGCTTTAGCAATTTACAAATATAGAATTCCTAGTCTGAGGGATATTGATTCATTACTACCACATTGATCACATATATGTACTATTTCTTTTCATGGCTCAAGCATCTAAGGCCCCATAGTTAACTGTGTAGAGTTGTGTTCCTTATCTGTACAAGGATCTGCTGATGGTGAGTGCTAATCCAGGACTCTCCAGTGTCGTCGATTGATACAGCAGCGATAGTCTCTTCACTGTGCATGTTTTGGGTACTTCATCCCCCATGGAAGTAAGACGTCGCGGCCTAAACAAAGTACTGTATATAGCCGTGTGTCGTCTCACTCAGCAACCCGTGCTTGTCGTAAGAGGCAACTAACGGGATCGTGTGGTCTGGCCAGTTGACTTTGTTGACACATGTCATCGAATCATAATCGCATTAATCGATACTCATTACAGTTGATCACTGGCTTGTCTGGTCCAGATTCGATTATTTACAGACCGCTGCAAAGTTGCTGGAATATTGCAGAATGCGTCGTTAAACAACAAAGAAAGTTAAGAAACAAACACTCGAGGTTGTAGTCTTTTTACTCACCAAGTCGACCGTCCAGTCGACTGATTCATTCAAAAGAAAGAAATAACCTCAAATATACGCTGAGGGGAATACTTATTAGTAATCTTTTTGTTGTCAACATAACTTTTCCCTTTGAACATATTTCTTTTTCAGAAAATGTCGATTAAACAGAATAGTTCTATTGGTGTAGGAAAGATCGTCCCTGAACGGAGGGCGAAACACCCGAGTATAATCGCGAAACATCGGTATATGCTTAAATTACTTTAATGTATTAAAATATAGGTTGTGATTTCAAAACGTCGAATGGTAAATGAGCAATTCTGCAACTGAAATTTTACAATATCAAAATAATAATTATGTAAAAGATACAACTGTCTCCGCGAGAGCATCCAGGTATGCAAGTTACCCATTCTTAGAAATGACTAAAGACACGAGAGAGAGGACCAAGAGCATTGATTCCAGGACTGTGTGCAACGCTTTTAGACACTCTTATGTTGAACGGGACCACGCATTTGTGTGACAAGTTTGCAAAACAGACGTGGAATCTGTATTAATTTTCAATCGCTCACATTTTTTCACACAGGAACATGCAATTCATCTGGTGAGGATTCTGGTCCCACGTCTTCTCCGTTGTAACAAAATGTGTTTTGATGTTGCGGCTCTCTCAAGCAATATCTCACTCTTTTAACGAATCTAAATTTCATTTATATTAACGTGCGAATTGCCTCGGAGGCACCTTAACAAATTGACAAACATAACGAAGTATTTTGAAGACCAAACATCCCTCAGTGGGGAGGTTTTATCAAAGGAATCTCAGATAGCATTGCCAATGTTGTGTCGCCTCTACTTGCTACAAATCAACGTTTTTAGGTTGCTTGTTAGGACGAGGTATCTTTCAAGTTATTGCACCACAAGTGGATTCGCTTTATTCACCGGAAAGAAACCCTGCATTCCTTTCAAATAAACACGCACCAAGGTCCACTTCGTAGGAAGATGGTTTGCAACATGGGCCATGTACATGTTGCAGGAACGGATGTAGATTGTAAATAATGGCTTGATTATAAACGTTACCGCACCCATTGTAACAATGAACTATTTGTAATGTTTTATGTCTGTATTTCTGCACTACAAACTACAGCACTGCTCTGTGATCACGTCACAAGTACCATTGCCCACTTTCCTGTAAACATGTTGGTAGGGAATGTGCATTCGGCTTTTTGATCTGTCATCAAAAGGATTGTGAATGTCTCTTGTTGAGGTGAACGAATATTGTTTCTTCGTAAGTGCTGTACATAATGTAACTATTTTATGATCAACTTGTTAGAAATGACGTGAAATATGTTATGCTAGACCAGAGATGAATGTATTGAACATTGCTGGACTGTCAGTGTCCCTGTGTGGACGTGTGCTGTGTCTTTGTGTGAGGTAGTGTAGAGCAGCATGTGAGGGGCGATTGCGTCATGACACAAAACATCGCTTGGAGATTGGGATAAAAATAAGCACACCACTTACATGTGGGTATAAAGCTCCTGAAACGGAAATACTAGTTCGCTGTCTGGTTAGTCTCAGTCATTAACAGTCACTGTGTATGATTTATTATATTAGGATAAGTGGTGTAATTCTGAATCATCAGTTTACTCTATGAGGATAGTTTCCATAGAGACAATGAGAAATTCAGGACTTTGATTATTGAATATTTAACAACTAAATCTGCTCATTTTCCTCATTTTCAGTTCTATTGACCTCATTACATGAGATGCGATTCATTTATTTTGTCTCCACTCGCTGATCAGTTAAACCAATCCAGCTGACATTGTCATTTCCATGTTCATCGCTCTGACCCGATGTACGATGTTTAATACACAGACGCACGTACCTGACGTACAATGTTCATTTATCCATTCCGTTCTCCTCCCACTGCAGTAATTGTTTTTGTTATTTCCAACTTTTGAAGTTACTTTTTTCCATTCTTTCTGAACATTCGCAAGTAAAGTTAAGTGTGCATCAGACTCTATGGCTATTGCTGTAAATGTACTAGCAACACATATATACACGCACATACACATATACATACATACACATATATACTCAACAGCAAAGAAACGTCAGTACGAATTCAAAATTAGATAGGCACTGTAATCAAATCATTACAGAAATGGACATAACAAGCGGATCAAAACCATTTTTGTGTACAATATCTTGAAACATCAATGAATAACTCAGCACAATTTCAAGACATTACGTGAACGTTTGCAGTCCATTCAGACTCTTGACCTCAATATCTAGTGTGACCACCACGAGCGGCAATAACTGCAGCACAGCGTCTATGCATGGAGTGCACCAATCGATTGATGAAGGCAATTGGCACCTGGAACCACACTCTGAGAAAGGCCTGGTGCAATAAATCTTGGTATGACATTATTCAGTCTCCTCTGCAGTTCATCCCAAAGATGTTCATTTGGGTTTAAATCAAGACTAAGGGCTGGCCACTGCATAATGTTGACACCGTTCTGCTGTAGGAAGTCCCGTGTAGCTCTGGCAGTATGGGCCAGGGCGTTATCATGCTGGAAAATGTTGTTCCGGTGACGTGCGAAATGTGGTATGACGTGGGGTCTGAGAGCTTGGTCGATGTAGCGCACTGCTGTGGTGCCGCCTCCTCTCCCTGGACCAAAGTTCTGGAACACCACAGGACCCACTCTCTGGTCCAGGCCTATTCCACCCCATACCATGATGCTTGCACCTCCCCATGAGTCTCTTTCCATAACACATTGGTCTGAGTAACGCTGGCCACGTCGTCGCCATATTCTTGTTCTGCCATCTGCAGTTGATACGCAGTACCGACTCTCATTTGTGAACAGAACAGTTCTCCTTTGCCTGTATCGCCAGTTTTGGTGTTGTAGAGCAAACTGTAGATGTTCACGCCGATGACGAGGGGTGAGGATAGGTCCACGGTAAGGTCTACGGCAATGGAGGTTTCCGCTGTTAAGACGTCGGCGTACTATATCAGTACTGAATGGTCTTCCGTGTGTTCCCACTGTCTGGCGTGCTGTTTCGGATGCCTGCATGAAGGGATTCTGTACATGCTGTCGCACAACATGGCGGTGTTGTCATCCTGTGGTCACCCTTGGTCTGTCAGTACGGGGGCAATGTAGCCAGCTTCAAGTCTTGGTAGCGCCTGGTTCCTCTCAGCTGTCGTGAGTCGTGGCATCCTGCTGACGTTGTAATGTGAATATACATACATACACACATATACACACATGCATACATAAATAAACATACATACACATATATACACCACACATATACTTACATATGCATACATACACACACCTAAATATATATACTTAGTTCCAAAAGAAACGCGACATTCATGTTTGTTTTTGAAATTTCAATAATTGTCTTATCTACTTTACAATCATAATTAATGTGCATGTTAAATGTTCTTTTAAACCAATTTTCGAAATTAAACTTCTGAAACAAGACTTTTAACGTCAGATTAGCCGTAACAACTAATTGTAATTATTGAACATTTTTATGCGAAAAACCCAACAGAAACGTATCACATAAACGCATGCCCTGACGCGTTGTGCACGTGAAATTAATGATGCGACACTTTCTTCAAGAAAAACGAGAGAAAGAACCCTTTAAAAGATGCGACGGCAGTTTCTGTTGTGTTCTTTTTCTGAATGGCTCAGAGAACAATATGCCACGTCTGAGCAATGAAGCACGTCTACGTGCTCTTGGGATGATTGATGCTGGTTCCAGTGTTGTCAACGTTGCACAACATATGGGAGTACATCGGACGACAATTTACCGACTGATTGAACGCCCAAATCAAACGAATTCGGTGAGAGATCGACCTAGAGATGGCAGGCCACGAGTGACGTCACACATGCAATACCGTTACGTCGTAACGTCACATCTTTGCAACCGTTTTCTTCCAGCTACTGTTACAGCCCATCGGTCAATTGGGATTCACAACAGACACATTTCAGTAAACACTGTGCGTCGACGTTCGATCACACCGGATACATAGGAGATTCTATGTTGGACCGATTTTGACGCCATGGCACCGTCGTCTGCGCTTAGCATGGGCTCGCCAAAATCAGCATTGGAGATATGGACAGTGGCAGAACGTTGTTTTCTCAGACGAGAGTCGTTTTTGTGTCCACGTTGCAGATGAGAGAGTATGGCGTCGACGAAATGAACGTTTCAGAGACCCATGTGTTCTGGAAGGTGACCGCTGGGGAGGGCCATCACTTGTGATGAGGGGTGGAATAAGCTGGGGAAGGCATGTACCACCTGTAATCTTCCAAAACAACGGTCGAGGTCGTGGAAGGGGTGTAACTGCACGACGCTACATTGACGAAGTCTTAATGCCTGTTGTCGTTCCGTTCTTTAGACCCAGACCACAGTTGCTGTTCCAACACGATAGTGCCCGCGCTCACACCACCATTATCACAGGACAATTCCTGGCCAATCACCACATCCAAACAATGGTTTGGCCAGGAATTGTCCTGTGATAATCCAGTGGAACATCTCTGGGACGAGTTGGACCGACGCCTTCGTCAAAGACCAGTTCCTCCACAAAATCAGCGGCAGTTGGAGAATGCAGTGTTGAATGAGTACAATAACATTCCCCGTGCTTTCATTCGACGTTTGTTCTTGTCAATGGGAAGACGGTGTACTCATGTGATAAACAATAATGGTGGTCATACCAGGTACTGATAACATCGAATATCAGCTTAAGCTCCTAAACGTGTCTAATGGAGACTCGTCTGGTTGGACACAATCCAAATTTCATCAGATCTGAAATCCACTGTGGATGCTGTTGTCTTTTATCTTTCTTTGGTGCGTTCTGTGTAAAGCATATAGTGGCAGGAAGCATGTATGTGGGATAACAGTTCTTATTTCAAATGGACATGTCGCGTTTCTTTTGGAACTAAGTATATCCTCGAGTCATCTGTTTTCGTTCAACAAAAATGCTGTATTTAAAAATATCGTCAGCTCCACCTTTTCAGTATAGCGTCGTCTGCTTGTTTATGGTATGACGTATCATTATCACATGACATATCACGTGGCGTTGCCGTTGTAAAAATATATATGGAAACTGGATAGGGTCATCTCTTATTACGATTTTCCAAAATACTCATTTAATTTTCGAAACTGCAATGAATATTTCTGTGTGATGGGCCCAGCTAGTGTACTCATCCTGCATGCTGTCATTGGGTCCACCTCAAGCTGTGCACCCCCGTATGTGTAGTGAGATCTTCTGATGAGTTTTGGTGCCCTTGTCAGCGCGAACCGGAGGAGTGAAACATGCCTGGACATGTGACGTAACTAGTAAAGTCTTATCATGATTAACTTTGTCATGAAATTATTACGACCATAGTTTCTAATAATTATTATTGGAACTATTACAAATATTATTTTTGGACTGGATGTTTATCAACTTTATATTATAAAAATATCAGCATAGCACGCAAGGATATATAGATGTAATTTTATAATGTATTCAATTTTCAGGAATCAGTGTAGATGATTTCTAAACAGTAAATGGAAAGAAGACCAGAAGGCATGAAAACTTTCAAAGTTACAATTTGAATGTGCAAGAAACTTTGAGGTTTCGTAATATCTTACTATTTGTTTTTGAAAGGCAGTATTGTTAGCAAACCTTGTGTCCACCTGCTGATAATTACCAACATTCCATTAAAACAAATAAAACAACAGGAAACATACAGATATATTTCAAAGAACGTCTTGAGTTCTGAATGTTTTATTGTGCGAAACTGTTACATCATCTGTTTGTTTTCCACATTTGATTTTCCATTACCGTCAAAGCTTGAGATGCCATTCATCATATATTGTGTTGCTGGTCAGCTGAAAAGTATCGATCGTCTCATCATTTGAGGTTCATCGTTCGGATCGGACGCATTATGTTGGCTTTGCGATATACGTGACACTTTGTGATCCATAAAAAACCCTGCAATGACTCATAAAACAGCCTTTGTATATGGTTGATTTCATATACTGGAAACGTTTCGAGGTTGTCACCAAATAGGATTCCAGTAATAATTGGAAAAATGGGGTATATGGATGACCTTCTATGTTCTAAGGCAATCTATGATGCTGCTGGTGCTATACGCCGGACTCACGCCGATCAATTATATATTCGAGTCTAAGCCATGTTTGTACCTGACAATGACAATGACACCCAGTCTCCGCCTTATATGTTTCCTGGGACTAAATCTATCGGAGAATCCTCTGCTATCTTCGCTTGAAGTGTCATCTTATCTGATTGTCTCGGGTCGATGACCTACTGTCACTCACCAGTTTATGTGCTTAAGGCTGGATAATTCGTTGAACCAGCTGGAGGGATTAACTGTCTTACATGCATCTGATACCGACATGTTTAGATATTCGTGGACACTGATATTGTGTGGAACTGTAGTATGTCCTGGCTATCGTTTTTCTGTGGCACATGTTCACTATTAAGCTCAGTTAGGACGTGTTTCGTTTACCAAGATGAAAGTACATCACGCGTCTCACCTCTGACTGGTTGATGAACTCTTGTTCACAGAGCAGCTCCTTGAAGGAAGAATACGAGTCAAAGAATACATCGTGATCGACGGTCATAGATCGATGTGTCCAATGTGTTTTATGCTTCTAGATGTTTCCAGATTTGAAGAAATTAAGGATATTCAAAACCAATAAGAATCCCATGCCTAACCATTTGTGTATATGAAATAATACACGTTGATGATCCAACCTTTACATATATCAACAAAACAAGGAATATCCGGTTTAGAATTGGTCTTCAGCAACACATTTGCTTCTTGTAAGAAGCGACTAAAGGTATCGGGTGGTCAAGGCTCACGGACTTGCTTGATGCATGTCACAGTTGTGGTGACTGATGGCAATGATGTTCATTACTGGATGTCTGATCCAGATTCGATTATTTTCTCACTGCTGTCATTAATGTGAATAGTGCGGTGCTGCACAACAAATACAAAAGGAAAAAACCTTTTACGAATCTCAGTTGCACACAGTTCTTTGTTATAATCGTTATATACACTGAAATGTTCCAGAATAGGCATATAAAGTTCCAGATCGTCTCCCAGTCTAGATATAGCAACAAGGGTCTCGATCCACGAAGCGTTCGTAAGGTTACGACATTATTTTTTCATAGGCTTACGAATGACATAATATTTCCACGAACGTTTTGTGGATCGGGCCCCAGCACAACACTGCCTTCAACTGAATCGTACACAAATACAACACAGTTCTACAATGTCTACACACACCGCCACATAACATCACTAGTTCTAGTTTTACAACTCACACATTATTAAGTACTACATAAATAGTAAAATGCGCTCTCTAATATGATTTGAGTGGAAGTCATCAGTTACTGATTTGTAGTTTCTGGACGCCCAACAACCGTATTTTCACTGCCAACAACATCCATCTTTAAAGTCGAGGGAGTGCAAGAACATATAAAGTAGTTTTATATTACTACTACATTTTAATCGTAGATATCTCTTCTTAATGTTCGGCTTAACTTGCTAACAATCACCAGCAGCTTCAGGAATGGTGTAAATCTTGACTTTAGTGATAGTGAAAGTTCCAATGGTCATTGGTATAACTTTGATCGCTGGTATTTTATAAGCTGGTTTGTATACCACACTGTCATGTTATCCTGTGATAATCTAGTTACTGTCCACCGTCGATAGGTGGAGGTGTTATGCAGTCTGAATGTGTAACTTGTGCTAATGATGGTATGGCTGAAATACTGCAGATTTGCCTTACAAATTAGTTCCTTCGGGCTCAAACATAAAAAATGGAAGAAAAATATGTAATTTATCAGTCATTCAAACGTTGACATTGGCTGTTGTCACCATCACCACTGATAGTTGAATGCATGAGAATATCGCCATGGTGGTTGTATTTTGTTTCCCACTGTGCCCAGTTCCCAACGTCTATTCGTCCTCGTCTTCCCCAGTGACTGGAGCTACATAGGGCCGCGATCAGTGGTGTCCAGCAAGGAAGGTTACACACATTTTCCCTTAGCTACAAGTATCCACCAAATGTGGTTTGAAATATAAACTCAACTCCGATTACAGGGCGAGAATTTATGGATGTCAACTGTATATTCTTACTCCTTCATTATTCACTCGGTGTAAACTGAAACCCACTAAAAACGCTATAGGTAGTTGTTGTCATGGGGGTGGTGGGGGATGGTGTCATGATCTGGTGTGCTATCAATGCCAACTTCTGATCCCAGATGGTACTAGTTAACAGCAATCTGAATGCTCAACGTTGTTTGGACAATATACTTCGTCTGGCTGTACTCACAATGATGGATTGACATGGTGATCGTAACCATTTTGTGTTTCAGCATGATGATGCACGTCCCCATGTAGCCAGGGTAACAAGGAACGTTTTGAATAATGAGAATGTTCGTGTGATGGACTGGCCTTCATTGTCCGCAGACATGAACCCAATCGAGCATTTGTGGGATGAACTTGGACGGCGAGTTTGACATCAACTTGTGCCACCAAGGACAGTTGCTGTATTGACACAGGCCCTTCAGCGTCACTGGCAGACCATCCCACAGCTGTTCCTGAGAAATGTGTGTCTTTCAATGCCCCGGAGACTGCGAGCATGTCTTGCAGCGCACGGTGGACACACACGATATAGACTGCAAGTGACCCCTCCTTTGTTTGATGTCGGTGTTGCGTCACTGATGTTGTTGTTGATTTGACATTTTCAGATGAAGTTATCCACAGATGTTCACTTAAAACATATCTGCCAGTTACATTATATATGTTGACATTTGTGTGAGTAAAGACAGTATGAATGTCAATTTGCGTTTTAATGGCTTTTAGTATATATTATTCACCAGGTGAAGGAGTAAAAATATTCCCCAAAACCTCGTGTTCCTCAAAATAATAAAATTTACATCCATAAATTTGCATCTTTATGTGTATCACTTCTCATAGCCGTTCAAACAATCCACTCCGATTATTATACCCTAGGTTTCCTTACCGTATGTTTCATAATCTCAAATACTTCCATACGTTTGGCCTATCTTCCAATACTGATGTCATGTATCGTGATTGTTTTTAGTTGTAGGACACCGTGATATTAAGTCCCACTGTGGCAATAGACGAAATTAACTCACTCACAGAAACGGGTGAAGACGTTATGTGGGTGACCGAGACGTTGCAGTAGCCTCGTGTTCCCGCCGGGACATCCTACCCCGATAATGAGGATGAGTGTTCATGTTACTATCGACGTCGCGTCTGTCCAAGAAACAATTGCATCTACATCACTTCAAGCTGCATTATTTGTGGATAATACACAGTAAAAGCCCACTCACTGGCGACGTCGTGTATATTGTTTAGGGCATTTCCCACTAACAGCCGCACCTCCTCGAATTCAGTCAAACTTTAGTCAAACCCTAACAACATATATTGACATTCTCCGTTCTTCCAGTGCAAGCAAACTGATATTTAAATATTTCAAGATTTAGGAAGAATCTAAAAGTGAACAAGGTTTGACATTTTGGCACCGTGGCAGTACATGGAGGTCGATATATCAGAGTGTGTGTATTTGTTGCGTGTGGTATCACCGTGCAAATAACGTTTTGTTGGTTTGATCGACTTTAATGCATTTGTACCAAGACACGCATTCACGACTGTCCACTTTACAGCAGCCACGACACAAAAGTCGATACCCTTTACCACTGTTTATTTCAGTACTGAGCATTCCGACATAGGCCATCGTACTTCAACCTACTCCAAACATAATCAAGTCGGTGCCCACGTTAGGGGTCTGTAACCAACACAGTACCTGATACGTTAAACCTCGGACACAAATAACGATTTTGTTCTGGACTATGATGCTTGTCTTTATGAAATTTAGTAGCGTGGTATGTATATAAAGGTTGTTATTTAGGCCTTTTAACTTGATGGTGACCGCCCTACTGAACAAAACCCAATCATGTACAATGTTCTTGTGTTCAAGAAGGGCACCACTGATACTAATAAACTATACTTTCTTGAATAGCCCCGGAGGCAGGACAGCCCTTAAATACGGACGTGTATCACAACCTCATTACACCTACGAGGATAGAGGGCGTTTTAGGGACCATGTCAAGTCCGGTGAGGCACTCCAAGCGTTCTAGAATAGCATATAGGTCGATCCATCAAGGACTTGTACTGTGCGTATCTGTAGGCCATCTGTATTTATTGCTCGATGGGTTCAATAAAAGCTATTTTATACCTGTGTGACTGAATTGTCGTTGACAGTTCTAGAGTACATTCGTCACACAGTTTTTGATTGTAATCAGGTTCGTTATTTTCATGAAGTCCTTTGGAATTCATACTGGAAAACAATACCGCATATTGACGGAGAATCGTATCAACCAAGACTGGGCGTCTTGCTTAGATAAAAAACTAAGAAAACATCATCCCTGCAAGAAATTCTAATTATATATCATGTACATTCAAATCTATTATCAATACTACCCTTGATCCATATATCGCCATAGCAGCGTTCAAACTCTAATGCACTCAACTTATCTAAGAATTTCTCATGAGATCTGAAGTGATGTGATTGGTGTGAAACTTAGAGACTCGGTCACATCTTACGGTGCTGAACATTGTTCTACTGGACTGTAGTGATTAACGTAGTAAACCGTAGTTTGATCGTAGTGCCATGTTACCACGGTACTACGGTCAACACAACGGTGCAGTTAAGGTCTACTAGGGAGAACTAGGGTCAACCACGTTCAAACTAAGGTAACAGTAGGGTCTTGGCATTCAAGCTAACCGAAGAGATATTTTGAACGTGTTGAAACTCTTGTGGTCTAACCAGGGCTAAATCATGGGTTTGCTGTTCAACGTACGGTCATAACTACAGTGATCTACGCTGAACTACGCTTAAATCCGTATAACTACCCTTCACTACGGTTCCACTACGGTCAACTACGTTCATGCCCCACTACGGTCAACTACGTGCGTGTCCGTCAGATGTGACCGCCGCTTTAGAGTCGTGTTATTGGAAGCGGACTCAAAACGAAGTTGTGGTTGTAGAATGTGTCAAGGGTATATACTTACATAATGCACTGGCTAATCAAGGGCATAGGTGTTAGCAATACGGTTGGTCATGTCACACCCTTATTAGTGGCAAATGTGAATTTCATGCGTATATAAATCCCTTCGACCGCCCAGATTCACGAAAATGTATTTTTCTCGAGTATTGCTGAAGAAGGCGACAATTTCAAACAGTTTTTTACCGGGTCTTAAGGTCAGAATGGCAGGCGTATCATTGGCCTTTGTTGATAAAAAAGTTGTTCTTGAGACCAGCAAGAGTTCGGTAATGCTTTAGGCACACTGAAGATACCCATTACTGCAAATATCCTAAAGAGTGGATGTTCATTCCCCATGTTCACCCCGAAAAAGGAAATTTGAAAAGAGGCCCCTTGGATAAAGCAGTTTAATCGTATATTGAGAAGTCTGAAGTCTTGATTTATACCGGACCATTTTTGTCAGTATTTGAGTATGCCCATTATACAGACAAGTAAAGCCCATTACATTTCCACATGTCCCCCTGCCCCACTCCCCTCCCATGCCAATCGACCCCCCTTATCACAGCCCTCATCAGATCGATGGTCCACCTCCCGGGGTGATGGTGTTTGGGATCTGACTTTGTGAGAACATTTCACTAATTATTACTCGCGGGTAATGGTGACGGAATTCTCTAACTTGTCAGGCTGCGGAAACAGATAAATGTCCAGAGGGCACTAAAAGAAGCCGAGATAGAAAAGTGGGCAATATTCGCATCGCACCATCAAACGATTTGGTTTTAATTTTCAACAAGCACGTCCTGCAAATAATAAAATTCAATTTACACGGTAAACATATTTTTCTGCTTTCACACATTTGTTGTTAGACTTAACTCTTTTCTCGGCATCATGTCTGCAATAACTGCTATAATCTGAACAGCAGTTGGAACAAGATGCTTCCTGTGAAATTACCCAGCTAGCATGCTCCAAGATGATTGAAAAACAAAATCCACTCGTGTGCGTGTCTTCCGTTAAACAAGTATACACTGTCAAACAATTGCCTGTTTCGACAGTTTGAATTTACTGACTCATTTTAAAATCCATATTTGAGACTCAGATATCATCAGATAATTAACATGGAAGTTAGCAGACAGGGTCAATGCTACTGGGAGTAGATTGCGTGTACATTCTCATATTTATACCACGTTTCTATTGTGGGCTGCCAGGTGTGGATCAATGCTCTTGCTATCGACCATTTGTTTGTTATATGACTGGTATTACTGTCTGTGGTGAAAAACACCTTCCCATTCATAGAGGAAGACAGTAACATCGAACCTCAAAAACAAACGTCGATGTCATCACTGTGCTTGAAGGGGAACTAGATTCTCAAAATAGATTGACTTCAACTTGTATAATCATGTGAAGAATTGCATTTGGCTTTAGCAATTTACAAATATAGAATTCCTAGTCTGGGGGATATTGATTCATTACTACCACATTAATCACATATTTGTACTATTTCTTTTCTATCTGCAAAGGTGAACGTCGCTGTTTATGGCTCAAGGATCTAAGGCCCCATAGTAAACTGTGTAGAGTTGTGTTCCTTACCTGTACAAGGATCTGCTGATGGTGAGTGCTAATCCAGGACTCTCCTGTGTCGTCGATTGATACAGCAGCGATAGTCTCTTCACGGTGCATGTTTTGGGTACTTCATCCCCCATGGAAGTAAGACGTCGCGGCCTAAACAAAGTATTGTATATAGCCCGTGCTTGTCGTAAGAGGCAACTAACGGGATCGTGTGGTCTGGCCAGTTGACTTTGTTGACACATGTCATCGAATCATAATCGCATTAATCGATACTCATTACAGTTGATCACTGGCTTGTCTGGTCCAGATTCGATTATTTACAGACCGCTGCAAAGTTGCTGGAATATTGCAGAATGCGTCGTTAAACAACAAAGAAAGTTAAGAAACAAACACTCAAGGTTGTAGTCTTCTTACTCACCAAGTCGACGGTCCTATCCTTTCGACTGATTCATTCAAAAGAAAGAAATAACCCCAAATATACGCTGAGGGGGGAAATTATTAAGTTATTTGTGATTGATAATCTTTTTGTTATCAACATAACTTTTGCCTTTGAACATATTTCTTTTTCAGAAAATGTCGATTAAACAGAATAGTTCTATTGGTGTAGGAAAGATCGTCCCTGAACGGAGGGCGAAACACCCGAGTATAATCGCGAAACATCGGTATATGCTTAAATTACTTTAATTTTTTTCAAATATAGTTTGTGATTTCAAAACGCCGAATGGTAAATGAGCAATTCTGCAACTGAAATTTTAGAATATCAAAATAATAATTATGTAAAAGATACAACTGTCTCCGCGAGAGCATCCAGGTATACAAGTTACCCATTTTTAGAAATGACTAAAGACACGAGAGAGAGGACCAAGAGCATTGATTCCAGGACTGTGTGCAACGCTTTTAGACACTCTAATGTTGAACGGGACCACGCATTTGTGTGACAAGTTTGCAAAACAGACGTGGAATCTGTATTAATTTTCAATCGCTCACATTTTTTCACACAGGAACATGCAATCCATCTGGTGAGGATTCTGGTCCCACGTCTTCTCCGTTGTAACAAAATGTGTTTTGATGTTGCGGCTCTCTCAAGCAATATCTCACTCTTTTAACGAATCTAAATTTCATTTATATTAACGTGCGAATTGCCTCGGAGGCACCTTAACAAATTGACAAACATAACGAAGTATTTTGAAGACCAAACATCCCTCAGTGGGGAGGTTTTATCAAAGGAACCCCAGATAGCATTGCCAATGTTGTGTCGCCTCTACTTGCTACAAATCAACGTTTTAAGGTTGTTTGTTAGGACGAGGTATCTTTCAAGTTAATGCACCTCAAGGGGATTCGCTTTATTCACCGAAAATAAACCCTGCATTCCTTTCAAATAAACACGCACCAAGGTCCACTTCGTAGGAAGATGGTTTGCAACATGGGCCATGTACATGTTGCAGGAACGGATGTAGATTGTAAATAATGGCTTGATTATAAACGTTACCGCACCCATTGTAACAATGAACCATTTGTAATGTTTTATGTCTGTATTTCTGCACTACAAACTACAGCACTGCTCTGTGACCACGTCACAAGTACCATTGCCCACTTTCCTGTACAATGTTGGTAGGGAATGTGCATTAGGCTTTTTGATGTGTCATCAAAATGTTTGATTGTGAATGTCTCTTGTTGGAGGTGAACGAATATTGTTTCTTCGTAAGTGCTGTACATAATGTAACTATTTTATGATCAACTTGTTAGAAATGACGTGAAATATGTTATGCTAGACCAGAGATTAATACAGTATTATCATGGATACTATCCGCATTGCCTTGAACATCATATAAAGGGAATGGGTGAATCGGGTGTGATGTCGCTTTGAAAGGTATTCATTCCAGTATATCATTATTTGTCATCTGAAAGTGTGGGTAAAATGCCCAACACCATATTGACAACATGCAGACACATGTAAATAATGAAATATAGGATGTTGTTTAAAAATCACCTCCACATGACATGTTTATGTTACAGACCGGTCACATGAGTTCTCAAGTGACATTACGGGATTGTGTCTTAGGCTCTGCTTCTTTCGTGAAATAATGAACAAGGCACTAACTATTTGTAAACTCTGCCTGGAAAAGGAATTGGGTGAGCATAATTAATTGTCCTCTAATGTTGTCATAGCTACAGCCATTAGAATGGTGCTCTCGTGTTGGCGATAAAGAAAAGTGAATAGAGAAATATGTATCGCAAGTTATTAAGTGTATCATTCTCTCACAAGGACAAACTGGACTTCTAAGATGCAGGAACATGTATTGAGTTTTACTTGAATTTAATTATTCCACAACAACAAACTAGTGAACAGTAAGTGTTTCGGACTGTCACTATTTCCGAATATCCAACAGTACTCCATAGACACACATGTATCTTATGAAAAAAACGATACACGGAACAAGTAAACTTATAAACAGATGTCCATGTAGATGAACAAATAGATGCGTCAACTGTTACCATTTACAATATATTTGAGCCAAGTATTTGAATACCATGCAGTAAGCATCACTTATCTTTTCTTTTCTTTTCAAGTTATTTGTGTGCATCCTTGGAATCCCTGACAGCGTAAAATGTCTGGCGAAGGTTACAACACAATGGGCTACTATCATTCACAATGTATTGTACCATGGCTATGTGAAATGCTCGAATTTGATTGGTCAATCCATAAATTCAGACGGTATCAATTTGGATTGAAATGCGTCTGATTTCACGGCGCTTCACTGCGCACGTATACAACACTGCCGCACTACTTCAGCTTGACCACCAACATGACTAATATCTACACAACAGACGAGATGGAAATGCTGATGAAACATTTATTAAAACTCGAAAAATACAATTATACGATTTCTCCTCCACAATTATTAGGGAACCTCACTATCATAATTATTACCTTCTATTATAAAAATATTCGAACTCCATTTCAATACACAGCCCCAAACATAAACAAACAATATCTAACATATAAATCAGAAAACCTTGTAAAAATACATCACTATCTATCCCTATTTGTGCGACAAAACGGTTGTAAACATTTACCTACCTGGTAAATGGTATATTTGTTTCTGTTTAGAATGGGAAATTCGCAAGATAATGGTCAGGCGAAACACAAAATTTGCCACTCATACTTAATCATGTCCCGTTGCATCGTTCAAAATGTCAAAAATTATACCTTGAGAATTCAGCTCTCTGCCACCTTCCCCGCAAGGCTGTCACTGCTATGTTCGTACATTTTGAAAAGCTTGGCCACAATCCAGTGCCAAATGATGAGAACAATGTTCCAAGGAATCCCAAGTTAGTCGCATGTACACAAAGCAGCACTGTCACTCTTTCGTCGCATGCCGGGGTGGAGGCACGTACGTGAAATCATGATCGACACTCGCCGGTCATAAAAATCAACAGTCTTTGATGAGTTACAGGTCATAGGTCGATCAGAAAAGGTTCTGTTCTTCGATTCTGCAGGGTTCAGGTTCGACAGTCAGTCAAGTACTTTCCACTGTCACTTCGAATTTCAACCTTTCGCAAAAGGTAGTCTTGATAGTCTCTAAAATTAATCATTTGAAACCTCACGCTACGCGTTCGGCTTCAAATGAAATTTAGAGTCTAACATTCGTCTCATTTCCAAACACAGTACGTTTATCTCCTAATTCGCTAGTAGCATTTACAACGTCTTTGGCTAGTATCATTCACAACGTATTTGGTTAGCATCATTCACAACATATTTGACGGGCATCGTTTACAACGAATGTGGTCGTTACCCTACAGAAAATAAACAAATCGTCGGCATCCATTACAGACACTTGTGTGGCATTAAATAACCATCCGTGTCAATATTTAACAGCAGTAGTATCATATTCTGCAATGGTCCTCAAGGCTTCGAAGAGTGTTCTCCCACTACTTGGACATGGGCTCGTTATTAGGAGAACTCTACTTCAGATGCAGTCTACTCAACACAAGAAAAAACTGTAATCTGAAAGAAATTCGTCAGTTCGGAATATTTTCTATAAAATTCTGCCTTGTCCTTCTCTTTATTGATAATATGGCAATTATTGCCGTTTACTGCTTCAAGAAACATTAAGTGATGTCAAATTAGACACGGCTTGGGTATGAGTCGGACCGATCTCGCATCATTGTTCATGCACGCGTAAAACGGATGCCAAACTTTTGACTACGGTTCAATGATTTTTTAAACATCTCGTTTCTTGCATCCTCAAGTGAATTGTATCATAGGCTGTCTGTGGTGGCATTCTGTGCCAGGCACAAGTTCCGGCGGTGCCTTACACTGGGGGCGCATGTAAACACTGGCTTGGAATTTAAGCTGTTTTATGAGCGTATTTGAAAAGTTTTTCACCAATCTCCTTTTCCTAATCATTTGGCCAGTTTCGTGTTACTGATGCGTCAGACTTTTCAATCAACTTTCAAATACCTCTGTCAAAATATTTTGGCTCTGAATTAGCCCATAACCCCTTCATTAGACCCCTATATCACCTGTGCTCGTCTGTAACATTAGCGACAGTTTTTACACCCTGCAATTACGCTCAGTAATCACAGAGCAGCCAACCAGGTCCTTCTGGCTAATCTGGAAGCCGATTCCTGCTGAAAAGCTTACCGTGAAAAAGTTGGAAAAATAATTCAACTTTAAAATTAATTCAATCTGTACATTTGTCATGGGCTGTCTTGTATGTCTTGGCAAGAACTTGGAATTATTAATATTTTCTGTTGAAAATGAGAGTTTATCCCTTCGGTTCTCCTCCAACCAACGTGGTATTATTAGCAAATCCCCGACACTTTTCTTACGAAGGAACTTTTCGACTGCTGATAATTACCCAAGTTTTATTCCACATCTGCCTCAGCTGAAGGCGAACCCGTAAACTGTCAATCTGCCGGACAGATATCTGTCAGGGGTAATGTAAAAGTGAAACCGGAATTATTCCGGATGAAGGAACCTCGACATATTTGACGGCTCTGCAGCTAACCAATTCCGTAGCCATTAATCCTTGGCATAATACTGCACAATACAATTATGTATTGAACATTGCTGGACTGTCAGTGTCCCTGTGTGGACGTGTGCTGTGTCTTTGTGTGAGGTAGTGTAGAGCAGCATGTGGTTGACGATTACGTCATGACAGAAAACATCGAGATTGGGATAAAAATAAGCACACCACTTACATATGGGTGTAAAGCTCCTGAAAGCTCCTGTCTCAGTCCTTAACAGTGTATGATTGATTATTTTAGGATACAAAGTGGTGTAATGCTGAATCATCAGTTTACCCGGTGTAGGGGATATGTGAAGATAGTTTCCATAGAGACAATGAGAAATTTAGGACTTTGATTATTGAATATTTAACAACTAAATCTGCTCATTTTCCTCATTTTCAGTTCTATTGACCTCATTACATGAGATGCGATTCATTTATTTTGTCTCCACTCGCTGATCAGTTAAAACAATCCAGCTGACATTGTCATTTTCATGTTTATCGCTCTGACCCGATGTACGATGTTTAATACACAGACGCACGTACCTGACGTACAATGTTCATTTATCCATTCCGTTCTCCTCCCACTGCAGTAGTATTGTCAGCAAACCTTGTGTCCACCTGCTGATACTTGCCAACCGTCCATTCCATTAAAACAAATAAAACAACAGGAAACATGCAGATATATTTCAAAGAACGTCTTGAGGGAGGGATTAACTGTCTTACATGCATCTGATACCGACATGTTTAGCTATTCGTGGACACTGATATTGTCTGGAACTGTAGCATGTCCTGGCTATCGTTTTTCTGTGGTAAATGTTCACTATTAAGCTCAGTTGGATCTTAGTCATTTGATAACGGACGTGTTTCGTTTACCAAGATGAAAGTAAATCCCGCGTCTCACCTCTGACTGGTTGATGAACTCTTGTTCACAGAGCAGCTCCTTGAAGGGATGATACGAGTCAAAGAACACATCGTGATCGACGGTCATAGATCGATGTGTCCAATGTGTTTTATGTTCTGCTTCTAGATGTTTCCAGATTTGAAGAAATTAAGGATATTCAAAACCAATAAGAATCCCATGCCTAACCATCTGTGTATATGAATTAATACACGTTGATGATCCAACCTTTACATATATCAACAGAACAAGGAATATCCGGTTTAGAATTGGTCTTCAGCAACACATTTGCTTCTGATAAGAAGCGACAAACGGTATCGGGTGGTCAAGGCTCACGGACTTGCTTGATGCATGTCACAGTTGTGGTGACTGATGGTAGTGATGTTCATTACTGGATGTCTGATCCAGATTCGATTATTTTCTCACTGCTGTCATGAATGTGAATAGTGCGGTGCTGCACAACAAATACAAAAGGAAACAACCTTATGCGAATCTCAGAATCTCAGTTGCAGACTGTTCTTTGTTATAATCTAATCTACCTCCAAAATAGACTTTCAGACAGTCTTCTTAAGCTGAATGTCTTTGCAACAGGGTTGGAATTATCATTTGGGTGAGTCGATAGAACATACGTGGCCAGCGCTTTCTCCGTTAGGAAGACTTTCTTTGGTTGTATCCATGCATTCATAAGAGGCCAAATGTGCTACATCCTCAATGGGAGAAATGTCAAAGTGTCTACGAGGTGGCATAGTCTCAATGATGATCAGTGGGAATTTGCGGCATCTCCGACACGGACGTTCTACAAATATGGCAGCGGTTTTTCTTTGATGTCAGCGTTACAGGTGTAAATGTACGGATGCTGGTCTGAGATGCATTTCCAGATACATCCCTAACGGGGTAATAGTCGCCTGGCATTTTGATCATTATGCTGAATTAGGCATTTAATCAGAGAAGCTCGATATAATTACCATTGCTCGTGATCTGTTTCCATTTTTCTCTACACTGGGTGAAAAAATCAGGAAGCAATAATCAAAATCCCTTCCGTTCTTTGGGAATTGAGCGCCGTAACTCCTTAAGGCAAGAAATGTGCAAGCATGATTATTTGAAATATGAGTTTGGCATGTTTTCGTAAATTATTTAAAATGGGGAGAAATAACATGTGTTGCACAATTACGAATTATTTTAAGAATAATTTTAAGAAAGTTTTGATTCTGGCGTGGGCGGTGTTACAGCAGTTGACTGACGACGGACATTTTCAGTTGAAAATGAATATTATCACATATGAGAACAATATGGTATGCCTGATTCTATTTTTCTTCATAATCCTGGCTTTATATTATTTACAAGGAGGATCATGTTTGGTTTCGTAAATGAGAAGGTGAATTACATAATCGGTGAAATTGAGACTATTCTTCAAACAGAGCTGTCTCCCCTTTATCGGGTTTCCAATATAACCAGATATATGTTTATCAGTTTGGAATTAGGAAGCTGTTGAAAATACTACAGTATCACTCCCACACTCTCAATCCCAAAGTTGACCCAATATGTCTTCCGCTGTTTGACACATTTGCACATAAAGGACATAAAAGCTAAGCATTCGCCAACATCCAGTCTTTCGTGATAAATGTATCTTTGATTTTAATATTTAAATGTGACTAATGGGTTTCCTTTGCGTAGTGCTTCATGACGATTTATACCATTGCTCTAAGCCCATGCAAATATTGGTTATACTTTGTGACCGTCCTAAATCAATCCACATACGAACAGTCTACATTAACCAACAGTCAACATTAACCCACAGATTGAGTGAATATTTCAGTTTTGATTGTAATGACTGCATAAAACCTGTGATCATATTACGATCCTCGGAGAGACTAAGTAATTACTTTTTAACTTTTCATGTACTAACGTAATTTCACACCGCGCAGATAATTGTTTAAACCAGATATCCACGTGGCCCAGCTCGAGGCTTTTATCATACTGAAGAAATTATAGATATGGATTCTATCAGTGTGACAGTAAATGACACAGGAGATGGTGTCGTGAATACGTCATTTACAAGTTACCTCTGTCCATAAGTGTAGATATTCTCGTCATTGATAGAAAAGTAATAAAATATTTAAAATATTGGTGAAACATCTTGCCAATCTGTCGTTTATGGGTTGAATGAATTACTGAATTTCATCAGATCGATTGACTTTGGCGGACATGCATTTGTTGTAGAAAACATCCTTCAGTCAACGTTTCGTTACTAATGATGTTAGTTTCAAAATATGACATCTGAGCTATCAATTCTAATAATTGTAAGACATTCAAGACTCTCTGAAGGTGGTCAGAAAGACGGGAAGCGTGTGGCAGTAGTCGGCAACACACCTGTCCCAGCTCTATCATTATCACACTGCCTAGTAATGAGCCGATTCCCGACCAGATGAAGCAGTGGCTGGATGCAAGAGGAACAGATTACTCCATCAGGTCATGAGTAGACAGAATCAGCCCAATGAAAACTCTGATCATCATTGTTCGACAAGGAAAAGGTTGTGGGGACTTGTTCTACTCTAGAATCATATGGGGATTTGAATGTTAATATTACAATGTTGAAATTACCATTTTTCCGTATCTCGTTGTCACTATATATCAGTACTGTGTACGCCTGGGCATTTGGAAGAACAAGGGTTTGTCTTCAGAACACGAAGCATGAGGTTAGTACAAACTGGTGCTGACTGATAACCCCAAACGTAATAAACTGGACATGGATTTTAAATTTCACAATCTGCATTTATGTACCTGTCCAAACCATTACAAGATCACCTCTTGTGAAACTCTGGTATAACTAACTGAAGCATACAAACAAGGCTAGCTTGAAATAACATAAACCTGCTTTTCACGCTCACAGCGACGCTTTATCTCTATGTTGAACTTGGCTGACCGTGAACGTCTAAACGGTTATTGTTGGCTAATGATGCAGTACAGGAATTATTATTGGCTTCCATTCCAAGTCGAAATTAGAGCTGACAAAACCACTCAGTAAGACATGAAGTATTTCTTGATGGCCTCATTCTGAAATTAGAGACAGGATTTTCATGTATGATGCAGTTTATTAAACCACCTGGGATATCAGGAAACACCACTAAAAGGAATCGCCACTTGACTGACGGAGTGCTTTTGGGCAGTGTTTGGAATCGCTGATAAATACTGCAAGCTACTGACATGGGGTTATGTTTTATTCACGCCTTGTGTTGAATGTCCCGAAGCTGAATGAAGGACAATGAAGTTGTCCACTACGAACTTAAAACATGTGGAAAAGCCACGATCCAATTATAAATAACGGTGAAAGCATGTACCTGCCCCACGTCCAATGGTTTGACTGGTTTGCCAACTTAAATGCTACTAATATCATATATTACTCGTGTGGAAAAAAACCGTTTTGTGTTTTTAGGTGCATGTCTATGATGACTGAGTCTAAATTAGGAAATACCTTATCAGTCTAAATAAAGATTTTCGACAGCTTTCAGACATGAAAACAATTCTTGCTAGTCTTATTTATGTGTGTATGCAGTTTGGCGTATTCCACTTAAAACACTGTGGATATGGACGTGGAAATGTTATTATAGGTGTTGGAAGACGCCTGTCGAAGACAGGTTATGACCAAAAGCACTATACATTATTGATTTGCAGGCAGACATTCATAGTTGTTTGAACGTACTTTTGATCTTGTAGTATTTTAGCGTTCTCAATCCTTTCACAAGTGGACTAAGATAGTTATCAACGACTTCACTTGACAAAAAAACCCAAAACAAACAAAGACATATGTGACATTTATGATAATTAATTTACAATAATTTGACTGACAATGCATTGTAATGCTGGTCGCAATTCATTAAGAAAGAGTCAAGGGGTTGAATATAAAAAAAATACACAAATCAGAGTTCTTTCAAAAAGTGCATAAAGAATCACATAACGAGACAGGGGATACGTCATCAGTAGCGAGTGTAACCGCCAATACACGCCACAACACATCAGCAGGAATCCTGGTCCATACGTCCAAGACCTGTCAGTTCGTTGGAGGTGGTACACGCGGTCTCAGCTGACTATCAAGACGATCCCAAAGATATTCAAAAGGGTTCATGTCTGGAGAACGTGCTGGCCAAGGCAATACGTTGACGTTAACGTTGTGCAGGTATTCTCGAACAATTCTGGCGGCGTGAGGCCTTGCTTGTCGTGCTGCAAAATGACTCCTCTTGGCGGTTGTCGAATAAAGGGCATCACAAAAGGTTTCAACACGTCATCCCTGTATCGCTGGGCATTCAGATTTCTTCGGATGATAATCAGTCTTGTTGTTCTGTGGCCACAAATGCCGCCCCATACCCGTCGCACTCCTCTGCTGTCGTTTCTGGACAGACTGAGCCAACTTTCATCTGTGAATAGTTCTCTCTCCCGATCACGTCACTGCCACTGACGTACAGTTCGTGCCCACTGAAGTCTGCGTTGACGGTGTAGACGGGTCAAGACCATTCCACGGAAGGGACGGTATGGGCTCGTATATCAGCCATACTAAGGTCGTCTGCTGATGGCGTATCCTAATGCTGTCGCCACCGTTGACGTCGCCTTCACGAATCTGTTACTGAGAAGGATCCGCCGGATATACGATCACGTTTTTCACGTTTTGAAAAATGTACGATTCGTATGATGTTTTCGTACAGCTGCGTTCTTATCGGGACCATGTTGCGTTTCGGCGAATGTGTTCTGCTTAGGTTCAGACATGTACCAGCGTTTCTGTCTTTTATACACATACATTGTTAGCCCTGTAGATAAACATCATGTGTTGGCCAATTTCCGGGTGTTATTGAGTATTTGAAGCACGGGAATTCAAATGAAAAATTCCCGTGCTTCAAATACTCAATAACACCCGGAAATTGGCCAACACATGATGTTTAGCGACATTGTAAACACAAAAGTAAACCAAAAGGTCCACACGCGTTTTTGTGTCTGCACTCATTGACATCGAGTACGGGTACAGCAGTGAAATGTCAACAGCCGGCCGTTTCGGCTGTCTCCCATGATGGCATCTGGAACTGCTCATTTGTGACGTCATTCGGACTTAACGTCACAATATGATTTTAATGACGTCATCTAAGTTGACGACGTAACAATACAATTGTGTGAGCGATGTTTGTATGTATTAATATGCAACGAATTTCCGGGAATCGAATACCATTTGATCACGTTTTTCAACCAATCAGATTAAAGAACACAGTGACTTTTGGTTTACAACTTATGATATATATGCATAGAAAATGCCTTTTGAGGAAGACGCATGGAATGTAACAACGCGTCAGAACTGGGCACGTCCAGCTGATAATTGATGATCACACTGGTATGTGGCTGATGCCCCGACATAGAGACAAACTTTAGTCTCGTGCCTTTATTGAACTCAATAACTTTAGTCAGCCATTTAATCGCCATTTAATCACAGGCTATTGACGTGGCAAATAGCACCTTAATTAAATTGCATTGATGTTTTTACTAAACACTGACACGCTACATGCAATTCCGTATAATGTTACGAAACGGCATTCGATACACTGTTGCAGTTGTTAAGGTAAAAATGTTGACATTCTTTTTGAGATAATGTGGATTGACCATAGCGAATGATTTGACGAGTCATAAAATCATGTTGTCAAGACACACGTAATCGGATGAGAGAAAGTCTTTGCAAGAAATGTGGTCAGTGTTGGATTTGGTAAGGGTAAGAGGACGCGAAACATGCCTTTAATAATTCCCTATCCTTGAGAACCAATTTTAGAACACACGATCATGGGTATATGAGAAGTATTTAGATACTTCAGCTAAAGGTACTGTGAGAAGTTTTTTCACAAGTCATGTTATCATTTTCTAAAGTCTACCTCCCTTCAGTAATACCATAATAACAATATGCACATACCATTGAAAGCGACAGAAACGAGCACCGATTCCCAATGTTCCTCTTGTCCCACTAAGGGAACGAGTGAGTGAGTGAGTTATTATTTAACGTCACATCGGCAATATTTCAGCCATATCGTGACGAACTAAGGGAACGAACACGCCCTAAAATAGCACCGGGATAACGAAAGGACTCTTCTCGGTGAGTTCTGTGTCTGAGGGGAATTACGACATCCTCTACCCCAGCTGACATAGTGAGTCTGTTTGATCATACTGTTTGACAGGTGTAAAACACTGTCGAGACAGTTCCTAGTAATTATTGATTGATGAAAGTGCTGGGTATTGGCTGTGGTAGGACTCGTCAGGAAACCTGGTGTGATAACACAGGGTGTTAAAACATTTCCCCGAGCCAGCGCTATCATTTCAGTCAATCTTCGTCCTTGTTGTGTAAGACCTGTATACTAAACATGCATCCACATTTTGTTACAGATTTTACAATCATTTCATTCCTTCACCATCATGGAAAATATTCATATTCGTATAATGGCTGTAATTTGTAACATAATAAGATGCGACTAACGGGATCGGATGGTATCCCATTTCTATAGATAAATGCTGATGATGTCAGTCACAGGATTGTCTGGTCCAGACGCGATTACTTACAGACTGCCGTCATATAGCTGGAGTGCGACTTTGAATAACAAACACATCTTTCTCCAACATTCCTGTTCGAGAACTGTTAAATTGGCTTTGAAAGTATAACTTGTGACATCAAAGAACATCGTAAATATCTATTTGCGTTGTGTGTGGAAAAGGTATGTGTCATGAATTTGAGCAAGACACTGCTGTCCTATCGATATTTGCACGTACCATGTCGTGTGTCTTACATTGACTGCAGCTTTACGGAAGCCATTCACGGAACATACGGCTGATGTGGCAATCGTAGGGTCGATTACGTTGTTCTCGCGCTGTTCTAATGTCATAGAAATATCAAAGTACTGTCAATCTCGGGATGGATTACGGTCTTTATGCTAGGAATACTCCTACTGAAAGGTCATGAAGATCAACTCTCTATATTCAAAGAGGCCACGGAAATAGGAGAACGAAACTGAATTACACAAACATAATCAACGTTTGGGAAACTGAAATATCGAGTGGCAAACTCTTTTTATTAGTGATAATTATTTTCTGTCCGGGATAAACTTTGAACTTGTGAAACCTAGTTGATTCTGTAACGTTCACTTTAATTATAAGACCATTTGCGCAGTGCATCAACAACGTAAATCAATTTCCTGGAGTTCAATTCATTGTATTTGAAGATGCATGTTTATTTGCGAGGAACTTTACCTAGTATCCTAGAGCAAACCAATTGACATAAATTCAACATACTTTTTATATTGCGAATTAAAGATGCCTTTTTTGTGTGAGCGTCTTAAAAGTAGGAAATAGCATGATTCGTTGACATAGTCCACGATATAGCTCAAGTACGTGTATCAAAAGCGATGTACGAACATCAATGTTCAAGACTTTTTAAAAGTTTTCATGCAGTAAATGGACACACATTTTGTGAGTAGGCAGACATTCAGATTTTGAGACACATCATGAGCACCATGTTCATTGGAGAAAGGTTTCAACAAATGTTTCTGTCACGGAACTTGTCTGAAACATATTGTTTGTATTATCAGAAAAGCAAAACAATAAACAACACAATACAAAAATGCTACATAATTCAATCAAATGAAAGATTAATAGAGATGAGTATTTCCTCGTTTGCATGTACAGATAGCTTAGCTCTGTTTCCGTGATGCAACAAGCACACACTTATTTGTCCTGGTGATTATGTCAGTGGCGGATGTTATCTCTAGGACTTGACTTGCTTACCCTTTTCGCAAATACATGTTTCATCACTGATCCATTGATATATTTTTCTGCACAACCTTTCCTTTACGCCTAATGGAATCTGTTTCGGCGGATAATCGAGACTGGCTAGTCACTGTCGTTTCGGTGTCGTTTCCATGTATTGGAGAAGTTGTAGCGTGAGAAGCGTTTCCTATGAAACAAATCCTACAATAATTTTATACAGAAGTTTGAGTACCAAATGGTTTTACTACCCGATCTGTTTGTTTCCCACATCTTTTGTTCTTGTTCCCTCATTGCATTAGATGCCATTCTTCATATATTGTGTCTAGTCAGCTGAAAATTCCGATCGACTGACACTTTCAGGTTCAAGTTCTGACTTGAAGCACCATGTTCAATATACGGACTATTGAACTCTGTAAACATCAATGTCTGATGAAGCAGTTTTTGTGTATGGTAAATGTATTATGCATTTGTATTGGACTTGCTTGGAGTAGGACTATGATTCCCGAAAGCAGTGATTGGAAAAAAAAGAGGAAAAAGTATGGACCACCAGCTTTCGAAACCTGTTATTACTCGAGTGACATTAAGAGAAACAAATAATTGATACCCATTTCCAGTGTGTGTTACGTTATAGTCAAGGCTGTAAACTGTTTTGATCCAGTTAAGAAGGACTTCAAGGTAATACAACAAGATAATCAGTCAAATATCTGCGTACACGTAGGTGTCCACTTGTACGAGTAGACCCGTGTTGTCAGGGTCGGAACTGGTCAACCCGTTCTTGTCGGAAGAGGCGACTAGCTTGGTATCGGAAGGTCAGGGTTGTTGGCTTGGTTGATGTATGTCATCGTATTCCTATTGGGTAGATCAGTGACCATGATATCATTCACTGGTGTGTCTGGTCGAAGCTTGAATGTTTACAGACTGCCACCATAGAGCAAGAATATTATAGTATGACCAGAAATTATTGAGAATTTTAGGAATATGTTTCATTGGATTTCTAGTATAAACAACCTTGACCAGCTATGAAGCGCTTGGTTTCATTCAAGAGAGACAACTCCATTAATCATTTTTACATTAGTTTGTGAAGAGTTATCCCCCTTTGTTTACTTGCTAGCAGACGACATTTTCAGTGATCCTCAGTATGGATGATTTAGAGAAGAGGAAGTTGATTTTAGGGTATTATAACAAGGACATCAGATCAACTAAAGTGATTTTAAGTAGAACAGGCATCCCTTTGTCTACTGTTTATCGTGTTTTGAATATGAATATTGCAAATGGATATGGCATTGAGCACCAGGGAGGCGCAGGTAGGCCCAGAAAAGTGACTGTCGGTGACAGGAGGCGGCTTGGTATTCTTGTTTCTAAAAACAAACAAAGGAGTTTAGACAACTTAAGGCTGGATATGATTGATAGAGGAACTGTGGCTGTCTGTAAGGAGACAATTAGAACTGAGCTGCATGCAATGGGTTGGCAGAAAAGTCGAGGAATTCCATCACCGATCATGAAACCTGAACAAAAGGAGCGAAGGTTGAACTGGTGCTTACAGCATAGAAACTTTAACTGGGACAATGTGATTTTCTCAGATGAAAGTTCTGTGTGGCTGTTTCCTAATACACTGAAATTCTGGACCAAACAAACTGAAAAACCTTAGTATCAGCGCCCAAAGTACAGTCCGAAATTTAACTGTGGGGTGGCATATCTGTGTTAGGGGCAACGCCCCTCTGTGTATTTGAAGGGAATATGACCAGTGAGCGGTACACAGATATTCTCGAGGGACATTTACCTCCATCTGTTCACGTGTTCTATGGAAATGTTTGGATTTTCCAGCAGGACAACGACCCAAAACATCGTTCAAAGCATTCACAAGCCTGGTTTCGGACCCAAAATATGACATTATTAGATTGGCCAAGCTATAGCCCTGACCTAAATCCAATAGAAACTGTTTGGGGACTTATGAAGGAAAGTGTCAATAAGAAAAATCTGACAAATATTGCTGAAATGAAAGAAGAGGTGATCCGATATTGGGACAGCATGGACCACGACTTTCTAACTTCTTTGATCAGTAGTATGCCCCGCCGCATTGACGACTGCATTGCTGTCCGTGGTGACTTGACAAAATACTAACTGTTCACCTGTTTTTAGTCTGGAGTTATGTTCTGCTAATATTCACATTTAATACGTGAGTAATGAGTGCATTTAAAAAAAGATTACAATCTTAAATTCTCAATAATTTCTGGTTGGACTGTAAGTAGTGCTAAACAACATAGAAACAACTTACACGAATCTCAGACTCGCAGCTGAAGATCGCTCCTTATCTTGTTTACCTCCAAAATGGATTCACACATTGCATGCATTCACTAAAAGTCTCTGAAACAAGATTGGCAGGACATTTTCATTTGAAGTGGGAACATAAGCGATCTTCGACAATTCCATTACAGAGACCTAATTCTGTTATCTTAGTGCATTCAGAGGAGGCCAAGTGTGAGAAATAGTCATTGGGAGAAATGTCAAAGTGTATACAAGGTGACATAGTCTCAGTGGGGATGAGTGGGAGTCTCTGATCAAGACTGTGTGCAAATCTTGCAACGGTGTCTCTGTGATGACACACACCATCACATCAACAGCTCTAACGGGTTATCGTTCGCCTGGTATTTCCATTGTCCATTTTGCGTCATACATTTTTGCATCATACACAAAGATCATAATCTATTATTTCAGAAGTGATGGCATTACATCCTTGACAAAGTTGAGATTGCTTTTCAACCACATATGCTACTGCATCTATTGGGCATGGAAACCTGTGATCACTGGTTCTAATCCTGGTTTGCCGTTGTTTGGTTCAAGGATTCTTAGCACCATATCCGTGTTCTCCCGCTTCAATCAATGGTAAAAGTCTGAGATCTGCACCACTTCTGACTTCCTTCCGGCACTAAGCAGGCAAACACGTGACTGGAATACTGTTCAGGGCGGTGATATATGTGGCAGATTCAACTTTGTATTGTATATAGTTGTAAATATAATAAACATGTGAATCTTTTAAAGTTGTGTGTCATTATGATGAGATATACAATCTCATTAAATAACCCAAGTCTAATCATTTTATCAATAATTTTATATTCAACATTTTATATCACACCTTTAGCCCTTCTAAACATCAATCTAATCTTAAATGTAATCTATTTCAGCAATACTCATTTGCACTGCATGCTTTTCTCCCTGCAATCCCTTCTAAAGCTTGTCCCTTGCTCAGGCTAGTGTGTAATTTCTATTGTTCTCTGTTCAGCCAAGCGTATAAGGTATTAGGTATTTAAAGGTTAATTTCATCTAGTCTCTTGGTCAGTATCTTATGTGGTTGTCATCGCGCATGTTGCGGTTTAGTCTTTAGGATCAAGATCATGGTGATCTGGACTGTGTTTTTCCATGTATATAAGGTTAGTAATCTCTAGTCTTGTGTATATATTTATTGTGGTTTTGTGTGTGATAGTTGATGGTTATATTGGCTATAGTTTAAAGTATGTTTAATCTCGTTATCCACTTTCTACTATGTGTAAATATTTTATGTGGTGGTAACTCACAGTATAGTGAGTTATGACATTGTTATTAGTGTAGGTTATAACTCGCATTAGAGTGAGTTATCATACTGTTTTTATAGTTTAAGTTTAGCTCACAGTACAGTGAGTTAGGTTAATGTTACGTTTTGACTCACAGAACAGTGAGTTGTGTAAGTGTTATATTATATATTTGTAGCATTACATATAATCATTAATTATAGTTCATCTAAGTATAATATTTAGCAATAATCTTATTTTCCATATTCCTATCACATTAAAGCATTATTATAGCTACCATAAATAGGGTGCGTGTGTGGATGTATGTGCGTATGTGTGGTTAGATGTGGTTGTATGTAGCTTTTACCGTAGTTACTCTTTTAATCATTTGTTGTAAATATCATCTGCACATGGTATTTCTTCATCCTGCAGATGACGTAAACACCAGCAGTATCACCTATGCATTGAATGCAAGAGCTCAGGTCATACCAACCTGGTATGTTGTTATCATTGTTATTTCAATTATATTTATCATTGAATATTATGTAACATCCATCATATTTGTAAATGTTTATAGTATTCATTTATATATCTGTGGAGTTGTCCGGTAACGTGTTGGCAACAGTAGGTATGATTAGTTATGTATACACCTGTACGTGTGTGTTTAATTAAGTATTTGGATAAGTTAATTCACTTGTTATGTAGTAATGTGATTCCTGTCAATTACTGATTGTAAACTTATATTGTCATTTTAACATGTTTCAGGCTAAAGCTTTTGTTTATTACATTCTTGTAATAAAAGTCCATCCGCCTCACACCCCAGTGGCTTTGTGGTTCTTGTCACTACAATAACTACATCCTGACGCTGCTACATATACACAAAAGACCTACCCACCTATATCGTCTTATGCGAACAGTAATATTAGAACAAACAAATAACACAGTTACTTTTGTTATCTCAACCAGAAAGACAGCAGCAGTAACATGTTTTATGTCTACAAGTTCAACTAACAGAACTACTATCGCTTGACATATTTTCACTGACAGGTCATCGGAGATTACATGTATACATTGGCTGACTGTTATGATTGCTCAAAACCTAAATCATACAAACGATCCTCAGAGAAATAAGTAATTGTTTCACAACCCTTCTAAGTACGAGCGTAACTTCCCACCGCCTAGATCCTTTCTGAAATCAGATACCCTGCGAATTCATCGTATTTAAGATGCTATTTACATGAAGTTCATCCGAGTGACCGCTTTACATTAACACAGTGACTAATTGTCAGTAAATGTACAGTATGGTGGCGTGAACACTTCATTTAGAAGTGAGCTTAGTCCATTAATGTACATATTCTCGTCTTTGGTAGAAACTATCCAGCCACTGTCTGCTGTCTGGGTATACTCGTGATTAAACAAGCTGATTTGGTAAATTGAAATAGACTTTGACAGTTTATAGACTGGCTGACTTAATTGTCTATTTTACCACTGAACAGAGAACGTTGATAGATTGACCGTCAACCATACATATGCAGTGAATCTATAGAGTTTGATAATGCTTCCTTATTTTATGATTTAAATTTCAAAATGCCTTCATTGGTGAATTCTTAATCCTAATAATTCAAAGACATGCAAAACATATGCTTACTAAATTTGCCCTGTTCCTAATGGAGGCCATATCATCGATAGGACAAGAAATGTGGGACAGCAGCAGTAGTCAGCAGCATTCCAGCTTTATCATCATATCATAAGCGGTGAAATGAATTCAGCAATTAGGTAGCAGGTGAGTAGAGGCTTTCGGCGGAACCGCACCTTCAGGCCAAGAATACGCGTTGACGGCCAAATGTCAAGCTCTGATCAACAATATCTAATTTCGGATAACACTATCAACATGCGTGATTTAGTAGGGACCTACATGTATTCTGATGAAGAATTGTCGAGAAGTTACATTTACAGAAAGCCTGAGCTTACTGCAAAATGGCATCTTCCGATAATCCCAACCCTGATAGACATAATATGGGCTGGGTTTAAGAGCGACTGATTGTACTACCGTATGTTGAGTACGTTTTCCAGACCATAACCAGATTGCGGTTTGTGACAACCGGATTGTTGCTGACAGTAGCGTATACATAGAAAACCACTGGTATGTTATAAAATTACGTTTTCCACTCTCACACTCTTTATATCTATATTGAACTCGGTTTAAAACCATAATGACAAACCAAGACCTTAGGGACAGTTATTGCTAGATATCGATTAGAACGATTACATTAACATACTAATTCATTCTAATTCGTGAATGAGGCTGACAAAACCACTCACTCAGTATGACATGAACTATTTCTCAAAAGCCACTTCTCATTCTGTAATTAGAGACGGGGTTTCATGTATGATACAGTTTACCAACGACATGGGATATCAGGAAACGCCATCAAAACATCAAAGGAATCGCCACTTGACTGACGAAGGGCTTTTGGTCAGTGGTTGGAATCGATAATAAATACTGCAAGCTATTGTCAATAACAGTGAAAGCATCAACCCGAACGACAATGACGTCAAGCAACCACGTTCCCGACTTCAAAGGGTTGTAATGGTTTCCGAGAATAAATGTTACACTTCAAGATACAACATATGAGTCCAAATTGGGACATACTTTGTCAATCAAAATCCAGTTTATCACGGCAAGTTGACAACTGATGATCACACCTGTATCCGGCTTTGGGTCAAATATAGAGACAGGTCAAGCAGCCATGTTCCCGACTTCAAAGGGTTGTAATGGTTTCACAAATTAAATGTTACACTTCAACACATGAGTCTAAATTGAGATTTACTTTGTAATCAAAATACAGTTTTCGACGTCTTACAGACACAAAACACACACGCGTTAGTCGTTTTAACTGTGTGTGCTGTTTTGGAGCATTTCACATAGAGCACAGTCAATTACGTACGTGGAAATGTCATTATAGGTGTTGGAAGCCGCCTGTAAAAGACAACATATGGGCAAAAGCATTAAACATCAGTGGTACGCAAACACGCATTCATAGTTGATTGAAGGTACTTTAGATATTGCAGTATTTTAGCGCTCGCAATGCTTTGCATTAAAATGCCTTTTGAGGAAAAACAAGCTTGGATTGTAGCAATGCATCAGACCTGGGCACGGCCAGTTGATAATGGAAGATAAGGTCTTGTCAGTCACATAGGTCAGTCTTGTAATCTCCACAAGCGTGGGACTTCTCATCTAAATATGATTTCTATGATTCCGATAAATACAACAGCGCGTAATGTGACCAAAGGTGCCAGATATACACCACTACAGTTGTTGTTATCAAACAAGGTTCAATGTTAGGTTGTCAAGACATACAAGTAACGAAATTTGAAAATGGTTTCAGGGAATGTGTTCAGTGTTGCATTGCAGAAGGAAAGTTGACAGGAAGCGATTTACGAAGCATGCCTTAATTATTCCTAATCAGTTCCTAATCATTATGCGGCACAGTTTTTCTAATCAGATTTGTGCCACTGAGCCAAAGGCTGTTCGTGTCTGTGAGACAATATCCATACATATATGTAAGTGGGTGAGCTTTGATCAGTATTCACTATTCCAGTAAATCACAGTCTGTCACCTTGAAATGGTGTAATACAGTTCTTCCATGTGTTTTTGTTCCCCCGAGCTGAGCACTACTACTGTACTTGTCAGTGGGATGATATCCATACATATATTTAAATGGTTCACTTAGTGAGAATATTTAACGCCGTTCTGCTTCAGATCTCAGACGTTTACAGTTTTGGTGACTCCCACAAATATTGTGGTCTTATAGGACAGCGAAGAGAAATATCTCGAATTGCCAATTTGCAGAGGAATGGTGTAAGAAACTAGTCCTTGTACTAGTCAGGGCACTAACAAGTCTTATATAAAACACCAATATAATTAAAGGAGTCTGATCAGAGGGTGATGTGTATGGATTGAATTACGACATCCTCTACTCCAGATGACATGAAGAGTCTGTTTGATCGGCACCGTAAAATACCGGGGTAACACACTGTCGAGACAGTTACTATGCATAATCCGGTGGTATTAATGGATGAAAGTGCTGAGTATCGGCTACTTTGGGACATGTCACGAAACTGTTCTATGGATGGTGTCACTGTGATAATAAAACGTTTCACGGGATCATGGCCACCGTTGTTTCATTCTTCGCCAAAACGTTTTTGCTTTTATCAAATTGACACATCACGAGCTCTACAAAACAATCAAACGGCTTCGTCTTTTATTTCTTGTGAGATATTCTGTCTTGGAATCCTAATCTAAATATACATGTAGGTTTTGTGACAGTGTCTACAATCTCTTTATGGCCATTCCGTGAGTAGTGTGGTATCACATCCACGTAAAATGACTATCACTTGTCATTGACTGGTGTTGGCTTGTTAACAGAGGGCACTGCTGCTTTTCTTTCTCTTTCTTTTCCTTGCCATCTGGGGCGGTGGGGTAGCCTAGAGGTTAAAGCGTTGGCTCGTCACGCCGAAGACCCGGGTTCGAATCCCCACATGGGTACAATGTGTGAAGCCCATTTCTGGTGTCCCCCGCCGTGATGTTGCTGGAATATTGCTAAAAGCGGCGTAAAACCAAACTCAGTCAGTCAGTCAGTCAGTCAGTCCTTGCCATCTTTCTCGATCCATCCACAATTTCTTGTAGCACTGCCTCTTCTCATTTCAGATGACACAAGTTTTACTTCATTCCTCTACATCTCTGTCCGAGAACCGTAAAATAGGCTTTTGAACCTAATCTTTGAAAAACAACATGCAAGAACAACGAATACCATACGATATTGGATCATTTGAGGCGTTGTGTGTGAATGTGTTATGTGCCATGAAACTGTTTTCAGCAAGATGCTCCAGTCCTATCGATGTTTGCGCGAACCACGCCGTGTGTCTTACACTGAGAGCACCAGATTGAAACTTCATGGAGCCCATTCACGGATCATACTTCTGTGTGGAATAGTATGCCAAATATGACAACCCGATTTGTTTGTTTTCCTCATTTCTGTTCCAGTGCCCTGGTTACTTGAGGTGCCATTCTTCATTTGTTGCTAGTCAACAGAAAAAAGTCCCGATCACTTAAACCCTTTGAGGTTCTTCGTTCTGACCTGATGCACTTTGTTGAATCCTCGGACACTTCTATGTTAGCTCGCCTTTGAGCTGCTACTATGTGATCCGTACAAACTTCACTCCCTGATAAAACAGCGCCAGTGTATGGCTGATTTCATATACGTGTATCTTGGACCCCTTTGGAGGAGGGGATTTCTGTAACCAATAATTCCAAAGAAACGGAGATAAAAACATGGATGACCTTCTTCGTTCGAAGGGAATCCATTATGTTGCTGTGTGATGTTTAACACTGGACTCATGTAGCTACACAAACGAGTGATTGATACCATGAGCAAGCCATCTAAGTTTGAACCTGACAACATAAGCCAGTTAAGTTGTCTCCTGTGACCAGCATTGTGCTTGGGACTAAATCTGTGTAGGAAACCTTTGTTATTTTGCAATGAGGTGTCCTGCTGTCGTGCGTTGTTTAACCTGCTTAATTAAGGTTGGATAGTTCCTTGAGCCAAATGGGGGGATAAACTTACATGCATCTGATTACGACATGTTTTTCAGATATGTGTGGATACTGATATGGTGCTCTTGTATTTTCTGGCCATCGTTGTTCTTAAGCAAACGACTCATTAAGCAAGGATAGATCTCAACCATCGTGATGTGATAAAGGACGTGCTCCGATTTTCAAGATGAAGGTACTTATTAGTCTCACCTCTGACTGGGCGATCAACTCAGTCTACAAATTTCAGAATCAATGTTGCACACTGCTCTTTCTTATAATCTTGTTTACCTCCAAAATAGATTTTCGGATGGTATGCTTAAGCTAAAAGTCTTTGAAACAAGATTGGCAAGGAATTATCATTTGAAGCGAGTTGGCAGAACATAAGTGACCCACGCCATTTTGTAACAAAGAACTCCTGCGGTTGTGTCCATGCATTTATAAGAGGCCAAATGTGATACATCCTCATTGGGAAAAATGTCAAAGTGTCTACGAGGTGGCATAGTCTCAATGAGGATCAGTGGGAATTAGCGGCGTCTCCGACACAGACATTCTGCAAATATGGCAGCGGTTTAGCTTTGATGTCAGCGTTACAGGTGTAAATATAGGGGCGCTGGTCTGAGAGGTATTACCAGGCACATGCCTAAAGGGGTTATATTCACCTGCCATTTTCATCATTATGCTGAATTAGGCATTTCATTAGAGAAGCTCGATATAATCTGTTTCTCTATTTCTGTATATATGAGCGCGGCGTAAAACTATAAACCTTTTCTGTATATTGGGTGTAAAATCCCTTCCGTTCTTTGGGAAAAGAAGCGTCGTAACTCTTTAGTGCAAGAAATGTGCAATCATGATTATTTGAGATATGACTTTGGCTTGTTTTTCGCAAATTATTTAAGATGAGTGAATGAGTTTTTACGCCGCTTTTAGCAATATTCCAGCAATATCACGGCGGGAGACACTAGAAATGGGCTTCACGCATTGTGCCTATGTGGGGAATCGAACCCGGGTCTTCGGCGTGACGAGCGAATGCTTTAATCACTAAGCTACTCCTCCAAGCCAAAATATTTAAACGCGGCGAAATAACATATGTTGTACGATACGATAATAAGAAGTTTTTTATTCTTGCGTGGGCGGTGTTACAGCAGTTGACTGACGGAGGACAGGGTGGTTCTAACACTTGCCAGAGACCTATTTCAGCCCACATTCGAAAAGTCTGAATTTGCTCACAAATGGAGTGGATATTTGAATTTAAATGCCTACCTAAAAGTGTAATGATTGCTTGAAAGTAATTCCTTTCTATATATATGTTTTTTCATGTACGTGTCTTGTTTAAATCAGACATCCACGTGGCAAAGGTTGAGGCTTAATCCGAATTTATCGTATTGAAGAAGGTATCGACATAGATTCTATCAGTGTGACAGTAAATGACACAGGATGGTGTCGTGAACACGTCATTTACAAGTTGCCTCTGTCCATTAGTGTAGATTTTCTCATCGTTGGTAGAAAAGTAAGTAAATAGCCTGATTTGGTAAAAGACTTGACTTCCCGACGGTTTATGGATTGACTCAATTGCCCAATTTCAGCAGATTGATTGACTTTGGCGGACATGCATATGCAGTAAAAAACATACTTTGGTAAATGTTTCGTTACTAATGATGTTAGTTTCAAAATATGACATCCGAGCTATGAATTCTAAATTATATATTTAAAGACATTCCAGACTCTCTGAAGGTGGTCAGAAAGACGTGAAGCGTGCGGCAGCAGTCGCCAACACAGATGTCCCAGCTCTATAATTATAGCACTGCCTGTTAATGATCCGATTCCCGACCAGATAAACCAGTGACTGGAGGCATGGACTACCCTATCAGATCATGTGTAGACAGAATGTGACAAAGGGTGAGGTGAGGTGAAATTGGGTTTTACGTTGTGCTTGAGAATATTTCGCTCATATGACGACGTGCATATGTGTATGTGCGGCTGCTTGTACTAACCCAGACTGAAGCTGGTTTTATAGTGCTAGACCACTGAGATACCATGCCGCAGTGAAGCAGGAATACCCCTCTCAGACACATTATACTGACTCCGAGCCGACCAGTCCTTGTTGTACCCATTAATGCCGAGCGCCAGGCAGGGACCAACAAGTACCATATTTTAACGTCTTTTGGCTCTCCGGGCGGACGCTCTAACCACTACACCACGGAGGCGGTCCTGACAAAGGGCAAAGATCACGGCTTGTGATAATCGGACATTTATAGGTGGATGTCTATGATGACCGAGTCGAAATTAGGACATGCCTTATTAATCAAAATAAAGTTTTTCGACAGCTTTCAGACATGAAAATAATTCTTGTTAGTCTTATTTATGTGCGTATGCAGTTTGGCGTATTTCACGTAAAGCACTGTGAATAATGGACATCATTATAGGCCGTAGTCAGGTTATGACCAAAAGCATTATACATGATAGATTTGCAGACATACTTTCATGGTTGATTCTAGGTACTTTTGATCTTGCAGGATTTTAATTCCTTTCCCAAGTATGAAATATGCATTGAAAATACCTGCGAAAGACCCTGGATTGTAACAATGCATCAGAACTTGGCACATCCAGCTGATAATCAATGAAAGTTTGTCACGTACTTCTGTTGAACTCGGCCCCTTTGGTCTTTTCATCTCAGTCTTTTAATCGCCAAAGCTGGCTATTGGCGTGGCAAATCGCACCTTAATTTCATTGAAATGAGTTGTTGTTTTCACTATACAGTGACGCATTAAATCCAGTTCCGTATAATGCTACGAAACAAACAGTTGTTAAGATAAAAATGTTATTTTTGTCATAATGTGGTTTGACCATGGCACATGTAATAGGATGAGAGAACGTGGTTTCTGGAAATGTGTTCATTGTTGCATTAGGGAATAATAAGAGGAGGCGATTTACGAAGTATGCCTTTAATAATTCCCTTTGGTGTAGTATTGTTCTTTGAAGCGTTCCGTTGAGTACTTATATTTAAGTGGTTGAAAGAGTGAGTTTCTTCTAATGCTTTGAATGTTAATCCGGTTGTATTGCGGCCTGTGAAATTATTATGTTGTATAAATGAATTATATTGTGTTGTGCTGAAAAACCTTGAGAACCAATATTCGAACACACGATCATTGGTATATAAGCATTTAGATACTTCAGCTGAAGGTACAGTGAAAGGTTTGGCCACGCTCTTCACAAGTCATATGATTTTCTATAGCAAACTTCCCTTCCGTAATACCATAATAATATGGTACACATATACGATATCATTTAAGCAAAAGGAAAACGCACCAAATCCCAATGTTCCGAGAGAGGAAGTTGGGCAGGTTTCCTTTGTCTTACCGAGGGAAAGACTACGACCCAATATAGCACCAGAGTAATGAAAGGAGAGTTCTGTGTCTGAGGGGAATTACGACATCCTCTACCCCAGATGACATAGTGAGTCTGTTTGATCATACTGTTTGACCGGGGTAAAACACTGTCGAGACATTTTCTAGTAATTATTGATTGATGAAAGTGCTGGGTATTGGATGTGGTAGGACTTGTCAGGAGACGTGGTGTGAGTGAGTGAGTGAGTTTGATTTTACGCCTCTTTTAGCAATTTTCCAGCAATATCACGGCGGGAGACACCAGAAATGGGCTTCACACATTGCACCCATGTGGGGAAAAGCCTGGTGTGATAACACAGGGTGTTAAAACATTTCCCCGAGTCAGCGGTATCATTTCAGACGACCTTCGTCCTTGTCATGTAAGATCTATTCTGTCTCTAAACTTAACATGCATGCAGGTTTTGTTGCAGTTATTACAATCTTCCCATGGTCATCCGTGGGGTCACCATCATGGCAAATATCCATATCCGTATAATGGATGTAATTAGTCAGTGACACGAAGGATGTTGGCCAGTTGAAAGTATATATACTATCGGAGGCGTCGTTGCCTCTTGTGCAGATTTGTTATAGCACTAGTAATGGTGTACCAAACTATATTACACGTGTCAAATCCCAGTTCAGGTGATACCAGATACCCTTGTGACTTCTTTCACGAAGACCCGGGATAGAAGAATTGGTCTTCAGTTACTCATGCTTGTCGTAAGAGGCGACAAACAGGATCTGGTGGTTAGATTCGCTGACTAGGCTGACACATGTATTCGTATCCCATTTCTGTAGACTGACGCTGATGATGTCAGTCACAGGATTATCTGGTCCAGACTCGATTACTAACAAACTGCCGTCACATAGCTGTTCAAAAACAAACAAATCTTTCGCTATCATTCATGTTCGACAACTGTTATATTGACTTTGAAACTTGTGACATCAAAGAACATCGTAAATCTCTACGTGCATTTTGAGGGGAACAGATATGTGTTATGAAACAGTTTTAAGCAAGACGCTGCTGTCCTATCGATATTTGCACGTATCATGTCGTGTGACTTACATTGACTGCAGCTTCACGGAAGCCATTCACGGAACATACGGCTGATGTGGCAATCGTAGGGTCGATTACGTTGTTCTCGCGCTGTTCTAATGTCATAGAAATATCAAAGTACTGTCAATCTCGGGATGGATTACGGTCTTTATGCTAGGAATACTCCTCCTGAAGGTCATGAAGATCAGCTCTCTGCATTCAAAGAGGCCGCGGAAATAGGAGATCGAAACTGAATTATACAAACATAATCAACGTTTTGGGAAACTGAAAAATCGAGTGGCAAACTCTTTTTATTAGTGATAATTATTTTCTGTCCGGGATAACCTTCACTTCAATTATAAGACCATTTGCGCAGTGCATCAAAAACGTACATTCAATTTCCTTGAGTTAAATTCGTTAGATTTGAAGATTCATGTTTATTCTCGAAGAACTTTGCCTAGTATCCTAGAGCAAACCAATTGACATAAATTCAACATATTTTTGCAACGCGAATTAAAGATGCCTTTTCTCTGTGAGCGTCTTAAAAGTAGGAAATAGCATGATCTGTTGACATAACCCACGATATAGTTCAAGTACGATCGATTGATTGGGATCGATTGCCAACAGCTTCAGTACGTAAAGCAGATATCTGTTTTTTAATAAGTATTGCAGAAGGCAATGTAAATGGACCCAAAGAACATAGTTGAAATATGTCCTTAATTTATCATTCTTTGAAAAAGAACTTTGTTTAACTAAGGCAGTTCCCTCAGAAATTAGAGGCATATCTACATCTGTTTTTCGTGATGCAACAAGCACACACCTATTTGTCCTGGTGATTGTGTCAGTGGCGGATGTTATCTCTAGGACTGGACTTGCTTACCCTTTTTGCAAATAGGTTTGGTAGAACTTTGCTTCTGTGCCGGTAGAGGAAGGACTTTACACTCGAGAACGATCGTACAGACGCTGGGTCAGCAACCTCGGACAACTCTTCATCGTACAGCTGCCGAATGGATGTGACGTCCTCCTGTACATGCTGACGCAGTCTGCTAAGGAGTCGAATCTCATCTTCAGATTCCACTGCGACATGGTTGTGCGGTGTTGTTGATTTCATGAAGTCTCCAGCTGTGGAACAGCGGCCTTTGCATTCAGAATGTACACACTTCCAATGTGTTGTGGTCTGTCGTCTGACGTTGAGGCGATATCGGTACCCAGCAAAGAAAACTTGCTGTCCTCCTGCTTGAGAAGTGATGAATTGAACGCGTTGAACATTTGCAATTGTGTGATGGATACAGTTGGTTCCCCTTCTAATTTATTAGGAGTTTAATTAACTGAGAAGATGAGATCTTCTCAACAATTTAGTCCTTACCATGTTTTTCGACATAATCTGACAAAGACAGACAAAGCCTGTAACAACATAGTTAAAACAAGCCTACCCAACTTGATCAAATAGGATTAAGTTAATCCTGCTTTGGAGGTTAAAATATAAGCATGCTAACTGCTTCCCAAAACAAAATAAAACAATATCATTGTACTTGTCTTGTAGTCTTTATTGGATGAGAAGACTCAAAACATACTATACACAGAAGTAGATGAACAGATATAAACTAATATAATCCCCCCTAATTATCCCTTACTCCAAACGAAGCACCCCTTCTTCATTGATACTCGGGCTGTTCCATTATTCTACAGGGCAAAACATCTTTTCCCACGCTGCCTACAATGTTTTTGTTGGCAGTTTGGGATGTAGGCAGTTTGAAATTGTAGGCAGTATGGGACCTAACCTTTTAACCGTCTTTGGTAGAAACTAACCAGCCATTGTCTGACGTCTGTGTGAACTCGTGATTAAACAAGCTGGTTTGGTAGTTTATAGACTGGCTGACTTAATTGCCTATTTTACCACTGAACAGAGAGCGTTGATAGATTGACCTTCAAATATACATATGCAGTGAATATATATAGTTTGAAAATCTTTCCTTATTTTATGATTTAACTTTCAATATGCCTTCAATGGTGAATTCTTACTTTAACAATTTTATTCTAACACATATGCTTACTGACTGTTTCCAATGGAGGTCATATCAACAATAGGACAAGACATGTGTGTGACAGCAGCAGCAGCATATCATCATATCAACCATTGACACGAATTCAGCAATTAAGTAAGCAAGTGAGTAGAGGCTTTAGAACGAATTCGTGAATGAGGCTGACAAAACTACTCAGTATGACATGAAATATTTCTCAAAAGCCACATCTCATTCTGTAATTAGAGACGAGGTTTCACATATGATACAGTTTACCAACAACATGGGATATCAGGAAACGCCTTCAAAACATCAAAGGAATCGCCACTTGACTGACGGAGTGCTTTTGGTCAGTGGTTAGAATCGATAATAAATACTGCAAGCTATTGACATGGGGTTATGTTTTATTCACACTTTGTGTTAAAGGTCGTGCAAGAAGCTGTGGGTAGGACCATGAAGGACCTATGCAGTAACAGCTTCAAAGTGTGGATTAAAGTACCAATGTGGAGAAGCCGCGATGCAACTGTCAATAACAGTGAAAGCATCAACCCGAAAGACAATGACGTCAAGCAACCATGTTCCCGACTTCAAAGAGTTTAAATGGTTTCCCAGAATAAATGTTACACTTCAAGATACAACATATGAGTCCAAATTGGGACATACTTTGTCAATCAAAATCCAGTTTATCACGGCAAGTTGACAACTGATGATCACACCTGTATGTGGTTTTGGGTCCAACATAGAGACAAGGTCTGCTCAGTCAGATCTTGTGATGTACACAGTTTCCCTAAAGCATGGAACATCACATCTAAATATGATTGAAATGATTCCGAGGTGGTTTTGCCATGCACCGTCTTGCTAAATATAATAGTGGTTAATGTGACCAATGACACTAGATATACACGACTGCTGCGATTCAACTACTGTTAAGATCCAAAGTAGGTCTTTCTTTTCATAAATATTGAAATGGATTGAACGTGGTGAGTGGCTTGACAGGTTTTAGTGTTATCTTATCAAGACACAAATGTAATCATGAGAAATTGGTTTCAGAAAATGTGTTCAGTGTTGCATTGCAGAAGGAAGGTTGAAAGGAAGTGTTTACAGCCACAGCCTGTCACCGTGATGAAGGTGCAATGAAGGTCGTCCATGCGTTGGTTGTACATATTAATGGGATGATATCCTTACATAAATGTATAACTGTCTTAGTAAGTCAGACACTTCAACGATGCTCAGAAGAGCAATATCTCCAATTGCCAATTTGCAGAGGTGAGGGATGGTGGTATGAAGCTCGTCCGTGTACTACTTGGGGCACTACCGAGTCTTATATAGAACACCAATATAATGAAAGGAGTCTGATCAGAGGGTGCTGTGAATGGATTGAATTACGGCATCCTCTACTCCAGATGACATGAAGAGTCTGTTTGATAGATACCACCAAATACCGGGGTAAAACACTGTCGAGACAGTTACTATGCATAATCCGGTGGTATTGATTGATGAAAGTGCTGAGTATCGGCTACTTTGGGACATGTCACGAAACTGTTCTATGGATGGTGTCACAGTGATAATAAAACGTGTCACAGAATCAGGGCCCCAGTTTTCATTCTTCGTCAAAACGTGTTTGCTTTCATCAAATTGACACATCACGAGCTCCACAACCTAATCAAACGGCTTCATCTCTGATGTCGTGTGAGACATTCTGTCTTGGAATTCTAAGCTAAATATGCCCGTAGCTTTTGTGGCAGTGTTTACAATCACTTTATGACCATTTCTTGAATAGTGTGGTATTACATTCACGTAAAATGGCTATGACTTGTCATTAGTGTGGATGGTGTTTGCTTGTTAACAGAGGGCTCCGTTGCTTTTCTTTCTCCTACTTTTCCTTGCCATCTTTCTCGATCCAACCACAATTTCTTGTAGCATTGCCTCTTCTCATTTTAGGCGACAAACATTTTACTTCATTATTCAACATTCCAGTCAGAGAACCGTAAAATAGTCTTTGGAACGTAACCTTTCAAATACAACATACAAGAACAAATCTCTGTTCGGCTAAGATTTCATACCATACAATATTGGATCAATAGAGGCGTTGTGTGTGAATGTGTGGTAGTTCCTTGAACCTACATGCATCTGATAATGACATGTTTGTCAACTATTCGTGGACATTAATAAGGTGCTCTAGTATATTCTGGCCATCGTTATTTTAAGCAAAACACACTATGAAGCACAGATAGATCTCAACCATCGTGATGTGATAAAGGACGTGCTCCGATTTTCAAGATGAAAGTACTTATTAGTCTCACCTCTGACTTGTCGATCAACTCAATCTACAATTCTCAGAATCAAAGTTGCACACTGCTCCTTCTTTTAATCTTGTATACCTCCAAAATAGATTTTCGGATGGTATGCTTAAGCTAAAAGTCTTTGAAACAAGATTGGCAAGGAATTATCATTTGAAGCGAGTTGGCAGAACATAAGTGACCCACGCCAATTCTGTTACATAGAACTCCTGCGGTTGTGTCCATGCATTTATAAGAGGCCAAATGTGATACATCCTCATTGGGAGAAATGTCAAAGTGTCTACGAGGTGGCATAGTCTCAATGAGGATCAGTGGGAATTAGCGGCGTCTCCGACACAGACTTCCTACAAATATGGTAACGGTTTCTCTTTGATGTCAGCGTTACAGGTGTAACTATACGGATGCTGGTCTCTGATAGGTATTACCAGGCACATCCCTAAAGGGGTTATATTTGCCTGGCATTTTCATCATTATGCTGAATTAGGCATTTCATCGGAGAAGCTCGATATAATTAGCATAGCTCCTGATCTGTTTTTCTTTTCTGTATAATGGGTGAAAAAGTCGCAAGGCAACAATCGAAATACTTTCCTTTCTTAGAGAACATTGCGTCGTAGCTCTTTATTCAACGGGATGCATACGCATGCTTATTTGAGACAGGACGTTTCGCGTTTTCTTAAATCATGAAAAAGCCCAGAGAAATCACGAGTGTTAAACATTTTCTGTAAAGAAATGTGAAGATGGTTTTGATGCTCCCTTGGGTGGGTGGGGTTTCACTGCTATTGACTAATTTCATCTGCCCTTTTCCGTAGGGAATTCTCAGTGGTAACGGAAAATCATCGTATGTGAGAAAAATACGTAATCCCTTTCTTTGGTATATTTTAAGTGCAAAAAACAATAGTGTTCATTTCCAAAATAAAACGGGGAATTACATCCAGGTGTAAGTTGAGATTACCCTTCAACCGGCGTTATTCAGATCTAAGCATATTTATCAAGTTTATCATTTCGGATTTCTGTAGCTATTGAAATTACAACATTGTTCGTGATCGTGTGTGGGTTACGGTGCTGATCCTGGTGGTCCAGTTTGGATAGCGTGCATGCATACGTCATGATGTTATGTTGATAAGGACAATTTATAGCCTGTTTTTATATTGTATCGTCTTGTATATTTAAATGTTTTAAATTTAATTACTAGTTTTTAATTTACAACTGTGGTAAACTAGTTATTTTACTGTCCTTTGTTGACAGGTTTCTATAATTTACCTATAATTATCATAAATATATAAATTGATATAGTCACGATATGGCTGGAATACTGCCAACGTGATTTAAAATTTTAACCCACTCACTCACTCACTCACTGCGAAGGACACCGAAACCTCTTATACTCAATCGGGGGCACGGAAGCTCAGTCAGTCTAAGTTACTACAGCTTGTTGTGTCAGCACCGTGCCTGTGCTCCTGGATTTCACCAAAACTAAAAGTGAATACCCCCTTCCCCATCTTGATAGGATATATTAAACACATTTATACATTATATCAACAATCAGTGCCTTTAGGATTTATTAAACTCAATTATACGACGTCGTTATATCAACAAACAGTGCTTTTAGTAAGTAACTGGCTATCTCATTTTATCCTGGAGAAAGTTAATCTTGGAGAAGGTTATACAATGGCTATCTCATTTTATCTTGGAAAAAGTTAATCTTGGAGAAGGTTATACAGTAATGTGGCCTTTGCTAGAAGGGCCCTAGATTTGCTAGTGACTGTGCCAAAAGACTGGCACGTGTTGATGAGAAATATAACTCTATGGACATTTTGGAATTTTTAAGAGCCATCTCCCACAATCTGTCCTTTTAAGTGAGTTGATATTTATGAACTTTCTGAAAAATGAGCTCAAAGTGAATCTTAAGATTGATATGTTGTGTTGTATTACATAGTGCTATAAATTAAAAAATTAAAACTATTACTTTTAGTTTGTGTGTTTTTGTTATGATGGGGAGCAGTTGTCCGGGGGGCACTTAACCCAGGGGGCAGTTGTACGGGGAGCACAATGGATGGGGGGCAGATAGCCAGGGGGCAGTTGTCGGGGGGCAGTTGTTCGGGGGAAAAGTTGTCCCGGGGGCAATTAGCTTAGACCCGTTTATGAATGTCTGAGACCTGCACCACTTCGGCATGTCCTCCCGCATTTCTCACGTCGTGTAATAACTTGACTACTGTTGAAACCGATGTTACACCCAACTGACTCTCTTATGTGAAAAACACGACAAAAGCAACAAATAACACATAAAGTTTTGTTTTGGAAAGTCATAATAGCATCAGCAGCACAAGTATGTTCTACATCCCTGACTTCATCCAAGCAATCTTGACATTTTTGTAGATAAAGGTCACCCGGTCTGCACATTGGGAAACTGTATGCTCCTGTACACCGAATGCCTTATTTACGATAATGTATTAGTCTAAACTATTCACTAAATTGGTCTTTCTTTGCGGGGTAATGGTAACTGAAATGACGTGATAATGGAAAATCTGGATGCCGATTTATACCCTTCCTCTAAGCCCATGCAAATATTGGCTGTGCTCTCTCACTGACCTCAATCGACCCAGATACGAGTAGGCTAATTATATTCACAAATGGGGGCATATTTCAATTTTTATTGCTACCTAAATGGAGAATGATTGCTTAAAGCCTTAACCACACATACGACCCTCGGAGAGACTAAGTAATTGCTTCTTAAATCTTATAGGTAAGGGGCGTAACATCACACCACCTAGATCCTTCCTCAAATCAGATATCCTCGTGTTCCATGTCTCGACTTAAACCACATTAATGGTTTTGTAGAAGATAGTGACATTGAGTCGGTAGGTTTGACCGCTTCGCATTCACAACCTGACTAATTGTCAGTAAATGATAAACGGTGTTGGCGTGAACACTTAATTTACAAGTCAGCTCTGCCCATTAATGTGGACTTTCTCGTCTTTGGTAGAAAGCAACACTGGATTGTCTGCTGTCTCTATTTACACATACTCAAACAAGCTGATTTGGTAATAAATTTTGTCTTCCTGGGGGTTTATAGACTATACTAGTTGACTAAATTGCCTATTTCTTCATTAACCAGAGCACGTTGATAGATTGACTCAGACGAACATACATATGCAGTAAAAGTATATCCTTTAGTAAAGGGTTCCTTATTTACTGTCTGCAAATGTCTCCAATAGCTGTTTGTTAATTCCACTGATTCAAGGACAATTTTAGATGGTCAGAAAGAGATTTAGTCACAGTTTTGATCGTTGCCCAAGTGGAAGTCATATCAATTGTCAAACAAGAAACTTGAAAAAATTCGCCCAGAGTACATGTAAGTAAACCACCAATCCCCCTTTTTGGAACGCTGCCTTCAAAAAGCGTAGTGGAACTGGGTCCTCTTCTGGGATTCAAACATGGATGAACAACAAATTGTAATGTTGAGTTTTTTAACATTTCTCTTTGTACCATTTATTGTCACTCAGCAGCTCGTACAGAGTTGTCTACTTTTTTCCTGTTTGTAAGCTGGAGTCGGGTAGAATCGAAGGGCACCCATGTTAACTGCAAATGAGTTGCTAATGCCTTCCTTGATAGACGGAAAATGGTCTGAGTTTAGAAGCAATTTATTGTTCCTATCGTCACGAATATATCTGTTCCGGGTCACAAGCAGATCATTGTTTGTGATAATCTTACATTACTGACTGACGCATAAGAACAAAACCACAATGTTTGTAACACGCATTGATATATGTTTATGATGAACGTGGTTCTAAACCAATACCATAATCGTGGTATTCAGAATAGTTCCAGCAGGAACATGGTGTAGGGTTCATTGGACGTTGCCGTCTACCGTTATGGAGACGTAGTAACGAGACAAATCACCAGGAGATGATCCATGCAGTTGAAACCTTTGGTGCTGGCTCAGTGATGGTGTGGGGGTTTCATGTGACTGCAATTTGGATCTTGTTACAGTACCTGGGACACTCAATAGTGAGCGTTGTCGACCTCATCGTTCTCTAGCTGTAATCGGGATTCGGGAACAGGATTTTCAAATCACATACAGGAACATGTATTGTTACCGTATTTATAAAAAAAACTGGGTGGTTCTTTATATAAATGCTCATGTGTATAGATTACCAGCCATATGGGATATAAGGAAACACCATCAATACATCAACGGAATTGCCACTTGAAAGAAAGAAGCCTTTTGGTCAGTGTTTGGAATCGGTGATAAATACTGCAAGCTACTGGCATGAGGTTATACTTTTTTATTCACACTGTATGTTAAAGGTCCTGCGAGAAACTGAAGCAAGGAACATTCACCATTAATCCATCCACTCAAAAAGAAAGGATTAAAGAACTAGTATGGAAAATCCTTGAAGCAATTATCATTAACAGCGAAGCATCTACATTTACAACAATGAAGTCAAGTAACCACGTTTCTGACTTCAATGGATTGGAATGGTTCACCAGACTAAATGTCACATTTGTATCATGTTTCCGAGAAGTACACTTTTGCATCAGATATATTGCTACTTCCATGCAGACGAAGCGTATTCGCTTCACAAACGACAGTATAAAATGTTTTAAACTGCCAGAAACTGGGACATGATTTATTATTCAATATATTTTGGTCAGACATACAAACCTACTTGACATATGTATGTATGCCGTTTGGCGTATTCCACTTAAAGCACTGTTCATAGGGTATGTGGATGTCATTATAGCTGTTGCAAGCCGCCGAAACGAAGACAGATCGTGACCAAAAGCATCATACATTATTGACCTTCAGACATACATTCATAGTTGATTCGAAGTACTGTTGATCTTGCAGTATTTTAGCATTCGAAGTCCGTTGAAAATGCCCTTTGAGAAACACATTTGGATTAAACGTTTTGACTGGCACGTCCACTTGATAACTGATGATCCCATCTGTATGTGACTTTTGGTCAATCATAAAACACAAAGGTTAATCTGGTACCCTTTTTGTACTCAGTCACCTAGGTCCGTCTAATTAAATTGAAATGATTGAGAGTTGTTCTTTTACTATATACTGACACTATAGTTACAACTGCGTGCAATAATACTATATGGCATTATATATACACTAGACGCCAAAAGAAACGTTACGCTCCTACCTTTATGAATTACTGAAAAACTATCAAAGATATTTTAGAACACAGCTATATGCAAATCACCAAAATAACTTCTCAAATGCATTCATATTTGGGTGAAATGCATCTCTTTCAGAAGAGTTAAATCTGAATGTGTAAAATGTGTAATATTGCAAAATAATCATTGCTATTATTTCAGTCTTTTAAAACATTTTCTGCTCATTTGCATTAGTGAAAACAAGTAAAACGTGTATTTGATATTGTGAAAAATCTTTAGGAACATCTACAATTATTTTTGTTAACATTTTAGCTTGCAAAGTAACATTTTTCCATTTCCATTTTACACATAGCAATATCAATCGCCCAAACGCAGCAATATTCAAACAAACACGTCACAATTTAATTCTGGACTCACAAAAGTCCAGAAACTCTCCGCACTGTGGGCACTTTCTGACAAAGGGATTTGACCAAATTAAACATGCAGTTGTTTTGAATATATGCCAAGGATGAAAAAATGAAAAAATATAATTTCGAAAACTTTAAATTTAAACTCGCTCGCCCATGGGCGAGAATGTTTAATTTTGCTAAGAATTCATGTTTTGGAGGTTGTAAATGAATGAATGTATGTTTATAAGCATCATGACACAAATTTAAACTCATTTTGACTTAATTCGACTAACTTAGAGCGATATTTATAAATCTCGTCCATGGGCGAAAGATATGTTGGCCCATGGGCGAGAATATTTACTTTTACTCAAAATACATGTTTTTCCATGTTTTGGAGGTTGTAAATGAATGAGTGTATACTTATGAGTATCATGAAACAAAATTCAACTCATATTGACTTAATTCAGCTAATTTAGAGCGATATTAAAAAATCTCGACCATGGGCGAAAATATGTTGGCCAATGGGCGAGAATGTTTAATTTCGCTCAGAAATCATGTTTAGGAGGTTATAAATGAATGAGTGTATGTTTATAAACATACAAATTTCAACTCATTTTGACTTAATTCGACTAACGTAGAGCGATATTAAAAAATCTCGCCAATGGGCGAGAATATTTACTTTTACATGTTTTTCCACGTTTTGGAGGTTGTAAATTAATGAGTGTATGTTTATAAGCATCATGACACAAATTTCAACTCATTTTTGACTAAATTCAGCTAATTTAGAGCGATGTTAAAAAATCTGCATTATTTACGGTAACATGTACATCCATTTCACATGCAGAATGATTCTATAGGGTATAAAGAGAGCCTAGAAAACATGATCTGATACACAAGTACGAGAAATATGCCACGATTAACAGCTGAAGGGAAAGAAAGAGCCATTGGGATGGTGCAGATGGGGTCGACATGCAATGCTGCTGCCAACGCCCACGGATGCCACCGTATCACGGTTATAAGACTTATTCAGGGCTTCAGACAGACTGGGATCACCGTAGACAGACCAAGAAGAGGACATCCATGCATGACAACGCCAGCTGAAGATAGGTACCTCCGTCATAAAGGAAGGAGGGTAACGTTTCTTTTGGCGTTTAGTGTACACTGTTCAGTTGTCATGATAACTCTCTTTCTCTCTGTCATAATTTGAAGCGTGTTAGCTGTGCCGAATGTTTGGCAAGTCTTAATATTACGTTGTCATGGTACACGTAATGGCAATAGAGGAATTGGTTTCAAGAAATAGTGTCACTGTTGTATTGGATATTTGAAAGACAAAACTGTTTACAAAGAATGCCTTTAACCATTCCCTAATTTGGCGCCTTAGACATATCCCCAAGCATTTAGGTATTTGATACAAAGCGGTAGTAAAAGATTCGTTTCACATGTCATGTCACCACTTGCCATGAACAGTCTCATGAAATGGAGCACTTAGAGGATATTAAATGTAAGCAAAGCGCGAAAGACCCCAGTTCGATTGCAAACTCCTGTCGGACGTTCGAATGTATTGGAATTGCGACAATCTTTCTCCAGTTGACATGGACTTTGCTTGATCATACTGCCAAACACCGAGATAAAACAGTCACTATACATGTCTGGCTGGTTTCGATTGATAAGTACTTGGTATCAGCAATGAGTTGACTCGTCACGAAAGCCTTGGATAGATGTTTCGCCATGATAACAAGGGGTGCTGGAACATTTCACAGCTATCGCTGCTTTAATTTCCAAACATTTCTGCTTTTATTAACACAACACTGACAATATTACACGCTCTACAACCCAAATGAACGACCTCCGTCTTTGATGTCCTTGAGACCTACTCTGTTTTCACAGTCATGTTATGGACATCCAATGTATAGCGTGGTGTCATCATCATGCAAAATATTCATTTTCGCAAAGTGGCCTCAATTTGTCAGTGACATGGATGGTGCTAGCTGGAGGTGAGTATTACAGACAGCGGTGTTGGCATTCCTGTTTTCAACAGCTTTCTCGATCGAACATCAGTGGTATAATAGTAGTTCTGGTAAGCAGACATTTAGTGTAGCATTGTGTTTATGCCCATTTCAGGTAACACCAATTTTCTAACATTCCTTATCGCGAACCGTTCAACTGGCTTTGCAGGGATAACGTTTGGCAAACAACACAAAAGAAGAAAATAAATCTCTATTGGGTTAACGTTTCATGTCATATATTGGTTAAGTAGAGCTTGACGAATAAAGGAAAGACTGGGTGAGAACGTGTTATGTGTCATGAAACAGTTCTCAGCCAGACGCCTGGGTGAGGTGAGGTGAGGCGAGGCGAAATTGGGTTTTACGTTGTGCTTGAGAACATTTCGCTCATATGACTACATGCATGCGTGTGTATGTGTATGTGCGGCTGCTTGTACTAGCCCAGACTGAAGCTGGTTTTATAGTGCTAGACCACTGAGATACCATGCCGCAGTGAAGCATGAATACCCCACTCAGACACATTATACTGACTCCGAGCCGACCAGTCCTTGTTGTACCCATTAATGCCGAGCGCCAGGCAGGGACCAACAAGTACCATATTTTAACGTCTTTTGGTATCACGCGGTCGGGGATCGAACCCGCGACCTTCAGCTCTCCGGGTGGACGCTCTAACCACTACACCACGGGGGCGGTCCCAGACGCCTGGGCCATATGGATGTTTACACGCACCTGTGGCTTATACTGAGTACACCCGATCATAGACATATCAAAGTACTGTCAATTTCCGGATGGGTTATGGTCTTTGTGAGAGGAATACACATCCGGAAAGGTCATCAAAATCTCCATTTTCAAAGAGGCTACGGAAATAAGAGGACGAAACTGAGCCCTACAAACATTATCAATGATTGGGAAACTGAAATATCGAGTTACAAAGGATATTTTCAGAATACGTTTATTCTATTACGAATTATCCTATTAGATCTGAAACATCGCTGGATTTATCGACGTCATAGAGTTTCAGGGCCCAGCACATTTAAATTTCCCCCAACAAGTGAATATATTAGTAGGAGATTCTTAAAAATCTCCTACTTATATCAAACACTGGGCTGGTATAGTGTTAAAGTGACTCATCTCTTTTATTGTAGACACTAATGCAGTCTAGAGGCTGAATGTCATTTAGACGTCACTAGTCCCTTTCGTGCCCCTTAACATAGAAAGTGAATATTTTAAACCAGAGCCGTGTCCCTTTATCGAAATCATATAGTTTCCCCAGTAAAAGTTAATCAGTCCAGATTTATGTTGCTTTGGGAGTTGACGTCACCAATCACATGATCACGTTATCCCATTGTAAATTTCGGGGCGCCTGCGTGGTTCTCGATGCCATTCTATCAGCAAGGGAAGGGTACCCCACACTCGGTCAAGGCACCGCAAGTAGCTGCATAGAGGCGCTTTCGAACCAGCAGTACAACCCCGAATTAATTAACTGAAACGTGTTGCTTGAAATATTTTCAGGTAAAGGTCTTCCCAGCTATACACATGTAAAAAGTACCACCATGTACAATGATGTTACGAATTCATTACATATGATAATATGTTTGTCAAAACTGGAGATTAAAGGGGTTTCGTTGAGGATTAATAGTTCCTGAAATAAACTTCATTGTTTGGTAAATGTTTCAATTCTAAAAGTTATAAAATTTAAAACTTGCTGTAGGTGTTCAGACTTTAAACGTGTCACTTATTTCCTGACTTTGAGTGTTTCACAAGGGGCTGACATCAACCGTCCGAGAAGAAATGTGTGCGTGAAGGTTGTTAATATGATGCAGTCGGCATAATTACATGTTCTCGCTCAACCGTTCTACCACTGTATCATTCTGCCTGTAACAAAATCGATTCGGTGAGACTAAATCTTTTTATAAATGTATCCGTATTTAATGATGTTAGTTTCAAAGTGCATTTCAGTGAATTCTCAGTTCTGTTAATTCTAACAAGTTCATAACCTTGCTGTATTCTGTCCGAATGTAAACATGACTTCTATTTACTATATGTGATCCTTGCCCAACTGTCGGACGAGACGTGTGCGTGAAGATTGTTACACATGTCCCAGCTCCATCATTACATAACTGAATCATTTTGCCCGTATCCAATGGTTCATTGTGAATTCCAATAATTCAAAGACATCCTAAACTCTCTGCACTTACCCACATATCTTAATGTTTGCCCAATGAAGGTCATTTCAATACATGCAATGTAAGTGTGAGTGAATGACTTTAGTTTTACGCCGCTTTTAGCAATATTCCAGCAATATCACGACGGGGGACACCAGAAATGGGCTTCACACATTGTACCCATGTGGGGAATCGAACCCGGTCTTCGGCGTGATGTTAGCGTGAAGGCAGTTAGCAGCAGTCAGTAACATACATGCTCCAGCTCTGTCATTATATCACTGTATGTTCATAAATGCATTCTGAGCCAGTTTGACCAGTAACTCTGGGAACGAAACATTTTATCAGGTCACGAGTGCATACAGTCTGACACAAAGCCTGACCACCGATCCCAAGTTTGGATGGCGCCTTCAACAAGCATGATGTAGAGTAGTAGTCCGTTATGATCCTAAATCCAAAGGAGATCGACAAAATTGGTAATGTTGAATTTATTAGTTCCCCATATGCCGTTTAGTGTCATCAACCAGCCTGTACAGTGTTCGGCTGCGGCTTGCCCTATAGGTAAACTAGGGTTGAGTTGATCTGAGTTTACGGCAAATTGTTATCCCTTGATAATTCCTTCCTTGATCTGTTTTAGTGGCACGTTAATGTACATATCGGTACTAATGTTCCTATTCTGGATTATTACCAGAGCATTGCTTGTGACTATCGAGCAGTACTGGCTGCACCGTACAAACAAGATCACCCTGTTAATAGTACAATCATGTTCTTAACTTGTAAATGGCTCTTGATCTATATGTTTAACTTGGTTCTTACCATGACCATGGAGTTCAGGACAGTTCCAGCTGGATACGGTTTCAAGAAACAGCATTCAAGTTTGCATCTATTCTTAATCACGCATTAACCTAACAAAACCACTCAACACGGCATGGGGTATTTCGTAATAGCCACATTTCATTCTGTAATTAGAGATAAGGTTTTTTATGCATAGTATTATTTACCAAACACTTGACGGATGAAGAGCTTTTGTTCAGTAGTTCAGTTTTGATAAATACCGCAAGCTACTGACATGGGGTTATGTTTTATTCACGCTTGGTGTCAAAGGCCCTTTTGAAACTGTGGGAAGGCACATGAAGCTGTCCACTGCGAACTTCAAAATCCCTGACTAACGAACCAGTGTTGAAAAACCTATATGCAATTGTCAGTAGCAGAGTAAGGATTTGCACTTACGACAGCGAAGTGCCATAACCATGTTCCCAACGTTGATAGGTTTGGATGGTTTCCCAGACTAAAAGGTACTGATACACTTGTGTCACTCTTGTGTTTTAGGTAGATGTCATGCTACTTTTATGCACATGAAATGTATTCGGTTCAATATATGACTGCTTGGTTTCAGAAAATGTGTTTTGTGCATTTGGGAATAGTCTTTGAAAGGAAGCGATTTAGGAAGTATGCCTTTAATAATTTCCAAATTATTGTGCGGCACTGTTCTTCGAATCGATGTTCATGCTGTTGATCACTGGATAGTCTGGTCCAGACTCGATTATTTACAGACCGCCGTCATATAGCTGGAATACTGCTGAGTGCGGCATAAAACAACAACCAACCACAGTTCTTCGAAGCAGATTTGTGTCATTGAAGGCTGTACTCTCAGTGAGAGTAGTTGAGTAGTTGCACCATGTAGGTCATATGGTACCGTGCCATTTTGAGGTGGGAATAAAGTGTGAAGTTAAGGTCTTAGATGTTATTTTCCATTTTGAGGAATCGTAAGAGCATGGGTTTGGTGCTGACAAATCTAGAAATAAAATCTGCGAGAATGGGGATTCGAAGTCAGGATCATAGGATTCTGCGTTGCTCAAAGGTGCAAAGCTGTACAACAAACTGAGGTGTCTCAGACATATGCCATAGGATTCCCGTAAACACAAAACGAAATAGTTCCAATTTCCAATGTTCGAGAGCTTCAGTCATGAAGGTAGTCATTTCCCTACTCAGGTCACCATCATGCCTTAATATTCCACTGTAGTAATAAAAGGACTCTGATCAGTGAGTCCGATGTATGGAGAAACTTACGACATCCTGTACTCCAGATGACCTGGCGAATCTGTTTGATCTTACAATGAAGATCTGGATAAAACACTACCGAGACAGTTACAATGCAGAAGTAGGTCGTATAGATTGATAAAAATGTTTGGTAACGGCTGTGTTGGGACCCGTCACGGGAGCATTGTATAGATGGTGTCGCACTTTGGGTGTTAAAACGACATTGTCAGAGTACTGCTTTTAACAACAAAAAATGTCATATAAACGGCTCTACAACCCAAATGAACGACTTTTGTCTTTGATGTCGTGTGAGACCTACTCTGTCATGGAATCCTATACTAATTATGCATGACTGTGTATACAATAACACTATGGCCATCCAATGAATATTATGATTTTGGCAATGACGAGAATGATGATGGCTGGCTGAATGTATTATAGTTGATTTTCGTGTACTCGTGATTTTTCTCGATCCTACATCAGTCCTACAACACTGGTGGTGGTATACGAAAATTTGTTGTAGTATTGCATATACCCATTTCAGGTGACACCACCATTTTGAAGAATAACCTTTCATCAACAGCATCGAAGAACAAAGTAAATCTCAATTAGTTGAAGATTTTAATGGGAAAGATACAGACTCGAGTAGCTAACAACGCCTTTAATATGCCTTCAATGGTGAATTCTTACTTTTAACAGTTTTATTCTAAGACGTTCAAAACATATGCTTACTGACTGTTTCCAATGGAGGTCATATCAACAATAGGACAAGACATGTGTGTGACAGCAGCAGCAGCATATCATCATATCATAACCATTGACACGAATTCAGCAATTAAGTAAGCAAGTGAGTAGAGGCTTTAGAACGAATTCGTGAATGAGGCTGACAAAACCACTCAGTATGACATGAAATATTTCTCAAAAGCCACATCTCATTCTGTAATTAGAGACGGGGTTTCACATATGATACAGTTTACCAACGACATGGGATATCAGGAAACGCCATCACGACATCAAAGGAATCGCCACGTGACTGACGGAGTGCTTTTGGTCAGTGGTTAGAATCGATAATAAATACTGCAAGCTATTGACATGGGGTTATGTTTTATTCACGCTTTGTGTTAAAGGTCGTGCAAGAAGCTGTGGGTAGGACCATGAAGGACCTATGCAGTAACAGCTTCAAAGTATGGCTTAAAATATCATTGTGGAGAAGCCGCGATGCAACTGTCAATAACAGTGAAAGCATCAACCCGAACGACAATGACGTCAAGCAACCACGTTCCCGACTTCAAAGACTTCAATAAATGTTACACTTCAAAATACAACATATGAGTCCAAATTGGGACATACTTTGTCAATCAAAATCCAGTTTATCACGGCAAGTTGACAACTGATGATCACACCTGTATGTGATGTTGGGTCCAACATAGAGACAAGGTCTGCTCAGTCAGATCTTGTGATGTACACAGTTTCCCTAAAGCATGGAACATCACATCTAAATATGATTGATATGATTCCGAGGTAGTTTTGCCATGCACCGTCTTGCTAAATATAATAGTGGTTAATGTGACCAATGGCACTAGATATACACTGCTGCGATCCAACTACTGTTAAGATCCAAAGTAGGTCTTTCTTTTCATAAATATTGAAATGGATTGAACGTGGTGAGTGACTTGACAGGTTTTAGTGTTATCTTATCAAGACACAAATGTAATCATGAGAAATTGGTTTCAGAAAATGTGTTCAGTGTTGCATTGCAGAAGGAAGGTTGAAAGGAAGCGATTTACGAAATATGCCTTTAATCATTTCCTGATCAGTTCTTCAATCGGATTTGTGCCACTGAGCCAAAGGCTGTACTTGGCAGTGAGATAATATCCATATATATATGTGTAAGTGGGTGAGTCGGGGAAGGGGTGTGTGTGTGTGTTACAGCCACAGCCTGTCACCGTGATGAAGGTGCAATGCAGGTCGTCCATGTGTTGGTTGTACATATTAATGGGATGATATCCTTACATTAATGTATAACTGGCTTAGTAAGTGAGACACTTCAACGATGCTCAGAAGAGCAATATCACCAATTGCCAATTTGCAGAGGAGAGGGATGGTAGTATGAAGCTCGTCCTTGTACTAGTCAGGGCACTAACAAGTCTTATATAGAACACCAATATAATGAAAGGAGTCTGATCAGAGGGTGCTGTGTATGGATGGAATTACGGCATCCTCTACTCCAGATGACATGAAGAGTCTGTTTGATAGATACCACCAAATACCGGGGTAAAACACTGTCGAGACAGTTACTATGCATAATCCGGTGGTATTGATTGATGAAAGTGCTGAGTATCGGCTACTTTGGGACATGTCACGAAACTGTTCTATGGATGGTGTCACAGTGATAATAAAACGTGTCACGGAATCAGGGCCCCAGTTTTCATTCTTCGCCAAAACGTGTTTGCTTGTATCAAATTGACACATCACGAGCTCCACAACACATTCAAACGACTTCGTCTTTGATGTCGTGTGAGATATTCTGTCTTGGAATTCTAAGCTAAATACGCACTCTAGGTTTTGTGACAGTGTTTACAATCACTTTATGACCATTTCCTGAATAGTGTGGTATCACATTCACGTAAAATGCATTTGACTTGTCATTGGTGTGAATGGTGTTGGGCGCCGTTGCTTTTCTTTCTCTTTCTTTTCCTTGCCATCTTTCTCGATCCAACCACAATTTCTTGTAGCATTGCCTCTTCTCATTTCAGGCGACAAACATTTTACTTCATTATTCAGCATTCCAGTCAGAGAACCGTAAAATAGGCTTTGGAACGTAACCTTTGAAATACAACATACAAGAACGAATCTCTGTTCGGCTAAGATTTCATACCATACAATATTGGATCAATAGAGGCGTTGTGTGTGAATGTGTGGTAGTTCCTTGAACCTACATGCATCTGATAATGACATGTTTGTCAACTATTCGTGGACATTAACATGGTGATCTAGTATTTTCTGGCCATCGTTATTTTAAGCAAAACACACTATGAAGCTCAGATAGATCTCAACCATCGTGCTGTGATAAAGGACGTGCTCCGATTTTCAAGATGAAAGTACTTATTAGTCTCACCTCTGACTTGTTGATCAACTCAATCTACAATTCTCAGAATCAAAGTTGCACACTGCTCCTTCTTATAATCTTGTATACCTCCAAAATAGATTTTCGGATGGTATGCTTAAGCTAAAAGTCTTTGAAACAAGATTGGCAAGGAATTATCATTTGAAGCGAGTTGGCAGAACATAAGTGACCCACGCCAATTCTGTTACATGGAACTCCTGCGGTTGTGTCCATGCATTTATAAGAGGCCAAATGTGATACATCCTCATTGGGAGAAATGTCAAAGTGTCTACGAGGTGGCATAGTCTCAATGAGGATCAGTGGGAATTAGCGGCGTCTCCGACACAGACTTTCTACAAATATGGCAACGGTTTCTCTTTGATGTCAGCGTAACAGGTGTAAATATACGGATGCTGGTCTCTGATAGGTATTACCAGGCACATCCCTAAAGGGGTTATATTTGCCTGGCATTTTCATCATTATGCTGAATTAGGCATTTCATTAGAGAAGCTCGATATAATTAGCATAGCTCCTGATCTGTTTTTCTTTTCTGTATATTGGGTGAAAAAGTCGCACGGCAACAATCGAAGTACTTCCTTTCTTAGAGAACATTGCGTCGTAGCTCTTTATTCAACGGGATGCATACGCATGATTATTTGAGACAGGACGTTTCGCGTTTTCTTAAATCATGAAAAAGCCCAGAGAAATCACGAGTTTCTAAACATTTTCTGTAAAGAAATATGAAGATGGTGTTGATGCTCGCTTGGGTGGGTGGGGTTTCACTGCTATTGACTAATTTCATCTGCCCTTTTCCGTAGGGCATTCTCAGTGGTAACGGAAAATCATCGTATGTAAGAAAAATAAGGTTATAAATGTTCTACGTATTTCTCTTTCTTTGGTATATTTTAAGTGCAAAAAACAATAGTGTTCATTTCCAAAATAAAACGGGGAATTACATCCAGGTGTAAGTTGAGATTACCCTTCAATCGGCGTTATTCAGATCTAAGCATATATCAAGTTTATCATTTCGGATTTCTGTAGCTATTGAAAATACAACATTGTTCGTGATCGTGTTTGGGTTACGGTGCTGATCCTGGTGATCCAGTTTGGATAGCGTGCATGCATACATCATGATGTTATGTTGATAAGGACAATTTATAGCCTGCTTTTATATTGTATCGTCTTGTATATTTAAATGTTTTAAATTTAATTACTAGTTTTTTAATTTACAACTGTGGTAAACTAGTTATTTTACTGTCCTTTGTTGAGAGGTTTCTATAATTTACCTATAATTATCATAAATATATAACTTGATATAGCCACGATATGGCTGGAATACTGCCAACGTGATTTAAAATTTTAACCCACTCACTCAGTCACTCAGTCACTCACTCACTGCGAAGGACACCGAAACCTCTTATACTCTATGGACATTTTCGAATTTTTAAGAGCCATCTCCCACAATCTGTCCTATTCAGTGCGTTGATATTGATGAACTTTCTGAAACATCAGCTCAAAGAGAATCTGAAGATTGATATGTTGTGTTGTATTACGGTTGTATTGTCCGGGGGGCAATTAACCCAGGGGGCAGTTGTCGGGGGGCAGTTGTCCGGGGGGCAGTTAGCCTAGACCCGTTTATGAATGTCTGAGACCTGCACCACTTCGGCATGTCCTCCCGCATTTCTCACGTCGTGTAATAACTTGACTACTGTTGAAAGCGATGCTACACCCAACACGACAAAAGCAACAAATAACACGGATATATTTGTTTTGGAAAGTCATAATAGCATCAGCAGCACAAGTATGTTCTACATCCCTGACTTCATCCAAGCAATCTTGACATTTTTGTAGATAAAGGTCACCCAGTCTGCACGTTTGGAAACTGTATCCTCCTGTACACCGAATGCCTTATTTACGATAATGTATTAGTCTAAACTATTCACTAAATTGGGCTTTCTTTGCGGGGTAATGGTAACTGAAATGACGTGATGATGGAAAATCTGGATGCCGATTTACACCCTTCCTCTAAGCCCATGCAAATATTGGCTGTGCTCTCTCACTGACCTCAATCGACCCAGATACGAGTAGGCTAATTATACTCACAAATGGGGGCATATTTCAAGTTTTATTGCTACCTAAATGGGGAATGATTGCTTAAAGCCTTAACCACGCATACGAGCCTTGGAGAGACTAAGTAATTGCTTCTTAAATCTTATAGGTAAGGGGCGTAACATCACACCACCTAGATCCTTCCTCAAATCAGATATCCTCGTGTTCCATGTCTCGACTTAAGCGACATTAATGGTTTTGTAGAAGATAGTGACATTGAGTCGGTAGGTTTGACCGCTTCGCATTCACAACTTGACTAATTGTCAGTAAATGATAAACGGTGTTGGCGTGAACACTTCATTTACAAGTCAGCTCTGTCCATTAATGTGGACTTTCTCGTCTTTGGTAGAAAGCAACACTGGATTGTCTGCTGTCTCTATTTACACATACTCAAACAAGCTGATTTGGTAATAAATTTTGTCTTCCTGAGGGTTTATAGACTATACTAGTTGACTAAATTGCCTATTTCTTCATTAACCAGAGCACGTTGATAGATTGACTCAGACGAACATACATATGCAGTAAAAGTATATCCTTTAGAAAAGGGTTCCTTATTTACTGTCTGCAAATGTCTTCAATAGCTGTTTGTTAATTCCACTGATTCAAGGACAATTTTAGATGGTCAGAAATAGATTTAGTCACAGTTTTGATAGTTGCCCAAGTGAAGGTCATATCAACTTTCAAACAAGAAAACTTGAAAAAAATCGCCCCGAGTACATGCAGTCATTTACATGTAAGTAAACCACAATCCCCCTTTTTGGAACGGTGCCTTCAAAAAGCGTGGTGAAAAAGCATTTCTCTTTGTACCATTTATTGTCACTCAGCAGCTCGTACAGAGTTGTCTACTATTTTCCTGTTTGTAAGCTGGAGTCGGGTAGATTCGAAGGGCACCCATGTTAACTGCAAATGAGTTGCTAATGCCTTCCTTGATAGACGGAAAATGGTCTGAGTTTAGAAGCAATTTATTGTTCCTATCGTCACGAATATATCTGTTCCGGGTCACAAGCAGATCATTGTTTGTGATAATGTTACATTACTGACTGACGCATAAGAACAAAACCACAATGTTTGTAACACGCATTGATTCTTTATATGTTTATGATGAACGTGGTTCTAAACCAATACCATAATCGTGGTATTCAGAATAGATCCAGCAGGAACATGGTGTAGGGTTCATTGGACGTTGCCATCTACCGTTATGGAGACGTAGTAGCGAGACAAATCACCAGGAGATGATCCATGCAGTTGAAACCTTTGGTGCTGGCTCAGTGATGGTGTGGGGGTTTCATGTGACTGCAATTTGGATCTTGTTACAGTACCTGGGACACTCAATAGTGAGCGTTGTCGACCTCATCGTTCTCTAGCTGTAATCTCCCATTCAGTTTTGTTTTTGTTTTAATCAGTGTAAACTGTGTTACAGTTACGATTCCGGAATTGGATTTTCAAATCACATACAGGAACATGTATTGTTACCGTATTTATAAAAAAAACTGGGTGGTTCTTTATATGAATGCTCATGTGTATAGCCTACCAGCCATATGGGACATAGGGAAACACCATCAATACATCAAAGGAATTGTCACTTGAAAGAAAGAAGCCTTTTGGTCAGTGTTTGGAATCGGTGATAAATACTGCAAGCTACTGGCATGAGGTTATACTTTTTATTCACACTGTATGTTAAAGGTCCTGCGAGAAACTGAAGCAAGGAACATTCACCATTAATCCATCCACTCGAAAAAAGAAAGGATTAAAGAACTAGTATGGAAAATCCTTGAAGCAATTATCATTAACAGCGAAGCATTTACATTTACAACAATGAAGTCAAGTAACCACGTTTCTGATTTCAATGGATTGGAATGGTTTACCTGACTAAATGTCACATTTATATCATGTTTCCGAGAAGTACACTTTGCATCAGATATATTGCTACTTCCATGCAGACGAAGCGTATTCGCTTCACAAACGACAGTATAATGTTTTAAACTGCCAGAAACTGGGACATGATTTATTATTCAATATATATATTTCAGACATACAAACCTACTTGACAAGTATGTTTGCCGTTTGGAGTATTCCACTTAAAGCACTGTCCATAGGGTATGTGGAAATGTCATTATAGCTGTTGCAAGCCGCCGAAACGAAGACAGATCGTGATCAAAAGCATCATACATTACTGATCTTCAGACATACGTTCATAGTTGGTTCGAAGTACTGTTGATCTTGCAGTATTTTAGCATTCGAAGTCCGTTGAAAATGCCCTTTGAGAAACACGTTTGGATTAAACGTTTTGACTGGCACGTCCACTTGATAACTGATGATCCCATCTGTATGTGACTTCTGGTCAATCATAAAACACAAAGGTTAATCTGGTAACACAAAGGTTAATTTTTTGTACTTAGTCACCTAGGTCCGTCTTTTAATCACTACAACTGGCTAATCGCACCGTAATTAAATTGAAATGATTGAGAGTTGTTCTTTTGCTATATACTGACACGATAGTTACAACTGCGTGCAATAATGCTATATGGCATTAGATATACTCTAGACGCCAAAAGAAACGTTACCCTAGAGCTATTGACATGGGGTTATATTTTATTCACGCTTTGTGTTAAAGGTCGTGCAAGAAGCTGTGGGAGAACCATGAAGGACCTATGCAGTAACAGCTTCAAAGTATGGCTTAAAATACCATTGTGGAGAAGCCGCGATGCAACTGTCAATAACAGTGAAAGCATCAACCCGAACGACAATGACGTCAAGCAACCACGTTCCCGACTTCAAAGGGTTGTAATGGTTTCCCAGAATAAATGTTACACTTCAAAATACAACATATGAGTCCAAATTGGGACATTCTTTGTCAATCAAAATCCAGTTTATCACGGCAAGTTGACAACAGATGATCACACCTGTATGTGGTGTTGGGTCAAACTTAGAGACAAGGTCAGCTCAGTCAGATCTTGTGATCCACACAGTTTCCCAAAAGTATGGAACATCACATCTAAATATGATTGATATGATTCCGAGGTAGTTTTGCCATGCACCGTCTTGCTAAATATAATAGTGGTTAATGTGACCAATGACAATAAATATACACTGCTGCGATCCAACTACTGTTAAGATCCAAAGTAGGTCTTTCTGTTCATAAATATTGAAATGGATTGAACGTGGTGAGAGGCTTGACAGGTTTTAGTGTTACCTTATCAAGACACAAATGTAATCATGAGAAATTGGTTTCAGAAAATGTGTTCAGTGTTGCATTGCAGAAGGAAGGTTGAAAGGAAGCGATTTACGAAATATGCCTTTAATCATTTCCTAATCAGTTCTCCAATCGGATTTGTGCCACTGAGCCAAAGGCTGTACTTGGCAGTGAGATAATATCCATATATATGTGTAAGTGGGTGAGTCGGGGAAGGGGGGGGGGGGGTGTTACAGCCACAGCCTGTCACCATGATGAAGGTGCAATGCAGATCGTCCATGTGTTGGTTGTACATATTAATGGGATGATATCCTTAAATAAATGTATAACTGGCTTAGTAAGTGAGACACTTCAACGATGCTCAGAAGAGCAATATCACCAATTGCCAATTTGTAGAGGAGAGGGATGGTAGTATGAAGCTCGTCCTTGTACTAGTCAGGGCACTAACAAGTCTTATATAGAACACCAATATAATGAAAGGAGTCTGATCAGAGGGTGCTGTGTATGGATGGAATTACGGCATCCTCTACTCCAGATGACATGAAGAGTCTGTTTGATAGATACCACCAAATACCGGGGTAAAACACTGTCGAGACAGTTACTATGCATAATCCGGTGGTATTGATTGATGAAAGTGCTGAGTATCGGCTACTTTGGGACATGTCACGAAACTGTTCTATGGATGGTGTCACAGTGATAATAAAACGTGTCACGGAATCAGGGCCCCAGTTTTCATTCTTCGCCAAAACGTGTTTGCTTTTATCAAATTGACACATCACGAGCTCCACAACACATTCAAACGACTTCGTCTTTGATGTTGTATGAGATATTCTGTCTTGGAATTCTAAGCTAAATATGCCCGTAGCTTTTGTGGCAGTGTTTTCAATCACTTTATGACCATTTCTTGAATAGTGTGGTTTCACATTCACGTAAAATTGCTATGACTTGTCATTGGTGTGAATGGTGTTTGCTTGTTAACAGAGGGCTCCGTTGCTTTTCTTTCTCCTACTTTTCCTTGCCATCTTTCTCGATCCAACCACAATTTCTTGTAGCATTGCCTCTTCTCATTTCAGGCGACAAACATTTTACTTCATTATTCAACATTCCAGTCAGAGAACCGTAAAATAGGCTTTGGAACGTAACCTTTGAAATACAACATACAAGAACAAATCTCTGTTCGGCTAAGATTTCATACCATACAATATTGGATCAATAGAGGCGTTGTGTGTGAATATGTGGTAGTTCCTTGAGCCTACATGCATCTGATAATGACATGTTTGTCAACTATTCGTGGACATTAATATGGTGATCTAGTATATCCTGGCCATCGTTATTTTAAGCAAAACACACTATGAAGCACAGATAGATCTCAACCATCGTGATGTGATAAAGGACGTGCTCCGATTTTCAAGATGAAAGTACTTATTAGTCTCACCTCTGACTTGTTGATCAACTCAATCTACAATTCTCAGAATCAAAGTTGCACACTGCTCCTTCTTATAATCTTGTATACCTCCAAAATAGATTTTCGGATGGTATGCTTAAGCTAAAAGTCTTTGAAACAAGGAATTATCATTTGAAGCGAGTTGGCAGAACATAAGTGATCCACGCCAATTCTGTTACATAGAACTCCTGCGGTCGTGTCCATGCATTTATAAGAGGCCAAATGTGATACATCCTCATTGGGAGAAATGTCAAAGTGTCTACGAGGTGGCATAGTCTCAATGAGGATCAGTGGGAATTAGCGGCGTCTCCGACACAGACGTTCTACAAATATGGCAACAGTTTCTCTTTGATGTCAGCGTAACAGGTGTAAATGTACGGATGCTGGTCTCTGATAGGTATTACCAGGCACATCCCTAAAGGGGTTATATTTGCCTGGCATTTTCATCATTATGCTGAATTAGGCATTTCATCGGAGAAGCTCGATATAATTAGCATAGCTCCTGATCTGTTTTTCTTTTCTGTATATTGGGTGAAAAAGTCGCACGGCAACAATCGAAATACTTTCCTTTCTTAGAGAACATTGCGTCGTAGCTCTTTATTCAACGGGATGCATACGCATGATTATTTGAGACAGGACGTTTCGCGTTTTCTTAAATCATAAAAAAGCCCAGAGAAATCACGAGTATTAAACATTTTCTGTAAAGAATTTGTGAAGATGGTTTTGATTCTCGCTTGGGTGGTTTGGGTTTCACTGCTATTGACTAATTTCATCTGCCCTTTTCCGTAGGGCATTCTCAGTGGTAACGGAAAATCATCGTATGTAAGAAAAATAAGGTTATACATGTTCTACGTATTCCCTTTCTTTGGTATATTTTAAGTGCAAAAAACAATAGTGTTCATTTCCAAAATAAAACGGGGAATTACATCCAGGTGTACGTTGAGATTACCCTTCAACTGGCGTTGTTCAGATCTAAGCATATATCAAGTTTATCATTTCGGATTTCTGTAGCTATTGAAAATACAACATTGTTCGTGATCGTGTTTGGGTTACGGTGCTGATCCTGGTGATCCAGTTTGGATAGCGTGCATTCATACGTCATGATGTTATGTTGATAAGGACAATTTATAGCCTGCTTTTATATTGTATCGTCTTGTATATTTAAATGTTTTAAATTTAATTACTAGTTTTTTAATTTACAACTGTGGTAAACTAGTTATTTTACTGTCCTTTGTTGACAGGTTTCTATAATTTACCAATAATTATCATAAATATATAACTTGATATAGTCACGATATGGCTGGAATACTGCCAACGTGATTTAAATTTTTAACCCACTCACTCACTCACTCACTGCGAAGGACACCGAAACCTCTTATACTCAATTGGGGGCACGGAAGCTCAGTTAGTCTAAGTAACTGCAGCTTGCTGTGTCAGCACCGTGCCTGTGCTCCTAGATTTCACCAAAACTAAAAGTGACCCCCTCCCCCATCTTGATAGGATATATTTCACTCAATTATACATTATATCAACAATCAGTGCCTTTAGGATTTATTAAACTCAATTATACGACGTCGTTATATCAACAAACAGTGCCTTTAGTAAGTAACTGGCTATCTCATTTTATCCTGGAGAAAGTTAATCTTGGAGAAGGTTATACAATGGCTATCTCATTTTATCTTGGAAAAAGTTAATCTTGGAGAAGGTTATACAGTAATGTGGCCTTTGCTAGATGGGCACTAGATTTGCTAGTGACAGTGCCAAAAGACTGGCACATGTTGTTGAGAAATATAACTCTATGGACATTTTGGAATTTTTAAGAGCAATCTCCCACAATATGTCCTTTTAAGTGAGTTGATATTTATGAACTTTCTGAAAAATGAGCTCAAAGTGAATCTTAAGATTGATATGTTGTGTTGTATTACATAGTGCTATAAATTAAACGGGGCGGTAGCCTAATGGTTAAAGCGTTGGCTCGTCACTCCGAAGAACCAGGTTCGAATCCCCACATGGGCACAATGCGTGAAGCCCATTTCCGGTGTCCCCCGCCGTGATGTTGCTGGAATATTGCTAACAGCGGCGTAAAACCAAACTCACTCAGTCAGTATAAATTTAAAATTTAAAACTATTACTTTTAGTTTGTGTGGTTTTGTTATGATGGGGGCAGTTGTCCCCGGGGTGGGTTGTTAACCCAGGGGCACAATGGATGGGGGCAGATAGCCAGGGGCAGTTGTCGGGGGCAGTTGTCCGGGAGGTAGTTGTCGGGGGGCAGTTGTCCGGGGGGCAGTTTGCCTAGACCCGTTTATGAATGTCTGAGACCTGCACCACTTCGGCTATCCCACCGCATTTCTCACGTCTTGTAATAACTTGACTACTGTTGAAAGCGATGTTACACCCAACTGACTCTCCTATATGAAAAACACGACAAAAGCAACAAATAACACGGATATTTTTGTTTTGGAAAGTCATAATAGCATCAGCAGCACAAGTGTGTTCTACATCCCTGACTTCATCCAAGCAATCTTGACATTTTTGTAGATAAAGGTCACCCGCTCTGCACATTGGGAAACTGTATCCTCCTGTACACCGAATGCCTTATTTACGATAATGTATTAGTCTAAACTATTCACTAAATTGGGCTTTCTTTGCGGGGTAATGGTAACTGAAATGACGTGATGATGGAAAATCTGGATGCCGATTTATACCCTTCCTCTAAGCCCATGCAAATATTGGCTGTGCTCTCTCACTGACCTCAATCGACCCAGATACGAGTAGGCTAATTATACTCACAAATGGGGGCATATTTCAAGTTTTATTGCTACCTAAATGGGGAATGATTGCTTAAAGCCTTAACCACACATACGATCCTCGGAGAGACTAAGTAATTGCTTCTTAAATCTTATAGGTAAGGGGCGTAACATCACACCACCTAGATCCTTCCTCAAATCAGATATCCTCGTGTTCCATGTCTCGACTTAAGCGACATTAATGGTTTTGTAGAAGATAGTGACATTGAGTCGGTAGGTTTGACCGCTTCGCATTCACAACTTGACTAATTGTCAGTAAATGATAAACGGTGTTGGCGTGAACACTTCATTTACAAGTAAGCTCTGTCCATTAATGTGGACTTTCTCGTCTTTGGTAGAAAGCAACACTGGATTGTCTGCTGTCTGTATTTGCACATACTCAAACAAGCTGATTTGGTAATAAATTTTGTCTTCCTGAGGGTTTATAGACTATACTAGTTGACTAAATTGCCTATTTCTTCATTAACCAGAGAACGTTGATAGATTGACTCAGACGAACATACATATGCAGTAAAAGTATATCCTTTAGTAAAGGGTTCCTTATTTACTGTCTGCAAATGTCTTCAATAGCTGTTTGTTAATTCCACTGATTCAAGGACAATTTTAGATGGTCAGAAAGAGATTTAGTCACGGTTTCGATCGTTGCCCCAAGTGGAGGTCATATCAACGGTCAAACAAGAAAACTTGAAAAGAATAGCCCGAGTACATGTAGTCATTTACATGTAAGTAAACCACCAATCCCCCTTTTTGGAACGCTGCCTTCAAAAAGCGTGGTGGAACTGGGTCCTCTTCTGGGATTCAAACATGGATGGACAACAAATTGTAATGTTGAGTTTTTTAACATTTCTCTTTGTACCATTTATTGTCACTCAGCAGCTCGTACAGAGTTGTCTACTATTTTCCTGTTTGTAAGCTGGAGTCGGGTAGATTCGAAGGGCACCCATGTTAATGCGAATGAGTTGCTAATTCCTTCCTTGATAGACGGAAAATGGTCTGAGTTTAAGCAATTTATTGTTCCTATCGTCACGAATATATCTGTTCCGGGTCACAAGCAGATCATTCTTTGCAAAGAACAAAACCACAATGTTTGTAACACGCATTGATTATGATGATACCATAATCGTGGTATTCAAAATAGTTCCAGCAGGAACATGGTGTAGGGTTCATTGGACATTGCCATCTACCGTTATGGAGACGTAGTAACGAAAACAAATCACCAGGAGATGATCCATGCAGTTGAAACCTTTGGTGCTGGCTCAGTGATGGTGTGGGGGTTTCATGTGACTGCAATTTGGATCTTGTTACAGTACCTGGGACACTCAATAGTGAGCGTTGTCGACCTCATCGTTCTCTAGCTGAAATCTCCCATTCAGTTTTGTTTTTGTTTTTATCAGTGTAAACTGTGTTATACAGTTACGATTCGGGAACAGGATTTTCAAATCACATACAGGAACATGTATTGTTACCGTATTTATAAAAAAAACTGGGTGGTTCTTTATATAAATGCTCATGTGTATAACTTACCAGCCATATGGGATATAGGGAAACACCATCAATACATCAAAGGAATTGTCACTTGAAAGTAAGAAGCCTTTTGGTCAGTGTTTGGAATCGGTGATAAATACTGCAAGCTACTGGCATGAGGTTATACTTTTTATTCACACTGTATGTTAAAGGTCCTGCGAGAAACTGAAGGAAGGAACATTCACCGTTAATCCATCCACCACGAACTTCAAAAGCAAGGATTAAAGAACTAGTATGGAAAATCCTTGAAGCAATTATCATTAACAGCGAAGCATTTACATTTACAACAATGAAGTCAAGTAACCACGTTTCTGATTTCAATGGATTGGAATGGTTTACCTGACTAAATGTCACATTTATATCATGTTTCCGAGAAGTACACTTTGCATCAGATATATTGCTACTTCCATGCAGACGAAGCGTATTCGCTTCACAAACGACAGTATAATGTTTTAAACTGCCAGAAACTGGGACATGATTTATTATTCAATATATATATTTCAGACATACAAACCTACTTGACAAGTATGTATGCCGTTTGGCGTATTCCACTTAAAGCACTGTTCATAGGGTATGTGGAAATGTCATTATAGCTGTTGCAAGCCGCCGAAACGAAGACAGATCGTGACCAAAAGCATCATACATTATTGATCTTCAGACATACATTCATAGTTGATTCGAAGTACTGTTGATCTTGCAGTATTTTAGCATTCGAAGTCCGTTGAAAATGCCCTTTGAGAAACACATTTGGATTAAACGTTTTGACTGGCACGTCCACTTGATAACTGATGATCCCATCTGTATGTGACTTCTGGTCAATCATAAAACACAAAGGTTAATCTGGTAACACAAAGGTTAATTTTTGTACTTAGTCACCTAAGTCCGTCTTTTAATCACCACAGCTGGCTAATCGCACCGTAATTAAATTGAAATGATTGAGAGTTGTTCTTTTACTATATACTGACACGATAGTTACAACTGCGTGCAATAATACTATATGGCATTGGATATACACTAGAAGCCAAAAGAAACGTTACGCTCCTACCTTTATGAATTACTGCAAAAATATCAAAGATATTTTAGGTTTTAGCTTTATGCAAATCACGAAACAAACTTCTCAAATTCATTCATTTTTGGGTGAATGCATCTCTTTCAGAAGAGTTAAATCTGAATGTGTAAAATGTGTAAAATTGCAAAATAATCATTGCTATTATTTCAGTCTTTTAAAACATTTTCTGCTGATTTGCATTAGTGAAAACAAGTAAAACGTGTATTTGATATTGTGAAAAATGTTTAGGAACATCTACAATTATCTTTGTTAACATTTTAGCTTGCAAAGTAACATTTTTCCATTTCAATTTTACACATAGCAAATATAAATCGCCAAAACGCAGCAATATTCAAACAGTATTTACATCCATTTCACACGCAGAATGATTCTATAGGGTATAAAGAGAGCCTAGAAAACATGATCTGATACACAAGTACGAGAAATATGCCACGATTAACAGCTGAAGGGAGAGAAAGAGCCATTGGGATGGTGCAGATGGGGTCGACATGCAATGCTGTTGCCATCGCCCACGGATGCCACCATATCACGGTTATAAGACTTATTCAGGGCCTCAGACAGACTGGGATCACCGTAGACAGACCAAGAAGAGGACATCCATGCATGACAACGCCAGCTGAAGATAGGTACCTCCGTCATAAAGGAAGGAGGGTAACGTTTCTTTTGGCGTTTAGTGTACACTGTTCAGCTGTCATGATAACTCTCTTTCTCTCTGTCATAATTTGAAGCGTGTTAGCTGTGCCGAATGTTTGGCAAGTCTTAATATTACGTTGTCATGGTACACGTAATGGCAATAGAGGAATTGGTTTCAGGAAATATTGTCACTGTTGTATTGGATATTTGAAAGAAAAGACTGTTTACAAAGAATGCCTTTAACCATTCCCTAATTTGGCGCCTTAGACATATCCCCAAGCATTTAGGTATTTCATCCAAAGCGGTAGTAAAAGATTCGTTTCACATGTCATGTCATCACTTGCCATGAACAATCTCATGAAATAGTGCACTTAGAGGATATTTAATGTAAGCAAAGCGCGAAAGACCCCAGTTCGATTGCAAACTCCTGTCGGACGTTCGAATGTACTCGAATTGCGACAATTTTTCTCCAGTTGACATGGACTTTGCTTGATCATACTGCTAAACACCGAGATAAAACAGTCACTATACATGGCTGGCTGGTTTCGATTGATAAGTACTTGGTATCAGCAATGAGTTGACTCGTCACGAAAGCGTTGGATAGATGTGTCGCCATATAACAAGGGGTGCTGGAACATTTCACAGCTATCGCTGCTTTAATTTCCAAACATTTCTGCTTTTATTAACACAACACTGACAATATTACACGCTCTACAACCCAAATAAACGACCTCCGTCTTTGATGTCCTTGAGACCTACTCTGTTTTCACAGTCATGTTATGGACATCCAATGTATAGCGTGGTGTCATCATCACGCAAAATATCAATTTTCGCAAAGTGGCCACAATTTGTCAATGACATGAATGGTGCTAGCTGGAGGTGAGTATTACAGACAGCGGTGTTGGCATTCCTGTTTTCAACAGCTTTCTCGATCGAACACCAGTGGTATAATAGTAGTTCTGGTAAGCAGACATTTAGTGTAGCATTGTGTTTATGCCCATTTCAGGTAACACCAATTTTCTAACATTCCTTATCGCGAACCGTTCAACTGGCTTTGCAGGGATTACCCTTGGCAAACAACACCAAAGAGGAAAATAAATCTCTATTGGGTTAACGTTTCATGTTATATATTGGTTAAGTAGAGCTTGACGAATAAAGGAGAGACTGGGTGAGAACGTGTTATTTGTCATGAAACAGTTCTCAGCCAGACGCCTGGGCCATATGGATGTCTACACGCACCTGTGTCCTGTGTCCTATACTGAGTACACCCGATCATAGACATATCAAAGTACTGTCAATTTCCGGATGGGTTATGGTCTTTGTGAGAGGAATACACATCCGGAAAGGTCATCAAAATCTCCATTTTCAAAGAGGCTACGGAAATAAGAGGACGAAACTGAGTCCTACAAACATTATCAATGATTGGGAAACTGAAATATCGAGTTACAAAGGATATTTTCAGAATAAGTTTATTCTATTACGAATTATCCTATTAGATCTGAAACATCGCTGGATTATCGACGTCATAGAGTTTCAGGGCCCAGCACATTTTAATTTTCCCCAACAAGTGAATACATTAGTAGGAGATTCTTAAAAATCTTTAAAATCTCCTACTTATATCAAACACTGGGCTGGTGTAGTGTTAAAGTGACTCACCTCTTTTATTGTAGACACTAATGCCGTCTACAGGCTGAATGTCATTTAGACGTCACTACTCCCTTTCGTGCCCCTTAACATAGAAAGTGAATATTTTAAACCAGAGTCGTGTCCCTTTATCGACAGTTTCCTCCAGTAAAAGTAAATCAGTCCAGATTTATGTTGCCTTGAGAGTTGACGGTACCAATCACATGATCACGTTATCCCATTGTAAATTTCGGGGCGCCTGCGTGGTTCTCGATGCCATTCTATCAGCAAGGGAAGGGTACCCCACACTCGGTCAAGGCACAGCAATTAGCTGTACAGAGGCGCTTTCGAAGCAGCAGTACAACCCCGAATTAATTAACTGAAACGTGTTGCTTGAAATATTTTCAGGTAAAGGTCTTCCCAGCTATACACATGTAAAAAGTACCACCATGTACAGTGATGTTACGAATTCATTACATATGATAATATGTTTGTCAAAACTGGAGATTAATGGGTTTCTTTGAGGATTAATAGTTACTGAAATACACTTCATTGTTGGGTAAATGTTTCCATTCTAATAATTATATAAACTTAAAACTTACTGTAGGTGTTCAGACTTTAAACGTGTCACTTATTTCCTGACTTTGAGTGTTTCACAAGGGGGCTGACATCAACCGTCCGAGAAGAAATGTGTGCGTGAAGGTTGTTAATATGATGCAGTCGGCATAATTACATGTTCTCGCTCAACCGTTCTACCACTGTATCATTCTGCCTGTAACAAAATCGATTCGGTGAGACTAAATCTTTTTATAAATGTATCCGTATTTAATGATGTTAGTTTCAAAGTGCATTTCAGTGAATTCTCAGTTCTGTTAATTCTAACAAGTTCATAACCTTGCTGTATTCTGTCAGAATGTAAACATGACTTCTATTTACTGAATGTGGTCCTTGCCCAACTGTCGGACTAGACGTGTGCGTGAAGATTGGTACACATGTCCCAGCTCCATCATTACATAACTGAATCATTTTGCCCGTATCCAATGGTTCATTGTGAATTCCAATAATTCAAAGACATCCTAAACTCTCTGCACTTACCCACATATCTTAATGTTTGCCCAATGAAGGTCATTTCAATACATGCAATGTAAGTGTGAGTGAATGACTTTAGTTTTACGCCGCTTTTAGCAATATTCCAGCAATATCACGACGGGGGACACTAGAAATGGGCTTCACACATTGTACCCATGTGGGGAATCGAACCCGGTCTTCGGCGTGATGTAAGCGTGAATGCAGTTAGCAGCAGTCGGTAACATACATGCTCCAGCTCTGTCATTATATCACTGTATGTTCATACGCCTATTGAAGAGCTCTACTGTACATTCTGCAATTCCCCACAGGTTGAACACGAAAAACATATTTTCTTTTCTTGTAAACAGTACCAACACTTCCGCGAAAAATATCTCATCCAACTTAGAAATGTATATAAGGGCCCACTCTCACTCCATAATATTTTAAGCTCTAAACATCCACGTATTATATACATTACTGCTTTATTTATACACAAAATACTCTGTTAAAATTCATGTAGTTAATGAAAATGAACACTGTCCATCTGTACCTTATATTATGTAACTGTATTATGGGCCATTAGGCCGACATTACACAATAAACTCTGTCTGTCTGTCTGTCTGTCTGTCTGTCTGTCTGTATGTATGTTCATAAATGCATTCTGAGCCAGTTTGACCAGTAGCTCTGGGAACGAAACATTTTATCAGGTCACGAGTGCATATACAGTCTGACACAAAGCCTGACCACTGATCCCAAGTTTGGATGGCGCCTTCAACAAGCATGATGTAGAGTAGTAGTCCGTTATGATCCTAAATCCAAAGGAGATCGACAAAATTGGTAATGTTGAATTTATTATTTCCCCATATGCCATTTAGTGTCATCAACCAGCCTGTACAGTGTTTGTCTGCGGTTTGCCCTATAGGTAAACTAGGGTTGAGTTGATCTGAGTTTACGGCAAATTGTTTACCCTTGATAATTCCTTCCTTGATCTGTTTTAGTGGCACGTTAATGTACATATCGGTACTAATGTTCCTATTCTGGATCATTACCAGATCATTGATTGTGACTATCGAGCAGTACTGGCTGCACCGTACAAACAAGATCACCCTGTTAATAGTACAATCATGTTCTTAACTTGTAAATGGCTCTTGATCTATATGTTTAACTTGGTTCTTACCATGACCATGGAGTTCAGGACAGTTCCAGCTGGATACGGTTTCAAGAAACAGCATTCAAGTTTGCATCTATTCTTAATCACGCATTAACCTAACAAAACCACTCAACACGGCATGGGGTATTTCGTAATAGCCAAATTTCATTCTGTAATTAGAGATGAGGTTTCATGCATGGTATTATTTACCAAACACTTGACGGATGAAGAGCTTTTGTTCAGTAGTTGGAATCGATGATAAATACTGCAAGCTACTGACATGGGGTTATGTTTTATCACGCTTGGTGTCAAAGGCCTTTTTGAAACTGTGGGAAGGCACATGAAGCTGTCCACTGCGAACTTCAAAATCCCTGACTAACGAAACGGTGTTGAAAAACCTATATGCAATTGTCAGTAGCAGAGTAAGGATTTGCACTTACGACAGCGAAGTGCCATAACCATGTTCCCAACGTTGATAGGCTCGAATGGTTTCCTAGACTAAAAGATACTGATACTTGTGTCACTCTTGTGTTTTAGGTAGATGTCATGCTACTTTCATGCACATGAAACGTATTCGGTTCAAAATATGACTGCTTGGTTTCAGAAAATGTGTGTTGTGCATTTGAGAATAGTCTTTGAAAGGAAGCGATTTAGGAAGTATGCCTTTAATAATTTCCAAATTATTGTGCGGCACTGTTCTTCGAATCGATGTTCATGCTGTTGGTCACTGGATAGTCTGGTCCAGACTCGATTATTTACAGTCCCCAGTCATATAGCTGGAATACTGCTGAGTGCGGCATAAAACAACAACCAACCACAGTTCATCGAAGCAGATTTGTGTCATTGAAGGCTGTACTTGTCAGTGAGAGTAGTTGAGTAGTTGCACCATGCAGGTTATATGGTACCGTGCCATTTGAGGTGGGAATAAAGTGTGAAGTTTAGGTCTCAGATGTGTTTTTTGTCCATTTTGAGGAATCGTAAGAGCATGGGTTTGGTGCTGACAAATCTAGAAATAAAATCTGCGAGAATGGGGATTCAAAGTCAGGATCATAGGATTCTGCGTTGCTCAAAGGTTCAACGCTGTACAGCAAAGTGAGGTGTCTCAGATATATGCCATAGGATTCCCGTAAACACGAAACGAAATAGTTCCAATTTCCAATGTTCGAGAGCTTCAGTAATGAAGGTAGTCATTGCCCTACTCAGGTCACCGTCATGCCCTAATATTCCACTGTAGTAATAAAAGGACTCTGATCAGTGAGTCCGATGTATGGAGAAACTTACGACATCCTGTACTCCAGATGACCTGGCGAATCTGTTTGATCTTACTGATGAACATCTGGATAAAACTCTACCGAGACAGTTACAATGCAGAAGTAGGTTGTATTGATTGATACAAATGTTTGGTAACGGCTGTGTTGGGACCCGTCACTGGAGCATTGTTTAGATGGTGTCGCACTTTGGGTGTTAAAACGACATCGTCAGAGTACTGCTTTTAACAAAAATGTAATATTACGGGCTCTACAACCCAAATGAAAGACCTTTGTCTTTGATGTCGTGTGAGACCTACTCTGTCATGGAATCCTATACTAATTAAGCATGACAGTGTATACAATAACACTATGGCCATCCAATGAATATTATGATTTTGGCAATGACACGAATGATGATGGCTGGCTGAATGTATTATAGTTGATTTTCGTGTACTCGTGAGCTTTCTCGATCCTACATCAGTCCTACAACACTGGTGGTGGTACGAAAATTTGTTGTAGCATTGCATATACCCATTTCAGGTGACACCAACATAACCTTTCATCAACAGCATCGAAGAACAAAGTAAATCTCAATTAGTTGAAGATTTTAATGGGAAAGATACAGACTCGAGTAGCTAACAACGTTTTAGTGACCAAATAGTTCCTTCTGTCAGAGCTAAACTATTAATTGATGAAACTTAGTTTATTCTGTAACATGTACTTCAGTTATAAAGACCATAAAAATACACAAATTCCGTTTCTTTGAGTGCAGTCATTGCATTTGAATTTTATGTTTACATTCGACGCACTCTGGCGAGTATTCTAGGTGAAACTAGAAAAACAAATGGAACACATATTTATCATTGCAAAATATAGAGGCCTTTCCACTAAACACCTTTACGGCAGGAGATACATGTTCGGGGTGAATTAAATACAACGAACAACGAGTGGAAATTTCATTGTATTAAATGGACGGACAATTAATAGGTTTTCATACAAATCATCAGCAAATCTCCTGATTGGTTTGTTATTTCTGTGATGTATCGTTGGTTTCTTTTCGTAATCGGGACAAAAATAATTGCGATGTGCTTCTCCAACAAATGTTACTGACATGAAACTTTCTCTGTGATTGATATTGTTTGCGTAGGAAGAATAACGTAAAATCGTTGATACAATAAAACAAAGCATTGATGTTATTGAATATTTTACTCGATCGCGATTTATTGGTACCTTTGGTCAGACTGACAAGTTACAAGTTCAACGCACACAGGGAGCGTTATTCTGGTCAAACCATTTACACGTCACTTCGGAGATGTGGGTCCAATTCCAAAATAGGTACAGCATGTGAAAACTATTTCTGGTGTGTTATATTATGTCTGTGATATGTAAACGTACATTATACAATATAACCAAGAAGGGACAGGACAGTGAGAAACTATCATGAGAATGAGACCGTCGAATTGAGTTACTCCCTATTGTTCCAGTCTACACATAATCTCTGTCTCTGTTTGGAGACAGAACACCACTGCTAGCATCGATTAACTTATTCAGGCATGAGACACTTCAGCTTAACTAATACTTGACAGCCAGTTGGAGTTTCATGCTGGATACATTGTTGATTAAAGGCAACAGTTTTCATGTACCAGTTGACCTGTGTGCATGACAGAGCAACACATTTGGGAATTGAGTCACAAACAGTGTTGGGGCGTAGTTGATAATAAATACGTGTATATTGGTTTCACAGATTTATATCAGCATTTTGTCATAGAATATTACTGAATATGTTATAAATCATTCTCAATGATATAGGTTCAATCAGTTTTGTTTTGTCTTTGGCCTTGCGACATAGCGCCTCCCTACTGTGTATTTGTACACCATAGTCATCCAATTATACTGTACTGTGAAGTTATTTAATCCATACACTAGTACCCTGGAATTTAGAGATTAATATCAGCCGCAATGTGCATATGAAGATGTATGTATGATGAGACAGTGAACTTTGTGACAAAACTAAGCCTGATACCTCCGGCAAATATATCCGCCTTTAGTCATATTAATTAATTAGAATTAGATCTGACACATTGGCAACACCCTGAACCAGTGAATAAAATTACATTTGGCAGGTGCAGTGTTGTATAGACACACGTCCTTCTTTGTAATGAGGAGTGCAGTAACTGACGGTATCGCTCCCTTTAGGGTCCCTTGTATAGAGTGAGGTTAGTTTTACGCCGCACTCACCAATATTCCAGCTATATGGCGGTGTAATAAAGAGTGAAAAATACAGACCAAGTCAAGTAAAGTTAATCAGTTCAGGTTTATGTAGGGTTGAGAGTTGACGGTACTGATCATATTATCATAATAACATGATGTAATTCGGGGCGCGTTTTTGCTTTATTGTGCAGAGCGCACCGATGGAAAAATCGGCCAAGGCACCGCAATTACATCTACACAGTTGCGTTTTGTGGACACGCCAGAAATCTGTTATATAATCCCGGCTCGGCTCTGTTATATACTCTCCGAAAAGATTAACCCATACGTGTATTTTCACGAATTGAATCTGCTAACTTTAAAGTGATAAACCAGATGTAATTCTGGATCAGTTGTATCCGAATTTCACAGTACAAATGTCCGTTAACATGTATAGCTTGTAAATACTTCCATAAGTGAAGGCGTCGGGTCCCAGTTGGGCGTTGTCTTCAGTATCTGTTGTGGCCACCATGAACCCCCAAAACTGCTTGGACCCCCATGACTACCTTCATGGACTGAAAAAGTCTTTGAATTCGACCATGTGGAATTCTGGTCCATTCCTGTTGCAATGCCTGCGGCAGTTGATCTAACGTCCGGGGCGTCGGTGAACCCTTGCCACACAATTCTGGTTAAAACGTTCATTTTGACGTCGATAGACACGTTTTTTTCCCTCACGTCACTGAACCAACCGTACACGACGCCACTTTTGTAGATTCCAGAATCGAACGTTATTGCACCACTGGCTTCGTCAACTTCGAAGTAATCGTCGCAGAACAGGGTCGAAATAGGGTCTTCGGGCTCGAAGTCCAGCTTCTCGTAAACGATTACGAATGGTTTGGGCCCACACTCTCCTCAAACCAGGCACTGCACTTGCAGTTGCAGTTGCTGTGACCGTTCGATTCCTCAAATGATGTATCCGGTTGTATATATTGCAGTGGTAATCCAAGGTCTAACACTTCGAGACTGATCTTGCGAAGAATTGGTTTGTTGATATCGGTCCCATATAAACGGCTGATGGTACTCTGGTGAACATTGAGGTGATGTGCCACGGCAGACCTAGCCTCCCCAGCCTCCTGACGTCCAACGGCAATGTTGTGATTTACAGCAGTGATTCGCAGCATAACGATATTCTTTCATTTAGCTACAAAATTATAAGACCGTCTAAAAGCAAAACGGCCTTATATAGGCAATGTCGCTGCTCACGATTCCTCAGGACTACATGTGCATATTGCGAACCACTTCTTCTTCGTGACATTTTTATGCAACGTGACACATTCGTGCATTAGAGTTTCCGAAGAAGCGTTTTTGAGCTGTGCGTTCGTTCCATGTACACAACCAGCATTATAATAGCAAAATTATCACAATCAAATATCATATATCACATGTGCGTTTCTTTTATGGGAGAGTATATATGATAATATATTGTAAAACTAGTGACTAAATGGTTTTATTTTGCAGAGTAATTGTAACTGAAATTATTCCATGATTGAAACTCTGGATGAAAATGTATACCCTTCTTCTGAACCCATGCAGATATTGGTTGTGCTTTGACATCGGCCATTATCAACCCAAACACGATTTGTCTAATTATACTTACAGACGGAGGGCATATTACAATTTTTATTGGCACCAAAAAGGAAAACGAATGCTTAAAACCTAAATCATACATTCGATTCGCGGATATATTAAGTAATTGCTTCCTCAATCCCTTCGGGCTAACATCACACCACCTAGATCATTCCTGATGTCACCGTGCCCAGGTCAAGGCCTAATCCAAATTTATCGTATTTAAGACGGTACTGACATTATGTCGATCGGTTTGACCCCTTAACATTCACAACGTGAGTAATTGTCTATAAATGACACTCGATGGTGACGTGAACACTTCATTTACAAGTGGGCTCTGCCCATTAATGTAGATAATCTCTTCTTTGGTAGAAAGTAACCAGCTATTGTCTGCTGTCTGTGTATACCCATAATTAAACTGATTTGGTAATAAGTGTTGTCTTCCTGAGAGTTTATAGACTGGTTGACTTAATTGCCCATTTAGTCAATGATCAGAGAGCACGTTTATACAGTGACTCTGACGAACATACATGCGCAGTGAAAGTACATCGTTTGGTAAATGTTTCTATATTTGTTGAAGGTAGTTTCAAAACATGATAAATACTGCAGCTTACTTATCATTAACTGTGAAAGCGTCTACATTTACAACGATGAAGTCATGCAGCTACATTTGTGACGTCACTAGGTTTTCCAGACTAAATGGTGCATTTTTATATTTTTCCCGAGTGAATACAATGCTGTCTTTTGTTAATGTCTTCTTTTTGTCACGCAGATAAAGGTATTCGGTTCAAAATACGAGTCTAAATTAGGACATACCTTATCAGCCAAAATATATTTTTAGACAGCTTTCAGACATAGAAACAGTATTTGATAATCATATTTAAGTATGTATACTGCTTGACGTATAACACTTACAGAACTGTGAAAAGCGTACGTGGAAATGTCATTATAGGTGTTGGAAGCCGCCTACCGAAGACAGGTTATGACCAAAAGCACTATACATTATTGATTTGCAGACAGACATTCATAGTTGATTCAAGGTACGTTTGATCTTGGAGAATTTTATCTTTGTAATCCGTTTACAAGTTATAACTTTGCATCAAAAATGCCCTTTGAGAAAGACCACGGATAGTAAGAATGCTTCTGACCGGTGTTTGGCCAGTTGATAATTGATGACCACATCTGTATGTGGCTTCTGGTCAGTCATAAAAACATAGGGTAATCGGGTACTTTTGTTGTACTCAGTCACTTTGTCCCTCTATTAATCACTACAGCTGCCTTTAGGCGTGGCTAATCGCACCGTAATTTAATTGAAATGATTGAGAGGTGTTCTTTTTACTATATACTGACACGCTAGTTACAACTATGTGTGGTAATACGAAATGGCATTGGACATACATGGTTACAGTTGTTAAGATCCCAATGGCGACTTTCTCTCTGTCATAATTTCAAGTGTGTTGACTGTGGCGAATGACTTGGGAAATCTTCATATTTCGTTGTCACGGCACACTTAATCGCATTAGAGGAATTGGCTTGAGGAAATATTGTTAAGGTCGCATTGGGATAGTTGAAAGAAAACGTTGTATATCGTACAATGGACATCGTTCTTGGCAGGATAAAGCTAACGGATGTTTTCGGTATCCTTTGGGGTCATATACGGATATCGATGCAAATTCGAGAGATCATATTCAAACTTTAGGGACTACTTTCACAGTGTAAACAAACATGGCGTCACAACCATCTATCGCGTCCGGATTGACAGCCGTGGTTATGGTATTGTCAGTGCTTTGATCCAAGGAAATTCATGTCTGGGAATGATAGATGGAGTAGATTATGAAGCGAAGAAAGAAATTCATAGGTTTATAAAGATACCGACACCAGTACCCCGACCGTCAGTGCTAGCGAGCAAACGGCACAGGAATCCGGGTTTCGCAAATGTCACGCGAACTTTAAAGACTTAGTGTATTTCTTGTTCGAAAGGTTAATTGAAGGTTTCTGAAGTTCCACACGAGTTTGTTGTTATTTTGCAAACGTAAGCTAAGATTAACATGAAAAAACGTACTGGGAACTAGAGTGATCAGTAGAAATTTGTGTCACCGAGTTTGTGACCTAACGTTTTACTACGCACATATTTGTGGCGTCATCTGTTCACATTCCACGAAGTTTGTTTAATGATTTGTGGCAGCTGAAATCGCAGTTTTCAAAATGATAAAGTAAGAATGACATTGTATGATAAATAGGTAATCATACTCGAGTGTTTTGGGATGGTTAATATCCGGCATTAGGAATAAACATTTATTTATTAAGCCTTGGCTCCTTATGCAGGATATTAACCATCCCAAAACACTCTCGCGTGGTAACCTATATTTACAAAGTATGCCTTTAACCATTTCCTAATCGTGGTGCAGTACAGTTTATAAGCAGATCTGTTCCACAAGGCGGAATGCTGTATATCAGTGCAAGTTGCTGAGAGTGTGAGTTTGTTTTAAGTGTGAGTTGGTTCTAATGTCGCGTTGCACATAGATCCAGTTAGAGCACAACATGTCAGCTTAATGTTGGAGAAAAGCTCACAGTATAGCTGCTTATCACTTTGGTGCTATCAAAGAGCACGTATATAGTGCTGAGAACCATATTTAGGAGGAACATAACATTCAAACTCCAGCAGCTGATTGCGGTGCCTTAGACATATCTCCCATTTCAATCAAAACTGTAGTGAAAGGTTGTCAGCGGTTTTAACAAGTCATATTATCATTTCTGAAATCCCTTCCCCATGGATATCTCATGACCAGTCTCATTAAATGGTACACTTAGAGGATATTTATTTAATGTAAGCAAAAGGCGATATGTAAGAAAAGACACCAATCAGACGTTCCAGTTGACAATCCTACTCCAGTTGACATGGCGAATCTGTTTGATCATACTGTTAGACACCGGAGTAAAACACTGTCGAGACAGTCACTATATATAACTAGCTGGTATTGATTGCTGAAAGTACTGACTCGTCACGAAAGCGTTGTATAGATGGTGTCGCAGTGATAAATGTTGAAACGTTCCATCGAGTCAGGCTATCGTTTCAGCCTCCCCTAAATGTTTTTACTTTTATGAACAAACACAAAATGACATATTAAGAGCTCAACATACTAATTATTCGACTTTCGTCTTTGATGTCGTGTGAGACCTACTCTGTCATTGAATCCAAAACCAATATGAGTGTAGGTTTGGTGAAGTTTTCTACAATCACTTTAAGGGCATCCAATGAATAACATGATGTCACCATCACGCAAAATACTCGTTTTCGGAAAATGTTTCAATGACATGAATGATGTTGGCTGGTTGAAAGTATCATAGTAGGCTGCTATGCCTTTCCTGGACTCGCGAGCTTTCTCAATATAATACCAGTCATGTAACACTGGTAGTTGCTGAAGCAGTGTCTATGCCCATTTCTGTTCATTGTCCAACATTTCAGTTTGAGGATAGGCAAATTGGCTTTGAAATGGTAAAGAACAAAGTAAAGCTATATAAGGTTAATGCTTCATACAGCATTGGATCAATAGTCTAAGAGTTCAGCTGAGAAGGATGCATTGTGTGTCATTGCGTTATGTTTCATGAAACAGTTCTCAGTAGGACATTGCGGTCATATCAAGGTTTGTACGAACCATGCCCTGTGTTTTTATCACTGGGTTCACCCGATTGACCGATTAAAGACACATTTAGCTGATGTTGCAATCGTATGGTCGATTGCGTTGTTCCCGCACTGTTTTGGTGTCTTTGAAACATCAAAGTATATGACTGTCAATCTCGGGATGGTTTACTCTTTATGCCAGGAACACTCCTCCAGAAAGGTCATCTCGACTGGACCTCTATATTCTAAAACAGGTTACGGAAAAGACGACGAAACTGAATTATACAAACAATAGAAACATTATCAAGTAGTGACCAAAAAATTACTTTCTGTCCGTGGTAAACTTTAAACTGATGAAACATAGTTTATGCTGTAACGTGCACTTCAATTATGAGACAATTTGCGGAGTACATAAGAATACATAAATTAGGTTCCGTGAGTTCACTCGAGGTGTGTACACTCGACGAACGCTGAAAAGTACCCCGGCTCAATCCAATATACAGAAATGGAACATACGTTTTATCAATGCAAAATAAAGAGGCCTTTCCAATGAACATCTTTAGAATAGGAAATACATGTTCACGTGACATGAACAACAATGTAGATAATGCACGTTCAACTCACGGCATGACCAATTGCAATATATTGCGACTATCAATGGTTTAGGCATTTACGAAATTAGATTTCACTAAAAGTACGGCCATTTAATGGATATGCATATCTCCTTAGGGTTTAGTGTGTGCATGGTACGACGTTGATACCGTTTCGTAAAAGACATCAAACATCAACAAATATTTCTGACATGAAATAAACAACGAAAAAGTAATCATTTATACGATCCAACAAAACATTGATATCAAATTTCCTTAATCACTATTGCCGACTGTCAGGTTTTACAAAAACACGATGCTTTGTTTTAGTCCAGTTGTCAAACTTTTCACAGGTCAATTCAATGATGTGGGTTCACTTCCAAAAATAGATACAGCACATGGAGACAATGCTTGGAGTTATTTTTGTAATATTGTTTAAAACAATGTAAACATACATCAGATGCTATCTATTTCTAAGAGGGGAAATGGCAGCAAAAACACTATCATGAAACTGAGACCGACGAACAAAGGCACCCACATCGCAGGACTTGGTTCGTTAAGCTGACGATTGAGATACTCCCCATTGTTCCAGTCTACACATAATCTCTGTCTGGTCGGAGACAGAAAATCACTGCTAGCATCGATTAGCTTACTCAGGCATGAGATACTTAGCTTAACCAATACTTAATACACAGTTGGGGTTTCATGCCGGATACACTTTTGATTAAAAGGCAAGTACTAGTTGACCTGAGTGCATGATGAAGCAACACGGTTGAGAACTGAATCACAAGGAGCGTTAGAGCGTAGCTAAAAATATATATGTGTCTATTTATGTCATTGACTGATATCAGCAATAATATTGTTCGTTGAGCATTACAGAATATTGTACAAATGATTATTAAAGATGTAAGCTTCTCTAAGCAGTCGAGTTTCTCACTGTCAATTCATTTTGTGTTTTGTCTAGAAATGTTGACATATTCATCTAAATTTTTAAGGCCTTTCTGACATTACACTACCAAGATTCGTCCTACAAATAGGTGTCGTTGTGTCTCAGATCAAAATGTTGCTATATCCGCATTTATCGTATTTAAGACGGTAATGGCGTTATGTCGATTAGTTTGATCGCTTCACATTCACAGTGTCAGTAATTGTCAGTAAATGGCACACGGCGCTGGCGTAAATGCTTCATTTACAAGTGGCTTCTTTGGTGGAACGTAGCCAGCCATTGTTTGCTGTGGATGTACACTCATAACTAAAGAACCTGTTTGATCACTAACGTTGGCATCCTGGCGGTTTATAGACTGGCTGACTTAATTGCCTGTCTAAGCGTTTGAACAGAACACGACGATACATTGAGAAACATACAAGTGCTATGAAATTAATCGTTTAGAAAATGATGATAGTTTCAAATGCATTTCTCAGAGAATGCTTAACCTATTCATTCCAACAGATACAAAACGTGATATAGGTGGTCAGATCTTTGAAGGGCATTTAGATGTGGAATGCATAAGAAAAGCAAGATTTTTGGATGTCAACTTCTTTATTGTGAATAACCTGACGTTTCGGAGTATATGCTTGCTCCTTCCAGGGGTGATGGAGGAGCAAACATACGCTCCGAACGTGTTATCCATAAATATTGCTTTTCGTTGGTTGTCAGAATTTAACTAGGGTATTGTTTACTGACTTTGATCGTTGCACAAGGTGAGGTGAGGTGAAATTGGGTTTAACGTCGTGCTTGAGAATATTTCGCTCATATGACGACGTGCATGCGTGTGTACGTGTATGTGTGGCTGCTTGTACTAGCCGAAACTGAAGCTGGTTTTATAGTGCTAGCCCACTGAGATACCATGCCGCAGTGAAGCATTAATACCCCACTCAGACACATTATACGGACTCCGAGCAGACCAGACCTTGTTATACCCATGAATGCCGATCGCCAGGCAGGGACCAACAAGTACCATATTCTAACGTCTTTTGGTATCACGCGGTCGGGGATCGCACCCGCGACCTTCCGCTCTCCGGGCGGACGCTCTAACCACTACACCACAGAGGCGATCCGTTGTACAAGGTAGTTACACAGAACATGACGTGTTGTAGGCTACTGGCGGCAACACATGTTCCACTTCCACCGTTATATCACTGCAGTACGACAAGAAATATTTCTCAATGTCCACATCTTGTTCTGTAATTAGAGACGAGGTTTCATGTATGATATAGTTAACCAACCACATGGGACATCAGGAAACGGCACCACAATATCAAAAGACTCGCCACGTGACTGATGGAAGCCTTTTGGTCAGTGTTTGGAATCGGTAACCTACTGACATGGTGTTATGTTTTATTCACGTTTTCTGTTAAATGACCCACAAGGCACTGCAGTTCAATTGGTAGGAATGGTTTGTCAGACTAAATGTCACATTTATATGATTTTTCCAAGTGGATACATTTCGTTGTTTTTGGAGGATGACGTGCTACTTTCTTAGTTTAAAATATCACAGTGTAGTGGAACATACATTATTAGTGAAAATGACAATGTGGATAGCTTTCAGACCCCAAAACTATGCTTGGTAACCACTTTTAAGTTTGTATCCTGTTTGCATAGTTTAAGGGAGCGATTTATGAAGCATGTCTTTAAGCATTCCCTAATTATTGTGCGGACAGTTCTTAGAAGCAGATTTGTTCCACTGAACCAAGGGCGGTACATGTCAGAGAAATCCATACGTATATGTAAGTGAGGAGTTTGTTTCAACGTCGAGTATGTAAGGCATTCCAGTTGTATAATGCATGCCACCTTGAAGTGGGAGTTAAGCCCCTGTCTGTCCGATACAATGCTATGCATTTACTAAGCAGTAGAAAGATCGTCAACGGTTTTGACAAGTCATGTTCTGAAGTCCCCCTAATCTTGGATATACCATGACTGATCTCATAAGGTGGTGCACTTAATAGCATAGCAGTGAAAACGAAAGGAAATAGCTCCAATTTACAATTTTCAGAGAGATTCAGTCAGTCAGGTAGTCATAGTCCTACCAAGATTACAAAAGGACCCTGATCAGTGTGTTCGGTGTATGGAGAGACATTTACGACATCCTCTACTCCAGGTGACCTCGCGAATCTGTTTGATATTACAGCTGAACACCGAGGTAAAACATTGTCGAGACAGTTACAATACAGAAGTAGGTTGTATTGATTGATGAAAGCGCTGATAAATAGCTATGGTGAGATTCCTCACGAAAACGTTGGATGGATGGAGTCACAGAAATAGGATAAGGTGTTGAAACGTTTCGTCGAGTCAGACTGTCGTTTCAGTCTTCCCCCGAACGTTTATGTGTTTAGTAACAAAAATAAAACAACATATTAAGAGCTCAACATCCCAGTTATTCTACTTTGAAGTCGGGTTAGACCTACTTTGTCATGGAATCCAGTACCAAATATATCTGCTGGTTTTGTGACAGTTTTTACAATAACTTTAAGGTGATCCAATGAACAGCATGATGTCGTTTTCGTAAAATGGCTCTAATTTTGCAATGACATGAATGATGTTGGTTGGTTGTAAGTATTATAGTAGGTGGGGTAATTTTTGTGTGGACTCGTCAGTTGTCTCGATCCAACACCAATGACAGTCGCATATCACTGGTGGTGGTATACAGAAATTTGTTGTAGCATTGTCTATGTCCATTTCAGATGACAACAGTTCATTCACCAACATTCCAGTTTGAGGAACGATTAATCGGCTTTGACAATGTTAGTTGTTATAAAGAAAATAACAAATAGACATAGATAAAGTAAGTCTTTATTAGGTTAACGTTTCATCATACTATATTGGATCAATAGAATTTGGCTAAGAAGGAGACATGTGTGATCGCGGTATGTTTCATGAAGGAGTTCTCAGCTGGACATTGCGGTCATATCAAGGTTTGTACGAACCATGCCCTGTGACTTTAGCACTGGGTTCACCCGACTGAAGGTTCATTGGACCCATTCAAGGAACGTATAGCTGATGTAGCAATCATGAGGTCGATTACGTTGTCCTCGTGCTGTTTCAGTGTCATAGAAGCATCAATGTACTGTCATTCTCGGGATGGATTACACTCTTTGAGCCAGGAACACTCCTCCAGAAAGGTCATCAAGATCGGCCCTCTATATTCAAAGAGGCTATGGAAATAAGACGACGAAATTGAATTACACAAACATTATCAACGTTGGGGAAAGTACAAAATCCAGTTGCAAACAACTTTATAGTGACTAAATAATTACTTTCTGTCCGGGTAAACGTCAAACTGATGAAAGTTAGTTAATTCTGTCACGTGTACTTCAATTATGAGACCAGTTTCGGAGTCCATAAAAAACCCACAAATTCAATTTCCAGGAGTTCAATCATTGGATTTGAAGATTCGTGTGTACACTCAACCAGCTTTCACGAGTATCCCAGGTCAAACCAATAATGCATGTAAGGAACATGTGTTTTATCAATGCAAAATATAAAGGAATTTCCCCTGAAAACCTTTAAGGCTGTAGGTACATGTTCAGGTGACATAAACCACGACATACCCTTTGTACGTTTATCTCACGGGATGAACGATACGTACGCACCATCAGTGGTTTAGGCATTTTCGAAATTTCCATGTACTAAAAGGAGGGACATTTGTGGGTTTGCACACATTTTGTCACAATACATCAGCATATCTCCTTATTGTTCACTAAGACTTGTCGTGGCGGGTGGCGTTAATAGACTAAACAATCTAGACTAAAAAAGACATTTTATATCAACAAATGTTTCTCATATGAAACTTGGTCCCTGACTGATCTTGTTCGTAACAATACTGTAACAAAGTATTGACATATTGAGTATCTCCTCGATCGCGATGTATTGAAACCTTTGGTCCGACTGACAAGATACAGATTAAAGTGAGCATGAGGCGTCGTTCGGGTCTTGTGCTCATTTCGGAGATGTGGGTCAATAACAAAAATAGGTTCAGCACATGAAGACTGTTCCTGGTGGGGTTTTTTCTTCTTGAATATTGCTTAGCACAATGTAAACGTACATCAGCTATTATAACGAACTGGGAACATGACAGCGAAAACACTATTATGAGACCATCGAACAAAGGCCTCAAATTGCCTGAAATAATCCGATGAAAAATGAGGCCGGTTAAGCGAGGATGGTAGAATACGCCAGATTTCAATTCCAAAAGCGGACAAGTAAGAAGAATCAGTATTATGAGAATGAAGTTGCTTGACAAAGGGGACCAAACAGCCGGACGTTATTCGTTAAGCTGTCGCTTGCAATACACCCCATTGTTTCCGTCTAGACATAATCTCTGTCTCTGTTTGGAGACAGAATTCCACTGTCATCGTCGATAAGCGTATTCAGACATGAGACACTTCAACTTTACTTACATGTAACAACCAGTTGGACTTTCATGCTGGATACAATGTTGATTAAAAGGCAACAGCTTTCATGTACCAGTTGACCTGTGTGCATGACAAAAGAACACATTTTGGAATTGGGTCACAAAGAGTGTTGGGCTGTAGTTGAATATATATTATTAAGTTCATAGATTCATGTCAGCATTACTGAATATTTTACAATTTCTTGTTAATGATTCCAAGTTTCCTAGTGCCAAGCTGTTGTGTGTTGCCATAAGCCAGAAATGTTTACATGTGTACATATTGGTCTCCTTGGGACATATCACCTCTCCAATATATTCCTGCACCGTCGTGATCCCATTACTCTGCCATGTGAATTTACGTTTCAATAGACTACTTCCCGGGAACACACAGATTGACATCAGCCGCAATCTGCCTGTGATGATGTAAATATGAGGAGACTATGAACTGTGTGATAACATTATGCCTGATACCTCCGGCAAATCCCTCCGCAGTTAGTTATATAGATCCGCCGATATAGAGGGAATTATCCTATTAGATCGGAAACATCAGGGATTCCCTCAACCAGTGAATAAAACATTTGGCGGTCGTGGTGTTGCAGTGTGCCACGTACTTCATGGCGCAGAGCAATGCAGTCTGAATGTATACTGCAACATGATTTCTCTGTCTGGTGTCTCCGGGCTGCTGGTCACTGATAGACGCCATTAATCCTTTCGGAACCCTTGAAACATAGAGTGAGTTACAGGGAGTAATTAGGTTTTCTGCGCCTCGCAAGGAGTACTGATTTCTTTGTAGCACATGATTCCTACGAGCACAGTTGGCAAGGAACAATCAATGTGCAAATACCATCATGATACATGCATACCTTTAATATAATAACAACATACCTACCAACACTATTTTGATCAAATAGTGTCGTTTGAAAACCCATTTGATCCACAGTAACTTTCTTAAATGTACCAGTTTATTTGCATGAAATATGACTTCACAGATAAACAGTTTCAGTGGTACAGTTTATTATTCAAGTGAAGAGTGCCGCTGTTAAAGACAGTAAGTGTTTAATAACATCATCATGTCAACGGAGACAACATTAATATACGATTACGTTCCTCGAAATAGTAACAATAAGCAGTTGATCTGTACTAGTTTGAAATATTCACTTAACATGGCCATCAGTTTCGTCCCGAATCTCTCACAAACACGGCGCCGTGGATGACAAATTACCTTCCCAACAAGTTATCTCGGCGTCCAAAGACCTCGAGATCGGGCGTCCTTCGTCAGGCATTTGGGAAGCTTCCAAAGGCTCTCATCGTAAAGCAACCAAGAACAAACATTGTGTCCTTATTGTCTCAGAGGAAAACAAATGGCGTTCATTGGGGAGCATTATATTCTGCTAACTCAGAGAAAAATTGAGGAATATGCAAAACATAGTTTTAGGTGTGAAGAAAAAAACATCACTAAGAGATACGAGAGGATAGACACACACCACTGAGTCTATTGTACAGCCATAAGTGTCCATATCGATGATTGCTAGGTATGGTGAGAAAACGGTGAACTATGACAGATGTACATGACAACAGGAACGGGTAACTGAAAGCGTAACATGTACAGCCTTTATTTGCCAGATTCATTGGACATACATCGGTAAACTATGTGTGCATATCAAGGACGGTAAGACATGCAACAGTTAACATCATATGACGTGGTTAACGCTGATAAACAGTAGTGGTCTTTGACGCCTGAATTAGCTAATGGATCCTTGTGATTTTCTGTCTCCACTTAAAGATTATGTCTAGACCGAACAATGAGGCATTAAGCAATTGACAGCTTAACCGACAGAGTACCAGGAATCTGGTCGCCTTTGTTCAACGTGAAACTCCCAGGGGGCGTTGCATTGTTTCCTCGCCATCATGTTTCTAGCTAAAATATCTGGTGACTGACAGCTTTAGATATTTACCAAATAATAATAATGATAATGCTCGAATCATGCAATACATGAGAAACAGTTCTTGGTGGCTTCGACTAGGCATGCTTCCAGGAAGAAGTCCCATGCGCTGTCTGGGCTGTGTGAAGAGGGGGCAAGGGTACCTGAGCTGATGATGAGCCTTACCTTCCTGACTGTGCCAGGACTACCCCACCTCTCTCTGCTGCATACTATTTTTAATCTGTAAAACATAATAATACTGATGGAACACTGACGAAACACTTTCCAAATACAAAGGGCCAGAAATTGGTAATAAGAAATCCTCAAAAGAAAAACTGGTTCCAAGCAAAGTTAACAGAAACAAGAAAAGATATTTCTTGTATAGAATTTTGCTTAAAATTATGTTCCTCAGGGTAATCAATGGCAAAATGTGAAAAAATCGATTCTGAAAGACAACAATAGAAGAACAATAAAATCAAAATTTTGATCCCTTGAAGGCAAATATTTGAAATGAAAAATAAAAGAAAGTAGGACAAGAAAAGTGATTTCAGAAAACCCAGCAACTGACACGTTGAGGCACCATGAGTAGATATTTCATAACAGATTTGGAAACAGTTTGCTTGTGTCCAAACACCATCACGTCACTGTTTTAATTCTCTCAAGGATACAAGGGATGTTCTGATTTAGCTAGGTAAAGGTAAAAAACACCGTAACCTCTGTCAGTTTGAAAGACAACAGCAAAGCTTTTGACTGGGTTTTGAGGTCACTGAGACGAACTGACATCTCTGAGCGATTACTTGTTTCACTCAAGTCTTTAGTGAAGTGCAAGTCAGGGGACTGAGTGTCCGGGGCTGACTTCAGAACCTATATTTCTATCTGAAGTGGATATCTCAAAGCGATTCGTTTTGTCCTTTGCCTATGTTTTTGTCACTCAATCCTTTAGGCTTTTTGTTTCACAAAAAGGAAGATTGTCATCCTGGACCTATTCAGCACAGCTCCCCAGTACTTCACACTCACCCTCCTTTACATGGAAGACTTTAAACTTCTTGCCAAGTTAGAATCCACACTGAAAAAAACCAACAAATTCTCCGTGTCAAGTCCCTTGCCTGTGACTCTGGCATGTCCTTGAGTATCAAGGACTATTCTACATCTGAAAAGCGGCAAGAAACGTACTTAGAGACAAGCTCCACAATGTCGATTAAAGACATACAAATGTAGACTTCTGAGGTTCAGAACTTGCAATAAAGTCAAAGGTAGCAAATACTTGTTGCGTGCAGAGGGGGCAAGGCTACCTGAGCTGGTGATGAGCCTGACCGGGTGACTGCGAGGACCACCCAACCTGTCTCTGCTGCAGTATATTTTACTCCGTAAAACATAACATTGTGCTACTTATAGAGGTCTCCACTGCAGTCCACAATGAGATCTCCTCAAATGTTCAAAGCACAAGCCAAACTCGGTCGACGTACATCGTACATTCCCCTTGCATTCTCAGATGCCTGACGATTTACAGTTACCTTTTAGTTTGTTGCCCCAACTTTTCTCGTGGTTAATCATTATTGGAGTGCTAGACCCTCTGTGGTTTCCGGATTAATAAAAGGTCCCCGGTACCCTTTGTATATCGAAATAACAATCTAACATGGGGATACGGTGGTCAGGCCCTAGCATGTCCTTGTGTCTTGACTGTGCATTTCATTACCTATGGGTTCAGTCACTGGTGTGCTGCTATGGCTTTGAAACTGTCGTCTCTAGCGTCAAGCAACATCCAGTCATTCTGTACCACAATGTAATCAGCACGTCTGTTGGAGGTATACTTATGACGAGAAGACACGTGTCTGGTATTAATTCATAGCTGTGTATATCAATGCTTCAGTATTGGTTGTTCTCCATTGAAGTTGCCCATTATCAAATTGGTTTGTGATATGAAAATGGGCGTTGTTAAAGGCACTGGTGAAACGCTTTCTGGGGTAATGAACACCCAACCCATATCTCCTATTCAGAATTACCCATTACTGAATAGTACATCTTCATCCATGGATTAACTGAACAAACAATCATTTTTGTTGGTTCAGAAAACTAACGACTATCCACAAAATATATCCAAACAGGAGAATTAGCTGTAGTGACCCAAATATAGAAGACTAATTCTAAATCGATTAAGCCAGAATACTTTCGCAACAATGGGTAGGCTATAAGACTTGATGCTTTCTCGTGTCTGTAACAGTCACTGTAGAATGATGTAATGCATTAACCCAACATTCACGGGGTTGTTGGGCACACTTACAACGCGTGCAGGCTTTTAAGGGGGTACCAGACTGTGAAACATTGCAAACACATAATGTAATTATGAGTCACATGTTATATGCATCAACACATCATAAAACATATGAATCATTTGTTAACTCTCATGTGCATAACTAGAGCAAAGTATGCCTCGCTTGAGATACCAAAGAGCATGCTTATTGCGGTTTGATCACATTGATGCATTAGTCGAAACAGACTGTTTCACACTGGAGAGGGGTTTGAGTCACACAAATTACGCAGTTGTGCAGTGGCATTCAGGTAGATAGTTTTCAAATCTGACTTTTCAGTAACATCTGTTTTTACGTAATCAGGGCTAGAACGAAAAACATTACCAAATCGAACTGTTAATAGACATTTTGTTTAACAGCAATGCTGAATGGCCATGTAAAACTTTATATTGATGTTTCGAACCAGGAGTGCCCAATCCTCCTGTGGGATATCAGACTCAGACTTTTGTACAAATATTCGCGATAGAGACGCAATATTTTTGTATGTGTCGTAAAACAACATTTATTCAGCTCAGATCCAACATCAAATCAACGAATGGTTGTCTCACCTGGACATTCTTGAGGTTCGTCTTTCATGATCCACAAAGAAAATATAAATTCTCCTTTATTAAATACTTCCCCGGGTCTTGAAAGTACTGCGGGTCAGCCTATCTGATGGTTCCATCATGTTCCCCGGGAACAAGAACCTGGCAACCTAACAAGATGACCTTAGATATCATGGAAGGATGGCCCTGTCAGCTATTTTTCAGCCTTCAAATGAACGCTTCCTCCCAGTGAGTTAGGTGCCGCTTCTAGGTTTATCTGCTTGTTTAATCGTAAGGAAACACTGGGAATGTTGATGTTGATGTTGATTTCCGGAATAAAACTAGATAGAAGCAATATCTTGCTGTGTAATCTTAAGGAACATGTAAGTGAGAACAGCCAGCCGTGAATAAATCTTTCACTCTGAATTCGAAGTTATAAGAGCAACGCTTTGGTTTTCAGTGTTTATTGGGGCGATAAAGAAAAGGTATCTTCAGCTTGAAGCCATAATGGCAGCATTACACGCAGGCGAGGAAGGACACACGTATCATCAGGGTCAGGATTTTATATTAGAAAGATTATCCGTGTAGGTGTCTCTGTTCAGGTTAATGCGATTCATAACACATATAAATAAAATTGTCGTCATTTACAAAATTAATTTCCCTTTTTACATAAACTAATGTGTCAAATTCCCATACATGCGGGTAGCTTTGTAGATATTTGACACACACTTAGTTTCAACAGAAGCAGACACTGTGTCTTACGAACAAACAGATGACAATATCATTTCAAATAACGGAGTCAAATATATTCATAATTGGGTGGTATTCTTCGGAAACATCACCATGGGCAATAGTCCTTTCTTGCGACAGACAGGCTGTCGTCAGTTTGAAATAGTACCTCTAGAATCTGAAGACCGTGACACCATCTTTCTCGTTCTATGTACAATACGTTTGCCAGTTTTGTAAGTATGTTGTAGGCATGAACAACCTGTCCAAATTACTAATGTGTTCATAGGTAGTGTTATCAAAGCTACGCAGGCAGATTGCATGGTATTTTAATTATACACTCCTGTTTATGACGCATCTTCTGCGGGACTGACAAGGAAAGAGAAGTTCTGAAAATTCCGTTTTTACAACAAATCAAACGAGTAAAGAACAAACCCGAACTGTTTATATACATTTTCTTCAGACATTGAACATTATTGATATATATCGCTCGGCGAGAAGAAACAGAACGACACGAAATTGAATCAGTAATATATATTTGTTTAAAACCACATGTGTAAAGTATTTTTGAGTTTCTGATTTCGCCCTGAATATCTCCCACACACGAATAAATCCCTGAATACGTATGGATCACAATTCAGAGAACTTAGTCTCATTTTATAGCAATAATTAAATTGTTAATATGTTGGGAATCCTGATTGCAGTCAATTTCGTGCTAATTATATTCACGTACAGATCAATGTCATTATCTGCGGAAAATGATCCATGGGACAAGGTTGTTCCTTTCAAGTTGATTGGTGATTGGATATAGTAGTTGACACCGCTTACAAGCGGTGATGCTTTGACATCCACGAATTCGAGAAACATCGACCGGAGGTCATCCACAGTTGGCAGGAAACATCAAAACTTTCAACATGCTATAATATGAATATTATATTTGAATAAACTTCAACTAAATTGAACAACATAATTTATTTTTTCGAAACTGTATTGGAATACCTTCATTGTATAAATTGAGTAGAAATCAGTCTATGACCTTCACTGTTGAGTGCAAAATTTTCATCCATTCGTCGTAAGGCACCATCATAATTGTACCCGAGTGCTATTCACTATGTACTTTATGACAAACCTAGCTATTCAGGTATTTTCAGAATGAATTCGGGAAAAGAAGCAAAATGAAAATATGTTCAGCTTCATTGACATTTGCTGAGTAAATAGTGAATTCGGGCAGTATTTGTGGATTAAAAGAGCGTCTTTGCGAGATATGTAGAGGTGTTATATATTTGTTGGAATCACAATTTCAAGTCAGTAAAACTAAATTTCCAGACTTTTTGCGACCATTTGGCGCCAAAACACTTTGACGACCCCATTAATTTTGAGTCCCAAAATGTATGTCTATTCTTGAACCCGCTATACATTTTGATGGAAGTAGCCTTTAGGGTACTCTTGTGGTTATAACTACGCCAGCCTACAACAGAGCCGTCGTTAATATCGGCAAGTGTTTAAACACATAATGATCTGAATATACTGAGACTACCCTAATTCACATTATATGAAATAATTACACTTGATCTTTATCATTCCAAAATATTCATGCAACATTAACGTCAGTAATATCCCCACCTCTCACACATATGGCGCCATGAACGACATACAATGTCCCCAGTTAAGTCATAACATTGAGCAGAACAACCTCAATGGGGCGAATCATATAAGCACGCCAGTATCAGACATTGTTCAAGAGCCGTTGTATGAACACTGCGGGAGTCTGTAGGTTATCATTACATGAAGGGAATGTCTACTTCACAAGGAAAGCATTGCTTTATGAGCATAATTGAACGACATGTTAATCACTTAAATTGCAGAGAAATTTGCGTCCATTAAAATTCCTTTCATCTCGACACCACAGTTAATATCCAATCTGTGTGAAATGTAATATAATGGTTACCAAAATGAAACTGAATTCTGCAAAATGTTATGATGGGCTTTTTGTCAAGCCGACGCCCTTTTGTACAAAACGTAATTGACAGTGCTGCCATTATACTGTGATCCCCGAAAGCTATTCCTAGGAAGGAGTTGAATCTAGAGTAATTAAATTAAGAGGGCATTTTTAAAGTTTGATTGTCTCTGAATTTCATTGTCAGGCTCATCATTTGGATTCGATGATAAAATGTATTTTTAATATCTGCAAGCAGTGGTAATTACATGACGATGGGTCCCCCATCAAGAAGATGTTTCTTAATTTTAACAGTAAAGTTGCTGTGTATCCAGGAGATTGGGATTGTAAACTTTGCTCATGGAATAAAGATCACAGTGATGGGAAATCTCGTTTCCCTGATAATGTTGCATAATCTATATAGTGATTACAGTAATAGTGAAGTGGGTGTCTAATCAACACATATCAATTAAACGTGACAACATTAATTTAGTTCAAATTCTATGCTTTTCTTCAGTCAAAATCTGATTTGGAAAAGTAATACAACTGTCATAAACATAATGAGAGTTCAGACGCAATCCCCATTATCAAGCCCATTCATCCCAATTCTGATCCCACAGCCCCAACAAGATAGGTCAAATTTAGCGAGACATCATTTGGTGTTCCACAAAATTTGACCCATTTCATTTTAAAGGGAAATATCATTATACTAAACAAATATTGGATAAAATTTACTGCAGCCTACGGTGATATTGGAAAGGGAAAGGAGCAAAACTAGCTGCAGTGGCTAAGGTATCCGAAGATGTATATGTGTGTGAGTGTGCTCGCGTGCGTGCGCGCGTGTGTGTGTATGTGTAATCAGTTTCACAAGTAACACTAATTTCATCATTTGTGTGAGATCCCAATGGCCAAGCAAGCGTTCCTAAAGCTTCGAGGTACCTTTCCACATGCACACTATTATGATTCATTCGGGATGTCAACAATTATGTTTCTGCCTCTATCTGTAATCGATGGTGCATCATCCGTGGGCCACCTGAGTAGAGGTACTGTCAGTATTCATGTGGTTTGAAGTGTTTTCTTATACGACCTCCTCGTCATCTAATATCCCTCGCCCTGGGCTCTACTTGTCTACATCGGACATGTCGCCGCCATGTACAATTACAGACTTGACAGTACATCATACAATGAACTTTTAACTAGCATATATTCAGGAGATCGCATCACGGTATTTGCGTAGAGGACGGAGAAGTGGGTTACATATTTTGTCGGATTTGAGAAGAATTTACTGTGTATTTGTATACTTCTAACTAAATGTACTGCAGTTTAGCTGCATTAAAGACGAAATTGTTTATATTTTCATATTTGATGTTAGATAAAATGCCGAAAACGCCTCATTCACAATATTTTACTTTCTGAAAAACATGAAAATATAGCAACTCAAATGCAGAATATAATCAATTCTGTCAAAAAGATTCACTTAAGAAAGTTAATCCATATTAGCATGTGAAGGACAGTTCCAAATTGGACGAATCAGTGACAAAATGATGACTCAAACTAATCCTTTTTTTAATTTTGATCACATTTACTTTTGTTTGTAATTTTATGGGAACATTTTCACAAAGCATAAATTGCCATGGTGAATAAACTAATATATTAAGTGTCTTCCAATATTTGATTCAAGAACACTTGGTTATTACAATGATACCAACACCTTCAAATGGAAAGGACACTTTGCTTTGCTGATTGGTTAACCAGCTTTGTGAAGCTGTGGCGAGACTTAATTCTTCAGTCGGCTTCACATGGGAAGAGATTACTTCAGAATATCTTTTCATTAGCTGATGTTGTGCGATCATTGTGCCATCACCATTAAAAGACACGTTTACGATTAATGTGGAATCGTTAAGTGGACGTCAAGAGATGTCTTGGTGATTATGGACGGGTTTCGTCGCTCCTTCTAGAATGTCATTCTGGGGGTTGGTCATATCAAGTCGACACGCGTACGTAAGCAGGAATACTTGAGTGGGCATTCTTTCCAAAGTAGAAGTGGCCTTGACCAGCGTATAGTCATTTTTGCGCGTGTGATATAAGTGTTTCGTGCCAACAGACATTTCTGCCAAACATCACAGTAATTTTTATTGTTATATTTGTTTGATGTTCAACGCTACAATATATTTCATATCTGAGAGCGGCCTGTGCATAATGGAGTCGATGAAGAGTTGTTATGAATTCTTCATATTATTAATTGCAGATTTCAGTTTATGACCAATTGCAGATTTCAGGTTATGATCAGTCTACAAGAACAAACAGTATATTTCATTACGCAGCCATTAATATTTTCAAAAAATGGCTGCAAATATTTTCCTTTCTTCTTATAATTCCGGATGGGTCGATTAGTTAAACCTCAGCTTAGTAAGGGAATGCAGTGTTTGAATCCAGAATTCAGGATGAGAATTAAGTCAAACATAAGAGCTTACTATTTCTACTATATTGTATTTATTTGCAAAATCATATCACAGTAAAGGATGGTAATATATAGTTTTTGCTTTTGTTTTGTTCCGCAATATTTACGCTATATGACGACGATCTGTAAATAATCTAGTCTAGACCAGACAATCTGGTGACTGACATCTTAAGCATCGATTTCATGAGATGTAAACCGCCTCGTCCTTGGATTGCTGAAGATCAGTTCTAATTCGGATCTTCATAGGTGTCTTTCTGTGGAAACAAAGTTATCATAACGCTTGTTGTGGAACATGAGCGACATCGAGTAAGTGAGTTTAGTTTTACGCCTCTTTTAGCAGTATTCCAGCAATATCAAGGCGGGGGACACAAGGAATAGGCTTCACACATTTGTACCCATGTGGGGAATCGAACCCGGGTCTTCGGCGTGACTAGCGAACGCTTTAACCACTAGGCTACACCACCCCGGAGCGACAACGAGCATAGTCAATAATCATTTTACTTCAGATACGGTCATACGAAACCTCAAACAAACCTATGTTCACTGTGGCCCTGGTGTAATGTTTATCAATGATGTAACATACTGTGGTCTCTGTGACATAATTGACTTAATGTATCAACTTGCACAACAGGATATTGACATTGTTTTGCAACTTTGAATTAAATCCGATTAATACAAATCTTTCATGATCTTATACATTACACGTAAACATGCAACTGACAATGAAACCAATGACACATTTTTCATTCTACCACGTGAAGGCTTGTTCTTTTGTCTAGCATCAATTGTTACATCGATTGTTTGCAAAAGCCAAACAGCTTTAGTTATAATTCCTCGTCCGTTATTTGGTAAACTAATGCCAAAGATAAATCTTTTAATACAATATCAAACAGAATTCTGTCAATGTTGAATTGTGGTTTGTGAGACGAGTATGATTTCAAAGATAACTCTAAATTCCATGCAGATAAGACTTAACAGATATTGCAGATCTCTTCCCGGTAATTGGCTGATATTTGTCTGCGAATCACAACGGCAGTTATTGAACTGGTAATATGACTTCTAAAACAGACAATGGCGCCACAATGTCACATTCAGTTTTCAGCGGTTGACAGAATACATTGAGTACCGCTGTCGGACACCCGCTGGATGTTGTTTGAACTTCTGCAAGCCCCTTTTCAGAAACAAACCTGCACGGAGCCGAGGGAGGATGTCTGCGTGTTTGATGGGAGGGAAAGTGGGTGTTCTTAATTAATAATACTGCATTCACACATGATATTCAATTCGACGATGATGTTGATCACTGGATTGTCTGGTCCAGACTCGATTATTTACAGACCGCCGCCATATAGCTGGAATATTGCTGAGTGCGGCGTAAAACTAAACTCACTCACTCAATTCGACGAATACGGCACATGATCTAAGTTTAGTTTCATTTTACAGCTTTTAAATGAGAATTAATCTAGACGATGGGCGAGCCCTAAGTAACGAATATGTTATTCTGACCTTCACGTTTGATACAAATAAACCCATGAGATAATTTAATCATGATTCGTAATGTTTGTATTGTACGTGTGATGACAACATCATGACAACCCATTACGGTATTAAGGTATTTATGTTACAATTGTCTTCATTTATTGGCAAAGACTAAACACGCAGTTTCTGATAAAAATGACTTTCATCTCAATGTATCAGTCTCTTTTCCGAATTTTGACTTGTACCACATGTTTGTCATGTGACTTGCCTTGGCATGTGTTTGTGATGTGAACCATCAGTGGTGTAAACAGAGCCACCTTTTATTATCAGCATTTGATCATGTTCGCATCAAGAAATCCTACATTAGACCATGTTGTGAGCAAACAATCCTTATGACTATGAAGAAGATTTTTATTTCGTTATCTTATTATTTATTAAAATTCATCGTCACTCCTACAAACATGATCTAAGAAAGCAATGTAATTAAGGAGTAAGATATCCTTGTTTATAATTAAGGAATAATCTTGATCTCTTTTGCATCTGGTAACTGAGTGATGTTTGCACAGTTGATGTCTGGCAGTTCTCTCATTAGGTGCCCTCGTGAACTCAGGGTTTCAAGGTAGACAATTTGCGACGTAACAACCGTTTTGAGAAATGGAATTATATCAACATGAATACCACATATAGACTGAACTAAAAAATAATATTTGGATGATATGTATAAAAGGTGCGTGCCCGGTCTTCACTACAATATTATCCCCAGCCTTTGTGTCAGTATATAACACGCTACGCACATTGTGGTTGATTTGACGAACTAGTCAGACCCGGGAACATCCGGGTCTTCAGTAACCCATGCTTGTGGTAAGACAGGTGGTCAGGCTCGCTGAGTTGGTTTACACACGTCATCGTATCACAACTGCGTAGATCTATGCTCATTCTGTTGAGCACTGGATTGTCTGGTCCACACTCGATTATTCACTAAAATAGCTGGACTATTGCTAAGTGCGGCGTTAAAATGATTTTCAAATAGATGGTACTCCCATCAAGGTTGTAGAAGAGGCCAAATTCCTGGGACTCATATTTGCCCGTCACTTGACATTCTTACCACACATAACATATTTGAAAAAAAAGTGCTTGAAGGCTCTTGACTTGCTAAAAGTCGTTTCAAATACAGAGTGGGGAGGGGATCAAACTACCCTCCTTCACTTATACAGATCATTGGTTCGCTCTAAACTGGACTACGGCTCCATTGTCTATGGTGGAGCCTGCAAAAGCAATTTAGAAAATTTAGATTCTATCCACCAACAAGGCCTGAGGCTCTGCCTGGGAGCTTTTAGGACCTCCCCGGTAGACAGTCTATATGCGGAGGTTAACGAACCTTCCCTTGAACAACGCCGCATAAAACTTTCACTGCAGTATATCACTAAATTACGTTCAAATGAGTCCAATCCAGCATGCAATTGTATTTTCATCCCTCCCTATGAAAACCTGTTTCCTAGCCTGCCAAGCCTGTTTCCACCACTCGGAATCAGAATTCAACCACACATATCTGCAGCTAAAATTGATCTCACTACCATAGCACCTTACCGGCTTCTGTCTTCGCCACCGTGGCAGATGGTGAAACCACAGGGCGATCTTACCCTCATCAAACTAAAAAAGTCAGAAACAAATCCTTTGGTGTTCCAACAGGAATACAACCAGTTACGTTCCAAGTATAACACCCATAGATCCATTTTCAGACGGATCCAAGGATGATGGCAAAGTTGCAAGTGCTACAGTCATTGGATCCAAGACTGTCTCTTCTAGAATTCCCGACAATAGTTCCATATTCACTGCTGAGGCCAAAGCTATCTTCACAGCTTTGACCTATCATAAACAACAGAACCATTCCAAATTCTTCATCGTTTTTTACAGATTCACTATGTTGCCTTCAAGCACTTCAAAATGGTACTTCAAGTCACCCTATCATCCTGGACATTTTAGAACTTTACAACGATCTTTGTACTGGCCAAAGTGACATCGTCCTCTGCTGGTTGCCGGGTCACGTCGGCATAGCAGGTAACACAAAAGCCGATGCTGCAGCCAAAGCAGCTCTTGACAAGCCCTTATCCCCACTGCTAATCCCGTATAGTGTTTCAAACCCACCATCAAAAGCTATACTCGGGACCTTATGCAAAAAAGGTGGGACACCCAAGTAGGAAGAAATAAACTTCATGAATTGAAGCCAACAATTGGTTACACCTACTTGGGTTGTCAGTCAAGACGTGAAGAGGTAGTTTTACGGCGATGTCGTATTGGCCACAGTCGCTTTACACATGACTATCTGCTGAAAACGGATGTAGATGGGCCCTCTATGTGTGTCTCTTGCGATGAGGTGTTCACCATCAAGCATATACTGCTTGACTGTGTGGACTTTTCGACTGCATGGGACTTGCATTATGAAGTGACAAATCTGAAAGACCTGTTTTCCCCGCGGGCACCTGATTGTTAGCTACCTGAGGGAAGCTGACCTGTACCATAAATTGTAGCTACGTAATGTGAATAATGGATTGCCTGCTTTTGAATTTGGAGTTTTGAATTTCTGTTGTACTGCTGTTCATTTGTACTTTGTACTTAAAATGTGTATGAAATCAGACTTGATCTCGTCACTATATGGATGAAATAATTCCGATGTGACGTAAAGCCCAACTCAACTCAAATCAATCATGTATCCGGGGATAGATCATTATCGAGATCTGTGATGACTGCGTGTCGGCTTAATATGGCCGAAACGTCCTAAATGATGTCGCTCTTGAAAGTTTATCACTCCGGCGAAAGACACGGACTCGGGTACAGCTTATATCGGGAAATACAGACGTTCTGTCTGAAAACCTATATCAAGGAGAGCCGAAACGTTGGATAACATTGTATAATCCTGTCGTACATGTGTACAAACGAGAGAGCAATGCCACTTTATTGACTTGCTAAATATGTTTGAAGACAGCGTTAGCTATTAGTTTCTGTCATGTCGCCAGGTAACGATGGGGAAGACTTAGAAGCTATTCGATGTACGATGTCAAACGTGAGGTATACTTTATGGAGTGAGGTCTGAATAATACCAATGGGAATTGCCCTGCAATAAGTCACAATATGTACTGTCAGATTTAACGAGTTGACAAAAACATTATTTTTGACAATGTGCATGAAATAGTATGTCACAAAAAATGTTCTTGTCTGGATGCTTGTTCGCAGTAAATGTTGTCAATAGCAGGCAACGTTGCCCTATGAAGGTCAGCCCGTGTCCGTTCAAACAATAAGGTAGTACATCAACTGAAAGTACAATTGTCCCTTGATTGTCTGTGATGTTGTATGCACGCTGTGTTTCAGAGATGTCCCTCAACTCATGCTGTTGATTTTAATTAAACACATTTGACACGACGGTGATGTCGTTGTGTTGTGTTGACTAAAATCGTAACTTGCTAACATTCATTTGTATTAAGCAGCCCAGAATACAATGAGATTGTATGTGCTTTGGTTTTGCTCCAAAGTGACCTGCATAAAGGAGTGTGACAAGTGATGAGAGATCACTGTGACCTAACTTTAACTTTCCTTTTCGTAATTACATTGTAGTCAACGGACATCATATTTGGTTTTCATGTTCGATGGCTCTTTAGGATGTTCTTGAAATGCTTGCACCTGGTATTAAAGTTTTAATTCATTTACATGTACATACACTAAAATATCTTGATGGTCTAAACTCAACTCAAAGGACTTACAATCAGTCTACACCATCCCCACCCCATCCCCGTCCCCAACATATGTGTTGTTCCTCCAAAAACTAACACGAATCAATTTCTACTTTTACACAGTCGGTCATGAAATTCGGGGAAGCTAAAATCTATCGAAACCAATTTATAGCTTAATAATTACTGAATATTATGTCTTTAAGATGAAAGTTTGAGTATAAACAGCCATAAGCTATCAGATTACCATACACGTCAACGGGTTTCCCGAATTTTCTTCAACATGTACGTTAATACACCCCACATTACAGTCCCCAATCAAGTTATACCATTACACCTACTTAGACAGCGTGTCCCCGTTCTAATGAGGCGGTAAGGCCTTCAAAATAATTTCAAATGTAATTATGAAAAACTGGTCCGTTAAATTCTTACATGAAACAAACTCCCACAGGATAAGAACGTAGGTCGGATACATATTATTTTAACCCAAGGGATGCAACAATCATGCTTTAACTCCCATGTGCATTTATTTAAGCAAATATGCATCGGTTAAGTTAAAGGTAAGCATTGGATAAATGCACATGCTCACAATGAATGAACAAACATTGTTTTTTAAAATGTTGAAACAAGCCACATCAGTACATTACCATGGTAACATAAGCCTCTCAAAGAAAGAGTACATCACTTATGAAATTGGGTATCCAACGAAAAGAAGCAATGGCGCAAACTAATAGGGGAATCGGTACGGGTTGCCTCACGCTTGGTTGTAGTGTAGCTAGTGTAGTGAAACAGATTGTTGATATCACATAATGCTCACTCAGGCCTAGAAGGACACACCCCACAGTCTAAACCCCGTTCATAAATACCATATCTATAATGCAATTATAGGTTGTGGTTGTCTTGAGAGGCTGATGCAGGTGTTTCCTTTCTGGAAAATCCTCACAAGGTGATGTTTATACAACACCTGATTTACTAAAGATGTGACATGAACGGATGAACTCGGTGATTTCTCCCCGAATATGCGTTTACCCTTTTTTTATAGAAATGAGGTAAGGGATTATGGATCCCAAAGCAGACCCAAACCTGGCTTCGATTGAGATTTGTGTGTTCAAGTAAAGATCTGTTGGTAACAGAAATAGTGTTTGGCACTTCCTTTCCAAAGAAACTGTATGCTGTAAAGCACAGACAAAAATATCTTTCGGTCCCAGTGATTGCCTACGAAAGATAGACTTGGCTACATTGTCAACAGGACCACAATAAAGTCGAAACGGTGAATGTGTGTAGAATAACCTTGACCTTATAGTAACCTTTTTAGGGTTTATATTTGGTCTAGGATAATTATAATACCTATTTGTTGTTGTCGAATTAGCTTGGGACCTCAACACCTTCAAATAACCAACAGAAGCATCGATTAGTGGCCAGTCTTTATTCGGTGCATTTCATGAGTCAAATATATAATAAAACATCAGTAATATTTCAAACTTGGACAATTAATACATATGAAAATCATGTGAATTAATAATTACATAAGTCCTACTGACAATATACTTTACAATAAACAATTGCCAAGATTACACGGAAGTGAAGACACTTCATATTATATTGGAAAACATAATACACGTGATGTAGCGCAGGTGAGAAATATGCGTAGAGAATGATGAGGTTACTCTTCAGTAAGACACGTAGTACATGTGCTATCAATTGCTAAAATAATCTTCTGTGTTTATGGAGGTCGTAAATGATAGGCGTTACCTTGCTACATCCCAACGGAATACAACTTAAGCAGAATAAACCTGTTGTACTTAATCAATACTGCATTGTTTAAATGATAATATTGGTATAAACTAACAGTATGGAACGCAATAGAAAACAGAGAAAATATGAACATAATTTAAGAACATACAATGAATGAAATGAACATGGCTTACCTTCAAATAACCAAGAGAAGCATCGATTAGTGGCCAGTCTTTATTCGGTGCATTTCATGAGTGAAATACCCCGAATAAAGGCCGTTATATATACCACCGATGCTCTCAGAGTTCGTGATATGGTCGCACGATCAACGGTCACTTCTTTAAACAATACTTAAAAATGCTGCTAATCCACACTGCTGACGATCTAAATCTTAAGATTACCTTGTAGCTTTGAAAGACTTGAGAGTGCAGATATGACCAACATTATCTAACAGTTTTCTCGGAGAGTGTGTTATCATAGAGTAATGTTTACTTCTTCCTCGGGACATGTCGTTTTAACAATTAGTACATAAAGCTTATCAAGAAAACTTGGGAATGAAGACGATCGTATATCGATACTGACAGATTATAGACTTGGGACGGACGATGCTTGTAGTCTTAAAGCTTAACACATGATGCTAATTATCTTACAACTTGGAAAATGAAGATCAACACTAACTGAGACAGCGTTTAGTATTCTCGTTATTGAATAAAATATACAAAATGAGCTGGACCAGATTTACCAGATTTTTAAATGTAGCATTTTGTCATTTTAAGTTTGGCTAAATTTGACAAAAATCGCCAGCAGCTGAAGGGTTGATATAAATCCAGCTAGGGTCCCTGCAGGTAGCCAAAGTACTGTAAGGCCCCATTGCCATAGTATGGTGATCAGCCTTTCAGTTGCTGGTGATCTATAGCCCGTTTTCATATTGTATTGTTGTCTATTTTTTATGATAGTGTACTAGTAGCTGTGATACTCTAGTAGTTTTACTGTCCTTCGATGACAGATTTTTCTGTTCTCAATTTATTGATTTTAATGTTGATATAAATTAAATTGTTCTCGTCACGATATGGCTGTAATATTGCCGATGTGACGCTAGATATTAACTCACTCACTCTAAAGACATACGTTTAATGGGAAAACGAATACATTGATTAAGGACAACACGGTTACACAAGCACGTAAAAAACGCATACTCATAACAAATTAATATTGTCATCTTTGAAGCAAGAACAGCAAGGAATGACCTGGTAGCATAATCAATAGATTGATTCTTTCTGTCAAAATACGTTCTACATGCCATAGTGCATCATTCTTCATCATTATGATCGTTTCCAGGTTAATGCATGTTTCATTGTAGAAAACCCACGTGAGCAGATTGTAGTGACAAGAATGGTGATCGGTGTTGTAAAGTAATCTGAACAAAAGTTACAATCTACACTACATGTAGCTGTGTTTAGTTCAAAAACATCTGATCCAGTTATAGATGTAAAGAGAACTAAAATATCGTTGGAAATTTAGACAAAATATTTTCTGTTAACATAAATATCACATTTATAGCTAACAAGCCCAAAATACATGAAGTCAGGACACGAAACAGGTTCACTGTATTATATACTAGCCACATAAAGAAACTGTGGATTGTCAAAATATTATCCCAGTTGATAAGTACGATAACAATGTCAAAGGTACATATAAACTTGAATGGAGGGATCATGAGACCATAACAAGTCGGGAGAATTTCAATTGAAAAGTCAATCACAATGACGTCACGAGTCCACAAGCGGGACAGGGGTCAAACGACCATGTCACAAGCTCAATAACGACGCATAGAGCCTATCAAACGTGCAAGGAAGGCTTGTGGGATGTCACGCCAGATTCTCTCAAGTTCTGTTGCAAGGTCAAGGACGTTATCTGGCGGATGAGGAAGACGGCGTAGACGTCGATCCGTCTCGTCCCAAACATGCTCTATCGGGGAGAGATCCGGTGAATTTGCAGGCCAAGGCAGTAAGTCAACGTTGTGGTGTTGCAAGAAATCCATAGCTACATTTGCCGCACGAGGGCGGGCATTGTCCTGTTGGAATGTTAACCCAGGGCCATGACGTTGCAGAAAAGAAATTGCCACAGGTCGAAGAATCTGATCCCTGTAGCGAGTGAGTGAGTGCGTGAGTTAATATCTAACGTCACATCGGCAATATCTCAGCCATATCGTGACGAAAACAATTCGTACAATATAAAGAGAAAACGTTTTGAAGATTAAAACCTGTCGACAATGGACAGTAAAAATACTAGAGAATCACAGATATGCATAACACTAGTGAGCAAAGCTAAACCATTTCAATTAAAGAGGACAATACAGTATAAAACACGGGCTATAGATCGCCAACAACTGAAGGTAGATCACCATACTAGGAACCATGGGGACTTACATTACTTTTGCTACCTGCATGGACCCTAGCTGGATTTACACCATCCCTTCAGCCGCTGGCGATTGTAGGAAAATGTAGCCGGCAGTTAAAAGAACAAAGATACTACGTTTAAAATATGGTAAATTTACATTTTACTTTGAAAGTTTTGGGACTTACGTACCCTCTCAGGAGGACAATAATTATACAGTACTTTAACCCCCTTTGAGGGTACAGCCACTAACAATCTAAGTTACTAATCTAAATTACCAATCTTTGAAATATGTCTATTTACAAAATACACTAATCAGAATTCATTAAACAAATTTCCTTTAAAAAAACAATAATTAAATGATAATTAACATTTGTAAAAAGATCCTTCATTGTTTTTACATTGAAATAGTTATCCTTTATGATGGAGAATTCAACACAGTCAAGCAGGACATGCTTGACCGTGGTTCTCTCATCACAAGGGATACAAAACGGAGGATCTTCACCTTTTAATAGGTATTTGTGAGTATAACGCGTATGGCCAATGCGACATCGTCGCATAATGACCTCCTCAAATCTGGACTGACAACCCAAGTATGTGTATCCGATATAAGGTTTTGTTTCATGTAATTTGTTAATACCTACTTGGGTGTCCCACTTCTTCTGCATCAGATCCCTGTAGCCCACACCAGCTAATTTGCCCTGAACAATCACCAAAGGAGTTCTTTGGCGTGCTGTTATTTCACCCCAAATCATCACGGATGCACCACCAAGGCGATCCTCTCCAAGACACAGGCCTGTGCATAACGATCTCCCACGCGTCTATAGGCACGTTGACGTCCATCACTGTGGGAAATGTTAAACCTGGACTCATCTGTAAAACAACATTTCTCCACCAAAACAAGGGTCTGCGGACATGATTTCGGCACCACATTCGGCGAGCTTGTCGATGACGTTGTGTCAGGATAGGCCGTATGGCGGGACGTCGTGGTCTGATCCCGTGATGACGTAAACGTTGTCGAACTGTGTTGGGGTGGATACGGCGAAGTCCTGGGATGGTTCGGACAGTCATCACTGCAGTCTGAAACCTGTGGCGAAGATGGGTCACCCTTATCCATCTGTCCTGTCTTGGCGTTGTTACACGTGGACGTCCAGAACGTGGCCGATCGATGACGTCATTTGTGTTCTGGTAGCGTCTCACCAGTGCAGAAATGGTGTTCCGGTGGCAGTGGAAATGTGCAGCCACTTGTCGTTGAGACATTCCCCCCACGGACCATCCCAATGGCCTCATGACGTTGTGCAGACGTGAGCCTTGGCATGCTATGCGTTTCTATAGCCGTTAAATTTTTTTGAACGATCGCAAGGGCAGGGGTTGAGCTTTCCAAAGTGACAGTATTGTGTGGCATTCATTTGCTCTGTTTCTCTTTCCCGGAATGCACGTGCAACAACGTATTGCACGTCTCAAGGACGAACCCACTGACGTCACGGAACGTGGCACGTGCATGCATGTTGGATACATGTCACTAATCTCTGAGTTTAAATCCTGATGTGTCTACACAGGTTTGATAAATTTAGATTTTAAATTTTTGTATGCACAGTTTCTTTATGTGCCTAGTATATTATATAAACACTGGGTCTTTACAATTGGGGCAGGCCATAGTTAACTACCTACAGTGATTGCTTCTTTGATTTAACCTGTCGCAAAGAAAAGGTTATGGTATGTTTACCTCTGAACATACGTTTTGAGAAAAATCATAGGTCAACTACAAAACGTCAGATTATTTTAATGCATTATCTTTGACATCCCCTACAACTGCATTAATCAAACGAATGCCTTAAATGCATTAATTTTCTATGGCACCTTTAACATTCATTGGTGAACTTCATGACAAGCAATACACTGTCGAATCCAGGTCATGACAGTTGAGGAAATCTGGGATAAATTGATTTAAAAGGTAACTGGTAATTCAGTAAAGCAGAGACTGTTTTAATAATTGGCTGATATTTATGGCAAAGACAATGACCAGGTTCCACACAGCCTGGAGCTGGTGTCGACAGCCTGTCATTAAACTGGTAATGTGACCTTCTCAAACAGACAATGGCGCCATCAAGTCACGCCATGCTTCCTGGATTTGACAGAAAAAATCTGTACCTTTTGTCGAACACCCACTTAAGTTTGTTTGAACTTTTCCAAGCGCATGATTTACTCTTTTGTAATGGGAACCAAGCAACAGGGTGGGCGAGTTTCCTGAAGTTTCTGTATCTAAAAAAATATTCAAGTTAAGAAAGGTCGAAACATCAAACGTACTTTTTTAAATGATATGTATGTCGATAACCAAATGACAGTGACTATTTGTCTAAAAGATGTACAAATGTATGTATTATATATAAATATCAGACGTTTTATGCCCAAACCAAAAGAAACTGGTAAACAGCAAAACCATAATTCCGATTATGTTTAAATCATTGATGGCTTTCGTCTGTCTTTGGTTGGCTTGTCTTGCCATTCTGTCTCTTTTAATGATTTACTAGAAGAAATAGACAATGTGTATTGGTTAATACCTCACGGTACTGTATTTCAGTGGGTTCCTCTAAGTGTATTATCTTGATATTTGTCTATCGTCATGCTTTCACGGAGATATACACTTGATGCCTGGCAGTAAATACATTTCTTTGCACCATGTCTGTCACCATAAGTTTAGCTTGGATCATATTAAACATTCCAGCAAAATACACGTTAGACATGTGCTGTGCTTCATACAATTATTAATTTTGATCTCATGACCCCAATCATGCCCATAAGTTAACGTTGTAGAATATGTATTTTTCATGTTCATGTTGTCGATAATTGGATTTGTGTTGGAAACCAGTGTATGTTGCTCAGAGAATGCTGTTGAGTAATTTTGGTTAAACTGTGTACTAGTCAGGGTACGTAAGACCATATCATTCCAGAGCTTTAAACGTAGAATTCTTTAAAAAAAAATTAATGTGTGGTTAATGTGCTAAAAAATCACCAAGACCTGAGGGTATGCTGTAAATAAAGCTAAGGTCCATGCAGGTAGTATGTGAAGTAATGGAAGTCCCCATGGTCCCTAGTATGGTGATCAGCCTTCAGTTGCTTGTGATCTATAGCTCGTTTTTATATTGCATTGTCTATAGTGATATCTTTTCAGGGTAACATACTCATTTTAAGCCAATATGTGTGATACTCTGGTAGCTTTACTGTCCATCAGTTTTTTTCGTTCTAACTGTATTGATTTTAACATATACATTTTTCTTGTGACAATATGGGTGAAATATTGCCGATGTGACGTTAAATATTAACTCACTAACTGTATACTAGTCGGGCATTTTAGTGTAATTATTACTATTTCCCTGAGAAAATGTTCATGCATATGTTAAAGGAATACCTTCTTAACCCCCCTCCTTCCATGAATGTCGCCCAGTGACTCCTGAATAATGCTGAAGTTTCTGAACAATAGAAGAAAATATGTAACTTAGATTTCACGAGATGAAACACCATTTTTGTACAACGTGATTGATATAGTCTATTATTTACAACGTTTCGAGCTGATTCTCAACTTTAAACTATAAGTTACTGGAAATCAGCCTGTAAACGAATTTGGTGTACATGTGAAACCGAAAAAAAAAAGTGATATAATTAACAATTCACTAACTTAACAAATCACAGCAGAAGAATAACAATGGCAAAAGTACAAAATAAACTGACAGCAGTGATATCATACAGAAGCAGTGACAACAGCTATATAGATAGTGATGGCAATATTCACCCCACTGCAACACTTGGCAAGCTTCTAAAGTAGGCCTCGATAGATTAGTCAAGGTGAAATGAGATCGTCACACAACTGGTGGTTTTCCTTTAACATGAGATGTAATGTGAGATGCCAGAGGAAAAGCGCGCACCTTATTTATTGTGTAGCTGTTCTTGAACTTTGCATAATATGTTTGGTTGGACTGTTCTAGAGATGCTAATGCACCTGTGGTATGATCTTGTAGTACCTCCCAGAACGCTCCGTCTAAATATAGCGCAGCACTGCCTTAACTGAAAAATGTCAACAGAAACAATGCAACACAATTGAAACAATAAATAACACTTCAATATGACAATAATTCACAGCAACTGACAGCCACAAATCATCTGCCGACAATGCTGCTCTACGAATGCTACCTGTCTTCAAACAATAACTCTAGAAAGTACTATTCACTTCTACCCATCTCTCCATAATGTATGTGTCTATTGCTTTCCACGTTTCTTCGATACATTAACTCGCACAACTAATATAGTATATTTTGCCCAAAGAAATATGAAAGCTAACTGTGTTGTTTGTGTCCAGTTATTGTAAGATGACACCACCTGCTTTGAATAAAAACGCTGTCGTTCATGTTCTTGAATTCGTGAAAGCTTATTGTATCACTGAAAGCCACAACACTTGTACACAAAATGCAAAATTAGCGTAACGATATTAGTTTCAACATTCTTGAACTTGCTTGTCTGGTCGAATCGTACTTGCTTACAAGCCGCCATCGTACGTCAGGAGTCCCGGTATGTTGTGGTAGTCATGTTGTGGTAGGCTACAAGCATTTTTAACAATTTGTGTGAGTCATAGAACTTTTAAACAATTTGTGTGTGAGTCATAGTTGCTTGTTATTGTCATCGCCAATTTTCAGTGACCCTTCATTTTATTTCCACTGCTACACGCGCATTTGAATCTGCTTAGGAAGTAAATCTAGACTGACAGGGTTGTTGCTTAAAAGCACTTGCGTCATAAGTATATTTGCTTTTTTCTCTAGTACACATGGGTAACTTGTATATACTTCATTTACACAACCTCACACCAACAAGGCTAACATTGTAGAGAACTGGTGGAAATGGGAGTTCCTAAACGCCAGGATACGCCCCAGGTGAATGCCGTTCTTTGAAAACCTATCATGAATAGTTTTCAACAAGGATTGTTTGATCTTCAAAATGACAGGTTAACCAAAAAATCGGTTTGCACTGTAAAGATTTCTTAAACCAATAAATGGCAGTGCACAATCAATATATTATACCTAAACAGATACGTACTCTACAATCAAAACGGCAGCATAATGGGTCAAATATGCCACACCAGGAATATATGAATGAGTGGGCTACAATGCATTGTCGGTAGGAATGTAGTATATTATACAAGCAGACAGCCCAAAGGACCTAGAATTATTTTGGGTAAACTCGCGAATATTGTCAAAGCTGATTTTAAATCCGTAATAGTACAGCTGGAAGGTATTTTCAAGTATTAGTGATAACCGAAACTCATTTCTGGTGTCCCCCTCCGTAATATTGCTGGAATATTGCTAAAAGCGGCGTAAAACCATACTCATTCACTCACTAAAACGGGTGTATATTAAAGTCCTGAACACATCCACAGTATTTCTAGGCAATTAATCAAGGAACGAAGTCACAATAATCAAAACCAGTTTTTACCTTCGGTGTGATTCATATTGCCCTTTACGTCATCATCGACCTCCTTTGCACATGCACACAATACACACTGCCATAGTAGCCCCAGTCACGATACTTTATATAGAGGCTATTATATGAGTGCCCATGTCATACTATGTTTACGACACGAGTGCCTATATGTTACTCGAGCGAGAGCGAGTGATATACCGATATGTAGGCACGAGTGTCGTAAATATAGTATGATATGGGCACGAATATAATATTCTGTTTATTACCGAAGTCGTCAAATTGAGGAAAATAAACCTAAATCTACTTTCAAACATAGGCTGGCTACCCGCCCTCGCCGCATGTAGAGCGCAACGTCACAGAAGAAACGTGACGTCATAGCATTGTTCATGACGTCACGTCACCATGACAAAGTGATATTTTGTCCTAGGGCATCGTATGAAAAATATGAACCCCGATATGTTTGCCCTCGTACGTAATAAATAGAGATTACTAAACGGGTATCTGTCAGATACCATTTATCTTACAACGAGTTGTTTCAAAACGTATTTAACGAGCGAAAGCGAAACGTTTTGAAACAACGAGTTATAAGATAAATGGTATCTGACAGACACGAGTACAGTAATCTGTTTCTTACACACCATAAAATCGCACCATTTAATGGTCGAATAGATTCAAATTTCATATTTGCTCATCGTGGCTGCGCAATAATACACAACACAACGTTTATCAATGAGTGACGTCACTTGGCTTCCTAATCACTTCTCATCCCCATGGTGACCCTCCACAAAAACGTTTCTGCCACCTCTTCGCATCATCAAGGCAATAGTGATAATGAAAACTAGATAAGATCACAGAAAATTAATTAAACCCTCCAAAACGATGATGTTACCATGCAAATGTGGATGATTTTAATTCTTGCAAGCGTAAAATATTTGAGCGTGTGACGTCATCGTTATCGCTTGGTGGTTGTCGTCATCGGAAGGTTGTTTTGGATATCTCTGCACATTGGGGATCTGTACTTGTGTACCAGTTAGAAGATAAACATCATGTGTTGGCCAATTTCCGGGTGTTATTGAGTATTTGAAGCACGGGAATTCATTTGGAACCGACGGCGTCAGCCGGAGGTTTCAAATGGAATATTCCCGTCCTTCAAATACTCAATAACACCCGGAAATTGGCCAACACATGATGTTTAGCGACATTGTAAACACAAAAATAAACCAAAAGGTCCACACACGTTTTTGTGTCTGCACTCTTTGACATAGAGTACGGGTACAGCAGTGCCATGTCATCAGCTGGCCGTTTCGGCTGTCTCCCATAGTAGCATCTGGAACTGCTCATTTGTGACGTCATTCGGACTTTACGTCACAATATGATTTGAATGATGATCTCAGCTGACGACGTAACAATACAATGGTGTGAGCGATGTTTGTATGTATTAATACGCAGCGAATTTCCGGGAATCGAATACCATTTGATCACGTTTTTCAACCAATCAGATTAAAGAACACAGTGACTTTTGGTTTACAATTTACGTTCAATGTTCTCCCATCGACCGGAGCCAAAACTTTTGAGTGTGTGTAATTAGGTGCACCCAGTGTACTTGAATGTGACATTGCTGAGGTTACGTTCACTATCAATGGGGGGCTACTCTTCTTCGACACACCCTTCTCGTTTTCCCGAGCCAGAAACTGCCACTTGGAATGTAATGGAATTTACGGAGTTTTCAGTATGAAATGTGAGTTGATTACATCCTGTATGTTATCAAGGCATAAGCTTTGCATTATCATGCGTCGGAGGAATATCTTGAGCAATGACTTATGTGTAGATCAACCATTCCTGTACATGTTCGATTGAATAGAAAGGACGTGTGCCGCCATTTGCACTAATGAAGCCTTGCAAAACGTTCCATGTTGTACATTGTTTCAACGAGTGTGTTTTGGTTCTGATTGTCATGAGTGAATTTGATAACATTGGAATCACATAGTATCTCGGAGCTGGAAGTGGGTCTTCATCATGTTTATCAGAGAAAAATGTCATCTTCATCAATGCATCAAAGAAACAACGAGGCAAATCCATCTCACAATGGACAGGCACTGACCTTATCGTGTCAGGTATTTTTGCAAGACGACACATGACACTTGTCGCATCTCTCCAGTAAAGGTACCAATGTTGTGCATTTTGAATATTCGAAGGGAATCCCGGGCTTTATCTCTAACGGTGATTTTCACATAATTGTTTTCACAGGTATCACTGATTGTTCGAGCCATTTTGAATGCATGACTAGAAATCAAAAGTTTTAATAAAAGGAATTAGAAAATAAATAGATTCGTGTTATATTTATTCTACTTGTGACTCATTGTATAAATACCTGTTTATGCTGCAATCGCGAAAATAATAGGTCATCACCATGGAGTAGCCAATCACGGGATTAGAAATCGATCTCACACATGTGTGTGATACCAGTTTTCTTACATGGGTTTCTCACCCACGGGTGTGTACAAATATGCATTATTCCACGTCGTGTCCTTCTTCGTGGGAGATGCCAACGCCCTTCAAAATTGTTCGAAATGAATTTTTGAAACTTTAGTAGGTAAATTAATTTATATATAAAAGACCCAAGTTAAGTGAATGCAGTTACTTTATATTACTTAAACCAGTGTAATGCAGTTTTCTCCATGTGCATATATTTAGAGAAAATAACAAATTTCACATGGATAAAAGCATACCCTTAGAAAGAACAAACTAATATTGTTTTCAAAATGTTGAAACAAGACACATCAATGAATTACCATGGTAACATAAGCCCCACAAGGAAAGAACACATCGCTTCTGTTATTGGTTATCCAACCGTAAGAAGCAATGGCGCAATTTAATTGGTCAGTCGGGACCGACCGCCTCACGCTTGGTGGCAGCGTGGTCAGAAAACACAATTCATAAGCTGTTGAACAGTGAGCGTTGCGCTGAAATGGCCTTCTGGGAGTAGATGATCGTGAGGCCTGACAAATTGATGGTAGCAGTTATACTCACTCAGGGCTGGACTAACACATTCAACACTCTCGAACCTGGATATGAGTGTCTTCATTTTCTACGATACACTTAGTGTCAGGTTTGAGCTTTTGTAGAGTCCCCTGTATTGTTTCGGTACAGAGACCTCAGAGATGTAACAAGGAAATATCTCATTGGTGCAGTGCCATATGTGTTCAGTAAATCATTCATACTTTGTCTTTGAATGTATGCATCTTAAATTTATGCCATCGACAAAACACACATAAAGAGCTTCACAAATACTTTTGCACAGGACAGTGATGTCTGGACACTGGGGGTCTTCAAATTGGCCAATTTTCTTGATCAACTATCAAGTGTCCCCAGATAACCTTTGGTAATATACCATAAATATCCCCTTGGCTATTCTTTGCCTCACTGCAATGCATTCGTGGATGTAGGGGTTCTGTGTTCGGGGATATAGGTTTTCTCCCATGTTCTGTCGTCTTTTACCACGATGTCTATATCTCCTTTAATCACAGTGTCTTGTTTCACGTGCTTTCCATCAGTATTTCAGTCATATCACGAAATGCCAACTAACAGGTCGTAAATGTTTACCTCCTAACTGAAACAAACAGGTAAATGCATGTTGCTGAGACATCAAAGGTACTAATCATTATAAATGGGGCATTCGATCCCTTAACCATGAGATCATGCGCTAGACTCATAGAATATGAGATGCGTGAGATGTTTCAAATACCTGTATCCGAACCTGGTTTACCGAAATTCCTTCCAGGAATACACATAAAAAGGCATGTACTAGGCGATCTATGTTTCTGCGTAGAGGATGATATCACATGAAATGCGCTTCTGTGTATGCCATGGTGAACATGTATCAAACAGAGATATACATATTCTGTGTTTCAAGGTAGCTGGGTTACCTGTAGGTTTTAAGTTCATTCAAAACAATGTGCCTTTAAAGTCATTCTACCATAACTAAATAATACGTGTTGGTGATAACGTAGCTACTGGATGCTGCATGGGTTGAGTTGAGAGTTTTAGAACTGACTGCTGACATGAAGAAACGACAAATAGCATTCAAACTTATCACGACATCAAGATCGATGTTCCTGATGTCAATCGCTGATTTGTCTTTTCCTTATTTACCTTTGCCCTATCTAAAATGTGACTAGATGTACATGTATTACCAAAGAATTACATGAACCTATTAACTATCATACATTTTGTGATTTGTATATGGGTTTTATGCCATTTGGGTTAGTAGTAAAAGTACCTTGAACAGACTGCCAAGTGGTCAAAGCTTAGTCCCCATTTAAACGACCAACTTAATTTACAGAGGGATCTTGAAAGGTACACAAGTAGATTTAAATAAACTAACCTGACAGTTAATGTTTACATGTATACCACGTTCTACCATTCAAGAATGCCTGGTCAGTTAAAATATATATCACGCTAGGCTGTGTTAATTCAAATGTCAGGGTATTAACTGTGTACAATGCTAATTCATCTACCCGTGTATTGTGACAAGGACACCGTGTAATATAGTCCATCAGGACTATTGCTGTATGTTCAGAATACTTAAAATCGATATACATATACCTATTTCAATATTCGTAAGAGTTTCATGAACAAATTGAAGTTCATTGTGTTATTGTGATTAGATCATAAGCGTATACGTTCACAAATTTGATTTATCAAAGAGAGATGGCATTAGCTGTTCTCAAAAAAACTGAGCGTATCCTACCTGTCACAAACATAAGCAACGCCAAGCCAAGCGTTCACGGAAGTGAGCCCGTGTCATACATTTTACCCATATGTAGAATCGACAAAGTTCTTCGTTGGATGAATGTTTAAATACTAAGCTTATCAATCGCCCCGAACCATGCGAGAACATACAATGTATGGTACAAGAAATGGAAAGTTAAAAAGGGCAGTCTTGTTGTTATATATGTTTGTATATCTGCATCTTAAGCATTGACTTAAATACGAAACAGATGAACCTGTTTCAGTACCTCCTTATGGTGCTACAGAATTTGCTGTTTGACCATTCATGAATGATATTAGATTTTTGCTATACTGTGCTGTGTGTTCTCTGGCGCAGTGTGCTTTCTTTGCATTTACCAGTTCGATCAGAAATAACGATTCATATGCAGATAAAGAATAGATCAGCAAGGAGAAAAGAAAATGTGGGCGCCTACTACTTAAATATATATGTTGATCACTTGATCAGCATCCGAAGAGGTCTGTTTATTGATGAAGGCACAGTTGGTGAAGTCGGAGAACTAAAACACTGCCCACCGAGGCGTTAAAACGGACTTACTCTAAATATTTACGCCAACTCTATACATATGTTTATTTTACAAGGTCATATATTTTACATTGTATTGTGTACAGATTACCAAGACCATATATTTGACAGAGAAATATTTAAGCTGTAACTCCAATTCCTCCAAAATCAAATCCTGGTGTCTTGAAAAGTGATGATAACGACCAGTCTCCAGGTGGTAGCGGCTACGTGTCATCATACTGGTAGCATGACCTTCTCAAACAGACTATGGCGCCGAGGAGTCACGTCGCATATCCGGTTGTTGACACAAAATGCCGTACTCGTGTCGAATATCTCTTTACGTTTTGTGCAACTCTCATCAAGCTGACAATTTACTTCTATATTGTGCCTGTAAAAACTTCACAGCTTTCTCTCACTTCTTTTAGAAACAATATCACTGTCGAACACCGGTAATTGGAAAAAGATTTATTCGATTTTCAGAGATTACAATAAGTGTATCATGATATCGAGGATAACTTGAAAGGTAAATCCTTGATATCTTTGCAAGTAACAAGCATGTTAAGTAGTTCCTCATTTCAGTTTACATATATCCATGCCGTTGTCATATAGATCGAAAACACAATTGTACATACGACGGTTGATTGACACCTTCTGAGACTCAGACAGAATTATCCTAAAACACTAAAAGAATTATTTTTCAAAACATTTCCATTTCACACTAACTTTTCCCAGTCTCTTAGAAGTCCATTCCTTTAACTGTCCCAAACATTCTCCAGAAGCTGACGTCGGCGTTTCCAACTGCAATGGTTTCGGACCTGTTCATGTTTGGAAACAGATAGAAGTCGGGCGGAGCCAGATAAGAGATGTAACAATGGTATTAAAGGTGTCCAAAACCGCACTCTAAGATGGCAATGACTGATTTGTTCACTTGAGGATTGGTTTCAAGGAAGAGAAAACCTTTTTCGAGTTCTCACTAACTATTTTCATTTGGCAAATGCCTAAAACATTGCACGATAATATGCTCTGTTCATTGACATATTGACACCCTCGGCTTCCCAGAACATGGAAGCGATAACCTTTCTTACTCAAAGGTCCGGTCCGTTTTTACTGTCTTTGATGATGACGGCGGTACCAAATACTTCCGCTGTTCTCATTGTTGTTTGGCCTTCATCACTCGTCAGACCTTTGCAAAACCTTCTAACAGCTCGATTGTAACACAAGACATTGCTTGGTGTGCTCTTGATCAAATGTCAGAAGATTTGGATTTGAAGATTATACCTTCTTCATTGAGGACTTTATTTCTTTCTTTATTCATTTCTGTAATAATGGAATATAATCTGAACCAGAAATGTGACCCTTAGCCAATCGCCAGTCGGTCCAAAACATATACTGGATTCTCTGAATCATTTCTGATGTTTCAGGCCTTCCAAGACAGGGGTCATATTATATATGGCTCTCACTCACTTGCACGCCTCCAATCTAAAAAATCTGGCATGCGCATGGGCATTCTTCCTCAGTGTTGAACCCATATCTTCGTAAATGGATCTTAGTGTTTAACCCAAACATGAGAGACCACTGTTTATTTTACTGACTGGTCACAGATGAAACAGATGACACAAATAATTGGGAATATACATTCATGACACCATGTCCACAAGAAAAGAGTTCATTTCATGGAATTCATTCTACGGGGTTCTAACAACCTATCAATCAACCCACGTATAAACTGAAAGGTAATTAGTCTTGGATTTCAGCCGAATTCCCAAATGGTATAACCTTGAGTCCCTTACTTGATTACTTGTCATGCCTTCGTATTAATGTTTCCTAGCCTATGTATCCCATCAGACACATCAGTATAAAATCACACAATGCAAGATCAACGAAAACAAACAAGAGTCTTCAATCAATAGCAACTGTTGAAGCCGAGCAGACAATTGGGGGCATAATTAATTTTCGTCTGAAATCTCATCCGGACCGATACCCTCATGAGACTATCACTGAACAGTTGACGTGTCAGCGCCTTTCGCATTTCCTGGACGCATTCGTTTTTCAAAATCTTCATTTTTTTGTGGGAGAAGTCTGCAGCAGATTAGATCATTCATTTCCTGTGATATTGAAAGTATCCGTTTCAGTCGAAACGGGACGCGAGTTGTTACATACTTTAGTCTCTCAGGATTTTCATACAATCATGGAAACGATAGTGTGGCATTTTTTCACACTGCCCACACAAAACCGGTATCTAAGGTCATCGTTCTATATTATAGTTCCTGACTGACATCTCAAGCACTTAAGCGCTAAGGCAACAAATATAGCATAAAATGAAATGGGACACATTTCTGTTTTAATCGTCTGAAATAACTGTATGAAAATGAAGTGTTGGTCTGCATGCAACGTGTAACCCAGAACCACTTAAGAGTTTGGATTACTTAAATCGTGTTAATGCATTATAGTCTAAAGGAGGAAACCAAAACACATGTGAATAGTCTTTAATGACAGTAAGTAATGGAAGCAGCGGACGTCTAGTCAACGGTTCTGACGTGTGTCTGGAGAATAGTCCATTAGCTGGCGAGCGTGTTTTAAGTAAAATGTCACGTAAAATACCTTTCACGACGAAAAAAGGAGTATGGTGTCAATCTGGGAGATGATGTGGAATATTTACAGTTTTCAGACAGAGCAGTTAATCAGCGATGTTGAGGGCGCCAAAACCACTATTCTTCTTTCATCACAGGAAGTTGGGACTCAAAGAGAGGCTAGACCGGAAGTCATTGTCGAGTTATCTCTATTTGGTGTGTGGAGTCTGGGCACACTCAGTTTGAGGTGTAATTAAGTGGACATACGTCAAGCCCCATGGGAAACTGCTCGTTTGTTCTTGGCGCTGCATAGTCCATCAACGCAACGGAAATACAGTACATTTCTAAAAAACTACACTCCTTAACTAATTACTCTTTGAGTTGACCAATTGACAGGAAGGTTATGAGGAGTTCTGAGTATGCCTAATATTGTGGCTATATTAACTTACAATGCGATAGTTTTATCGATATAAACTGCAAGAATGCGTCTTTGGAAATTGGTGAAAATGTTATATATATTTTTTATTAAGGTTTGTCTAGAACTGTGGACAGACGTCGATGTTACCTAGGAATACGGGAGTCCCGTTGTGATGGGTTGCATGTTGACATTGCTTGTGTTTATTGTTCAAGGCTGTTTACAGAAGTGTGACTTCGCCTTTAAATAATCTCCTTTCTGAACCCGGAAATCCCTCCTGACCATTGTTGGTTATAACAGCTTCATATTCTGTTATTACCGTGGAGCACAAGGGGGACACCGTGGTATTCTCTTATTCAGTCCAACCACGGACACCATCAAACCGATTTCATAACGTGATTACGTATCTTTCCTACAAGCTTTGATCTTGGTTCCGGTTCTGTCTACCATCCTGGATGAACTTTTCCGGGGGGAAAGGGGATTCTTCTGAATTTACACCTTTTGGATTGTATTTGAAAGGCGATAAAGTTACGAAGCGTTCACTGTACGGATCGGATCGTGTGACAATCTTTGATAAGGTGTAAGGCATAGACCTTTGGATCGGAAATGTAACTTCAACATTGACAATGTCAACGTCTCCATGTAAAGGACTGTTAGAATTCCTTTAATGTTCGGTTGAGCACATAAAACAATTCTCCAGAAACATAGCTTACTTCGTCCAAAGAAAACTAATCAATGTGTTAAAGAAACATTTAATTTCTTAAAATGATTATATTCCCATGAGTGGGATCAATTTGTTTTTCTTGTAATTGTTAAAATCTTATTTTGGTCCTCCGATACAGAACGTCACATCAAACGATTTTTTTCTAAATTTATTTCCTTCTTTTGTCCCAGAATTTACATGGAAAAATCCCTCTGACAATAATTAAATAAATTTGTTTTCCACTGTCGGCTACGACCGTCGCTTCAAGGAATCGTTTCTTTACAAACGTTAGGATCAGTTAATATATTGAGCTGTAATAAACACTTTGTATTTCATGAACCTGTGGAACAAACAGTTATAGAACGTGCAATGAGAAGGGTTGAAGTGATAGCGACATGATGTAAACCTTTGCATGCATCCTTTGGAAACCAAACAGAAAGGTGCTCTTACATTGGTATTCGAATTGCAACTAAGTGTATAATTATCATATCTTCATAGGACGTTGATAGTCAGGTTGTCCAGGAATTTCCACAGAAATCCCATGCTCAAAGGAGTCTTAAGTATCCATTTTCATGTTTGTATGGTTGAATGCACATAGTACCCACAGCGTGTACTGCAAAGGAATCAAGGTAAACGTCACGATATGCATCATGCCTTCATTTTATACCTTTTGACACATGATACAATATTACGCATTAATAAATTTGCGGAGAAACGTTAACGTGTGTTTGTTTTGGGCAGGGTGCGGGATTCGAATCCACGATCAGCGGATCACAGCAAGACGAAGTAGGCAACTGTGCAATGTACATAGTTGGCCACCCATTGGGTAACCTTTACTTTATATTGAGAGAGTGAGTGAGTGAATTTATTTTTACGCCGCACTCAGCAAAATTCCACCTATATTTCGGCGGCCTGTAAATAATCGACTCTGGACCAGAGAATACAGTGATCAACAGCATGAGCATCGATCTACGCAACTGGGATACGATGACATGTGTCAACCAAGTCAGCAAGCTTGACCCCCCGATCCCGTTAGTTGCCTCTTACGACAAACATGGGTTACTGAAGATCAATTCTTACCCGGATCTTCACTGGTCCCTCTATTTTATAACCACTAACACTACTTCTGTTCTCAACCCCATCATTAATGCGTTTGTGTGCTAGAGATGCCTCACAGTAACGTGGGCCGTGACGTTGTTGCTATAAGACATTGTGATTTAACCGCTAGGTTACCCCCACCTCCCTGCTCGAGTGATGACATTGCCAGCTACGAGATTAACCTCAAAGTCCTATACTATTTGAAACAGTCAACCAGATATTTTGCCTTTGTGACCAATGGAATTTGGTTTTGATGGAGACTGATTGTGTTCAAGCGTGGTTCAAGCTTTATATTTGTATTTTACAGCATGAAAACATGATGAGGAAGTGTAGACTCCAGTTTGCACAGTCAAATCAAAGTGATTTAGAATGGGGAATCCTCCTTACAGTGGCTTATAAACTAAATCAAACAACAGAAAATGTCGTCGTGTGTTGGTTTTTTAACACGCATCCTCTCTTCTCCGAATGTCTGCAGTTGTCTCATAATTCTTCTCGTATTTTTTTCACATTTTAATCTGGTTCGAAATACGTCATGGTTATTTTTATTACTGAACCTTCCGACAATAAAGCATAGGAACGTGCGCCGTGTCTGCGTTTGTAGTACGTGCAAATCATAAGCATAAAACACATATAAGCGTGAAATATTGATGACCAGGACCTTTTTTTCCTAAGTTGGAAATGTGGATATATTGTAGTGGTGGAATTAACTGTCACGAGCAGTATATACGATTTACAACCAGAGTTTATTTTTATTATTTATAATCCTCTGGAAATCCGCTGCGCACGAAATAAAGCTCTAAAATAGCCAGCTTTCAATGCAAGTTTTTCTACTCAAAAAGATCTTATGTCCCGGGGGCTTAATTAAAATGGTCATTAAACACGATAGGATAATTTGAATTTATATTCAATGGGATTTATTTGACACGAATTTTTCTCCTAGGTTATATTTTTTGGAAAGCGTAAAATGTCGTGGATTTATATCCTAGCAATGACGGGATATAACTGTCAAACGATTTCTTTCCGGGTTTAGAACTGTGCGGAGTAAGGTAAAAATGTGTCTGGGAAGATATTTTACACTTAGGTCATGAAACGTACTGCAATAAACAGGACGTGAAACTCGTGTTCTTTAACTCTAATATCAAGACAGAATGAATTAAAGACTATTGTTTACTATTGTTTCTGAGTAGAATATTAATACTGAAATCATAAAGAGATATTCTAAATGCGATTAAAGCTCTTGACAATCCGAAAAACCAACAGCAATAGCAAGACCTAGCCTGCAGACACATTAAGTATTTTTCTACAACGACTTAACATTACTCTAATTTCGTAAGTAGTGAGAAGATGATACATAACCATGCCATCAATATCCTTTAACCATTACTTGAATATAGATGTAAACATTATATCATAGAATCACCAACACTTTGTGATAACAAAACGTGCGTAAAACCTTCTCAAATGTTACACACAATTCGTTTTCAGCATCTAACTTTTTTAACATTTCATGACATTGGTATGCTTATGTAAAACACTTCATATGGAGTTCATTTATCCAGTATTTCATAACAGTTAACTGTTTTTAAACATACATCCTGTGGCGCCCAATTTCACAAACTATAACTTTATTGGATACGAATTTGCCAACCTGTGTTAACTGTTCCCTTAACTTCAAAATATCTTGTCCCACATATTTCAGACCCATACAGGACAATTGGTGACACATATTTCACAAACAACTAAAAAGATATGTACAAATAATGTGAACAAACGTATCATTGCACGTGAACCTTCAGCATGCTTTATCCAAAATTATAGTTGATAAAAACAAGATATAAATATTTATAGTATGGTACTATTTAGAAATTCAGCTTTCACGTTTAGCAACGGCACATCCATTTCAATACAAAACAACTTGCAATTCTGATATTAAATCGTTCTGTTCTAACCGAACCCTCAATCGTTTTTCTGAGACATTTATAAATATTTTTTCTGATAACGGTCAAAATAGAAATCACTATGTAATCGTTAGGGTCTGCCTTGTCGCCCGACTGGCGAAGTGGAACAAGCAAACCTGCTCGAAAGTCTCCAGATTCAAATAATATGTTAAATGAAACATGTAGATAATATATAAGCACGCCCCTTTATCACTTCAGGAACTCGGTTAGTATTCCAGCTTTACCGTTCTGGCCATTAATATCATCATGCATTTCCAGAGTTCTTTTGCTAAGACAGAGCATCTGACTTGTCTAATTTTGAGCCCATTGTTTCTAACTTCTTTTTCAAGACATTTTCCTCAGATAGTGAAGTCAACTTCTTGTTCATAATGATGTTGATGTACAGAAATCAAATGTATTGTTAAGGGAAATAGGCCGTTCCGGACGGTCGGGCAGGCGGGAATTTTAAGCGTTGAAGTAACAGAAAACGGCAGGTCAGAGGGAGTATCAACTGCACCTTAATGTGGTGCCTTTGTACAGTACTTCTATAACTAGTTCTTGGTGTATCTGTCTGTCATGATTTACAGTATTCGTATAGTCAATCAGTATGTATAAAAAACGAGTAAGTCTTTACATCAGCTTCTATGAAACTATGGCTTTCAGAGTAAGATCTAAAGAAAAGTATAAAAGAATATTATTGGCATGATTCGGACAAACAAAGATTCATAAACAGGACTACGCACATCCAAAAACATGATCATTGCAAGACTAATGATTTGCTGCAGTAAAGTGGATTAGTGGCTTTTATATTTGAGACTTGTTTCATTTTCTGTTGGCGTCAGGAAAATGAGAACAAGTGATTTTACGGAGAGAGTTCACATTTGTTGAAAACATTTTAGTTTCCAATTACCATCGTCCCCAGTAGCTAACATCTACGTATTAATACACCATCCGATCTGAAATAAGAAATGAATCCATAATTATCTTTCATAAAAATAGAATTAATCGTGAAAGGGTATGTACGTTTTTAATAAGCACCGACTGAAATGCCTTCATACAACATCATGCTTATCTGCTACTGCCTTGACGGAAATGATTTTTTATTTGAGAAGATATAACGTGCTTCACCTTAGGGCTTTCCTCTCAGAGAATCATTCCAAGAAATCATATAATGGATCTTCTATCCGCTAAAAAATGTCATGCACTTTTACAATTGGAACTTTTAATCATTTTTATTGCCTAAGGTGTGACTGGGCGTTAATAAGATGTGATATTGTGTAACTAGAAATACATGAAACAATAGGATGCAGCGACGGAGAATCACTGCAGGGCGTGGTGGGAACCGTCTAGGATGCAGCCTGTAAATGATGTTATAGCCCGCTAATACGTGTTGCCTTCAAAACGTAATGCGATTCAGGATTTATAGCTCTCTTAGTGTATCGGTTCCCTTTTGATTAAAGTCTTACAGTTCAGACATAGTTATGAAGCGGCAGTATTGTGTTCGGTAATAGGTTCATCAATATTTTATTCTCTGCGGTGTTGTGTTCAAGATGGTCACTATGTCCAACCTGCTTGATTAGACCCATCATACCCAGATGATACTAATAGCATAGCTGCTGGCCAAACTACTGCTTTCAACAGGATACTTTACGCTGTGAGACTACTAAGGCTCAGATGGTGACACATCTTGTGACTGCAGCTTAGTTAGCTGTACATCAGTGAACTGTCAAGTCCAAACTGTGCTTGTCTGAATGTGTAGCACATTGTGACCCGATGGCCAGTTCAGTTGGTGGTAGGTTGCTTCAATACATCCAGCGTAGATAACTTATTTGTTGTGCTGATACTTCAACGCTTCCACCAGTGATACTTCAACAATTCCACAGGCTGACAATGTACTCGTTGTGCGGCTGCTTCAACACTTCTGCTTCAACTACTTGTTGTGCTGTTACCTCAACACTTGCTCCATTGACAACGTTCCTTGTTCTGTCGCTACTTCAACGCTTCCACGCGTTCATAATGAACGTGTTGTGCTGCTACTTCAATACTTCCATTAGTGGTGTTTCAACACTTTCACGGGCTGACAATGTACTCGTCGCGCGGCTGCGTCAACTGCTTGTGGTGCTGTTATTTCGACAACGTTCCTGTTCTGTGGCTACATCAACACTTCCACCACCGATAATGTACTCGGTGTGCGGCTACGTCAACATTTCCACCACTGATAATGTACTTGCTTTGTTACTTGTACTGATGTTACTGTTGTAGAAGATTAGTAATTTTGCTGCTGTATCTAAATCACTACTACTACTACTACTACTACTACTACTACTACTACTACTACTACTACTAGCATTGCTAACACAAATACTACAACTACTTACAATACTGTTTTTACTTTTAATCTCACTGGTGAATCATCGTATTTTAACGAAGAACATTTGCAAAACGTCCCATTGCAACTACATGGATCAATGAGATAATGTATCACACTGGTTAAACACACACACACACTAACACTAACACTAACACTAACAAACTAATACACATTAACACAAAGATGTAAACTATCTGTACGTACAATGGACTATGCAACCAACATTTACACAACAATCTACAAACGCATTTAACCCCAGGAGCAATGTCTACCACAAGGCCATAAGTCTTGTATCCAGTACAAAATAAATGATTTCATCTCTTTGTTTTTATCCCAACATTAATGATAACGCCATCTAAATCAATACACGCATTTGCAATTTATCAAATTCGGTTACTGATTCTAAAGCACATTTATCACAGTGATAACTGTCTACACCAAGTCACCTGAATATAGACGCACATTCCGTCCGCAATATCGGAGTACATTGGATATGAAATATAGTTTCAGGTACACGTATGTCACGATCCGTGGTAGTAATATGTCATCTAATGGGCAGATTCTCCTTCGGTAATGAGAAATGAGATTACTAATTCCATTGACCGTTTCCATCCAATTTGTAGTCAAGTTTCCAACCGTGATTACTCTTCTATTGTAAATACGAATGCGTATATCTGTCTTGTTATAGCCCTCCCCTGTGATACGTTTTATCCTATGCGTGAATGTAAGGAAGGGCATACAAGAGACGAACGTCATAATTGCAAATACCATTTACAGAAAATCTATCGGAATGTATCCTGTCAGACGGTTACGTAAGCGAAACTAATTTGATTACACGGTTTTGTTTCCATAGTGGTTGTATGAGCTAGATAGGTTTGGTAATACTTCGGGGGCAAATGATGCGTCGAAGACAAAACAAATTGCTCTGCGTTATATCTTGTGGGTTGTAGATTCGTTCTGACTGTTGTCCTTGATCATCAATCAGTATGATCCTCTGTCAATCATAGTGAGCTGGATGAAAGTTAACATCCCTATACAAACTGATATAACTGAATAAGTTCAAAGCAGTGTTAAGCACCTACTACCCTGCCTCAATAATATAGCAAAGCAACACTGCAGTTTCTATTAACGTGGATGTGCTCCGAGTAAACCCCCAAAACATTTAAGCGTCATAATTTCTGTTCATTTGTGACAGTCAAGAAAATCATAAAAGAATATTATTGGCAGAATTCGGACAAACAAGGATTTATAAACATGACGATATACATCCGAAAACATAATCCTTGCAAGGCTAAGAACACATATCTGTTCACAATGAACTGCTGCCTCCTTCAGTTTTCGAAACAGGGTTTGAATTCTTCTTCAGCAAACCATGATTTTCGTACCACAACTTGATCGGTTGGTCATACTCTATGAGTTAGCTGTGAATTTACTGTCTTGAAACATCACGAAATCCTCAAATGGCCAATTAAACGGTCTTTGAGAACCACAATGTTTTTGTACGTTCGATGTAATAACATAAGTCCACATACATTATCTTTGTATTACCTCCTTCGATTCACGAATTATTAGGCGAGCATGACACATATGTTTTAGTAAACATCTCAGTTTTCAGTGCAAATGACAAGAATAGACAAACTTTCAAATTGAAAGACGTCATGTGCAAGAGTGTAACAGCTAGTCAACTCAATCATTCCACGTGACCTTTCTGTAGACGTACACTCCTATTGTTATTATCTTTGATCATTGGAACCATTTAGTGCATTTCTCATCGATTGTACGAGGCATAGTAGGTAATGTGTCAGTTCCAGTATATATTCCTGATAAGACCATGATATAGATGTCTGTTTCGTGTTGCCCTTCATTCATGAACCAGCCTACATACATGACATACTTGGTCCTGGTTTATTGCCTGTCGTGGTTGCAATCATAGCTAGGAATGGTGTCCTTTATTTTGTCCATTTATATTTGAATCACATTCAAAGGACACTATTGATTTTGAGGGACGCCAGGTTCTTAATGAACCTCTCCGGACTATGGAAATTTGAGGTTGTACATAATACACCCACAGGATTACTGGATCTCCCACTGACTGTAACACCAGATTGTTATGCAGATGGCTCACGTTACTGAAGTCCTGGGTTGAATGTAATTCGGTCTCTGTGTTCAACACTGTATTCCAGATGATATAGGAAAGGGATCATTCACGTATCTATGCCAAGTGTCTCTCGTAATTCTCATCCATTAATATTCACATCAGAAAACAACATGTCATTCACTTTACGTATAGCCTTTGCAGAAATGGTAGGCACGGTGTCTTTGACGCTGTTGTCTTTTCGTTTCAATTCAGCGACGGAGGAAGACAATATTGTCAGTCATTGTACTTAAAGAGGTAATGTGTTTCATGGTCCATTGTTCACTGGTCGAGACAATGTCATTTGTGCGTTGTAATAGCGACCTTATGTCTGTGCAACAAGAGTACTCATGATGTACAGGATTGATGAACATTATAAACTCCATGCTAGCAAATACAAAACCCATTTGGGGGACATGAATCAAACCAGCTGACCCTAATGTAGTCCCCCTTAACGTCCAATTATGAATCGTTTATGGTATCACACTTTGATGGATCCCATACCTACTAACACACTTTGACAGATATTGCACGACGTCGTTCATGCGAGCTTATTTTCTGGGGATTTGCTAAACGATGAAGATTGAATTACGCTTCAATCGATGTGTCCGAAGTGATGACACTAAAGGTCTCTTCAGTCTTCATACGCATTTCAACACAGCAGCTAACTGTTTTTATGCTTCTAATTACATTTTAAAAGAGCAGACAATTTCTCCATTGCCAAATACGTGATTGAGAGCGAGATTATTAAACCCGCTGAAACGAGAAAATTTGGTTTCGAAGTCGATACAGCGATTAAGGAATGACGCTGGTTGAACCTCTAGATCATTGCGAGGACCCATCATCATTGAACTGTGGACACGTGAAGCCAATAAGCGTCGTCAGCATTGAGTGCGTGTACAATTTCAAAGTTCCAAAAGAAAATTTTCAATCTCGATGTCAGTCCTTTCCTTACCCAAAAATCAATCAGCGATTTTCTTAGCTGGCCGACATTCTTTAAGCCAACACTTTACAGCGTAGAGTAAACAACGAGCGGCCATTAACTGCTAACAACGTCACCTACAAAGGGAGGTCACTCTAGGTCAGTCTTGCAGGATATCTCGTCTGCTACACTGTCCTCTTCCCAGTTTTCTATAGCTCGTTGTAAGGCGCATGATTACAACCAGAAGCCCCTATCATTCATAACGCTTAGCAATTTATAAGATTACCTCAGGGTAATCACTCTAGCGTTCTCGATTTCATTTGCCGTTTCTCTGCTCGGGTCAGTGACAAGGATCTTTGAATGTTGCCTCTCTTCCCTGCACGAGTTGTTGTTGGACTCAAAGAGAAGCGCCACAGCGCAAGGCGATTCATATCTATTCTCTATCGAGTGGTTAATTTTCGGCTATTAAGCGGGATCGATCGGGTCTTCCAGCCAGGCGTACGAGAGAGATATTTCTAAGGATGTAGATCCTGTATTCAATGTGTTTATTTCGAGTGCTGTATCTTCCAGATGCCTTAAATCTAAATGCCATCGACAGCGTCTAATGGTCACGAGCTTTAAAAAGATAGCCAAGACCAACTCTCGGATTGACACAGTGCTCATTGGATTACTGGCGGACTATCGTCTGCTTTAACAAAGATTGCGCGCTTTACCGCAGGACGCTCTGCCGTCTGAACAGACTCCCGTTAAGGCTAGATTAATGGAAAGGGAGGAAAATCTACTCACTTATTGCTGATTTGGCAGAAAACGAAGTTTGGCACCTGTACATTTTTCGTTTCGACCGCTAATCAGTGAAATCGCTTGGTCAGACATCATCACCAGTTTCTGACACATTTAACAACTTCTGTAGGTCGGCTTAGTTATTGCTCTTTGTTTAGATCTGACACTCTAACTTAGTCATTTGCACACAAACAGGTCCTTCAATATCGACTAGCCGTCACTGAAATTGTCTTCGTAATGGAAATCATCAGTCGTTAGAACCATGGAGGTATATATATATCAGTAGGAGCCTTCACTGATCATCTCAGCTTGTCAGATGTGTACTTTACGAACACAATTCCTTGTCAGGAACAGATGTTATTATATCATTCAAATGCCACTGTCCTAATACTGTTGTGTAGTGGTCTCGCCAGAGAGGAGACGTTTCATGACATTTCATCAGTGATCCTTGATGCCAGTTTTACAAATTGCCTCGACGGATGATGTTAACGGGGACGCCATCACGACATTTTACGACATTAGAATACATTTCTCTAACATGTAATCAAGAGAATGAGAACAGTAAGGACATATTTTCAAAGGAAATTCTTTAGAGAATCACTAACGAGAGGAGGGAAAGACGCATTCCGTCCCGACTGAATTACGAGTTTGTAACAGCGTCATTAGAGAGTGCAGTCCCCTACGTGTAATGCGATGGTTAGGACATGTCAGAAAAATGTAAAGTGAGTGAAGTTTTTTTATCCGCATCAAGCAATATATCATGCTGGAAAAACAATGCATGCACTTGAAAATTGGATTTGACCACAAACTTGCAGTTTACCAAGGCGCTAGAGAAGACTAGAGACAATAACCGAAACACTGCAAACGTTAAGTTTAAATATGATTCAAAATACCATCGATTAACCCGTTCTGGTATGTTTGCTTGTAGCCACAATCAACAATCGGTGTATACTCTCTTTTGTGCTGCAGATTAAATATTCTGGCCGATGAGCTGTAAATAAAACAAGCGGGGAATTCAAAACAGTGGTTTCTAGAATGATGAAGAATTCAGCACGATGACACAAAAACAACCAACTCGCCAGTCCCCCCGAACCAAATTATGACCAATCAATTCACATAACAAGCACATCAAACCCATGAAATCCGGGCTAGGATCGGTCTGCAGCAACCCATGCTTGTCGTAAAAGGCGACTACCGGGATCGGGTGGTCAGAATCACTGGCCTGGCTTACGCAGGTCATCATATCAGAATTGCATAGAGCGATGCTCATGCTGTTGATGACTGGATTGTCGGGTGCAGACCCGATTATATACATATCGTCGTCATATAGGTGACTGCGGCGTTAAACAACAAACAAACAAACAAACAAACAAACATATCATGTCAAGCTCATTCACCTTGTAGCCGTCTGAGATATGAAAATATCATGACTTACTAACAGACAAATGTATGGCATTTACACAACTAAAAACAATAAAATTAAAATATGTATTGGTAGCAAAACTAATACATAGTCACTGAAACAGAGGTTGCCTAACGTTAAGTAGAAATAACTCTATAGGGCACCATCGAGTATACACAAGGTATGACTAAAGGCTGCTAGGGCTGAGACGAGGATTTGGATGAATGGTGTTCATTCTTTTGTTAGGTATAAAAATAAAAATAAACCTCGACGTATTGCCCTGTTAATATTATAGGATCGTTGCTGCCAGATTTAACACAAATAAGAGAACAGCGGTTTACCTATGGTCAACATTTTCTTATTTTGAAGTTGGTTCCAAAGTAGAAATGTTTTTTGTATCCATAATGGTATCCAACATCTGTCTGCGAGGCTGAAGACATACTAGAAGCTAGGAGGAATCTGCGTGCTAAGTCTATTCGGGTTTTTTACCAGACATGCGTCAATCGCCAAACATGCATCAGACCCAATCTGTTTCTGAAATATATAACCAACCATACACTCAAATTCTTTGTATACACTTGAAAGTTTCTTAGTTTTAATATTTCAGAGCCAGGGTGCCTATTCTCGAAAGTGTCCCAGTTAAGACAGATCCTAATTTACTGTAATTAGGACAGGAGTTAGGACATCCTACCTTTAGGATAAGACCCATTCTTGAAACGATCCTATCCCTGTCCTAACTTGAGCTACCGATCCTAGCTAGGATAGCGAACTCTTCAGTAGGTGAGACAGAAAAAACTTCATTAACTTGGGGATTCCCGTATATATCACCCATGATTCATTGCATGAAAAACACATATATAAGGGCACCTACAATCCCGTTTACAAGATATATGGAAAGACTAGAAATCAAAGTAAAGAGCTTGAAAGCGGTGAAATTCAACTGCGGATAGACTTAGAAGATCTAGAAGAAATTAGAATTAATTATAGTTATAATTAAAATTCATATCTTGTATCCAGAAAACTCTTACTCGAATAGATTTAAAATATATAATGATATTTTTCAATATCTATTTGATCATATTACCATACTTCCAGAAAATAATATTGTTATATTCAATATTTTCATCCCTTAATAATAGTTAATGAAGTTTTTGAAAATTCAACAAGGTGATAACAATTTTCTTCAGAGTTTGAAAGTCAGCCAAAACAGCAATAAGATATATGCAAAAAATATTTTCATTTTATTTGCTTGTTATGAAAATCATGTGACATGCAACTTCCATTATGCGTCATCTCACAAAGTGAAAATTCACCTATTAATAAACAGGAGTTACTTCCCTTATCAAGTTGGCCTTGGCATTGACATTTCACAGCAGTGACAGAAAAGAGCAATGTTGTGAAAAAAAGGGATAGAATGGGTAAGAATTTAACAAATCTCTTTCGTAGATCTAAAGAATATGTGTATTGCAACAAGTGTGTCTATTCATTACCGATAAATTGATAATATAAACTAAAAAATCTCTTCTAACTCATCACAACTGTGTGCTGTTGTAAATTCAAATGTAATTTAGGCGAGTTATTTGTTTAACAACGTGAAAAGTGGTGAACAAACAAGTACCACACCATGTTGATTTCCACTAAGATAGACTTACGACACGTCAAAACCCATCCTAGTATTTGCCCTAAGTTAGGACATCCTAGCGCTATCAATACTTTTCGAGAATATGGTAGGACACCTATCCTAGACCCAAGGATCAAAGTTAGGATATCTTAGGGCTAGTATCCTTTCGAGAATAGTGGCCATAGACATTTATGATTTTCCGTGGGGCGGTGGGGTAGCCTGGTGGTAAAAACGTTTGCTCGTCACGCGGAAGACCCGGGTTCGATTCCGCACATGGCACAATGTGTGAAGCCCATTTCTGGTGCCCTTGATATTGCTGGAATATTGCTAAAAGCGACGTAAAATTAAACTCACTATAATTTTCCGTACCCACAAGTCGATAAAGATAGAGAAAGAAACACACATGTGGTAATTAATATATTTTCAAAGATAGTTAGTTTTGATCTCTCAACTCACAAGGCACTTGATGTTAGCGGTTTTGCGTAGAGGGCAGAAACGTGTTCAAGAATTCCCTAACCACCAATTTACTAATTTCACCCAGCGCTGACGTGGTATCATATAATGCAAATTGGAACCATGACCAATCTAACCTTGGAGCAAATTATGCGAGAAAATGTGATATCCGGATTCCTCCCAATTAGTATCGCTTGAGTCGGCAACATTGAACTCATAGTTTTTCATCCCATTCATTAGAGTGTATACATGTGTATCCCCTACTTTCAGGCTAGTCTTCAAGCCAGTTTGAAATAGTGCCAGCCTATCTCAGAAATACCTTCGACCGGCTCCGGCTTGGCTCATAATTTCAGCCAACAGTCGTGATTTGTTGCAGGCTGCCAGTACGGCGCAATAACGTAATTGCTTCCGCCGTATATAATTCATTTGCCACAATGGAACATCCTTTGACTCTGGACAGTTGCTAAATGTCGCATACTGTTACCCATACAACCAGTGATAGTAGCGTATGTTGACGAGCGGTGGTCTGCCGACGGTGTGAAACAACGCATGGAAAAGACATTTATTATTCTTGACACCACGGCGAAGCGTATCACGGGAATCGATACATACTGGCCCTCCTACACAACAATCTCTTTTCCCTAATTAGCAGTTTATAAACTTATACTCACTGTGATAAGGACGCTACTTCTAGAGGTGAAAAGGTCGGAATGGAGTTTCCAATTTGAGATAGTGGATATCAAGAAATGTCATAACGTTGTCCTTCGTGGACGTTAAGTACGACTTATTTGATCCTCTAACGCTAACTATCGCAGACATAAATATTTATGTAGCTTTTGTAAGGAGGCATCCAAGTCACTTTTAATCTTATTCGATCCCTTAGACACTGAAATAGAAATGTGAGTTGGGTTTAACGCCGCTTTGAGTGAGTGAGTGAGTTTAGTTGTACGCCTGCAGAACAAATTACAGCGTTTTGACGGCTTTGCAAACCGTGGCCCACAATTCATCGGTATCGTCAAAGTGTGATGTATATCGTTAGAGATTCACTCAAGACTGTGGCCATAAGTCCTCCGAAATACTAAACAATTTTAATGGGTATTCCGCCATATAGCTGAAATATTGCTGAATGCGGCGTAAAATTAAACTCACTCACTTTGATGGGTATTATTTTACTACAGGCTCCGCACAGGTTCAATAGGTCCTAATGATAAACCTATATCGATGGAATAGAATGAAATACAATTTTGATTCAATTATACGTTCGTCAAGAACAAATTTGTAATAAATTTACAAAATGAAAGGTTAATATATCTCCGCTGGCTCCAGTCTCCCTTTACAAATATAGGTTTCTGATTAACGGTTTCGTGAATACAAACCAGTGACAGATAGTACGATGTCCCGTATACTCGGATCATTAAGGAGAGCCAGACGTGTACTCATTAACCATCTCCACTCCGCCTACTTTATAGCAACTGTTGTATGACAAAAGGTAATCAGACTAACCGTATGTACGTAGTAACAAAACACCCCTGACTTAAAGCAATATTCCTTAGTCTAGACGTGTTCATGTCAATCTGACGATCTGTAAGCTTCATGAAGTCTCCTCGATGACAAGCCTATATTTCATTGACCTGCGTCTGCTAAGGAAAACATATCAGTCTTGTTTAATGAATAAGAAACACTTCTTCACGTGACTTCTTCACATATAGATGAATATTGCATGGATTTGTATCACGTGATTCAAATAAGTAAATGTATTTGTTTGGGACTTGCTGGCCGAAGTTGGAATTGTGTTTCGGCAGGTACTCCGGGTTCCGATAGGAACCGTGTGACTGACCCGATGCGACCTGTTGCACGATGGTGTGTGATATAAAGGGTGCTTACCCAGATATAGAGCTTCATTAAGATTGACCGCTCCTTGTAATCAAACTGGGTGCAATTTTCCCACCGTCTAGTGACTGAACGGCAGCAATCTACGCTGACATTGCGAACATAGCTGCTGAATATTTCATCCAGTGAACACATCACGGGGCCGTCTCAAACCATTATAGAATGTTTTATGTCTTTGGTAATTACTGAACAGTAGAGAATTAATCCCAGCAATATGTGTGTACCGATTCTCTGAGCTCAGTTGTTTTTCTGAACCCGATGAACCATGCTTTTCAGTAACTTGTAAAACAACAAAGGACTCCATGTTGTCTTTTATGTAGCCTACTTTAGGCTACAGTGTTACGAATGGCTTATTTTACAGACAATTCAGAACCAAGTAGCAGGATACGGCGCTGTTTTACCAAAGGTCATAATCGTAAGGAATCTGAGATTCCAATGAATCTGATCATACGACCGCTAAGAGTATACCGCGGCAAATTGTAGTGCCTCAGACCATCAGCGCTACCTGTGTCAATCTTCTATGTGTAAGGGTGTTAGGGCTTCGTGTCATTAAAATTACCAACTTTTGAACAATGCCTCTCTCTCGTGTGTGTTCCGTTGTGATACAACTGGAATACTGTTCCTGTTCCGTTGGGATATAACTGGAATCAGCGGCGCTAAACCCAACTCACTCACTTAGAAGTGTGTGCCTGGCATTCTACGCCCTAACCGACAGTATGCCAGGTTTATTCTACAGGTACCGTATATACCCACACAGATACATAATGTCAACGCCAGGGAACTACCAGTCTCGTTTATCCGGCGAAACAGATTCGAAGTAAACGACAAAATAGCGGAGAAAATCTAATTTATATGAATGGATCACACAAAAAATCAGTTATCACTCCAGGTGTACGAGCAAAGGGTAAATATGTCCTATCTAACAGGGAAACACTTCCCAGCCCACTTCTCTATGGCAATTACCTTCCTGAAACCATCACACTAGCCGATAGTATGAACAACCAGCATACAATGACACAAAACCTGTCTGGTCATAGCTCGTCAATCAATCCGGCTCTCACCACAAATTGTAATATCATGATCTGCCAAGGTATTCATCCAGAAGTTATCCTTGGGTGGCGACATAAGAAGGCCAATCCTCTGATTTCAGTGTACCGTCGTATCCCAGCAGAATGGTCTCGTGCTGCATCTGTAGAGGCCCGTGCTGGGATTCGAACCACGTACCACCTGACGGAGGTCTTGTCCATATGACCAAACGGGTTAACCCTTTCATCAAGCGCTCAGGGTAGTGTGTCATCTGAGAGATGCCCTGCTACATAACTATCAACCATACACTGGTTTCACAGCTCCAGATAACAGCGGGGAGGCCGACATGATAAAGCTGATGTTTGTATGCCATGTTGCTTCATTTGTATTATATGTTTGCGTTCTCTCATAACTCTGAGAGGGCACGTAAGTCCCGAAACATTTAAAGTCAATCTCAACTTACCAGATTCTTTAAACGTAGTATTTATGTGCTTTTAATTTATGGCTAAAGTCGACTACAATCGCCAGCGGCTGAAGGGATGGTATATACATCCGGCTAGGGTCCATGCAGGTAGCAAAAGTACTGTAAGTCCCCATGGTTCCTAGTGTGGTGATCTCCCTTCAGTTGTCGGTGATCTATAGCCCGTTTTTTATACTGCATTGTCTTCTTTAATTGGAATGTTTTAGCTTTGCTTGCTAGTTTTATAGTATATATGTATCTAGTATTTTTACTGTCCATCTTCGACAGGTTTTAATTTTCAAAATGTTTTCACTTTTTATTGTATAAATTGTTTTCGTCAAAATAAGGCTGATATATTGCCGATGTGACGTTAAATATCAACTTACTCACTCACTCTCTCGTAACTATGAGGATTTTTCAGTTACAAAAATACTGCAAGTAAACGTACTGAGATCACCACCTCCTGTTATGCAGGAACAGACACAGTGATGTTCGTGAAACTTAACAAACATCCAGATTACCCTCACGTGGGCGCAAAATCGCGTGCATGGTTGTTTTCCTGTCACAGAAAAGAGTAACCAAAGACACTGAAGGCACAAAGACAGACACTATATACCACAGCACCAGAGTAAGGCACATACTTCGTCTAATACTTGACAACACGAGTCCCAGATCGACATTTACCGCAGCGACCACGATAATGCCAGAACGCCGAGGTTGTCGCATTCAACAGAAGGGTATTCACAGCGGTGTGGACGTAGAAAGGCAGTTTTCTCCCGAGTACGTCTCGTCCTTTCACCTATTTAACCCCTTACCTACAAAAGAAGACACACGTTAGTTCGTTTACCAAGTAAGCCGTCATTCAATATTATCTAATAATCACTGCAGAGGTGAAACTAGGAAAGGTCTTCCGGCACGCCACCTAGACAATCGCACGAAACATGTTTGAATGCCAGTTTCCTACTCTGGAGACTGTAGGCATACTACATTGAGCGAATTACTGCATCGGCTGGAAACGGCTGAGACAACTCCACTAATGGTGTCAAAATTCTTCGGGATCACTGGTCAGTCTCATTTTAAGTTGTTGGCACTAATATAAATTCTAAAGTTCGGCACTCTCCGTAGTTTCGTGCTATGATGAACCAAAAGGGATAGCTGCAAACCAAAAGAAATAACACAGTGTTGTTGACCATCAACAGTGACACCTCTGACTGTACACTATGTTGACTCTTGCCTCAAAACTGCAGCCTTTGGTGTTTCACTATCCAGGAGAATGGCTGCTAATGGTGTTGGCGCTTGAACATGCATGCCAACATCGAAGATGTGTTCAGTCTCAGCATAGAAAGTCGACACTGCAACGTTTTGTATTTTGAAAAACACAGCGTGTGCATATTGCAAATCACTCGCCAACTGTAAACGAAACGTGTGTGCATATAGTACAACCATCACTGTGTCAAGGACCACTATAGCAGTGAGTGGGTGAGTTTAATTTTACGCCGCAATATTCCAGCTATATGGCGGCGGTCTGTAAATAATCGAGCCTGGACCGGACAATCATGAGCTCAGGAGCAAAAGGGATACGATAACATGTCAACCAAGTCAGCGAACCTGACCACCCGATCCCGTTAGTCGCCTCTTACGGCAAGCACGGTTTACTGAAGATCAATTCACGGATCTTTACGGGTACTACACCAGCAACAGTAAGACAGTAACCGTGCAAGAGCAAGTCCGAAAGGATCGCAGTCCAAACTCTGTTTCAAGTTTCTCGGTCAAACGAATCTATTGCGTGTCTTGCTACCTTCAACAGGAAGAGTGTTTTGCCTCTACACTTTAACGCTTGTTACCAGGGCAGGCAGTCGATTGCGTAGATAGACGAATGTAATGGATTCCTTTGGTCTGTTCCCCTCCCAGGACAGCCATTGCGTGTCCTGTCTCCAAGTTAACCCTTGAGAGTCCTTCAAGTGTAGACAGACCAGAATATCATTCACGTTATTCAATTCCGCTTGGTATCTTTGTCCTATCATCCAGGATTTCGTCCAACTGATGTTCTCCTGTGTGTGCCTTGTATCTAATCGGTCTTGCTTTTGAAGATTTTAAATATCATTGTTGATAGGGAATGAATCACACATCAAGGACTAAGTTATTTGATGACAAAGAAGAAAAATGTCCCACCTTTTTTAAACTCTTCATACAAATTCTTTTTTGTCTAATATTTTATTCTGTTTTAATCGCACGAAAATCTCATGACAATTTCGCTTTCAATTAATGTTGCATTCTTCTATTAGTTCACCGACAATGTTAAAAGAGGGGTAAAAAACAGAAACCAATTAAATATAGAAAATGAACATTTCCTCCTTTGAGCTTAAATTAAAGCTTCCATTATTGGACAGAATAAACACGATGGAGTTTGTAGAAGGAAATTGTGAGTCTCAGGCTTTTGTTTGGATTTATTTTCAAATAACTGCAAAAAATTCTCTTTTGTGCAGCAATTTTGCAAAAATAGGACCCGGATGCAGAATAAACTGTGGGAATGACTAACTTGGTGTCATCGAACGGAAGTTTCATTTCTAGTGAAGAAAGCGAAAAACAGAAACTTTTGTGGGATGTTTTTTGGGAATTGGACAAAAAGCAAAAAAATTCACTGCCAGATGTATTTGAATTACAGCGAATTTTAAGTTTTTTAATAAAACGTGATTGCCTCAGCACACCAAAATTTGTACAGAGACAAATTCGTAATATATTTACACGAAGCGGATTTTAAATTAGGGACGGTATCATTTTGGTTTGTATGGAACAGTTTTTCATGTCATATGGACATAATGTTGGTCATTTACTTGCAACATATGACTCATGTTACCATATTTCTTATTCCTATTAGAACCGTCAAATGCACTGTGTTTAAAAAATGCATTGTTAGTTTAACTACGCATTATTATCTACAGGAAACCAGAAGAAATTTATATGGATCTCTATCCAATTATGAAACTGCTATCACTTCTATCTTGTGAACACACGTAAAAACGTTATAGCCATAAGTATAACATCAATCAATTTAACCAAAGAGCTGATTTTCTTGATTCGATTGTGACCAGTTATTGGAGCTTTATATGTTGGCCCTGCACGGAGTTTTATCTCTATTAGTCACACACATACAGGCAGTAGAGCTCGGGTTATGAACAGGCGTGCGTGAAGCTTATGACTCTGACTATAGGATACCACAATTAACTAATTACTAGCGACAGTTTCTTGGCTAAATAGAATTCTGTCAGTGAGCCGACAAGCATATCTGTTATTTCCACAGACATCCCGTGATATTTCAACCATGCTTTTAGCACAGAGAGTGATAAAATGTGTCGAGTTGAGATGATTAAAGCAGAGAGACGTGAAAAAAGCACGTAATCTTACGAGCGATACCCATCGGTCGATCATGTTTATACTTGGGCTCAGACAATATAGATGCCATGCGATTGTGCAGGGACTGCAAATAACTACAGCTGTGTGGAAGCATGGTTGACCGTTGATGGTATGACTTGTATGAGGAATGGCAGATACTTACAGTGATCGGTAGCCATAGCGGTTTATGTGATAATGGTTGAGATATTCGTTGTCACAGAAAATCGGGACTTTGAGGCTGGTTTGGGTAGTGGAAACCCTCCAAGAGGGATATGAGCAGTTGGTGTTATCACAGTGTTGGCGTCAGAAATATGAAATTGCTTCCCGAACCGTTGTATCACTATGTGTTACCCTACAGCGGACGATGCAGGTACCGTGCAACATAGGTTCCACTTCAGAAGTTGGACATTTAAGAGTAAAAATACCAGTGAAAACCATTGGAAGCCTATGGTTCTTTTGAGAAAAAGCGTAACATGCCATAATGTCTTTAAATTTCTGACAAGAATGTTTTCACCGTTCCCTAAGGTTCTCCCTTACTGAGTCCAATCAGCTCATATTGTCATGCATTTGTCCCTCAAGACATTATAACCGCAGCAATTCTGATTTGTCATCAACAACCGTTTTTATCATTCTAGGTGCAGAGATGTCAGGTTTGTAAAATGCGCTTGCCACTGACGGATGAAACCTATAGATAAAGAAGTAAATAATACAGACGAAAGGTCAACAACGGGATTCTGCCCGCGCTGTTCAAAATGGCACCCTTCGGATTATGATTGAACATATTCGGCACAAGCAAAAAAAACCCCCATCACCACTGCCCCAAGAGTTGTAGTATTTTTTACTGTATTCAAATGTTACAGCTATTTCGTGTCCGTGTTGCTTTTATCGACATCCTTGCCGGCAAAAGATTTGTCTTAAAGGTTGGTGCTTTGAAGTTCGACACGAGAAAATGGTGCATGCACAGAAATCTGCACAGAGTGTTTCCTCCGACGTCCGCTTGGCCACGTGGGGGACAAACGTTTCTGGCAGAAAAGATCATCAGGGGCGGCATCTTTGATCATAGACAAGAGACAAATCAAGCCTGCTGATTGGTTGGCGGGTACAATGTTGCAACTCTCTAAGGACCGGTTGCGCCCTCGGTCGCCATACGGCAGTTCTCATTAATTAACGACGAGGTTATGGCCCAAACAGAGAGAAAAACAGAATCAAAAGGCAACACAAGACATATCCGTTGTGTCCCCCTTTTTTGATTGCTTCTCATTAGCGTGTCGCAGAGGTGGCTATGAAGATTGACTTTGATGATTTGAGAGGCGGACGGCAAGCCGAGCTGTGACGTGAATCAACCCACGACGCTGAAGGGCCACATATTACAGTTTTAAGTGTCTCAAATTCTCAAACCTTAAAAAGAAACCTGATTGAATAAACAGGGTTCAGCCACCTCTTAGAGCATTCTGGTTTCCTTCATCATCAAGGGCGTTCACTTTTATATCCTGGAAGCCATTGCAACTGAGATTTTATACATGTGGTTACTGAGGCAGTTATTACTTGTGATTAGGTTAAGTATCAAATCCGTTTTATATATATTTCGTGGCTGCTACAGATGCTGTAAAACACAAACATTACTATCGTTACTCTGAGTGCGTTCTTTCTCGTAACAATGAAAGACACTGTTGTTGGTCGTATTCCCTAATTACAACTACTAAAATGCACTATTCCTGCAAAAATTGCGATTGATATTACTTAAGTGTTACTTTGGATGTCACATGTGTGACATTGTTTAACTGTTTCAATTCACCCGTGAAGGTCCGGGTGAGAATGGACCTTCAGTAACCCATGCTTGTCGTAAGAGGCGACTAACGGGCTTGGGTTGTCATGCTCGCTGACACATGTCATCGATTCCCAATTGCACAGATCGATGCTCATGCTGTTGATCATTGGATTGTCTGGTCCAGACTCGATTATTTACAGACCGCCGCGATGTAGGTGGAATATTGCTGAGTGCGGCGTAATACTAAACTCACTCACTGTTTTAATTCTTACAGAAAGACACTGCTAATGTGATAATACACATTGTGATTATATTTGTTTATGCTTCCTCTAAAAAGTATGCGTGACATGTTTTATTTGTACAAGTCGGGCAAAAATACACTTATATCTAAAAGAAGCAAGAAATGAAACAAGTAGGAAATGATCATTCGATGATGAAGTATATTTGATAGATGTATCATAGTTTCATACCTTCATCTTGAAGGGTTTCTACGAGTGTTTTCAGCCAATTTTCGTTTTGAGTCTATTCCAAATATGAAGTGTATACCTACTCTTCATTATATTTGTAGTGGTTGTTGTTACATAATATGTTTGTTCCAGCATACGTTGTACATGCATATAGGGGGAACTGCTTTCCCGTGTTCGTTATGAAAATTGTCATCACGTTGCATAAACATTTTTAGTCTACCCCACAGTTGACACCTTGGTGCTTCTTTGTCATCATACCCTGAACAGGTATTTATCGTCTCAGTCTACACTGTGAATGAAGGTTGTTTTACGGCAGTCAACCCCAGTTATATCATGACGATCTATAAAAAATAGTAGACTCATCGAACTAGTGATCGATCCCCTCGAGCACAATCCGATCCTCACGAGTTGGTTCTTACAGCAAGTGCGTGGTACAGAGGCTTTATTCGGCTTTGCAATCTCAAAAAAGGCGGCTCAGTATAGAGCACTTGATACGGCTGTAATGTTGCCTTGATGGGCCCATCCTCGGTGTCTCCGGCCAGACAGAAGCATCTCAACCAACACCGCCGATGCTGTATGAGCACATATTACTTACGCGTTACTCAGACGTTATTGTGTCATATGCCTTATGAGCATATCGGGGTTTAACGTCAATAAATAAACTTGTCACATAACTTTGTAGACATGGATTTAACCAAGCATCAAAGCGAGATGAGATAGCAAATTGCCAGACAGAAATGCGTGATCTCGCCCTTGTCAAACAACCCCACCGATGGTTCTGTAGATATGGTTCTGTGGGCCCATACACTCTATCTACAGCATATATCGAAGTATATACGTGACATTCAGTCATAGTTACCAATGTGGACTGAATAGCGGGGGCCCACGGGGACCACAAAGGTCCCAGAGCATGTGATTGCATTTTGTGGTTCACTTCTATTCTATCAAAAAATAATTTCATGTTGGTTACAGGCGATGCCTAGAGGGGAAACAATTATTCAATCTGGTCTTGGAAAAAATGGTAAATTGAACTTCTGTGTCACTGTGTTAATCGATTTGAAATTGGAAGCAAATATACGTGAAAGGTTCCAGAATGGTCTTACGGGCGTTAAGACGGAGCATCTTCCCTCAAACGTTTGGTCCCATAGGGTCCTTCTGTCTGGAATTAATTTGCCTTCTTAGAAGATGTTTTCTTCCCCTAGCTGTCTATATAAAGTAATTAATTTAGGTGGCGACAATCAGTTATGTATACCTATCAACCACCCTGGTGTAACTATAGCCAAAATTGAAATGGATATTTGCACAAGTCATCATCATCATCATCATCATCATCATCATCATCATAATCATAATATTTTGCAATTGCAAAGGATTAAGCAGTAAACCTGAAAGATCTGTTTACCCAGCTGTGTTTATCGCATAATTAATTACTTGAATGATCTGTATCGTAAGCTATAAATGTATATATGCACTACTACTGGCTGTTTTTAAATTTGAGCTTGTCGTCTGTGTGTTCGATTGTAAACAGTACTGTTGTAACCTATTTCCTAAATTGTAAATAAGATTGTTTCAGCCCCTGTTCTAAATTGTAAATGATATTGTGTGTATCAGAAAACTTGCTTTTGGTGTCCTTTTGTGTTAACAATGAATTTGTATAGATACTCATCACAAAACGTTAAGCAACACAAACTTTTAGTCCCATTACATTTTCATTTATTGAAATTGCAAATCATAGAATGATGCAATAGAAAGGTGTAACATTAACAAAATGAAATGAAATGGTATTGAGCAATAATAGACTTACAAATCATCAAAAGCATGTACCCGCGAAACAGTCGTGCAAAATGTGCTGCATTGATGGAGCAAAATGTTAACATTGAGGTTGAAGTCAGTTTTGGACAGTGAAGCAGTGTTCGGTAACGCGTATGACCACCATGAGCACAAATGCAAGCTTCTACTGGTCTTTGCATTGACCAAATGAGCCTTTAAAGTTGCTGTTGTGGAATGTTCTGCCATTCTCTCTGTAACGTCTGCTCCAGGTCATCCAGAGTCTGGGGATGAACATGGAGACCGTAAACAGGACTTCCAATAATGCCCCAAGCATGTTCAATGGGATTAAGATCAGTTTACCTTGCAGGTCAGTCCATATGTGTGATGTTGTTGATCTAAACAACATCATTCACGACTATTTTTCGGAAATTATCATCCATGGACGGGCATTACCATCCATACAAATGAAGTTAGGACCCGCTTGTTGTACCAGAGGAATGATTACAGGTAGGTTTACACCGATCAGGGTGCATGCGTGAAGAGTGGAGTACATTCACACATTTTGCATGTTGGTTCTGAGGGTGGTTGTGTTCAGGTGATGTTGTCAATGTTATCAGATAAATGAATTTGACAGTCACTAAACGTTATGTATTCTTTGAATATTTACCTTTCAGTAACACGTCAGCAAAAATCGCTATCGAGATTGATAAAGCCACTACACTGAAAATACTTGTTGCTTAATATTTTGTGAGGAGTATATGTGTCAACCTGATCTTGTTGCTATATGGCTGAAATAATGCAGATGCGATGGTAAATTTTAATTCACTCACTCAGTTACACTGGGATTTGAAACATTAGAGAACACATCTGTACAGATCACGATTTTCTATATAAACATGTGGCCATGTTTGTTGTACCCCGTAACATGAGACCAGGCTTATATATCATTCATATCAGTTATCGTCGAGCGTTACAGCATCCCCTGCTGATCAAATGGAAACTGCTATTTGTTATAGAACGGGACAATATGGGATATCCTCGAGGGGATTCCTAGGTAAAATAGATTCCTGCTATCCAATACCAAATTGTATTTAAGTGAATCGAAACCGGTGAAAGGTAATCCATAACCATTTGGAGTGGGTGAATGTGGGCGTTATTGGGGAGTGTTTCATGATTGCCCTTTCCAAATGTGTCATATGTGTGAGACTCTCCCAAAATGATTCTCAAGATTGTCCATGGTCCTTCTGGGAATGCCGTTGAAGAGAATTGTCATTGAAGGGAGGACGCTCTTCTGATTCTAGGTTCATCATCCAGATCATACTCCACCATTCTCTTCTGCCTAACAAGGTATAGGGAAACTCGATCCTACTTGCCGTATCGACACGTCTACGTTCATCATTAATTCCGGTCATATCACCGTGTCCTGGTTTCGTGACGATGCGGATGTGTATCCTTCTGATGGAATGAAGATGTAAGCCTCACCAGCTTCTCTGCTGATCTCGTTATAAAAGTGATATAAAAGGGGTCGAGTAATGAAACGACCTTCCATTTAGGAAATATATTTAATGGCTTCTTTAGGTCTATATCTTAAAATACCACAATTTCGTTTCTTAAAAGGACATATTCAAGGTCCGTGGAGATTATGAAATCACTGTATAATTGATCGGATCATCCCTCGGCACTATCGTCAACAATCGGAATACATTTACAATGTTGAAAAGCGGGAGAGGGGGTGATGAAATTCCCGCTTGATATTGTAACAAGAGTTCTCCTTAATGGAAGCTATCTTTGTCCAACAAAAACACAGACATATTTATAGATTTACCATTTGGTAAAGTAGGTAATGGCATGTTTCGTAATTTACGTGACAAAGACTGCTGGCTGGGCGACGAACTATGGACAAAGCAGGATGTGTTGTATTTCAATACAAATGCTTAAGACCGTGCGACCGTGATCGTGCATTAGACGTCCCATTCATGGCTCTTTAAAGAAATGCCGCTCATTAACGGGGAGACTTCAAAATGGCAAGAATTCAGACGCATAGCCAGACAGAGTGATATACATTTCTCGAGGAACAAATTCTTTTATGTAAAGCCTACTCTTGAGCAGAGGAAAATTGATTCTGTCGTTCATTCATGACCATCGATCTTCTTGGGGAGGAAACAGTTGTTCAATTAAACTCGAAGTTTCATAAAGCTCTATTGGACAGCTCACCTCTTCGTGAAATTTGGTCGATGTTGCATATCACTTCCCGACGTCATTTTCGGCAGTGATACAAAAATGAGAAAGTATATCTTTTTCCATGGGTTAGTATAATGGTTAGGCATTGGCAAGTTAGATTTAACATCCGGGTTTGAATTTCAAAACCGTGTAATGTGTGAAAGTTCTGGGTGATGGAAGAAAGTCGGGAATGTTGCTTAAAGGGGCGAAGCATCAGTTTTGGAATGTGTTTTTATGTTTTCGTGATGCTCTATGATTTTGCACAGGAAATACTATATTCTCTTATAACTGACATAACCAACGTGCTTCTATCACGGTTAGCAACTGTACTGACAAAAATTCTGAGATTCCTTTTCAAACATTATCTACAATAGAAGCAGAGTTGATAGAGGTAACTTCGTCCATTCTTAACGTAGCATGAAAAATATTTCTTTCTTTGGTACATCATGAGTGCCAACTCCAAAGACTTGAAATCATTCTCTCGTTACCCTTTCCACGTGTGTAAGTTATGAGTGGTTGTTTAAACACGCGAGAAGTAATTTAACTTAATACTCTGGTTGGTAACTAATGAGAGATTTCGACTCACTGTTACGGCGACGGGACGTTGGCAATAAAAAGCCAAGACGTTAATGTGGAGAGTTAGTATCACTTTTTGTTCCCTAGTTGTTAAAGGTTATGGTCCTCTTAAAGGCTGAGGGATGATTATGCATAAAAGAAGCCTTTGATGACCATGTTGCTAAGGCGTTGCCAAATATCTGTTCCGGTTACAGTGGAACTTTTAGTACGAGTGACTGCTGTAGAGTAGGGGACGTTAATCAAATATATATCAACGTCTGCGATACAATGTGTGTGTTTTATCAACATACTCCTCACTTCATAACGCCATAGCTCATTGTATTCTTTCTTTGTAAGTCTTACATATCTCGTTAAAGACCTATTTGAAAAAAACATTATGACACGTTTTTAGATAGAACCGCATGGATCAAACGAACGGGAGTAAAGACCTATTTGAAAAAAACCCATTATGACATGTTTTTAGATAGAACCGCATGGATCAAACGAACGGGAGCATGATAATCATTTAAAAATTGAAATTATATCTACATACTGGGGCATACAATGAAACGGTAATTCCAGTTCACTTTTTAAATGGCAATACATCAATCGATTTTCTAAATTAAAATTACAGATTTTTAAGTTGCTATTGAATTTTTGTTTGACTTGAGCGGGTGAGTGAGTAAATGTCGATACACGCTTCATTCGCCGATATACCTGTTATATCACGATCGATTAGTGAGTAGGTGTTTACGTCACCTCAGACATTGCAATGTTCCAGCAAAATCACGACTGGGACACAAGAACGGGTTTTAATACATTTGACTGCATCAGGTTGTCAAGAGGCTGATCAACCGATACGTTAAACATCAAATGTGGTATGCTGAAGGGCATAAATGCATTGTTTAGAACGAGATGTTGACTGTATTGCGAAATCTTTCATTTAGTTTGCTGTACAATACGCTGTCTAGTGCAGGTACGTCAAAGGAGCTCGATCGGTTAGTCGACCTCAATCCTCTGGTGTGAAAGCCAGGGAATGTATGCGTACGTTGTTCACACAGAAAACCGACCAGTGAAGTTCCGGGTTAGAAATGGTCTTTTGCAACCCGTGCTTGTCGCAAGAGACGACTAACAGGATCCACTAGACCGGCTCGCTGACTTGATTGACACATGTCATCATATCCCAAATGCCAAGATCGATGCTGATGATGTCAGTAAGTGGATTGTGTGGTCCAGACTCGATTATTTACAGATCGCAGCCCTAAAGCTGGAACACTGCTGAGTAAGCAATAGTCGTACATGACAGCACAGCGACAAACATAATGGAACAATTTATGAAACACAAATTCGTCGTAGGATATATAGAGTCTGACTCACAGGCTTACACAATGTAAATTACATTTGTTCTTCTGAGCATGTATAATAATACTAAGCATAAAGAGATAGATAGTAGCTGTGCTTGGCCATGTCTGCTGGTCATGCTTTCGAAACCGGAAGTTGACTTGCTTTGACAGCTCCATGCCGGAATTCCATCAATTTGTAAACGTATGTAAACAAAACGCATCCAACATACATCACGTCTTTCTTTTCACCCGACATCTAATCGATGCACCCTTATTAGACCCAAGTTCTGTTCAAATCCTCGATACCAAAGCTCATTCGCTCAATGTTATTTTTTGCTTCTAAAAATCTCAACATCATTAAGCCATAAAACGGTAAACTTTCTATATGAAGTAGTACATGTATAGTAAAATATTTGAATAATTCTATAGTTTAAACACACATTATCTGAAATATTTAGAATTACATGTTATTCCATTCAAATAAATCTGTTTATTGTAAATGGTATTCTAAGTTCCACTTTCAAAATTAAAATGCCATTTTCAGGATCCAAAATGTTTTATGTGCAACGCTACCAACCTATCAATATTACCATTAAATTTCTTGTATCAAATGTATTTAAATTTACATCGGCTCTGGACAAAAGCTTAATAAATAATTTACTAAAAGTACGTTTCAAATTGATTTAGACCAATCTCCGTTGACGTTAACTGGCTCAAATTCAGCTGAATATTGCCAATCTTCGGTCGTATTCCTTTTACAATTGTTTGAATTTCCAATCATTTTCCACAGTTATATCGACCAGCCTGAAACAAACTTAAAGCTAGCATTCCGATGCCACACATTCATCTGCACGTAAGCTTCATTGTGATTTATTCAAACACTTCAACAACAAACTCTGAATTAGGTCTCTCGAGAATCGGACAATTATGTGGACCATTCGTCCTAAAAACTGACAGACAGTATTTTCTCTGAGTAAATATTTGTCCTTACAGCCAGGAATATCCGACTTTAATGCAATTCGTTGACGAAACCTCCTTACCTTAAATAATTCAGAATGACACAAGCCTGTCAAATGATTTTGTTTCCTGAATCGTCAACACTTGGTTCTCAAAGAATAAGACGATTGGCGTAGGTTTAGAGTACTGCATGTGTCTGAGGAATGGTTAGAAGAGGCTGATAAAACTCTCAAACTGTAAACACTTTTAGGCAGAGCCTGTCGGTCATTGTCAACGCAAGTTTAACTAATGTCTGAATCATACATGGGTCACCTTGGTCAAACATTGCTTGAATCAAACAGTTGTAGGTTTTTGTCGACAGATAATCGATAGTATCGTTCTAATCCTCTATGATGAAACACTTGGGAGCTGCAGATAAAGGATATTGATGATAAACCGAATAGAACAATTTCGTTTCGAAATTATTTGCTTAAAACGTTTTACCGGGTCTAATAAAATTGAAATCAGGAGTTTAAGTAAAATTCAAATAAAACATGGATGCGAATAATTCTGTTTTGTATTTTCTTCATACCATGTCAGCGATGAATCAATATTCATTACTGGAATGAAGACTACTCGTTGATAGGTATGCATGCATCACTGTTTTCTGTTCAAACATGTACATGTGAATGAATTCATTTGTCAGTGAGTTTCCAGGAGACCATTCTGGTTATACGGTTTCATTGAGCGATGTTACGGTTAAATAGTCTCAGAAAAGCTATTGGCAGCTTATCATCACATAGTCCTGAAACAGCTGTAAGCAAAATTGTGTTCCGCCTTTACCTTTCTTCTTTCTGCATAGGGGTCTAAATTGTGTTACGTTCCGCGAGTTAACATTTCGAGAGAAACTGTACATCATTTTGGAGCGACGCGTTGACTCTTTTGCAAAGGATACCACGAATTTTAAATGAACTTTGCCAACTGTACGTCGACTTTCGTCGAGTTGAAACCAGATTCCTTTCCTACCAGAAATAACAGTACTAACATAATCGAGGCGACCCACTAAACATCTCTAGAATGCAAGGACGGTTAGTAAATGACCAATGACGTCAGAGGGACATGCCGACATGTTAAAGACACACACCTACAAGCGAAAGATGGAGCTGATAATGTAGATGCAGGGTCCCGTTTCACAAAGCTATCGTAGCCCTACGACTGTTGTAAGTCAATGTTACAGTATAGGAGTTACGACGGTCACAGCGCTATTGTAGCTTTTGGAAACGGGCCTGAGCTTCTACACCTCGCCTTACGGAGTTATGTCCCTTGATTGCTCTGATCAAATGGTTGATGGTTCCAATCCCCTTTTCGACCTTATCAAGCTTCTCGGTTAAATAATGTCAAAGGGACTTTCCTTCCTCCCACATGGTGCCAGGGCGTGAGGTGACTGGACTTATGTCAACTGCAGGTTAGACTCCTGATCAGTGACAGAATCATAGAAAATTGCAGCTAAAATCAAGTGTCGATGAGTGTCCTGGGATTTTCATCGAGTAATCTCTATTTCTTCATTATTGATCCTTATTTATCCGTTCTTCCCACTCGACACACTCAATCCCTCTCAACAGAAAACACCTGTAGCGTTAAATACCTGACACACGCGATAACTCATTGTAACAAGTTTTAACGAGAGGGGTTAAACTTTGTGAATGATTATACAAGTCACGTCTCCCCGACCTGCACCACACGGGCCCCGCATAGTGCCACATATCGGTACGCGATTGCTCTCCGCATGCCCAACCAGGTGATCTCGGGACTTCTCGGGGCCTGCATCTCCGCTTGTTATCTCCCTGCTGGGGGCGTTCATACTCGCCTGGGAACCACTTGAGACTTCCTAATAGATTCTATCCACGACTCGCTTCCCGAGGTCCTAACATCAGTATTTGCTGTTTCTTAGCTGCCGGATACAACAGGCATGGCTTCTAACACAACCCTTGCGTTTTACCGGGTCTTGATATTTGTCGAGAGAGAGTGGAAAGTCAAGTGTCTAGCAGCCCCTCCAGCAAGAAAGAAACCTCTCTTGTGATTGAGGTATTCTGGCGCCCATGTTTAGGTCTCCTTCAAACCGTTGTCGTAGTCGCCACGCCGAGCTGGAAAGAACAGAGAAGTTATTTTTTTCCTCTCGCCATCACTGATGGTTAAAACAACTGGATGTTCTTGTCTGGCCACTTCGTACATGCGATGGAATCACATGGATTCGTCTTAGTGTAAACAACAAAGGTCTTTGTGGGAAACACAAATGATAATAGAGTTTTCAACACACGTACAACTAACCGCCTCGTCCACGGCAGTATCAGTTGCTGGTGAAATGGATATAAAGCATTTGGGTGTATCTGGTTCAAGCGGTTCATCACGGCAGCCTTCACCTCATTCCACACTCTATCAACTATCCATGATGTATTATAATGTATCGGATAGTTTCTTTTTGTGGAAAATGAATTAAACGCCATTGTGATTTATCGGTCAATGGACCCTTATGACAGAGCATCGTTCTTTTTCTCATAACCTTGTGGGAAAGAACATATTCCGACGATTGAAAAGAATATTGCTGGATTCGTCATGTCAAGGGAAAGGCACGTTAGATTGCTCCTGTAATCAATATTTGACTCTGCGATATATATTGTTAAAATATCATTTTTGAAATATTTTGCATATATACCCAATGTATTTTACAATATAGGTAGCACGCGTGGGCAAAAGTTTCTGTGCAGAGTTGCGTCCAGAAACGTTTGAATCCAATCTAAAATGTCCGGATTATGTTTCTAGGTTTATCAGCCGGTAAACGTCCGAGACATACATCAATTCCCCTACAGAGCTCCGTCTTCTATATCCGACACGTATCGTAAGAAGCGACTAACGGGATCGGATGGTAAGGCGCTGTCTTGGCTGATGAATGTCATCGTATCTTGGACCTCGATTTTCGAAGCTCTCCTAGTGTCAAGATGGTCGTGAGTGCCATACGCCATGAGTGCCATTAACTTACGACTATCTTAGCTCTAAGAGAGCTTCGACAATCTCAAGGTCCTGGTTGCAAATGTCGATGCTTATGATGCCATTTACTCAGTTGTGTAATCCAGACGCGATTATGTACAGACCTCCACCATTTAGCTGAATGCCGGTGAATTAGACGTTAAACAAAAAAAAGTATATACGATTCTCTTAACTTGCACGACAACCAATCAGTTGTTAGTTCCCCGAACTTAAGACCGCCTCCGTGGTGTAGTGGTTAGAGCGTCCGCCCGGAGAGTGGAAGGTCGCGGGTTCGATCCCCGACCGCGTCATACCCAAAGACGTTAAAATATGGTACTTGTTGGTCCCTGCCTGGCGCTCGGCATTAATGGGTACAACAAGGACTGATCTGCTCGGAGTCAGTATAATGTTTCTGAGTGGGGTATTCATGCTTCACTGCGGCATGGCATCTCAGTGGGCCAGCACTATAAAACCAGCTTAAGTCTGGGCTAGTACAAGCAGCCGCACATACACATACACACGCATGCACGTCGTCATATGAGCGAAATATTCTCAAGCACGACGTAAAACCCAACTTCACCTCACCTCATCTCCGAACTTAATAAAATAACAGAAATTCAATAGAGAAGTCCTCTGAGTATGGCTTAGGGCATATATAATTCGAAATATGAACATGCAAAGATTATATATCAAATATTATAAACACGCCACAAATATGTTGTAATATGAAAAACCCACATTTGCGGATGGTTTGAATTGTTGTATGGGCAAGTAATGCGGTAACGTGTCGTTTGCGTTAGACTGTCTTGCTTACCAACGCCACATACACAGATATCTGTTAACTGTAAGTGTTATTTGTATTATGCCATTACCAGAGCCGACAGCTAGTAAAATGTCGGATGGGTGTAAACGAACACTTCGGCAGGTGGTTGGCAATTCCGCGTTCTGTTATGATGGCTCCTGGGAGAGTTGATCCAAGCTCGAGGCTGTTGTAATACAAATTCCCGTCTATATAAACCACACGGCACTTCCATCGTAGCATGAAAGCTCACAACATCACTTTACACATGTATCCACACATTACCCATTGCTCTCAAGGTCAGTAAACAAACCACTTGGCAGGTGGTTCATCTCACTGTACGCTGGCTAAAGGAGTCAGCTCAGTCTTCATGTGTGGATTCTCAAAACTAATGGTAGGAGTCTCCGTGGGTCAGCACTGTGTGTTAGGTATTTAGAGTACTTGAGGGGCCTGGCCTCCCATTTTGTGTTGACAGGGTTGACAGAAATGAGGACGCGGTAGTGGTTCGATGCCGGGTTTGTGTCATCCAGTTGACACATTTGTGCGTATTAGACGTTTCCCTTAAATTGGTGACATAGTATGTCCACTCGGCCCATGCCTGTCGTAACAATTTGTCCACTCCGATCATGCATATCGTAAGAGTGTGTACTCTCTACTCATGCTTATCGTAACAGTGTGTCCGCTTTGCCCATGCCTATCGTAACAATATGTCGTCCACCCCATGCCTGTCGTAACAATTTGTCCACTGCAATCATGCCAATCGAAACAGTATGTCATCTACCTCGTGCCTGTCGTAACAGTATGTACTCTCTACCCCACGCCTATCGTAACAGTATGTCCTCTGTCCCACGCCTATCGTAACAGTATGTCCTCTCTACCAATGTTTATTGTCACAGTATGTCCTCGATCCCATGCTTATCGTCACAGTATGTCCTCTAACCATTGCTTATCGTCACAGTATGTCCTCTACCCCATGCTTATCGTCACAGTATGTCCTCTACCCCATGCTTATCGTAACAGTATGTCCTCTACTCCATGCTTATCGTCAAAGTATGTCCTCTACCCCATGCTCATCGTCACAGTATGTCCTCTACCCCCATGCTTATCGTCACAGTATGTCCTCTAACCCATGCTTATCGTCACAGTATGTCCTCTACCCCATGCTTATCGTCACAGTAAGTCCTCTAACCCATGCTTATCGTCACAGTATGTCCTCTAACCCATGCTTATCGTCACAGTATGTCCTCTAACCCATGCTTATCGTCACAGTATGTCCTCTAACCCATGCTTATCGTCACAGTATGTCCTCTACGCCATGGTTATCGTCACAGTATGTCCTCTAACCCATGCTTATCGTAACAGTATGTCCTCTACTCCATGCTTATCGTCACAGTATGTCCTCTACCCCATGCTCATCGTCACAGTATGTCCTCTACCCCCATGCTTATTGTCACAGTATGTCCTCTAGCCCATGCTTATCGTCACAGTATGTCCTCTACCCCATGCTTATCGTCACAGTATGTCCTCTAACCCATGCTTATCGTCACAGTATGTCCTCTACGCCATGGTTATCGTCACAGTATGTCCTCTAACCCATGCTTATCGTCACAGTATGTCCTCTACCCCATGCTTATCGTCACAGTATGTCCTCTAAACCATGCTTATCGTCACAGTATGTCCTCTACCCCATGCTTATCGTCACAGTATGTCCTCTACCCCCATGCTTATCGTCACAGTATGTCCTCTACCCCATGCTTATCGTCACAGTATGTCCTCTACCCCATGCTTATCGTCACAGTATGTCCTCTAACCCATGCTTATCGTCACAGTATGTCCTCTAACCCATGCTCATCGTCACAGTATGTCCTCTACGCCATGGTTATCGTCACAGTATGTCCTCTACGCCATGATTATCGTCACAGTATGTCCTCTACGCCATGATTATCGTCACAATATGTCCTCTAACCCTTGCCTATCGTCACAGTATGTCCTCTAACCCTTGCCTATCGTAACAGTGTGTCCTCTAACCCTTGCCTATCGTAACAGTGTGTCCTCTACCCCATGCTTATCGTCACAGTATGTCCTCTAACCCTTGCCTATCTTAACAGTGTGTCCTCCTCTATCCCTTGCCTATTGTAACAGTTTGTACGCTTTGACCCATGATTGTCATAACAGTATGTCCATTTAACGCCTTGATTATTGTCATAGTATATCCTCTACCCCGTGCATGCCTCTGGATCTTGACCGATACTGGATACATTTTAGCACCTTGGACCAAACTGACAGCTCACGTCCCCAGGTTGACTTACATATATTTAGTCTATGAAATCTTGGATATTTCATTTTTCAAAAATATTGCAAATTTCCTCTCTGCTTGGCAGCTATTTTTATAATCTGGATAGTTTTCATTAAATAGAATATTTCGCCGTGGATTAACGATGAAATAGCATTAATACTGTTGCGAGTGTGTCCATATAATTATCTTGCCACATAAGTTCTCACAATCTATGATTATCAACAAGGACAACAGTTCAGTATTTGAATTCCTATTATAAAATCTTAAAGTAGAAATAGCATACACAAGACCAACCATAACCGACAATTCATCTCGCTTCCGAACAGATTCGAGCCGACAATCGGTTCCGTGTACCAAGACTATTCGTCCAGAGAATGTGCACTATGACCGAGACAGGTGGAAGCCTTATTCTGTATACCGCTGGCTCAGTTGCCGATGGTGCCCAAGGCTGTTTACTCACTCCAGATAGACGGTTGGTACGTCAGTGAGATTGGGTGTGGGGTATGTGATCTCTAACAACTTGCAATCAGATTAGCTATCTGTATCCACTTTTCCGTGTGTGTTCTCTGAAACTCATATTGATGCAACTGTTCGATTTGAAGATTATATTTTTATTCGTGCTGTTTAAGGGGATAGCCTTACGGTACCAAGCGTTAACCGGGAGGGAAGGTATTCTGTATTCCCAGCGTGAACAGCTACGCCTTAGACAAAATAAACATCACACCATTTACAGTTACATTTGTGTACACCTGCACGTCTTCCCTTAATGATTATTGGGATATTAAATGTCACAGGTAAAGTTGGCGATATAATTGACAAGGAAACGTGAGGCAATAAAAGGATATTACTTCTGTGATAACGGAAACACATTTGTAACGGGTACGGAAACACTAAGCTGATTATTTATTGTTTGCAACTTTGGCCCTATAGTGAGTCATCGGGAGTCATTTTTCAATAATTCCTTTTCAGCTTATATTATCATCATCAATACTTTCAAAGCTGAAGAACATGACATTTTTTTCATGCGCATTTTAATACGTGTTCATGTCTGAGGAATTGGACTCCCCTAAAAAATGTCACCGATGTGTGTATTGTGGGTCAGAACTGAGTGGAGGGGCGGTGGGGTAGCCTAGTGGTTAAAGCGTTCGCTCGTCACGCCGAAGACCCGGGTTCGATTCCCCTCATGGGTACAATGTGTGAAGCCCATTTCTGGTGTTCGCTGCCGTGATATTGCTGGAATATTGCTGAAAGCGACGTAAAACTAAACTCACTCAGAACTGGGTAAACGGAATTAGTTCTCATGCAGCGGACAACCGCTAGACAGATGGAATACTATTAACTACGGAACAACAACATTTACTTGACATGAAATTTTAATATCAAATACGTGGCTAGCCTTGAAACTCTTTTAACATCTGACTGGCGTTTGGGTCTCAAAGGCCGATTGATTGATTTTGAATGTATGATTGCACTGTCCAGCCTTGGTGTCCTTATATTTCCTATTAACGATTTTTTTTATTGCGGGATCATTACAAGAAGACTACTAACACCCCGGTCACTCACGTCAGCACTATCTTACCACTCACGTCCATTATCATATATTTGGCATAGTTCACGTTCACTTTTAACCTCCTTGATAGTGGATGACTCGACTGTTTTATTAATTTATAAAATTATTATACAGCGTCGATGTATATGACAGAACCCTTGTAATTCATTAGTAAAGGGTGACGGTTTGTGAATAAAGCTATCACAATGCCTATAGACAGAAGCCAGACTTCACTCCAGAAATTCATTCTATGGCATGATAAATCTTACCGATCATTGTACTGGAAACGCGGAAGTGGTTCAAACACTCTGCGCACTAGTTTATGAAACAAATACCATTTCCGAGCTAACAAACAAACCCCCTGAATCTATTTCCCAAACGTTTCGGCCCGTTACTTCACTGAGCCATAAATTTCAACTTTTCATTTTACATATATTAGTGCCACTTTTTTTTTAAAGAAGGGTTTTAAAGAGACAGGCTCTCCCCTGCTGATAGTACACGAACATTCACCCGTCATTTCTACAATTATCTGCTTTTTGAAGACTGCTTTGAAGCTGAGAAAGGCTGTTGGGTTTAACGAGTCTGAAACATGTTTTAAGTCGAGTGGTGTTGTGACACGATTCATTGACGACAAGACCGCGGAAAAATTGCTCTTTCCATAAATCTGAAGATCAGATTCACGACTGGTATCTTCGGAATTGCATATGGGTACACCTAATGACATTTCCAGAATGTCTGAAGGAACGCTGAGCCTATACAGCAAAACATGAAAGGTAGCATAACGAAAAACCGAAAAAATATCCTGGTACCGCCACCGCCCTCCCTCGTTGTGTGTTTGCCTTATTCTCTTCTACTCCAGCATTCAGACATGTGGCATCGCTTACAGATGCTTCTTCCGCAGTGAGATTAATTTTGATCTAAGGTTTTTCAAGTAACTATCTCCCGAAAAAATGAAGTGGATTTCCCCAAACGCTCATTTCTAGTTTTAGAAAACTCTGATTTTAGAAAAGACAGGCGCTTTGTGACGGATATTGCTGTTGTAGTTTTTTGGTAATTTTCTCATATCTGCAGTATCGCCTTGCCAACGTAGAAATCGCTTGAAATCCGTGTAATTCCGAAATCGTGTATTCCATAGGAAATGCGGTCAGCGGTTGCTGAGAGTCCTTTTTCACACTGAAAAGTATTTTCCCGAAAGAACAATATGTTTACAAAAGCAGCTGAAGTTTGAACTTAGTTCCAAACTTTAACCATCAAAAACAATTTCGTTTCTATTTACTGAAAAAGTGAATCGTTAAAGGTGATTCTATTAAAATTTATTTATAAGATATTACCTCAATAAAACATATATGAGAGCTATGTTCCGTAGCTTAACAGGTTTGTGATCAACCATGTTCAAGAATATTGTCAAACGACAAGAGAGCAACGCGATGGGGACACGGAAATTTGGAATGGACAAATTATTGGGTTGCAATCAAAGCCATATGAATTACGATCGTCAGTTGTAAATTATATGATCCAGTGTATCACTCGATCATGAGTGGACCTGTCGTTCTTGATCTCCCATCAGGATCGGCACTGAGTTTGAATCCGAGATCTATTTTAGGTTGGCAAGCCCCATACCAGTGCTAGGTAGTTCCATCAAAGCACTAACTGCTTCCATCACTGCCCCCGCCCCCCTCCCCCTTCCCTCCGTCTGACACGCTGTGGTGCCATACCTCGCCACTGTGATGTGATTTACTCACACTATTGAACCATGATCACTATTTACTTGTACCATACCCTTGCAGTACCATACCTCGCCACTGTGATGTGATTTACTCACACTATTGAACCATGATCACTATTTACTTGTACCATACCCTTGCAGTACCATACCCCGCCACTGTGATGAGATTTACTCACACTATTGAACCATGATCACTATTTACTTGTACCATACCCTTGCAGTACCATACCTCGCCACTGTGATGTGATTTACTCACACTATTGTACCATGATCACTATTTACTTGTACCATACCCTTGCAGTACCATACCTCGCCACTGTGATGTGATTTACTCACACTATTGAACCATAATCACTATTTACTTGTACCATACCCTTGCAGTACCATACCTCGCCACTGTGATGTGATTTACTCACACTATTGAACCATGATCACTATTTACTTGTACCATACCCTTGCAGTACATATCGCTATCGCCATTGCGGCTCTTTGACCACGAACGTACATTCATCAGTCGTTGTGGAGCTGTTGCAGACGATGGTGCAAATACTCACCCATTCAAGAAGGTCAGGGTAACCTTGTGGTACACACAGCTATTAAAACCGCCCTTGTATTCAAGTCGCCTGGATAAACAAGCGTTCACGACGGTTATTCCGTAGTTTTACGATTTCGTCATCACTTTTTTATCGTTTGTTAAGCTTTTAGGAATGCCATGAAAAATCAGAGGAACCTTGTTTGAATGAAGAACATTAATTCTGGAAATATATTTCATTTTCAACCTCGAGGAAGCGTTGAAAAGACTCTTGCATCAACTTTCGTCTCTGGCAGGATGAAAGAAATCAAGAAAAAAATCCATAACCTAAGGAGCCATAATAACTGAAGTTCAGACCAAATCTTTCAGTGGGTAACTTGGTAAGGTTATTTCATTGACGGCCTGAGGGTTTACGAAGATGGGTGTTGAAATTCGCGGGCATTGATCGATTAAGGAATCATTATCAGCAATGAAAGTTTATGGGACAAGATTCTGAGATCAGTTTAATGTCCTCGGAGTTGAAGGCGATTCCAGCAACAGGATATCCGACTTTGGCTGTTTCATCATCATTCGACATGGGTATCGTGAAATGGTTTTAATCTTACTTTTTACAATGGCTTGAAAGGCATTTGATGATGGTTAGTTTACAAAAAGATGGGTTCCAGTGTTTAATGTAGTTTTTACGGTAATAGATCATTCCGTATTGTTTTATCGTTCTTTTAGTCACCTCGTTTACCTGGTTTCCACTCGATTGTGTACTAGGCGCCATGATATAATATGAATGCATTAATAATCACCACTCATTCGTGAGGTCCTATCTGACAATATTTCCAGTTTTAATTTTAGTTTTTTACGGCATTAGATCATTCATTCAATATTATTTTTTCGTTGTTTTATTCACCTGGTTTGCTAGGTTTCCACTCGATTGTGTACTGGGCACCGTGATGTAATATGAATGCATTAATTATCACCACTCATTCGTGAGGTCGAAAATTTGACAAAACTATGTTTCTGGCTCGGCCGGTCGTACCTGCAGCAATAGAATTGCGTCCCTTTGGCCTTAAGTACAATACACGGTTTGTGACGTAACACTCGCGGGATCTAGACCTTGAACCTTTCAAAAGCTGTAAGCATAATTGTTATTGGCTCCATTGATAGCTCATACCATCAATATAAGTATGTACTGAGCGGCAAAAATTATTGTGACATTATTGTGACCAACGAAATAGGTAAAACGGCAACAGTCCAAGTGAGGAGCACCGCCGTCACACACAAATGAGTCATACGAATGGGTTAACAAGCAAGTGAGCTGCGAGCTTAACCACCTTGTACACTGTTGACAACTGCGCTACAACGTTGAATAAAGACTGAATTCCATCTTTGGAAAGATAAACCAGATTTCCTGCAGCTTTTGGAGGATTTGGAAGATGTCATAAGCGTCTTTCCATTTTATCTTGGACATGTTCATTTGGTGACAGATGAGGGGATCTTGCAGGTCAGAGAACTCATTAACATTGTTCCGAGTCAGATGTAGCTGCAAAATGTTGTCCGACGTTATCACACTGTAATGTCAATCTGTCTCTAACACAAGAACTGAAAAAGGCTGCTCCACAAAATGTTATCAGGGTATCCCGGGGCAATCACATTCCCTTCAGTCACACTCATTTGAGTTCTTATTGTAACTGTTATTCCGCCCAAGATCATAACGCCACGACCTCTAAAGCCATCAAGAAGACATTGCGTGGCGTAGCGTTCACCTCGACGACATGTCATTCTAGGAGTTGGGTGAAGACGTGTGACTCATCAGTGAAGTGAGGTGTCGTCTGCACCACTGGAAACATCAGTAATAGTCCGTCAGGATTGACCGTCTATCTTAGCACATAGCACAGATGTCAAGGACATTGATAAGAAGAATTTTAAAAACACCATTAATGTAAAATGGAAACCTGGAAACCATTAATGTAAAATTCCAATCACGGAAACCGAAAGTACGTGTCCCGGTTTCGGGAAAGCTTCTTACACATAACGCTTTTAAAGTTCGCAGTCAAAAAAGTCTAAATCGGTAGTGCCCAACTGAAAACCGAAATTGTTCATGGAAACTGCGCTTGTGGTAGTCTCTGCTATAATGCCTGTATGACTTAAAAATACCGTAAAATTTCTTCTGCATGGACATGCCTCCGAAACAGTTCAATTGTACTTTTTAGTGAAACAGATATTGTCGCAATTTTGGAAGAATTGTTTTTACATTTCCAATCAATGTGTTCAATGGTCATAGAAATAATGGGATTAACAAAATCACTTCAGCTTGCGACGTTTCACTCCCATCAAACTGATCGATTTGCAATACTCTGATAATAAAATCTATTGTTTAGTTTTCAATATAAAATATTCTTTTTCCTTTTAAGTGAAGCATTTACGTAAAACATTACAATACTTTCATATTTTATCACTCAAACGAAACAGTACAATGTAATAAACATTCCACGATCCCTTTGGAACTATAAGAAACTAATGGACAAATGGGGAAAGAACGAACGGAGAATCATGTCAGGTACATCGGGTATAGTTTGATGTTATCTATACCAGCCTCGCTACAAAATGTATTCCATGTATATGATGTTGATATCATGACACAGTAATACCAATTCATAATTTACGATTCTATGTACGAAGAATATGTTGCAAACGCTCACGATGCTGAAGTTTACCTGGGTAAAGTCCATCTACCACACTCAATACACTGTCACAGCCAGAGCCACAGCCACAGCCACAGCCTTCGGGAACATATACTCAGTCCAACTTTATATGCTTGCAATAACACACATATCAATATTGTACATATACCGAGGGAAAAAATAAGGGAACACCACTTTATGCCAGTGTTCCTATATTTATTCTCAGATTTTCTCCCAGCAGTATTCAAAGCTGGTGATGAAAACTAGAAAATAGTAAAGGAACGCTTGAATGTTCCTGTGTTCCGTTACTTGTTTCTCTCAGTATATATCTTGAAACCTGTTTTTCACTTTGTAGAAATGTATTTTCCGCTCTGAATGAATTATATGACAAGTTCATATATCTGTATCTATTCACATTCATATTGCAGGAATCCTGGAATGCCTACATAATCATGACGCTGACTTTATTGGGCGTATAGGCCTGGGGCTTGATGAATTAAGATTCCAATAATTTCACCACCAAACGGCATATGGATTGGTCCCTAAATACTAGGCTCCCCGTCCAACGACGCTGCTAAAATAGATTGCACTCGTGTGAACAGTATGTATTCTTACACGCTATGACACATAATTGATTAGCTAACAAGATGGGAGAGAAAATAAAGGTGAAAATCATTTTACAGATTATCAGCAAGGAAACTAATTAATACGCAGTACCGTTCCAGTATGAAAATTAAATATTAATTATTGATTACCTTTGTTAGTTAACGTTACGTTCTGGTGCACAGGTGTTTCGAAAGACGATGTCAATCAGGCGAGGGCGTATATATAAAAATGTATCGTACGTGATGGAAATAATCACAAGGAGCTCAATATGACACCTAGGCTTCAGTCGTCTTTAAAGACCCGTCACAATGGATCACGATTCATGTCTACATGAAGTCTCCAACCCACTCTTCGTCCTTGATGCAGTGGTAGCCGTGGCAGCAGAGGTGTCACAGCATCTCTTAAAATCATTTTCTTGTGATTCATTATGTCAGAGAGTAGTGGGTAGTCATGCTACAATGTCAAGAGAATGGTATTTTGCCATAATTTGATCTTAGAATCTGAATGTAAAGTTACTAACATCGGTTTTGTTACCCTGAAACCACGAAAAGGGAAATGTAGCCTTGGAACACGAATTTGGTATCCTTCTGTTGGTAAATGAATAATGTGACTTACAATTTGTGATCAGAAAATGTCAAACGACATGTTAAAGTCAGAGAAGCTTTGAAGTTTCACTACGGTAATGAAGTCCTACTCGTGATTATGTATCACAGACAGAGATCGGCAGTGTTCCCAGCTGCAGGGAGATTTCTAATATTGTTAATAGGCATTCTCATGACTAACAATACAAAAGTTTGAAACTTAGTCATTGAAAACAGAAATAAACAGATTACGCCATTTTCGCATGGGATCATCGTCTTTAGTTCAATTAGCATACAATGTTCAATGCAAATTGAGCTACTGGTGTCCATCACCGACTTTCACTTGTGATTTACCTTTAACTCACTGTTGAACCTGTGGGTAATCTAGACTGATTATATTCTGGTGTATTTTGAATTAAGGGTCCTTTATAAAATATTTATATTAAAATTTGATATTTTGTCTTGTTTAATTTTTACATCACCGATAGCACTCGGCAATGAAAGGGAGAATGGTTAGCTCAGCGGTTAAAACGCTCGCACTTGTCACAGTTCAATCGGGTTCGCTTTTTTTTCAAAGTTACGTCTTGTATCCAAAATTGATAATTGCCTAAATCTGCCTAGAACCATAATCACTCACTTAATAAATTACTGTCGCAATGTTTCGGTAAAACTGTCTTTCGAATAGGGAGTTTACACATTATGACAAATAACGTTTCAGTCAGCACGACGTGACAAGAAGAGCCTAAATCGTGATATGACTATTTCCTGGAAACTGTCTACACAAGGTACACATGTACAATTTTACGACTTGTGGTATCTTTGATGATGATCCCAAAGCACCAAGGGTGTACTTTCTTTTTCACATCAGTTTAGTTAGAAAATAGGACATTTTATGGGTGAGAATGTCTAATTTTAAACACCCTTTACGTAAGCAAACTGCTACCAGATTGTGTTATGTAAGCTGATAGTCACGCAACCTGGTGAAACTGATGAATCTAGTACCAATATTGATTGCTCCCTCTGCTGTCCGAGATGATGTGATTGAAGTGTGCAAATAATTATCTTCCATGTATTATCAACGTATCTAAGCCAGTTCCATCAAAACTAACATAACAGCATCACTGGCATGTCTGTTCTGCTTTTTCTATAACGTTGTATTTTCCAATCCATGTTTGTTCACGGGATACACCAACGTTCGGGTGCCAAGGTTGAGTGTGGGCGTGTAATAAAATACTTTTGGTTCACAAAGTAATGAATATAAAGACTATAGTTTATTTATAGTTTAATGAGTGTTGATGCAACAGTAGTAATTTTATTGATCACTTATGCTCAGTGATTCACGTGCTCAATTGAATGTTAATGACGTTTGTTTTGTTGATTAACGCCAAACTCGCCAATCCTAAATGTGTAGGTGCTCGAGTCTGGTTCAGACAATCCAGTGATCGATGATCTACGTAATGATTACACAATGTCATGCATCAACCAAGTCAGTGTCTCTGTCTGTTTGTCTGTTGTTTAACGCCGCACTCAGCAATATTCCAGCTATATGGCGGCGGTCTGTACATATTCGAGTCTTGACCAGATAATCCAGTGATCAACAGCATGAGCATCGTTCTACGCAATTGGGATACGATGACACGTGTCAGCCAACTCAGCGAGCCTGACCACCCGATCCCGTTAGTCGCCACTTACGACAAGCATGGGTTACTGAAGATCAATTCTAACCCGGATCTTTACCAAGTTAGTGAGTATATGACCATCCAGCCATGGGTTACTAAGAGTACCTTTTATCCCACATCTTCAACGACTCTTGGACTCTTTGAAATGAAAAGTCGCCTGAGAAAAAAGCGCTCTCGATTATCTACCAAAGCAAAGTCCTCTTGGCGTAAAATGCAAAATTATATGAATAATTTTTAAAAGAGACAAAACCCGTTGAATCACTTTCAGGTTAAAGTGCTTTCCGCGGGCTTCTACACCGAAGGACAAAATTGACAAACGCAATTCTTTGTGATCAGTGATGTTATTACTCGTTAGTTTCATATATCACATAAGTACGTTGTACCAATCATTGACATCACAAACACAAGATACTGGAGCTTGGTCATAAAGAAAATATTGAAACATCAATCCGGTTTACGATGTGCCGATGTGCGCTTTCTGTAAATACAAGTTAAAAATATCAGAAATAAACGCTACAAATCAGTGGAAGATATTTCACGGAATGATGGATATAAAGCTTCCTGTAATATTCAACCGTGTTATAAACGGTTTTATAACCCCCGTAATGGAATATTCGCGTGATCATAACGTTCGTCGTGACAGGAGGACTTCTTTTCACGTTCCAGCTGTCACTCTAAGCAATTTTATGAATTACTTGGCTTCCTGACTAGATGTTCTTGCATGGGATCAACATTTGTAGTAAAGAAAATTCAAATAGAAATGCACTTTGAGGACGCAAAATTGGCTGCTTTTCTTCTTGCGATGAAATGAGGATGTGAATGATTTACATGCAAGTCGCCATCCTATAATTTGAACTGGATTTAACGTTGGTGGTAATTTAAAAGTAGTTTAGTTAATGCTAGTTAAATGTAGTTCACTGCTGGAGTTTAATCTCTTGCATTCCACATCGGACATGTCCTGCAGTGCATTCTTCTTATAACTATCTTACCAACCCGATTCCTGATTGTATACTCAGTCTGTGAAAGGTGTCTCGTTCCTCAAAGCGATCGAAGCGCTACAACTGTCTAAGTCTATGTTAAAGTATGGATGCGTGTATTTGTTATATTTCCGACATGTCATCGTTATTTAAATGATTTATGCTTACACGTTTATAGCATATGTATATATTTGTTATATTGCCATGTCGCCATGATTTAGGTGTATGTATTTGGTATAATTATTGCCGACATGTCACTATGATTAGGAAATACTATATTTGGAATAATACAGACATGCCCCGATTGCTTAGACGTATGAATTAATCATATACCATTGTTGATATGATGATATGATGTAATCGAGGCACATAAGGTGGAATTTAGCTGAGATGCTTTAATGGTCAGAACAGTGACTACATTCATATCCAAACTCGAGTCCGAACAATGGGATGTACTTTATATATGTGCATGTTGGTTAATCTCGAGTTTAGGCAAATGTAGCACAAATATGGTCTTACATGATTTCTGCCCACTGTATCTATATATCAAATTGTATAATATTTACATATATTACATTCATCCCGCATCCGGTTGTAATAAAACCATACACGACAATGCCAGACAGTTGCGTTTATAGTTAGTAGAGCTATGTCCTTGTCCTCTCCTTGACCAATTGGCCTCTCTCTTACATACCATCATATCACAAACGAGGTAACAAGAAGGTCTGCATAGAATTGGTTCGATACAGTTTAAAACTCAAATGAAGCCATTTCAGCATTTCTCAAACCTATCATCACTCTCGCCTTTCAAATTTTATATCTGCTTTACAAAGTTGATAATTGATATATTCTTCACAGATTTTATTACATAACTGTAATACAATTGTACACAGCCGATTACGACTATTTCAAAGGAACTGAAGTCGATATAGCATCTGATGATATCCTTTGGGTCATACATCGAGACGTCTCCTTTCCAATTAGCACTGCATCAAAGCTGTTTTGTGGAGGAATTTAAAGACGGTTCAAGCTGTAGGTATTAAAGCGTGAGATGGAATACTTTGAATATTGGCAGACTAAAGTCGATGGTACCTCAAGACTCCTGGCGCCACTTCAAATGGATTCCAGCCTGAACATGTCTCTCTTTCAATAAGCAAACTACACCCACACTAAGTTGTATTCGTCCGCGTAGAATAAGCCTATAGTTCTCACATCACGAAAAGTTTCGAATGATATTTCTGTTAAGATGTTAAGTTATAAGTATTAAAATGAAAAGTTATAAGTGTTAAAATGAACCGTGTCTGTGGCAGATAATTGTAAATATAAATGAAATTCGAAATGCTTTGGTAATTATTCATTTTCATTTCGATGACATTCAATGCTTAATAATTGTAAAATTTATAGCGCTGTATCCGACAGAAAGGAACGAATGACGATGTATGATCTTTTCGCGAACACTTGGTATTATCGCTCTTTGACAGTGATTCATACACATGTGAATATGATACAGTCGGAGTTGGACAAAGGATGTCCTCTTTCGGAAGGGATTTCACATGGTTATCGAAAGGATGTTGTCTTTTTGTATCGATTAATCTGCGTCTTTAATGTCTTAATTTGTTGGAAAGGTATGTTGGTTGACGTGTGGGTGGGTGCATGCTTAACATAAAGCATGCTTGATGTACGTAACTAAGTCGCAAAACTATTTAGAAGTTGATATGATGACCAGGGCAGATATGGATTTCTCTATTTCAATATATGCGACCTTTCAGTGTGGACACTAACACCTGTATTAAGCATCATGCAGCTTGATAACTGGCAGCACTACCTACATCGAATATATTGTAATAAAGAAGATGCATATCCACAGAATAATTTCTGTGATTGGTCTTTGTGTTATTTTTATTTTAAAAACGTTCAAACGACCAGTTAAGTTACTTGTATGTATATCGGTCAAGTTAAACGATGTGTATGTGCGTGCATGCGTGCGTGCATGCGTGCGTGAGTGCGTGAGTGCGCGCGCGTGTGTGTGTGTGTGTGTTTTGAGGCGGTATCCCACCTCTGCAGTCCTTCATCGTACACCTCTACACCATGTCCCTCCAACCTCGTATGTATTGAGGACTACATCCCAGGACATACATGACGTGACGCAGTATCAGCAACCTTAAATACCAGCCCACATTATTGACACTAAAGAGTGTAAATCTTCATAATGATGCAATCTGGCAATGTAAACGATCACGTGTCCGGTTATTTTAAATCAGAGGTTTAAATATTTATGTTTAATTACTTGTGATATCGTATACGTATACAGCCACTCGCTAATTACTATTTATGGAAAACCCTTGAGAGCAGTGATATTGTACCCTCAGTAGGCCAAGCCGAATCACCATTAGCGTGCAATACCATTATGATACAATCTACAGGAGGGGAAGCTATTGGTTCTGGCAAAGCGTCTCTCTTTGTGAAAGATACACTAATAGATTTCCATTGAATTCATTTTGTTTCGGTGTCGGCTGATATGATAGCTTCCTTTGAAGTTGGCGCTGTGTGTGACAAGAACCATTACACCATCTTCACCAGGGAGTCACAGAGATCATGCACAGGGTCGTCATTCTGTGTGAAGTCTCAGCTTGGTTTCATTGGATTTCAATTACATACTTGGATGTGTGAGTACAACAATGTTTAGAGATAATCGGCGCTTTGTTTGATGGAATAAATAAATGAATATATTCTGATGAATGCACACGACCAATAAATGAATGAAGAGATACGTCACTGCAAGGATGGTCTGATTTGACTGAAGAGCGTGTGGAGGATTGGCATAGTACATTTTGTGCATATTGCGTTATATTATGCATTTATATGCCACAACCCATTGAGTATAAAGACCAGGATTTGCCCAGAAATCTTGGCGACGCAATTAGCTTTGCAGAGCTATGTCCCTTAAACGTGCGAGAATCAAGTGTTCAAAATCATTATTCGGCCTGAGTATGATTCTTGATCTGTCAGGCCTAAACCGTATTTCACCAAAAGAAGTAAACGTTCAAGAAAAACATATTTTTCGTCACCACGTATTAAAGGGCGGACACATCTTTATATATTTGAAATGGTGTTCTTATCAAAACTCTCATAAGTCCCTCCATGTCGAAATACGAGGGTTGGTGGGGAGATGGTGGGTTGGTGGGGAGATGGTAGGTTGGTGGGGAGATGGTGGGTTGGTGGCGCCTGATGCTGTGCATAGAGCTCAGGTCACAAATCAGTTAAGCAAACTCGAGCGTAGACTAACAACTAGTCTCTGAAATGAACATATTTTCCTGAAAAAAGTTCATAGTAAAAATAATATATATATAATGAAAAGGAGCCCTGAGACTGAAACTGAGGAAATCTAGACTTGCCACATTTTCTAGACTTGCATGGGATTTCTTGGATATATTTGCTTCAGGGTCTGTACGACAGACTAACTCGAGCGCAGAGAATCCTTGAATGGGTGACCGTATTTGGCGGCTTGACTGAGAGTTTCTGGGACTTATACATGTGGTATCACCTTTGGCAAGTGAGTTTGTTCAAAATTGCCTCTGTTCACCCAGCAGATAAATGGGTACCCGGTGGGATAAGTCACGTGACTATAACCTACTAGCGCCTGACAGACAGCTTGGGTTATCCTGGGTAATAAACATTAGATTGCAACAAATTTATAGCGCTTTGAGCATGCACTAGAATGCATGGAGTCTCGCGCTCTACAAATACACTGTATTTATTGGGGGGAAGATGATAGGGGTGGTGGGGAGATGATGTGGGTGGTTAAACTGAAGAGCCACGACGACGAGCTGAAGAACTGCAATCGCTTCAACAGAAACTTCACATTACATACGCACGAATGCTTCTAAATACGTTTAACGTTAAGCCTTCCTTGAAAACCAAACATTGATAAATGCTTTAGGTCCCTGTTTCGACACACCAGCCAGACCAGGGAAGTGAATATGCCAAACGGTGACTCATGGCTATTATACACTTACCTGAGTCACATTCGTCATTTTGTAATTTTCGTAAAAAGCAAGATGAGGTCATAATAGTTCACTCTTCACACTTCATAACAGATTCATACATTAGCCAGTGCTGATGGAAAACGTTTCTGGAGGAAGGTCTAGTGTCAGCGTTAGTTCAAATATTGGTTTATATATTAAGTAATATCATAGAAGTTTCAATCACATATTTATGCTTCGTTTTTAATTTTCATGTTCAGAACTATTAGTATGATTGAGTGTACCGCTGTATACTGTATACGATTCTGCTACAATGACTTAAATATACATGTTCTTTTCAAGTCCAATTACATGTACACTCTTCAAAAAAAGAAAAGCATAGGCCAATAATAAGGAAATTGATTAAACGTATTTAAGTGTACATAAGTCGCTTGAGCATGAACATAGATGAAGGAAATTCGACACACGGATGAACATATGTATTGTTGTCATTGTCAGCATTAATTCAATCACTCACTGCAAATGTGTGGACACAAGGGGGCGTTCAGGTCAGTACAAAGTGACACCACCCCTTGCAGCCGTGACTGCTCGACACCGATTTGGAAGGGATTGCACAGGTCGTCGGATGTTTGCTTGGGGAATTCTTCGCCATTCCTCCTGCAACGCGTTGGCAAGTTCTACAAGTGTCTGAGGACAAAGGATACCGTCATATCACGTCAGGGTGGCACGTCATATCAGTTCTCCGTCGAGAGTTACGTCCCTTAGCCAAGAAACCTAGTATCACCGGTTCGAATCGCAGATTCACATTGATTATGTTTCTAGATTTCTAGGCATCACAGCAAGGGATTCTTCTCGGACTTTAACACCAAGATTGAAAGCCGTGAGATTTCTGAAATTCTGTTCAAAGCGGCGGTATAATCAGACTCACTCACTCATCTTATATAAAGATCAGTAATCTTGCAATTATTGTCAGCTTTCAAGCTTTTTCCTCAATTAATTTAACCTAGATCACGGCTAAACAAATGTGCCAGGCGATAATTTTACAAATATTATTCCAAGGCGTATCAATACAAATAAGCGCGTTAGTGCATCAAAACGACGCCTTTGCGTCCAATTTACTAACTCCATTGACACGTATTTAATGCCCTATCCTTTCTAAGAAGTCCCAGTCAACGTTTTCTCAATAGACAACATGCTATTATGAGATTCGTTCTGTGTAAAGGTGTTATTCTATGTATTAATAAATCGATTACACACTAGTTAGCAGGTGTAATAACCCCTTGCTTATTACATGACCGTGACCTAGCCCCAGGTCGACCGAAGACAATACCTGTTCAATATATGATCACGGGCCACGGCGCGCGCTGTACTAAGGGAGTATGAACATAGTTCCGCGGAAGGATCACAGTTGTCTGGCGTGACATAACAGCAAATTAGACTTTGCGCCAGCGCTGATTTTGTGATCAATTAATCAATTCAGAAATGAGAAGGGACAACAAACGTAGATAGCAGCAACACGACCAAACAGTGTACAGACAACATGTAATGAGATCTAACATTAAATGCTATTCGGGGTATCTGTATTACATGTAGTCGGAAAAGCGAGCAAATCAGTTATATTGAAATAGAATATTTAATGAAACATTCATTCTGCCAGCACCAAGACCAGTCCACGTGTGTTATAGATTTTATGAGTGGTTTAAGGACATTTGCCAAATGCACAAGATGCAACATTTCGCTGCTTGGTTCAAGAAAAGTGAGTAGGTGAGTTTAGTTTTACGCTGCACTCAGCGATATTCCAGCTATATGGCGGCGGTCTGTAAATAATCGAATCTGGACCCGACAATCCAGTGATCAACAGCATGAGCATCGATCTACGCAGTTGGGATACGATGCCATGTGTCAAACAAGTCAGCAAGCCTGACTGCCCGATCCCGTTAGTCGCCTCTTACAACAAGCATGGGTTCCTGAAGATCAATTCTAACCCGGAATATTCACGGGTAGTTCAAGAAAAGACAACTTCACCACAATTGGATATTTACATGTTTAGCTCACCCGATCATCATGTCGTCCGGTGTCGCCATTGTAGCTGACAAGGATATAAAAGTATCCGTGTCACCCATGTTTTTTAACTTGCTTAACTTGGCATGACTGCATCATTTGATTAATTGGTCTCGATCAATACTTTTCTGATTATTGAAAATGATGAAATAGTGTTTTTTTCAGATACCACGGTTCTTCAAAAAAAGGATTGCTATGTTAAGTTTTAAGTGTTTTCATCCACTGCATGAAATGTTTCAAAATTATTTTGGCTTCCTTCTCGGAAACTGTTCATCCAAAAGTGATTCGATATACGTTTTTCAGAAGACGAGAGTTTAACTATGTGAAAACCATCTAAATCTTTGAAAAACATTTTATTAAGACGTAAGAGAAAACAAAATTCTAATTAATCTGAACTATTGGAGGCTTGAAGCCAATACTTTCCCTTCTTTTGAATTTACAAAAGAGTGAGTGAGTGAGTGTGTAGGTTTACGCCGCTTTTAGCAATATTCCGCAATATCACGGCGTGGGACACCAGAATGGGCTTCACACGTTGTACTCATGTGGGGAATCAAACCCATGTCGTCGGTGTGAACATTAGAGTGCATTTTGTGAAAATATTCTTCACATTGCACACGCTTCAGAAAGATCAGACTCTATTTGACAGCAAGCACTTATCATTACTTGTTCTAATTTATCAGCTTTGAAAATGGCCACTAGACAACATGGCAATACAGCGAATTTATTTTCTTATAAAAGTGTTCTGTTTTTTTTATCGTTACATGTACTTCGTTTTTAGCAGGAGTCCAAATTCCTTCGCAGTTAATCTGAATCCGAGGCGCGTAATTAAACATAAATGAATATATTGGAACTTCACTGTAAACCATCAAAATTAAGTAGGTTTCAAAGAAAATATCACATCTGAATACATGACGCTTTTTCTCTAATCCCAATAGTTATTTACTGCCTACGCATTAACAAACATGCCTCTCGGGGTATCTACATCATCGATTTACAAAAATGTTATTTCCCTGTGTTTCTTACGTAATCATTTGTTCCACGAAAATAGACTTCCAATCAATTTAAGTAAAGCGCTTTGGGAAATTAAAAAAGATTTGGGGAATTCAAGGAGTAAAGAAATGAAAAAGGATAATTATTTAACACATGGTTGTGATCATTTTTGTACTTGATGTGTTCATACACTCGTGTATAGTCGGGATCAAGCTTGTTACACTACTGTTCAGAACAAACATCCCCTCGAGATAACATACGTTATTCTGACTATGTGTGAACGAGCAACGTTGTTTGGAGTGAACTTGCAGACATCATGCTGGCCTCAAAGATTCTGTTGATCATTTTTCAAGTTGGGAACATGAATTGCCAAGGGGAACGAAACATAAAACAATAAGTATCCCTTCTCTTTAGGGGTCATCACTTGTGCAGCTATGGTGTACGTAGTTCATAACATATGGATTCACATTGCTATTGTGATACAATGTACAATATAATGATATACAATGCAAGCTATTGGGCATGAACTCAATTAGCAGCTATCATTACAAACATTTTAAATAGTTTTACGTTTCCTTACCAACCAAATTGGATGTGCGTTTAGCTTGAATAGTTTCTTTTCAATACCATCATGTTTCAGTATGTGAAAGGAAAGCCCAAAGTGATGCATGACAATCTCCTTTACCACTTTGTGAAACCCCTGAGTGTAGGTTTGGTGCTGACAAAAAAATGTGAATGTGAATCCTGTCACTTGTAATGGGTCAAACTCTGCACAGTGGGTGCATCTAAACACATTCACGCTCTATGAAATATAACCAAATATGCTGAAATGAACACATAATATATCAGTTTGGTCATTTTTCATAAGTCATTGATAAATTGGGTGAATTATGTAGCACCTTTAAATGAAACTAGTTTAGGAGACTATTTTCATTATTATCGCCTTGTGAGTGAAAAATGTCTGCATAACAACACATCAGCAATCTTGTATCTATTTGCAGCAAGAAAATATCCTTTAAGTTCAAGTTAACAGAACTGGAAATATACTGCTGAGTGCGGCGTTAAACAACAACCAACTATTCACACAACTGGAACCTAACAGTGTGGTGTACATAAAAATGAAACATACAACTTTATGGATGACAACTTCTTATTTATTGCATAGAGCGACGTTCTTACATCGTTATCAAGCTAAAAGTGAATACAACCAGATGATGAGGGGTATATATATACATAGTATGTTTTGACAACAGCGGATTAACATTAACAACAACATGTAATTGAATATCAACTGGTACATAATTATGAGAGGCCAGTGGGAGACGAAGAACAACAAATGAGACTGGCGACGAAGCCAGTAAACAAGGGGGATTAAGTTGAAATAACAAGCTGATAAATAAGAAGTTGTCATCCACTTGATAACGATGTAAGAATCTACATCGAAACGTCGCTCTATGCAAAAAGTAAGACGTTGTCATCCATAAAGTTGTATGTTTCATTTTTGAGTCACCAACTTTTAGAATGCCGATCAAACAAGTGTGGTGTACATGTCTATTTTCTATTAGAAACAACCCGCCGTGATACAACTTGAATATTGTTGACAGCAGATTTAAACAACATGTACTTCTTTGTCTCTCGCTCTCGGTCAACCTACTGTTCATCACGTTCTGGGACAGAACGACCCGCCATAAGCACTTCCTGTGGGTGTGATTGACGCTACACAAACCGTAAAGTTTTGCAGCGTTGGAAGCTGAGGTTATCCTTTTAATTAATGATTCTGTTGAGATTTCATGTGGGGGAAAACATACGGGATGAGCTTTTAAAATCTATTACCAAGAACACCACTTCTTTAACTGTACGTCCGTTACGAGGCAAAGCCATGAAATGCAACAAGCTTAAATCCCTTAAGTAGTGTTTGAAATATTAGAAAAATTGAAACGGTTAGGGTAGTTGTCTATCAAACCACGTGTTATAGATTAAATCTGTTTCTCTGGGACAACATTAAAATCTTCCTAATGGATTCTGAGAGAATTCTGCAATGCGTCATCTGCAATTCAACGGACGTCCTTTGTTGAATCCGTTCTGTGAAACATGGTCTCGTCGCGAACTATGGGCATGCTGATCCGAGCAGATTACGCTTTGGCATTCCAGGAGATCGTTTGTAATTCGATTTTAAATAATAGTTTACCGTCCAAATATCATTCCTTTCAGAGCGTCAGCCATGCCACCCATTCACCCTACACTCATAACAGTTAGTCGACTCCAAGGCGACGAAGTTTCAACAAAAACAGAAGAGCAGGAGAAAAAAGCACGGAACCTGTAAACCCGCTTGATACACTTTCATTTGTTGAATATGATATTCAAGAGGCGTTCACACTCACATGTGACAACTTGTAATCGTCATGGGGATTTATATGGAAAACCTCTCGTTTTCAATTATCATATTCACAATATGAATTTCTTAAATCAAATTATTTCACTGGAAAATATTTCTGGACAGCCCATTATCAAAATTAACAGAACCTGTGTGGAGCGCTAATATTAAAGTTTTGCGTCCGGTGTAACGGTACTCGATTTGTAAAGGTTCCTCTGTATTGATACAACGGAGCAGAACGCTCAACTCTTGAAAAAGTCATGTGTCATCGCGGACCGAAATGACTGTTCATATGGGAAGGTTTGTTAGTCCGGAATTCTACGAATATGAACGGTAGGCTGAGAAGATTGATCAGGCTTAACAGCATAAAGAGACTTTAAAAGCACTTATTACATCATCTGTAGTCATGCTTAAACGAGTTCGGTGATTCCTGTAACGGTACTTGGAGCCGTTTTAATCATACAGGTATGTAATTATGCCTTTCCACATGGCAGCATCAAAAATCGGAAACATAATCATAAACATATTGTTTTTTACCTTGTAGCATCATCTGGTACCTATCTCGCGAACATCAAGGATTTGACGTTTCATATCATCTTACCATACACTTTATAAACCCCTGGACTTGAAGAAAGATTTCTAATTTTTTGAGTGTATGTTCTGACTAGAAAAGTCTAAGAGATCCACATGGGGCCAAACCAATCCATTTTTCTGCCCGAAGGTACGTGGCATTTAAATTGACATAGCAACGCTGTTTGCATTGCACATGCTTCACGTGTTTTCCTCTAAACAGTGGATATATCTATTGAGTGTGCTTGGTCAGCACATAGCACGGGTTACTTCCATGATTGAACACATATCTTATACTATAGATTGTAAACACGGCAGTCCTTGTCTTTCCAGACCAGCGATAAGGATCAGAAGAGTCTGCTCGATTCACCAAATACTGTTACTTTTAGGTGAGTCTCACTTCAGTCAAACCTAAATATGATTTTCTGTTTTGGTGTCCCTTCAATCCGTGCTCGTTCTCTTCGTGGTGTATCTGTCCCCGTGGGGTACATGTGACTCTGGAACCCACTGGTATGTGCAATACGGACACATTACTCCACTTATGGCGAGGTGAATTGGAGGTTAATATTGTGTTCAAGATTTTGGCACTTACAGCATTCCACATTGTAGGGGGGCCTCTGCCTGTTGTAAACATGACGTTAATCAGATCACATCATGCCGGCTTTTAGTGAATGATCAAAACCGACTCCGAGGTTTTGTTGGGAAGACCAAGCCTGCAAACAGATGACAACGTGCAGGCTCCAAGGAAATACCAAGTTTGCGGTTATTTACATGACAACATGCCGGCTTTTAGTGCGGAGCCAGACGACATGTCGGTTCTTTAGGAGGAACCAGCCTAAGGTAAACAGATGACAACATGCCGGCGCTAGGTGAGGTCCCAGCCTGAGGCAAACAGATGACAACATGCAGTCTCTTCGGGAGGAACCAGCCTAAGGCAAACAGATGACAACATGCCGGCGCTAGGTGAGGTCCCAGCCTAAGGCAAACAGGTGGCAACATGCAGTCTCTTCGGGAGGAACCAGCCTAAGGCAAACAGATGACAACATGCAGTCTCTTCGGGAGGAACCAGCCTGAGGCAAACAGGTGACAACATGCAGTCTCTTCGGGAGGAACCAGCCTAAGGCAAACAGGTGACAACATGCAGTCTCTTCGGGAGAAACCAGCCTAAGGCAAACAGGTGACAACATGCAGTCTCTTCGGGAGGAACCAGCCTAAGGCAAACAGGTGACAACATGCAGTCTCTTCGGGAGGAACCAGCCTGAGGCAAACAGGTGACAACATGCAGTCTCTTCGGGAGGAACCAGCCTAAGGCAAACAGGTGACAACATGCAGTCTCTTCGGGAGGAACCAGCCTAAGGCAAACAGATGACAACATGCAGTCTCTTCGGGAGGAACCAGCCTAAGGCAAACAGGTGACAACATGCAGTCTCTTCGGGAGGAACCAGCCTAAGGCAAACAGATGACAACATGCAGTCTCTTCGGGAGGAACCAGCCTAAGGCAAACAGGTGACAACATGCAGTCTCTTCGGGAGGAACCAGCCTAAGGCAAACAGGTGACAACATGCAGTCTCTTCGGGAGGAACCAGCCTAAGGCAAACAGGTGACAACATGCAGTCTCTTCGGGAGGAACCCGCCTAAGGCAAACAGATGACAACATGCAGTCTCTTCGGGAGGAACCAGCCTAAGGCAAACAGGTGACAACATGCAGTCTCTTCGGGAGGAACCAGCCTAAGGCAAACAGGTGACAACATGCAGTCTCTTCGGGAGGAACAAGCCTAAGGCAAACAGGTGACAACATGCAGTCTCTTCGGGAGGAACCAGCCTAAGGCAAACAGGTGACAACATGCAGTCTCTTCGGTGTGAACCAGCCTAAGGCAAACAGGTGACAAAATGCAGTCTCTTCGGGAGGAACCAGCCTAAGGCAAACAGGTGACAACATGCAGTCTCTTCGGGAGGAACCAGTCTTAGGCAAACAGGTGACAACATGCAGTCTCTTCGGGAGGAACCAGCCTAAGGCAAACAGGTGACAACATGCAGTCTCTTCGGGAGGAACCAGCCTAAGACAAACAGGTGACAACATGCCGGCTCATAGAGGAACCCAATTTGTGGTAAGCACATGACATGATGCCGACTCTTTAGGAGAAGCCAGTTTGTGCCTCGTCAGGATGACCCAGTTCGTGTCTCTTCAGGAGGACCCATGGCAACATGCCAGCTCTTTGGGATGACCCAGTTCGTGGCTCTTTAGGAGGACCCATGGCAACATGCCGACTCTTTAGGAGTACCCAGTTTGTGGATCTTTAGGGGGACCCATGGCAACATGCCGACTCTTTAGGAAGACCCAACCCAAGGCAAACATATGACAACATGCCGCCCCCTAGGGAGGTCCCAGGCTGTGGTATAAGCATAATGGTGGTATTAGAAGCATCTGGTTATGGGAAACCGTTGACAACATGTGTAAACGTCGCTGACGTTTTTTGCATTTTCTTCTGAAAGTAGGAAGACGAGCGGAATGCTTCAACAAACCCGAGACACGGATACCATCTGGTGCCACAGAAAGGAGAAGGCATTAGGAATGTGTCATTACCACAAGCTTAACAAACACATGGTGCGTCCGACGGTCCTTTCAGTATTTCTCCTACATATCGGTTGTTGGCAGATCGTTCACATTACCTACCTCCAAACTTTCTAAGTCCAAACTTTCTATCCTGGGAATAGCTTTTGGCGATATAGGTACATTTATATGCACATGGCCCCACAACACATTTATACATTTACCTGGGAAATGAAACAAATGTATGTAAGACATACTGACCGTGTAAGTATAAGCATGCGTGTAATGTAACTTCTTCAAGGGCTTAAACCGATACGTGGACGTGTGTTTGGTTGGAAGATTACAATGTGAAACTAAGTATATAAGTAAGTAACGGAGAAGTATATCAGTTACGTCAATATCTTTGGCGGTGGGTTAGCCTAGTGTTTAAGGCGTTAGGTCGTCAAGCCGAAGACCTGGGTTCTATTCCCCACGTAAGTACAATGTTGAAAACAATATCTGGTGAACCACGCAGTGTTATTGCTGGCTTATTTTTAAAGACGGCGTAAAACCAGAATCACTCACTTCTCATCACTTCACGCACGTAAAGGCTAGTAGTATGACGTGTCCCCACAACTCAATATCACGTTATGGAATGGCAGCACATTCTCCAATGACCTTGGAATTATAGCTGCAGATTACGTGACATTGGTTGATAGAATCGTAGTGCTTTCTGACTTCAATTCTCAGCAGTTAGTAAACGTTAGAAGGCAGTCTGTGCAGATATGGGACGTAAATCTGAAATTAGTGTTTGCAGTGTACGTTGCAGCGAGTGTCCTGTTTCAAAGATGAAGGATCCTTTACTGCTGTGGTGTTGCTGGGTGATCTTAGACGATCTTTTGTGGTGCCATGTTGCCAATGTCCTACTCTTAGTAGGAACATTGTGCTCTCGGCAACGCTGAAATGCCCTGTCATTTTCCTGTCCTCTGAAACCAATTTTCATCCCTCACTTCTTTGACTGAATGATTTATGTAGACAATGTCATAATTTCGCAAATTAATCCCGTTAGAAGTTCTATGACTGGAGAAAATGAATCATGCAAACCAATGTCAAATGTCATTAATATGAACTGTATCAAAGACATTAAGACCATTTTGTGACACTTACGACTTCATTTTTATGTAGCAGTTCAATATGGAATCCTTTTCCTCGATGACATTTATCTTTGTAAATATTGTTACAACCGACAACGTAGCAACGTGTTACTACTGACAGTTTCAATCTAAATTCTGCAAATTCGTTTCTAATGTAGCAGCTGTTGAGGAGTATGGGCGTTGTGCTTTGCATGTTGCATATGAAATATTAATACAGCTGTATATTACTTGGACCATGAAGATACCATACACACATCTACATTTCACTGAAAAATCTAAAACGAGAGAGCAGAACAACCTGTGCAGATTGTTTTTATTGTATTCACGAATGAATCGGCTTTGTATGGCTCTCGCAAGATGTATTTGGCACATTTTATAAGCGTTTGACACAGAGTATTAAAGACTGTCATCTACATGAATATTACAACACAGTTTGTGAATCTGGACAACTGACCACCTCCAACAACTAACCATTTAGGATTTAAATCATTATTAAATACAGATTATGCCTGCCTGACATTACGACCAGAGAACTGCGTCAATTGCTATTTTTATTAAGAGTATCTCCCTCTAAGCATAAATACAGAAAGATGAGAAACGAAGCCCCGTTGAAGAATCAAAAACGAATATAATTTTCTACTGAAATGTCATGCCTACAGTCTCAAGAATAAGATACCTTCCAAGGTCCAACTGTTCTCAAAGCCCTGTCATAAGATGAATATTCTGCTCGACATGTACAGTTAATTTCCTGTTTTGAAAATGTTTTTAATGACTAATCACTGCATTTACAAACTTTATGGATAACAACTTTTATTTCGTGAGTGCGGCGTTTCGATACAGATTATTGTGCCGTTGTCAAGCAGATTATTGTGCCGTTGTCAAACAGGAATGGATGTAAAACGTTGTTATCCATAACGTTTGTTAATATTGTACTTCCCAACGTCTAAAATGCCACGTAACAAGTTACACTAATCACTGTCAGAGTAGATATCTTGTTACCGTTGTTCAATTCATATATGATATGTACGCCGACCAATTATTTATGTGTTTTCCTTTTTGGAGAGTGTATCAAATACATCATTCATACAGAAAGCAAACTCTAAGTGGGTGCGATTATATTCTTTAAAAGGAAATTAATTTAATTCGCATTAGTATACCAGGAAAATGGTAATACTATTCATTATAATCGTGAATGCTATGCACATTCTCCGCCCGAAAACCGAATCTGTTAGTCAACACAACATACCTGATCATCTGTTCGAAAGGGCTACAAAAACGAGGGATAGAGGTCATTGTCTGGTTCTCTTCGTTACACGGCATCCCGTGCGATATTCGCATAAAAGCGTTGTCTACTCAAAAACATATCAATTTGAAGTAACCTTAGACATACAGTAGCCAAAACACTCCAACAATCGTATTCAGCGTGGCGATGTTCTATATTTTATTCCGCCATGGTACCAAGAATGCCTGGTAATCTATTTATCTACCTCCGAGGCAACGGGTGAATTTGAACAAAGTGCAGGGTAATAAAATATCTAACCGTCAAGTGAGTTATATTAAGGTGTCAACTTCAGCAGCTGGCGGCAGTATCATGGTGGGACATACTTGAATAGCGTATGTCACTTCAGTACCGCCCCGCTGAGACGGTAGTTACGTTATTGGCGAAACCGATGACCAAGGTGTTTTATTCTGCCTTCCTGAGTCAGTTCCGCTGTCTCAGACTATGGGGAGTGTTTACTTCATGGGTGTTGTAAATACCTGTTGTGTTTACAGGCTTGGGATTGTTGTAGACGTTTCTCGGTGGTCTAGTTCTCTAAGGTTAAACACCTGGCCGCAGTAAACCGGGGTTACTGTATGCGTGACGTCATTAGTCTGTGTGGGGATGTCAATGCAGCGGGGAGTGGTTCGTAACACTTTAGGAAAGAAGGGTGTTGGTATATAGAATTGCCTTCATCCGCTGTGGTCATCATTCGAACATTTATTTTCGACGCAAAGAGAGACGTCACTATTGTGATGCTCCCTCTGTGCGTTGCTGATTCATGAGACTGCCTCCATCTGAAATCTCTACTTTTTAAAATAATTCTTATAATAATTTGCGATTTGATTCAGCCCAAAGTTATCAAATGGAAGGTGGAGTTTGAAACCGAACACCTCGCCTGCAAATTGTATCCGTTCCATTAATTTGAACTGCTTAGAACAAAACACGATATGCCCTTTCTCATAACATTTTTGTGTAAATTGCGCCGAGTGATAACAAGATGGATGATGTTTAAATATACCCTAGAGAACCGTGTTAAATTACGACTGATGTAGATGCTATTACAGTCAGCATGTTTTTGTTGTTTTTCAGAGCGATCTTTTTCTGTCCTTTCCGGTGGACCAGCGCTTCTTGAGCTGCCCACGCGCGTTTACCTTATTGTTTAAACTTCAAACTTCAAACACTGTCACTTAAACAACGGTACCAAGTAACAACAATTTCATATTAGGGGTGGTCGATATGGGATCAGCATGTTTGTTTTAATGCTTACATCCTCAGTTACTTTTCCAAGCAAGGACAGGTGCTTAATTATTATCTATGTAAGCATCTATGAACAGGGCACATCTTTGTTTACCTTCAGTGCGATGCATATGCCGTTTATCATTACAACTGGGGCTTGTTTACTCTTTGGAAAAACATTCGTAAACCTTCTTCAATACTGAAAGTAGTGGTCTTTTGTAAGGTAAAGAGACCTTTTGTATTTGTGCACTTGCAATACCACCCTCAACGTGATTCAAACCAGCTTTGGCATTACCCAACATAATGGATACATCAGTAATTCTCAAAGAGAGCAGCACCATACTGCAACAAACATGCCTGATGAGACAGTTGTAATTAGATTACGTGAACCTCATTGATTACAGAAGCCATGTAATTGTCGGTAAGTTTGCGTTTAAAACATTTTAACCATTAAGGCTAAATCGTTTACACCTCTGTGTGCTTAATTAGAAATTGGATATAAAGATGTTCAAACAATAATTACTCTGTTCCTGAAGTAATCTAACTCAGTATTCGATGATTTTGACAAATATTAAATTGCCTTACTTGCTGCTGTACAATATTTGTTTTACAGAGGTATTATTCGGCTTTACAAATAGACGTTAGGAATATTTTAGAAACTTGTGATATCGTTTCAGCACAGACTGAAGCTGGTTTTATAGTGCTAGCCCAATGAGATACCATGCCGCAGTGAAGCATGAATACCCCACTCAGACACATTATACTGACTCCGAGCCGACCAGTCCTTGGTTGTACCCATTAATGCCGAGCGCCAGGCAGGGACCAACAAGCACCATATCTTAAAGTCTTTTGGTATGACGCGGTCGGGGATCGAACCCGCGACCTTCCGCTCTCCGGGCGGACGCTCTAACCACTACACCACGGAGGCGGTCCCCTGATTTGTAGGGGATGGGGATCTTTTAGAGGAAACGTTTCTTCAGGAATTTACTCAAATGAGAAAATATCTGCAATATCTTCATTATTCCTTCGCCTCCTGAATTGTCATGTTCCTTCAGTCCCGACTATTTCCGGGACGACAAGTGCATGCTGGGACAACAATATAGTTGTGGGATGAATATTCAACCCACACATAATAGTAATGTCCTTATTGCCTTCGTCTGCGCCACTGAGGGTTCCTTATGACGTGAGACAAATTGCTATACCTTCTTCAGTGCATTAAGTGGCATGGATGGTCCAGTCGGATGAGCTCGTTGGGCAGAGTTGACTAGATACCGTGGTTTATCCTGATCATGATAAATGGTATGTCAGCATATAACTACATTATTTCGAGCTTTCATTATTATGCCATGCACTGATATGGATGAGATACATTTCAAAATGGCATTGAACTAAACTTATTCGGGCAATGTTAATAACAGCTATAAAATTCCTTTTCATAAATAATCTCTTAAAGTCAAAGAATCGGTTTACGATTGCGACTATACCATGAGCACGTGTTGATTATTAACTATCCAATAGTGATGATAAGAGTGAGTGAGTGAATTGGGTATTACGCCACTTTTAGCAATATTCCAGCAATATCACGGAGGGGGAGACCAGAAATGGGTTTCACACAATGTACCCATGTTGGCAATCGAACCCGGGTCTTCGCCGTGACGCGTGAACGCTTTAACAACTGGGCTACCCAACCGCCACAGTAATGATACCTAAATTAAATTACACTCACCGAGTTCTCGTGTCTGTACAAGTTTCAAACCAACTTTTCCTAAACCTATGATAATGATTTCGTACCAACAGTACTGATTCCTTTGGTGGCAAATAAATGCGAAGCCCTATCGTCGTTCCTCCTGTAGAACAAAAGTTGTACATGTCGAGACTAACTGAAATCTCAGCAACCCTTAAAAAACTCCACATTTTCCAGGCAGTATTTATTGTTTATAAGGATAATTGTCAGGGCAGACTTGACAGGTGTCAAATATGTTATTTCCTTTCATTTAGCACATGCTGTACGTGGTATAACCGTCGTGCACGCGCCGAATCATGTTTTTATTGCCCTGCTTGAATGAAATATGGAGACACGAACATGTACAATGTACCAGAGCAATAAAGAAACATTTAAACAGATTCCTCAAACCGTTTTAGAGGTCGTAAATATGAAACGTACAACCACTCCGTGTCACAGGCGTGCCCATACCACATTTCTAAGGTGCAAAAATATTGTTGGAATAATATTTGTGAGAGTCATATGGTGACAGCATGCAAAGACGCGGCCTGTATATATGCATGCATATACTTATAATTGAAAAAAATCTGCTTAATTCTAGAAACTAATTAAAACTTTGGTCTACTCTAATTACAGTTACATATCTGTTATCGTGCACGTGGATTGCCTTGGGCCCTTGTGCAAAATCCTTGTCCCACTGTCGGGGTTTCATGGTTAATGAGATCCCAAACGCCCCTATCTTTGTCTCCCCATTAGGATTTCCGCGACGATTTTGGTCTTTAAAACAACATTCCTTTCAAAAGCGGCAATAAACACGGGGATCAGTCATTAATTATGGCTTAATGGTATGATTGATGATGGATTGGACGCTCAGGGATTGATTACTCCCTCGCTGACCATCAGGTGTCTTTTATGTCGAAGCCGGCGGCGTAAAAGTCCATTCAGTCTACGTCTGACAGTTTCACTTAGAAACCAAATGTGTACCAGTGAGACAACTCACTGCGTGAAGAAGCTCTGGTCTGGCAAGTAACTGTAGTCATATAGATATGTAAGCCTATGTGCAGATTGTCTCTCAATTTGAGGCATCTTCTATACGGGTCCGATTCATATTATGATATGTTTACGTGTTTCTTGTTTAATGCCGCACTCAATCTCCCAGCTAGAGACTGCAGTCTGTAAAAGAAAATCGAGTCTGGACCAGACTATCCAGTGATTGACATCATGAGTATCGATCTGCGCAATTTGAACATTAGCATGCATGTCCCGTTATGACAAGGATGGGATGTTGAAACACGTGTCTAACCTGGATCTTGACTTGTAAATGTAAGGTGACTGAAATAGGAACTAGATGTAGACATCCTTTGTGGCGATTGTGAATATTTATAGGATGTGACTAAACTGAATATGGGTGAAAGCTATGTACAAATATACTAGGTGTCCCTGTCTAGTCTGCTCCTAATTGGATGAATATGAAGCATGAAATGGATGGGTGGCAACAGCGCCAAATCTCCATTCTTCAATCATGTGCTCTCCCATCCTAAAGAATTTATTTATATATATTTTTATACCACCAATATCCAGATCACCTGCTCAAAGGTGTTTTTTCCCTCGATCATTGGATGTCAGTCATAAACGGCAAAATGTATTATCAATCTCAACTCCCTGGGGATCATACAACCCTTGCAGCCACTAGGCGCACCGAGTTAATGTGGCTTTCCCATCCTTACGAGGTACCCATTCACAGCTGGGTGGACTGGAACACGTAGTCACAGTATTTTGTCCAAGTTTACTGCACGTTGCTGTACCCGCAACTAGGTGTTTGCACGTATTCATGTGGCCAACATCTGGTCATATACCAACGGAATCGTGGGTTCTTTTAAGTGCTCAGGGTTGTGTACTGTACACTAGGATGAAACATTGGTAAGTGTCAACTACGATATTACAGCTTGTTTGCAAAATAAATGGTGCTTTAGAATGCGAGTGTAGGAAGAAAATATCCTTTGATCTATAATTATATACTGATGTTTTCTTGCACCCGATCTCGAGTAGATCTAAAGAGTAAAGACTATTTCGTCATTGAAACATGTCCATATTGAGTTTTAATTGTTTTGTAATACACATTCTTGTAAGCATAGTAATAACATAACATCCACTGGATTTGAGCAGTAACTCCAGTCAAATGTTCGGCAACCTTTTGCCCCAGTCTGAGCTTATGGCAGAACCATCACACTATTTGACACCTCTTCAGGTACGTAATGAGATTAAGAAGCAGTTTGTGTTAAGTACGCCACGTATGACACTCGCGACGGCGCGACTCCAGACAGCGTCGTATAAGTGGGTTATTCTTAGTAGCTCGGGCGCAAACGGAAAAGGAGGGCATGCGGCCAAGTTTATGGCAACGTGTGTCAATGATGAAGCAGGGAGTCACCAGTGCCATAGATGTTCCGGACAAACAGGATTACACGCGATGAAGGACAATATGGTTAACATCCATCTTAAAATATTTGTAAAAACATGGTCAGCGTTTGCAGCCGCACTATTCGATGGGAATAGATAACACACTGTACTAGGTCAGCGGAATATATATTTTAATTTTGTATGAATGTATATCCGAATTAAGAATGTATTTTCGAATATCTAGACTTATGTAAAAGCAGGCCTAACCATTTCATACAATGATCAGTATCAAGGACAACTATTTCTGAACTTCTAGAAGAGAGACAACATTTGTTTGATAAAAGATTTCTATATGTTAAACTATATGTTACACAATTTACTCCATCTCCATTGTGACATCATGACGGGTTCACGGCTCACATCATTGGCGGCCCACTTGTCTGGGTGTTCCAGAGTGAGTCTTTATTCGCATCAGAATGTCCCTTTCACGTAATACATATATTGCAGATTAAATTTCATTACATGCAACATATATCATAGTCGAACCAAACTGTTGGAGGAAATTAGTTAACTTGACGTCATTTTACAGTTAGAGCCACCTTGTGGGACGTCATTTTACAGTTAGAGCCACCTTGTGTGAGAGATAGTTGCGTCTTCACACTCAGTTGTATACAAGCCAATATGAACAGTTTGTTTGTTGTTAAACGCCCAACTCAGCAATATTCCAGCTAAATGACGGTGGTCTGTAAAAATTAACAGCATGAGCATCGATCTGCGCAATAGGGGTACGATGACATGTCAACGAACCTGACCACCCGATCCCGTTAGTCCCCTCTTTTGACAAGCATGGGTTACATGCGTAAGACAATTCTAACCCGGATCTTCAAGGGACGCCAGTATTTATAGGACACGAATCTTATTTGTTACATCAATGCGGTTTGTTTGTTTTCAGTAAACACTGCATTCAGCAATATTCCAGCTCTGTTATGACAGCGTCCAGTAATAATCGAGCCTGAATTAGACAAACCGGTGGATGAAGACCTCTAACACTGCCAGAATACAGTGACACGCTTTACCCAGCCAGACTGAACACGATTGGCATAGTCGTCTCTTACTACAAGCAGTCTACTGGAGACCTAATCTAACCCGGAAATGCCTTGGCGTTAACCTCTATCAAGTAGTAACTACAGACATCTTCTTTCATAAGAACGGTTCTGCTGCAATAAAAACTGTGGTCTATTCGTCTACATCTCTCAGAAATGATCATAAGTTTAGAATTTATGAAAGCACTATTCCTGCAGATTGTATTGCTCAACGATACAGTGAAGGACAAATCTATGGGTTTGATTTCTTCTCAGGATCCACAAAACAATGATTGATCATGAAATGATAATTTGGAGACATTATTACTTATTCTATGTTTACGAAAAGTTGGAAGTATTTGAAATTCCAACTTCATGCGTCTTTGGGATCAAGTTTGGTGTTTGATAGACTTTTTCTGATAAAGCATGTATGGATCGTACATATCTTCTCGTCGCCACCTTTTCCATAGCGTCTACAGACTTCAAGCGCCATGGGGATGGATCCTTTTTATATGTTTTCTTTGCTAAGGATGCAAGAGAGCCAGCGTCTTTCAGAAATAGACAGTTATATACACTATATAGGTCCCGCTATACATCCATTAAATTACGACTGCGGTAATTCTTATGCAAGTGACAACCACAACGCCTGAGTATAGTTTTAAATCCATTTATACTTTGCAAAGAACTTCGTTTCAGTGCGACACAAAACCATGGAAAGACGTAGAAAAAACACACAAAGACAACAATGATTAAATATTGCATCATGTCAGCATCTCTTGTGTGATCTACCTAGTCAGGGAATATATGGAAGTATCTATACCACGCGAACATAAGATTTATGAATATTTATCAACTGTAAGCTCTGTTTTGGAATAACGATAAAACTACATTAAACTGTCAAGCAATGGTATAGCAGTTGAGTTGAGTTGGGCTTTACGTCACATAGGCATTTTTCCAGCCATATAGTGACGAGAACAAGTCTGCTTTAATAAACATTTCAAATACAAAATCCAAGTTTTATTTCAAAGACATATATGTTCATTTCACTGCCATTTAAAAATGGCTTGAAGTCCTGCAGTATCGTTACATCGCACACATACTTCAGGCAAGAGCACACTGTATTGGTCATTATAAGAGGTTCCTATGTTGCTGACCAAGGTCAATCCATGTGTCCAGATCTCACTTAATATACTTTTTTGTACCCACATGTGTCCCGCCAGTTCCTGCTTCCGGAGTGATCAAACGCCTTGGTCTCAATGATCTTTATTTTCATATTTTCAGAGATTGGCTACGGGTATGTTCGTTAATAACACAGACACTTTGTGAACACTGATGTCGTTTTTTGGGAGTATACTTCATTGTCAGAATGGACTGGGTTCTGTTTTATGAACATGGAGACACCCTAAAGGTCATCCTCATAGCACCGACTAGACTGTATTGGTGAATGTTATATCACTGCACTTACATATATCGTGTTGTATACTGTTTAAAAGAACACGCCTCCTGAAAATAACAGAGGACATTCATAAACCAGGAAGACGATACTTCTTTTTTGTGGGGATGTAGTTCATGAAAGTCATGCTACAAGAGGATGCTACCCAGTGTAAGATGTATAGCAGGGTGTCCTACAAAACAACATTAGCGTTCAGACTGTGGTAAGTCTATGTTGAGGTACATGACTTACGATCACCTTCGGGCTAAGGTTGTTTTGATAGTAACGAACAAGTCAGATCATTACTTAGAGGAAAGCCAGCAGTTCAGGAAAGCCAGCAGTTGAGTCAATAAGATTTAGTGTTCATAGTAAAATCAACTTGATCCAATTGTTAACATTGTGTTGTTTTGTAATATAGTCAGTGGCCTTTGCCCGAACATGCTTTAACAGCAAACTGTTTTCCAATTAGTAATAAACTGTACGTAACTTTCATGCTTATGTGAACTAAGGCAAAGTGAACGCACAGTTTACAGGCGCACTGCAATTTAGTTTTGTTTAGGAATTCGGAACTTTTTAATGCTAAGTTGTTTGCACGCAAGGCAGATGACAATTTGGCATTTTGTCTACGCTAGGCTTTTCTGGAACGCAGGGGAATCATATATAAATAAGACTGAGAGAGCCGGGACTGAGAAATATATTATCTTCTTGTCGCATAAGACTAATACATTTCATTCTGATATATTCGGAAAGAACTGCAAAGAAATAATGATAGTTGAGAAATCAAGGATGTGAAATCCGTTCCGATGGTGTGGATGGTTTAGTGTGATAAGAGAGCACCCATGCAAAGGCTGGACAACCTGTCTTTATTCAGATCGACCCAAAGTAAAATACATTGCCGATTATTTACATAACTGGTGCCTATTCAAAATATTTGTACATTTCTAATTTATATTCAAATGCTGGTAAAGATTTCAGCATCACCATTTGGAAAGAAGGATATTAATGCCTCTTTTCATTTTTTCTGCTTTGTATTTATAAATAACTACCAACAAGTTTTAAAAATAATAATACCTCGGCACCTTCAGGCAGGTTAAATAACTACTAATCGTCTTGGTGGGACAAACACTACCAGCTGCTATGATCACACACAAATACTCCCACCAACAAATCTGATGATATCCCGTTGTGTAATATGGTTCTATAATTGTATCAGATGTTTGTCTTGGAACAGACACTTCAACACAATATGCCTTGATCTTGCAATTGTTACAGATTCCTAAACCCGTAGGGATTCCCCGGTCTGTATCTGTTTCTCCACGCATATGAATCGGAATTTCTGCATAGGAATTTCGCCAAGACGTTTCACTTAAGGCATATCGAATATGTGATGTCATTCAACAGTTGGTCAGTTGGGGCTGGTGTGGTAGCCTTGTGGTTAAAGCGTTCGCTCTAAACGCCGAAGACCCGGGTTCAATTCCCCACATGAGTATAATGTGTGAAGCCCATTGCTGGTGTTCCCTCCCGTGATATTGCTGGAATATTGCTAAAGCGGCATAAAACCATACTCACTCACTGACTCACTCAATATAGTCACACAATTGTGGTATCTCTTATTGTTATTTCGACCTCGAAAACACCTATCCTATCTCTGATCGCTCACTCACTCCACTTTCCAATAGTCATATTTCCCTTCATATCAAGCAATACTGCAAGAGCTCCAGTCTTTCAACTTTTCAGGTATAATCGATCAAGCTCCTTTACGACGATTTCAAGGAGAGGCATGTGGATGGGGTTGTTAGATCATACTAAGGCCTCGGTTAGGCTTTCCAAATGTGTCAATCAGTTACCAAAATCCACTAGGGCAGAAAAGGCACAGCTTTTCGCAAGTTAGTATAATCACTAATAGATAGTAATTAATAAACACCTGCATATTTTGATATAGGAATCGTGCAATGAAATTGGTCTTTGCAAAGATTTCTTACAAATGTATGTAGATCTTTTTGTTTGATTTCGAGCATTCAACCAGGCTACAAATATAACATTTAGAGGCACAATAATCATTAATCTGCCTCCTACAAACATAGCATGACTATTGTAGATGATGACAATTCGAAGTTACATTTCACCCACGTTTCCGGCGATGGAGTGAATCCTCGGAGTTGTCTCCCTTCGCAGGCTCAATGATCCCATCTACTCTGGAGGCGCTGATCGCACCATCCACAGAAGCCGTGTCAGTCACACCTGTTGCCTCCGCAATCTCTAATGGTCTCGTCTTCCACAATTGCTGCCGATGGTTTCTGACATCAGTAATAATACTTCCCTCCTGACCATCTGTCTGCGGGCCAGCCTGCAGGATCCCGTCAGTCGTGTCCTGAGTTCCGCGCTAGACTTTCCCCCGCGGACTCTGACAGAAAATCACTTATCAGCCTACATTTACCTACATTCACTCTCATTTCTTGGCGAAAGAGGACCGAATTTGGAAATCCTTAGACAATCGACACAGAAATTGTCTGGTCCAGTTGGCCTGCACACAAGTTCCAGCGGAGATTTGTTTATCAACGGGCTAGAAGGCTAGGTTTTCAGTGATTAAGGCTAGCTCGTATCAGTTCTAATTTGCGTCCTCCAATGAGAAAATTGATAGGGATTAGGAGAGAGAATTCTTGTAAATATGCACGTTAACAGCCAGAAAGTGTTCTGTGCACCTATTTGTATTGATTCTTCACGAATCTCCAGGGCCAAGGCGTTGTAGGAGATGCAATGATGACTACGAGGAGGGAGGACAATCTACAAGGGGTAATCACATGTTGGATGTCTACATTACCTCCGAGAGGTATTGTCTTCCTGCATCTCGATGGTCTATGATTGATACAACTGTTGTCCGCTGGTGCCAGTGGTCAAGTGGCCTGTGCAGATCGGTACAAATGTCTCTCTTTGACTTTGCTCGGTGAAAAGTTCAACAAGACCCAGACCAATCTCCGCCTTAAACTGACACATTGTGTTATTTCAAATGCATGACAGGGCATTGTGCGTCAGGGCCCAAAGGTTCAATAATTTGCTTGCAAAGTTGCTTCCACTTACTTAATAGAGAGCATAAACTAGCCCTGCTGGTTCGAATCCAAGAACAGAATATTTGAACAGCCCTTACAGAAATATGATTTGATTAAAACGCAGTACAGAATTACATCGTCATACGACATTCAAATACAAAGTATATTATCTACAAAGCTTTGTAACGAGAATGTCGTGATCTTGATAATAATACAAGAATGTACTATGCTTATTATCACGTTATAGTGAATTTTGTATATCCATAACCAACGTTTTGCATTCTAGTTGTGCATTCTAGTCTATCTACTAATCAATATACATATTTCTGCGACACCTAAGAGTAGCCCACAAAATCATATATACACAGATGGGGAGGGTCTCCTATGTGTAGTTAAATGTAGATTTCACAGTTTATATCGAAGGGTTAAGGTAGTTCGATAGAGTAAGCTCGTTCTTTATCTTCGCGGTTAAAGGTTTCGCATGTCAAGCAGAAGTCCCGAGTTCTATTCCCCTTATCGGTACAATGTTTCAATCCCCGTTGTGTTGCTAAAACGTTGATGAATGCGGTGCAAAACTATACCCACTCGATACCACGGAGGTTCAATGCGGTCATAACACATTGACTGTCACCGTAATATTAAGGTGGAGCTTCAAGCCATTAATATTAAAACAGTCGAGTTTTAGATTAACCTTCTGATGGACAATTGCTTTGTCTGCTGAATCGCCGCTCCAACACGTTTGTGAGAAGCATGTTTTATCACTAGTCCCAAGTACAGTTTTGAAAACACACAAAATTGAAGATGGCACCATCAAAGTGGCCAGTAATTTAAGACTCAATGGAATTTGACGATCATCCGGCTCTTGGGAATTGTTCACAACCTTTTTGAATAGTATTGGGTAAGAACAGCGTCGCCGATTTGGTGATAGCCTAAAAAAACAGAAGAGCGATTGATTCGGTCAACGTGATGGCGTTCTTGCAGATGAACCTGTTCGGAATCGAGATGGACGAACAAGATCAGTCAGACTAGTCACAGAACTCTGGCGTTTGTTTGAAATGCGATTTTGGTCCTTGTTTTGACGTCACCATCGCATAAACCATAATGCTATCCTTGGGAACAAATGTTTACGTATTTGTTATGTTGTGTAATGGGAAATTAAAAGAGATGGAAACTTGGCCTACCCAACTCCGAAGAAAACCTACGTAAAATCAAAATTTCGTATGACCATTTATTGAGTTGGGTTTCTGTCTGTATTCTTCCGTGATGTGTTTACCAGACAATGGCAGGGGCTGCTGTAGATGAATAGGGAAAACATATGAATAGTGACATCACAGTCTTGTCATATGACTACTGATGTTACAAATATGGCCATCAGTTTGGGGCATCGCCGAAGACCGGTTTCTTTTTACACTCGATGAATCCCATTCTTGTGTTGTGCTCACATCATTGCTTGAAAACTGGCTTAGAAACCTCATGTGACGTCATCTATGGATCTTTGCAGGTATCTGATGTACGAAAAGGGCAGACACCATAATGTTTAGAAGCTCAGTTACTTTTTATAAATAAACGTGTTGAATTTGTGGTTTTACATAAAAATAGCGAACTGTACATATTTAGATCATTCTGCATGATGTGATATACTATGCACATTCTTTTCTTCCATACATATACAGGCATGAAGAAAACATTCTTATTTTATGTTATTATATTCTTACTCTTCTTATAATTCTATTAATATTTTAGAAAAATTCCATCCTTAGGTCCAATTGTGGCTCCCTCATGGCTTATTGTGATCCTTATTGCCAGGACCATCTATACCTGGCGCCTTCTTTGTTCCAAACTTCAGAGCATGTACCTCCGAAGGTAATTATGTACGATATGGTGATATATATATATTTTGTTTTGATTTTCAGAAACACTATAACTTATCACTTCTTTGGCAAGATTTTTCAAGCCTTCCAATACTGGTTACTGTCATAACTGAAATATTTGTTTCTAAAACAAATAACGATCGTGGGATATTCGAACCTCTATATGAAATTGTTTGACGTTATGCATTCAGAGCCTGCTACTGATTCGACATCTAAGATACGTTTACATCGAAATATCGAAGTCATGCTTTGGAAAATTTGTGTTTTTATTGTAAATCAAAATATGAAATCCACTTTGAATGATTTCACTGTGATATTTACTATCCTCTGTAATGTGAAAGAAACAGCCACGTTCTCGTTTCACGATAAACTTGTCTTGTCAACTTGTCTTACATACTGGGAAACAATGAAACATATAAAGATGGCTCTTGTTGTAAAAGCAGTCCAGACAAAGTTCATTATGATCATAACTGAGTTTGTTTTTCTTATTGCCCGGATTCAATATTAGAACAGGGTAACTGTTACTGAACACGCTTTATGTTCACGGAGACGGTCAAACACATGCTACTGATCATGTCTTCATACACCCAACGGACCGGGAAGGATAGTGCTCTTTGAGGTCATCGTCCATTTCTAACTGTACGGTAAGACATTTTTGTACGGAAAAAATGCTTACAGTGTTTTGTAGCTGATGGTTGGGCTGCATCCAAGCTTATAGAGACCTGAGTATAAGTCTCACAACTTGTACATGTAAGCTGACAAAAATGTCCGTTTGAATAGTTGCCTAACTGGTGCAGTTGTTATCTCCCGTGCCAGTGATGTTTGTTTTCTCATCTAGGGGAAACGAGAGCCTCCGATCGACAGCAGAAGACGCTACAAATCTTCGCTCTTTTAAGTAAATCGTAAGAAAATTGCTGGAGGTAAAGTGTAAATAGTAAAAACGGCTTGGTGTGACTTTCACACATAATAACACTTAAGTTTCCCTAGGTTTTTGTATTTCTGTGTATCTGGCATTACTCTTGGCACTCTGCTCCGAATGGTTGGAAGGATTTGGCGGGGGAAGCGTGATAGTCGATATGTGCAATTCCTCAATCAGGGAAACTGCAGTTAAATTCTTGTCATATCAACACAAACTAATCTGGCGTGTTAAAAATATGCCTGGTGGTTGTGAATAATTCAAAATGTTTAGATTAATGTTTCGTGTTGGTTTCCTGGTCTGGCTTAATTCGGGAAAGGCAATACCTAACTTGCAAAACTGATGACGATATTCTGTGTGCATTGTCCATAGTTTTGTGTGGTGCACCAACCCTATTTTTTACCTGTAAACCAGTGAGAAACTTCATCTAGACAAATGTATGAAAGATAAGAGTCTAATCTTAACTTCGTGTTTTGTAAATACATCAGCACAAACCTAAAAGAGAAGACGAATGTTTGAAAGTGTTTTTTTAATGAGCGGGTGAGTGCGTGATACATTGGTAGAACGCAAAAAGTGAAAATTGGAACAGAATCTGAATACATCCATCCAGCATGTGTCCGCCCTACCTGAAAAGTGTGTAGCTGTACCTACTGGCAATATATATGTAGGCATCACGAAGTTATTTTTCCAAAACCTTTATATGTATAAAACAATGCCACTTATTATCCGGTATGGTGATGATCTGATATCGTTCAGTCGCCGCCCTTTAGCCAAGTCCCTTCAGTTACCCAGATGAGCTAGAAACAAAAGAGACCCGTGAGACTTTGTGCATATTAAACCTGCGTCTAATTATTCAGAGACAAAACCTGTCCACTAGACAGGAATGAAAAGAGTGATGACTTCAACTTCAAAATTCCCTTTACGTCGAACCTTTCGTGTCTGCGTGTAACAACTGTTCAGACACAATCGATCATGCTCTTTCCACAAGAGCGCCATGCAACTTGTGCTGAAAATTTGTTTCTGTTACAAATGCCGCGTATCTTGTGAATATTTTAAAACATAATATGACTATGGACGACGTACGTTGTTTGTTATGTTGTAAGGACGGCGAACAACTGTTACAACCTAAAGAGGGTACAATGTGTGAAGCCCATTTCTGGTGTCCCCCGCCGTGATATTGCTGGAATATTGCTAAAAGTGGTGTAATACCATACTCACTCACTCACTACAACTTAAAGGACATGTTTCGAGCCAGATGGCATCGTTGTATTGTTATGTGGTATCACAATGGCTGTATCTTTGTTGTTGGCCCTTTGCATGGCCCTTTTCAAGAACACCTGGTGTCATCACTGATTTTCAGTGACCCATTCATATAGTTTTCACAGCTATTTTGTCCTTTACAGCAAATGGAATTTGTTTCTGAGGATAGTCAAGAGTGGGTATTCTTTTGCACTGACGTTTTTTCTATATCTGAAAGGCTGGGTAAAGGCGGAAGCATTGCAATAATTACCCGAATTATGCAAGAGTATTTCCCTCGCTAATATAAAGCAAGGCAACATGAATTTCATTTATTTTGTTCAGAGCAAGATACTGTACATTGAGATTGGCGGACAAGAATAATAATGTTTTTGTGAGACGGATGACTTAGTATCAGTGGAAGATCGGAAACATGCACTGTGGTGCTACCTACTAAAGGCAACGACTCCGGACACTCGTGTTTTGGTTACAAAAGAAAACAATGGTGTAAGTTCACGTAAAAATCAAACAGTTTCGTTGATGTTTTACCATAGGTACGTTTTTAGGGCATGTCTGTCAGGATAGAAAACTTGGATTGTAATAGACATGAAGTGCCTTGCTACTACTGAGTGTCAAATATTTTACTTTACACCTCTTTGAAGTTACAAAAAGTCTCTGATTAAAAAAATGTGAAGAATTTAAGAAACTTTTAAAGATGCAATTAATAGGAAAAAGACTTTTGGTTACATAATTAGGTGGAAAGGCCCGGTTGTGAGGCGTGTTTAAAAATAAATTAAAATTCTTTTTGCCTGAACCATCACGTCACCATCAGATCAAGGTTCAGTGTTCCGCTGTTCATGGATGAAGTCACTAGTTCTTGTCCAATTTAGCTCACTCAGAGAAGGGGACGAATGAGAGGAATTGTGAATATGCGATTGTCTGACATTCAGCATTGACATAACTTACTGTGAAATACATCTAGGATATTATTGGACCTTTGGGCATTCCAATCATACGCCTCCAGATTGTGTTCAATTTGTAACACTGGAATGCCAGTTGGTCACAAATATGATGTCGATGTTTACAAGCGTCCTGGCGTTTCTTTGCACTTTTTAATGCTTTATGGTTGAATCATGACTTTGCTCTAAGAAGAGAAGTTTGGTTTCTGCTATCAGTTATATCAATCCAAGTATCCAACCCCACGAAGTTTTCTGTCCTTAGTTATTTTGAATATGGTATTTGACGGGTAATGTTCTTGTGTATGAGCAATCATTCAAGCAACCACTCGAAAATTTTATTTTGGTATAAGCCCGTGTTTGAAATGTCCGGTCGTGATGTAGATGGAATGTTACTAAAAGCGGCGTAAAATCAAAATATGTCCCTCACTTGCAAATGCCCGTGACCTTCCAAAGTGTATGTATGTATGTTTATTCTGTAAACAGGCCACAGGCTCAGTATACAATTACATCATCAATTCACGTCGCAAGAACAGAGGTAGCGTCATGGTGGTACACATTGATACATTTATATATTGTCGCGACAATGGAGGAACTTGCTGCGCTTCTTAAAAGCAAGGAAAACATACTTGGCTATACAAGTGACAAACAATATTTGCATCTGTAGATGTCATAAGTTGAATAAATTTTGCATCACATGGGTGATTATTGTAGTATTTTGGTAATATATTTTCTCTAAGACCTTGGTAGAAAAACAAATAAGGCAAAAGTGATACTCGTTCTCTAAACAAGGTATTATACACAAAGGACATAACCTTTCACTTCTTGGAATGTGAAGTTTTCTACCTTCAGAAATCATACGATCATGTGCTGAGGATCTAAGCCGTGAAAGGGCAATTCTATATGGCTTAATAGTAACTAGTGATAAATAGTCTTCGAACATATTACAGCATTTTACAAATCTGTATATTGTCAAACTTGGATACTTTTGAAGATTTTAAAGTACAATTGGTTATCAATATTAATACATCTAAACTTGAATTTCAACAAGATGTCTTCCACACAATCAACATCTTGATTTATCCAAGAATATCCAAAACCGTAACTAGACAATATGTTCTTAACTTAGAGTGCCCAGCAGACAATACCCTTTTCAGCACGATCATACTGATAAGAATACACATGTTTGAGAATAACATTATCATTTTGAGTACAGTCTTATCCAATATTTGATTATTTTCACGAATTGATTAACTTTCAAAGAAAACGTCCCAGTTCACCACTCGCAACAACATTTGGAGTAGCTCGTCTGAGATGGAGAATAAGTTTGCAAAATTTATCTTGTATATTTAAAACATTGGGAGACGGGTCAAAAGTCAAAAGATGTTTATTGCATGAAAGGCCTCCGGCCCATATACATGAGAGTTACAGTGATAAAGGAATATTCTGGATATTTACATATATATTTAAGGTTATACAATTCGCTTTATAGAAGATCTCTTTTAGCTAATGCATATTTTATATATAAGGACAATTGAGCAAGAATATTTTCATTATTGGTTTGTAACAAAGATATATATCCATAATGGGGCTGCTTTGCAAGACTGACTGACTGACTGACTGAGTTTGGTTTTACGCCGCTTTTAGCAATATTCCAGCAATATCACGGAGGGGGACACCAGAAATGGGCTTAACACATTGTGCCCATGTGGGGAATCGAACCCGGGTCTTCGGCGTGACGAGCCAACGCTTTAACCACTAGGCTACCCCACCGCCCTGCTTTGCAAGAAGATGGTGCGTATATATTTCTGTCTTAATTCGTGATAACAAGGACATATCAGGGTAAAATGAATTTCATTTTCTATTCCAACGTTACATAAAGGACAATATCGACTTTCTTTCTGGACAGAGGTGAAACCCCCATATTTCTGATCCATACATCAAGATATGCAGTATCTTTACGTAAAATACATGTAATAATACTTTAATTGGTAGATTATAAAAATTCTTAACTTTAGACTGTAACATTAACACAACTTTCCAAGCCTGTAGTGAAAACACTTTTTGTGTTAAATACCAGGAACCAGTGCTTGAGATATGAACACCCAAATACATGTAACTAGGAACAATTTGCAAAACATCACCATCCAGCATGAACGTTTCATATTTTTTCAATCGATCAGCTTTTCGAAAAACAAATACCTTACTCTTATCTGTATTGATTTTTAACTGCCATTTGTTACAGAAAGAGGCCAATTTATCTAGTCTTTTCTGGAGACCAAGGACAGTGCTGTCAAATAAAACAATATCGTCAGCAAATAATAGTATAAATATGTCCATGAGATTAATATTAATACATCTTTGGTTATCTGCACTAAGAAACTGGACAATATCATTGATAAAAAATGAGAAAAGGAAGGGTGACAATTGGCAACCTTGACGGACTCAAAACATACAATCAAAAAAAGGTGTACAACCATTCTCTGAAGAATCACATGACTTGACATTTTTGTACATGGTTGGAAGCAATCTAAATGTTTTACCCTTTACATTTCCAGTCCGGGTTCCATCTCATATTGACGTAATGCACCGTCTTATTACTGAGGCTGTAATACTGTGAACATTAGCGTCACAACCATCGCACTCACTTATGCACTTAGTCAGCCACATATCGGGGCTTGCTTTGGTCTTATGTTATTGACTGACAGATATGCTGGCAAAAGCGTAAATTGTTCATCGAAGACGCTCGTTCAGTAGTAGTGGACCCGGATGGCCACATCGTCTCAGCCGACAATAATCGCTCTGCACACCTGTGTCCCAGATACACTGTGGTTGGTTCTATTCACACGCTTGTTCTGATAGCGGTTCGTATTTTGTCATGAGGTTTTCTATCAAAATGACATCCGTCTGAGACTTCACACGTCGATACACCGAGGTATTGCTGCTATACTGTTCGAAGCGACGTTACTCATATTCACTCACACCATAGGTTGGATGTCAGTGTGAGATTTAAACTCGTAATGAGGTCTAGTGGGCACGCTTGCAGTCAGGTTATAAAGTGAACAGACATAATATAGAAAATACATGTTATAGATGCAATGTGATTCCGATAAGAAGACGAGGTTAAGTTCTGGCACAACTTGGACGTTGTGTTCAGATCTCGGCTTACAGTCTCACATGAAATCTTCATTCGAACATAACCTCCCACTCTTGCTGCTGCAGGTGTTCGTGCTGTTAAGGTACATCTTCAAATGAACGAAATGCTCAGGACGTTTCTATTACGTCTACCTGTTTAAGAAGGCTTGCTTCCAGCTCACAACTCACTTCAGTATACGCGCTTCCTTCAACACGACATCTCTCTACTTCTGTCTCTATCAAGGTTTCGACTCTTCTTATTCATGACACGTTCTCATGAAATATTACTGTGCAACATTTTGTATAAAACAGTTGTGGATGTTCAGGAGTATATAAGCTTTGAAAAGTACAAACTTTATGGATGAATAACTTCTTTATTCAGGTGATGCGACATTTCGATACAGATTCTTATACTGTTGTGAAGCAGATACAGAATCTGTATCGAAATATCGCATCACCTGAACAAAGAAGTTCAACCATAAAGTTTGTCCTTGTCTGACTCTCCAACTTCTAAAAATTACACTCAAAGAAATGTATTAAGCTTTGCTAGGAAACTTCTTCCTCAGTTGACAAAATCAGATGGTTACAATATTTGACTGACTGTTGGCCACCATGCCCTTTGAATGGAACCGCCGGTTTGTCTGAGCCTCGTTTAGTTGTCATGTATTTCGATACTTTGCTGGATGCGGTGTGAAAAACACTTACTCGGTGTGTTGCTTTCTCTGCATTAACATTACTCACAGTATCTACGGGAAAATAATGCCCGTGTTTGTCAACCATGAATCTTTATTTCTGACTTTAGCGTCAGGTTATACAGTCATAAGCCTCTGATGGCTTAAGTTATATATACATAAAGTCGTTATATGAATATTATTGCTTACCTTGCCTCCATACATACATGCTGTCACAAAGTCTCGGAGTTTATAAATAAAACATGACATATGACTGTCTCCTTGAATTTAACATTCACTCACTCATTCAGTATGAACTGGGAATATATTATTGTGTTTTGGAAGTCACCTGCAAGACCGTCCTGTTATAATGCCGTGGAGACTTGGCCTCCATAGCGGCTGCAGGATTTGGATGGAGAAGACGCATCAGACCCCGGGACCTTAGGGACAAACATTTTCTACGCCCAACTGAAAGTCCAGCAACACTGATGGCACGACAGAGAGGCACATGTGCCCCTGGGAACAATCGAGAAGCCTGGGAAGTCTCACGTCCATGTGCGAAAAATTCCTTTCCTCCAATAAAGCATTGCACTCGGGTATCCAGAAAAAAATATAAAATTATTCAATGTATGAGACAGGCGACTGACAGATCTGGTTGTAGCGTGGAAAGGACGTGTACAAGAACTCTCACTCAACTCCAAGGCATAATATACGGACTGCGACCGTGACAAGACGAATGATTAGCGCTTAGATGGAATAATTGCTTTCTATGTCCCACACGCCACAGGATAGTCGCATCACGATAAAGCTATTTCCTTGAACCAGGCCCGATAATAGAAGGAAGTAAATGACACAATGTTTACATCTTGTAGTCAGCTTGGTCTGTGTGTTGCTCCGTGGACACGTGTTTCACTGCTGGCGGGATTAATGCTGCGACATCCATACATCCTCTTGTCACACGGGGGATACAATTCACACTGGTGTGCCAGACTGCTTGACAGACGGAGGAAGCGGGCTGGAATTGGGTTAAGCCCACGGAGACACTCTTGGGTAACGCCATCAGGATAGTGAAGGATATGTTGCATGACATTGCACAGGCTGTCAATGTGTCCCTACAAACACGGATGTAGGTGATAGATAGTTCCACCGGAGGACCCATGGGTTAAAGAGGTCCGACTATGGCAAATCGGCAGGCTTTGTGTTTGATCAGAAGATGAACACAGCATTAGCAAATTTCACATGTAAATCAGTTTACAAGTTAATGGTTTGTGCTTGTTGTTTGCCGCTGTAACTACGTGGCAGCATTGTGTACATCTTCAGGTCTGGAGACGACGATCCAGTGATTAATATCATGAGCATTGATCTACGCATTTGAGATACAATAGCATGTATTAACCAAGACAGCGGGTCCGACACTAGATCCTATTAGTCGCCATGGGTTGCTGAAAATCAATTCTAGCTCCAATCGTCATCGGGCTAGATAATTATTGCCAGTGTCTACTTTCATAGCTGACTGATCAATATCAATATTGATCAATATCGATACCAAAACTAAAGATGGAAACCATGGCGCATAGAATATTCCACCTTTCAGAGAGAGTGACATGGGTAATAAAGAGGGGTTAAATTAAAGGTGAATTAATGTAATTGTAAGAACCATTTTCTAACCCTTCCAAGAACTTTGACGCATACAGTTATGTAATTTCATTCGCGATGTTATTTGAGTGACAAATAACGGTTCTGCGGGAATGGAGCTGTATTTATGTAAACGAGACACATTGGGCGTTATATAACAACTTTGCATTGAATAATTCATCTGAGACCCTTTCCACAAAGCGACCGTAGCGCTAAGTTGATTGTAACTAACTTACTTAAACATAGGCTTATGGTAACCTTAGCGTGGAGGTCTTTGTGGAACGGGGACCAGCATCATTATTATGTTTGATCAGAATGTACGTATACAGCTACATGATTGCATGGGAAGAGCTATGGTGGTTTTGTTGGTAAATCAAAACACCGAGTTCGATTCCAATGTTGGTAAAACATTACAAGAAAGTTTGGTATCCACATCGTAGTTTTCCTTAGATATTGCCTAGATCGGCACAAAATATATTCACTGATTGACAGTGCAGGTTTGTTACTTCTCTCGAAAAACTCCCCTCCTTTCGAATCCAAGATTAGTTATGAAACTGTATGTTTCGGGTGACGTATTGGGAATAGCCCGCCACACAATGTGTGGGTTGTTTGTTCTGTAGAATCTCACACCCCTCTATTCGAATCCAAGATTAGTTATGAAACTGTATGTTTCGGCTGACACACCTCTATTCGAATCCAAGATTAGTTATGAAACTGTATGTTTCGGCTGACGTATTGGTAAAAGTCAAACAACACAATGTATAAGTTGTTTGTTGGTTCGGTAGTGGTTAATTTCTCAGGTAGAATCAATTCTGAAAGATCAATTTTACCAAAGCTGGAAAGCTGAGATAGAGAATAACCCTAAAGGTTTCTTTTACAAATACAATAAAAATCTTCCGATTTTAGAAAATAATCTCCTCCTGCCCGCTTACGTACATTTACCAATTTTAAAATACATAACCTCTAACCATAACCTACCTGTTGAAGTTGGCCGTTGGGATGGCATTGATCGTGAAAACAGAACCTGCAATCTCTGTAAACCACCTGCTGTAGCAGATGAATTTCACTTTTTTTTAAATGCCAAGCTTTTAACAACGAACAAAGAAAGAAATGCATTCCCATTAAATACTTGTCTTTTCCAAATCTAATGGCTTACAGAAACATATTTTTGAAGCCGAATCTTGTAGAATCGCAAACTTTAGCAAAACATGAAAACGTGGTCGATAAAAATGTGAAAAAGACTAAATTATTGTATTGTAAACTGTAACTATGTTGTATCTATAATTGTACTTTCTGCCATCTTGCCTTCGTGTATTGTAAATGTTTAATAATGTTTCTTGTACCACCAGGAGCGGTTTTCTTTGAGAATAAAAGAGTTTGAGTTAAGAGTTTAAGGTAGAAACTCACTTCCCGCCATTCGAATTCAAGATCAGTTATGAAACGGTATATTTGGGAAAAGCCGAACCACACCAGTTGATTGAACCTCATGCCAGTGGGACGGATTCGGGGTATGTCGCAATGATGCACTTTAAACGGTCTGCACCGCACAGTCAATAAGTCTCGCCCTCTCATTTAAGATATCCCCTCGTGTTTCTATAGATTTGCTATTGATCGGTGATTACACAGAACAGAACACGCTATTTAATGGTTTTAATCTTGCAATGAGTAACATTACCCCGAGTCAGAAATAACACCTTTCCCGGCCAGCATAATCTAATTCTGAAATTCTTTATTGTGGAAAGAAAAATGTCCTCTCTCTTCAAAGAGTAAACGAGAATGTTTGCATTTCAGTAACAATTTATCCCATCGTACCTCTCGGCATACTGGGTAAATCGTTAAGAATCATCGATCCATAACTTTGGCGTAACTGTTTGATACAAAGAACATTTCAAGAGGAAACCCTCTGTCATAAAAATTTGATACACAAAATCCAAAGCCGTTCTAAAATAAACAGCCCTGTATGATCAAAAGAACCATCGGCAATACACTGTTAACAGAATCCTCCCAGAATGGGTATTTATAGGAAGACTTCCTACAGAATATGGTAGATCAAGGTTTTTAAAATCACTGTGTTATGACTTCGGACCATGTCAGAAGCAGAGACATTAGTGATGTACGCGTGCTTGCCTTGGAGAGGTTCAGACCCCCATTGTTACCTGAATGTTAGCGGTTTGATCATTTGTTTGATCCCTATTTCCTTCGGGTTCCTCCCCACAAAGCAACTGTTCCTTGTCGGATGTTCTGCATTGTCGGGGTTTAATCAGGAGCCCAGGAAGTTTAACAGACTAATCAAAGAAGATGTCCTAAACTGAGATTTATTCCACAGAGCTCTGAGACGTATCAGGTACAGAGGATGGATTTTCGGTAATTGAGCAAGAAAAAATTAGTGTTCTGAGGGTCGTGTTTTCGATTGAGCACGCACGCGTTCATTGCAATATCCGTCACGGGTACGACTACCAGTGTGGGGATATCGTTGCATAGGAGGGCCTGACATTTGCGCCTCTAACACAGATGCTTGATTACAAATAAGTAATTTGATAAAGATAGTTACTTCATTGCAATCCCTCCGAACCTGACAGTCATGTAGCGAATTACTTTTCGATCAATTTATTCTCAGCACAGTCTATCTTCGCTACGATGCCCTTGTTCCCAAATTGCATTCCCGACCCCCGTGCCCCTCCTGCCTCTCCGGGAGCACATATAGTCACCTCTGTTCAGATTGAGGTCTTTGGCTATTGGCACGGAAGGATGGGTGTTTCAGACGACAGGCCTGCTCACGATGTGCTCTCATAAAGGAAAGAGTACATTGAAGGGCGGTTCAGTGTTAGAAAACTAATAAGGTATCTCAAGGGTCGCTTATGTTATACCATCCTATTTTACCTCCATCCTGCGTGCCTGGTACGGCTTTACTATCATTTTATTGAATATTTGGTTTCAAGGTTATTTGATTTTAGACGCAATTCCCTGATCTGAAAGTCTTTCGTGTAAATCTTTGTTGTGGACGTAATGAGTATGCAGCTCCGACCAAGGTAGAGTGACCAGAAGGGTTGTCGATTTCCGAGTCACACGTTTCCAGTGGGCGTAAGCCTCACGTAAGCCTCATGTAAGCCTCACACTTTTATTTGTGGGTTTCAAGGCATGGGCACGTTACAAAAACAGATAAAGATTGTATGTGACTCTACAATGCTTCTATTTCTATAAAATAATGTTTTTGTATTTCCATTCAGAATAGTGGCCTCCAGTGGCAACATTCAGCACAGAGTTACGTCCTTACAGATAGCAGGAGCTGCTGATCGTTCTGATCAAATCCTAACTTCAACGTAGCAATGGTACAAGCACAAATGTCACTTAGATTTTCGGACGTACTCTCGGATTTGGGCATGCAATCCTTCACTAACTTCATGAAAGGACTCTATACTTCCTGTTAGTAATGCCTTAACGATGAAGTTTATTATTACAATGTTCAGTTCTACAACTGTATGAGCCATTTTTGGTATATATAATGCGAAGCTTAAGTCCAGTACATTTAAACAAGAGTGAGTGAGTGAGTTTAGTTTTACGCCGCACTCAGCAATATTCCAGCTATATTACGGCGGTCTGTAAATAATCGAGTCTGGACCAGACAATCCAGTGATTAACAACATGAGCATCGATCCGCGCAATTAGGAACCGATGACATGTGTCAACCAAGCCAGCGAGCCTGACCACCCGATCCCGTTAGTCACCTCTTACGACCAGCATGGGTTACTGAAAGCTAATATTCTAACGCGGACCTTCATAAGAAAAGACAACTGTCAATGTACTGTAATAGTATATCCCTATGCATGTATATATTCTGTGAATGCCTTCAAGTGAATTGTTCTCCCTGCCAATGCATCCTACGGATCTACACAGCCATTTCATTCTGAAACATATATTTATTTTTGCTTCCAGACGCAGGGAGCAAATATCAGGATCAATACCAAGAACAGTTTGTATATTTAAACATGATTGTTTACATCCATGTAAACTGTATGTAAGAAGGGGTTTGACCGTGTGCATATATACATACATAAGAACGGTATGAAATAAGGGAATACTTTTCTAATCAGACAGACAGACAGTTTATTCAGTTTCAATTGACAAATGGCCCATTCAGAAACTACAGCTCTAGAACACCTCGACCTCGTGATCTGATGACAATGTAGTTGATCATGTTTTAAATAGCTTAGTACTGGCATGTTTCTCATGTGAACGCTACGGTTTTCCGGTAGCAGTGGTGGTCAACTGGTACCCGCTCTGTTGGCGTACCAGTCAGGATCCGCTTGTCATGAGTTCGAATCCAAGATACGCCTTGATTATGATCCTCCCTGTCAATACCGTGCACCTCTTTAAGTGCTTCTCTCTTATTGTACGGGCTCGTTTTATATATCCATGGGTTCAAACCTGAGGAAATGGTGGTAGAAATTGTGCTTGCAAACTGTACTATCCATATAGCAAATTTCTACTTTCCATATCTGTAAAACACAATGCTAACTAAGTCGTGAACAGACCATAACAAGATCTTAATAAGTAATTGTAGAAGTCTCAACGGATCTGAGTTGAACCATGTATCTTTTTAATATTAATATATATAAATGGACACAACCAGAAATGTACATTCAGATGTGTGTTTTTACGTTTGGAATCGTAGTAAATCTACAAAAAGCAATGAACGGTGACATAGCATACTGGGTTCCTACTTCATTCATTGATTGATAGTCTCTAAATTTATCATTTGAAACCTCACGCTACGCGTTCGCCTTCAAATGAAATTTAGAGGCTATCAATTCGGTCTAACATTCATCTAATTTCCAAGCACAGTACGTTTATCTCCTAAGTCAAGGTACACACTGGGTGTTGTTTCGTCCAAAGACATCGAACTGTCTTAATGATCACAATAAAAAAACATACAAAATAACACTAATACTTTCTGACTAAGTATGGTTACGTATGTTCATTTAACCAAAGTAGATAGCATTGATCAAATTACGTCCCTATGCCACTGATATCAACAAGACCCCTGTGACGAAACCCTGTATAGGGTTGAATTCTTTACAATTTATGTGGTCTGTGTGTGTTTGTCACGGACATGTCAAGATTTAAAGTCAACTTGTGAATTTAACCTAAATCTTTTATCATGCAAATGGGCCCATAATACTTAGTTTTCAGGCTATATGGTATAATTTATGTAAACTTGTTAATTTTGGGAGAAATGAAGTATTTTCTTCTATTACTCTCATTGGAAGACTATTTTCAAATCTTTATTGGAACTATATCTTCATTATTAGTTACTCTAGAACAATTAAAATCATACGTGAAGGTAGCCAGTAACGTCTGCTATCACATGTTCAGATTTCAACTCATAAGATTTATGAATATTTTTTGCTATATATTAAAACCTGATGCTTGAGAAACACAATTACTAAGTTTCAAGTATCAGTTTCAATCTTTCTGGTCAAGTCAGAGGTTATCCCCTCCGACGTCCGCAAAACGCCTATAAATTCCAAACCATTCTAGTTGGGGTCAGTTCCCACGGTGGACTCACACCAACTAGGACCTCTTTGAACGCTGGACATAGGAATATGTTGGTAAGTTCCTTGTATTCTTACCTTCAGTCTGGCGTTTCACTTATACCTTCATGTAATAGACTATAGTCCTGTCATGGGTATGTTTATTATTATTGTTATCACAATATGAAGATTCATATTCTTCATGTTCATGTAGTCTTATAATAATGTAAGGCTTCACAAGAATTCAAAGGTCATTGTTATTCTGGTAGTTCATAATTTGTTCATATCTACATGGACAATATCTATTCAATATTCATCATCTTCATTCTGTTTGAAGATTATTGAGGTACAGTCCTCAGATCTTCAGTTCATTGTTATGTATTACTTACAGATTTATTTTGGTTATTCATGTCTACATGTGTTATAGTCTTAATAAATGTATTAGTATTACAGTTGGGTGGTGCTCTTTTTCATTTATATTATTTTATCTAAGTTCACTGGTGCGGTCAATATGGTACTTCTAGACGACCACACGTGGTTGAGCCAATGACCCTTAACGCAGGGGTCATTACTGCTGCCAGCACCGTGACAACCCCCAAAAGAGAGCTAAATTCAGAGTTGTAACATCGATCTGGATGCGTAATTCAAGATACTGTTTTCTTTCTTTCTGCAGACAAAAACCAAGTGTTTTTCTTCAGAGTGTCATGCAAATATGTGCTGTATCAGTCTTATTCTGTACTGCTCAGGTAAAGCAACATCTCATTTACGAAAACGATCGAACAAATGTCAAACTCTATTGTAAGTTAACTGAAAAACTCCATAAATTATAACTTCCTTATAATATTGTAGAAGTCTCAACGGATCTGAGTTGAACCATGTATCTTTTTAATATTAATATATATAAATGGACACAACCAGAAATGTACATTCAGATGTGTGTTTTTACGTTTGGAATCGTAGTAAATCTACAAAAAGCAATGAACGGTGACATAGCATACTGGGTTCCTACTTCATTCATTGATTGATAGTCTCTAAATTTATCATTTGAAACCTCACGCTACGCGTTCGCCTTCAAATGAAATTTAGAGGCTATCAATTCGGTCTAACATTCATCTAATTTCCAAGCACAGTACGTTTATCTCCTAAGTCAAGGTACACACTGGGTGTTGTTTCGTCCAAAGACATCGAACTGTCTTAATGATCACAATAAAAAAACATACAAAATAACACTAATACTTTCTGACTAAGTATGGTTACGTATGTTCATTTAACCAAAGTAGATAGCATTGATCAAATTACGTCCCTATGCCACTGATATCAACAAGACCCCTGTGACGAAACCCTGTATAGGGTTGAATTCTTTACAATTTATGTGGTCTGTGTGTGTTTGTCACGGACATGTCAAGATTTAAAGTCAACTTGTGAATTTAACCTAAATCTTTTATCATGCAAATGGGCCCATAATACTTAGTTTTCAGGCTATATGGTATAATTTATGTAAACTTGTTAATTTTGGGAGAAATGAAGTATTTTCTTCTATTACTCTCATTGGAAGACTATTTTCAAATCTTTATTGGAACTATATCTTCATTATTAGTTACTCTAGAACAATTAAAATCATACGTGAAGGTAGCCAGTAACGTCTGCTATCACATGTTCAGATTTCAACTCATAAGATTTATGAATATTTTTGCTATATATTAAAACCTGATGCTTGAGAAACACAATTACTAAGTTTCAAGTATCAGTTTCAATCTTTCTGGTCAAGTCAGAGGTTATCCCCTCCGACGTCCGCAAAACGCCTATAAATTCCAAACCATTCTAGTTGGGGTCAGTTCCACGGTGGACTCACACCAACTAGGACCTCTTGAACGCTGGACATAGGAATATGTTGGTAAGTTCCTTGTATTCTTACCTTCAGTCTGGCGTTTCACTTATACCTTCATGTAATAGACTATAGTCCTGTCATGGGTATGTTTATTATTATTGTTATCACAATATGAAGATTCATATTCTTCATGTTCATGTAGTCTTATAATAATGTAAGGCTTCACAAGAATTCAAAGGTCATTGTTATTCTGGTAGTTCATAATTTGTTCATATCTACATGGACAATATCTATTCAATATTCATCATCTTCATTCTGTTTGAAGATTATTGAGGTACAGTCCTCAGATCTTCAGTTCATTGTTATGTATTACTTACAGATTTATTTTGGTTATTCATGTCTACATGTGTTATAGTCTTAATAAATGTATTAGTATTACAGTTGGGTGGTGCTCTTTTTCATTTATATTATTTTATCTAAGTTCACTGGTGCGGTCAATATGGTACTTCTAGACGACCACACGTGGTTGAGCCAATGACCCTTAACGCAGGGGTCATTACTGCTGCCAGCACCGTGACAACCCCCAAAAGAGAGCTAAATTCAGAGTTGTAACATCGATCTGGATGCGTAATTCAAGATACTGTTTTCTTTCTTTCTGCAGACAAAAACCAAGTGTTTTTCTTCAGAGTGTCATGCAAATATGTGCTGTATCAGTCTTATTCTGTACTGCTCAGGTAAAGCAACATCTCATTTACGAAAACGATCGAACAAATGTCAAACTCTATTGTAAGTTAACTGAAAAACTCCATAAATTATAACTTCCTTATAATATGCATAACTGATCAAATTTACTATCGATGTATAATACATTTGCCAATTGATTCTTTACATGGCTAAATGAAACATTGCATATGTGGTGAGTTTACAAAGTTCCTTATCTTCCCACTCGTTTTAATATACTTTTTAAGATTGAAATTTTGTACGATTTAATCGTGTCTTTCTCATCTACAGAGCTTGCATCCCTTGTGACACACCATCCACTATAGGCACGCTCCATGCTCTACCGATTGACACTTACGTCCGTCACTACGGAAACGGGATATGTTAATTCTTTTTTTCTAAAACAGAAAGAACTTTTCAGAAGATTTCTAATTCCAATTCCGTAGGTGTTGGATTGTCAGCCCGAGTGGTTGAATGTCACCTACACTTTTTCAGCAATCAATGGACCCTCAACCTGGAATCTCAAATTGTTTTTAGAAGCGGTTCAGTTCCGATTGTGACAGTTAATCAGTGTATTTTCCACAGCAACAGGTTGGAATGACTGGACGTTTTGACAACATGATACAAAAGTCTTTTAACATGATATATAGGGTATCTACAACGACCGTCTTGCTAATTCTTCTTGGAAATTGGATGCTCACAATATTTACATTCATCCTGCTATATGTTACATTCTAATGCTATAGTTGTTGTTGTTGTCTTTGACGTGAACAGGTTCCACACACACAAACGCACGTGCCCATGCACGCACACCTACATCATTTAACTTGACCCTTGACCTGAAATACACATAGGTTACTTAACTGATCAGAGGGGCGTTTTTTAACACACACGAAAAAAAAAACAATCACGGAAATAGTTTTGTGGATATGCGTCTTCTTTATTACAGTATATTCGGTGTAGGTAGTGCTGGTACAGTTATCAACCTGCTTGATGCTTAATACATGTGTTAGTGTCTATAAGGTTGCATGTTTCAAATTTAGGTTTAAATATATATGTCAAGAGTCAAAACATTTGCCACAGGTCAGTATAAGGGAGGCAGCTTCCGACCTTTATTGTCCACATTTCACATCTTGTGAGTTACAATCTAGCATGCTCTTTCCACAAAGGTTTCACCGAACGTCGGTCTACGTTTGGTCAAAAGATTTGAGATCAGGGTTACGTTATTCCCGGCCAGAGTAAAGATTTTGAAATGTCTTATACGACACATGAATAGAACATGTTCATTTTTTGCGGTGGTGGTGGAATAGCCGGGTGGCTAAAGTGTTCGTTTCGCACGCCGAAGACCCGTGTTCGATTCCCATATGGGTACAAAATGTGAAGCCCGTTTCTGGTGTCCCCGAATACAGCTAAGTGGCGTAAACACGTACTCACGGGGTCACTCATGTTTTGAGCATCAGAAGAAAACATGGTGTCTGATGCAATTCCCTGTTTATTACCATGTGTTCCCGTGTTTGACTTGCCTTTGCGTGTGTTTGTGACAGGTGCAACCAGTATGTCGGGATACCTCTTTACAAACACCTGATATCATCACTCTCTAATAGTATATCATAAACACACGGTTATAATATCACTGGAATATACAATGGACTATGCGACCGATATGTCGGGATACCTCTTTACAAACACCTTATATCATCACTCTCTAATAGCATATCATAAACACACAGTTATAATATCACTGGAATATACAATGGACTATGCGACCGGTATGTCGGGATACCTCTTTACAAACACCTGATATCATCACTCTCTAATAGTATATCATAAATACGCGGTTATAATATCACTGGAATATACAATGGACTATGCGACCGATATGTCGGGATACTTCTTTACAAACACCTTATATCATCACTCTCTAATAGTATATCATAAACACACGGTTATAATATCACTGGAATATACAATGGACTATGCGACCGATATGTTGGGATACCTCTTTACAAACACCTGATATCATCACTCTCTAATAGTATATCATAAACACACGATTATCATATCACTGGCATATACAATGGACTATGCTTTTAGCAGGGATTTCCTATAGTCATGGAAATTGTTTTGTGGTTTTTAGTTGTCTTCACTACACTTTCCAATCTCATAAGTCTTAAAGTGATGTGCTGTTATGCTCGTACATCAAAGCTGACAACACAAAAGAAATATTGACAGGTATAGTAGACACTTTTCGTAAGGACAAAATTGGATTAGGAATTAGTTAAAAGAATTCAAGAAACCAAATACAAAGCGAAACCCATTGACACTGACTTGAATGTCAGAGAGACGCACAAGCGGCGCCTATAGAGATTCCATCTACAATGCTAACACTACCTCAAGGTAAATGGCTGGACTTGTGTGCTGTCGAGTCGCGATCAATGTAGTCAACCTCAAACTATATACAGTCCGAAAAAGGGTTATTTAATGATTAAATGGACTTGACAACCTCATTCACTGCATAACATGATTTGGTCCCCCATTATCAACCCAGAGGACATAACGCTTCCAAAGACGTATATCATATTACAACGTCTAGTTTGATTTGATAGTTTTCTTTTAAAGTTTTAAACAACGAACAAGTTCTTTTTTAGTCTACACTGATGTATATATATAAATCTTGTCGTGAGTGTCAGTTTAACGTCATAGGGTTTATTTGAGCTAGTTTGAAATGTCACGACAACTTTGCACGGCATATATAAAGCCATAGATATACCTTTAGGAAGTCAGTGGTAAATCATTTAGCTTAGATTCACTCCTTATAACGGCATTCATTTTATGCTTGGAAGATTAAGCAAATTTACCTGGATTAATAATATAGAGTTGCTCGTGTATGCACATACAAAGCAAGTATTTCTGTGTATTGCCCTATGTAACCAATGTGCATACATTTGGGGGCGTTAGGGTAGTCTGGTGGTTCAATTGTTCACTCCTCACGCCGAAGACCCGGGTTCGATTCCCCGCATGGGTTAAATGGGTGAAGCCCATTTCTAGTGTCCCTTGCAATGATATTGCTGGAATAATGCTAAAAGCGGCGTAAAACTAAACTCACTCACATATATCAATAATGATTGTGCAACCTCTACATGTCCCCCATTTCGGGCTTTTCCATTCCCCTCCCCCCAACAGCTGACACGTCGTCATTTAACTGTAGTGATCAAAGCGGCGTTAAAACCACCCAGTCATTTGCTAAAATCAATCAATATGTTACGGGATTAGTTTGTAGCCGATGTCCGCATAATGTGCATGCAGGGAAGGTATATATGGGATTCGGCATCCTTAAATGGAAAGTCAAATATAGCACCAACTCTTATCGGCCAGTCTCCATGCTTTGGTCAATGTGACACCATCCGTGGCACTGAGAAGACGCGGTTGCGAAGGTTTATAGGTCCTCTGCAAAGATATCATGTTTAACCAGGCGAAATCGTTGTGGTGTCGCACACAGCACTTTCCTCAAAAATACCACTTTTTTATTCCTGAACTGTCTGCTCCCAAAGTAGCATATGATATCATAAATTATCTACAGAATCAATTGAAAACATTTCCCCGGATACCAAATGATAATATATGATGTTAACACGTAGCAGTATTGAAGAGAGTAACAGTAAAAGGTTTCAAAGACTGCCACTACTGTGTGTCTTTTCTGAGTTGCCCCCTTACCATAAAAGTCACCATTCAAAATATTTGAAATTCCCATCTGCTGGGTTTGTCAATTCGTATTGTTGAATTCTGCTACATATCATGGTCAAAGCCATGTAAGCACGTTCGACAGTCTCGAACTATTTTCAGGGACGTCTGTTTGTGACAGTTAATCAGTACAATTTCCTCAACAATATGCCTGTATGATTGGGTGTTTTGACAACATAATACACACGTTTGTGACTTGACATAGTGGATATCTACAACGAACTGATCATCCTAGTGGGAAATTACATGCTCACAATGAAAATTGGTTCTGTTCATGCTGAAAACACGTTGCCCAATCCGTGTCTGCCTGATAGTGTTGTTGTTGTAAGCCTGGTTACCGCTACCACTGGCAACATTCTAAAGTCTAAAGTCTGTTGTGGTAAACATTAACACACGTTATGGTACCACATTTACTAAGTTCAACTGAAAATTAACACTACCATATCACGTACGTCTCTGAATAATTTGGATACTTGTTTGGAGATCAGGATGTGATTACGCAAGGAAGCTGTAGAAATGTCAGTTCCTATAAGACATTTATGCTAGTTCTGAAAATATAATACAGAACATATACATGATACGTCTCCTCCTACATGTGTGAAAAGTAACTACGGATTTAACCCAAGTAAACAGCACCTGATGGTGATAGAAATATAGAACAAATCGCACCCCCAGGACTTAGTTTCGGATTGGTCCCTATCCCACAAATATACCTAATTGTTCTTCAAACTTGGGACTCACATTATGATGCAACAAATCTGAAAGATCTTTTCTCTAGCGTGAGCGCTCATCTGATAGTGAACTACCTGAGGGAAGTTGATCTGTATCATAAATTGTAACTGTGTAATGTGACTAACGAATTGCCTGCTTCTAAATTTGGTGCTCTGACTTTTCTGTTTTTAAATGACAATGTAATGAATATATGATTTTGAAATAAAACTCATTCCGACTCTGTACTTACAATGTTTATTAATGTAAACTTGTTCTCGTCACTTATGGCTGGAATAATGCCGATGTGACGTAAAGCCCAACTCAACTCAACTCAACTCTTCAAACCTTTCAGTATTCCAATCATTCGGAATATAACGCGATAACGCACTTTTAAAATCTATGACAAGCTGACCACAATAGAGTCTTGTGGGGTGTTGAATCCTCTGGAACCAAGCAGGTTACCGCAAGAATAACACCGGAATGTCACTGGAATGTAACTGGATTACTACTGGACTGTCAGTGAGCTTTCACTGGACGATAGCTGGAGTACCACTTGTCTGGAATACTGCGAAGCTGTAAGTAGAGACCTTTGTGCTACCACTGTGGTTATGATTGGACTACCACTGGGCTTCCACTGGGCGACCATTGGAATACCGCATGGCCATATCATGACTACCTCTAATGTACCGCTTGGTATAGCACTGGATAACAACTCGACTACCGTTGGGCTGTAGGCTATGGTCAATGGTCATTACGGTTGCCATTTGACTGTAGCTATAACGACCGCCTCCGTGGTGTAGTGGTTAGAGCGTCCGCCCGGAGAGCGGAAGGTCGCGGGTTCGATCCCCGACCGCGTCATACCAAAAACACGTTAAAATATGGTACTTGTTGGTCCCTGCCTTGCGCTCGGCATTAATGGGTACAACAAGGACTGGTCGGCTCGGAGTCAGTATAATGTGTCTGAGTGGGGTATTCATGCTTGACTGCGGCAGGGTATCTCAGTGGGCTAGCACTATAAAACCAGCTTCATTCTGGGCTAGTACAAGCAGGCGCACATACACATACACAGCATGCACGTCGTCATATGAGCGAAATATTCTCAAGCACGACGTAAAACCCAATTTCACCTCACCTCACCTGTAGCTATAACACAACTATCCACTGGGCTATGACTGAACAGGCGGACCAATGGACTTGTAATTAACATTCGGGTGTCCATGGCATGCCACTGAAATACCCTTTAGCTGCATTTGTCCTGCAGATTACAAGAAAGACGATTCACATAGGTTATGTATTTGTATGGAATATCCATTTTCCAATTCAACAAATATCTGTTGTCCATTACGAAATGATAACTCATCCGCTATCCAGTAACAAATTGTTTCTTTGCGGGGGTAGTGTTTAATCACCTGCCGAAAGTTTACAACGCAACCGAATTGATGGCATTAAGAAAATACTTTACGTTAGAGCAAAGTTGAAGCAAGAATAAATTTATGAAATCGAGAAACCAGATGCAAAAGGAAAACTCTCCGGCACTGACGTAAATGTCAGAGAGGCACACAGCCGGCGCCCCCAAGACTTGGTCTACAATGCTAACACTACCTCAAGGTACAGGCTTGGGATTGTGTACTGTCGAGCCAGGATCGATGTAGTCAACTTCAGACTACATATATTCGGAAAGTTCTTCACAGACAGAATCGACAACCTCATTCACTAAATAGCAATATCTACCACACCATTACCATCGGCAAAGTCATTTAGGTGTATGCGGAATCACAACTTGTATGAGTAACTTGAACACAAAATTAAATTGCAAACTTAAATTATAAACTTCTAACAATTACATTTTCAATGCTTTTTGGAAGATTATACAATGTGCTTTGCCAAACGATTATGTTGGTGTTATATTTTCTGTTTGTCTTATTTGTTTGATATATAAAACGAAACTCGAGTATTTCATTCTTTCATCGTAAAAATGTACGACAGGAGATAGAAAATAGAAATTAAATTCCTCCCTACATATTTAAACATGGGTCGACACTGTGAGTCAGTTATAGCGAGGATGTGCATTTACTGGTGAAATGTCACAGTTCGTTGGAGATCAGGTGTCTGGATAAGCCTCGTGTTACATGTTTCAAGTATATTGGTCTGTAGGAAATGTATGTAGTTTTAAGCGATGAGCTTCAGCACATCGTTCTAAACTGAGGGATGGAGGATAAGAGTCAAATGACAAAAGGGTGAATGAGTATGGTTTTACGCAATATCCCCGAAATATCGCGGCGGGGGACACCAGAAACGAGCTTCACACACTGTACACATGTGGGGAATCGAACCCAGGTCTTCGGAGAGAGTGAACGCTTTAGCCACTGGGCTACCCACCCTACCGCCCCCAAATGACAAAAGAATGATGATCATGCGGCATACGGTGGCAGTGGCAGCAGTATTATGAGCATTTTACATCAGTGAGAAAGAACATCGCTACATGGGAGGACAACCCAGAATGCATCTTTAAGATTGCTGTCAGTTTAACGTGGGAGGAAAACCCGAAGCACTGAAGGTCTTGGGCGTTTACCACAATGATGAATAAATACAACGAGCCCTGTCATAGTATGGACAAACATTTCGGATTCCAATCACAGGATCCTGTCACGACTGCGGGGAACGATATCTACGCCATACACGACTGCGTCATCAGAGAGGATGCAACAATACTTGTCTGGATCAGTAAAGCACGCAAGCATGTATACAGTTAGCTGCATCATTGTATCAAAGGCGTTAGACATTCCCAACGAATACTATAACTGCTCGACCAATCCATTACACGGGGATTATCCCGAGACGGAGCAACGTGGTATCAACATCCCCCGCATGTCCTTCCGCGTGTCCAACGTATGTTATGTGCAAGCAGATAGGGATCAGTTACTCCTTACGTGTTTACAGGGAGCAAGTAGATGATGAAGAACGATCGTTTTACGTCACAGTCTGCGGTCTCTTGCAGTTAGTAATCGATGGCAAGACAATCAAGTGTTTGACCAACGTTCCACGCCATCGGGGTACGATGACATACCATCACCCAGGTCACCGCCTCAAACACCCAATTCCCTATTTATTCTTAAAACACAAAATCTTAAGTTAAAACAGTGAGTTGCCCAAACACCAGCGCCGTAAGACAGCTAATTAATCCATTAGCCATACATGTATGAAAGTAGCTTCGCTTTGTTTTCTAAGATCAAATTATGTATATTTTGCTTGTGGTGTAAGGACTTATCGTGTACATAAAAAGTTTATGCTCCTTAGAAGCTGTTTAGATGCTTCCTAGGTGTATTTTTCCAACTTATTTTCCTGAACTGTTTCTTAACAGAAATCACAGTTTGGCGCTTCCTGGAAATGTGGTATAAAAACAATTAGCCAGGGCAAATTAGAATCAAGCAAATTTACTTACTACTTAAGTAAATTTGCTTAAAGAACAGAAATAGAATTGTTCGTTTGTCCTCAACACATTCTCTTTTTCTTTGGTCGGAAAAGGTGTAGTCAGCGAAACAGATTTGACTTGGTGTCTGGGAACCTGCAATCAGGCTTCGGAAATCATTGGCCACGTGAACACACTGACTTGATCTGTGTCGCGGTCAACAATCCTTCCTCCAAAAGTCTATCTCCCGACTAAGCCCCTCATTCATCAAAGAATTCACCGACAATTTCTCGGTTTGAACTTTCTTTGATTTCTACACATCGTTGGGCATTGGCTAGTATATTCAGGAAACACAATGGCTATTTATTTGCACATTCGTCTGGCCGTGTCGTCTGTTCGGCCAACTATCGTCTGCGAGTTTCCGTCTGTTGGAGAATGATGGAAAGAGTTGTCATTTGATAATTGATCAGGTCGGGCTATCGGATTAGGTGAAGCTGTCGATGCAGAAATTAGTGATATCAGATTTTTCAGTCCCTTCTGTTTACGCATCAATGAGATCTATCCAGAAATAGATTTGATATACCACAACTATGTTTACCTTCATGAACTGTGGCACATTCCATTCATATCGTCTTGAAAACATATGAGTTCCTAAAAAGAGCAAGTACGTGTATCGCAACGATTTACCCTGAAACAAAGAGGGTGATTTGAGTCATTGATGAATTACAAAACAATAGGAGATAGAGAATGTAAGTACACAACGGTTCATGATTATACTGACTGACTGAGTTTGGTTTCACGCCGCTTTTAGCAATATTCCAGCAACATCACGGCGGGGGACACCAGAAATGGACTTCACACATTGTACCCATGTGGGGATTCGAACCCGGGTCTTCGGCGTGATGAGCCAACGCTTTAACCATTAGGCTACCCCACCGCCCCTTTTCATGGTTATATGTCGAGGTAATATAGATTCCAACGTCAGTTAAATATGAAATATTTACTGTTAACCGAAGTCGTTCTGTATGATCGGGTATGATGACATGCATCAGCGAAGTCAGTGCACCTGTCCGCACGGTTTTGTTAGTCACCACTTATGACAAGCAGGGGGGTGAGGTAGCCTAATGGTCAAAGCGTTCGCCCGATACGCCGAAGGTTCAATACCCCACATGGGTACATTGTGTGAAGCATATTTCTGGTGTCACCTACAGTGATATTGCCGGAATATTGCTTAAAGAGGCGTAAAACTAAACTCACTCTGTGAGTCCACAAGCATGCGTTGCTGAAAACAAATTCTAACCCGGGGGCTAAATAGAGATGCATCACCAACAGATCATCACTGGCATCAAATCAATAGCAACATCAGAAAGTATATTTTGTCATGCACCAGCGTGCATAATATTTCCTTGCTAAATGGCATCCGAAGGTTTTGTCGAATTGACAATATGGATTCTGTAAACTTTGAACAGAGAAATTATTTTTTAATTCATGACCACGATGTTTGAAGTGTGTGCATAGTATTTTATTGCCGATACAACATGAGAAGTTGAACGTAACTGTAGATGTACCTGTTTATGAAGTGGATTGGAAATAGAGATGGTTCAGCATGACTTTGTTGAGTAGGTAATGTATTCAACAATTAAATATAGGATGACACAGGTCAGTTTGCTTTTTAATGCAGGTATCTATTTTTTTGGTCTAAACAGGCGCCACTCTTGCTCTTTAACTTTATGGAGAGTAGATGTTTTTATGGTTTCGTTTTTCGAATAAGCAAAGGTGAGAACCGCTTGACATTTGACTCAGTAGAAGCGAAAATGAATTTTTTTCTCATGAGCTGACAATGGCCATAAAGAAACGAAGGATCCGCGTTATGCAACGTGTAGCCCGATACCACAGTCAGCATTGCAGTGAATGTGTCGCCTATCTTGAACATCTGAGTGACAGTCCTACTAAAAACAGCAACGATGTAAGATGTGTTTGTCGTTTCACCAAACAAAATGTAACCCACGAATTCAAGAACATTCACACTCAACGCAGCGATGGGGTCAGGTGTTGTATTGCCGATACAATATTTCCAGCTCTTCCGGTAGTACTTGTCTTGAGTGAATGTCAAAATAGCTCGAAGAGCCAGACCCATCTGCGACAATATGTCTGGGCTCCTCATTTTGGTATATTTGGAATTGAGGATTTAGTTGATGAAAGTCTAATTCCACACTCCAAAAATAACATGAAAACAGTGATTATGTCTATTTAATAATGTATTCTTATTGTTGTCCGACCTTTCTACCTTTGATGTGTCTGAAAACAATCATTATAAAATGCATTTTTATTGCAAATTAATCAAGCAAATTCTAACTGTTCATTTTAAAAAATAATAATTGCTCAAACGGGAAACACGAGAAATCGGGACACTGTAAAGAGTACTAAGCCTTCTGTGGGAAAATCTGAAATTTTACATGTAGACTATCTCTCGGCTACCTTCATGACCTTGTCAACAATTCGAGAGCTTTGACAGTGCACCTCTTGGATCCCGTACGTACACATGGGCAAGTGTTTGAGCTATATAGTCTTAGAGAGAGGGAGTTATTTTTAAAAAATGAATGAATGTAACCGATATAATTTGATTTCATCGCTGCCTGTTTCAGATTTGCAGTTTTGATTCAACCAAGCTTGTTCTTAGAAATCAACATGACATTTTCCTTGCCTTGGGATCACAGGTCATTGAAACAGTGACTACGAAATGGCATTTTTTTATTCGAATAACTTGTTACATACACAATATGTTAGTTATTTCATGATCCGAGTTGGAATTGGTCTTCAGCACCCCACGCCTGGGATAGGGTAGTCAGGCTCGCTGCTTTGGTGGATGCATGTCACCTATTGCGTAGATCGATGTTCATGATGTCACTGGACTGTCCGGTCCAGACACGATTATTTACAGACCTCTGAGTGTTGCATAAAACAATCACTAATCATGATAAAATTTACTTTTTGGCTTGAAATGTGTTTGTACGTCGCGCGTGTGTGTGTGTGTGTGTGTGTGTGTGTGTGTGTGTGTATGTGTGTGTGTGTGTGTGTGTGTGTGTGTGTGTGTGTGTGTGTGCGTGGTGCGTGCGTGCGTGCGTGCGCGCGCGCGCGCGTGTGTTTTGTCGCTGCAAACGATCCGTCACTGAACGGCAGAAGAGGCTCGGAGAAACTGTTCATGTCAGATGCTGTGTTTTACTTAACTGTGTGTTTTCTGAAAGTTTCTGAAGTTTCACCATGTTTGGTCACCTTTACTGAAATCGATCGTATACAATTCTAAATGTGTGTTAGATTTGCAATGTTTTTGTGGGAAAATACACGGCAGATATGCGTTATCCAATAGACTTATGTCTATGTCAGTCTAACTTGGCCAGTCGGAATCAAAAGTTCTTCAGTGTCACTGCAGAAACAATTATTATGTAAAATATACTTTTAAACATGCACAGAATTCTCAGACATTCCATCGATCAGAATGTTTAATGAGAAGAAAATGATTAAAGCTGAGCGCCATGTACTCAAATTTGTTTTCATAATTATTTCAGCCTATCCAAAATAATTGGTATGTAACAAAAACATAAAACATGAAATCAAACGAGGTTGCTGAATTTGGTACTTATTTGGCAGAGTGACTGACGTTTATGGTCAAGATTCATTACCTTACATCAGAATTCATATCATTTTTATTTTTCCGATGTACCATCGTTCTCTTCAATACTGAGGTCAGACTTGCTCTCTACAACTTTTATTTTGTCACTTATTACTTGAACAGCTCACGTTATTCGAGCGCCCTTTTCAGCCGATCTGAATGCACCTACAGAAATCCCCATAAATGCGGACGACACCTTTCCCTCTGAAATCGCTATGAACATATATCCCAAAGATTGAGTCACCTTAACGGAAGTACGTTAAACGCCTGTGGTATGAAAACCCGTATAGCTTGCTGGTATCAACTATCAGACATGTGTCTATTGTGATTGGCTACTCCATGGTGATGACCTAAGGTCACATTGTGACGGACTATTTTTTTTATTGAAACTCATTGTTACGTTATCGTGATTCAGTCGAATTCAGTATGGTTTTAGTGTCTTGATAAATCTTGTTTTTACATTATCTTTTTCATCTTATCGACAGTCCCGAGATATAGGTGAAACTCATTTGTGCGGAGGGTCACACGATGATTACCGTTGTTTGTGTGTTAATGCGCCACTGTGACCGCGATAACAGACAAAATATGCGTCCGTTCGATGCTGAACTATATACGAGTGTGGAAGAAAATGACCATTGCCCTCGCGCCGGTTATACACCATGTGTCTTGCAACTGGTTGTAATAAGTATGGTATCTGTAGAAATCTTTATATCTGTTTGCTGACGATACCAACAGGAATTGCCCAGAGGGCGGAGTTCTGGTCTAATGAGGTAGCTCACATCTTTATGTGTGTTAGCCTAGATGCATCAGCTCCAGGCTACTCGAATGATGGTTTCCTATGCTTGAAACTGAATATATACTGGGGTATACGAGACATAAACACATACGAACACAGACGAGAAACAGCATTGGGTGGCCAAATTGCATAACGCTTTGCAATAGTAGTGCCAGGATCCGCAATAGTCGTGCCAGGATCAGCAAATCTGAATCTGAATTCCCATCCGTAAGCTTGACCTTCCTCCAATAGGTGGCTTTTCCAAATGTGGTAAAGGAGTGCGGCCCGCACCAGGGTTTCTCTACGTTTTGTTTACAGGTAATACGGTAGTGTTGTGTCACTGCAAATTAGGCCGCCACAGTGAAGAGCTGATGTTCTTCGATAATATTCTGAAAACAATCAGTCGGCTCTCACGACATTCATAGACTAATGATCCTACGGGCGAACTCCTCTGGGTTTTGAGTAATGCCTTGTAAACATTTTGTATGAAATTCAGTTGTTGCGTTTTTCAAAACATGTATGTTGCCACTCAGATGTTTGTAATAAAAACCGAAATGGGACTACTTCTTCGATTGTATGCTTAGTTAATATTGGAACTAGATTAACTGCCTCTATCACTTAGTTCTTCATATTTATTTTGTCCAGTACAGTGGAAGAAATGAATGAGTAAAGAGTAATTAATTAAGAGCGGGGTTTTCAACTGAAAATCTGACACCATAACGTTCCAAGTTTCTCAGAACATATATGCCATTTTACCCTAAGTGTAGGTAAGGTGTAGGTGATGCTCTCGGTTGTCTTTGAAATTCTGTCTAAAAACTACTCACTCACTTTCACCTCACAGTCACTGCATCAGTTAAGTAAGGGCAACCGATGTCTTTTGACATAACTATCATCCTTTGAGGGCAGTATAAATGAACAAATACGTCCATCTAAGGCGAGTGAGTGAGTGAGTATGGTTTTTAGCAATATTCCAGCAATATCACGGCGGGGGACACTAGAAATGGGCATCACACATTGTACCAATGTGGGAAATCGAACCTGAGTCTTCAGCGTGAATGGCTACCCCATTAGGCTACCCCACCGCCCCTCCATCTAAGTTATCGAAGAATGTTTGTTGTTCTTTGGACCTATATTTATTCTGTTCGTCAATGCCCCTAACTGCTCTCTTGATATCAAGATAAAGAGGCATGTTCAAAAAGCGTTCTTGTTTATTGCTTCCACCAACCCATGAAATACACCATTAATACACAAGATGAATTTATGTCTTCTGTTTTTGGTTCATGTGCATGCACGGCTGAGCCTTTAACACTAAATTGTCCATAAATAGTTACATCTTTAGCATCTATTCAGTCATACATGAGGCTGTTACGCCCATCGTTCTTTGCCGATATGTATGCATAAGTACTGATTTTCTTCCTCCACTAGATTTAAACCGTGGAGTTCTTCCAAGTGGAGTAATTTGAAATTGATGAATGGATCCCGTCCGGTGGCGCTTGAAACAATCCTCAATTTTCCTACGTACGTTCCAGTGAAAGTAAGAATAATGTTTTGGCCACTTTAGGCTATATTACAACATGGGACTATATGTCACCAGGCGAAGCAAACAAACCAGCGGGATAATAATTTACGTGTCAACCGACAATGTGCTCGCGTGAGTCATGATTTACTGCTTGTTGTTAAGTTGAGTTAATGTCGCTTTGAGCAGTATTCAGTTATATATACCACAGCGTGTCAGCTTAATGTGGGAGGAGCGATAAATCCATTTACCATTTGTGTGAAACCTACGACCAGGACTATGGTGCTGACATACCTAGAAACATCATTGGCTCCTGGCGTGCCAAAGAGGCGTAACTCTGCAGAGCGAATGGCGGGGCCTCAGATGACCGTGTCCTGCTAGATTTACGTGTAGCTCAGTGTACAAAAGGTAGAGTCGATTGTACAATTCTGACATTATGATGATATCAGGTGTCCGCTAAAATTTGAACTTATCATGCCACATCAGTGAAACCCGTTTTAAACAAAGATTCAGGAACGTATGGTACCAGGCAGAATAGGGAATTGCATCGAACATCATTTTTGTCACTGATGCATCAGATTTAGACATTTCCTGAGCTTCAACGAGGCCTTGTCTGTTGTAACTGTGATCGAACAATGCTCTTTGAGATCATAGTAAAAAGATCATGCTCGATTGTATCTCAAAAATTGTGAAAAATGTAATGTTTCCATGTATAATATTTGTTATACATCTATTTCCAGCGACAATACATTTGTGGGTAAACGCTACGCTCAATCCAGTGATCGATACTCTGACTTTCCTCTAACTGGACAAGACCCGTGAAGATACGGGTTAGAATTGGTCTTCAGCAATGCTTGTCGTAAAAGGCGACTAACAGGATCGGGGTCAGGCTCTCTGGCCTGGTTGACACATGTCATCGTATACCATTTTCGTAGATCGATGCTCATGATGTGTATCGATTATTTATAGACCGCCGCCATATTGCTGTAATATTGTTGAATATGGTGTTAAACACCAACCAACTCCAACCGGACAGAAGTTGCAGCAACTCGACCATGGAGGCGGTCCTCTACAAGAGAGTCATGTCTGGACAGAAGCTGCAGCAACTCGTTCATGGAGGCGGTCATCTACAAGAGAGTCATGTCTGGACAGAAGCTGCAGCAACTCGTTCATGGAGGCGGTGTTCTACAAGAGAGTCATGTCTGGACAGAAGCTGCAGCAACTCGTTCATGGAGGCGGTGTTCTACAAGAGGGTCATGTCTGGACAGAAGCTGCAGCAACTCGTTCATGGAGGCGGTCCTCTACAAGAGAGTCATGTCTGGACAGAAGCTGCAGCAACTCGTTCATGGAGGCGGTGCTCTACAAGAGAGTCATGTCTGGACAGAAGCTGCAGCAACTCGTTCATGGAGGCGGTGTTCTACAAGAGAGTCATGTCTGGACAGAAGCTGCAGCAACTCGTTCATGGAGGCGGTCCTCTACAAGAGAGTCATGTCTGGACAGAAGCTGCAGCAACTCGTTCATGGAGGCGGTGTTCTACAAGAGAGTCATGTCTGGACAGAAGCTGCAGCAACTCGTTCATGGAGGCGGTGTTCTACAAGAGAGTCATGTCTGGACAGAAGCTGCAGCAACTCGTTCATGGAGGCGGTGTTCTACAAGAGAGTCATGTCTGGACAGAAGCTGCAGCAACTCGTTCATGGAGGCGGTCCTCTACAAGAGAGTCATGTCTGGACAGAAGCTGCAGCAACTCGTTCATGGAGGCGGTGCTCTACAAGAGAGTCATGTCTGGACAGAAGCTGCAGCAACTCGTTCATGGAGGCGGTCCTCTACAAGAGAGTCATGTCTGGACAGAAGCTGCAGCAACTCGTTCATGGAGGCGGTCCTCTACAAGAGAGTCATGTCTGGACAGAAGCTGCAGCAACTCGTTCATGGAGGCGGTGCTCTACAAGAGAGTCATGTCTGGACAGAAGCTGCAGCAACTCGTTCATGGAGGCGGTCCTCTACAAGAGGGTCATGTCTGGACAGAAGCTGCAGCAACTCGTTCATGGAGGCGGTCCTCTACAAGAGAGTCATGTCTGGACAGAAGCTGCAGCAACTCGTTCATGGAGGCGGTGCTCTACAAGAGAGTCATGTCTGGACAGAAGCTGCAGCAACTCGTTCATGGAGGCGGTCCTCTACAAGAGAGTCATGTCTGGACAGAAGCTGCAGCAACTCGTTCATGGAGGCGGTGTTCTACAAGAGAGTCATGTCTGGACAGAAGCTGCAGCAACTCGTTCATGGAGGCGGTGTTCTACAAGAGAGTCATGTCTGGACAGAAGCTGCAGCAACTCGTTCATGGAGGCGGTGTTCTACAAGAGAGTCATGTCTGGACAGAAGCTGCAGCAACTCGTTCATGGAGGCGGTGTTCTACAAGAGAGTCATGTCTGGACAGAAGCTGCAGCAACTCGTTCATGGAGGCGGTGCTCTACAAGAGAGTCATGTCTGGACAGAAGCTGCAGCAACTCGTTCATGGAGGCGGTCCTCTACAAGAGAGTCATGTCTGGACAGAAGCTGCAGCAACTCGTTCATGGAGGCGGTCCTCTACAAGAGAGTCATGTCTGGACAGAAGCTACAGCAACTCGTTCATGGAGGCGGTGTTCTACAAGAGAGTCATGTCTGGACAGAAGCTGCAGCAACTCGTTCATGGAGGCGGTGTTCTACAAGAGAGTCATGTCTGGACAGAAGCTGCAGCAACTCGTTCATGGAGGCGGTGTTCTACAAGAGAGTCATGTCTGGACAGAAGCTGCAGCAACTCGTTCATGGAGGCGGTGTTCTACAAGAGAGTCATGTCTGGACAGAAGCTGCAGCAACTCGTTCATGGAGGCGGTGTTCTACAAGAGAGTCATGTCTGGACAGAAGCTGCAGCAACTCGTTCATGGAGGCGGTGTTCTACAAAGAGAGTCATGTCTGGACAGAAGCTGCAGCAACTCGTTCATGGAGGCGGTCCTCTACAAGAGAGTCATGTCTGGACAGAAGCTGCAGCAACTCGTTCATGGAGGCGGTGCTCTAAAAGAGGGTCATGTCTGGACAGAAGCTGCAGCAACTCGTTCATGGAGGCGGTCCTCTACAAGAGGGTCATGTCTGGACAGAAGCTACAGCAACTCGTTCATGGAGGCGGTCCTCTACAAGAGAGTCATGTCTGGACAGAAGCTGCAGCAACTCGTTCATGGAGGCGGTGCTCTAAAAGAGAGTCATGTCTGGACAGAAGCTGCAGCAACTCGTTCATGGTGGCAGTGCTCTAAAAGAGTGTCATGTCTGGACAGAAGCTACACAAACTCGTTCATGGAGGCGGTCCTCTACAAGAGAGTCATGTCTGGACAGAAGCTGCAGCAACTCGTTCATGGAGGCGGTGCTCTAAAAGAGAGTCATGTCTGGACAGAAGCTGCAGCAACTCGTTCATGGAGGCGGTCCTCTACAAGAGTGTCATGTCTGGACAGAAGCTACAGCAACTCGTTCATGGAGGCGGTGCTCTAAAAGAGAGTCATGTCTGGACAGAAGCTACAGCAACTCGTTCATGGAGGCGGTCCTCTACAAGAGAGTCATGTCTGGACAGAAGCTGCAGCAACTCGTTCATGGAGGCAGTGCTCTACAAGAGAGTCATGTCTGGACAGAAGCTGCAGCAACTCGTTCATGGAGGCGGTGTTCTACAAGAGAGTCATGTCTGGACAGAAGCTGCAGCAACTCGTTCATGGAGGCGGTCCTCTACAAGAGAGTCATGTCTGGACAGAAGCTGCAGCAACTCGTTCATGGAGGCGGTGTTCTACAAGAGAGTCATGTCTGGACAGAAGCTGCAGCAACTCGTTCATGGAGGCGGTGTTCTACAAGAGAGTCATGTCTGGACAGAAGCTGCAGCAACTCGTTCATGGAGGCGGTGTTCTACAAGAGAGTCATGTCGGGACAGAAGCTACAGCAACTCGTTCATGGAGGCGGTCCTCTACAAGAGAGTCATGTCTGGACAGAAGCTGCAGCAACTCGTTCATGGAGGCGGTCCTCTACAAGAGAGTCATGTCTGGACAGAAGCTGCAGCAACTCGTTCATGGAGGCGGTGCTCTACAAGTGGGTCATGTCTGGACAGAAGCTGCAGCAACTCGTTCATGGAGGCGGTCCTCTACAAGAGAGTCATGTCTGGACAGAAGCTGCAGCAACTCGTTCATGGAGGCAGTGCTCTAAAAGAGAGTCATGTCTGGACAGAAGCTGCAGCAACTCGTTCATGGAGGCGGTCCTCTACAAGAGAGTTATGAGACAATGGATTTCGGGTGTTCTATTGGGCTTTAGCTTTTTTTAAATGTCAAGGCTGTTGAAGTACCGTAAAAGATTGTCCACCCTCTGCTTGATACTAGTCAAATTCATATCAAAATCAATGTAATTATCATCAGCTGTGTTTAGGCGGACCTATTGCTCAACATATTATTTTTCTAAGATATTGCATTTACTATCCTCAAACGCAGAAGCCTGATAATGCCCGTTTGTATAATGTCGTTCTTAAAATCTGTCTGGTATTCTACTCTGTAATGTGCGCATTAATGTTTTATTTCACGTGGTCATTGCCATTGGGTTTGTTTGACAGTGACAACAGTCAGCTATGTTCCAGCTATTATAGTTTCGTTGACAGTAGCCTAAATGCCTAGTGGCTGAAGCGTCCGCTCGTCACACCGAAAACCCGGGTTCGATTCCCCACATGGGTAGATTGTGTGAAGCTCATTTCTGGTGTCCCCCGCCGTGATATTGCTGGAATATTGCTAAAAGCGGCACTCACTTAATGTAAAAAACGCCAAGCGACATTTGAGCACACATTAATAGTCATATTACCATTTTCAATGATTTAACATCAATTAAATTAGTTATTACGTAGCACTTGGTTTTCTACAGAAGTAATTTCTTTATAATTCCTGTTTCCACGCCCACTAACGAACTACTGTTTCCTGAAAGTAAATTCGTAAAATGTTATCAGTTATCAGTGCAATTTGTTCTCGGCTAGACAATGTTGACACCCATTAAACACTATACGGGAGTCGATATTACACGTTACTTGTCTCGATATCACACAACACTAAAGTCTACATTACTTCATACTCGATATTACACTATACAAGTGTTCATATTACATCTTACTCTTGTCGATCTATCACAATACCAGTATCAGTATTTCACCTTACTTTGTCAATATCACACCATGGCAGTGTCAGTATTACTCCTTACTGACGTCGCTATCGCACACAATACTCGACCCGGGAAGATCCGGGTAAGAACTGATCTTCAGTAACCCATGCTTGTCGTAAGAAGCGACTAATTGGATCGGGTGGTCAGGCTCGCTGACTTTGTTGACACATGTCATCGGTTCCCAATTGCGTAGATCGATGCTCATGCTGCTTATCACTGGATTGTCTGGTCCAGACTCGATTATTTACAGACTGCTGCCATGTAGCTGGAATATTGCAGAGTGCGGCCTTAAACTAAACTCACTCACTCACAATACTCACAATAATCACGAGGATTTGGCACAGACTGTGAGCTTTATTGATTTGAAAGAGGTGCAGTTTGTGCCACAGCATATCAAAGCGTTGAGAAAACAATATGAGCTTTTTTCATTACATTCATATAAATAAAGAATATGTGCATTTGTACAAAAAATAACATTACGTTCAAAATAAAGTTCATTTTAAGCAGTATATCGATGGGAATGACGAAATATTTGACATGTGACTTTGGAGCCAACTCTCTGAGACAGGCAGCTATTGTCCTCTCCAGTCTGTTACTTATATAGTAGAATTATTCGATAAACCTGCCTTTTCTTGACATCACAATTTCCTTTTTTAAACATTGACCAACGTACTTAAGACGAGACGAGTCGTCTTAAGGCAATCGTTATGCGAAGAAAATAAGTATCGACCGAAGACGTTTTGTACTTACTTCATTTCAGATTCAGTGGATTCTGTATAAAATATAAATCATTAATCATTGAAAATCAAATCTACAAATATGAAAAAGTGAATGATTTCACTAGTATGACAGAAACAAGACTTCCTTCTTTCTCTCTCTCCTTCTCATGTGTGTATGTGTGTGTGTGCATCAATTCAACGTTAAGATTAACAAACACTGGCATTAGTGAAGTCTATTTTTAGTTCTTTAGGTTACAAAAGTAATAGTAAAATCCTACAGTAAAGACTTCACGACCATCATCCTAAACGTTCACAGGCAAACATCTGTTGGTTGGACATTTGAAAATAAATTTAAACGATTACCTGTATATCTGTATCCGAAATATTCCCGTCCGGCCACGATTCGACGAGAGACCATGCTTAATGTTTTTTCCATTACCAGTCCAGACAAAACAATCTCTAAAAGAGAAAGTGTAACAAGAATGATGACTTCTGCTTTCCAAAAGCCGACTTTCCTTTAATGTCAAGCGACATCTGCAGCTGCAGCCTTTCGTGACAACATTTCACAAGTTTCAATCGAGAATGCGCTTTCTACGAAGGTTCTACAGAGAACCTTGCTCAAATGTTGTTTGATCATGGTTACAACAAGGAAATCTATGAAAAGGTTCCATGGTAGACATGTTTATGATCATTTCGATATGACGATGATCGATGGATTCCTCGGATTAATACCAAGTACTCAGCGTGTTGTTCTCTTGACGAATTGACTTGTCGTGCATGTGTTTGTTTACGTGTGGAATCAGTTGGACAGAATACGCTCAACTGGTATCTGGTGTCATCACTATTTTACAGGGATTCATAAACATACTTTAGCTCACGATATGATCGACACCATACAATGAAATCTGCATTTAGCAGCGGTTTCGTGAAAAGTGCTTTATTTCCTTTGAAGCACAGTTTATATACCATATTACACTGATTGAAGTATGAAATCAAAAAGGAGACACTCACACCGGGTGATATACACACTCGACCATCCTCCACTGCTATTATGGAAATGTTATCATTTGCTTTGATCTTTGTCCCTTTGTCCAAATGATGAAACACGTGTATTAAACAACACCAAAAAGGATAAGTAACAATGTATGAGTGTTTTGGGTTAATATCCAGTTCATGTACGCCCTTTGCAAGACTCGCTGAATATATTTCTTTTCATTTGGAGTACTTAATGTTTCCGAACACAGTCGGTGTGGCGACTACTCTCTTAAATATTTACCGACCTTGGGTTCATCATAGTGTGCGTATGATTATGGCTGTTTCTGTCTCAGTTTTTGATATCATGTTACAATCTGTGTCAATTGTGAAACTGTTTCTGAAATAGTTATTGAAGCTGATAAGCAAGAGGAGTTTTGAATGACGCGAATCAAACGTACTGATCTGCATGCTGTTGCTAGTCCACTTACCATTCACCGCGTTCGTGCGTGTGTCTTCACTCCGTTAAGTGACCAATGCGCTCATTCACCCGTTCCAATGTACATTTCATGACAAACGTCGATCGATACTGTTTACACTGACATTAAAGATCCAGGTGTATAACTGAAGAAAAATATTTTGTTCACGATAATAACCATCTTTAGATTGCCACCGAGAAGACGATTCTGACAGGACAAATCCTGAATCAACATCAGCTACTTCCGGATCAAGAACTGGGCTAAAGAAGGCTTGATGCTAAACAAATTAAAACCGGTTCCACAAACACGGTACAAACTAGTTTCGGCAACATAAGTTGACTTTGAATCTGAGAACAGCCCTGGTTCATGGTACACAAGGTCCTCCATAGAGACTGGTTGTAATTGCAGAGTTTCACCAGAATATGTCCATGACAGAAACCAAAGTAGTCCCTACACAGAGATAAGGACTTCTGCTGGCCAAAGGAGACCATAGCGTATTTGTGAGACCCCTTAAAAGGACAATGTTTGGCTTTCATCTGATTTGTCTATAATACCACGGGTATTGACTTGTGTACTGTTCAATTATGTTATATTGACATATGCAGTTTGTGAAATGAATTGCATCTGTGTCTTGCTGTTACGAGTTATTCCATCAGCTGATGTTGTGTGGTTGGGTGTACAAGTAAGAGCCACTTTATGTTGCATGTTTGTAGGATATGTTTGCACAAGTCTGGTACTGTATTTGCTTTGATTCCTCTGTGGTACTGTAACCTAGTAGATGTAGCGCATGACCTAGTATAACGAGTGTACTGTCTTCATGAACACATACCGGCTTCCACTCACTGATACCTCAGATGAAGATGTTCATTTTATCACACACCTCACAGACATTCGTCTCCACATTGACGAACACCACCCATGAAACCAGCCACATGTAATGTTCTTTAATATAAACATCACTGAAATGCAAGACCTGGGCCCCGTTTCACAAAGTTCCCGTAAGCCTAAGATCTCGTAACTATTCTCGTAGTAACCGTACCTCCTATACTGTAACATTGGCTTACGATAGTCGTAGCGCTACGAGAGCTTTGTGAAACAGGGCCCAGGTTCGATTCCGCAAGTGCATACAATAAGTGAAACCCGTTGTTCGTATCCATGCGGCCTGTACTGACCATATTTCACTGCGTTGCTTGTTCACATGTCGTTCAAGGATCAAACAGATGAATAAAAAGTGTTTGTGAAGCCATTCTTGCTATGGTTTGAACACTGCCGCTGAGGAATAACAAACTTAAAGGACTGGTAATATTATTGGAACTTGCTGTCTCTCCCACCTATTTCGTACCTTCATCCATTTAAATATCCCAAATCCAGTCTTGTGATAAACGTGTTGGCCGATACGCCGAGGTCTCGGGTTCGATTCCACACATAGAAACAATGTGTGTCTCGCTGTTGTAGTATGGCTGGAATACTGTTTAAAGAGCATAGGAAAGTCTCACGTATGCTCCGTACTCTTCTTCAGGAGCCACTATCCCACCTCCAACATGTCCTTTGTTCCCGGGTACATTGTGTGAAGCCCATTTCTGGTGTCCCCGCGGCGTAAAACCAAACTCAGTCAGGCAGTCAGTCTTTGTTCCCTCTGATGTACATAGTCACCCGTCGAATCCTTAATCCTATCTATCTGAATCCCATTATTACTCCACTCACTCACCCTGCTCAACTCCCAACTCTGTACTATACTGAAACACATAAGCCGCTCACCACTTACCCCGTTAGTCGCAAGCCTCAACCCTAAATACAACCTATGTTACCCCAAAACTGCATGAGTATGGTTTAAAGCCGCTTTTAGCAATTATCCAGCAATATCACGGATGGGGACACCAGATATGGGCTTCACGCATAGTACCCATGTGAGGAATCCAACCGGGATCTTCAGCGTGATGAGCAAACGCTTTAACCATTAAGCTACCGCGTTACCCAAAAGAACGCCACCGAGCACATATAAACAATGGGAATATCACAATCTGGCTTTACAGATTTCAACCTTCTTTCATATCGTACAAAAGGCACCAATGTGTAGGCCATTACGATAACGATTCCTACCGGACATCTAAGTAGCGGTTAATATACATGCATGTTCCAGTTGTGGCTATTTATCGACTCATCATTAGAATGTCGACGTTTCGAATTAGTCCTGTGAGAAATGTTGACCTTTGGATGGGTTCTGAAGTCTGGCCCCGAAAGTTTGGAGGACATGTTTACTCTGTATCGACTGGTCAGTCCGTGCTGTTTACAGATTGTCTGTGATGGAATCCAATGAGGACCGTGAGTTGTTCCTTTACGTCGTGTGTTGGTACAACAACACTCTCTAAGGGGAAGGTGCGACATAATTAGAACGTCGAAATCAGCTAATCTTTGCGTAACCCTTACACACAGGGCATTAGTGATAGATTTAGTTATAGCACTGGAATCTAATCGAGTGAATGCACTCTTGTCTGGCAATGGCGTCTCGAAGGAGGAAGGCAAATCCTGTTATTTTGAATTATTGATATCAGGAAGTGCGTTCAAGCTACCAAACAGCGTAACACCATATGAAAATATTTCCACAATTTTCATCAGTTATAGATTTTTTATTTATTTAAAAATCTGTGGGTTGACTAGGTACAAATTTTATCACACGTTATTAATTCTTAATGCGAGGCACATGGTCAAACGTGCTGAAATACTTCAATGACCCACACACAACAGCGGAAGCTGTAAGCCTGCAACGAACAATCGTTCACTGTGCAAGGGAAGAAGTCGTGTAAGGGAACTGGAGTTTTTCACACATTTATGACAGGGAGTAAAAACATTGTTGAAAATTAAAAATGATTAAAATCATATGAGTATTGATTGTCAAGTTCTCGCACAGAAGCAATTTCGTAAATGTGAAATCTTTTGTTGTGGGTATTCGGTGACATCATGGAGGGATTCCACAAAACAAGAGTCAACTGAGGAAAGTGTTTCTATGTGACAAGTTAAGTAAAATAGGTCCTTGGGGCACATACCCCATTCGTCACGTACAGCTTTCCACTCCCAATAGGCTGAAAATATTGTTGAAAGCGACCTGACCTTACGAATTTGATTCTGGCATTTCATGAGCCTGATTGTGGCATGGTTCGTTATGTTTAGAAATACAATTAGAAATATCACAGAGAGTTCATGAAATAAGTTGTGTCTACTTATTTGGGGATTCGAACCCAGATCTTCAGCGAGACAAGCTACAGGCTCAACCACTGGATCAACTTATTGCACCTGTCTAAGCATTGGCAAAGGGGCCCTTGACACAATATATTTATGATGGTTCCATCATAACAATGCCATACACAGCTATTGCAACTGATAAGCAATTAACTACTTGTCCTCTTTATGTTGTGTTCCGACACAATCAATAGGTAAATGCAACACAAATTCATAGAGAATTATGGCAATAGGATTTGTGCTTGTTCAAACCAGGATAACACGAAACGTGACACCAATAGAATAATGACTTGGAAAGCATGTGTGACATGTTCGATTTTCTAACAGCAGGAATGCAGTTGTTGGTAATAGCTGCGTAAAAACGACTGACATGCGATACAGACGAATATCTCCAAGAGAAAACAAGCATAATATTGAGATATGGCCATCATGCTGAAACCAGTTACTTCTGGTGTTTTAAGAAACAGCACGGCTAAAGGGATCTGACTGTGTTACTGAACGTTTGATTGGCCACAGCATATCAGATATATCTCCATTCCGGTTATATACATGGACATGTTTGTTGAAAGATACATGGGCGGGTTTCGTGCTAACACAAAGAGGATCCTAACGAGAATGTAAGTGAGTGAGTCTCTCTGAACATTATTGCAGTCACCACGGTTTGCCAGCTTCATGTAAGTGAAAGCCTAATGGCGCTGGTTCGCAGGCACCAAACACGTCATTGTTTTCAGGTATTCCACATAATGTAGTGTATTTCTTTACTTTCTTCAAGCACCTTGCGTTCGTTCGTATTTACGACGCAAAGCTGTCTTTCCATTGATTGGTTGGCGGCAAGAATCAAACACGGAAGTCATTAATATGCCATGTCTTTTGACGTATTTGACATCATGCATGTTGCAGTATTGAGTCATGAGGGTCTGTTGGTGTGTGGCGCCGTTATTCCATGATTTCGCGTCAAGAATCAAACACGGAAGTCAGTAATAAACCAAGTCTGATTGGGTTCTAGCTTCTCGTGTAATTGACATCATCCGTGTTACAGTATTAAGACACGAGGTGCCTGTTGGTGTAGGGCGCCGTTATTCGACGTGCCAAGATCCGCGGGTCGTGGGTTTGAATCCCAGCTTATGATCCTTGTTTTCACAGCACGACACCCGGGGTGAACGACCTACAACCCTTTGACCTTCGTCATTTTAGTAACCTGACACCCCTTGATAACTCACTGAGAAAGACCTTTCTGTTGCCCTGACAACTGAAAGCATCCAACTATCCACTCGCTATCCCACATCTGGTCCTAGACGTTATCTGTTACAAATTAGAACTATTTCACAGAACTTCAAACCTTCAAGAACGCCAATATCAAACCCGAAGACTGAATGACGTGGAGAGGTCTGTTATTTTTAAAACGCAAGCCATTACCCACAACTCTAAAAGGATTTGGGCATTGCAAATGTTGCCGGTGATGTATATCAAATAATTGCTCTATAGATTCCATAAAGGCCATCTTATCATGTGAAAGATGTCTCCGCATAATCCTCAAGCCCTGGAGTAATTCTACTCTCAAGTAGATCTCCAAAATTGAACCCGCGAATAAAAACTGTCGATTTAGCGCTATCTACTAAACGCTATCTGAGAGTGAGAGCGTTTTCGGCATTGTGAGCGAGTGTGTTCCCCTAAATACTGCCATAGAGATACACAAGCACTGTCAATTTCACTGCGTCAATCACAAACACGTCAAAAATGGACGCAAGTTTCGTAATGGATGTCGCCAAAAAAATCTCATCGCTTTGACATCAATTACCATAAACTTTCTATCAGAGCAAAATAAACATACCGTGTCACTTTCGAAACTAGTGTTCAATCCATATCGACTAAAGGGGATTTTTAGGGTGATTGCCGTAAAAAAATATTTCCCGAATCCATTCTTTCGGGGTGTTAAACTATGATAAACTCCAGGTCGATAAACACTTAAGAGAGTGGCCGCCACGCCGACTCGTGTTAGGAAACATTTAGTACTCTAAATCCAAAGAAAAAGTATTCCGAGCGTCACACAGAGGTCTTATCTGAACTGGCTATGAAGACGTTTGTATGTCCATTGTAATGGATTCTTACGAAATGAGACATTTTATATTTTTGTTTTATTATGCGCGTTGCCTATATTATAAGGAGACAAAGTTCAAAGCTCTTTCCAGCGTTTCTATAGTAAAACAAGGAGGTGGTCAAGGGTGCATGGCTCCCAATAGGATCAATCTCCATTTTCATTTCGGGGTCGGATTCCATACTTCAATCGACGTATTACTATATATGTATGGCACTTTGTGATTCAAACCCTTTACACGGTCATCAAAAAATTTCCAATGAGTCCATTGAACGATTCAGACTACATCGTGGTCATGTGCTAAAGAGTCACTGTCAAATAACGATGATACCAGGTGTTCGTGAAAGGGGGAGTATTCTGACCCACCGATGACATCCGAAACAAATACACGCAGAGGCAAGTCAAGTCTTCACCTGACACAAACACAGTTGTATATGGTATAGGTCAAAATAGCGAATTGCATCGACATCATTCTGTCACTGATACACCACTTCGTTTTATTTTGATTTTGTACGCATAAATGATCATATGCAACAACAAAATACAATCCAGTGGGAAGCAACATCTTGGCTACTGAGTAATAAAAACAAGTTCTGAACACTTTGTTCCTGTTTTGGTGTAATGATGGCATTGAACTGACCCATGTATCTAAATAACGCCTTTACAGATACTTTCTTCAAGAAAATAATATAACAATAAGAACAAGAATAAGAAAATCAAATACCGCCGTTAGATCAACACCTTTGATACACTACATCCGACAAAACAATAATTTTGTTTTGGTTCTCCTACATAACAACGATGTATCAAAATAGTAGGAATATTACCTCAGCTGTATGCACAAACGTAATATTAATCTGTAATTTTTCGCTGTCATCAATCTGCTTACAGATGCTCTTTTTGGTTAGGTCTGCGATCTGTATTTTGCATTTATACAGATTCGGCCATTCATAATAACAACATGCAAACTATTTCAAACTGGAGTGTACAAGTGCAGTTGCGGCTATCCCATGCTGATAGAGGTGTGGGTCTGAAGAAAGGAATCATCAATAAATGACGATGTCATGACGTAGATATGACACTTTTCTGTATACGAAGAACAACTATTTCAGACAAATGCTATAAGAATCCTTCTATGTAACGATCCGAACATCATCCATACAAATTTAGCCAATATCGAACATAAACTGCATAAACTGTTGGTTCACATGCTGAGTCTCATTCATCCCAAAATTGATCAACATGGAGTTGAAAATCTTGTTCATATAATTAACGTATGGGGAACAGTAGCGGTTGTGCAGTCGCGCTCACTTCTGACTTCGTTTTGGGGTTCACATATTAACACTATAACCCTCAAGTGCTGGTAAATTATATTCTTAGCTTCCTTACGGAATTAAATATATTCGATACTGATACGTTTGAAAGAAGTACGTTACACGCCAAATCACATGATTTTATTTACCGGGAATCTAATTTAAGGAAAACGAAAGACGCATTCCGGGCAAAATATTATGAAAACTGTTAAAACCTGGGATTGAGATTGACACGATCTATAACTAATTTCCCGACCTTTCGACACCGTGCGTCTACTTCGCTATCATCTTTCTGGAGGTATGCACACGACTGAAGGGTGGGTAAAGAGACCAAGCTCATCTCCTCTCTACCCTTGCAGAGATTAGAAAAGGGATGTGTGAGAGCTATGGGTTTCAACATTGATTTGACCCAAGGTGGTCCAGCTATTTCTAAAATTTCAATGAAACGTGCTTCAGGGGGTCCAAAAGAATTGATTCGGCGTCGATCAAGATTGGCAGAAAATATGGAAACGCTATCTGACAGGATTGTGGTTGGTACATTGTAGATAGCGCTTGGCAAACTCGTGTTCCCTTAAGCAGAATCGGTCCCATTCAACGATTCGAGAGTTTACGAGCTTCGTTCAGCAGGTGAAGAGGCTTGCAAGGAAGTTAATATAGTTGTATCTTATCTCCGGGTGAATTCAAATGTGAGATTAAACAAAAAAGATGACACTTTCACACTTCAACAGTTGTGATAGGGCAATGGAGTTGCGTGTGGCTTCTTATCACGAATTATCTCGTGTAATCTCGCGAGGCTTGACTGCTTCTCCTATGTTTGGTGCATTCGATAAGATAAACTGCTAAACACCTTAATACGAGCTTGAGAATAACTCAGAGCACTTGGAAAGTCTGGAATGGGTTCACCATTGATTTGTTTTTTGAATTTCAACTGACGTTTAAGAATACAAATAAATAACACTAATCAACAACGGGGGTGGTAGTCTACGTAATGATAAGAGGGCGTAAATCTTTCATCTGGATACGCAGTAAACATGTCATTAATCACGTGTCTCATGGATAACTGTTTGTGGTAGGTGTTGTGTACAGAGTTCACCCACAAACATGACAGAGTTTAACCGACGGCCTAGCGTTACGAACACCAGACCAGAGGCGAGATTCCATCTGTTAAGTGGGCTTTTTACGCTGCTCTCAACAGTAGTGCATCAACATGAGACACCAAGAGTTGGCTTTATGTAATCCGATGTGTGGGATCGAACCCGGACTTCGAGAACGCAACAAACTGTGAACTGAAGTCCAGACAGAAGGAAGAAAAGATGTTTGTGAAAAGACAGTTGTATAAAGAAATTGATATCACTTTCACTCATACTCATATACAGTCGAACCCCAATGTCTCGAATTCAGTCGAGACGAATTCTCGGTTGTGTCGAACTCATTCTCATTTTTTGCAAAGATGTATTGTTCGTATGTATAGCCTACTGTTGAAAACGATGTTGTAAGTACTTTGGTCCTGTTGGTACTTAGTCATTTCTATGCTGACGGATGTGTCGAACACTCGGATAAGACAAACTTCCCCCTTGGTCCCGACGAGTTCGACACAAGGGGATTTGACTGTTAATGTAAGTAAAGTTAGCACATGCAATATTTGTTTAGATGTTCAGGAACAAGTTTCTAAACTGAATACACATTTAGTGTATTCTACGTGAACACATTTGGGTCGAATCATATGGAATGAACTTTTTCGTCAAACAACCTAAAAACCACTCTAACACAACACCCTCATAATCTAAACATATCACTTTTTCGATTTTCTACAATGAAATTCAATTGAAGGATAAGGATTTTTCTAACATTTAAACCCTGAACACGTTCAGCTGTTAACAACAAACCTAAATGCATCAAAATTATGGGACAAGGAAGATGTTTAGGTTTTTGTTTAGGGTCTAAGCAATACAACGTAGATCAAATTAAAAAAATAATAGTGTTTTTATTGAGACATATACAATTTTGTCTAAAAGGGAATAAGGGAATGTAACATTAGATTCAAAAACGTGGACTAAATAATTAGAAATTTAGTGTCGCTAAAAACACAGTGTATCTACAGCGCTTCTGTCTTAAGCCGTTAAATATTCCACGATTAAGACGTATTGTTTTCGAAGTAGACTCCGTCTGCGGTTGCAAGGCATAGCCAGACCGTCAAGATGTTCGCGCAGTACGGTATGGTAACTCGCCTCCCTATTGAACGCCTTATGTATGGACTCCCTGTCAGATGGGAGCTGACAAGATAAATGGTATCTGTTCACATGGCATTTTACTGTTGGGCGGGGGGCATTCATCACTGGAACCCTTCTGCTGACCAGGAGCATCATGATCGCTGAACAGTTGCCTCGAAACCATTGTCAATACGCTTCCTGTTCATAACCCCTGACGTCTTCTTTAAAACTATGTCCAATGGTTAAAGGCATTCGTCTTATGCAGACCTGTATCGCAACTGTATGTAACAGTAGCAATAGAACCGCTGCTGGATAGAGCGTTTATTTGTACACACGTGAGAAATCGAACCCGGGTCTTCGGCGTTACGAGTGAACGCTTATTTCACCTTCACGGTGTACTAATTTGTTTTTTCAACGTGACCGAATTGAGTATATCTGCTAAAACTGTGCATTGATTTTTCAGTGGAAAAGCACTATGAAAACAAGTTTTGCTTGAACTAGTACAATGAGCCACAACTCACGCACGCAAACGCATACACACACGTAAACACGCATGTGCATTCACGACGGTATAAATGTGCAACACAAACCATTTCCACAACCCATCACTCGCTTATTCGCTCGCTCGCTCACTCACTCACTCACGCACGTGTTTGCACTGTCCAGAGTTCATCATGTACAAGTTCCCTACAATCTTCCTGGTTCTTCAGAAAATTAAGATTCATCATTAAACATACTTTCGACGGCAGGTTTGATGTGATGCATCCTCTAGTGACATTAGTTATTTATTACATGCGGTCATTACATACAAGACAATAATCATGAAGACACCGTTGCTTAGGTTGCCTCCAGATGTTGAAAACGAATGCAATAAATAAAACATGGTAATAATCACCTGAGCTTTGCTACAAATGAATGTATGTATAAAAGCTCAATGACGCCCAGGCGCATTTTCCTGAAGACGGTCCTTGGAGTCTTGTGGTTAAGAACAGATGGACAACATGCTTCAGACCCCGCATTATTGAATAACTTGTATCTTGGAATGGTGCCACTAAACACTGGGTATCAGTCTTCCTGCTTCGTTCTTTGCTTCTGCAAAGGGACCATTTATATGATTGATGTATGGTTTATATTATACGTCAAAGGGAGTACCACTTATGGACAGAAACACAGATGAATCAAGTGCCAAGACTCTTGTAGGTACACACCAAATACAACTTTTTTGCATGTTTATGGTTCCGGATAGAAACCCTATGTGGAACATAAATATAGTCGTAACAAGGTTATTCTATGTCCACTAGCGCAATGTAAACAGTATTTTTATTGTAAGTCTTTGGAATGCATCAGTAAGCCCAGGTTAAAGGTATGGATTTTCGATTTTCTACTATGAATGTGGTTTTTGCATTGGGATAACAATGAGATGATTATGTTGAGACAATGACTCTCTGCAACCATAATTTTGTGAGGCTTAATTCAACAGACAAAATAACCTCACCTCCTCAGATAACCCTCCCCCATTACTCTATATGTAACCTCGCTTGCCCTATTCTAGCACTTTAATCCCAACTCTCACACCTCAATCCGACCCACCCTGATCTCACATTTAACCAATATTTGTCCCATCTCACGATGTTTCATCGTACTCTTACACTTTGGCCTGACTCACAACAGCAACTCTTCCTCGCCTGAAGCTCATGCTTCAACCCCACTCACCTTACTTTCACCCTTTTTCGTCGTACTCTCACATTTTAGTTTGATTTCTCCCATTAGTAAATACCTTTCGCATTACTGCTGTCCTCATAAACCCACTTACCCTAGTCTTGCCTCCCATAAACCCACTTACCCAACTATAGTCTCCCATAAACCCACTTACCCTACTATTCTCCCCCATAAACCCACACACCCTACTGTCCCTCATACACCCACACACCCTACTGTCCCTCATACACCCACACCCTACTGTCCCCCATAAACCAACACACCCTACTGTCCCTCATACACCCACACACCCTACTGTCCCTCATAAACACACAAACCCCTACTGTCTCCCATAAGCACACACACCCTACTGTCCCCCATAAACACACACACCCTACTGTCCCTCATAAACCCACACACCCTACTGTCCCTCATAAACACACACACCCTACTGTCCCTCATAAACCACACACACACCCTACTGTCCCTCATAAACACACACATTCTACTGTCCCTCATAAACACACACACCCTACTGTCCCCCATAAAACACACACACCCTACTGTCCCCATATAAACACACACACACCCTACTGTCCCTCATAAACACACACACACCCTATATAAACACACACACCCTAGTGTCCCTCATAAACACACACACCCTAGTGTCCCTCATAAACACACACACCCTACTGTCCCTCATAAACCCACGCCCTATTGTCCCTCATAAACACACACATCTTACTGTCCCTCATAAACACACACACCCTACTGTCCCTCATAAACACACACACCCTACTGTCCCTCATAAACCACACACACCCTAGTGTCCCTCATAAACCCACACACCCTACTGTCCCTCATACACCCACACACCCTACTGTCCCTCATAAACACACACATCTTACTGTCCCCTCATAAACACACACACCCTAGTGTCCCTCATAAACCCACACACCCTACTGTCCCTCATAAACACACACCCTATTGTCCCTCATAAACCCACACACCCTACTGTAATTCATAAACACACACACCCTAGTGTCCCCCTTAAACCCACACACCCTATTGTCCCTCATAAACCCACACATCCTACTGTCCCTCATAAACACACACACCTTACTGTCCCTCATAAAAACACACACACCCTATTGTCCCTCATAAACCCATACACCCTTCTGTCCCTCATAAACACACACACACCCTATTGTCCCTCATAAACCCACACGCCCTACTAAACCCACACACGCCCTACTGTCCCTCATAAACACACACACTCTACTGTCCCTCATAAACCCACACGCCCTACTGTCCCTCATAAACCCACACATTCTACTGTCCCTCATAAACCCACACGCCCTACTGTCCCTCATAAACCCACACATTCTACTGTCCCTCATAAAACCCACACTGCCCTACTGTCATCCTCATAAACCACACACCCCTTACTGTCCCTCTCATAAACCCACACATTCTACTGTCCCTCATAAACCCACACATTCTACTGTCCTACTGTCCCTCATAAACCCACACACACCCTACTGTCCCTCATAAACCCACACACCCTACTGTCCCTCATAAACCCACACACCCTACTGTCCCTCATAAACCCACACACCCTACTGTCCCTCATAAACACACACACCCTACTGTCCCTCATAAACCCACACATTCTACCTACTGTCCCCTACCCTTGTCCCTCATAAACCCACACATTCTACTGTCCCTCATAAACCCACACACCCCTACTGTCCCCCATAAACACACACACCCATTTCTGTCCTAAGAGAACCTATTGTCCCTCATAAACCCACATCCTACTGTCTGTCCCTCATAAACACACACATAAACCTACACCCTACTGTCCCTCATAAACCCACACACCCTCATTTGTCCCTACTGTCCTAAACACACAACCCCTACTGTCCCTCATAAACCACACACCCTACTTGCCCCTACTGTTCTCCTCATAACCCACACATTCTACTGTCCCTCATAAACCCACACGCCCTACTGTCCCTCATAAACCCACACACCCATACTGTCCCTTATTCATAAACCCACACCCTACTGTCCCTCATAAAACCACACTACTGTCCCCTAAACCCACACTACTGTCTACTCATAAACCCACACACACACATAAACCCACACGCCCTACTGTCCCTCATAAACATAAACCCACACACACTGTCCCCTTACTGCCCCCCCATAAACCCACACATTCTACTGTCCCTCATAAACCCACACATTCTACTGTCCCTCATAAACCCACACGCCCTACTGTCCCTCATAAACCCACACACCCTACTGTCCCCCATAAGCCCACGCACCTTACTGTCCCTCATAAACACACACACCCTACTGTCCCTCATAAACCCACACACCCGACTGTCCCCCATAAACCCACACATTCTACTGTCCCTCATAAACCCACGCGACCTACTGTCCCTCATAAACCCACACACCCTACTGACTCCCATAAACCCGTATCAACCTATTAGGGCGATGGAGTAGCCTCGAGGTTAAGCGTAAACTCGTTAGACCAAAGAACGTGGTTCGCTTCCCCACATGGGTACAATTTGTGAAGAACATTTCTGGTGTACCCCGCGGTGATATTGTGGGAATATTGCTAAGGGCGGTTTAAAACCATACTTACTCACTCATAAACCCATCAGTCCTTGTGTCTCTCCTATAACTACTCGCCTTACTGTCCCCCATGAACTCACCAGAACGGCTGGTGGACCTTCATACAATTTAAGTTTACAGCTATTTTAAATGACTTGAAACAAATCTGCAAACCTGCCCGTTGACCCGAGCTATAAATCCATAAGCCTACGTACATCTGTGTACTCGATTAGTCTAATAGCTGGTATATATTCACATGATTGAATGCTTCTGTTAAAATACTTCACATTAGATATCGAATTTCTTTATATGTATGTCTAGTGGAGACAGCAGCTCTGCTACCAATTCTTACCAAATTGATTATTAATCTATCTTAAGGAAATAGAAAAAAGGCAGAATTTCAAAGAAAATAGTGTTTTTCTTACTCTAAGAAAAGGTTTTACTTTCGTAGTTTATGTCATAGGCATTCAATTTTTTGTCGTTAAGTGCCATAATGGTAACTCTTTGATGTGAAAGGTCTGAAAACAGACTGGATGTATGAAGTGAATTTATTTGGCTGTCTCTGTGCATGATCTCCGAACGCGGACTTCCAAGAAAGCCAGATAGACTGAACGTCTAACTGAATTGTAGATCTATCAAACTGTGTTTCTCTATGTATCCGTCTGCTGATAATACTGCTAAACATAACTGACAGAAATCGGTGTGGACACCGAGTTTATGGGAGTAGATGTTCCGCGTGCAATGGAAAAGTCTGACCATGGGATTGTAGTGTCCATCGTGATGTCATGCACATGACGTTCTGGTGTCTAGCAGCCACTAAACATATTATTGCCCTTTTCCCCAACCCTTACTATTGGTCAAAAGTCCAAAATACAGCAAAGTCATATCATCAACGGGTTTGGGAATCTCTAAACTCACCGTGGCTCATTTTGAATTGAAATATATTTATTCATTTTGTTAAAATTGTATATTTTCAGAGACAATGCTCGTTGTCGAGTATACACGCCATAGCCGTCCCAAAAGGGGCCCCAAAACGGAATCAGAAAGGTTGTTCCAAAGGGGGTTTCATCGGTGGACACGCAGCTTTTTTATCTTAACCCTTCTATGGTAACTGCTTCCTCGGCCAAGTCACTCCGTGATTTGGGTATTATGTGGACCCGTGAAGATCCGGGTTAGAATTGGTCTTCAGTAACCCGTGCTTGTCGTAAGAGGCGAGTAACGGGATCCAGTGGTCAAGCTCGCTGACTTGGTTGACACATGCCATCATATCCCAATTGCGTAGATAGATGCTCATGATGTTGATCACTGGATTGTCTGGTCCAGACTCGATTACTTACAGACCGCCGCCATATAGCTGGAATATTGCTGAGTGCAGCGTTAAACAACAAACCAAACCAAAAAGAGTATTGTGTGCAATATTCGTTTTTCAAAACATTCCACATTCTGTTGTTATCGACTTCTCGAACTATGCAGATCTGAGGTTGAAATGTCAGGTCGAGATCTTCCTTTAGTGTTTTTAGGAGTATATCGATTTGTACTTCCATACTACAGCAATTTCTTTATTTCAAAAGCCGTTCTTTATAAAACCTGCGAATATTTTCAAAACTCTTTTGCCATGTTTGGGAAGATCCTTTTTATGACGTTCGAAAGATACGCCATCAGCAATGCCCAGAGGAAACAACCGCTAGCATTAATCCTTTAAAGAACATGTCTGGTTATGAAAGGAAGTCGTCGAACATGACATTTTTATCACATTCTTAAATTGTTCGCTATGTTTTTGTTTTATTCCTTTACACCACGGTGCCAATCTGTCTGTCTGTCATCACAAAGTCTTAGAGCTGTGCGTAAGTTAAAAAAAGCCACTATGAAATATGTATTATTTTGCTTATGTTACTTTGAGTAATCACCATCCTTTTTATTCTCCATTTCAGTGTATACATACATGTTTTGGACTAGGTCAGTACAAAGAATCGTTACTCTAGCTCAAACGTATATAAACGATAACTCGCATGATGGTTCGTTATCAAGGAAAATGGCTATGATGTTGATTTCTTTTGAGGAATGTACGACAGACTTGGCAAATTTAATTTATTTTATCTAGCATGTCCAAGAGTGAAGTGATACCGTCTCGGATTTTAATATTTGAATAACGCTGTCGTCTTTTTGCCGACTCAGCTCGCAATAAATCACCAAAACTGCAATGCAGAATAAGCGACAACGGAGCCAGTGAATTTGTGAGTCCAAAACCTTATTATGAAAATGAACCTGATTTCGTGAAAGTTTTCACATTTTTAGTACATAACCGCATCTTTCAATGGATGTTATCTAGCTCCCCACAGGGTATTAAACCGATTCAAGTAGGGACTGCACTGACGAGTCGAATAAACTGTTGTATTTTCCCTGAAATTCTCCACCGAGTAATTCCGGAACGAATCTTTCAGCAAGGCACGTTTATGACATAAATATAACATCAAATACTAAAAGGGCTATGGAAAACACAACACTTAGATTTACAACCTGTAATGTTTCCGTTTATGATATTAATTTGTATTGATTATCAGTTATTATTAATCGATACTAAGAACCCCTCAACAAGTTCTGGATTCACAGTACAAGGTCCACTGATACAAACCCCTGTGTTATGTAATTGCAAAAGAGGCTATGATAGACTTTAAGAACACCGTGGGCACGGATGGTCCAGTAGACTAAGGTGTTGCACCATCCTGAGGTCATTTGTAGGATCTGTTTGATGGTCTGGGGTTCGAATGCCGTATTTGCCCCCAATTTTGACCCTTTGACAGTCAACTCTTGCTAGTGCTTGTGCTCGCTAGGCTCAATGTGATTTCCGATTAATATGGGTAAGTGGGTATAGTTTTACTCTGTTTTAGCAATATACCAGAAAGTGGCTTCACACATTGTAGCCATGTGGGGAATCGAACCCCGGTCTTCGGCGTGACGGACAAACATTTTAAGCACTAGGCTTCCTCAGTACCCTCGATTAATATAAACCTGACATGCATTGATATAAGATTATCAAATGATGGCTATGATATATTTGCTCTTTGCATGCACTTTGTGTAGCTCGGTGGTTCGTGTATTCAATGGTCTCGCCACAAATCCGGGTTCGATCCCTATGTGTGCGATATGTGAGTGTGCCCTGTCGTGCTATCCTTGGAACATTGCTGAGTGCAGCATAAAAGTCTATTCACTCACTTCTTCGGTAAAGAGTCCGCACACTTACAAAATCTTACAAGTTCATCACACCAATTACGTCACTCCCTGCGACTCGTGTCGTGTTCATTATTTGTGTAATGGTAGTGTCAGTTTGTTACTTTACTACCTGTTGTTGATGTTTCCAACAATGACTCACAGTATTTGAGGTAGCACACATCCGTGGGTCGTGCTTAATTAATGCTCCCTCTACACATGGGCTATTCATAATTAGTAATGCTCTGTACTGAACTGGATTCATTTTAGAAACTTAACCACTATACATATATCTGTATTTTGTTTCTCGGGAACAAGACAGAAAACAGAATTAGGATAACAATTTAAAGTAATTTACTATTTGATTAGCATAATCTGCAACGGTATGAAAGGGCAAACCTTTTTCAGCTGTCATTTCACTACAGTTCTGTAGGAGCTTTGTGTCCTCAAGACAGTTGTGGCATTTATTAATTGTATGAAACACTGACTCAGCTGAGTCCAAGCTGTAAGCTGATTACTTGCAGCCTATACGTGCTAAGCCGTAAATGAATAGATACTTTACTTGTTTTTTCCCAGTGCACCTCTTAGTGAGTGATCATTATACCACTATAAGTATGTCTCCCGACACGATACGTATCGCAACGTTTTGTTCACGTTACTTTTTTGCGTAAAATTTGCCAGAACTATGTTCCATGAAGAAACATCAATGTACAAACCTTCAAAATGCCTGAATATCTAAAGTAGTATTGTCTCATTTCAGTCAAGACTTATTTGTAGATTAAACTGGAACATGGAACAGGGACAGCTGATTGAGATTTGAATTTGTCGTTGAACGTCAGATGACCATAGATTTTGTTAGATGATTGGCCAATGCTCCCTACTGTCCATCGCGTCATATTTACCATGAGGTCAAACTCATTAACATTGCGTGAATCCGCGCTCTCCTCACAATCCCTGATTCGAGATATCCAGGCTTGTGAAAATGTTTTACGACAAAAAATAGAATAAATAAATTGTACTCATAAAATGTTTAATATATAAAACGGCCCCAGAAACTTTCGTCGGTTTCAGATTAACTGTGCCTGTGGTAATCGAGACTTGCCACATAGGGTACAGTTGCCAGGGCTGTTTGGGTATATCTGGTTCAGGGTTTGTATGACAGAATTCGAGAAGGCATACTCTTAAACTCTTGCTTCTGTCCATCCCAGTCTCCTTGCGAGGCAGTGCCCATTTCACTGAGAGTCCATGGATATCCCAAACATGTTCGAAGAGTGACAAGTGCTGACCATGGTAAGGTTGTTATGGGGTGCACTTGCGTTGTCATCCTGAAACACATACAGTCATCCATGTCGGCGGGCAATTATTGGTACCACGTGTGCATCCAAGGTCTTGTCACTGATTAACATGTAAACAGTTCTGCCAGTCGCTGTGATCCCACCCGTCGGGCATGCAGGTTACATCTGTGTAGCGATTACATTCATAACAGTCATTACCCGTGATCATGAAGATCCGGGTTAGAATTGGTCTTCAGCAAAACATGCTTGTCGTAAGAGGCGACTAACGGGATCGGTTGGTCAGGCTCGCTGACTTGGTTGACACATGTCATCGCATCCCAATTGCGTACATCGATGTTGTTGATCACTGGATTGTCTTGTCTAGACTCGATTATTTACAGACCGCTACCATATAGCTGGAATATTGCTGAGTGCAGCGTTAAACAACAAACCAACCAACCACAACAGTCATTCTGCACCTGATGGTCTGTAACGCCAGTCGTCGCCCTTGGTAAAACAAATCGCCGTTTTTCATCAACGCTATTTGTCTGTCGATATCATGATTGTAATCTGCTAATTTCTGAAACGTTAAGAACACGTGACATAATCCTCTGTCTTTTTCCAATTTCCAGCAGGCCAGCTGCACGTAGTCGTTCCTGACGAGACAGACACAGAACGTTTAATTGATTTTAAAACTATACCTGAACAAATTTCAGTTTCGGTTTTTTTCCAGTGAAATGTACAGCAACACGCAGACTATTGCACTGCTTGGTTCCCAAATACCCCCACGATAGAATATCCCCCGTTTTCCAATGGTATGTTACCGATGCAGCGATATATTGGTAAATCGTGAGCATGTTCGGTTTAACTCAGCTTGTAACAGTAATTCAGTAAGTGAAGCCTGAAATGGTACAGGATAAGAACGTATATCACTTTGGTGTAATCCACGAACACGGTTTTAGAGGGAGGTGGGGTAGCCTAGTGGTTAAAGCGTTCGTTCGTCATACCGAAGACCAGGCTTCCATTCTCCACATGGGTATAATGTGTGAAGCCCATTTCTGGGGTCCCCGCCGTGATATTGCCGGAATATTACTAAAAGTCACGTAAAACCAATCTCATACACTCACTCTAGAAATCTAGAAACATATCTTAACATTGGTTTCTGGCGTATCTAAGGGACGTAACTCTTCACTGCGACATGCAGAGCTTTTACCCATTAGGCAATTTTACACATGTACATATATGTCTATATGTAAATTAACTATATGTTCGCGTGAAAAGTAACTAACGCACGTAGATAAAGTATATAATGCATACATATTCATTAATCTGTTTACGAATTGCAACACGAAACGATTGTTTTCGCATGAACCAATATGTGTTGATATAATCTCTCCACAATCTTTTGCTTCCTTGAAACCTGAAGAAAATACTGTCCGACCAGCTCTGGATGTCGATAAAAGTTGCCATTTCCAAACACCGAAAACAGAACTATTATCAGTTTGCTTTCTGAAGACAAACCCACAGATATATCAATTCAATTCTGGCTTTGGCATAAACGTTCACACGACGATACGCACACACAGTGCCAATTTGCACTGGTTTAAATTTACATTTGCACCTGCTCCCGTCATGGTGCAAATTTGCTCCTGGTGTAAATATACACACGAGTAAATGCGTTCACATGACAAGTATTCTCACGTGTGTATATTGACACACGTATGCAAATATACACACAAATGTACAGAGTTGCCTGAGAACGGGGTATGAGACTCTCTTGGCCTCGCTTCAAAACAGTCCATGATTAACATAATGGAAATGCACACAGCCAACGTGTATATTGTCAGGCGAACCCCCTCTGAAGGTAAAATGTCACAATGTGGTGGTCGTTAGAAGCATCTAAATTGGTCAGGCTTGATGACGGGTTGATTGCGAAACGTTGTACCGATTCAGCGTGGGGTCCTGTGTGGCACCGACTTCATTATTTACAGGCTGTGGGGATGTAGATGGATCATTCTGACGCCGTTAAACAACAAACAAACACCACAGGCTAGTCTGTTGCAGGTCGTGGCTGAGAGGTTTCAGTCACAGAATCAGCAAGGTCACGTTTCTTTGTAATCAAATGCTTAACCGACACCGGATATCACACAGAAAAACAAATACATTTGTTAGTTTTTGTTGAATTGGAGAACTACACATTCATGCTGTTTTACTCGACACCTCACTTCCTGGTGGATTTTTTATGTCTTGGATACATTTGAACATGGAACAGTGGTTCTAATTTCAATCTAAACTAAGGAGAACCTCTTCACCACCCCCCTCCCTAGAGGGTGTTTGTCGATGGGAATAGACGATTGACATGACTCCCCAGACTGGGGCGACTGATTTCAAACAACTATCTATCTATCGTCACCGGTGTGGGCCTGGTTGACTAAATGTGTCGAGGCGGCCTGAATTACGTCACAGTTGTGTGGGTCTGTTCGACACTACTGTCGAGGCGGCCTGACTTACGTCACAGTTGTGTGGGTCTGTTCGACACTACTGTCGAGGCGGTCTGACTTACGTCAAAGTTGTGTGGGTCCGGTTGACACTACTGTCGAGGCGGCCTGACAAACATCACAGTTGTGTGGGTCTGGTTGACACTACTGACGAGGCGGCCTGAATTACGTCACAGTTGTGTGGGTCTGTTTGACACTACTGTCGAGGCGGCCTGAATTACGTCACAGTTATGTGGGTCTGTTCGACACTACTGTCGAGGCGGCCTGACTTACGTCACAGTTGTGTGGGTCTGTTCGACACTACTGTCGAGGCGGCCTGACTTACGTCAAAGTTGTGTGGGCCTGGTTGACACTACTGTCGAGGCGGCCTGACAAACGTCACAGTTGTGTGGGCCTGGTTGAAACTACTGTCGAGGCGGCCTGACAAACGTCACAGTCGTGTGGGTCTGGTTGACACTACTGTCGAGGCGGCCTGACAAACGTCACAGTTGTGTGGGTCTGGTTGACACTACTGTCGAGGCGGCCTGACAAACGTCACAGTCGTGTGGGTCCGGTTGACACTACTGACGAGGCGGCCTGACAAACATCACAGTTGTGTGGGTCTGGTTGACACTACTGACGAGGCGGCCTGAATTACGTCACAGTTATGTGGGTCTGTTCGACACTACTGTCGAGGCGGCCTGACTTACGTCTTAAGTCACAGTTGTGTGGGTCTGGTTGACACTACTGTCGAGGCGGCCTGACAAACGTCACAGTTATGTGGGTCTGGTTGACACTACTGACGAGGCGGCCTGACAAACGTCACAGTTGTGTGGGTCTGGTTGACACTACTGTCGAGGCGGCCTGACAAACGTCACACGTCACTGTCGAGGTGTGGACTTACGTCACGGTTCTGGACACTACTGACACTACTGACGAGGCGGCCTGACAAACGTCACAGTCGTGTGGGTCCGGTTGACACTACTGACGAGGCGGCCTGACAAACATCACAGTTGTGTGGGTCTGGTTGACACTACTGACGAGGCGGCCTGAATTACGTCACAGTTATGTGGGTCTGTTCGACACTACTGTCGAGGCGGCCTGACTTACGTCAAAGTTGTGTGGGCCTGGTTGACACTACTGTCGAGGCGGCCTGACAAACGTCACAGTTATGTGGGTCTGGTTGACACTACTGTCGAGGCGGCCTGACAAACGTCACAGTTGTGTGGGTCTGGTTGACACTACTGTCGAGGCGGCCTGACAAACGTCACAGTCGTGTGGGTCTGGTTGACACTACTGACGAGGCGGCCTGACAAACATCTGGTTGACACTAGTTGTGTGGGTCTGGTTGACACTACTGACGAGGCGGCCTGAATTACGTCACAGTTATGTGGGTCTGTTCGACACTACTGTCGAGGCGGCCTGACTTACGTCACAGTTGTGTGGGTCTGTTCGACACTACTGTCGAGGCGGCCTGACTTACGTCAAAGTTGTGTGGGTCTGGTTGACACTACTGTCGAGGCGGCCTGACAAACGTCACAGTTGTGTGGGTCTGGTTGACACTACTGACGAGGCGGCCTGACAAACGTCACAGTTGTGTGGGTCTGGTTGACACTACTGACGAGGCGGCCTGACAAACATCACAGTTGTGTGGGTCTGGTTGACACTACTGACGAGGCGGCCTGAATTACGTCACAGTTATGTGGGTCTGTTCGACACTACTGTCGAGGCGGCCTGACTTACGTCACAGTTGTGGGTCTCTGGTCTGTCACAGCTTTGTGTGGGTCCGGTGACACTACTGTCGAGGCGGCCTGACTTACGTCACAGTTGTGTGGGTCTGGTTGACACTACTGTCGAGGCGGTCTGACTTACGTCAAAGTTGTGTGGGTCCGGTTGACACTACTGACGAGGCGGCCTGACAAACATCACAGTTGTGTGGGTCTGGTTGACACTACTGACGAGGCGGCCTGAATTACGTCACAGTTATGTGGGTCTGTTCGACACTACTGTCGAGGCGGCCTGAATTACGTCACAGTTGTGTGGGTCTGTTCGACACTACTGTCGAGGCGGCCTGACAAACGTCACAGTTGTGTGGGTCTGGTTGACACTACTGTCGAGGCGGCCTGACAAACGTCACAGTTGTGTGGGTCTGGTTGACACTACTGTCGAGGCGGCCTGACTTACGTCAAAGTTGTGTGGGCCTGGTTGACACTACTGTCGAGGCGGCCTGACATACGTCACAGTTGTGTGGGTCTGGTTGACACTACTGTCGAGGCGGCCTGACAAACGTCACAGTCGTGTGGGTCTGGTTGACACTACTGTCGAGGCGGCCTGACAAACGTCACAGTTGTGTGGGTCTGGTTGACACTACTGTCGAGGCGGCCTGACAAACGTCACAGTCGTGTGGGTCTGGTTGACACTACTGTCGAGGCGGCCTGACAAACGTCACAGTTGTGTGGGTCTAGGTCCCGAACCACAAAGCATTCGTAACGTTACGACTTGTCGGAACTCTACAGTTTACCATAGGCTTATGAATGTCGAAGCGCTACGATCGGGACCCTATGGTTGACTATGCGTTGAGGAGGCCTGACTTACGTCACAGATGTGTGGAGGTGGTTGAATTGACTGTGTTGAGGCGGCCTAACTTACGTCACTGGTCGTTGAGCCAGAATGTCGTTGCACCAAGCGATCCTACCCCAAAAGTGATCGTAACTCCCATACCTTAACCTATACCTACGGCAGCCGTATCGTTAATATTGTTTTATACAACGGCATCATGAAGGACTGACTGTATTGTTGAGGCGAGCTGACTCCGCAACTGAAATACATGCTTGGTTCACTGTCCCGTCGTGGCGACCTACAGCTGATTTAACGCTACAGACATGACTGTAGACTGTCCCTGAACCACATTATTGTCCCTACTGCCTTGGCCTAGGTGCTCAAGCCCTAAATGAAGCAAGTCTAGGTTTCCCCAGATTCAATCACCCAACTCACTGGGGCGACTTTTCAATTTAAATGGGTTTATTTGTTACTATCAAAATTATATGTATTCAAGGACTAAGCGTTAGTCTACCATGACTGCCGTGTGGGTCGGCTTGACCATGCTTTTGAGAGGGCCTGATACTTCGAAACTCCCGTATTAAATGGGTCTCTTCCGACGTGGCTCATGACTCTATGTTAAAATCTATGTTTTACCCATGAGACCATTTAAATCTGAAAAATCGCTGTCGGATTTTAAAGAGATTCTGTGAATGCCAGTCGAAACTACTTTATCAACCCTTTAAACCAGACAGAGCGACATCATCCTGAACAAATGTCGGAATCTGTCAAACGTTTCGATAAATGTTCTTGACTTTAAATCTTTTATAAATGTGTCAGCAAGCTCGTTTTATTCTACACGAAGAGTAATGTTGTATTGTCTACCTTTACACACTGACGTTTTCCTGTAGACCACAATGGCTGAGCGAACATTTCACGATACGTGGAAATATCTACTTTGGTGACCAAACCACCCCTGAAACGCCAACAAACAGCCATTTGAGCTTCCCATTGATTTAGCTCTTAAAGCCCGTTTCCACAAACGCCTCTTCTGTATGCGTATATTAGTTAGATTTAAGGTTGATTGCAGTTGACGTCAAATGGGAATGAAATCGTGCAGAAAGGGAATACCACTTATTATGCAGTTAATGTGTCCATTTGTGGCTTTACGTCACACACATGCTAATTCCATTGAATGGAAAATACACGCATTTGAAATATTAGCACTTCCATTGGCTGAAAATAACACAACAGGCTTATTTTGAAACCAAAATGGTAAATCCTGATAGATTGTTGTGGATAACTCGTGAACGGAATTACCACTCTCGTGTTTCTTCAACAGTGCTTTGTTTGAAAGTCAGGCATCTGTGATAATCTGCGAATTGAGATCACGAAGACTTTAATGTCTAGACAAATCTGATGAGGATTAGCTTAATGGAGGATTTATCAGTATGTCCCACGAGTCCTAGTAACGTGAACAGGTGATGAGATAGTACAACAACCGCCACCACTCCGACGGCCGCCGCCATCTTTGTTAATTGTGCCTCGTCCCAGAGGATCACATGTTCATCCGCGGTGTCAGTTGATAGTGGTTGGTACGAACGTGGGTCATAGTGCCAGAGGTTTTGTGCAAGAGGGTTACTGGCGGCGCTCACGTTTAATTTGGATCTAATTAACCCGACTGATAACAGCACAGGGGCTTTAAAATGCTTCTTCAGAATCCACAGAGGTTCTAGATTCCCATTTGCATTCCCGTCTGCGCGTCAGCAATCTATCCATGTGAGGAGTTCGAAATTAGGAGACGTGTCTAATTACGTTATTGTTTGTTTAAAAACATTAAGTGTGAAAACAGACGAGAGCATGAAGACCTGATAGTCTAGCGGCCAATTTGTGAGGCCGGTGAACCTGTAACACCTACTGTGCTCGTCAACACGTTGGGGCAAATGTGATTAAACCTGAAACTAAGTAACTATCAGCAGACGCCACGGATCACATACACATGTACACGGTTCAACGTTGTGGGCGAGAGCGTGATGCGAGTCTGGCAGTGGTTTCAACATCACCACCTGTCAGTATGCCGTTGATCTCCACTCGCGGTCTAGAGGGTAATGGGGTTGGACAGGGGGTGCTTCCCAACCCCTATTATTTACCTGTAAACTGCGCCCTTGGCTAAAGGTGAATTTGGTATTATGTGGACCCCTCACGCCCACAGACACACAACTTTCAAATCATAGATCAAAAAGGATTGGTCGGTTTGCTGTTAAACATACACTTAGCAGTAATCCAGCTATATGGCGGAGGTCTGTAAAGTCTGGACCAGGCAATCCAGTGATCAACAGCATGGGCATCGATCGATGCAGTTGGGATAGGATCACATCACATGAGTCAACCAAGTCAGAGAGCCTGACCACCGGACCCCGTTAATCGCCTCTTACGACAAGCATGGGTTGCTGAAGACCAATTCTACCCCGGATCTTCACTGCTCGATCTAAAAGGAAGTGGGGCGGTGCACTAACCCTCGATCTCCTTCATGTTAACTGCCCCTTGAGTAAGTCATATTGTGACCCAACCTTTTGAAAACCCTTTATTCACTACTGTAATCAGCTAACGCGTCCTGCTGAATGCGATCCGGGTACGTTTAGGTGAAGAAACCAGGCGATATTCTTATGTCACCAACCCTTGCATAAAGATTAATGACAAGTGAGTGAGTTTACCAATATTCCAGCTATATCACGGCGGAGGACACCAGAAAAGGGTTTCACACATTGTACCCATGTGGGGAATCGAACCAAGGCCTTCGGCGTGACGGGCGAACGCTTTAACCACTGAGCTACCCACTGCCCTCTAAAACCCGTGTTCGTGGATTACACCAAAGTGATATACGTTCTTATCCTGTACCATTTCAGGCTTCACTTACTGAATTACTGTTACAAGCTGAGTTATACCGAACATGCTCACGATGTAATAAGAATATAAGGCGAAATACCATTTCTAACAGCGTCATGCTGGAATGTAACAGAATACTTTTTGTAGTGTCGTTAAACCAAGTCCCCTCACTCTGTGGTAACCGGTGAAGATCCCAATTTGAATTCGTCTTTAGCCACCCATGAGGTAAGGAAGCGACTAACAGCTGATCAGGCTCGCTGACATGGCTTGTGTATGTCATCGTAGCCCAATTGCGTACATCGTTGCTCATGATTGCAATCACTGGATTGTCTAGTCCAGACTCGATTATCTTCCGATCAACGTCCTTAAGTTGGAACACTGCTGGGCGCGGCATTATATAGCAAACAAACACTCTAGCCGCCCTTGCTAGGTTTAGGTGTGGGGTAGCGCCACTGAGGGTTGAAACAGGACGTTATGAGAACCTGCATTTTAACCATAGATATTGTTTTAATTGTGTCAACATTATAGAAGATGAAATGCACGTTTTACTTTTCTGTCCTTTATACGACACCGTTAGGTCTGAACTATTTTTGGGGCGGTGGGGTAGCCTGGTGGTTAAAGCGTTCGCTCGTCACGCTGAAAACCCGGGTTCGATTCCCCACAAGGGTACTATGTGTGAAGCTCATTTCTGGTGTCCCCCCGCCGAGATATTGCTGGAATATTGCTAAAAGTGGCGTAAAACTAAACTCACTCACTCACTGAACTATTTTTGCCCTGTTGTAGCACAAGCTTGAGGGCTTTGAAATTTTATCTCCACATGAACAGTTTTATGCTTTACTAAGCAACCCGATCCTAACCTTCTATATTTCAAGGCCTGCAATGAGATTCTTAATATACGTCGTGAGTAAGTGAGTGAGTTTAGTTTTACGCCGCACTCAGCAATATTCCAGCTATATGGCGGCAGTCTGTAAATAATCGAGTCTGGACCAGACAATCCAGTGATCAACATGATGAGCATCGATCTACGCAATTGGGAACCGATGACATGTGTCAACCAAGCCAGCGAGCCTGACCACCTCTTACGACAAGCATGGGTTACTGAAGATCAATATTCTAACCCGGACCTTCACGGGTTAATATACGTCGTGATATTTCATACAAATAACTTGTATATGTATATATTATACACCTTTTATATTATATATGTCTTTAGTTTTTTTATGCAGTATTGTCTCCCATAAATCGCTAAGCGATTGGTTGTGTAAACAAGTGAGACAAACATAAAAATATCTGTCTGTCTGCCCGCATCCCAGCAGCTGAATATTTGATCAGGTGGAAATAACTGTGACTGATCAGTTGGTTCAACAGATTGACGAATGAGTTACGGTAACTTGCAGCAAATTGATTGCCATAGGTAGTTCACGCCGACCTGGAACAACTCGCGTCTGAACTATTTAAACCAGAGTAAACTCTCAATCCGCTTGATTCTTTCATCCGACTACATGATTAACGCTTAGTCTCTGAATATATGACATTCTGATAGAAACCAACAAATCATTTTAAATTGAAAAGGAGCCCCAGTGAGAAAAGCGATCCTGATCCCGAGGAAATCTAGACTTGCTTCATTTAGGGCGTTAGCTGGGCAGAAAGGGTGTGGCAGCTGGGAAAATAATGCGGTTTAGGGACTTTGAGAGACCATCCGATTACCTTCTTATTCTGCTGATGCCTCAATTACGAACCTGTGGGATTTAAAGAGAATCGGAAACTGACCAGATTAACTAATTGTGTAAAACTATTCGTGAAAACAGTCATGGCGAACACCAAAAACGTCAAGAAACAGATAACAGTCATTTACACAGAGATCAAATTGTCTATTGTGGTTGAAGAGGTACAAAATAATCACCTGAATGGACCGCTCAATCCGGCTGAAATATCCACGAACTCAAGAAACAGGGTGATTCAAACTGGCACCAAATGCTCCCATGATATACTAAGTCTCGGTTCTCAAAATATCACGTTGCCATGGTAACACAGGTAGCAAAACCATATTTCAAGAACCACATTTAATCGATTTCAATGTACTTGGCACGAAAGATTCGATATTTTTCCCCGACCAAAGACTTCATATTGACTTTCGTATGTCACTTCCGTAATCTTAAACATGTTAAACAGACTTGCTCGACACAAGAAAAGATCCAAGTATCGATAATATGTCCTGGTCTAATTTACATTTTATGCTGAAAAGAGGTTTCGAAAGCCTCCTTTACTTGCTTTCAAGGCTTGACGATGATGACACGCAATGTAAAGAATGTCTTGCTGGTTCTCTGAAACCATGGTCTTATGTTACAGTGTAATGTCGATAATCATCCTGACATTTTATTTTAAAGTAAGAGCTATAAAACTTACACGGAGTCATAGTTGGATATGTCGCCCACGTTTTGAGATTTTCTTTTGCCATAGACAACGACAATGCGTCTTGTTGTTAAAGACTAGGCAATTCACTGTAGGTCTTGTGTCCGGATACCCAAAACGGTGTGCTTTATAAGAAGGAAAGGGGACTTTGATGAGTTGTAGCGAGAAAATGGAGCTCGCTGTTGTTGATTTAGCTTTTGAAGCCCAAATGTATGTATACATCTTACCTAAAGGAGAAGGGTTGTCATGACACATACAAGTGAGCGAGTGAGTGAGTGAGTTGGGTTTTACGCTGCGTTTAGTTATAATGCGACATTTCAGCTAAATGTGACGTGAAAACGGAAATCTAACAGGTGTTAGTAGTTAACTGGGTTTTGTTGGTGAACTGACTGACGGACTGATTACGGTTTTACGCCGCTTTTAGCAGGTGAGGTGAAATTGGGTTTAAGGTCGTGCTTGAGAATATTTCGCTCACATGACGACGTGCATGCGTGTGTATGTGTAGGTGCGGCTGCTTGTACTAGCCCAGACTGAAGCTGGTTTTACAGTGCTAGCCCACTGAGATACCATGCCGCAGTGAAGCATGAATACCCCACTCAGACACATTATCCTGACTCCGAGCCGACCAGTCCTTGATGTACCCATTAATGCCGAGCGCCAGACAGGGACCAACAAGTACCATATTTTAACGTCTTTTGGTATGACGCGGTCGGGGATGGAACCCGTGACCTTCCGCTCTCCGGGCGGACGCTCTAACCTCTACACCACGGAGGCGGTCCCGCTTTTAGCAATATACCAGCAATATCACGGCGAGGGACACCAGAAATGGACACCAGAAATGGGCTTCACACGTTGTACCCATGTGGGGCGCCGAACCAGGGCCTTCGGCGTGACGAGCGAACGCTTTAACCACTAGGCCACCCCACCCCTCCTCTCGGTGAAACCGACGATAGCAGTTATATAGTGCTGCCAAAGCAGGAATCATCAACAGCGCGTGTCTAAGATTCGAACACATGATAGTTGCACACCTGAGGGAAGCAACTCTGTACACCAGGCGGGTTATCGAAACTTGAAAACCTCGGAACGGATAAAATGTCAACAACAAAAACATCATCACATTACGTTCCCTTGAACATACCTGCACGTTATCGGATCTCATGTAGTTGGTGTACTTGCGATCTTCTCTTAAAAATCTGGGGCGGTGGGGTAGCCTAGTGGTTAAAGCGTTGGCTCGTCACGCCGAAAACCCAGGTTTGAATCCCCTCATGGGTACAATGTGTGAAGCCCATTTCTGGTGTCCCCCGCCGTGATGTTGCTGGAATATTGCTAAAAGCGGCGTAAAACCAAACTCAGTCAGTCAGTCTTAAAAATCTGAGGTGATGATATGGGGGTTTAAATGTTACGCTCAAGATTACCGCGCATGTATTTCGATGTGCGTGCGTGCTTGCGTGCGTGTGTGCGTGCGTAGTGGTCTGGACTAAAGCCGGTTTTATTGTATATTTTTTTTAAGTTGGACCACTCAGATATCAGGTTTAGGATGGATTACACCACCTTCTCAATAACAATCGCCAATCAGGGTGACAAAAATAGCTGGTATGCCAAAACCGGAAATCGAACCACAGACCTACAGCGGGTGCCCACAATATTACGTACGTTGTCCATATTTTTTAGTAAGTTTAGAAATTAATCTTACTTTGAAACGATCGCGTTTGAAAACTAACTCTCTAAACGTAACCAATCTTAGAAATAGTAGAACCGAACACGCCCTATCGTCACGTGACATTCACGCGACTGAAAAAAGTCGTCTGCTCGCTTCCGTCTGCTATTTTCGTCGACATTGGAAAATCTCAAGACTTGCCTTCGGACGTTAAAACTATTATTGTAGAACGATATCAGGATGGCCAAAATTGTTCAGCTATTGCAAGACATTTCGGCTTGCCCAGAAGTACTGTTTATTCTTGTGTAAACCGTTTTCAACGAAGAGGCTCGATTGAGAATCGCCATCGAACAGGTCGTGCTGCCAAAGTGTCACGGAGAGGTAGGAGACAGTTGTTTCGGATGCAAATATAATTGAAAATTGTTGGTTGATGTTGAAAAACAAGTTGGTCGCACGCCGACAACATATTCAGTCGGCAGCTGATCTCGAGAGAGAAATCAGGGATATCTGGCGAAAACAAGCCGGTTAACTACATACAGAACTTGTACAGATCAATTCCGCGGAGAATAGTGAAAATTCTGAGGAACAATGGTCATATGACCAAGTATTGAGGTAAGTCACCCTTTATTTCATGCTCTATCACCATTTGAATAAACCGCGCTGACAGGAGGCGTCGCACTTGGCCGCCATCATCAATGTACGTAATATATTGTGGCCACCCGCTGTAGCTTCCACACTCAGGGAAACACTGCTGGGCCTTTTAGCAATGTAACCTATCCGTTACCAATTGTATATAAAAATCAAATCTGAATCCACATTACTGACGCACAGCATGGATACGATGCAAACATTCGTGTTTCAAGTGTACGAGGAACGACACTGCTGAAATTGGTCTGGGCGTATTTTTCATGAACTCAGCATCATCCGGACTACGCAACCAACGACTGAAGCGTAAAGTAAAAAATAACAGCTGTTTGAAATATATCCCACGACAGACAGGCAGAAATGCACAACAAAGTCTCAAATTATTTTAAAACACGTTTTACCTCATATAAGTCGTCAATTTCCGAATTGGGATTGACAAACATTCCCGCCGAAGAACCTCGCAGGCCAATTGCTCTAAAGCCTCGGCCGTGATGCAAAATCGAAACGAAAGTGAGTTAGATTTTAGAAAACATACAATTTTAACTTTCAAATCAATTGTGCGGAGAAAGGTTGCGCCACGAGCTGACCATCTAACCACAAGAACCTGGGAGAGCTATTAGGCCTCGCTGCTTGTCGAAATTGCCTCTGATAGATTCGTGATCGGTCTAGCACGAGTTAAACGAACTAGCAAAGAGTTAACTAAACCGTTGGGCAAGCCCCACGATGGCAAGCAGACATTCTGTTTTCTTCGTGGCTCGGTGATACCCTATTAACACGTGGTTCTACTAAAAGCTCGGAAACAACGTGTAGACATATTTGTAAGTACCGTTGTCTTGCACGACGTGTTTCCACAAGTCACAGCACGGAGGACGACGATGCGAGTGTTACCACAGTGAGAAGACCAGTGTTTGGATTACGGGAACGTTGACAAGCGCTGGTAAGTGTTTTTGGAATTTGTGACAGTTGGGATCAATCAATATACAACATCGTCGTGTTTTCTATCGCCTCCCATGTTATTTATGCACAGAGTCGGATAGAGACATCCAAATCATAACATAGGAACGATGGCGAGTCGACACAACGCTCGACGGTGACTTTATAGTTTGATTATAGATCTAGTAAAGATTACAACAGATGATTGCATTGACATAAATTATCGATAGGCCGCCGTGTCTGAAAAGTTTGAAACTTGTTGTTGCATTGGCACAGCAACACCACAACTCACAGTCGCATCTCATATTCTCATATTTCTACTGACGACCGTCTTGCTCAAGTTGGCGACAACGATTATTTCCCTAGTGTTTCTCAACCCAGATAAAATGATATCCTGCCATAAAAATATTGACGGGTTGATTTTTGTGTAGATCAGCTCTTGTCAACATCGAGGGAGGAAACGATTTTCTTCTTTGCTGAGTTGACAGTCTTTTTACAGCTCTGTAAGAGAAAGGGACAGAGCACAAACAGAAAACTGAACTCCCCGAATGTTGGTTGAAAAAAATGCCAGGTGACATTTTTTTCATACAATCTTTCAGGCAACAATCATTCCCTACTTCACATTCCATTTGTTGGATGTACATTAGGAGCTGTTAAACAAAAAATCAATGCAATTGGGATTGAATATCTTTTTATTAAAACAATTACTTTCAACATTGAATGTTTTCAACTTGATTTCTGGATGTTTCGGTATGCCATGAGTTATGTACATGTAGGACTATATCTGTTCAGATTGCTTGATCTCCAGCCATTTAACTGACTTGGATGTAACAATTGATAATCCTTTTAAAATTGAATCTATTTTTTAATTGTTTTGATGGGCATTCTAGAAGTTAGTGACTCAAAAATGAAACATACAACTTTATGGATGACAACTTCCTATCTATTGCATAGAGCTCTAGAGCAATAAATAAGAAGTTGTCATCCATAAAGTTGTTTGTTTCATTTTTGAATATATTTTCAAATGAAAATTTACAAACCATTTTAGGAATTACATCAAATTTTGTCAAAATTTTGTTAAACATACTGGGTTTACGTGGATGTACGTGGTTGTATTGAAGGATTCAGGCCTACAAGTAGCAATAGAAGGAAAGTGGTTCCAGTAGTCTTATATGCTGCTGTCTCTTTTAAAAGCCTTGTGGTCATTGCTGAGACACATTCCCTCATAGTGAGATTTAAGAGGTTGACACCAGTAAGTGTTTATGGAGGATACTCATGGGGTATGAAGCTGCTCCTACCTCTGAAAATCAGAAATTGGCTCAAACAAGATGCCAAGAATAATACCTTTGTCTCATTAAAATGCAGACAGATTCATCAGTCTGAATCCAGTGATGTCCTTGCTTATCTGACCTGACCAAAATGGGTTTCTCGCCACTTTCCACTACATGTCTACCATTGTGTAACAGATGTATACAATACAGAGATTTAGAAACTATTCACCAATATATTATTTAACCAACACCTGCCCTACACAAAATACACTGTTAACAGTCAGTCCCTGTTAAACCAAGGGCAGTGTTTGGGTTTTGGGTTGTATGTACTACTGATTTCCATGAACACCATCGCTACAGACCGATTTAGGTTTGTCTCTCACTCTAAGACTGGTGATTTGTTTCTCATCCATCCACATTTAAAGCTGCTTTGTCTAGCTTGGGATGTGACTGGCACTTGCTGTGAATGCCCGCTGTGATTGGTTTGTGAGTTGTGTCAATCAGAGCTGGTGATTTACACATAACATATTCTGTTGCAGCGGCAGCCTTTAACAAATACCCAACCCCATCTCCAAAGTACCTGTGTTTTCTGTTTACTTTCATACAATCAATGATTTATTTTTTGTCACCAGCATTTTAACATGAGTACCTATGTATTAAGATTAATATTGAAAAAAGATGTCTGAACCTCCAGATCCATGTCTGTGAAAGCAATATAGATTATTATTAATATTTGTGATAATAATAACTTTATGTATATGCTCTTCTATCGCCCTACTTTTGAAAACACTCATGGAGATAGGTTTTTCCAATGCACCAAGACTTAACACTTCACTGTGTAATGTTGTGTCTTGCCAGGCTTAGATTCCAGGAATAAATCTCAGATTTACACTTGTTATAACTTCAGACCTGGTGGCGCAGTAATGGAGTGGTTGTAGTGTTCACCTATCATCCCAAAAGCCTAGGTTCAATTCCCCATTTCTGAGGCGTCCTCTGTAACAATATTGCTGACATATTAATGGCGTTAAACCATGCCTACTGACTTCCCTTAATCTGTTGTCATTATATTGTTATTCCTGTGAAGTTCCAGGGTTAGAATTGGTGAGCAACCAATGCTTGTCATAAGAGGTGACTAACTTGATCGGGAGGTCAGGCTCGCTGACTTGGTTGACACATGCTATTGATCACTGGATTGTCTGGTCCAGACTCGATTGTTTACAGACCATTACCTTATAGCTGGAATATTGCTGAGTGCAGTGTTAAACAATAAACAAACAAACCAAAACTGTTATTGTAGACAAATCCATTAGCATCCTTTCCATCCCAGTCTTGTTTTCTCTATTCGAATTCCTTGGTTTCCATCAGAACACTGTATGATAGGGCTCACTTCTAAGATCCTGGCTAATGTTTCATGTGCTTCCAAGACTGCATAGAATTCCAGTACCTTCTGCCCAGTACTTAGTGGATGTCATGGCACTCACTCAATTAGGTGTCATGACCACCAGGGGCTGTTCAAGACATTGTTCAAATTGTCAGCATCAATGAATCAGATTGCTAATGGTAAAATGACCAGATATGTCTTCTGATTTAGCTTCTTTAACCCAAATTCAAGAGGATGGAAAGATAAACTTCAAACATTTTGTTCCCTTGGGAATTTAGGATAGGTTCCCTGCTACTTAGACTGGTCAGAAGAGGTGACAAGGTGTATGAAGTGGTTGGCTTGGTGAGCTAGTTGATAGTGTATCATGGTATCCTGTTGGCATGGATCGCTATTCTCAATATTGATCACTGGCTTGTCTGGTTCAGATTTACAGGCTGCCCTGCTATAGCAGAAATAACGGAAAGACAGTGTTGGACAAGTATTTCATAAATTGTGTTTAGGATAATCATCGTTAAGAACAGCTCACCATCAACTTACCCATGAAGATCCGGGTTAGAATAGGTCTTCAGTAACCCATGATTGTCATTAAAGGCACTAATGGGATCTGGTGGTCAGGCTCACTGACTTGGTTGACACATGTCATTGTATCCCAATTGCTTAGATTGATGCTCATGGTGTTGATCACTGGATGTCTGGTCCAGACTCGATTATTTACAGGCCACTGCCATATAGCTGGAATATTGCTGAGTGTGACGTTAAACAACCAAGCAACCAACCAATCACTGTCAACTCGTGATTGTCTTATAAGATTGTGTATGGTTGTGAATACACAGTATCAGTTACTGGGTTGCCAGATCACGTTGTGATTGTTTTGTCACAAAATGACTCGAGCTTAAATACTGTAGATATGCAGTCTCAGGTTCATGGAAGAGAAATTAGCTGTGGAATGCTGGAATTCTCAAACAAGCATTGGAATGTACCTGTTATATAACGCCTCAGTACCCCATGCTTGCTTGACAAGTGATTTATTTGGGACATTGGTGGGTTTTTTAGATGAGAGGAGATGGTATTGGTGATCACCAAGGAAGAACAGCTTTTTGACAGCTTTGGGATGTCTTTATAACACTAATGGTGTTTATCTATGAGTCCTCTACCTAGTTGTTGGGTGGCATGCTGACTGGGACGAAACTCTGCCGTCTCATACATGGGATGTTTATGATGCTGAATAATCACATTCATATTCTTACATAATGTCTTATTTCCCGAATGTTATCACCATAATATTACAAAGAGTGATGAATAGTCAATAGTTTCATAGAAACCTGCATATTACTTCTGTGTAGCCCATGTCAAGGTCCATGTGTGAAAAGTAGTGCAAGTCGACATTGAGCATATGGAGTTAAAGCAAAGTCTATCGAGCAAACATCAACAATCTGTCCATGAATACATGTGAATACTGCATGTCTGCATTGAACCATATTGTGTTAAGTTTAGTGTTTCAAAACACTGGCCCTAGTCTACGTCTGCTCTTTCACTTTCACAGTAGAACAGCCAGTATAAAAATTTCAAGCTTGTAACAATACCTAGCAGGATCTTATTCAATAAAGTGATGCAAAGGCTTCAATAGTCAATCTCAGTCCCTGAACCACATTATTTTCCCTACAGCCTTGCCCCCTGCAATGCTAAAGCCTTAAATGAAGCAAGTCTAGTTTTCCCCAGTCCTGAATCTCCCAACTCACTGGGGCTCCTTTTCAATTTAAATGGGTTTGTTTGTTACAATCAAAATTGTATATATTCAGAGACTAAGCGTTAGTCTAAAGCTTCAACTAGCATATGGAGTGAGAACAAAAGCTGTGACAGCAAGCATTTAAACCACCATTTCTTCCACTGGAGGAACTGAAAGCCTATCAAATTTGATCCACTGCAGGGTCAAAAACCTGTCAACAGAACACAAGCACTTGTCTGACAAGGATACTGTATTGCTATAATCAGAAACATGTCAGGAATTATATTACTGTTTACTTTTTAGACTCTAAATTTTCCCAAAAGAAATTCATTGCACATGCTCTCACCAGCACAAAAAAGGACCTCATGTACAGAAATAAATTATTATTTTTCATGAGATTTAATAATGGTATCCTGATTCAGACCTTTGTGTTGTCCATAATCACCAGCTGAGAGGCTGAAGGGCACCTGACCCCTTACCTATGGCATACATGGCAGAGAATGTTGTGTTTTGAACATTAAGTGGAAAGGCTAGTGACTAGGTTGACTGACGCTTAGTCCCTGAATATTCTTTTTCTTTTGATAGTAACAAATAAACCCATTTAAATTGAAAAGGAGCCCCTGTCAGATAGGAAGGGAATCTAGACTTGCCTCATTTAGGGCTTTTAGCATTGCAGGGAGGGACATAATGTGGTTGAGGGACTTGCGAGACAGACAGACTAGTGACTAGGCTGCTGAAAGCTTGTAACTGAGGTGTTGTCTCAAGGCTGAGATGTTTTTCATGCACTCTAATATCACACTTTCCCTGGGTGCCAATTAAGATTTACCAAGGGCTTCAAAATTCACAGTCTGCAACAGTAAATTGTAGGATTGAGTCAGCATCCCATATCCCATGTGATGCAAATACAATATAGTAAAGAGAATGTAATTATGTGTGTCATAGATATGAGTGTAAAGAGATTTGCTTTGTTTTGTCTGAGTGTCAAGCAGAGTCTCCTGTGTAAGCGTCAGGGGATCTATCATTGTTTTAAGTACCATGATGGTAAGTACTGATAGACCTAACTCCATCTTACCAGGTCTCAAGATGATCATGTTGTGTCCATCTCACTTAGACATATTGATAGCAATGGTATTTCTGGCAGACACTGCTTGTCAGGAAACAGAATCTTCAGTGTGATGTAAAAGGATTTGATTTTATGTGATAAATATTATACTTAAGTACTCTGAGGAAATATTCCTTGATTTTACTATTTCCATTGATACCATTTAACTGAAATGTGTCCATTATTTAGATTTGATTTTGTTTTCTTGGTAACATTTATTCAGAAGATATACTATTATAAACTCTACAGGTCAATAAATTAATTTGTGAATTTTTAATTTTGAAACTTTATGATGTTAAGCCTGTCACTAGTACATTAACTATGTTGGGGCTATGGGTTAAAATTGGTTAGGGGCAGCTTGTTACCTTGGTGAATTGTGCATGCCAATGGTGTGGGTTGTTTCTCATAATATCAATTACTGGATTGTCTTGTCCAGATTCAAATATGTCCAGTCTCATGTCATATAGCTAAAAGATATCGCTGAGTTTAGTGTTAACAACAAAGTTTAAGGATATTAGAGATTAGTTGACAAACAAATGTCCAGTATTATTTATTATTATAGGATATTTATATAGCACACATATCCGCACAACTAGTACATGCTCAAGGCACTGGTAAATAGTGATAATAACATATTCTTCAATAACAATGATTCTGTAGCTCATATACTTGGGGCAAGATTAACTGAAATGAGTCCAATACACTTAACCCAGTTTGTATTCTGATGTATAGTAGAACTGATCATACATACAGATACAGTCAGTTTAGCCGTTATAAATAGAACATTTGTTACTGTCATCCTGTGTTGATGAACTTGACCGCTAAAGCATTCACATCAGTGAGTCTGTCACTGTTGGCTGTCATTAATAGCTCTTATTACTATGACAAATGTGTGATTCAGATTAAATGCAGGAACATTCATACTAGAGTTATGATAATGAGAAATTTAAACATAGATAATTGGTTCTGGTATTATATGTTTTGGTTAAAGGAAAGAGACGATATCATGATACATGCTTTGATATGAATTCTACACTGTATATTAAGCTGTATCATCAATCATAATTAATAGCAACTGGTTTTGTTTCATTTAAGGAGATCATGATGTTGACAAAAGTTTTGAATTTTTTTGTAACTTTACAGTGAAATATATAAGTACCCAAATGCTGTCTTTGAGAATCTGAATTGTGGAATGATAATATTTCTAGCTACGATGTTGTGTCTAGAGTCATGTCATTCCAACCTAGTGTCACAATAAGACCCATTTCTGGTGTTCCCTGCCGTGATAGTGCTTGAATATTGCTAAGTACAGCGTAAAACTAAACTCACTCACTCACAATAAGATTTCAATGACAGCAACTATGCCGTCCAGATGATGTACACTTGTGTTTATGAAGTGATATTTGCCCTAGATTTGATATACGATATTTCCAACGCTATGGGTAATAAAATAGATGCAGTTTCAGTCCCTAAAGGAAAAGGACCGCCTCCGTGGTGTAGTGGTTAGAGCGTCTGCCCGGAGAGCGGAAGGTTGCGGGTTCGATCCCCGACCGCGTCATACCAAAAGACGTTAAAATATGGTACTTGTTGGTCCCTGCCTGGCGCTCGGCATTAATGGGTACATCAAGGACTGGTCGGCTCGGAGTCAGTATAATGTGTCTGAGTGGGGTATTCATGCTTCACTGCGGCATGGTATCTCAGTGGGCTAGCACTATAAAACCAGCTTAAGTCTGGGCTAGTACAAGCAGCCGCACATACACATACACACGCATGCACGTCATCATATGAGCGAAATATTCTCAAGCACGGCGTAAAACCCAATTTCACCTCACCTCATAAAGGAAAGGAAAGCCTCAGCATTGTAGATCATTGACATTTGTCAGCATGATTACACTGCATGTATATCACATTTTGAAGGGTTGCTGTGGTTGGTTGGTTGTTTAATGCCGCACTCAGCAATATTCCAGCCATATGGTGCAGTCAGTAAATAATCTAGTCTGGACCAGACAGTATAGTGATCAACAGCATGAGCATCAATCTATGCAATATTGCTGAGGACACATATAAAGAATTTCAATATATTTTTTCCTTAGTCATTTGTATTGCCAACCAAGAACCCTCATAAGGCCCCTGGCCATGTTGACTGCAGAAGGGTTTATATTGCTACATTTCTAAATTTCAAAAGTCTGTGAGAAAACGATATTTGGGTAAAGGTAAGTTAAATCCGAACGTGTAATGTTTCTGTAAATCATATGCATTTTTGTTTGTGTAAACTTGCTATATCCAGAATGAATGAAGCATAATGACATTTCTCGTCTTTCAGTACAATTTTGGAGCAAGTCTATGTTTTATATGCAAGAACCAGTTATTCCTAATATCCTGAATCTAACTTACTGAAGGTATGCCTGTTCAATCAGCTAGATTATTTCACTCAGAGATGTTCTATATTAAGCTGAGGGCACTGGTAGTTCAATCTGGTTTGATCAAACTCTTGTGTCTCATCACTGGCATGACCATGATGTATTGAAGTCCTAGATGTTTTGAACTCAAATCATACTTTGATATGCTGTGAAACATCAGAGATCTCAAAACTGACGTGATGCGCTACCTTCGTTTTGTTTGTCTGATGGCTAGGCAAGATGGTTTGAAGGTGGATGTGTCACACCAAAAACATCCAGGCCACAGGGGTTTGACTGCATTTGGTTTTGCCAGAATGGTTAAAATCTTTGCCATATCATTCAATCCATAATCTTTTCAAGATTATGCATGATCCAAGGACCTGTGAAGATCCAGGTTAGAACTTGGTCTTCAGTTACCCATGTTTGTCTTAAGTGGCAACTAACAGGATTGGGTGGTCATACTCGCTGACTTGGGCACAGTGAGTGAAACCCATTCCTGCTATGAAATATTGCTGCTCAGGAGTGTTCATAAAAGCCATGTAAAACAAAACTCACTCACTCACTCACTCATGTTAGATCAACAAATAAACAACCACAGAATTTCACAAATAATGCTGTAGAGATGAAATTCACTTCACCCATCTGCTATCGTTCAGCTCGTCCAACAAGGAAGGATGTCTACACTGACTGAATAGAGATAATTCGGGAAGGCAAATTTGCTTATTTTTTCTTCACAAAACAAAGAATTGTATAAAATAGATTAGCACCTGAGATACCAGTAATTGTACTATGTGTACTTTGTAGAAACATCAACCAGAATTCTTGCTCTTTGAACAATAAATGTGAAATGCATGTTCAATCTCTTCATCTCTTTCTCATTGCTTTTCATGTGTTAGTGGAGCCAGCCTGAAAGGACTTGCGATTAGTTGTAAAGTCATTCCGATCAAGTTATCATCTCCCATTAATGTTTTATGATTTTTGATGCTTGACAGGTGGCTGTATATGCCTCCCAAATATCATCTTGTCAAAAAACCACAGAGCAAATACATCTTAAAATATATAGTTTAGGTAGTTCACACATATAAATATTCATGGCATTTAGATTGGAAAACAATTTAGGCCACTGGAGCCATTCTTGGCCATTATATAATTTCCATACACAAATAAACTGCCTGGGGTGTGTATATAAGCATCCACTGTCTATTTGGTATTACCCTCTGAGGAAATTTCAGAATCACTAATATGAAGAATAGCTTTGATAATATGACAACAAGACATCACTTATTGGACACACTATGTGTAATAGAGTAGGTCCTTGAATGTCTCCGCGGAGCAGGAAACAGCCCAACTGAGATCTATGCCTCGATGACACCAGCAGTGGAAGGAAGGGCGGAGTTAGAAAAAACACTGTTAACTTCAATTTCACAGGAAAAAAGCAGTGTTCTTGAAGAAAAATAACAGGGATAATATGAATTTTGTTGATTTAGTAAGCCTATGACTTGATAGGGCAAACTTATCGGTATGAATGCGATTTGACATTGAAAGCACAGGAGTTAAGGTAGCTTGGTTTCAAATCCATCGTAAGTTGATTTGTGAACAAATGGTTCTTGAACACCTCATGATACCTTCTTTGAGGCATTTAGAAGTTGGAGCAGTAAGAAAGTCTCTTGCTTATAGTGTCACAGTGATTTGCTTGACATTGGTGTTAGAACCTACACTTATACGTCACTCTCACTGTAATAAAGAAGTTGTTCATCCATACATTGTTATCCTTCCTTACCTTATGATACTTTGTGGACACATCTGACTTCATGGATCACTGATGCTCAGACCCAGATTCTGTTATATACAAACCACTATTATATGGTTGGAATGCTGCTGTCTATAGTGTTGATCAATACTTTGGTATCTGGATTTTGAAGAAATTTTCTTTTCTTATTTTCACATTTGACATTTATCCATGCTGCTCTTGGCACTTTTTAACCCTTGCTTTTGGCATATGCCAAGTGAAGTAAATTAATTACATGTCATTGCCACAGTGACATCAATGTTTTTATTTTGTGAACAATACACAAGGAAAAAGTCACCAGGTCAATATATCAATTTTGTTTAAACGAACAGACCTTTTTCAGAGTTTGAGAGGTTTATAATTCACTTCTAACAAATTACCTTTTTATCTGTTAGGTAAGCCCAGGTCAAAAAGTCTTTCTGGGGTTTCATGCTTTTTATCTGAAAGTTGAATGACCTTATATATGATGGCAAGCTATTCTGGTAATTGTCAATGGCACTGTCAGACCACTGAACCAATAAAGCTCAAACTTCACATGCATGTTTTGACAATAATGGCACTAGAATCTGCTCAAGACCTTAAGATCTTATTTTCAATTTGACCACCATATGCCATCGATTGTAAACATCTTCCCATTACAACTGCACCAATGAAGCTAAAACCCAGATTTGTTCTAGGGCGGTGGGGTACCCTTGTGGTTAAAGCGTTGGCTCGTCACGCCGAAGACCCGGGTTCGAATCCCCACATGGGTACTATGTGTGAAGCCCAATTCTGGTGTCCCCCACCGTGATGTTGCTGGAATATTGCTAAAAGCGGCGTAAAACCAAACTCACTCAGTGAGTCAGTCAGATTTGTTCTGGGAATTGAAATCTAATTTTCAGTATGGTCTTCATGACAGCCACTGAGAACAAGCTCTTTATGATCATTGCTGTGTCTTTGTTTGAATGTACATGCATAGTCTGTAGTTTGCCGTACACGTAACTTTGCTCAAATTGTATTTCCTGTCAATATAAACACCACGCCTTCAGAAATAACTGGGCCGATGAAGCTGTACAATCAAAAGCTTCATCTTGCCAATGATGCCACCTGAATTTGTTCCAGAGATTCACATCACAGGTTTAATGTGGCAGCCATGGCAATTTCAAAACCAGTTAGAGGTGAATGCCTCATATGAAAATGATAATGAAGATGTGTCATACTCAAACTGTGGTGTAATGCTCTTAAATTATTTCTGAATGGATTTTTTGATCTTCTACTCAGACATTACCTGACTTTGGCAAGTATTAGGCTCAGCGTAATGACATTGTATTTTGTTCAGGTCATGGGAATTGTGGGTCTTAAGTGAAACATTTGGAAAACTGATTTTCCTTAAAAGGTGCTTAAGACCCAGATTTAAAATAATGTTTAAAGAAAATGTATTTGGAAATTTAAAACTAAAAATCACTTAGGAACAGGGTGTTAAGGGCCATGAGAAACATAAAATTAATTCATAAGCCTAATTTGGAGCAGATGGCAAGGGATGAGCTACAATTGACGGTGCTATGCATACTGCAAGCATATGTTTAATTGTATGGTTAAGGAAGGAAAATTCAACAGACCCATGAAGATCACATAAAATGTTTATCTATTAATCAGTCACTGCCACAAGTCCAAAGAACGTGAGAAATTGTAATAAGAATTACAGTAATAAATAAGACTCAAGAACATTATTCAGATAATTTTGTCTTTATTAAGTTTTTCAGAAATTTTTCAAAATTTGGTGGCTACGTGAAACACATGAAAAAATTGATGCCCTAAGAGGTGACCAATGGGATTTGGTGGTCAGGCTCTCTGATTTGGTTGCCATGTGCCAATTATGTAGATCGATGCTCATGATGTCAATCACTGGACTTTTGGTCCAGATTCAATTATTTACATATCGCTGTCATATAGCTGGAATATTGCTGTGTGCGTTGTAAAAACAATTAACAAACAAACGAAAAGTGAACAAATCTACCACGAGGAAACGATTGCTTCTTGTGGCTATATTGCCAACATGTGAAATTTGTTTTAAATTACCTCTGCTGTAGCTATGAGATAACTCGTAGTAACAAATTCTGTTACATTTGATAACACGAGTATACTCGTGGTAGGCAGTCAATGTGTTAAAGAAAGCCTAATAAATCAAAGCAGTGTTCCCCTTTATAAAGAAGAATGGCTGTGATGGACAATCTGTTGCCCTTTACACAATTGTAGTTCCAGACACAGTAATTGAGTGTTTAGTGTGACACTGAAACATTATGTCTATGTAATTTGCCTATCATTAACTTCTAGACTGATGTACATTAAAGAAATTAGTAAGCAGACAATCAAACCTGTGTTTCTAAATGGCTTGAAACAGCTTGCTTGCCGTGTAATTGACCCAAGCCTAAGTAAATCCCCGACTAGGATATGTTCATCTATTTCTTAAAAAGAATTCCAGAGAAGGTATTTGGAAACAAATCAGTTATAAAGTCATGCCATTGCTTTGTGTGATCATGTATGCGATTGATTATAATGGGCAGGAAATATGTGTCATTGGTACATAATAGGCCTATATTTTGAATGAGATACCAAATTCATCAGTTAGGGTAACACATTATTGGACTATATGTGAAAAAAGTGAAAGTAGGAGTCTCCAGCTATAGTCATTCTTCTTGATCGGACCCCCTCGGTGGTGTAGCAGTTAGAGCGTCTGCCTGGAGAGCGGAAGGTTGCGTGTTTGATCCTGTGTCATACCAAAAGACGTTAAAATATGGTACTTGTTAGTCCCTGCCTGGCGCTCAGTATTCATTGGTTTAACAAGGACTGGTCGGCTCGGAATCAGTAAAATGTGTCTGAGTGGGGTATTCATGCTGAACTGCGGCGTGGTATCTCAGTGAGCTAACACTATAAAACTAGCTTAAGTCTGTGCTAGTACAAGCAGCCACACATACACACGCATGCATGTCGTCATATGAGTGAAATATTCTTAATTGCGACATTAAACCCTATTTCACCTCACCTCACCTTCTTGATCGGTTGGTATATAAGAATTTGTTATTGATTTCTGTAGAATCTTGTAAACGAGATATATGTAATAACATCTGATTCAGATTTTTTCCCCTTTTATCATCATATCCTATGTAAATATGAAAATGTTTTGACATATCTTATGAGATATCAAAGATGACAAATATTTGTACTCCAGACAGATTTCCACAGCCATTCACAAGAAACTTTTAATCTAGTTTGCTAAGTAGAAAAGTCATGTGAGGATCTTGAATGTCCTACCAATTGGAACTATGAGCAGAGACTTGATCAATCACTTTTTGTTTTTGATGCCAATACCCTCCACTCAAAAAAGTGTGAAATAATCTGTGCAAACACAGACAAAAAAGCCTGAAGTTGTCATTTCTATTTTTTGTATTGCATTTAAAAAATTGGTTGATTAGATTGCAGCAGGGATCAAAACAATAGAATAAAACAGTAGCTATTTTTAACAAAGGTTAAAAAAGCACTTGTGGGCTGATTGATAGAATTTGCACTTTTCCTCAGGAACTAGAAGTTAAAGGTTGTCAGTGGACAAGAAGGGAATCGAGGGGTCAACTATTCTGATAAAAGACAAGATAAGAGCAGTTGTGTTAGTGGAAACCATGTTTTTATTGTTCTGCTTGGGCATAGAGATTTTGGTATTGTTTGAGGTTTTTATGGCCAAGGACTGGCTGGTGAGATAAGAGGAGTATTCGAGGCAGAAAGGTCTATCCAGAGATCACTGGTTGATATATTTGATGTGTGGAAGTCTGCGATGACAGCTTCCATCAACGCAAGCATGTTCAGGAATTTTCTGAGTGCAGAGTTCATGTTTGATGGGTAGCAAAGCAGAAACAGAGATAATTCTGGTTATGTCATTATCTTGTTTTTTGGTAACCGTGCCTGTGGTAAAGTTGAAGAAAAACAAAATTTTATAGATGGTTGTTGTTTTAACCAGTTGGGTAATTACAGACTGTTTGTACAGCTTATAGTTTAAGTAGGGGAATAATGCTATTATCCTTAGTTATATTATCTTTGACATGTTTTAGGTTTAAGTAGCATACTTGAGACTGAATGAGAGATGCGAGCTTAAACTTGGGAAAAACAGAAATTGGCTCTAATTAAGAGCACATGTGATATAAAATTTTAATTGGATTTGTTTTTTGCATATATTTATCATGTTACAAATTATGACATGTCAATGCCTGAGAATAACCAGACTCGCTTATCTGTCAAAACATATCCCGTTTCATTTAGTGGTGATAATTACATGAGTCGAATCACGTCCAGTTAGACATTTAGAAAAAGTGCTCAGGGTAGTACCCACCATGCACAAAACTTACATCCAGATACAGTCTCTTGTAAAATCCTGGGTGTGGATTTACGTCAAATCAATCATCTAACCGACATGGCTGTCAAAGAATTCCAGAAAATATCTGAAATTGTATTTTGAACAAAATTCATAAACTAGTATTTGTTAATGTCCCAAATATGAGCTATTATTATATCCATAACTGCTATATGTATGTATTTTAGCTATGTAAACTGGTCCACCAGATCACTGACTAAATTTTAGCAGCACCTCCGCTGTTTCTGCAGGTCTGCAACCAAAAGACCAGCAATGAAGTAAATCCTTGTAGTTCTTGAGTGAGTGAGTGAGTTTAGTTTTACGCAACACTCATATTCATGCTATATGGCATTGGTCTGTAAATAATCAAGTCTGGATCAGACAATCCACTGATCGACAGCATGAGCATCGATCTGCACAATTTGGATATGATTTGTGGTTCTTGAACATGCATTGGTCATCAGTGTGGCTGGCTGTCTCAATGTATGAAGATTGGGTCACTACTACGAATCATGAATAATGGCTGGCCATCTCTGAGCTAGTTCAGAAGCTGATGCTCAAACTGTAACTATAACTCAAACTGTAACTGTAACGGCAAGGCTTTGATGTAACATGCCAAAGTCTGGGTTTGATTTGCCACATGGAAATTTAACATTTGTGAAGACTATTTCTGGCATATATTGTTATATTTAATTGCTTGGCTAATAAAGTCACATTTTGCTTGACTACAGTCAATTATGACAGCCCACGAACAATGATTTAGTAACAAATAACTTTCCCCCAAGTTTTTAAATGTCTAAGTAAAGCATATCTTTGATAATAAATACTATTTTTGAAACGCCACTGTCACCTGGTTATTTCACTAAGGAACAGACCTCAAAGCAAATGTGATGTAGCTACCAGTTTATTACAGAAAACCTAAAACTTTAAAGTCATTTGAGTCATTTGTTTGCCATAAAATATCTGAATATTTCAAGTGAACATGACAGTCTTGTTATAAATATTTGTAGGTGTGAAGATGTTGAAGTAACCTGCAAGTCATCATGCAGTAAAAACACCCTTAGGAGATGTAGGGTGTGAATAAAGCAGTGGTTGTAAAACAAATTCATACTGAGCACCATAAAAACGTTAGTTACATTGCTTTTTTCATAGAAACATGAAAGCATATATAAGAGTGAAGAGTAAATGTTTTAGAGAACATGTCACTCCAGGTTTATTCTTACACTCAATACAAATAGGTGTTTTTTTAAAGAATGGCCATACAATTTAAATAATTTGATCAGAAGTTTAGATTCCTGTGACAACATTTGTAAAGCGCCGATATCCAGTACAACTGCTCAAAGGCGTTTTGTTTTCCCTCGATCATTGGATATCCATCACAACAGCACATCATATTTTTCACTCTCAACTCCCTGGGGAGCATACAACTCTTGCTGCCTACTCATAGGCACACCGAGTTAATGTGGCTTTTCCATCCTTACAAGGTACCCATTCACAGCTGGGTGGACTGGGATGCATAGTCACAGTACTTTGCTAAAGTTTACTGCACATTGCTGTACCCGCAACTAGGTGTTTGCACGTTTTCATATTCATAATATGTGTCATTGTATAAGACAGTGTTGGTCATCTGTGATAGTTTTGATAGTTATCTTATTGAATAATTTCCATTAGAATAATTATTTCCAGTGTAATTAAGTCATGGTAATCATGTTTTCCTCATGAAAAACCGTTCCATGGGAATAGTTGTCCAAGAGGACTGCAAGAACGTGTGTCTTGGACACATTCAGGAACTGCTTCCTCTGGTCAATATGTTCCGATATTTTGACAGGTTAATTGATGCTTGAAGCATAACATAAAAACACCTTTATCTTTACCCCTGTGTCATGTCATGTAATTGTAGAGAAGTAATTATTTCATCGGCAGGTGGTCTCATTTTTCTCCGTCATCCCGCTCATTTCAACAGGTGCACTTAACACTGCCTGTCATCAAAACACCCATCCCTATTGCAGAGTTATTAGGTGTGTCATGGCAGACCCGTGTCTCCACAGTCAGTGGGAAGAACGATGTTTATGACACCTGTAGATCAATAAGTCTTTCTTTGAAGACGTCTGGTTTGCATAACTGTTGTTTAGGAATCACAAAGGTGTGACAGTGTGCCACCATTGGTATCTTAATTTTAAGGCTGCAAGTAAGGCTTAACTGGCTATTAGTGTGAAATGTTCAGTTTAAATTATTAGAATAAAACATATGATGCTGTTTTGGTACTTCCTGCTTAACTCATAACCCAATTAAGCCCCATTTTGTTGAAGGTTAAAAAAGGCAGAAAGTACAGAGTTATTGTTGTATGGAGAGCAGGGATACAGAGGATTGGATGTTTAAAATGTGACCCTGCTTATATGTGTTTCAACATATCCTGATGTTTTTGAGTTGCTCATGCAGTCTCCTTTTTGTTTGCCTGTGCTAAAATTAATCATTGGTATTCCTGTGAAAATCAGGTTAGAGCTGGTCTTCCCACCCTGCTCATCGTAAGAGGCGACTGACAGACTCAGGTGGTCAGGCTTGCTGACTTGGTTGAACATGTCACCATATCCTAGTTGTGTAGATCGATGCTCATGATGTCTATCACTGAATTTTCTAGTCTTGACTTGATTGTTTAAAGGCCATTTTTATATAGATGTCATATTGTCAAATGCAGCACTAAACATGAAATAAAAATAAATATTTGCATCGTTCTATGCTTCAGTTCAAATATTGAAGGTCAGACTGCAAATTTTCTCTTTGATATTGTTGCTATGATGTAATAATAATAATAATAATAAGAGCATATTTGTAACGTGCATATATCCATGCTTATGCATGCTCAAAGCGCACAAATAAAAATGCAAGTAAGGCAAAGAGCTACAGTTCAAAGGCTATCTTGAACATGTGTGTTTTTAGATTGGATTTAAAGGTATGAAAGTGACAACAGTCTCTGAGACTCTGTGGCAGACTGTTCCAGGCCATTGATCCTGCGTGGACAAAGGACCTGTTTCCATACTGCACTGTCTTTACTTTGGCTACAACAAGCAAGTTCTTATCATGTGAGCAAGAGATCGGGAAGCGCGGTACACGGTTAGAAGGTTGGATAGATAGGAAGGCGCAGTTCCAGTGAGACAGCGGAAAACAAGGCATAAGTGTTTAAACTTGATCCGGAACTCGACTGGAAGCCAGTAAAACAACATTCATTGAAAATCAGCATGTCCCTCGATCTTACTCATTGGCAGAAGACATTTCAACTTATTTCATCATTTTTTCAGTGTCGTGCATACATATGTGATACTTTAGTTCCTAAGGCTCAACACAAAAAACCCAACCCCATTAACAACCCCAACCCTTTTCAACATAACCCCAGCCCCAGCTGTCACCAAATCACAAACTCCAAACCATACACCTACTCTACCTTCACAATAACCTCTTCCCCATGTACCACACTGAACCCTCATCCTTTGGTCCTCCACTTCAATCACAGTTCCATCAGCCCCATCTCTGCCTCCGCATGCATCACAAGGAGTGACACTATGCTCCAGTTCACATGTAAAACAAGCAGATAGAGGCCTTTAGGAGAAAACATTGCCCATGTTTTGATTAACTTGACAGTTTTTGCATGTTATTACAGTTCTTCATATTATCTTTGAATATTTCTTTACGTTTTTGTCTTCCTAATCCAGTCACAGATAATTGTATCACATTGATTTTATTACAATTTTGGTAAAAAGAATTCCCACATGTCCATAATTCCTAGACCAGCATACAGTCTGATTACATCAGCCCATGTTCAACTTTGAAGAACGCACAACTTGGTATTCCATGTTAAAATATATGTCCTTTCCAACAAAAGCCCTTATGGCGCTTAAGTAATAAAATCAAATTTGACTTGTAGGAATGGCATTTGGTATGTTCAAGCAAAGGATGTATATATTCACTGAATACTCAGTGACCTTTAGCTGAGGCTATAAAGTGTTTTTGTGTATCAGCTTATACTCAGGAAGTGTTTTCTTGTTTTTCTGGTAAGTGGATAGTGTTTGGCAGCAGGGAGGTAAAGACTTTCAGTGAAACCCATGCATGGCAGAAATGGTGCCAAGTTCGGTCTCATTCTCTGCATGTCTGGGCTGCAGCTTCCATGAAGACATTACTGGAATGTTAGAGTCACTTGTAAGAGCCGACTGTGTGATAGTAGTTCCTGCAGCATATTACCATTCCTTTCCTATGGAGGTCCACAGTATGGACTCTCTTTCATAATGCAAACACTGGACAGTACATGTAGCTGTGGGGTGAAGGTCAGAGGAGTGTCTTGAGGACAGTTACATGCCACTATCTGTATTACTTCACCAGAAGGTTTAGGATGGCTTAGGTGACTGAGAAGGTTGTTTAGTTATGCATGTCTCTTAGCACAGTGTGTGTTCAACATGATGTTTGTGGAAGCTGAAACTGAATGAGTGACAGAAGGCATGGGGTGTTTAGATGCAAACTGTAGTATTTCAGCAAAAGCATGATAACCTCTCTAAAATTTATTACTTTTTTGAGAAAAAATATAAAAACCTGTGAAAAAGAATAGAAAACATAAAACACAGTGCCAGAGAATAACAAGTCTCAATTATCGTCCTAAAGAGATTCCATTTAGCAGGGCTCCAGATAATTTTTCATGATCAGGAGTACGTACTCCTTATTTTTTCAATATAGGAGTACTGGAAAACCTTAAAAGTACATTTAGAGTACTGGGCCTAGATTTTCGAAGCTCTCTTAGCGCTAAGATAGTCGTAAGTGCCATACATTAACATTAACTAACGACTATCTTAGCGCTAAGAGAGCTTCGAAAATCTAGGCCCTGAATGGAATTTAATGGAGTATCAGTAATCTTGTGTTTCGTTTCATATATGCACCACAACATTGCTACTCTTGTGTAAACAGGAAAATAAACAATAAAACAATACTTTTTCAGATAAATACGTCTGTAAGTGATTCTAAGACTGTACACCATTGCTGTAGTGTGTATCTGCTACGTATTCTCAGTTATTTCCTACCGTATCATGTATATTTTTAATCCGTACATACGCCGATACGGCCCTTATCTGGAGCCCTGTTTAGGGTAAGTCAACAATTGATGAAAATTATTTGAAAGGATCACTGAAAATCAGTGATGCAAAAATATAAAGAAAACTTCTAAAATAGACAGTAATAAAAAAATATATTCACCAAGATCTAATTTATGAGTTTTACAAGTGCTGAGCTGGTTCTATGGATCAAGTGTATTTGTGTAGTGCTGTGATAACATTATTTATGCAAACGCCTATTATATTCTATTTTCCTAAGAACTTTGATGACAAAGAACAATGCTCATCATGTCAGACAGTCCTGGTAAAGTTTATTCTTATGAATAAAGATATTTTCTGAGGGACCATCACCCAGTGCATATTGGAACTTTGTCACAGTTCCTATTTCCCAGAAGAGTATACTAGAATTAACCTTCTTGAACTGTAAGGATTTATTGCTGCTCTATAATTGTGGTGTATGATAATAAGTTCATGGGCGAACTTGATTGACCTCCATTTGAGTGCTTTTAAGTGTGTCCCAAATGCACAGGAGCACATGGTAAAAGTACTTGGTTAATGATTTCATTATGGCTGGCTGGATAATAGTTGGACCAATAAATTTATTCAGATTGATAAATGTTTTCACTTTATCCTTCTTTGAAATTTATCTTTCTTTAATTCTTATCAGCTCACCTAGCCATGGCCCATGTCTACTTGGGCTTTGCACTTCAGCAATGCTGCCGATTTATCGTGAAATGGAAGCTGGAAATATCCTGTCTCCCAAGTCAGCTTGACAAAGATGCTTAGACATTGGATACATGATCCCATGAGCCTGTTGACACCTGTGTTTGTGATTATCCTTACTCATGTTCAGCATCCATGTAAAAATTGAAACAGTCATATAAAAATTGAAACAATTTTTATAATGTGAATGTTGCTTTTTGTTTTAAACATCTGTGCCTTGCATGACCCTTCAGCCCTCTTGACTAAAACAGGACGGTGGGGTAGCCTAGTTGTTAAAGCATTCGCTTGTCACACCAAAGATCCAGGTTCGATTCCCCACATGGGTACAATGTGTGAAGCCCATTTCTGGTGTTCCCAGCCGTGATATTGCTGGAATATTGCTAAAAGTAGCATAAGACCATACTCACTCACTCTTGACTAAAACACATGCCATATTGTAACTGCCATTTTTGACCAGTTTTTGGCCATTTTATAATGAATTAAATGCAATTTGACATGGAGCTAATGATTTGCTAATGACATATATGTTTTGAGCATATTTTAATTTTTTTATCAATCTACAACATTGACCTTCAAAGACTTCTATGTGGTGCAAATGCATTTTGGGCACCTCTGAAGATACAATGCTGTTGAAGATGAAACTTTGTAATAATGTTATTTGTTGCTATTTATCTCCTTTGTATGAGTGTCCCAAAATCTCTGCTTACTGAAGTATGATTTGATTTAAAACATGGCCACCACAGTGTCCATTTTGGAAATGTCATTTTTGCCCATAATGAAGTCTTTTCTGCATCTGTTATTATGAGTGAGTGAGCTTAGTTTTACGCCGCACTCAGCATTATTCCAGTTGGGACCAGACAATCCAGTGATCAACAGCATGAGCATCGATCTGCGCAATTGGGAACCGATGACATGAGTCAACCAAGTCAGCGAGCCTGACCACCCGATCCCGTTAGTCGCCTCTTACGACAAGCATGGGTTACTGAAGATCAATGGTCTAACCCAGATCTTCACGGATTTCTGTTATTATGACATTTGATGTGCAGTAAGCTCGTAGTGTGTGGTAGATACATTTGTCATTGAGTTTTGGATATTTGATCAATTCACATGCAACATTTGTCTCTTGTTACTGTTTGTTTCGATATCTGCTCTAAAACTGCACCCGCATTTTGAAATGTCATCAAATCCAAATCATCACTCTCTGCTGTTTTCCTCAAGCTTTCTACAGCAAAGAAGCTGAAACATGGCTCAGGATGGTCAATAATTTTACTGCATAACAAAAAAAAAATGTAGTGGTTCTTCACATACATATCATGCGCTCTGACGATACACCAAGTCAGCTTTTGTCACTTTGGCTTGGCCTCTGACTAGATCCTTCATTGTTCAGTGTGGAAGTGGTTGTGATTGTCTAGACAGAACCTAACTCTAGTGACAGCAATTGGTTGTTATGTTGATGAAAATTACATCACCTTATTCTAGCTTCGGTGCTTTGTTCATAGGTTCAAAGCTTTCAAGTGTTGCAATTTGGGATTGGTCACTAAAATGACTGTTGACATTGATGCCATGTTTGCATTTACGGTAAATTGTTTAAAGCATTTAAACTACACTTATCTCTCTTTAATTCAGAATTCATCCCCTTCTATTTCCATCTCGCAACTTCTGTTTAACCAGTCTTCATGGATTTGAGTGTGCAAGTGTAGGAGAGTGACTGTGTACAGCATTTTAAGTTCAGTTTTTGGTTTTGAATTATTGTTCCATTTCTATTTTATTTACAACCATGATATTTCTGGAATATTGCTGAAAGTGTTGTAAAACCTAACTCATTCATTCGATCATAATTATCAGGATACTTCTATTGAAGTTAATAAAAAAAGATATCAAGTCATGATAGCTGAATTGTGACTTTCATCATCATCATCATCACCACCATCATCATCATTATCACCACCACCACCACCATCATCATCATTATCATCACCACCACCATCATCATCATTGTCATCATTATCACCATCATCATCATCTCTAAGTGTTAAAACTAAAATGTTTTATCTTAATTCCTATGATGAATCCTATCAGCCCTTGTCTTCCACAGATCCTCATTAGAAGACCAGACTATGACAATAATGGTGGAATACAGTCGTGTTAATCCTTTTTGTATTGTCTGCAGACACATTCACCCAGCTCTGTTAGTCTCTGCACAAATATATCACATACGTATCAGCTGAAATCAGTGTTCTGAACAGCAAACTCACACCTTTTAAGTCCCAACAACTCTCCATACATTATCAGATAGAGTGGTTGTTCTCATGGGTTCACTTCAAGATGGCCGAGCCGTGATCTCATGAAATATGGAAGAGACTTTTCCCCTTGGCACAGAATTCTGTAAATTGTTGATAGCTCTCATTAGCAATTCCCTTAAGCCCGAATTTCAAATGATTTAGATTTGGACAGAGAATAAGAACATTTACATATCAGGAAAAAGTAGTGTGAAACTTTAAAGATTAGGTTTATGTATACAACCCAGGGAACACTGCCAGTAGTTTTGAATTGAAAATGAACACTTGGTTGCATTGTTGATGTGGGAAGTCTAGCTGATAGTGCATGACTTTATCAGGACACAATATCTGTTGGAGGGTATCGGTATAAGAATGGGAATATTTTTTCACAAATGATTTTTTTAATGATATTCTACAGTAAAAATAATAGCTCTGCAACTATTGGAGTTGATTTAGTCCTGTGATGTTCAACAAATAGTGCTTTGTAATGTGTAAACTTTCTTTTCATCATCGTTCATATATTCTTAAAAAAAGTAGTGCCACCTGAACTTTCAATTTGGATAGGAAGTGTAAGGGTTAAAAAACGTTTCAAAGAAAGAAAGAATGAATGCACTTTTATGTCTCTTTATCACCACCCCTAAACACAATGCATGGTTGCACCTGCACAACACAGTGCATGGGGTGTCATTCTTGTTTTTGACAGTTTTCAAGATCAATAAATCACTGTAGACCAATAATTTTGACAATCATCTTGCATCACACAGTTGTTAGTGTTTGTATCTAGCCATTTCTTCTGTTTGAAAAAGAACATTGTACACATGCAAATTTCACATCATACACCAATCATCATTCAAGAGCGATTACTGTACAAATATGTTCATAAGGAAGTGCAAGTGGTGATGCACTTTCAAAACATTCATTATTATCATATCAACATTGACACCGATATATCTCCCACTTTTTTAAATTGTAAATTTAAAATGAAGTTCCCTACTTTTTTTAAGATTATACTTCAAAAAGTAGGTTAGTACAAAGACTAGCAATTGTGTTAAGTTTTGATGTGTGCTTATGTTTTAGCTGAATGAGTTTTCAAACTGCCAGTATGGATTTTTTAGCTTACCTATTTAGCATACTGACTTAATTGTAAATGTAAAATGTCCATGCCAGAGAATAACCAGTCTCTATTATCCACTGAAACAGATGCCAATATGCACAAAAAGCAAAATAGCTGTAAACATTCTATGAAATGATCATTGAAATCAGTTTTGAGACCAGGTGTTCCACAAAAAGGAATAGCAAGCAATTCCTTCCCTTGTAATGCCCACCTAATTTACATAAAAAACAATTTTTTGTTGGAAGATGATCTACAATAACACTCCTTCCAGACAATGGTGGCTTGTAAAAAACATGTAACATATGTTATATTTAGGATTACACTTTCTTAGTAAAGTACAAATTCCAGTACTTTTTGGGTTGAGCCCCATACGGGATTCGAACCCATACCCTCAGAGTCAGGCACCTAATTGCCAGCACACAAAGTCAGCCGCCTAACCCGTGACTTCCACTAAGTACTAGAATCTGTACTTTACTAAGAAAGTGTAATCCCCAATATTACTTGTTACATTTGAATACTTTCTAAAATGGCATTGTGTAATCATAGCTTTCGGCCGTGGGAGCCGTGCCAATTGACACATATCAGAGGGGTACACAAAGTCCGCTGTCTAGACTACGAGTTGTCTGGTTTCCATTTTTTGGAAGTCGCGGTGGCTGAGCGGGTTAGGCTGCTGACTTTGTGTGCTGGCGATTACCCGGTAGGTGCCTGACTCTGAGGGTGTGGGTTCAAATCCCGGATGGGACTCAACCGAAAAAGTACTAGAATTTGTACTTTACTAGGAAAGTGAAATTCCAAATATAACATATGTTACATTTGACCACTTTCTAAAATGGCATTGTGTAATCATTGTAAAAAACCCAGACAATCAAGTGATGAACTCGAAACTCAAGTGATGCTATTACTATTACGGATGTCCCTGTGTCAATGCCTGTGTGTTTTATGTGTGGCAATTGGTACGTGTACAGAACAAACTGGAAAAAACTTTGTTTAAATCAGGTAAGTCATAATTGCAGTAACTTTGTAAAATACTGATATAGGCAGGCAATAAATAACAGATACTGCATGCGAACAAATCATTGGTTGTATCATGCTTGAGTGGCATTTAGTAGTTGGGACGTACAATATTGAACAAACATTGTGGATAACAACTTCTTTTATTTTGTGAGTGAGATGTTTCGATACAGATTTGTGTACTGTTGTCAGTGGTACATGAATGTCCTGTTTGACAATGGTACAAGAATCGAAATGAAATAAAATGTTACGTTACATCAGTAACAGTAGTACATTACTCCTTTTGAACAGGATTTGTCACATTAGGTTTGTGAAATTATCTCCCTTTGATTATGTCCGTCAAAGGCATATTTTTTATACCGGTCTTATTTAACGTCAGGGGTTTAGAGTTATCGCGCTTGGCAAGCAAGAGGCTCCGGCCATGCTTTATGGGCAGTAAAATGGAAAATTAGGAAATAATAAGTCATCCGATTGCATCGGAACATATAGGACAACTAAGATGTAAGTACTCTTCATTTCTTACGTCTAGAGTATTGTTATTCTACTTTTATGTACCTGTTAGGGCAAATTTAGTGTAAATTAAAGTGATTTCATCTATCGGTAAAATAGCACAGGTTTTGGTCACATGCTTTATCTACATATAGGCTCGATTGCATTAATTTCCGTACATTTAATTTGAATTTGTTTATTTTCACTCTGTAAAGTGTATCTGTCAGGAAAGATACATGTAGTAAATTTGTGTGTATGTTTTACCTAGCCTAAAATTGAGATAAGTTTGATGTAAGAAACCCTTTGAACTTCGTCAACTTATGCTATTGTAAAAGGTTTGTAATTAGGATATATTTCACCTTTCAACCTGTATCAATTACTGTAGTCTTATTTTGTATATTATCCTATCTGCTTCATGTTATAAGGTACAGTTACTTTGAAATAGGACATAGGATTTATGGAACTCCATTGTAATTCAGGCCTTTGTTTTGTTTACAGCTTTTTACTATATATAAGCGATCAGTGTAATTTCAATCTAAGGACTGAATAAATACGACACTGACAAGCAGTTTGCGTTGAAGTCAATACACCAGAGCGCAGACAGCACATAAAATAAGTTGTTATCCATAACATTCATGTTCAATATTGGTTGTATAAGTCTTGTTAAGAGACTGTCAGTGTTTCACATTATCAGAACCATCAACATTATCATATATGACAAATCTAAAGTAAACATATGGAAACCAACTGATTATGTTAACAATGCACTTTGTAGGGTGGCAGGTATGTTGAATAACCTCAAGACTCTACTGAAATTGACAATTACACTGTTGCCTAGATTGAAAAAGGGCCTAGATTTTCGAAGCTATCTTAGACAGTCGTAAGTGCCATACATTAACATTAACTTACGACTATCTTAGCGCTTAGAGAGTTTAAAAAATCTAGGCCCTGGTGTGTATAGAAAATATCATAACTATTTGATCACATCATCATATTTGCATGCTTTGTATAACTTTCATTGCTGTTTTGCCTTTCCAATGGATTCCAATATAATCAAGACTGATATTCTCTGACCCTGATTTTTTCAATAATATAATGTAGTCGGAATTGTAAAATGGACTTGCTTTTTGAAGAAATTTCTTATGATAATGAAACAAATTTTGTCAGTTATGTTTTCAAATTAAATGTCAACTGAAGGCTGTGCATGCAGACTGAATGATAATTTGTCTGAGTAGTATTAAAGATAAAAACATCTTTAGCGATCCAACTGATTAAAACATACTTCTTGTGTCAATGGTATGATGGACTAAATAACTTCTTGATGATCTTTGTTTTGAATGTGTCTGGCTGATTTTGTATATTTTGCATTGTGTATGTAAAACCTGTTCTTTCTTTCTAAGAAGCAGTTTTCCTAAATAGATAAGCTATACATGTTGCATTACCTTTGACTATCAGTATTGTCATAATACAGAAACCTGTTGATTCCCCCAAAATCCAGATTCCATTTCAGTATTCAAAGATTCTTCACATCTGCAAGTTCAGGAAACACAATGGAGATGATCAATTTTTTGTTCAGTAATTCTTCAGTGAATGCTTGATGAAGAAACCCTGAACTGGTCCAGGAATGATATCCTTTGAAATGTCTCATTTTCAGAGATTGGAATACATGACTCACTAGAGGAAGAGACCAATTTGCATCAGGATTGCTTTGACTTTTTATGTTTCAATCTTTGGGGGTTAAGCAGAAATTACCAGTGTTGGCTGCAGCAGATTGCGACTGTCCATATGTTCTCATTAGAATCCTGTATTTCCTGCTCCAGACACATTCTATTGTCATAGCATACCTAACTCAGAACACAGGTCCTCCAATCTTCACTACACTACAAATCTCGTCTTTATCAATGGAAGCTTTAAATCTGTCAGAATATTCTCAGGAACTTGTATCTCCAAAGTGTTTTTGTAGACCCCACCAGGGTTCCAGACATTGGTTGCAGACATTGTGTGTCGGCAAACTAGAAGAATTGCTAACAACCTCCTGGTAACCACCTTGATAAAAAACCTAAACATCACTTAATCAGCATCCTTCAAGGAGTTTTGTCTCTAAGGACCCAGCTGGTTTATCATGTTGCAAAGGGTCTCAGCATTAGGATTTGCTAAGACAAGGATTCGTATCATTTGTTGTGGGTTAGAATTGGTCTAACGGGATCATGTGTTCATGGCTACTGACTTGGTTGATGCTTATTGTATCCCATTTGCATAGATCAGCTCATGCTGTCAATCACTTGCTTGTCTAGTCCACACTGAATTATTTACAGACTGCCGTCAGATAGATGGAATATTTCTGATTATGGCTTTAAACATTAAACAAACCAGCAAGTCGTATCATTTATCCATGTTCTGTAATGTATTTTCATAATGTGGGGTAGCCTAGTGGTTAAAGCGTTCAATTCCCCACATGGATACAATGTGTGAAGCCCATTTCTGGTGTCCCCCGCTGTGATATTGCTGGAATATTGCTAAAAAGCAGCATAAAACCAAACCCACTCACTCACTCACAAACTCATAATGTTGCATGATCTGACTATTTCTTGATTGCAACTTAATGTTTCTTGTTTCTAGGAAAATACAAGGTCCCTCATCCTCGTAACATACTAAAGGATATAACAAACTGATATATATCCTTCACATTTGTATGTGTAATTCAAAATATATATAATAAACTACAGTTAAAACCAACTCAAAGTCTGTTTGTGTTACCTTATATAAATATTGTTGCCAATGACCAAAAGAAGTCTGGAATTATTTGTAGATGTATATCTCATATCTCAAATCATACAACCACACTGTTTTTTCAAGACAAAATATCTATGTATTCAGTGTTATGACAAAATTGTGAAATTCATGAAAACATATTCTGAACTTAAAACCTGGTTTGGTATTTATATAAAATTATGTATCCAGTCTTCACTACAAACAAATTTAGATTGTTTTGTTCAGTATATCTTGGATAATAATAAAGATTAACTGATCTTTTGAAAACATATGCACAAGATGTTTTGTTGTTTGGCTGCATTTCACATACATGTTTTCATTTAATTGTAGACCCGTGAAGGTCCGGGTTAGAACTGATCTTCAGTAACCCATGCTTGTCAGGATCGGGCGGTCAGGCTCGCTGACTGGGTTGACAAATGTCATCGTATCCCAGTTATGTAGATCGATGTTCATGATGTTGATCCCTGGATTGTCTGGTATAGACTCGATTATTTACAGACCGCCATTATATAGCTGGAATATTGCTGAGTGCAGTATAAAACTAAACTCACTCATCATTTAATTGTTGCAGGGTTCATTGAACTGGAAGTTGTCATCAGTCTTGCCAGCTTGTCAATAAAACATATTAAATTATATAAAACATTACGAATGCTGTGTGAAAATTACGAATATTTGTTTATGGATGTTTTATTAGTCCTGTGAGATTTCTTAACTGTCCATGTCTTCACGTCAAGTAAAGAATTAATAAAGTTAGTAAAAATTAGCCTTTCAGGAATATCTTGGGGTTAGTTAATTTCCACGTCAGGGAAATCATCTGTGTCTAATTTTGGTTGAATGTCATTTTTACCATCTTTATGTAAGAACGTGAACAAAGGACTTTGCAATCTTCAAGTCATAAGAAACTTGTTGATGATGAGATTGTAATTAGAAGTATAGATTTTCAACAGCGACGCAAAAATGTACAACCATGTACAACAATTGTAATTTGATACACAAATATTTTTTAAGAAATGGAACTGATTAAAACTTCAAACAGCTGCAAGGATTTAAAAAGTTTGCATGTTAACATCACAGGATAATTTAATTTTCTGTATGAACCTTAAATTCACCTCATTTATGTTGTTGCCAGCATGGAAAAATGACACATGTTGCACATTTCTAAATGTTTGATTTATCTTAAACATCTCATTGGAAACTATTGGTTTTATTGATTTGTTTGCTTTGTTTGTTTGTTGTCTACCGTCGCACCAGTATTCCAGCTATATGCAATGTATAAAATAGGCCAAAAGTCCAGCCAGACATCAGGGCCGGTAACTTCAAAATGTTACCAGCCCAAAGTTGAGTTGAGTTGGGCTTTACGTCACATCGGCATTACTCCAGCCATATAGTGACGAGAACAAGTCAGCCCCAAATGGATTTAACCAGACCAAATATGGTGAATTATGTATGGAACATATAAAATTTGCTAGCTGTAAATTTGGACCGTCCGTCAGAAATCTAGACTGTCTCGGGCGGTCGGACGGGCCTTATTTCATACACTGCTATATGGTGTCTGTCTGTAAATAATTAAGTTGGGATCAGACAATTCAGTGATCAACAGCATGAACATCAATTAATGCAGTTGTCATATGATGACATATCAGCGTGTCTGACCATTTGATGTCGTTAGCCGCCTCTTATAGCAAGCAGGGTTGGGAATAATGGAACCAATGAATCTAAAACATTCCAAGTAAGACTCTCTCTTCATTGTGTCTCTGAAGTTTGCCCAGGTAGAAGATCCTTTTCTAGACAAGAACTCTGACATTTGTGCATGTTTTAATGCATTTGTCCATGTGTGGTATGATAGGCAGTGGACATTAAATAGCCATGTTAATTGTTGATGCCATTTTGACCTTTAAGCATTGATAACCACTTTAAAGTTGTGATAACACTAAATGGTTACTCATTTAGAATCTGGGTTATGAGACAGCAGGATCCATTAGACCTTGGCAGCCACTAGATATCCTCAGGTTTGTTATTTCACATTTCAAGATCACAAAATGACCCTGCCTCGGTACCCATGAAGATCCGGTTATAAATGATCTTCAGTAACCCATGCTTGTTGTAAGAAGCCACTAATGGGATTGGGTGGTCAGGCTTGCTGACTTGGTTGACACATGTCATCGTATCCCAATTGCACAGATAGATGCTCATGCTGTTGATCACTGGATTGTCTGGTCCAGACTCAATTATTTACAGACTACTGCCATATTGCAGGAATATTGGCGACTGCGGTGTTACACAACACACCAAACAACCAACCATGCCACACTAGAGTGGTGTTGGTAGCCACAGAGACACTTGTCTTATGCAATGATTGATTTGTATTGTATGTTTGAAAGTTCATTCTGAATTTTTTACAATATTTGTAAAACAATGTCAAATGTGCTGTAAAACACATGCTCACTAGATGACACAGTAGCACAGGGTCTACAAGATTTCTCATCCCAGAGACGTTCCAACCATGAAGGAAGTGTCTGCATCATGATCATGTGATTATGTACTGATTCAAGGACAAAATGGCTTCTGTCAAATTCATTACCGACTGACATAGATATGTAGATGTATTAGTATTTACATATATCTATGGTGACATCTTGTTTTGTATGTGAAATATATATTCCCCTGATTACCAGCTGCTGACTGAATATGATGTAGGGGGAATGGAGATGGGTAATGATATGTCTGACTTGGTGGTTTGTTGTGTGGCATGCAATAGCAACAGTCAGAATCCCAGAATATATAGAGAATCTCACCCAAGTGACTTTTGATATCAAATATATCACCGCGAGTTGATATTTTTACTTTTATCAACGAGTGGTTGATATATTTGATATCAGGAGACACGAGGGTGAGATTCTATTTATCATCAAAAATCATTCTTCGTTAGTTTTCAATGAAAAATGTACATCTCTGAACACAGTACTGCCATTAGACTTGCAGTGCACCGATGTCATAGCGTTGTGACGTCATCAAGTTCATGACATCATAGCATTGTTAGGGTATTGAACAAAATCTACTGTCAAAATTACATCTCTAAGGAGATATCGTTTGATCTCACACAAGTGGTATCTCCTGTGGAACACTGTTTTGGATGATAAAGACTTTTAATCCAACATATTCAATTTTTCAGGTCTTTGAATGGCATTCAGAAGGGAAAGATTGCAGAATACCGGATACCTTCTGCCATCTTTGAAAACTTTAGAACTGTGCATTAAATGTGCGCAACTTGACTCGAGTTTTTAGTACTTTGTTATCTTAGTGTACTGACGTTTTTTAGCCCTTGGATACCCGTTACTATCTTCTTTAGGGTTAGTTTAATGAATATTGTTAGGGTTAGAGTTAGGGTTGGGTTGGGTTGGGTTGGGTTTAGGGTTAGGGTTAGGGTTGGGTTGGGTTGGGTTGCTTTCCCACACTCATTCGGCTCCAACTTCCAGAATTCCGTAGGTCAGATTTTTCAAACCTGCACATATATTTCAAAATCGTTGGTTAGTTTAACTAACCGGAAGTCATCCCAAATAATCAGAATTTTATGGTTATTTTTTATTTTGATGCTCTAATTTTATAGCTTGTGCTTTCCTATAATAGAAGTGCACATGACACTAAACAATATGGCTGGTAGGTATTCTGTAACTGTACCTTCAGAAGTGATACACAATGTTTTGTGGCATATCCCCACTCCTTCATTCAACAGATGAATGTAGTAAGGTTATACACCAAAATGTTGTGCTCCTCATATTAAAGATGTTGACATCAATAAAACTCTCTTCATCATATTCTATCTTTGCAACAATTACTGTTTTAAAATGTATATCTATTGTAAAACAAATCTTAAACCAAATTGTTAAAATATTGTAATAGGAACATCAACATGAAAGACTGGCTGACATTAGATGACACATGTAAACTGATTCATGAGAATTAGCTATTGATGTATCAATAGTCACAAGGAACATCTGCTCTACAGACAGTAGAACACAATATGTTCTGTGTGACCCTGGGAATATATGTCACCATGACACAGCTAACTAGGACTGCAGACAATACTGACTGTCCCTCATCCAAACAGTTTTACAGACCTGTCTCATAGCTGTTTGTCAGTAATTATGTCAGTGACAATGTTGAGTGGTAGGCATAGTCTAGAATTGGTATGTAAGTGATGTGGCAGTCACCATCTCTCGGCATCTACTCTCTCAGAAACACATGACAACACAGGGCCTGGTTTTGTGAAGCGTTCTTAGTGCTAGGACTGTCACATGTCTGTATTACACAAAGATTGTTTTGTGAAACTTCAGCCAACCAACCCAATCATCCCTACCATCCCAATAATCTCTTGGACCAACCACCCAAACACTCCTTCAACCAACTACCAAATCACACCTTCAGCCAACCAACCCAATCATCCCTACCATCCCAATCATCTCTTGGACCAACCACCCAAACAACCCTTCAACCAACTACCAAATCACACCAACCAACCAACTAACCAATCAATCCCTACCATCCCTACCATCCCAATCATCTCTTGGACCAACCACCCAAACACCCCTTCAACCAACTACCAAATCACACCTTCAACCAACCAACCCAATCATCCCTACCATCCCAATCATCTCTTGGACCAACCACCCAAACACCCTTCAACCAACTACCAAATCACACCTTCAACCAACCAACCCAATCATCCCTACCATCCCAATCATCTCTTCAACCAACCAAACACCCCTTCAACCAACTACCAAATCACACCTTCAACCAACCAACCCAATCATCCCTACCATCCCAATCATCTCTTGGACCAACCACCCAAACACCCTTCAACCAACTACCAAATCACACCTTCAACCAACCAACCCAATCATCCCTACCATCCCAATCATCTCTTGGACCAACCACCCAAACACCCCTTCAACCAACTACCAAATCACACCTTCAACCAACCAACCCAATCATCCCTACCATCCCAATCATCTCTTGGACCAACCACCCAAACACCCCTTCAACCAACTACCAAATCACACCTTCAACCAACCAACCAAATCATCCCTACCATCCCAATCATCTCTTGGACCAACCACCCAAACACCCTTCAACCAACTACCAAATCACACCTTCAACCAACCAACCAAATCATCCCTACCATCCCAATCATCTCTTGGACCAACCACCCAAACACCCCTTCAACCAACTACCAAATCACACCTTCAACCAACCAACCCAATCATCCCTACCATCCCAATCATCTCTTGGACCAACCACCCAAACACCCCTTCAACCAACTACCAAATCACACCTTCAACCAACCAACCCAATCATCCCTACCATCCCAATCATCTCTTGGACCAACCAACCAAACATCCTTTCAACCAACAACCCAACCATCCCTTTGGACCAAGCACCCATCCTCCCTTCAACCACTCCTCAGAACAACAACCCAATCAATCAAAATACTCACCCACCCATCAAACAACCAACCACCCACTCAAACAACCATCCACTAAAACAACCACCCACACAAACAACCACCCACTCAAACAACCACCCACTGACTGGAGTAAAGTACATGTCCCTCCAGCCATTCAACTGTAAGATAACAGGTGTCACTTCTCTAGACGTGTCTATTTGGTGAAGAGTCTCATGGTAATGGACATATATTGACATCATTTAATGGCCAGAGTGAATAAGGGGTACCAAGAGTATTCCTGATAAAGGTTATTTGATCCAATATGTACAGATGTTTCAGGATATAATGTATCCCATATCAGCACCTATCCCTCCAATGGAGATAGAATGACATGTTTGCATTCCTTATCTGCAGTCTTGGATAATTTCCTTCACTCTTTCACTGTTTCACATATCTGCGATAACGGAATCATGTAATGAATTATAAACTATGGGCTTTTCCCATTATGAAATTTGTTGATGCGTTGTCTAACATGGGTCAATTTCCAGAAATTTGCATCGCCAGAGTTGTGCTAGATTTGTGAAGTCCCCCGATGAGTCTGGTCCTTTGATTCCGTTACATCAGTGTATTTGACAAATGGCTCAGCAATCATATGGAATGGAATGGTTAAGATGACAAACACTGTAATGTAATTGTTCAGGTCACAGGAGACAGTTCAGACTAAAACCTTTTAGGAGTGGAATGTTTCTGAGATATGGATGACTTCATAAATGACAAGCTGATAGAACCATATTTTCTTTTGAAATTGCACACATTTTTTACATGGTGGGTGTAATTAATCACCTTGTTTTTGCATGTCAAATAGGTGACGAATTGATATTTAAATGTTACAGTCATGTGGAATCTTTGGCATTTGTTGCTCCTGTTGTGTTTTTAGTGCCGCAGTGAGTGATGCAAGCGGAACTCCAATAATCCAATTCTTGGGTAACAGAATATTGTTGCCATGCTTTGATCAGATTATGGTATTGTGTTAAGATGGAGTGCCCATGATCTGTATAAATAATGCATGCAGCAAGGAAAGCATCCTGATAGTGGGATAACGTCCGATTGCTTGTAAGTGATGCAACCCACATTGCCATTCTTGTAGTCATAGAATTATACAGCAGTCCCATTAAGGAAAGGTTTGGTTTGGTTGGAAATTGCTTATAGCTTCTGTTGCTGTTATATTGAACTATGAAACATTTATCTTGGGGATTGGATTGTAGTTTGGTTGCCTTTATGGCTCTGAGAAACTATTTTAAGACACACATGCCATATGTCATAGGTTAAGGTCATATTGTTGCTTTAGTGATTGCCCCTTTAAGTGCAGTTTTTTTCATTATTTCATCATCATGTGATTCATGACACAGTCATGAAGTTTTACATATTATCCTTGGTACTAAATATCAATTTTGTGCTTAATAGATAATGCACATGGAAGTCGTGCTTACTATTGAAGAGAAAGTAACTGATTAATCCAATTCCGCTCCCACAAGCCTTTTTTGTCCACCCAGTGACTTTGGGAAGAGTTACCTTCCCATGAGTCCCATTTTTGTAATCTGGGGCCATGTGCTCTTGTGTGTGTGTGACACCTTGACGCATATGATACCTGAACCAATTAAACCTATGACACCACAGGCACCACTATTTTTCACTTACTTATATTGCACTGATGGGACTACATGGAACCAGTGAAACTGAATTTTTCCAAGGGTGATTCCATTGTGACTCTGAAGTTTGTTCAGCTTGAACAAATACTCAGATATTTGTGCATGTTTTAATGCATTTTTCCGTGTGTGGTATATGCACATATAATGGCCATGTTAATTGTTAAATACAGCTTAGCAAATTATAATAATATGACATGAAGCAGACATGCAGTGATACAGAAACTTTATGTTCAGATCATCATTTAACCCCACTCACTGATTCAGTCCTGTTTATATAGTAGAACGTTTATGGTGTTTGCATGTCTGACCACACAGTACCATCAGGTGTATTTCCAGGCCCACAATGATCACTTTATACACACCATAATATTCCTTGATAATGGATCTCCTCAGGTGAACAACCTGTAAAGATCAGGGTGCCATTGTACAAAACGATCTTAGCGCTAAGGTGACCGTAAACTCCCATACCTTAACATAGACTTAAGGTAGCCTTAGCGCTAAGGTTGTTTTGTACAACGGCACCCTGGCTTAGAACTTGTCTTCAGCAAACCCAAGCTTGTTGTAAGAGGTGACAAAGAGGATCAGGTGGTCAGGCTCACTGACTTCGTTGATGCATGTTATTGTAGTCCCATGATTGGCATCATCCTCTTTCCACAGAGGTTACTCAAGTCATATCTTCCCACGTAACCTCTGTGTTAATAGGGCCATATTTCCCGGTTCTCGTAAAATCCCCTGGCGAAAAAAATCGCAACACAAATTATCTCCCTTCTTTCTATCCAATCAGAACACGTGTTACATCAACTTGGATCCAATATGGCAGCCGCCATGAAGTTAGTTGATCAATATGCGAAGGTTGGATTTGGTATTTCATGTTTAACTGAAAATCAGAAACTAGCAATAGGAAGTGGGGCCACAAACATCCCTCCTCTGTCGATGACTTATGTTGATGTGACACACAAGACATTTGATGGCTAGCTTGTCTGTTGTCCACAAGGGTGATGGAGACGCCATTGATCCACCATTACATGACTGAGTTTTGTCTAGAAGAAACGTTTGCGTATCGCGCAGGGGAAGAAGTTCTAGTTTTCCTGAAGCATATGGATGATCACTTTTGAAACAATGTTGCTGATTGCACAACTAAATCTGATTGCAACCAATCATGAATCCTTAACACTTGTACCATGAAAGGGCTGTATTAGAACAGAGGTTACGTGGGAAGATATGACTTGAGTAACCTATGTGGGAAGAGAGTGGATTGGCATGGGTAGATCTGTGCTCATGTAAGTCACTGTATTGTCTGGTCCAGAATTGTTTATTTATATATGCTGCTCTCATATAGCAGGAAAAATGCTGCAAACAAACAAAATCCTCAGAAAAACAAGGTTTTACTGTATTTGTTTTGTAATTATCAGTCATGCCATTATTAAAATATGAGTCCCAAGAACTGTCTTTTGTCTGCTCAAAGTAATGAAGTGCTTTTTCCCAAATCCATTATTTCATATTTTGAAATAAGTGACATTTACCTGTATACTCAGTCTGTCCATCTAATGTAAAGACATATCGGAACCATCAATATCACCCATTTCATAATGGAGGACTAAAGTATTCCGTCTCACTTCAAAGGTTCTGTTCTGTTACTGTTAATGCTTTCCCTTGATAACATTCCAATAAATTAATAGAGTATGACATTTCCAAAGATCAAAGACTGACAAGTTCATACTTCAAAACATCTACACCCACCAACCTTCCTATATGGATGCTCCAAAGGATACAAAACCATGTTTGTTTGCGTATTTGCTGATATGATCCACAAGTAGAAGATGCCAAAATGATTGGAACCCAATCCATGAAGGTGTTTTCTGGATGTCTGCTGGTATGGAACCACTGTACTTAAAAGTAAACATAGTAAACTGCAATGGATGAACTTCAAAGACTAAAGATATATACAGAATCAAAATGGAATGGAGTTTTTTTCTCTATGGCTTACTGAAGAGATAGTGTTTGAACAGCAACGTTGTCCTATTTCATATCATTCTTCAGATGTAATCTCCTTCATCTGTCCAAGACCAGTCTGAGATGAATGTTTTCCGAAAGGGCTCAGGAAAACTTTTCTCGTTAATCTGGAACAGACGGAGAAGCTGGTTTTATGTGCGAAAGCAACAAATAGTTTTTGGAATATGCTTCCTTTGAATTAGCAATGACTGAATGATGGAGATACACAAACACAAGCAATTTAAGGAGACTGTTGAGGAGAAAGCTCATTGATTACTCTATTTGTATGGCTATTTGAAGAAAAACATTGTTAATGCCATACAACTTACACTGTAGTTCGGCTTTATTTCTCTGATACCATGTTTTCTTGCTGTAAGTTCATTCAGAAATGCTCAAATTGATTTTTTTATGTCATTAGGATTTTGATTAAACTGTCCGTGTTTGCAGGGAGGCCATTTATCCTTCAAAAAAAAATGAGATCACTTTCGCGGAAACATGTGTAAAAGAAATGATTTTACCAGTGGAGATGTTCATAGAACATAAACTATGTTTGTGAAGAGGTTCTGTCAGAACGGCTGTTGGGATGAGGAGGACACTTATCACAGTGTTCATTTACATGCTGCTGTGGGGATATGGCCATCAAGTTATTTTGGGCAGCTTTTCTTCATCAGCTCCTCCATTTAGGTCAGTGTTTGGATGGTTGAATGTATGAACTGTTTGTAAAGAAACCGCTGAATTGATATGGCAGATCAACTCATTTGTAAAAACTCAGTCGCTCTCAAACTGTCATCTTTAATCATTATCCTGCTATTGAAACATATGTTCTTGTATGAAGGTAATTATTTTTTTTCTTGAGCAACTCTTGAACAAACATACCTATTTTGTATGTAACAGGACCTGTTTTACAAATCCTTGTATTAGAATCATAGTAAATCAATAGTTTAGTTAATGATAATCATCTCACTAAGAGCCCCATTTCACAAAGTCATCTTAGATCTACAAAGGTTGTTTCTCACGTACAGTTTTTGATCATATAATGGGAAAGGTTCTCAGCAAGATAGAGCCAATCTTCATTTACAGAAACATGGGTAGGACCTCTTGCAGTGTTTACAAATATGGCATCACCGTTGTTTCTCGATTAAATTGGCATTGATGATAAGAGATGGGATAGGTGTTTTGGGGATCAAAATAACAGTAAGAGAAACCACAAGTTGCGTGTCTACAGTGAGTGAGTGAGTGAGTATGGCTTTATGCTGCTTTTAGCAATATTTAAGGAATATCACAGCAGGGGACAGCAGAAATGGGCTTCACACATTGTATCGAAGTGGGGAATCTAACCAAGGTCTTCGGCATGACAAGCGAACGCTTTAACCACTAGGCTATCCCACAGTCATTTGTGTCTAAAACAGCTAGGATGAAGCCAGTCACAAGTGTAGGCAATTATGATATATATTGTGAAGAAACTTGGCAAGTATAATGAGGATATCAAGTCCCATACCTGTGTGTGGACCTCTGTTAGCGTGGTGTCTTTTCCAAAATTAAGAAAAGTTGCTTTTGTCTGAAATATGTCAGAAATTTGACCTTGTTTCATTTTGTTTTGAAGGATGTCTGTATTTCATATTCCTATCATGAAACATTATATCAGTTCAGGCAGACAAAACAAACGTGACCTGGGTAGATTCCATTTAATAAAGGGCAATACTGTAGCAAGTGGACTGAAGGATTACTGCAAAAGTCGATCTCTGACATATTTGAAAAATTATGTGAAGGCAATTGACTTTTTGCCTCATTGATAGTTCAGTCACCATCTAAAAGATGGTTTTGGTTGGAACTATAGGGACTGTTGTAACCGTCTGACTGAATATTGTGATATATTAAAGGCATGGATCATAATAAATCAAAATGTTTAGATATCGTTTATGAGAAAAGAATATACTGATTTTGATGATAGAATTTAAGAATGACGTTGAATTACAACAATGGATTGTTCAGATGCTTTGTTTTTCTATGGAACTTGCTGAGAGATTCCCACCGATTCCCATCCTGCGAGGTCCAGAAAGGCTGGAATGAATGAACATTTTCTGGAATACTTTTTTTAGTCAAACCATTAACCCACAGACTGAAGTGACGCTATCAAACCTAGTCTGTCTCACAGTCCCTGAACCATATTATTTTCCCTTTTGCCTGACCCTCTCTGCAGTGCTAAAGCCCTACATGAAGCAAGTCCAGATTTCCTCAGGTTCAGGAACTCCCTTCTCACTGGGGTCCCTCTTCAATTTAAAAGGAATTGTTTGTTTCTTTCAAAATTATATATATTCAGAGACTAAGTATATGTCTATGTCAAAACTGCATGCTTCTGAAATATATTTCTAAACAAATTTCATAATATTCAGTTGACTACAAAACAATTTCAACAGTTCTATGTTTCTGAGAAAATTTAAGCCTAACTAACACAACATGGTTTTACATTCAGAATTCTTAAATCTTTCTCTCCCTTATTAGAATCCTCCAAATTTCGTAGCCTAGTGGTTAAAGCATTGGCTTGTCACGCTGAAGGCCCTGGGTTTGATTCCCCACATGGGTACAATGTGTGAAGCCCATTTCCGGAGTCCCCTGCCATGATATTGCTGGAATGTTGCTAAAAGCGACGTAAAACTCAACTCACTTGCTAAACGTTATAACTGTATTAGGCATGTGTGGTGTGTTGTGATATTGCTGGAATATTGCTAAAAGCAGCGTAAAACCATACTCACTCAATCACTCTTTTTATTATCTCTAAATCAAAATGTTTTTGAGCAAGGTTCTTTGCAAGAAATGTTTACTGTGACAATCGTAAAGCCTTAATATTCCAGTAGGAGCAATTTAATATCAAACACGCTACACAAACTGTTGCCCCAGAAAAATATGAACTTTCAATGCATTGTCAATATATTGACTGATCAATTTTAAGAAATGAGACATGAAATATTCTCAGATTAGCAATCTGACTCCCAGACCAAGAACTTTATACCATGAGTATTATGGCAGTCGGAAATGTAACAGTTCTTATTATTTCGCAAGTATTGCAATGTAGTTCATGGTCTGGTGCCAACCTGACTCAACTGGTTTTGTCGGAGAGACATATATCTGAAACCGGCGGTAGCACTTAATCAGGAAGCCGAGCTCCAGTGAAAGGATCAGTTCTTTCTTCAATTTTAATTCTTGAGAATTTATTTCCCAGCGACTGATCGAAGTGTAGATGTGTGTCAGCATCAAAGCCCATCCATCAGATTGATTTCCGGGAAAATAGACATTCTGTTCTAACTGCAGAAGTTGTGTGTGTGTAATATAGGAAATTCACTTATAAATTGATCCCAGAAGATTGCTTTATTTGTAGGTCAGGGCCCAAAGTTTATTTCATCCTGAATTGAGTTGCTGACTCACTACAATAGGCCCAGGACTCTGGCCCTTCTTGCTGTGTTTATATGCTTTGTTACATCAAAGTGTTAGATTCGGCAGTTGGGTGAAGGTTATTGCAGATGTGTCCTGTTTTCCGAGGATTTGTTTTCTGTCTAAATATGTGATTATGTTTGTGGTGTGAAGAAAACGGTACTTCATCCTGATACTCCTGCAAAGAAAATTTGAGTTAGTGAGTGGATCACGTTCTGCGCCAAAATCATTTTTATGTGATAATTTGTGAAAATTTGAGTGGTGAGAGAATGCTGTTTTGTGCCATACTCCAATATTGCATAATTGACATAAAAAAATCTGGATGAGACAATGCTTTGGTTTATGTTTTTAACAATATCAGAGTTTTTTACCATCAGTATGATGACAGCAACCCACTGTAATTGTAAGTGATTGTAATAATTGTCAAACATTGTCTTTTTAAGAAGAGTTTTTTCCATAATAATGTATGAATGTTTCTACCTCTTGGTTACCCAGAATGATATGGTGCTATTATGAAAACAAACCAAATGAACCCATGAGCAAACAAGTAATATTACCCATAGCACCGACTTACCTAATTGCTCAAGCTTAGACGATCCACAATTATACAACCTTGATTGTATGACTTTTGTATAAAACGATTGTAACTAGAACTGTCACCTGTCAATGTGTATGATTTTTGTATAAAATGACTCTACCAACTGATGTGAATAAAAAAATGTGGAAAAAATACAACAACCCAAGAATGTTTGTGGACACTGTAATTGTAAGTGATTGTAATAATTGTCAAACATTGTCTTTTTAAGAAGTGTTTTTTCTGCTTCCAAACAGCTGAAAGGCACTACCCAATGAATGTTATTTGTTTCTTTGAAAGTCAAGTATTTATACATCTGGATCTTAAATGAATTGTTGCCATGGGTTTTTATTCAAGTAGTGTACTGAGAAGAAACAAATTGTCAAGAAACATATTTATGTGTTAGAATAAGGGGAGAAAAATATGGGCTTCAAACAACATTATTTGGATTTAATCACACACATGTACAAATCACATTACATTAGAAAATAACTGAAGTGCTTCAGTAGTGTTGCTTTTCAGCTCAATGACGTACTGGGCAATAATCAGTCTGTATTTAAAGGTACTGAATCAACAGTTTCTTATTTTGAGAGAATCATTTGAGGATTGTGTTGCTTTGAAGGGACAAACTCATTGTCCTTGCGTGATATTGAACCATTGTCCTCATTTGGGAGTTGCTCGTGGTGAGTATTGGACTCGGGTTCCTTGAAACACTGTTGGAAGCCATTCCTGTCTCTAAACAAAAATGAGATGTTATTGAAGGAAATTTCCTTTGGCATTTGTTATCATTTCGCTTTTACAGTCTTTAATGATGACTATCAATACCATGAAAACATCTGACAAATTCATGTTTTGTTTCAAAATATTTGATGGTGTATTTTGCAAGGAATTAATCCAAAATGTCAAACAATGTTTGACATTTTAGAAGAATTGATGTTTTAGATTAATACAGAGCACCTTGGAATAATGTGGAGAAATCATTAATGTTGGGATCTATGTGTAATGTGAAATGATACTGGATTCAAAATATCTAGTTTATTGTTTGTGATAGATAATGTGTTTCATGATGTTGTAGAATTACAGACACCATTACCTTGGACCATTCATCTTTGTGGACAATGGGTAATCACAATGGTGGCTAAGTGGTGCAGAAGAACTCACATGCGTGAAGTGGTATCCCTCAGCTCCATTGTATGTCCTGGAGCTTATTGTGCAGGGTCATGGATTAAACATCAGGTTGGGTACTGGAGCTCACTGTGCAGGGACATGGATTAAACATCAGGTTGGGTACTGGAGCTCACTGTGCAGGGACATGGATTAAACATCAGGTTGGGTACTGAGGCTGACTGTGCAGAGTCATAGATTAAACATCAGGGTGGGTACTGGAGCTCACTGTGCAGGGACATGGATTAAACATCAGGGTTGGGTACTGAGGCTGACTGTGCAGAGTCATAGATTAAACATCAGGGTGGGTACTGGAGCTCATTGTGTAGGGTTGTGGAATGAACATCAGGGTGGGTACTGGAGCTCATTGTGTAGGGTTGTGGAATAAACATCAGGGTGGGTACTGGAGCTCATTGTGTAGGGTTGTGGATTAAACATCAGGGTGGGTGCTGGAGCTCATTGTGCAGGGTCATGGATTAAACTTCAGGGTGGGTACTGGAGCTCATTGTGCAGGATTGTGGATTAAACATCAGGATGGGTGCTGGGGCTCATTGTGCAGGGTCATGGATTAAACATCAGGGTGGGTACTGGAGCTCATTGTGCAGGGTTGTGGAATGAACATCAGGGTGGGTACTGGAGCTCATTGTGTAGGGTTGTGGAATAAACATCAGGTTGGGTACTGGAGCTCATTGTGTAGGGTTGTGGATTAAACATCAGGGTGGGTGCTGGAGCTCATTGTGCAGGGTTGTGGAATGAACACAGGGTGGGTACTGGAGCTCATTGTGCAGGGTTATGGAATAAACATCAGGGTGGGTACTGGAGCTCATTGTGTAGGGTTGTGGATTAAACATCAGGGTGGGTACTGGAGCTCATTGTGCAGGGTTGTGGAATGAACATCAGGGTAGGTGCTTGAGCTCATTGTGAAGGGTTGTGGAATAAACATCAGGTTGGGTACTGGAGCTCATTGTGTAGGGTTGTGGAATGAATATCAGGGTGGGTACTGGAGCTCATTGTGCAGGATTGTGGATTAAACATCAGGGTGGGTACTTGAGCTCATTGTGCAGGGTTGTGGATTAAACATCAGGATGGGTGCTGGAGCTCATTGTGCAGGATTGTGGAATAAACATCAGGGTGGGTACTGGAACTCATTGTGTAGGGTTGTGGAATGAACATCAGGATGGGTACTAGAGCTCATTGTGTAGGGTTGTGTAATAAACATCAGGGTGGGTACTGGAGCTCATTGTGTAGGGTTGTGGAATGAATATCAGGGTGGGTACTGGAGCTCATTGTGCAGGGTTGTGGATTAAACACAAGGTTGGATGCTGGAGCTCATTGTGCAGGGTCATAGATTAAACATCAGGGTGGGTACTGGAGCTCATTGTGTAGGGTTGTGGAATGAATATCAGGGTGGGTACTGGAGCTCATTGTGCAGGGTTGTGGATTAAACACAAGGTTGGATGCTGGAGCTCATTGTGCAGGGTCATAGATTAAACATCAGGGTGGGTGCTGGAGAATATTGTGCAGGGTCATGGGTAAACATCAAGGTATACACTGGTGCTCACAATGCAGGGTCATAGAATAAGTACCGTCATCTGTATCATCCATGGTGAGAGAAGGTGAAGGTCATGACACAGACGTCCCTTTAAAAAGAGTTTTTTCACAATCATGTCTAAGAAATAGAAGTCTGGAAGTGATTTGATTACACCTGAGACTCAGCTCAATATGTACACAGCAAATGTATCAAACTCTCGGACATTTGAAAAAAGGTATCAAGACATGTCTCTATACAGTTGCTGGAACTGTTTTTGTCAATCTTATGATCAGCGTCTAAATGTCATCGCATTACCCATAGTCCCCATTCAGTCATAGCGATAGGTCTCTGGATCACCTCCTTACACAGGAAGCAGCTGAGATTTAATTGTGAGGTGAGCCTGGCGATGGTGAGTTAGTTTCCCTGCAGCATGCTACAGCCAGGCCCTGTGTGCCATCAACGGGGATGAGATACTCAATTACTTGATGCCATACTTACTACTGTGTCCTGAAACAAAACTCAAAATCTCCTAACTGCCAATGTGTTTAAATCGAGACAAACTATAGAATTCCAAAGAGCTATCGAAATTGTCTGGCATCATTCACGTGTCTCGAAAACCCACAGTGTCTCAGATTCTGTAAAAAGTTCATTGTGATTTAGGAGTTCACTCACTCTTCCTATTCTAGAGATTATTGAATTTCAATCTCTGTGGTCTTAAAGGTGGCATTTGGCTTGTCTGAACAGAAATGGAGTAGGGCATTTCATCCCCTGAGACAATATCAAGATGACTCCACTGGAGGTGTCAGTTTTTTCATGGAGGTCGGCAAAGTTTATTCCATGTTCAGAATGACCTGCAAAGGTAAGACTGCGAAGCTTTGTCTTTACCCAATCAGCTACCATGTGTATACTGGGAGTTGAGTTTAGGGTGGTTATTGAAGAGTTGGGAATTTCTCATGTGGTTTATGAAATCAGTTCAGGTTTGTTTCTTTCACAATATGGCTATGTATTGTTAAAATGTGGTTAGATGCAAAACTCACATTTAGACCATAAATGTATGATAACCCAAATAATGTGTAATTTCTTTCGCAAATTTTCAAAATGAGAAATTATAATGGTAATTTCATTACCTAAAAAATCATTCTAAAATAAGGCCTACAGAAAGCAAAATATCAATGAAACATAAGTGAGTCAGTGAAGAGTAAGTGAGTGTTGTCAGTAAAATTCAGACTATACTAATAACCAGTAAAGAACAGTTAGGTCATGACAAACCAATACAGAAGACATGATATATGCCATTGGGCTAAGAATGGGTCGAAAACTTGTTTGACTTCCAAACAGATTTCCTTCAAGTGAAAATATATATGCATTTACCTTTTTCTTTATTTCTTCTGTGAATATGTATTTTATAGATATCATTTGTATTTATCATTATCATGATTAATTTAATAGAAAAACAAAACTCTGTGTATATATCTATGTAAACAGATCTCTGCCGATAGCCAAGCATGGTTTCAATCATAACATAAGTATGCTTTTTTGAATCTCTATTAGTAAGAGATGATACAAGGTGATACTTGTGGAACCCATCACAAACACATGCAAAGGCATGTCAAATGTTCACGTAAACACTTTAACATATGGTATAAGTCAAAATGGAGAATTACATTGATCATCATTCTGGTCAGGAATGCATGGTGATATAGATATTTTCATTTCCTTATTTACTGATTTTGATACCATTTCTAGATAGTTCATTGTAATAATAATAATGGCTATTTGTAACGCAACTGTTTCCACGCACTTGTGCTAAAGCATTATTACCCCAGATAACCCAAGCTGCCTGTGAGGCGCTAGAAGGTTAACAGTCATATGACTTATCCCACTGGGTACCCATTCACTGCTGGGTGGACAGAGGCAATTAATGAACAAACTCCCTTGCCAAAGGTGAGACCACATGTGTCACGTGTGCTTCATTGTTGGGAGGAAGACTGAAGTCCCAGAAACTCTCAGGAGACAATCTGCCAAATACTGTCACCCAAGGAATGTCTGCAACCAATGTTCTTTAACTTCAACTACAGTGTGTTTGACTAGAAAGTGTCCCCATCAATTGCTAAGTATATCAGTTTAGAAAGGTAGTTAATTAATATAATACATATTACGAGGCAAGATGTTCAGGAATAACCTGTACCCAAACACCTTTTCAGCTATTAGAAATTGTCATGCATCACAGAAAATGTTGTTTAACAAACTATCATCATTATAAACATGATTGTTGACAGTTGGCATGGAGGGGAGCACAGCAGCAATGGGAATAGACAGGTGCATCTGATGCATGGGAATTTCGTGGTAACTGCTGTGTGCTGATGACGATAACTACATTTCTAAACTGATTTATTTAGTAATTCATGGGGACACTTTCTAGTCAAACAGACTGTAATTTCGTGACCTTGGCTCTACACACAGGACCACACACTACGACAGTATTGGTTTTGTTGTTGTTGCAGAATTTTGAGGCAGTGGGGTAGCCAAGTGGTTAAAGCATTCACTGGTCATGCCAAAGACCCGGGTTCAAATCCCCACATGGGTACAATATGTGAAACCCATTTCTGGTGTCTCTCACCGTATTATTGCTGTAATATTACTATAAGCAGCGTAAAACTAAACTCAATCAATCAATGTTACAGTATTGGCTTTTTATTCCGAAGGTTTTAGTTCACACATCTGACAATCACCATAATATGTACTTGCCATGCATGGTAAGCCAACAAACAGGAAAAACACATACAGTTTTATTGATATACCTGTTTAAAGTAGGAAGAGCAATATACTGATGCAATCTCACATGAGAGAAAAAAATACATTTCTATAAAAGCATTTCGATCAATTTTACCTTCTTGTCTCTGCATTGTTAGTTTTAAGTTCCAAGTCACTGCCTGTTGATTCTCAAGTCAAATCCAATCAAATACATTGCTCCCAAGCCACTGTGGCATCTCTCATAGAATAGACTTTACATACAAGATTTTTGCTTGTTTAGCTTTTCGTGCAAAGTGTTCTGTCATTTGAACCTGGAATTTGCAAAATGACATACCTGAATTTCACCCTACCATTCTGAGGTGTTACTGGCTTTCCAAAACACTTTGATTAACCAGGAATATTGTTCAAGGCAACATAGAGCTAACCTAACTCCCTCAATCACTAGCTGTAGTGAGTTAATTTTTGTGTACTTTAACAGTGAAATTCCAACTGGGATATGACCTTCACCTTGCTCTACCTATGTAGTACATACATGAAAATGATTCCTGTCAGATTGTGATAATTCAATTAATGCCATTATGTGATTAGAAATTAAAGATTCATGGTTTGATGCACGATGTATTTCAGCCTGAAGGACTGTAGTGTGTAGATATCAAGCAATTGACTCTTGACATTTCTCTCTAATGCTGTTAAGGAAGGCTACTGGCCAGTGGGTCACTCCAAGGTCATGACGGGGACATTGGTCATCAGAAGGTACTAAATTGGATCAGGTAGACAGGCTGCATGATTTGGGATCATGGGTGCCCAGTCACCAAAGGCGACACAGTTCTCAATGCAGGATGGAGTCCCTTGGGCAATCATAGTATCCTGAATCCCAAATTTTCACAGATAATTTTATGTTTGTACCATGACCATTCTCACCAGTTCCACCAACCCAGATAGCATCCAGACGTTGGCCCAATGTTGGCAATGGTTTTGCCAACATTGCCAACGTTGGGCCAACGTCCGAATGCTATCTGGGAAAGTGGTAAATGTCTGAGATCAACATTCCTTTGGGCTTTAATTCCAAGTTAGGCTGACTGATGAGATATAGCTGAAGTACTGTTTAAGGCAGTGTTAAACGAAGCTCATTGGTCACATTCTAGGCTGTATCATCAGAATAGATGTTAAAATACTTAATTTTACCTGTCTGTCAGGAAAAAAGGAGATAAAACAAGGGCTCGTCGGCTCGAAGTCCGTATTTTCTGTCTCAATAGGATATCCATGTTAAAACTGCATCATATGTTAGTGGGATAGCACCATGAAACCAACTTCAGTCTGAAGTGGTACAAGAGTGAACATGCATGTGCAGGTGTAACGGTAAAAGCACCATTATCTTGAATGTGACATTAGACCACATTTCACCTCACCAGCACCTGAGTGGTATTGATTGGTGCTCATGTTTTCAGTCATTGGTTTGGCTGTTCTTATCTTGATTAACCACAGACTTGTATATGCAGATAATTATCCACTCACTCGCAGTTGATTAATTATAGAGATCCGGGTTAGAATTGATCTTCATTATCCATGCTTGTCATAAGAGGCGACTAACGGGATCGTATTGAAACATGTCATAGTATCCCAATCGATGTCCTTGCTGTATCGATGCTCATGCTGTTGATCACTGGATTGTCTGGTCCAGACTCGATTATTTACAGACCACTACCATATAGCTGAAATATTGCTGAGTGTGGCGTAAAACAAAACTCACTCACCCACAGACCCACAGACTCACTCACTCACCTACATTACCAGTTACGTGGCAGCATTCATCCACCAGCAAGCCTGACAGCCAGTGTGCATGATGGCAGACATTAAACGTCTTTATCTGTGGAATCACCTAAATATTCAAGGTGCACTTCAGTGGTATGTGTTTGGGAGTGTTTAATGTTTTTACTAAGTTTTTAACTGCCAGACTAACCCAAACAAGCTGCATACTTTGTTTAAGGCTAACATCAATACTGATGTGATGTATCAGAGAAGCTGGTGCTTCCAGTCTGACATTGGTGTAGGCTGGTAGTTACGTAAAGGTCACTACCGACAATGATTTCTTGGTTGTAGAAGTAAGATCTGAAGGGAGATAGGTCTCTAATAGGGATTTCTCTCTAATATCAACTGGGCAGTTTGTGCACTACAATGTCATGAGGGGTCAAAGGGTTGGCATTGGTCATTACAAGGTACTAAATTGGATCAAGTAGACAGGCTGCATGTATGTTTCGATGATTTGGGAGCACAGTTGGCCTGTCACCAAAGGTGACACAGTTCTCAAAGCAGGATGCTATCCCTTGGGGAATCCCAGTATCCAGAATCCAGATATCAACAGATATTTTTCTGTTTGTCTGAACCAAGACCATTCTCAGCAGTTCCACTATAGTGATAAATGTCTGAGACCAACATTCCTTTGGGCTTTAAGACCTGAAGGGGGATAGGTCTTACTTAGTAAATCATGAACCTCCCATGACGCCATCCCATTGTTCTAAATGCAGGTTCCTCCTTTGAGCAAGTATTTGGACTCAGTCAAGTTTATGGTCAGGAATAAGTATAGGAGGTCTTACTTTCCCAGTAATACCTGATGTGAGGTTTTACTTTTTTTAAAGTGAAACATAAGGTTTTACATAAATCATTAATAACACCTGCTTTGTGGTTTAATTTCATGACTGTGTCAATATATTTCCGTCTGATCTTTGACTAATAAATGAATCCAATGGACAAACCAGTGGGTAATATTATGAACATCATTCGATCAGAATATGGCATCCCTGCAACCAAATTAAAATGGCATCCCTGCAACCAAGAAATATTTTGGTCATTTGTTGAAATTTGGCTAAAATATATTGAATGTTTACTTATAATGAATTTTTTATTTGATGCAAAAAAATTCAGTCTGCCTGTATATATCTTGTTAGTCACTTATTATTTCCCTGAGTATATATACTACATCTCAGCACAGGGAAATAACCTATCAAAACTGTGAAAATAAGAAAGAAAGTTTTGCTAATGGTCACCTTCTTTAAAGTATAGAATAGATGGATTTTTCTGGAACCAGGAGGGGTGGTGGGGTAGCCTAGTGGATAAAGCGTTCGTTCGTCATACCCAAAACCCGGGTTTGTTTCCCCACATGCGTACAATACGTGAAGCCCATTTCTGGTGTCCCCTGCCGTGATATTGCTGGAATATTGCTAAAAGTGGCGTAAAAATAAATTCATTCACTCACTGGAACCAGGAAATGGGCGATACTAGGCAGGATTTGGTTTGACAACTAAATATACTCAGCAGCAAAAAACCCCATCAGTACGAATTCAAAATTAGATAGGCACTGTAATCAAATCATTACAGAAATAGACATAATAAGCAGATAAAAAACATTTTTTATGTACAATATCTTGACACATCAATGAATAACTCAGCAGAATTTCAAGACATTATGTGAACGTTTGCAGTCCATTCAGACCCTTGACTTCAGTATCTAGTGTGACCACCACGAGCAGCAATAACTGCAGCACAGCGTCTATGCATGGAGTGCACCAATCAATTGATGAAGGCCATTGGCACCTTGAACCACACTTTGAGAAAGACCTGGTGCAATAAATCGGCTGTGTTCGGCCTTGGTATGACATTATTCAGTTTCCTCTGAATTTCATCCCAAAGATGTTCAATTGGGTTTAAATCAGGACTAAGGGCTGGTCACTGCATACACTCATTCTCAATAAATGGGCACATTTGACCATATCAAAAGTCGAAAAATATAGTTAATATATATTCATTAACTATAAGATTATTTCAGAGTAGAGTATTAGGTACATAATATACAACAAGAGTTGTCAAGTAGTCTTTGTTTTAAACATACTATTTTTGGACTCAAAGTAATGCCTCGAGTTATGCCTATGAGACAAAGAAACATATTGATACTAAAGTTTCAATCACCATTTAATCATATTTTGAGCGATACTTAAGGTATTAATTCGTAGATCTGCCGCCTCAGGACTCTATGACACGTGGTGAGTTAAAATAGTGACGTGTGCAAAAGTCGTATTGAGCTGGGCAACGTCGGAATAAGGAAATCCGAATGTACTGGTATCATACGTTTCAGTAACGTACATTTCTTTCTATCAACAATTTCCTAATATCTGTTCAAACTTGTTAAGAATTAAACAAAAAATGTTGATATCATGATGAGACCATTAATGTTTATAATTATCATGCAAGATAAATTAGGATATATTTTGTTTACTTTGATATTATAATAGTCATGTACATTACATCCTTAACCATACGCTTTTGACAGGCCTTGTTCAAACAGGGACACAGTAGAAACATTCAAGTTTGGGGATCCGTCAGACTTCTTTTCACAGCTCATCTCAAAACAGATGTATCATACTCACATATATCTTAAACAGTGCCTCAAATCCTTAAATAAACTAAAGAAAGCTGACACAAATTTTCATAAATTACAAACTGGCGACAGACACTTTAGACTTGACAATTAAGTTATTTAACGTCCTGTTTAGTTTATTTGATAGGTAAATGAAACGTCTATCATTGCAAAATACTACAGTCAGTTTACCGGTTTATCGGTAATGAAAATTACATACTGACTGTCGTTTAAGGTGTGTCTACCACTTGCGGCGACAGTCACGTACGTTTCAAAATGAACAATTAATTGGATATATTTAATTTATTCCCGACATGTGGTAGACACGTGCTGTTTAAATCTTTAGTATGGGTGGTGATATGTTGCAAAATGCAAAAGAATCCACTAAAAAAGAAATATCAGGAAAACACAGAGAGCTGCGACAAAAATGCGCCCTTTTATTGAGAATGAGTGATAATGTTGACACCGTTCTGCTGTAGGAAGTCCTGTGTAGCTCTGGCAGTATGGGCCCGGGGCGTTATCATGCTGGAAAATGTTGTTCCGGTGACGTGCGAAATGTGGTATGACGTGGGGTCTGAGAGCTTGTTCGATGTAGCGCACCACTGTGATGCCGCCTCCTCTCCCTGGACCAAGGTTCTGAACACCACGGAACCCACTCTCTGGTTCAGGCCTATTCCACCCCATACCATGATGCTTGCACCTCCCCATGAGTCTCTTTCCATAACACATTGGTCTGAGTAACACTGACCACGTTGCTGCCATATTCTTGTTTTGCCATCTGCAGTTGATAAGCAGTACCGACTCTCATCTGTGAACAGAACAGTTCTCCATTGCCTCTATCGCCAGTTTTGGTGTTGTAGGGCAAACTGTAGATGTTCATGCCGATGACGATGGGTGAGGATACGTTCACGGTAAGGTCTACAGCAATGGAGGTTCCCGCTGTTAAAACATTGGCGTACTGTATCAGTACTGATTTGTCTTCTGTGTGTTCCCACTGTCTGGCGTGCTGTTTCGGATGCCTGCATGAAGGGATTCTGTACATCCTGTCGCACAACATGGTGGTCTTGTCGTCTTGTGGTCACCCTTGGTCTGCCAGTAAGGGGTTGATCATTTGTGGTGTTGGTGGCCTGGAAACGTTGCTGCAGCCTGTAGATGGTCCGAACGTTGACCTGGAAGTGATTGGCAAGGGCTTGTGCAGTGTGGCCAGCTTCAAGTCTTCCTAGCACCTGGTTCCTCTGAGCTGTCGTGAGTCACGGCATCCTGCTGATGTTGTAATGTGAATGTTTCAACCAGGTTTGGGGGTGCATTTTATAGGGCTGGTCCTTGTGAACAGCACGTGCAGCATGAAAAACATGGAGAACACCGTACCATCTCTGAGATCAGGTTGCATTTTTTAGACCATTTCCTGGGTTCCATTCTGAGTTTGGGAAGGAATGTCTTTGCTCAGGTAAAGTTGGAGATGTTGTCAAAAATACACAATCAAAACATTAAATGAGTTTACAGTTATCCGTTTCTGTGAAGGAAAATTCCAAAATGACGTTTCTTTTGCGGCTTAGTATATATATGTCTGTACTGCTTTCAAGAAACAGGTTCAATGGCTGGCAAATATGGCAAGATACTTCCTTATGGTGATATATAAATTAAACTTATATAAAAATGACAATAATATGTTAAACACCACATTTTTGCCATTTTTGATAGCACAGTTCTAAATTGGAATGTTAAGAAATACCTTGATAGACAGGACTGACATTTTGGTATGATATTAATCATGATTTGTACAAAACTCTTTGCCAATCATTGAGAAGACAATTCTTTGGTAATAGGAGCTCATATCTGTTGCAGTTTAGTTGTCCTTCTTGCAAGAAATTCCATACTTTTTAACTGTAATTATGCAACAGATATGAATTTTCAGTTAAGTCTGATTCTAAAACAGGAGCTAATTAGGACAGTGCACATGTGTTGATCCTAAAGGTTTCCATGGAATCTCCTGGTGGGTGAAACATTGACAGTTATCAGAAGACATTATCCATTTAATACAAGATGTTGGTGCAAATAGGTTAGTGTAGAAGGAAATGGGTGGTGATCTCACAGATGACATACTTACCTTGTCAGACTTCCAATCAGAAAGCCTGTGGTTCTAATCCCAGTATGGGATTCGGAAATTTTATCGCCTCTACATTGGTGCCCAATGTGGGGCTGAGCACGTTCATATGAAATTTGAGCAACACAAGTCTCTGCTATGCGGCTCGGGACGTGCCTTCTGTTGACATGGGCTTATGTAGCAGAGCGTGGAGTCATCACACAGATGACATCCTTACCTTGTCAGCTTGCTGATGGGGGTTAACTTCTTTGGTCATGTGGACAAGGCATCTGACTTCCAATCAGAAGGCCTGTGGTTAGAACCCTATGGTTTTATGGCCACTACACTTGCACTTTCTTTTAGTTCTGTGAAACAGGACTACTTTAAGTATATGTTTTAATTAAATGACCAAGCCCTTGGACTTTTGTAATATTTACTATGCATGACATTTGTTCTTTGGTTATTACATTTGAAAATGAATTATTGCATTAGACATTGTACACCAACTTGCTTTGAAAAGGTATTGGTTAAAGGTCAAAGTCTGCAGTGATGGTTATTTAAAATGTACATGATTCTATCATTGTTTAGTTCTGAGGGATGTTTCTTTCACCTACACAGGCATGAAACTTTGCAGGTATCTTTACCGCATGAAATGTTGATGACTGCCAGAGGTCGAGGTTCTCTTGGAGTGATGTAATTGTGAAAAATGGTTGTAACAGTTACTGCAGTTACTGTTGTAGTTCTACTTTTACAATCCTGAGATTGTAATGTTTGGTCTGATGAAGTTGTGTGGATAACCAGTAAGGACAAGCATTGGAGCAATATTTGTAGACTAGAGTTACATTGTCTTACATTACAATGTAGGATGCTTCTAGGTTTTAATATGCCTTTGGTAGTGTAGAAGAGAGCAAATTTAGATCTTCAGTACTAGCAGATATCAACAAGACTCACAGTCGTTTTCAGATAGTCACACGTCCAAGTCCATAGATAGATATCAGGTTTTAGTCACACGTCAAAGTCTGTAGATAGTTCTCAGATTTTGGTCACACGTCAAAGTCCTTAGATAGTTATCAGTTTTTGGTCACATGTCCAACCAAGTCCATAGTTACCAGTTTTTGCTCACACATCCAAGTCCACACGTCAAAGTCTGTATATACATAGTTATCAGGTTTTGGTCACACGTCCAAGTCTGTAGATAGTTATCATATTTTGGTCACACGTCCAAGTCAGTAGATAGTTATCATATTTTGGTCACACGTCCAAGTCAGTAGATAGTTATCATATTTTGGTCACATGTCCAAGTCAGTAGATAGTTATCAGGTTTTGGTCAAACGTCCAAGTCAGTAGATAGTTATCATATTTTGGTCACACATCCAAGTCTGTATATAGTTATCATATTTTGGTCACACGTCCAAGTCTGTAGATAGTTATCAGGTTTTGGTCACACGTCTAAGTCTGTAAATATTATCAGTTTTGGGTGTATCATGGAATAACAATATAATATCCCTATCAAAGTAGTGTAGGATATTGAACAGACTGGTTTCATTCAATTTGTCTTGCTTTCTCTCCCCATCCCTACAGATATAACCATGACAACAAATTTATACAGCAAATATCTATCCAGGTTTTGATAAGAGCAGTTTCATTTCAGCAAGGTATTTTAGCCGGCCATGAAAAGGCTTTCTCCTATAGTATTTGATCAATCATGTGTGATTTATTTAGCGCTGAAATCAAACTTGAACTATGCCTGAGGCAATTCTTTGAAGAAAGCGTGTTTGCCAACAGCACATTAGTGTTCTTCAGGGAGAAATATTTTTTTCAAATTTGTTTATCATTGATGCCGTTAACATAATAACCAAACATGTTTCTTTTCAATGTTGATTTATGTTTTGAATTTTATGCTCAGTCAGTTCGGGAGGCCTTTGTGTGAATCCAAAAGCAGATGATTTGTGTAACGGAGAAATGTTCCAGCATTAAGTTAGTTTCCTTAAGGCGTTTTATGTAGTGGGAATGAATTTATAATCGGCTAGTTATGTGTGACACATGAAATCATGTGAGAATTTTTTAATGCTCCCAGAGTGATATTTGAGCTTTCAACTGCATACAATCAGATTCATTTCTTATGGCCGATTCATAGAAAATTGTATTTAGGAGATTGAAAAAGCCAATTCAAATCCCGTTTCCATGGCTGGAGATTGCGTGAAGATGTGATTCATTAAAAATAAGAAAAGATACTGAGATATGTCAGTGATATATGTGTGGATTGAAGGATTTTTAAAAACTTTGATAGATGAAGAGAGATAGATTAGATCTATTCTTTCTGTGGTTTATTTCAGGAGAAATGTTTATTGCCTAAGGGGATTGAAATATCTGTTAAGTCTTTGTCATGGACTCTTTATCAATAACATTTGAATAAAATGAATACCCTTTCGATATTCTAAAGAAATCTCTGAAAAATCAGAGACCATTGCAAAATTCCAACCAGATCATGTGCATGTGTTTATGGGTCTCTGTTAAAGTGAGTGAGTTTAGTTTTACGCCTCACTCAGCAATATTCCAACTATAATGCATCAGTCTGTAAATAATCGAGTCTGGACCAGACAGTCTAGTGATCAACAGCATGTGCATCGTTCGGCGCAATTGGGAACCGATGACTTGTGTCAACCAAGTCAGCAAGCCTGACCACCTGATCCCGTTAGTCGCCTTTTACGACAAGCAAGGGTTACTGAAGATCAATTCTAACCCGGATCTTCACAGATGCTCTGTTAAAGTGTAATGAATCCAGATGAGCGATAATGTGAGCTCAGCCTTCCCCACTGGTGGCATCTGTCACAAACACATGCAAAGGCACAGCATTATTCATTTGAAAGGATATGGTAACATATGGGGACATATTTTTTGTCATTGTTTGTGTATCAAAGTGGAGTCACCACAAATGTATAAAGTGTTATGATCTTTGAAATGTTTAATCAGTGAGTTATATTACATGAGGAAGAAGGGTAGTTTGCAAATAAGCAGTACCATCACGACAGACTTTCTCTGATGTTATGGAACTAATGGATCATGTGTATTATCTTATGTGACAGGTCCACATAGTTGAAAGAAAATTATAATTTACAGACTGCCGCCATATAGCTGGAATATTGCTGAGTGCGGCGTAAAACAACAATAATCAATGAATCATAATATGTAACATACGTTTTAACTCCTGATTATTGAATACATTTTGTTTGTGTGTTTTGTTTGTTGTTTAACACCGCACTGAGCAATATTTCAACGATGTCGCGGCAGTCTGTAAATAATTGAACCTGGCCAGAAAATCTAGTGATCAACATCATGAGCATCCATCTACGCAACTGACATATAATGACATATATCAACCAAGTCCGTGAGCCTGACCACCTGATCCCATCAGTCGCCTCTTATGACAAGCATGGGTTGCTGAAGACCCAGATCTTCATGAGTCTATTGAATACATCCTGATGTTATTACAATTCAGTAGTTGTCTTAAAGAAATTGAATATTGAAATATTTGTTTGATGCATGTATTAAAAATACTGTTGTATTACAAGGATTATTTTTTATTCACTTTTGAGAACAAGGTGATACTTCAAATGCTTTTAACATGACAGTTAATTCAAAGGGGATATTAATAACAAGTGTTCTAATCTCTTAAATGTTCCCCATCATACCAAGGGAGGTTACTCAAGTATTATCAATATTAAAAGAATACTTTTCTCTTAAAACTATCTTGTCATATCCATATTTCATATGTGCAGAAAGTCAAAGTATGCCCTTAAGAAATAGGATATTTGTATGGGAAAACATATTTTCAAAAATGACATTACCAGAGTGAGACTTTTACCAATTATAGAAATCTTTGCAACTGTATCTTTATTCATGGTGCTTAAATGCTCTGTGCATAGGGATTTATCATGACAGCATTAGTTTGAAATTTCATGTGCCATCTACCTTAGGGACCAGCTGACATTCTGTAAAAGTGATTTTTAACCACAATACATTTTGTTCGTAATAATACTGTAAAAAATATAATGTCTCCAGGTTTTGAAACACAGAAGAAAATTTCACTGGAAGAGGTGGAAGTGATGAAAAAAAGCATTTTAGAAAATATAATTGTTTGGCTCATCCTTCCTGTGAAAGAAAAGTGTCTTGAAGCAGTTAGCGGAAAAATATTCTGTCTGAACAAAAATGCAAGTCTTCCCTCCTCTCCTAAAAAACAAACAAAATCTGTTTGTCTTAACCTGATCGGTGGAATTTGTACAGTAATTATTTCAGACTTTCATGCACTGATGTAGACATTACAGATCGCAGTAAGATTGACCAGTCTCTTGGCCAGTGCTCTGGAATTATTTTGGCTTAGGATGCTCTTTCTGTTTGATAAACCCCAAAAACTACACATGCATAAAATTAACTGATTGACTGCTCATCTTTTTCTGATCAGTCTGGGGAAATGGACAGATCTATTGATGAAATCGTTTCTTATATTCACAAACTGGAAATGATCAATAATGTTTGCTTTTATAAGTAAAAGAAATTAAATTTAAATCTAGTTGGCTTTATAAGGGTCATATTTTGGGTCCGAAACCAGGCCTGTGAATGCTTTGAACGATGTTTTGGGTCGTTGTCCTGCTGGAAAATCCAAAAATTTCCTTAAAACAGGGGAGCAGATGGAAGTAAATGTCCCTCGAGAATATCTGTGTACCGCTCACTGTTCATATTCCCTTCAAATACACAGAGGGGCGTTGCCCCTAACACAGATATGCCACCCCACACGTTAAATTTTGGACTGTACTTTGGGCGCTGATACAAAGGTTTTTCAGTTTGTTTGGTCCAGAATGTCAGTGTATTAGGAAACAGACACACAGAACTTTCATCTGAGAAATTCACATTGTCCCAGTTAAAATTTCTATGCTGTAAGCACCAGTTCAACCTTCACTCCTTTTGTTCAGGTTTCATGATGGGTGATGGAATTCCTCGACTTTTCTGTCAACCCATTGCATGATGCTCAGTTTTAATTGTCTCCTTACAGACAGCCACAGTTCCTCTATCAATCATATCCAGCCTTAAGTTTTCTAAACTCCTTTGTTTGTTTTTAGAAACAAGAATACCAAGCCACCTCATGTCACCAACAGTCAATTTTCTGGGCCTACCTGTGCCTCCTTGGTGCTCAATGCCATATCCATTTGCAATAATTTTTTAAAACACGATAAACAGTGGACAAAGGGATGCCTGTTCTACTTGAAATCACTTTAGCTGATCTGATGTCCTCTAAGATCAACTTTCTCTTCTCTAAATCATCCATACTGAGTATCACTGAAAATGTCGTCTGCTAGCAAGTAAACAAAGGGGGATAACTCTTCACAAACTAATGAAAAAGGATTAACGGAGTTGTCTCTCTTGAATGAAACCAAGCACTTGCTAGCTGGTCAAGGTTGTTTATACTAGAAATCCAGTTAAACATATTCCTAAAATTCTCAATAATTTCTGGTCATACTATATAAGAATCAGGAGTTCTGTAATGTGGTTTGGGTAGTATTTGTGTTACCTGTCAGGGAGGGTAGAGGGTGGGTGTGGTACTGAGGAACCTAGAAACATAATATAGCAGAGATGCCAACTCATACGATTTATCGTACTTATTTACGTAAAACAACACAATATACATGACTACGATAGCAGTAAAATTTTTAAAACAAATACATTAAATTAAGTTATCAATAGCATATGTACCATACACAATAAATTGCAACCACATTTTATTCAGTATCAAGCAATATGTGGATACTTACTACTGATTCAGGTGAGTACAATGTTAATAACAAGTTCTTAGAATATCTATATATTCTGTAATAAAATATGAAAGTTCTTTGGAAAGGTTATAGGCCGTGGGCCGACCTATAAAATTGTATCATAGTGCTAAAAGTTTTTAGTGAATACCTGATCTTGTACTCCATTATATGGATGAGATATTTGTTAGTTTCATATGAGAATTAACAAAATGTACTTTACTCAAATTGTCAAATACCTAAAAATGTGGTAAATGAAACTTGAAATTCCTAACTTTATCACAATTTAAGACATAATAAATGATAAATATTTTTAATAAAAAAAATCAATGTAAGTGTGTTAGTATGTTGTTGTGAACATTATTCCGGATTTCCTTCGAATGTAAATTTGGACTCTTATTAAAACAAGAGTATGTCCTCAGTGAACACATCTTTTCACTAGAACATTGTATTTACTGAAAGAGCAGTTCCAGGACTTTAATTTGATACCAAGTTCAAGTACCGTATATGACCGTGTATAAGACGACCCCATGGATAAGACGACCCCCCAACTTGACCCTTAAAATCAGTGTCAAAATGGTATGTTTCGTGCATAAGACGACCCCCCGCGATGGGGTCCTAATCGCGGCAAACACAGACCACAGACAACTGGCAGTTACCAATAATTATAGCTTTGGTCCACATTATTCAAAGAATTCACTGGCATATATATTGTGTCTACTCACGGATCGAAACGAAGTGTAGTTGACATAAAATGCATAATATAGATTCTCTAAATATCATATTTATTGTAGCAACAAACTGGCTTGCTTATTTTACCCCATTCAACAATCACCAACTGATTACCGCCTCGTTTTCCATTGACTGCTAGTTTACAATAACATCCGTAAAAATGTGTGAATTTAAATGGCTTCCGTATTTTACCCCATTCCATGTCACGTGCTTACCACGTTCATTAGGGTCCGTATAACCTTAGTGTTGATTATATATTTTTTACATAAAAACTATTACACAATGCTAGGATATATTTCTTTGGGTTAAATAATAGTATTCAATCAATAGAATTCATCCCGTTATATTATTGTGCATGTTTGAACTTGTTCGCGGGGAAACGTGTGCACAGCTGATTGCTATTTCCGGCTTTGTGTACGAGACAAATACGCACGGTAATCTTAATTAATTTATAGAGCAAAAACTGTAACTAAAATTACACAATGCTAGGATATATTTCTTTGGGTTAAATAACGGTATTCTGTATTATATTTTAGTGATGACTGCGTCAGAATTCGTCCCGTTATATTATTGTGCATGTTTGAACTTGTTCGCCGGGAAACGTGTGCACAGCTGATTGCTATTTCCGGCTTTGTGTATGAGACAAATACGCACGGTAATCTTAATCCCTGCAAATAAAACAATGCCCAGCAAACACAACTTATAACTTAAAAGGTAATTAATCTTGTCTAGTGATGTTTAATTGCAAATTTGACGTCTCTACTGACAAAGTCGTCTTCTGTTGTTTGTTCACGCGAAGTGATACGATGTTGTTTTCTTACCCCTGGAAAAAAGTTTGACAAAAGCATAACCCATGGTAAGACGACCCCCTTCTACAGACTGCTTTTTGGTCCTCAAAATTCGGCTTATAGATGGTCATATACGGTATTCACCAAAACCTTTTAGCACTTCCAAGTTTTAGGGACAAATACCTGCTTCGGCCAACGGCCTATTAGTGCTAATTTTTTGCCCAAAATGCTAATTTTTGCATCAGTACTTTGGCCAAAATACTAATTGGGCTAAATTAGGGTTGGCATCCCTGATATAGGCTGAATCTAGGTCTTTTACTCATGATCCCATGTTTCTGACAGGACTCTGAGTGATGAATTATGGCAGCATCAATGACCAGCCAAACATTACAGCCAACAGTATTGACGTACCATTTGATATTCAGGGAGGAGAAAAATGGAGGTATACTTCAGACTGTTGTACAAATAATGAAATTGGTTGCCATAAAAACTACATGGGCACAGGATTCTTTTTGAAAGAAGTTTTTAGGGTCACATTTTTATTTGAAAAATATCTGGTTTTGCAGCAATAGCTGAAATAATATTCAGCATCCATATAAGATCCATGATGATGAAAATGATGATGATGATTTTTCATTTTATGTGATTGTAATTGTGCAAATTAAACAGAAACGTTCAAAGAAATTACCATCACACATTACCTCTCCAGAGGCATGGAAAATGTCTATGTTGAGTCAAGACACCTGTCATTTGATGGCAAGACTAACACAAGAGGTTGACATTGTAATGCAGAATTTGTTGTTTTTGTGCATAGCAACCATGACTAAGCACTCCTGATCACAGCAACTGTTTGCTGCAGCTTGTCAACTGTGAAATAGCCTCGGAGATACTTTCCTTGACACATGAGAGTTAGTGCTGCCAAGTTACCTCTGCGCACTTCAGGCAAAGACGATGTAAGTAAATTCATGGAAAGTATAGTATGGATTTCATGTGAATGAGGGCCACCAAGAGGTCTAGCATGACCCATGCAGTTGTCAATATGACCTTGTATTGGTTGGCTGACCTCATCAAGCTGGCCAAAATCTGAGACTTGATCAGTTGGCTGACCCATTCATAGCTCAGAAGATCTGCAAAGCCGGAAGAATGTTGAAGCATCTGTCCAGCCGTGAACTATTTATCTGTCTGTGGGCAAACTTGGATGTATTTGTAATAATGTTTGTACGGCTATATTACTTTGGGATTGAATTTTAGTGACAATGGATTTCCCAAATGAGTATTCTCTATCTCTTTCTATTGCATTTTGATTAAGTAAAGTGACAACAAGAAAGGGATCTTATGGGTGGCATTTGAAATCAGTTTGACATCATCACATGTGTATTTTGTCTGCCTCTTATTCTGTCAGGTATTGGGGGTACATATGCAACTCCAGAATTGATACCATTGTCGGGAACCCCGGTATCTAGGCAGTAGCTTGTTACACATTTTGATCAAGTTTGGTGCTTGAGTAATCCCCACTTTCGGCTGACTGACAATAATCCAGATCATTTGATGTGAAGTAGGCAGATCTCATGACCAGTCTTTGGTATACAATCCAGTGATCAACAGCATGAGCATCAATGACATGTGTCAACCAAGTCAGCAAGACTGACCACCCGATCCCGTCAGTCGCCTCATACGACAAGCATGGGTTACTGAAATATTTTACTGTTCTAACTCAGATCTTCACAGGTTCCATTCTGCAGATTTGTGCAGGGCATTCATTTCCGTGTTGCATATAACCCTGGATTGAATTGAACATTTCTATAGTTAGCAGGAATCTTTTGTTATAAGACCGTAACACATCACTGTATCATTAAATAGGCTAGAACCTGGCAACAGAAAAACAGACATCATCACAATGTCATGACTGAGTCTCCTATCAGATGATTGTTCACTTAATTGCACCTCTGCATCTGCCATCTGTTTGTTAATGATAGTCATATAGGCATTTATTTCATTACATATAGCAATATATTCACATTTTAGACTAGGTTGAATTGCTAAAAGTGTTTATCTAAAATTCCAAGACAAGATGGTCAATTGATCTTTGACCTATCATCCAAAAATGATATCCTAAACAACTCGGAAAAATGTGCTTTGTTTGAGCGATAGTTTCTTTACTAAATGTTGTTTGTGTGAGAAAGTACCTAACAACGGGGAAGCTCTGAGAGGAGGCCGACGCCAATGATTGAGTGCTTTGTTTCATATGTTGCAAGAGATTACAAGAATTCTGAGAAAATACTTTGATCTATATCACTGGAATTTAACAATTGCTTAGCAGGTCTTGAATTCTGGGGGAAAAAAGCTTTTCAATTTTTGACTTTATTCAGGATGTTTTTATGTAATTTCCCTTTTGGATAGGCTGTCAAGTGTGTTCCTTCCCTATTTGTTATACAGTGCATGTTTTTGCCATTTTCTTTTTCTCCCCAACTCCACCTGGGGATTCTAGGTTAAAATTTGCCCTCAGCATTCAGCGTTCACAGGGCACTGCTTATAATATTGTTCACTGGTTTATCTGGTCCAGATTAGATTATGTTTGCATCACCATCATTTATATATAAATTTGCTGGATGTAACACACAAAGGCATGTGAGTGAGTGAGTGAGTTAGTTATGTTTAACAGCACGATGAACAGTATTGGAGCATGGATACATTAAGTTGAAACTGCAGTGGTATAAAATATATCTACTGACAGCAGGTGAGAGAAGACAACTGAAGCTGTGACACATGTAAGATTAAACACTCTCTCAACATCTGCCACCTCAGTGGAAAAACGCCAGGTTACATTTCTAAACAAATCTGCATGCAGATTCAATTAATGTTGTGGAATCTTCTTGTAAAAAATAATTCCTGACATTTTACCAATTATCAACGCGAGATGCATAATAAAGAGCTGTTGATACAATTCAACTGTAAAACATGCAAGCAGGTCTTACAGGTGAAATAAACACCCTTTCTGCAGATCACTTGAAATCAGAACTTCTTCACATGGTGACAGTGGGACATTTCCTTCAATACATTAGCCAAAAGTGGTGGAAAGTTCACAAAGAGGTACCGTTATGGACTCTTTTGCCTTGGTGATTACTTTTATCACATAAACTGCATAAAGTCAATTCCTCTTTTTATTCAATACTTCATAGCAAATTTCATTTTGAAAATGAAATTGCATGTCCATTGCAAATATAAGAGCTATTAGTCTTTATAAATATGATTAAAACTGGATATGAATCCATGTCTGGAAGACAGAAATGTCCACATACATCTTCAGTTTGCAGCATGTAAACATTGTATTACGAAGCATACAATAAACTTTTGATAGAGATCTTGTTTTGTTTTCCATAATGTCAACACAATCATCTCTGGTGCTATAACTGAACAAAATCTGTTCAGTGATCTTAAACACAAAAATATTCTTAGATGCAAAAAAAAGAAAAGAAATTCCATTTGATTTTTTTTACTTTTATGATTCATGTTTGCAAGAATCCATGTTTTCTAAACTTATATGTCCATAGGCATATGGTTGTAAAACCCTTTTTGAAAATAAATACATGTTGGAAACTGGGTCATCATATCAATGAAATACAAAAATAGTAATTTAAATAAAAGACATTAAATTTTAGAAAAATACTTTTTAAAACTTTTTTTAAAAGTCAGTTTCTTCAAGATATGAATACATCATCCTGGATATTCCAAGCCTTTGTTTGGCCAAATTCTACAGGTCACATAAAGCAGAATGATCCTCTTGCATTTGCCTACAGTGCTCAGAGACTGACATGACAGTATATCTACACCATTAATCCATCTTCAGGTTAAGTCTGAATTGGTGTTCACCAGGGAGAGGTTCTGCCATCACTTTGATTATATATAAGTACGTCAATTGTCTAGCATCTGTTGTGTCAGTAATGGTGTTGTAAACAGACCCTGCTAGAATCCCATCTCCAATGTGTTTATTTCTCTGTCAATGTTTCACTGCTGAAAGGGGCTTGTATATACGATAAGATGTCATCACTTTAGGTGAAGTAATAGATTTGCTGGAAGAACCTGATAGTCAGATAGACATTAACACTACATTGAACAGAGTTATCTCCCTTTGAAGTGTTTTTTCAATCTGTCTACGAAACAAGAATGTTTTAATACTGAGAAAATGCCAAACCTGATTTTAATCAAACCCAATTGTCCAAATTGGTATAGATTGCTCAGAGGAGATTATGGAGTCATGCCAATCAGCAAGTACATTAGGAGGTAGATATCAAAGCTGGTGCTGTTCTTAGATTCTGCTTGTGATCCCATGTAAAATTATTCCATTATGCAGAGGTTATCAAGAAAACACAAGTTTCGAAAGAGAGACTGGTGATCATGGTGAAGTTGAGATTTTGATCTCAGTAAAATGTCTTGGATCTTTTCTGGCAACTCTACATGTAACTTAATGTACTGTGAAAGAATGTGTGTTACATTTTGGCAAAGTGAAGTGGGCTACATGATGGTTTATTTTGAGCTGTACCGTAATTGATGTTACTGGTGCCAAGGTGCCAAGTACTGGCTACTGAAGAGGGTGGGCATTGTGACCTCATAAAGTTGCAGGTATGTCCTCCAAGACCATTCAACAAAATTGTTTATGCTTTTGTTTCATGTATAATTGAATTACAAAATTAGCAAATATTATGACAACAAATGCTTTGCAGCATAATGAAATTAATGTCAACATTTTAATATGCTTTTTCATACCAAAAAATGCAAGCATTCTTCGGACAAGTATGAGAACAAGAATGATTAGGTCAAGGGGGACGATGATATTTTGGTATCATGATAATATAGAGGGGAAGAAGGCTGTTATCAAGGAACTAATGAAGGTGGTTTGTGTATTTGAATGTTTGTAAAGTAACAAACTGTAGTTACATATAGTGAAATAGGCCAAGAAGCAACATGAAGCACATATTTTCCCTTCTAGTATTTTTTATTGGAAATGATTATTTTGGAAATGAAGGTAATTGTTAAGTCAAACATGTTGTATTCCAATCTGGATGAAAATGCAAAGTAAAAACGATTTTTGCATGTGATAAATATTTTTGTATGTTTTTATCAAGATTAATTGGCAAAACATACAGATTCTTCTCATCAATTATAAGTTTACTACTCTGTATTATGTTACATACTATGTACTCATCTGAAATATGGGGTTCTGCTTACCAGGAATCTATCGAGAAATTTCATGCGTCTTACTTCAAGAGATTTTTAGGAGTTGGGAAGTTTGCCGCAAATAAAGCAATTCTTGGAGAAACTGGGCGTTACACCATGCATGTTTGTGGCCAGTGTAAAGTAGTTAAGTATTGGCTTCGTCTTCTAAGTCAAGACCCTCGGAGATATCCACATAATTGTTATTTAATGTTGAAACAATTGGACGAGGATGGAAGACACACCTGGGCGTCTAATGTACGAAGTTTGTTATTTATGACTGGATATTCCTATGTTTGGCTGGCTTAAGATGTTGGTGATCCGAAACATTTTCTTTACATCTTCAAGCAGCGCTTAATTGATATGTATTTACAAGACTGGCATCATTCAATCAATAATTCGTCTTTTCTTGAGCACTATAAACAAGTGAAGTTATCCCTTCTACAACCGGAAATGTACATATCGTCGCTATGGGATAGAGACCTGAGAAGAGCTTTCTGTAAAATGAGAATATCACTCCACGATTTTGCTTTAAACAGGAAAAGGTGTGAGAATGGTGTAAGTCACTTAGATACAATTTGTCCTCATTGTTATTGTGGTAGGGAAGATGAGCTTCATGTATTACTTGTTTGTAGTAAATATTCATCTCTAAGGACTAGATTTTTGCCAAACCATTCTGTCATTGCTATTCATAGTGTGATAAACTTGTTAAATAGTTGCATTATATCTTAAAAATGTATTTAATATCAGGTCCCACACGTGACTCAGTTGTATTCTGTCGTGTTGTTGTACAATAGGCCATGTGGCCAGAGTACTGAATAAACTACTTGAATATCTTCTTTGTTAAAGGTTATTTGTGATATCATCTCCATTGTGGCTTATATACCGGTAATTATTATCACATTTATTACCAAAGGGTGTGATGATTACACTGAAGAAATCTAGCTACCATTTGAACAGAACAATGTGTCTAATTATAACCAGATGTGAGTCAGTGAGGTTTACTCCATTTAAAACAATGTTCCTGCAATAATGATGGCAGGGGACATAAGAAATAGGCATATTGCTACCTAATTAATCCAACCATTCCTGTAAAGATTATTTGACAAAACTTGTCACCATAGAATATATTTCTTGGGTGAGATCAAGTGATTTGTCTCAGGAAATGTCAAGCATAATATAAGGTTTAGGAAAGATGATCTCGCATTTGACATCATGAGCATGACAATGCAACCAAAATGACGTGAACCAAGCAATATTCCAGCTATATGGCAGTGGTCTGTAAATAATCGAGTCTTGACCAGACAATCCAGTGAGTAGCCTAGTGGTTAAAGTATTTGCTCATCACGCCGAAGACTCAGGTTCGATTCCCCACCTGGGAACAATGTGTGAAGCCCATTTCTGGTGTCTCCCGCCATAATATTACTGGAATATTGCTATAGGTGGTGTTAAGCCAAACTCACTCACTCACTCACTCTCTCAACAAGTATGGGTTGATGGTGAGTGATTCTGGTCTGGTTGTTTAAGTGGCCACTGTCATAAACACTAACGCTGAATACATATTATTTTGATATAAACAAATAATTCCTTTTAAACTGACCAGAAACCCAAGTGAGAAGGGAGATTCAACACCTGAGGAAATCTAGACTTGCAACATTTAGGGCTTAGCATGTAGAAAGGGCTGGATGGAAGGGAAAATGATGTTGTGGTTCAGGGACTGTAAGACAGACTACTTGTCATACAGGAATCCTGTGTTCTCTCACAGTGTACCTCATTGTTCAAGGTCCAAAATGTAATGACGCTTGAATATCACTAAATAAAAAACAAAGTGACAATGAGTTTTCTTATCACTTCTGTCCAAACAGATCTAATATGTCTGCAGAGACAGCAGGCGTTTCTGTGGATATTATATAGTTTCAAGTTTTAACCACTTGTTGCCAGACAGGCCATATTGAAAATGTCATTTTGAGTCATTAGTGGTCATTTTGTCAGTTGTTTGTCATTATTATTCAATTAGCATGTTCTGTGGTATGCATTATTCATACGGTGGATGCAATTATATGTACTGTTGAGTATAATGTTTGTGTTTTATGTAATACAAACAACTATGGATACAGATGAGTGTTGGACTATATATGTTTAGTTTAATCTCTTTGCAGTTTCCATTTCTTTTGGAACATAGTTTATATGTTACAGACATAGTTTATATGTTTAAATTATACTATAAACATTAAATGAAATTGCCATGTTAATAGAAACCAGTAATAGCCATGACCAAAAGGGGCATATTTATGTGAACATAATTAGAGCTACATCCTGAGAAATTGCGAAGACAAAGCCATTTTGATAATCATGGTTGGTTGGCTTTTTGTTTAATGCCACACTCAGCAATATTCCATCTATATGCTGGTGGTCTGTATATAATCGAATCTGGACCAGACAATCCAATGATCAGCAGCATGAGCATCAATCTATGCAGTTGGGATACAATGAAATGTGTCAACCAAGTCAGCGAGCCTGACCACACGATCCTTTTAGTTGCCTCTTACGACAAGCATGGGTTGCTAAAGACCTATTTTAACCCGGCTCTTCACGGCTCTGATAATCATAAGAAATGATCTGAAAGCAGAGTGTAGAGATTCTGAATATATCAGAAACAAACATTAATGAATGACTATCAAATAATGAGGATATCCGGTGTTTGCAAAGGGTGAGTGAACCCATAACATAACACATCCAAAGACAGGTCAACTGTTCAGGAACATGGAAACAAATAGTAAAAGGTCAAAATACGGAATTGCTTCAGAAATAATGTTTGACTGATGCATTGAAATTGCAATTCAAGAGAACAAACAACAAACAGATAATTTAGAACTAAAGCAGAGAAAAGACCCCAGTTCGCCAGCAACCTCCCTCCTGGAAGACATGAGCGAGTGAGTTCACTCAATCACCTGTTTTCGATCAGGTACACACACATACTTGCACCCATCACGTCTTCCAGACCAATGAAGATCCAGGTGAGAATTGATCTTCAGTAACCCATGCTTGTCATAAGAGGCAACTGACGGGATTAGGTGGTCAGGCTTGCTGACATGGTTGACCCACATGTCATCGCAACCCAATTGCGTAGACAGATGCTCATGCTGTTGATCACTGGATTGCCTTGTCCAGACTCAAATATTTACAGACAGCTGGAATATTGCTGAGTGCGGCGTAAAACTAAACTCACTCACTCACTTTATTTTAGAACTGGATGTTGGAGAAATTGTGTATACAGCTGTCTGCTTTTATGGCTCAGGTTACAAGAAAATACATATGGTTGCCTCAATCGTTGCATATGAAACAATGCATTGTATGACAGGAAATATTGAATGGTATATCATAACATAAACTTGATGTTTATGGCAAATTTTAAATTGTTTATCAAGTTTGCTGTCATCATTTCATAAACTTGAAAGTACATAAGGTAGGCTCCCTTGTCAACAGTATGTTTTGAGACAAAATGCAGAGTATAATTAATACAAGCAGAGACCATTTTCATTGCTTTTACTCTCACATTAATTTCAAGATTTACAGTAATGGCCAGAGATCTTCGTCTGTACAACCTTTTTATCCAAACTCAGATGCCAGGCCTATTGACATGACTGAAATACTGTTCTAGATATTGTTAAACCACATTCACTAACTCACCATCTCTTCTGTAAGAATTTCAAATTTCAAGTTCTATTGAGACTGAAATTATAAGACAACTGAATTAATACCAAAATGAAATTTTCTGTCAAAGGATGTATACATAACCAATGAACTGCACACACAATATTGGGAATTTGAAAAAGATTTTGTCAGTATCTGGAACAGTGTACAATCAGGAATTGAACAGAGGGGCTCTGATATCATTAATTATGATGTTATGCAAGTGAGTTGAGTTTTACGCCGCTTTTAGCAATATTCCAGCAATATCATGGCAGGGGACACCAGAAATGGGCTTCACACATTGAACCCATGTGGGGATTCAGAGCCCGGGGTCTTTGGCATGACGAGCAAATGGTTTAGCCACTAGGCTGTTCAGTGGTTAAAGAAGGTTCAACCATTTGAGATGTATTCGTATAAAAAACATGTAATTGTTATATATTCATGCCAAAATAAATTCCTGTATCATTTACAGTTCCTTGTCAGAGGAATAAATATTCCATTATCATCTGTTATGTATTCCAAATGATGAAGGATTTACCATCATAACATTTATCTCACTGTAAAGCAGCTAATTTGGATGCTGGAGAACCCCTTTATCTCTAATAAATATCATGATGACTATTCATCTCCCAGTGCTTCCTATCATTTTGTTTCAAGCATCTAGTCATTATTTTGTCAAGTGAAAGTGTAAACTGCAACTACCGTCCCAATATGTATAATTTACCTACATAACACATAATAACAATCCATCTCACAGATGAGGAAGAGCAGTGATTTGTTTGCCTATGTAGGAAGCTCTCATCTCCTCTGTAGGATGTCGAATTTATAGTGGATGGAGGTATTAGGCTATCTAATCATCTCATGTGATCCTCTTAATTAGTGATGGCTCTGTATGAACCATCCCTGTATCAGCATGGGCTGCTGAAACCATTCCATCTAAATTCCAGCCATTTTTCAGCGCTGGTAAACTGTTTACGTTTGGTAATGGTACTATGTTAGAAGAGAAGAGGATTTGTTATATCACCCACATTTGCCAGCCATTAGTGGGATGATAAGTGCCATGATTCTTCAAGTTCGTCAGATCCATTTATTGGAAACGTTAGTTGTTTGTGTAATGTTAGAATTCAAAAGCTGCTGAGTACTTGTGGGGTTCCGTGCTGGATTTGCCAGGATCACCCAATCCAGCATCTCACATTTCCCATCCATAGGTTGGAAGAATTAATATGGAATATGATTTTCCTCATTAATGTTTAATTCTGGTAAATAAGAGCCATTCTTTTATGAACCTTTTGAAAATAATATAAACCCCCTAAGGACCGACAGTGTTGCTGTTATCAGACCTGCTGTGAAGGGAGGCAATTCAGACTATCATCATTTTGAATCCCAGCTATGAACCTTTTTAAATGCCAAATGTAAAGAAGATGGGGAAAAAAATGATTTCATCATTTCATCTGAAAAGTGTGAATTACATGTGAATACTGAATTCATTTTAAATTGCTTTCCTCTTTGTGAATTCAAATGGTCCAGTGAAGATTAATGGACATTTGGTGACCATGAAATACATCCTTTAGTAAACTGATACTAAAGATTGGCGATGTGAGAGCAATGCCATGTAATCTCTATGCATGCTCTATGCATGATGTCATGTATTTACATTGCCAAGAGCTGTATGTACTCTTCTCAAAAAAGGTTAGGGACTATCCGATTCTTTCATATTACGTTAGTTACTCCGTCAGGGCATGGATGGTGAAATGACAAGTTGCACTCACTCTTTCAGAATGTTATCAGTTTGTAATTATTCATCATGACAGACCAATTTAGTTTCTTCTTTTATGCATGAATCTTCACTAAACTTTTCAAAGGTAAAAAACATAAATTGAAAAACTCAAAACAAAAAGGTGATGATTTTGACATGTGAGAGCAATTTGTTTTTGCATTTTTGTTTCAAATTTCAATTCAGGGCTTCAACCTCAAATCACCCCAGATTTGTTCCTGTCCTACATGTTGAAATATTGATGAAGTATCACGTAAAAATTACTAAAGGAAAGCAAAGTGGTGTTGCATCATGCAGTTTTTTATCATATACGATTTCCAATTTGATACTGTTTTCATATTATGTTGTCATTTATTCTGGATACAGCTACCCAGATAGCATTTGGACGTTGGCCCAATGTTGGCAATGTTGGCAAAACCATTGCCAACATTGGACCAACGTCTGAATGCTATCTGGGTAGAGAAAATATTCATAAATATGATGGTTTTGTATTGGTGTGGTGCAATTCATCACTATCCTATGTGGGGATTCTAAGGAAGATCCTTGTGAGAGTTTACAACAATCAGTGCTTGACATAAGAAGTGATCATATGGATTGGTTCATAAGTCTTGGTAACATGTGAAGATCCGGGTTAGAATTGGCCTCCAGCAACCCATGCTTGTTGTGAGAGGCGACTTATGGGATCAGGTGGTCAGGCTCCCTGACTTGGATGACACATGTCATCATATCCCAGTTGCGATGACAATGATGTTGATCACGGGATTGTTTGGTCCAAACACGATTGTTTTCAAACAGCCACCATATAGGTGGAATATTGCTGATTGGGCATTAAACAAATAAACGAAGGTCAGTCTTGGTGATGAGGCTGATTTCTTACCAGCATTCACTGGGCACTGAGCACAATAACACCATGTTATCTCATTGTAACAATATGTTATACAGACCACTGTCATATCGCTAGAAGGGTCCACTGGAATATAAAACTGTCTAAGAAAAGGTTTAACCCTTTAGCGTTGATTGCAGCATTAACTAATATTGATACAATTGAATGCTGTTAATAGTGTTCCTTTAAATGCCTGATATCTGTTACAGAGCAACTAACCTTGTTTATTCATGACTAGGACTCCACAGTATGACCAATATACTGGTATATCGCAATATGCTTTTCAAACGATACATATTGCATTTTTTTTTCTGAGTAAAGGACATATATGAAGTTTTTGGGTAAAGAACATTTATGAAGTTTTTGTGATTATCTTTATGGTTTAAATTAACATACACACAGACTTTCATTCACAACAAATGTTTTCCTTCATTATTCAATGACAAAACGGCATACTGTAATACTATAAATTGTATAAAAAGGAAAATAGAATACCTGACTATGCAACCTAATTTTGAGATTGCTATTATCAGAACCATAAGATATGCGTTTCGGGACTTAGAATGTAGAAAATAGGATTGACATGTACAATTAGTGTCACTTACTGTCAAACACTTAAGTTCCCAGTATATCGCAATACGTATCGCAATACAGGTACATGAATCGCAATAAATTGCAATACAATTTATTCACCTATACACAGCCCTATTCATGACACACAAAAGCAAATGATTTCAGCCTCAAGTGACTGTATCGCAAGCATGCGTGGATGGTTTGAACTACATGACTCTTGTCAGATTTTCAGGATTTATTCAAATGAACCACAACTAATCATTAACCACAAATAAGTGATGAAGATAGTGTATATCCTGACAGGTTTATTGTGAATGAAGGAGTGCTGGTTTGGTACTATTATGTAGATGTACAAAATCAAGAATGTAGATCTGCCTCGATGCATACCAATGGCTGCTGAATGGCACCAATGACTATCTGATATACAGATTGGAGTGAGATCACCACTCTGAATACAATGGTGTGACACACTATGACGTGTTTGGAGTATTGAGTGGTGGAGTTGTTAAAGTTCACCTTCACTCTCTGATAGTAACAGGGTGACTGGGATAGGTTTTGTTCATATTGTTAGTTAGATGCCTAATGTAGGAATAAACTACATATTGACACATGAGTATCTGGCACTATTGGGGGATGTAGACATGCTGAAGTTGACTGCCTGAAGGCATGTGATGTTAAATCACAATTGACAGTCTGAAGGCATGTGATGTTAAACTACAATTGACAGTCTGAGAGTGTGTGATGTTCAGTTACATTGACAGACTAAGGGCATGTGATGTTAAACTACAATTGACAGTCTGGGGGCATGTGATGTTCAGTTACAATTGACAGTCTGAGGGCATGTGATGTTAAACTACAATTGACAGTCGGAAGGCATGTGGTGTTAAACTACAATTGACAGTTTGAGAGTGTGTGATGTTCAGTTACATTGACAAACTAAGGGCATGTGATGTTAAACTACAATTGACAGTCTGGGGGCATGTGATGTTAAACTACAATTGACAGCCTGAGGGCATGTGATATTCAGTTACAATTGACAGTCTGAGGGCATGTGATATTCAGTTACAATTGACAGTCTGAGGGTGTGTGATGTTAAACTACAATTGACAGTTTGAGGGCATATGATGTTAAACTACAATTGACAGTCTGAGGGCATATGATGTTAAACTACAATTGACAGTTTGAGGGCATATGATGTTAAACTACAATTGACAGTTTGAGGGCATATGATGTTATACTACAATTGACAATCTGAGGGCATGTGATGTTAAACTACAATTGACAGTTTGAGGGCATATGATGTTATACTACAATTGACAGTCTGAGGGCATATGATGTTATACTACAATTGACAGTTTGAGGGCATATGATGTTATACTACAATTGACATTCTGAGGGCATATGATGTTAAACTACAATTGACAGTTTGAGGGCATATGATGTTAAACTACAATTGACAATAACATGGTATGTGCTGTAAACTAACAAAGGCAATCTGAGGACAAAACTTTGATATGAGCTTAAAAAGCCAACTTAAATGCTGGGGTAAATGCCAGTACTTTGCTGTAAGATAGATTGCTATCTAAATGGCAAATAACACTTTTACTGCATCATATAAGCACCTATAACATCTATATTCTTGACATAAATACCACCAGGGTTCCACAGTGTATAAAGGTTAGTCTTCATGATGTTAACAGATAACTGGTTATGTCTAATGTAATATAGAGTTATAATGTTGGCAAGTAAATAATTCCACTTCATTTCATATTGATTACACATTTAGATGCCATCAGACATAATAAACAAAACATTTTGAAGTTTTAATATAGTATCTGATTGTTATTGTACAAATGGACTGATTAAAGTTGGCAATGTGCCTCCATAAGTCTTGAACAACATACTTTCAGGATTACCCAAGATGCTTTGAAACATTAGAAGCTCATATTTATGAAACGTATGGCCTAATAAACAAATCTCTACCCATTGGTTCTACACACAGCAGCCTAATCATAGTCTGAAGCTTCACAGAATGCAAGTAGTTAACCATTTCTTGGTTTGGCAGATCCACAGTGAGACAAATGGATGGCCTAATTGCACAAGTTTGGGAAATGCATTTACCATACAAGTAATGTGTAGCAGAAGTTAGTTTAATCTGAATGGAAATGAGACGTAGCAACATGGACAATTAAGACTAGGTAGGGGTTCCATGTACTCACTGCCGATTGCTTTCCGCAGCTGTCATGGCGGCAACGGAAAGTCGGCTCAACAGCTGATGCTCAGACTTAACGCTTCTCTCTGCTTTTCTATTAAAAATTGGCGCTGAATAATGGTTTCCTGGGTTACACTTTATGTAGCTCTTCAACAGGATAATTCAACTGACATATGTTTGTCTATCAGTGTTTAATAGCCTTAGGTGTGTGAAAAAAGTATGCCATGTTGATTGCCAAGCTTGTACTCCTGCTTCAGTGTATATGGTGTTTGTTGCACAATTTATTTTGGTTAAGTGCTGGATTAAAATATCACAATGGAATGATTAAATGTAATGCAACCAGAATTCCAAGGATTTATGTACAATTTTTAAGCTAAGTGCTCTTGGGAGGCAGTTTTGAAAATATTTGTGATGGTTCAAAATTTGGATGATTTTACATTCTAATGTTAGAGGCATTTTAGCATGGGCTTGTGACTTATCATTCAAGGCTCTTTCCTCTCACCTTGACAACGTCATCAACTGTAACTGATTAAGCGAGAACATACCATGAATTGGGTAAGTGTGAATTCACACTAGGGAATTGTGGCTGACATTAGCTTCTGGCGTGGACTGAGTATTGGCCTCTGAGCAGGTTGAGAATTATCCATGCATTTTGAAGAGGAAAACGTTTACAACTTTTTAGATTTGTTACAGCTTTTTCTTCATACCGATGCAGTAATGAGGTCTGTAGTGATGAGGCATGTAGATTTTGAAGGTTTAGCAGTCTTCATTATTCATATGAGGTTAAAAAATGGAATATGAAACCAAAACACCTGGCAGTTTAGAATGTATGTGACAGTGACCATCTTGGAAGTCTGTCTACTGATAGCACTGTGACCAACTTGGGAGGTCTGTCTGACTACTGATAGCACTGTGACCAACATGGGAGGTCTGTCTGTCTATTGATGGCACTGTGACCAACTTGGTGGGTCTGTCTACTGAGTTTAACAGTACTGTGACCAACTTGTGAGGTCTGTCTGACTACTGATAGCACTGTGACCAACTTGGGAGGTCTGTCTGTCTACTGACAGCACTGTGACTAACTTGTGAGGTCTGTCTATCTATTCATGGCACTGTGACCAACTTGGTGGACAGCACTGTGACATACTCTGGGATATGTCTACTGAGTATGACAGCACTGTGACCAACTTGGGAGGTCTGTCTGTCTACTGAGTATGATAGCACTGTGACATACTAGGTCTATCTGTCTACTGAGTATGACAGCACTGTGACATACTTGGGAGGTCTGTCTGTCTACTGAGTATGACAGCACTGTGACATACTTTGGAGTCTGTCTACTGAGATAGACCAACTTGGGAGGTGACCAACTTGAGGAGGTCTGTCTGTCTGTCTGTCTGTCTACTGAGTATGATGGTACTGTGACCAATGGGAGGTCTGTCTGTCTGTCTACTGAGTATGACAGCACTTGACCAACTTGGGAGGTCTGTCTGTCAGCACTGTGACCAGCTTGGGAGGCCTGTCAGTCGACTGATAGCACTGTGACCTACTTGGGAGGTCTGTCTGTCTACTGATGGCACTGTGACCAACTTGGGAGGTCTGTCTGTCTACAGAGTATGACAGAGCTGTGACATACTTGGGAGGTCTGTCTGTCTACAGAGTATGACAGCACTGTAACCTACTTGGGAGGTCTGTCTGTCTACTGAGTATGATGGTACTGTGACCAACTTGGGATGTCTGTCTGTCTACTGTGTATGACAGCACTCTGACTAACTTGGGAGGTCTGTCTCTCTGTCTACTGAGTATGACAACACTGACCAACTTGGGATGTCTGTCAGTCTACTGATAGCACTGTGACCTACTTGGGAGGTCTGTTTGTTTACTGAGTATGATGGTACTGTGACCAACTTAGAAGGTCTGTCTGTCTGTCTACTGAGTATGACAACACTGTGACCAACTTGGGAGGTCTGTCAGTCTACTGAGTATGACAGCACTGTGACCAACTTGGGAGGTCTGTCTGTCTACTGAGTATGACAGCACTGTGACATACTTGGGAGGTCTGTCTGTCTGTCTACTGAGTATGATGGTACTGTGACCAACTTGGGAGGTCTGTCTGTCTGTCTACTGAGTATGACAGCACTGTGACCAACTTGGGAGGCCTGTCAGTCTACTGAGTATGACAGCACTGTGACCAACTTGGGATGCCTGTCAGTCTACTGATAGCACCGTGACCTACTTGGGAGGTCTGTCTGTCTACAGAGTATGACAGCACTGTAACCTACTTGGGAGGTATGTCTGTCTACTGAGTATGATGGTACTGTGACCTACTTGGGAGGTCTGTTTGTTTACTGAGTATGATGGTACTGTTACCAACTGTGAGGTCTGTCAGTCTACTGGGAGGCCTGGTACTGTGACCAACTTGGGAGGCCTGTCAGTCTACTGAGCATGACAGCACTGTGACCAACTTAGGAGGCCTGTCAGTCTACTGATAGCACCGTGACCTACTTGGGAGGTCTGTCTGTCTACAGAGTATGACAGCACTGTAACCTACTTGGGAGGTCTGTTTGTTTATTGAGTATGATGGTACTGTGACCAACTTAGAAGGTCTGTCTGTCTACTAAGTATGATGGTACTGTGACCAACTTAGAAGGTCTGTCTGTCTGTCTACTGAGTATGACAGCAGTGTGACCAACTTGGGAGGTCTGTCAGTCTACTGAGTATGATAGCACTGTGACCTACTTGGGAGGTCTGTCAGTCTACTGAGTATGATGGTACTGTGACCAACTTGGGAGGTCTGTCAGTCTACTGATAGCACTGTGACCAACTTGGGAGGTCTCTCTGTCTACAGAGTATGATAGCACTGTGACCTACTTGGGAGGTCTGTCAGTCTACTGAGTATGATGGTACTGTGACCAACTTGGGAGGTCTGTCTCTCTGTCTACTGAGTATGACAACACTGTGACCAACTTGGGAGGTCTGTCAGTCTACTGATAGCACTGTGACCTACTTGGGAGGTCTGTCAGTCTACTGATAGCACTGTGACCAACTTGGGAGGTCTGTCAGTCTACTGAGTATGATGGTACTGTGACCAACTTGGGAGGTCTGTCTCTCTGTCTACTGAGTATGACAACACTGTGACCAACTTGGGAGGTCTGTCAGTCTACTGATAGCACTGTGACCAACTTGGGAGGTCTGTCTGTCCACTGAGTATGACAGCACTGTGACCAACTTAGAAGGTCTGTCTGTCTACTGAGTATGATGGTACTGTGACCAACTTGATCAACAAGATTTATCAAAGTAAATTAATTTTTTTATCTACTCCATCAATTGCCTTTCAATACAGTATGAAGCAATTTTTTTAAACTTTAATGATGATTAAAACCAATTATTTCACAATATATTCACAATTCAGTATCACAGAGCTAACAATGCACATTTACCAATTGAAGGCCTCCTGAAATGTAGTGTCGTCTGCTCTTTGAATATCAGGTGAAGTTATCAATGATGACAAGTTTGGTATTCAATTTCGAGAGAAAAACACCATAAAATTCACTGCATCATAGTTGAAAGACATGGAAGTAGATTCTTTCATTTTTTCTGTGTAATTATTTCAACTTTCATCAAAATCATAATTCGAAAACATGGCTAAAATTGGCCATGTGCTCATTGTCATTAGGGGAGATAACTTGTTTATTCACAACATGGGCAAATGTTGGGCCAACTTTGTGAAATAGATATATAAGATCAGTGAAAATAGGCAGAGTTTTTCAAGTGTTGGCCCACTGTTGGACCAACGTGTCCAAATCCACCATTACTTTTAAGTCATTAAGATAATGTTAGGCCAATGTTGTCAAACCGTAGGCCAGCTGACCAACCACATACCAATATTGCCCCAACAAACCTTTGCTATCTGGGACAGTGACCATTTGGCAGGTCTACCAAATAGAGACTGCAAAATATGCTTGTCATTGAAAGTGACTGTGTGGTAAGTCTCAGGGAGATACTACGATATATCGTCACAGCTCTAGTTTAATGCTACATTTGGAATATTCCAGCTATATGATGGGGGTCTGTAAATAATCAAGTCTGGATCAGACAATCCTTTGATTGACATGAGCATCGATCTACAAAATTTGGATATGATATGCCTTAAATAGAGACATGTTGTTTTGTTGTATAGATGATGTATACTCATGGAAACAAATAAGGGAACACATTAAAGTACAAGTTTTTATTTATTTATTTCCAGAATATCACCAATAGTGCAATGCATACCTTGTATAAAAAACAGGAAAAGACTAAAGGAACACATGTACTTTCATGTGTTCCCTTATTAATTTCCATGTGTATATGTTGTGATTTTGTTTAATATCTCACTTAGCAATATTACAGCTATATGAGATAGCCATCTGTAAAATAATAATCTCTAACAGACCACCCAGTAGTTGATGTCATGAGCATGAAGCTGCCCAATTGAGATATGAAAGATGGCATGGATGCCGAGAGTCTGACCACCTGACCACATTGATCACCTTTGTGACAGAAGCATGGATGGCTGAACACCCATGATAACAGGATCTTCACAGGGTAGTATAGAAGGACAAGATGAAGATAATACTGTAGCACTGCTCCAATAAGAAGATATGAAATGTGCGTAAACTGCTGTACTGGGATGCATTAAAAGAAACCTATCGGAATTAAGGGTTCAAGTCCCCAATTAAGATATGTTCCTGTCACTGATATGCCAGAAAGATCAAAGAAATGGCGATACGAATTGGGAGAAAAAGCGGAGGTTCAAACAGGGTGTGAATTCATTGTCAGATTGAGAAAATTCCACACAGACAAAAAAATGTGTAAGGATCCCCATAATCTGAGTTATGTCTCACTAATGAACATGAATCAAACCGTCATTACCAACATCAAACCGTCATTAGCAGCATCAAACAGTCATTAGAACAGCCACTTTGTTTAACAGTGATAGGTTCCATATGAGCCCACTCCCACGTGAAACGTGAACCCCAGTTCTGAAGCCATTCACAGCAACTTACGGGTCTTTTTACTACTTATTTACGAAGTTAATTGTGAGGAATCACACCTACGAATCTACATTGAGGTTTGGCACTGGGTGTGTTTTGTTTGGATACCAATCTTTGCATATCATTTACCTGAATGACAGGAAGATGCCAGGGGCAGTCTGATAAAAAATTGCAATCAAGGTCCTTTTTTCTGAGAGGTCATGCTTTGGTATGAGTGTATAAACGTCATTCATTATATGTCAAGAGTGAATAAATTGGAATCTGCTTTGGCGAATAATCAAAACTGAACATTTTATATTGAATTCTGCTTTTGAAGAATTTAGGTTCTATTACTGATCTGTGTCAGTCAGGAGGACAGACAGTGGGGTAGCCTTGTGGTTTAAGTATTCGCTCATCACACCGAAGACCCAGGTTCAATTCCCCACATGGAATCTTGTATAGGAGGAACCACACACACATGGGATAGGAATCCATTATCAACAACACAGCTCGGTCATTTTTGTTCATAATTAAACTTAATATAGTGAATGTGTAGATACATATAACCGAGTTAAAACAAACTCAAAGGGACCACTAATTGTAACTGTAATTTGTCGCACACATGTTGACTAAAATATCTACAAGTAACTGGGACCACAAAAAAAGACATCTGGTATGTCCATCAGTTTGTTATAAGCATGTTCATCATGAATATATGTTACTGTTTTTGTAGGTAATTTTATTATTTATTTACCTTTAAATTGATTGTCCTGAATGCTGTGGTATATGAAATTTGTTACATGGGTGATTTAGGAAAAGCTCAACATATATGTACACTGGAGTCAGTGAGTGAGTGAGTTTAGTTTTACAATATTCCAGCTATATGGCGTCGGTCTGTAAATAATCGAGTCTGGACCAGACAATCAAGTGTTCAACAGCATGAGCATCGATCTGCGCAGTTATTAACCGATGACAAGGCAGCAAGCCTGACCACCCGATCCCATTAGTCGTCTCATGCAACAAGCATGGGGTACTGAAGATCAATATTCTAACTGGACCTTCATGGGTTATGTACATTGGAACCTCTGTGAGGTGCTGTTAACATTTTAGGCCAGACCATAATTGACTACATGTTGGAAAGACTTTACTTTACTTTACTATACAATAACAATTTTACTAAAACAATGTCACATGACAGAGTATATTATTGAGTGTGTTAAGGAGTATAATGTTAAAATGCTGGTGCAGCTGCAGTTTTGCTAAACTGAGCTTCAGTGCATGTGAGACAATGGTTAAAATACCATGCCTTGAAACATCAGTGAGTGAGTATAGTTTTACACCGCTTTTAGCAATATTCCAGCAATATCACGGCGGGGAATACCAGAATGGGCTTCACACGTTGTACTCATGTGGGGAATCGGACTGGGTCTTCTGTGTGACAAGCAAACACTTTAACTTTGAGGACACCCCACCGCCCCTCTTGAAACATCAGTGCATAAGTGAGGGATAATATGTCATTATTATTTTATGTCATGATTGTATGAACAAACAGGACTTTAGACACGGAGCCAGGCTTGTTGAGGACTGAGCAACCTACATTCAACCATCAGATTGGCCTTAGCAAATAACAAAAACTGTGATACACTTTACATTTATATTTGCAAAATGGACTTACGTACGTTTTGACAATAATTAGAAACGTAAATGTCACATATATTCTGTGTCTTCATAAAAATCATGAAATTCTATAGAAAGTTTTATATAAGCCTCGGCCAAAAAATAATTTTGTGAGGTTCACTGTTTAATTTGGTTGATTAAGTAATTTTTTGCATTTCCATGAACACGAAGTAGAGCTTCAGGAATTGTGGCTGTTTCTGGATCCCAGCTACAACACGGTTCCAAACTACTTGAGTGAAGCATAGACACATGACACCAATGTAGTCTAGAGATGCCTTAAGATATTTAGAACTTTCACTGTTATAATTTGGTTTCCAGGGAAACAAGATAAAGAGATAAGCTTTTAACAAAATAATTTGAGAATGCCTGGATATTTACTTACTTAGGTAAACATATTGTCTCAAACTCAGCACCACTATCAGAGTATATTTTGGCTAATTTCCCAAATAGGTCAACGTCTCCTTGACACCACCAACCATGATGAATACCTTTGTGGTCTTCAGTCATGTTCTATGGAATACAAGCAAAGTGTAAGTAAGTGCATTATTAATCATTTTGTCCAATGTAGCATAATATATATCCACTAAGTTTTATTACAGTTTCATTTTCTTTTAACAGTTTTGTTTGAAGGATATCTCTTTTTAATCACAGTAAAAACTTGAAGTCAGTAAATAAAAATACCACATGTGCTTTAAATGGATGTTTCGAAATTTCCTGAAAAATTTACAGTAAAATATAAACTATTTGGCTTTTTGTCAAATAACATGTTTATCTCCCTAAGTGACCAGACACAGTTGATATTCTTGATAAGATATTTATTTTATTTGACAAGTATAGTCAAGTGTTCTATCTATTCTAGATATTTTTTGTTGATCTTCATGAACTTAATCAGACTCAAAGTGCCACTGAAGCCTACTAAAGGCAGTTCCAGCATGTTATTTCACTTAAATGAAAGTGTTCTGATTTGAGATAAGTGCAGTATTAAATCAATATCAATACATAATAAATAACCATGATCAAAGAACCCACTGAACATAGCTCATCAGTTTTATAAGCTGATCCATGTATGGGAGGTGCATGTGTATATACTCAAGGATTTATGACAAGAGGGATAGCTTCAATTTTCTTCATGTCAAGCAATGTATCCTATTCTTCAGCAGCTGATTAAATTTCACAACTTTTGAAATACTTGACACTTGCTTTTTTAATCTGAGCACAAGAAGTGTTACATCAGAACTTTATGATGGTAAATACTCTGAAACAATCAACCCGTGAAGATACGGGTTAGAATTGATCTTCTGTAACCCATGCTTGTCGTAAGAGGTCACCAACGGGATCGGGTAGTCAGGCTTGCTGACTTGGTTGACACATGTCATCGTATTCCAGTTGTGTAGATCGATGCTCATGCTGTTGATCACTGGATTCCCTGGTCCAGACTCTATTGTTTACGGACTGCCGCCATATTGCTGGAATACTGTGGAGTGCGGCATAAAACTAAACTCACTCACTCACTCACTGAAACAATCAGATGATATAACAAAGGTGTTGCCAGATTCTATAATGTACTTGCTTTAGAAAAACAACACCATATCTTTGTTCGTAATGAATGCAAGCAACATATGACCTGACTGATTCTTTGTTATTTCTTACCCAAAACGTGTGGTGCTTTTGCCTCAGGTTGGTTTACCCAAAACGTGTGGAGCTTTTGCCTCAGGTTGGTCTTGGCCAGGCTCAAACAAAATCGAGCAGCTGTGATGAGGCTCTGATGTTGCTGTAATGTTGTTGTAATGTTGGTGTGATATGACTCTTTTGATGATTGCGAACATCGTTTCATGTGTTTAGAAATAAAAATGATAAAAATGACATGAAGAACAGAACATAGATTTTACGATCTTAGTATATGTTTTGCAAAAAGTTCACTTTCAAATAAATTCCTTCAAATAAATCACGAAAGGGACTATAAAAGTATGGCATTGCACACGTGATTTAAAATCACTGCAAAAAAGTTGTAACAGTAAGAAGAGGGCCTCTTGACAGATAAAAACTCAAATCCATCTGAGAAAGTAATGTTGTGACAGTAATGGCACTCAAGGGAGACCATAATTTGTCAGCCGGCACTTGACTGTGATGGAATACTGACACAGTGATTCTTCATCCCCGCTCCCACTGCCATCAGGGCACTCGCTAATCTCACTTCTAGACTGTCTTAGATTAACCAAAGTGAACTCAAATGTCCAGTTCTTTCAAACTTAAGTAAAGACTGCACACATTATCAATGTTGTCGTGACCACCGGAAACATTAACAATGTATGACATCAACAGAAGGGTACAGATTGAAGTTGTGTATGAGGAAATATCTGTTTGTTATCATTATGGACGATATTGCCTTCCATCTGGAGTCAGCCATGTAGTTTTAGCTCACCTGACTGAGTAAGTGAATGAGGTTTTATGCCGTTTTTGCAATCTTCCAGCAATGTCATGGTGGGGGGCAACAGAAATAGGCGTCACACATTGCACGCATGTGGTGGATTGGTGTGACAAGCAAGCACTTTAACCGCTAGGCTACCCCACCTGACTGAACTTCAAGTGAGATTTTGTCACAGTGTTGTGTCCATCATGTGTCTGTTTGTAATTAACTTTGGTATTTTCACCAATGAAACTTCAATTCACTGGCGCCTTCTCAGATCCAGAGCCATAACATTTTCCCTTCTGCCCAGCACTGCTTGTATTGCAAGGATTTTAAAGAGTTATAAATGAAGCAAGTCCCCATCGTAGGTCCTTTTCAAATGGAGCTATTTGTTTCTCTCAGTTATATATTTTCAGATACTAAGCATATTGTAGAACTTTCTATAGATAAGTTTGGGACCCCTGAAAACCCTGATGTCTCCATTTGTTTTTTCTTAGATTGAGTCAAGATGGATATCCCTGAAAACAGTTCTGGTCTGACCTGACCATTGCGAAAGTTGTTTTGAGAATGGTTCAGTAACATCTTGTGTTTAATCAACCAGTGACATCGTCCATATTGGAAACTTTCATGATCCACTGCATGTCTGTCAGTTTCATTCCATATGAGAGAAATGCATGAACACAAGGGCTTATTATCTTCTGTCTTCTATCAGCATGATCCTTGTAACCAGCAGTGTGAAAACAATGATCTTCTGTTATGATGGGAGAACCATGTGTCAGACAGTAGCACTGTATCCCAACTACTGTGTCCTTTCAAGTATCTTTTATGTTTCACTGTGTAAAGTGTTTTAGATTAAATGTGATAAATTTGGTTGCCTTGGTGTGCGGATTCATTTGACTTCATGAAAGGTTATATATACTGATGGAAAAAAGAAACTGTGATTCACTTAAAGTGGTGTTAATGTTGTGTTTTCAACATAATATTAGGACATTTGTCTGATCAGTGTTTATTGCAGCAAACTCTTTAGAAGAACCCATTCCTGGTAACTGAAGACCCTCAGTTCAATAGTCAATATTGGTGTGACCACCATTTTAGTTCATGGAGAAGGAAACCAGTTGATTTAAAAAAGCCTATGAATGTTGTTCCAAATGTCAAGCAAAGATTAGATAACTGAGTTAGAATTATAAGCTGGTTTTGGTCCTGTTGTAGGTGTCTAGCTTTCTCATCCCAGACATTTTTACATAGATCTGGAAGACCAGTGAGGCATGTACAGCAATGTTGTGTTGCCCCAAAGGTCTGTTACAACATGTTAGGCATTATCCTGCGGCAATGTGATATATATCCCTGCATTTGCACAAAGGGTCAAACATGATCCTCAACAATGTCATCCCTGTAGCAGAAGCATTCAAATTGCCATTAACAATGATGAATTGTGCTCTGCCGTGAGTGGTGATGACACCTTCTACCATTACACTTCTTCCCGCAAACCTGATGACGTGTGTAACTCAAGCATGACTAAATCGTCCCCCTGGATTGCTGAAATGTGGACTCTTGTGTACAGTATACTGTCCCAGTCTTGTCTTCTGAATTTCAAATGCTGTCTACACCAACCTAGGCATGTCTGCTAGGGGATGTGGAATCAAAACTGGGCATATCACTGGACATCAAGACCAGATGTTGTGCTCCGTCAACTGATTGTGTATGGTTCTGCCACAAATTGGTCTCAACCCAGACACTCTGTGAGCTGTTAATGTGGCAGTTTTGTATTGATTCTGTAGATGTGACACCTGAATATGTCTGTCTTGTTGACAGGACATCACATGGACAACTAGCCTGTGACGTAGTCATCAGTGTGGCCCTGTTAACTATAAAGAGATGATACTTTGTTTCGATAAACATAAAATGTCTGAGAACGTTGTTTTGCACCATTCTTGTTTACTGCATACTAGATTTTTTATTTTTAGCAAACCATAGCATTGCATAAGTGTTATTTACAGTTGAACCAATGTGTTTTCAGGAGCACCTGATATCTCAACAATCATCTGACCCATGAAGATCCGGGTTAGAATTGATCTTTAGTAACCCATGCTTGTCGGAAGAGGTGACTAACGAGATCAGGTGGTCAGGCTCACTGACTTGGTTGACCCAATTGTGTTGATCAATGCACATGTTGTTGATCACTGGATTGTCTGGTCCAGACTTGACTATTTACAGACTGCTGCCATATGGCTGGAATATTGCTGAGTGTGGCATAAAACTAAACTCGCTCACTCACTCACTCACTCACTCACTCACTCACTCTCTTTCTCTCTCTCTCTCTCTCTCTCTCTCTCTCTCTCTCTCTCTATCTCTATCTCAGTATACAAACAAGCATCCACTCTTTGGGATGTGCTTGAACATGCATATGCAAATTGTGAATCAAGGACTTCAAAGTCGAGGAAATGTCTTGAAAGATATGAGTATGTTTTTAAAGAGACCTTATGTAATTTCAGCATAAATTGATCTTTACTGACCTTTATGTGAAGCAATGTTAGTTGTTTTTGTTATGCACAATCTGTTCTAGTCCTAAAAGATGTTTAGCTGTGACGTTATATGTTATTTTCTTTACTAACTGTAATCAAACTCGAAATAAAATTCAAGATGTGGAATTAGAATGGTTACTTTCAGTGTTTTGAATATATCCATGACACGTTCCCTGAAACTGATCATTGACTTTTCCATAAGTTCCAGTTCCTTTGACTGATTCCTTGAATTATTTTCATGAAATATGTATAAAATTCCAGGATGCTTAAATTTATGAGGATTATTGCTAAACAAAAACATAAAACTTAAAAATTTATGAAATTTGTCACTATGTAAACATCAAATATCTTGACTTTTTAGTGAAATTGAATTTCCCCTGCACTTTCTTAAAAATAAACCAATTCAGTTTGAGAACTCGTCTTTGACAAGGTGCCATCCTTGGTGTCAAGATATGATGACTCACTGAGATAATTTCAATAAACAAATTTATTTTCTCATCTTAAGAATTCCGTTTATTGAAAATTGGAAGTTACAAGAAAATAATCAACTATTTTATTATCTAATTAGGATGTGAAATATGTTTGACAAAAACAACAGAGTTGTTGTTATTCCACGTTGTTCTGATGTTAGGATACTTCAAATAAAAATGTCATATATGCCAAGACCCACTTGGAGATAATGCATCTCTGAGCACTTAATGCCGAGGTTGCTCACAAGCAGATGATGTTTCCATGCTGAAGCCGCAGTGCACAACAGTATCACTTGTAGATGATGCATTTATCATCAGCCTCGCCAGAATCCTACAGATTACAAGGTCATTCTCTGATGGGGCTGTCAGTGGAGTCATAAGTTGCTGAGGGAGGTCATTTGTGTTAGCAGTGGTACTTGTTGGAGCTGACAGGGGTTGTATGGCTTGTATTTGTTTTCATTATGTGTACGAGCTTGGTATGGCAGATGGTAAGCATAGAAAAACAGGTGTGATAATTGTTCCTGTTTCATGTATGACAACTAGGATTTGTTTCAAAGGAGTCTTGGATTAAGAGGAGGATGAATTGTTGTTTTCGTCCTTGAAATGAGAATATATGTTTGACATCAGTCACATAATAATATGACATTTTCTTTTAATGTTTGAAAATCAGTACAGATTGGTGGTGGTGGTGGTGGTGATTATGATGATTATGATGGTGATGACGGTGATGACATTAAAACTGGGCAAATGGATGAGTTGACTTCCTGACTTGATCATCTCACACAAAGTCTGTCACTGGATTGTCTGGTCCAGACTCAATTATTTACAGGCTCACATCCTGATCTGAAATATGATGCTGTGTTGTAAAACAAAAAAATTGTTAGAAAGAGCTCAAATGGCCATGCGACATCACTTTGCGTTAGTAAGGAATGATGTAATCATTAGACGGAATACAGTACAGCAGCACTTAACTGTGTCATAGACAAGAAAGCTTTGCTACTTTATGACAGTTACTTTACTATTTTATGATGCAAGTTTCAGTAGAGAGACAACTCTTGCTTGACAACAGTATAAGAACCTATCCTGAAATGTCGCATCATAATATAAAGGAGTTGTCGTCCAGTTGTCATAACGTATCATATCTTGGTTATTATTCATCAACTTCTAATATGCCAATCAAACAGATTTGTCACATAGATTAAGATCTTTGGTGAAATTCAGAAGTGGTAACCCGCTGACAAACAGTTTAATTAGTAGAGGTACCATGATACAGAAGGCTATTATACAGTAAATATTTCAGTACACAGGTCACTGTGTAATACATATCTCGGTATGCCAGGAGGACAGCACAAAGGTCCTGGACAGAAATACTCCCAACTGTTTACGTGGGGTGAGTGAACAGAAGCTACAAAACCCTTTCCACATTCGTAAGAAATCTCTGCAAAGGGACCATTCATAATTTATGGCTGGGGTAAGTGGAGTGATAATGATTTTTATGGAGAAGCATGTACAATGTGAATGCCCCCCCAAAAAAAAAAAACCCCAACAAACAAACAAAACAAAACAAAAACAACAACAACAAAACAAACAAAACAACAACAAAACTTTAGCACAAAGAAAGTGACCCCCCTGCATGTCATGTACAAAATCAATTACCCCCCTCCCAATGACCCTATGTTACACATGATATCTATTGCATAATATTTTTATGTACAAAATTTATGACTCAAAATGGGTGGGAACCACCCCCCTTAAAATCATCACCACCACCACCACCCCCAAGCCATAAATTATGGATAGTCCGTAACTAAATGGTGACAGACTGTTATTTCACTTTCAATTAACTTCTTCACAAGATGGGTAGTATGACCCAATTAGCTCCCTTATTTAGTTGGGTTTTGTACTGACTGAGTATGGTTTTACGCTGTTTTTAGCAATATTCCAGCAATATCACGGCGGGGGACACCAGAAATGGGCTTCACAAGTTGTACCTATGTGGGGAATCGAACCCGGGCCTTCGACGTGAGGAGCGAACGCTTTAACCACTAGGCTACCCCACCGCCCCAGTTGGGGTTGTATTGTGAGGGAGGATGTTGTACAGTCATGTGTCATTATCAAAGTACATAATAATGTATCATGCATTATATCAAGGCCATGCAAATATAAATGTATTCTTTCACCTGTATTCATTATCAGGGCAATTCTGGCATTATCAGGCTAAACGGATCCTGGCAAAATGTGCAATGCAGCAAAAGCACAAACAAATTGTAAAAAAGCTGTAATTTTCTAAAAATGTTTCAGTTTCATTTCAATCTAGAATGTTTGACTCTCAGAGACTGTGTAAAGATAATTATCTGAAGGTAAGCACACGATCATCCTCTGCGAGAGGATATACTACTTAGATCTAATGGTGGGAGTGCCCCATGTATTTCTCTTTAATGAGATCAGGAAAGATTTAGCACATACCATGAAGAGTTACTGTTGGAATTTATGACAGTAACCAATTGTCCAGTATGTCTAGACATGGGCATCACTTACAGTACCAGTCAGCTCCCTTAGACAACATTGCAAGTTCAACAGGTCTTGTTTCTTGTTACTAGTTTATATGTGAAGAAGCCATCTGAAATATTCCATCCTACGATGCGAGATGGGATGTACAGGAAAAGAAGCGAACGTCTACTTGGTGTTAGTCTAAAATTACCATAAATCAGATCCTTGTGCTTGTGATGGCACCGAGGTGTTGGCTTCCATTTACACATGTGGGTGCAATTTGTGAAGCCAATGTTGGTGTTCCAGTGTAGTTGGGTATTGCTGCAAATATATACTGTTGGATCTGTGGAAGCTCTTCTTTCAGTAAATATGCCACTTCATCACTGGCTCAGTGATCACCTTCCCTCTCTGGCAACCTTCACTTGTTCATGTCCTTCGCTCACACTTACTAACTTGCCACCTATTATCAATTGCCACCCCCCTAACTTGCCACCTTTAATCAATTGCCATCCTTGCTAACTTGCCACCTTTAATCAATTGCTATCCTTACTAACTTGCCACCTTTAATCAATTGCTGTTCTTACTAACTTGTCACCTATAATCTGTTGCCAACCTTACTACTAACTTGTCACCTTCAATCAAATGATATTCTTACTAACTTGTCACCTATAATCAGTTGCCAACCTTGCTAACTTGCCACCTTTAATCAATTGCTATCCTTACTAACTTGCCACCTTTGATCAATTGCTAACCTTACTACTAACTTGTCACCTTCAATCAAATGATATTCTTACTAACTTGTCACCTATAATCAGTTGCTAACTTGCCACCTTTAATCAATTGCTATCCTTACTAACTTGCCACCTTTAATCAATTGCTATCCTTACTAACTTGCCACCTTTAATCAATTGCTGTTCTTACTAACTTGTCACCTATAATCAGTTGCCAACCTTACTACTGACTTGTCACCTTCAATCAAATGATATTCTTACTAACTTGTCACCTATAATCAGTTGCCAACCTTGCTAACTTGCCACCTTCAATCAATTGCTATCCTTACTAACTTGCCACCTTTAATCAATTGATATCTTCACTAACTTGCAATGTTTACACATTCACTTGCCACCAGTACTAACTTGCCAGCTCCTGCTCTCACTCATTTGTCACATTTATATTTCACTCTCATGCCACCTTAACTCCCTCACCTGTACCGCCTTCACCCACCAAATTTCACCCCACCCCACCCCCACCACCACCACCTCCCACCTTAGATCATTGAACTACTGCACTCACAAACACCAGACTTGTTTCAATCAAGCAGTGCACTGATTACATAAACAGTGAAAATCTGTAAAGGTGCAGGATAGTTTTTCATTATGCACACACTATGCCAAACATTGTTTGCACCTCAGAGATATCATACAGTGTAGTCTTCACTCTATGAACTAAAACTTATATGGAAGCTAATATAAGATAAATAATATATTTACATTTCTCATCCAGTGCAATGTTGTGTTCCTCAGCTACCTGAACCCACTGAGTGTTTGACTCAAAGTCCTAAGATTGTCCTGGAATCCTAGAATTATTTTAAAATCCTTAAATTGTCATCGAATACTAAAACTGCTCCAAACATGATCCTCTAAGTTGTGTGGATTATAGTATTATGTCAAATGTTGCTCTGAGACTTTGCTCCCAGATTTATAAAGCCAGTTGGCATGTCATGAAATACTGATCAAAGTCTCCTGAACTCTAACTCTGATTCATACAAAGGCGCTGTCCCAGGACCAGTATAGGCTTGAAATGAATGTATCAGAATCAGTATGTATCAAAACACTCTTCAGTCCATATGAGAATGGCTGTGCCTATTGTTGAACATGACACATTCACTCTGAAGGCTTGATGAAGCTTTGTGCAGAACCAGGGAATAGATGTTGTTCACATGCTACACAACTAAGTGATCAGTCTCAGACCAACATCAGTTTAATGTTCAGTTAATGTTCTGGATGAGGTGTAGCCTGAATAAAATGGACCTACTGCTGGTACCCAATTTAACTGACAGTTCTGTTTAAGTTTTACTAACTCTAAATTAGGTTAGTACTGTAAAGATTTGACAGTTCTAATCTATTTAACATCCGCTTGAAGCAGATCTACTTTGAAGGTTTTGGGGATCTTGACCACAGTCACCATTGTGACACATGATTTTTGCAGTGTCTGCTGCATGTACTTCTTCTGAGTGGCCCTGGAGACTTCTTCTGGCACATGTCATGAAAGGGACAAAAACCAAGGTCATGAGAAAAACTCTCAATAAACTTTTTCCTGGTTACACATTCTCAAAAAGTATTAATTTCTTAGACTCTTTTGAAAAGATTTTGATTGGCTTTCAGGTTCTTGCACATAACAAAAACCCAGTTATATTGTTTACTTTTGCTGTTGTTTTGTACTTTCAAAAATGAAATTTTACATCTGATGTCCCTGAACAAAATCCAAACACATGAAATATTTTCTTTGAGTGTCATTTTAGAAGTTAAGAAGTACAACATAGACAAACTTTATTGCTAACAACTTGTTTATTTCATGTGTGTGACATTTTGATACAGATTCTTGCACCATTGTCAAGCAGAGTTAGTACATGAAATATTGGTTTCCTTCCTGTGAAAGGGTGAGGTATTATTTGTGATCATTGTTTTACTTACATTTATTAGCACTTACTGAGGATTTCTGTTCTTGTAGAATCCCGGAACCATATACTTGTTGTATCTCTTGAAAAGTCTGAAAGTGCTGTTTTCTGAATTGAAGCATATGGTGGCATGATGTAAAGGGCTTTGAGGAGATGTTAGTTGTGTTGTTAACACATCCAACCAACATGACCACAGTTTTGAAAGAGGTGCATTATTGTGACAAACCTCAGTTCTGCTTGCTCCATGCTGTTCTGTTAAAGTCAGGAGGGCTAACAACACATCCAACCAACATGACCACAGTTTTGAAAGAGGTGCATTATTGTGACAAACCTCAGTTCTGCTTGGTCCATGCTGTTCTGTTAAAGTCAGGAGGGCTGAAGTAAGTCTGTCTTGGCAGCTGGAGTAAGTCTAGACCTAATCTAAATCATATTCTTTTGAAGTAATAATCATTATTGGTGGCAACTCTCTGCTGCTGACTGATATCACAGGAAGTGTTTACTCAACAAAGAGAATGGTGCACCCTGGGTAAACAATGGCGGTATAAAGACACTACATCTACCACGTCAGCCACATTGGTCCTCGAGAGGCAGAAGGAAATAATCACTCTTATTGAATTGCCTAAGACAGATGTTCAATAGGAATTGTGCAATCGATAGGAGCAAACTATTTGAACCATGGCTGCCAGCAAAGGGTTAAAGTCATTCCACAACAAACTTCAGAAGCAATCATGACCAGTGGAGGTTTTCAACCCACTGTTTTTATTTTTACTTTGATCTTGTTTAATTGGTTCAAATGATTTAATTCTATTATTTGTGTTCTGTTTTTGACCATATTTAAATGATTGACTGTATTGTTGGATTAAGTTTTTAGTGTGGCAAAGGATGTTTTTGTTCATTGAAAAGAGAAATAATACGCGTGTGATGGGGCTTTGAGATGAAAATGTTCACAGCTTGTTCAAATATTATGGTTTAATTTGTCCAGTGTCTATTCCTAAGAATATTTAACGGCTCTGCTTTGGGCACGGACTTAGGGTGATGAAGTTGATATGGGCAAAATGTTTTATTGAAATTCATGTAGCTTTTTCATAGAGTTTAGAATCATATAGTTTGGTTATATATGGTGCTGTATGTATAAGCATATATTGTAGATGCACAGTATCGCAACATACACTGTAGACACTGTATACCAGCACATAATGTGTATGCTCTACATACCAGCATACGCTGTAGACACTGTATACCAGCATATAATGTGGACACTCTATATACCAGCATAGGCTGTAGACACTGTATACTGGCACATAATGTGGACACTTTATAAACCAGCATACATTGTACATACTCTGTATGTCAATGTACACTAAAGTTATTCTGTGTTCACTAAAACTACTACTATCAGCCCACAAAAATGTTTTCTCCTTCTCTGAAACAACATTTCTCTCTCTTGAAATTAAGGGATGATGGGGGAAGCCTAGACTAAGGCTTAGTCTCTGAATATATATAATTTTGATAGTAACAAACAAGCCCATTTATATTGAAAAGGAGCCCTAGGGAGACCAGAGATTCAGAACCTGAGGAAATCTAGACTTGCTTTATTTAGGGCTTTAGCACTGCAGATAGGGCTTGGCAGTAGGGAAATTAATGTGGTTCAGGGACTGTGGGACAGACTACATTGTAGGGAGGGCTTGGCAGTAGGGAAAATAATTTGGTTCAGGGACTGTGAGACAGACTAGGGGAAGCCCAGCGGTTAAAGCATTCGCTCGTCACGCTGAAGACCGGGTTCAATTCCCACCTGGGTTCAATGTGTGAACCCCATTTCTGGTGTTCCCCTGCTGTGATATTGCTGGAATATTGCTAAAAGCCAACTCACTCACTCACTTGAAATAAACCCTAATCTGAAAAACAACTCACATAAGGATAGTTCCATAACTGTTAAGTTTAAGAACAATTGATAATATAGAATGAAATCTGTCTTGTAGGATCACACAGGAATATTTATTATTCATTATTACTGTCCATTTCCTTCTGAACCAATGCTAGGTTTGTATTGACTCTTTTTTCAATAACTTGCAGGATACCCCCAGACGTTTACACTGCACTCCAGAGTCAGTTTCTGCAGACAAAAGTGCTTGTGATGTCAGCGAGGAACCCATGAGGTAAGTAAATGTCCTTGTCTTCTACGATTCAGTTATTTATTGTCAATGTCAGCTAGAGGGAAGCAAGTGACCATCACTGTCTTGTAAGGGCATTGTGGCTCTGTCAGGGAACCTTTTGTTCAGCTTAGATTTGATAATTTGCTTCTGTTAACATTGATTTTTTTTCATTTATGATATTTTATTTTTGTTTTCCTGTTCCAAAATCTGTTATATCATGAGTGAATGGTTTTAACTGATTATGTAGCCACCATTTAGCTATTGTTGTATGACTAATGAACAAACAGAAATGTCACAATTCATAAGATAGTTCTAGCGGTATTGAATGAAGTCGCTGTTCTATTGATAAAGAAGGAAGTCGTGATTCTAATGGTAAAGTCTTGGTTCTAATGTTACTGAAAAACATCATGGGTCTATCTGCATGGGCAAAAGTTATTCTAATGGTAAGGAGGGAAGTCATTGTTCTATTGGTAAGCTTGGAAATCATGATTCCAATGGTAAAGCCATGGTTCTAATGTTATTGAAGAACATCATGGGTCTATCTGCATTGGCAGAAGTTATTCTAATGGTAAGGAGGGAAGTCATTGTTCTAGCGTTCACTCATCACATCGAAGACCCAACTGCTGATCGTATTCTGAACCATCTTAATTTACTCATTATACCTTTGTTTCTACCCCATTGAATCTAAGACAAACCGAATATCTGACATCTTATTAGATACAAAAACATTCTTTCAACAATAGACTTACTCTGCCATTAATCTCCCGGATCCAGAGACAGATCTTAGTGCAATAATAGTTATAACTTGCATATATATAGACTTTGGAAAATCAAGGTACCCAAATCTAGTTTACCCAAATTTATTTCAGATAAATTTTAGTAGATGCTGGAATGCTTAAATATCTGTGTGGTGAGCTGTTTCAAATGCAGGACTATAGATATGAGCTAACAGTACACCAGTTACACTTCCTACTGATATCAAGCTTAAGTTACAGTAACATCTGATATGACCTTCACCCCAGAAGACGACTGAACTAATGGTCCAGCAACTGATCCAGGACATCACTCCTGTGTTTCTTTCTCCAGTGAATGAAACATTCCTTGATGTGACATGCCCAGTTCTGTTGCATCAGTTACATCCAAACTGTAACAGAATACTGTTCATTTGAATATGAACAAAATGACAATCGTTTTCCCAAGAAGTGGCAAATTATGGCATCCAACTCTTTTAGGTTCTATCTTCAATGACATTTCAAAGGAGGATGTTTAATGATTGTGGCCAGGAAGAATACTTGGAGTTTCAGATCTTTGTTGCTTTAAGGAGCTTTTATTGGACTTGAGTGGGTGAAGCAAGCAGTGACATCATTCATGTTAAGGAACCATATGTCAGTGAGAAATATCTTGCCATTAGATTGACTGACAGTCTAAATGTGTTCATAATTCTAAAACAGCAATGTGCAAAATTAAAAATGACATTGATGGTTATTGTTGTTGAAGTGTACTTTGTAAAGCAGTGACTCCTATTAAAATAACAATGTTTAATAAATGGTAAAGAGGTTTTTGACATGGTGATGTCTTGTATTCAGTTTAATTGGTAATTAGATATTTTTGTTTAAAAAACAAATGTCTACAAAAACATATTAATGGTTAGAGTGGATTTCTGCTTTAGTTATTTGTGATCATGTAATTGGCCATGTAGAAAAAATGTAAAGGACATGTCATTCTAGTATTTCACATCAATCAAAGGTATTTTTCTAATGTTTTTAGTTTGTTTTTTTCAGATAGTCATACTATGTTAGATCCAATCTCTTCAATTTTCAGTTTATGATTATGAAACTGTACATGTTTTGTTTTCTTTACTCAGTGTAGTGTTTGTTTGTTTGTTTATTGTTTAATGCTACACTCAGGAATATTCCAACTACTGTTCTGTCAAAAGACATTTCATCTGTACTTATGAGTGGTTGGGTAGCGTATTGGTTAAGGGTTTGCTCATCAAACCGAAGACCCTGGTTTGAATCCCGACTTGGGTACGATGTGTGAAAACCATTTCAGGAGTTCCGTGATATTGCAGGGCTATTGCAAAAAGATGCACTCACTCACTCACTCACATCTGAACTTGTAATTTAAATTATATTTATACAAAATGTAGACTAAAGTGTTTATACACAAGAAACGTCTATTTGTTTGGTTCTGCAGTGGTCATTTTTTCCTAGCTACCCATAAACATAAATGTGCATGCATGCTTTTTGGTGAACATCAAACTTCATTAAAACTTTGATATCTCAGCCAAAATTCTTCAGAAACGTTACTGAATAGCTTAAGAAAGCTTGAACTCTTTGTATCCATGAGTATGTTTTTTGGGATCTGAACCAACCACATAAACTTAAAAAGAAATATTTGAGAAAATCTTTCCCAGTGCAGTTCCACAATGCTAATTAGTTTTAGCTGTCATCCTAATATTAGTTTGTTTTTGTTTTTTTATGGAGAACTGATGACTTCCATCTTCTGAACAAATGCATGTTGGTGTTGAATGGGGGCTAGTTTCCTATCACCAACTGCTGGAACTGGAGGAGTTTATGGAGTTGTTTTTACACTAAAACTGATGTGTCATAAATTCTGGTATTGATTTTAAACTAATAAGGTTAATAAAAGATAATGATTGTGTGTCATTAAAAAATCAGATTACACATAATTGATCCAATCTCACGACTGATATAGATGATTATCCAGGCAGTCTGTTTCACATCCTTACATGGATGAAGTTAGCTGTATTAGTTGGTGGTTTTCTTATCACTCCAATCAAACTTCCTGCAGGTTTATTTGACATATTGTGCTTAGTTCATTGGTAAAGAGGTTAATCCAAAGAGCCTTCAGCTTTTACTGAAATCTGTCAATTACAAATCAGAAATAAAAACATTTATTTGACATTTTATCTTAATTAGGATTTTGATAAATGTCATTATCAGAGTAGTGCTGTTTCCTGATGCAAAATACATTACAAAGCAACATATGTTGTCATATTACTTCCCATAAAAGATTTCAAAAATAATTATTGTCATTTGGAAAAGGTTTTTTTGAAATTATATTTTTAATGAAAATATGTTATGGCTCCATGTTCTCAGTTTACAAATATTTATAGATTTAACATATGTTGAATAAAAAGATAAAATGTTTATTATATCTGGTTACAGAGAATAAAATGTGTTTGTTTCAAATCAGATTTGATGTTTTGCAAGCAATTTCAAGGAATTTTCCCCCACTTATTTCAAGATATGAGCACTGATTGTCTTGTTAACAAAATATTCATGTAGTTAACTTGCAGCTTGCTGATATCTTTCATTGAATCATTTTCTGAATATGTTTTTGATTTGCTAATGACATTTATAATGAGGATTGTAGTATGACTAGTTAGTGAAACAAGTCATTGTCATACTGATCACACCAGAGCAAAACCCAAGGCCAATGTGAATTCAGGTACATCCTAGTGGTTCCCTACTGGTTCCTAGGCTGCTTCCAAGGCAAATTCCTAGGCTGCTTACAAGGCAAGTTCCAAAACTGGTTCCTAGGATGTTTCCTAGGCTGCTTCCAAGGCTGGTTCCTAGGCTGGTATCTAGGCTGGTTTCAAGGTTGGTTCATAGGCTGGTTGCAAGACTGGTTCCAAGGCAAGTTCCAGGGCTGGTTTCCAGGTGGGTCCAAGGCAAGTTCCAGGCTGCTTCCTAGGCTGGTGACTAAGCGGGCTCCTAGGTGGGTTCCAAGGCTGCTTTCCAAGCTGCGTCCTAGGCTGTTGACTAAGCTGGTTACTAAGCCAGTTCCAAGGCTGGTTCCAAGGCTGGTTCCTAGGCTGATCCCTTTGTTGGCCCTGATGCTGGTTCCTAGGCTGGCTCCTATGCTGGTTCCAAGGCTCATTCCTAGGCTGTTTCCTAGACTGGTTCCCTGGCTGGTCTTGAAGCTGGTTCCAAGGTTAGTTCCAAGGCTGGTTCCAAGACTGGTTCCTAGGTTGTTTCCAATGTTTGTTCCCTGGCTAATTCCTAGGCTGATTCCAAGACTGGTTCCTAGGCTGTTTCCTATGCTGGTTCCCTGGTTAATTCTTAGGCTGGCCCTGAAGCTGGTTCCAATGCTGGTTCCTAGGCTACTTCCAAGGCAAGTTCCAAGGCTGCTTCCTAAGCTGCTTCCTAAGCTGGTCCTGAGGCGGGTTCCTAGGCGGGTTCCAAGGATGGTTCCTTGGCTGGTTCCCTGGCTGATTCCTAGGCTAGTCCTGAAGCTGGTTCCAAGGCTGGTTCCTAGGCTGGTACCCATGCTGGTTTCAGTGCTGGTTCTAAGGCTGGTTCCAAGGCAGGCTAGCTATTCTCGAAACGTTCGTAACGCTACAAACTTCTTAAGCCCATTCTTAACACATTGGCTACGATCAAAGTTAAGAATTCTTAGGGCTATGAAAGTTTCGAGAATAAGGGCCCTGGTTCTTAGGATGGTTTCAAGGCTGGTCCTGAGACTGGTCCTGAGGCTGGTTCCTAGGCTGGTTCCAAAGCTGGTTCTAAGGCTGTTTCCAAGGCTGGTTTCTGAGGCTGATCCTGAGGCTGGTTCTAAGGCTGGTCTTTCCACTATGAACACAGACATTATTATATGTCATGCTATTTACATCTAAGCATATCAAATCGCTGAACCCTATTATTTTCTGTTTCTGTTCAGACCATTCTGAAGTGTTTAAACCTCAATGAATATTTTCCTATTATAAAGGGGCTCTATTTCAATTTAATTGTAACAATTTGTTTATATCACCAGTGTATGTTTACAGACAACAAAGCATTTAACTTCCTGAAGTGGCATTTAGAAGCTGGTATGTTGAAGAGGAACACTTTTTAACGATAGACAACAGTTGTTCCTCTTTACTAAGCATTCGTCTACCACCTCTTAGTGTTTCACAGATTAAAAGTAATATCCCTATGAAAAGTTATTTTTTAATGGATCACTTTAATGGATCCTTGAGAACACAAACTGTTTACATTTTGAAACAAGGCAAAGAAAAACAATAATCATTTTGATTTTTTTAATCTAACATCCTGTGTCTCCTATACAATTTATTGTGGCTTGGACACTAGAAAGAAGTGCATGGTGATCTTACATCAATGTAGACTTATCATCATTCATCTTCATAAGAGCTCATGTCAGGCAAAAGACAGAATATGTGTTTGAAAACATTCAATTCAAATACCTGAGAAAAAGCTGTTTGTGAAAAAGGTATTCAGTACCTACAATAACGATAGAAACCCAACTTTGATGTATTTTTCATTACCCAAGTGGGATTTCACAAAGTTGTGGCAGCTCTTGTCTCTCAGGGGTAGAGTAATCACTTTTGTTGATGCAGAAATGGATGTCTTTGGTTGGTTCATTTGGTCTTTACTGGACAGCGTTGCTGCTGTCACATTGCCACTTATAATGACTACTGATGCCAGTCTGTAGAGACCGAAGAAGCCCTAACGCTACCATCAGAGCATGTGAAGCATTAGTAGAAGTTAATCTGAATCACTTATGGATGATCATAAGATTATGATTTTTCAAATTACCGTTTAATTTCATCCCAAAACAAAATTGACAATATGGACACATAATTCTCCTGTGAGTTATTAATGTTCACTGAGGTACCTTGGGAGAAGGGTTTTGTAAATTGTGTAGGGATTGTATTTATTGGTATTCTACCTTTATGTAGTGTTGTGTGGTCATGTGCGTAGAGCTCAGGTCACAAATCAGTTGAAGTTAAGCAACATTTGGCACGGAGAGTCCTTGGATAGGTGACCGTGTTTGGCAACTTGACTCCTGAGAGTTTCTAGGGCTTCAGTCCTGCCCCACAACGAAGCACATGTGATACATGTGGTCTCACCTAAGTGCAAGTGAGTTTGTTCAAACTTGCCTCTATTCATCCAACAGAAAATGGGTACCCGGTGGGAGAAGTACTGTGACTATTGACCTTCTAGCACCTCACAGGCAATTGGGTTATCCTGGGTAATAATAATCAGATTGTGTGTTAGCACTTTGAGCATGTGCCTTATATATGCAAAAGGCGCATTATATATTCATGCAGATTTGTTTAATATTTAATCATTTATATGATAATAGAAAGTTAATTTCTGAAATATAACTTTGCTAATTTTCCTGTCTTTAACATAAATCATTGTCCAGAGTAAATTCTGATTGAAACCAGTATGCCTCATCTGATTTACGTCATCAGTAGTCAAATGAAACACTTCCACCAACTCCAGAACCGTGAGCTGACTACAATAATGATGGGATAGGACTTGCTCAACTCACCACAATGAAGATCAAAACTGATCTTGGTAGAGTTCTTCTGTATCTCTAACTCTAATGATCTATAGACATCCGTCATGCATTGTTGCTGAAGTCGTGGGTCATGTGTCATGTTGTAACTGATGAGGTCATTGCTTTGTACTGTTGTATTGTATTCCCGAGAAAAACAATTTTGCGGTAGTCTCTTTTACAGTTTGTGTCTTGTGTGGTTAGAAAAATAAGCCTTCCGGATGCTGGAGGAGATGCCGTCATGATAAATTGATACTTAGTGATATATGAGGTATGCTGGAGATGTGTTGATTATCCATGCAGAAAAGATGTGGTGGATGTTCACGCTCCTGAAGCATTAGGGCTGAACCAGTGATGCTCGGGAACAGTACTGGGAATGCATGTTAATGACGAAGTTTTTAATGACAATTGTGTGAGTAGAGGAGGGTTCTTGTAGAGGGCATGTTAACCCTTTTTGTGAACACCTGGTGTCATCACTGATTTTCTGGGAATGCATGTTAATCAGGATTTTTTTTTAATGATAATTGTTTGAGTGGTGGAGTTTTCTTTTAGAATAGGACAAACATACAATTTTATGAGCCTGAGGTGTCATCGCTGGTTTCCTGGGAATGCATGTTAATCAGAAAGGTTTTTAATGATGATTCTGTAACTGGTGGAGTCTTCTTTTAGAAAAGGACAAACATACAGTTTTATGAGCACAAGTTGTCATCGCTGGTTTCCTGAGAATGCATGTAAATCTGAAAGGTTTTTAATGATGATTCTGTAAGTGGTGGACTTGTAGAAAAATGAAAACATAAAATTTTATGAGCACGAGGTGTCATCGCTGGTTTCCTGGGAATGCATGTTAATCAGGAAGGTTTTAATGATGATTCTGTAAGTGGTGGAATCTTCTTGTAGAAAAACGAAAAAAACATACAATTTTATGAGCACGAGGTGTCATCGCTGGTTTCCTGGGAATGCATGTTAATCAGGAAGGTTTTTAATGATGATTCTGTAAGTGGTGGAATCTTCTTGTAGAAAAACGAAAAAAACATACAATTTTATGAGCACGAGGTGTCATCGCTAGTTTCCTGGGAATGCATGTTAATCAGGAAGGTTTTTAATGATGATTCTGTAAGTGGTGGAGTCTTCTTGTCGAAATGAAAATGCATTCAATCTTATGAACGTCACTGGTTTTCTGGTTAATCAGGAAGGTTTTTAGTGATAATTGTGTTAAAGCGGAGGCTTTTTGTAGAGGACACATTTAGCCTTTTTATGAACACCTGGTGTCATTTATTTTCAGTAATCCATTCATATCATTTTCATGACTATCTTGTGTTTTATGTTCCTTGGAGTCTCTTTCTGCAGATAATTGAGACTGATATTTCCACATTTTCGATTCATAAGGAATACATTTGTCCAAGTAATTGTCATGTTGAGTAATTTAAGAGATTTCCCAGACTAACAATGTCCAGATTAGGTTTCACTGTAGTTTTCTTCCTAACATCTAGCTACATTCTATGAACATTTAAACCTATGAACTCTGTGCCAGAATGAGCTGTGGATGTCTATCTCTGTCTCTCTATTGCTGCTGTAACACAGAATCTAAAATAATTCTTTTAAATTTGATATTGATATTAAATCAGCAACAAAAATTACACGTTTCCAATCCCATGGCAGTACTGGTGATCATCATGATTACTGTAAAGAAAATATTTTTCAACAACTAATTCAAAGGTCTTTGGGTTCGTTTTCGTAAATGACATATCTTAATACAATTTTTCCATTTCTCTACCAAAGTAATAGGAACAGAATTAATGAATATCTGTTGTAGTTGACAAATGTTTTGGACCAAAGATGGTTTAGGAATAGGGATAGAATTACTTACCTGCTATCAATAAATATATTTTGTTGTTGACAAACGTTTTGGGCCAAAGATGTCGTAGTCGGTCTACATAAAGTGTTATGATTGATTTCATGTGATAGATTCAGGTTCATGACTGAGAGTACGTTCAATCAACGTCCCACACTTCCAAGTACCTGCACAGCTACTGGTAGTTATGTCCACCATCCACTGGGAAGATGACCACCTCCTCATCTCCACTACATCCCAATTGACCTCTACAACTCCATCTCTGCCAAAACCCTCGCCCAACATGGATATAAAACAGGCAGTGCGTCCACGGGGATCTATGAAACCAATTTTCTGTCTTTGTTGAACAGAGCCATGTGTTTTAATCGCATCAAGTTCTGTGTGACAATAAAATGATGCAATTAAGGAAGCCATTTCCTGGGAGATATGGGAAGGCTCTTGAGAGGCTGTCGATTGGGTTACAATGATATTGATAGGCTTAAGTGTACATTCTTACTGTCTCCCATTCCCATGGTGCTTGCTACAAGACATTTTTTTAAAAGACCACTTCAAAGACAAAAGGCAACCATGCAGGAAACAGTTTCTGAGATATGCTATGAACTGATGATGGGATGACATGTTAACTGTTTCTCAATTTCCATTTTGATTTGTTCAGACGTGTATCAGAGGACTCATGAACCTTAGGAAGTGGTACTCAATATTGTTTTTTTATGCATGCTGAGTATTATTCTGCAGTCGTCACAATCAGTGTCACTCAGTTGGTTTATTGCATTTTTAAGTTAATATTCTAATTTTTTCAATAATTTTTTTTCCAAATGCTCAAGTAATGTGATTATGTCATTTCAAGTCTTGTTGCATTTTACATTGGATAGAGAGAGGTATGATTTCTCTGTGAAATTGACAAATTTAGTGCTAAAAGATATGAAATTCCAGGAAATATGAAAAAAGTAAATATGAAAAAAGAATTGTTTTACATTTTTTCAGTTGATTGAAATGCGTCAAGTGTAAATCACGTGAAAGTTATAGGTGAGGCATCTAAAGGATAGCGCCAAGGGACAAACCATTCAGTTAGGAAATAAGGGTTAATAAGCTGAGACTTCAGGCAACAGTGGAGGACAAGGCTTGAAGTTGAAATGTGTCCTGACTGAACCATGGGATCTGGCTTCAATATAGCCTTGCTTTTGTTCATGTTACACTTTCACGAACCTTTGACCACTTGTTTCTGACATGCTACACCGGAAAGAGTGATGTCTTTGATGACCCCAATTGAATACTTCTTTGATATCTTTGCACACTTAAAATGCAGCAATCAACACATCTAAAGAACCTATTTCTGGGATGCGTATGAATTCTGTCATGTTTTTAATGTTGTTTTTTTGTGAAAGTCAAATCTTTGGAAAAAAACCTTCCAACTTGATATGAGTTTATAACCACCAGGCCAGCTTTCTTCACATGAAGGAAATGTCCCGATTCAGGCAATAACTCGAAAAAAATTCCAAACTTGCATGATCGTTTATATTTTTTCCCTTTATTTTTCAGTACTAAAAAATATAATTGAGTTACAAAGTTTTATTGGATTGCATGTTAACCAGGAGAGGTTAAATTGGTTCATTGTTCGGATGGAGATGACATTTAGAGAACAACACTTTCATCATGGTGAGACAGGGGGCTTGCTCCAATGCTTTGCGCCAAAGTAACTTCTTTCAAGGGGGCTTCATAATTGAAATGGCTTGAGTTAGGCTAGACAATAGATAGAAATGGCTAGAGTTTTGACTAGACCTGAGGCAGGTTGGTTGATGAGGCTATGGAATCCTGCTGGGGTATGGATGGACTGAGGATTGGATTTGTCACAACCATATGCTATAGAAGTATTAACAGAACTCATTTGCATGAAGCCATGGATGCCACCGTTCAGCCAGTCTTTTAAATTTGGTGTGTGCAAGGATAATTTTATAAAGGAGGAAGTATTGATATTTTTCAGGTACTTAAGTGATATCCGGTTCATCTGGTTTTAAATGATTCTTTTGTATTCTTGTTCTTATTCTTTGTGGATATGACTTTGAGTATTCTGGGTGTGCATGGGTCAGTTTGTTGTTTAGTGCCCACTTACTTGTATTCCCACTATATATGACTGTGGTTTGTAAGTAATCAAGTTTGGACAAGACAACCCAGTGATTAACATCATGAGCATCCAAATATAATGAAATGCATCATGAGTCTCACCAGGTGACCCATTATTCAAGTGCCTTTGATGACAAGCAGGATGGTGTTAATAGCCTTGTGGGGCGGTGGGGTAGCCTAGTGGTTAAAGCGTTGGCTCGTCACGCCGAGGACCCAGGTTCGAATCCCCCCGTGGGTACAATGTGTGAAGCCCATTTCTGGTGTCCGCCGCCGTGATGTTGCTGGAACATTGCTAAAAGCGACGTAAAACCAAACTGAGTCAGTCAGTCAGTCAGTCAGTTAATAGCCTTGTGGTTAAGGTATTTGCTTGCCATGCTGAAGACCCAGGTTAATGTGTGAAGGCTATTTCTGGTACGCTCTGCCACGATATTGCTGGAATATTGTTTAAAGCAGCATAAAACCGTGACAAGCATGGGTTGCTGAAGACCATTTCTAACCAGGAATTTTCATTGGTATAGGTACAAACAATTTTTATTTTCCGTAAATGTGACTTAATAAATTGCATATTATCATCAACTTTGATGCTGATTGTCACTCATGACATCAACCACTGGTTTGTCAGCTCAAAACTCATTCTCTACAATCTCACAGAATAGCTAGAATATTGCCGATAGCTGTAAAACCAACAAACAAATCAACTATAGCTGTCAGTGATTAAAATCCATCTGGAAAGAATCAGTATGCTGTCAGAAATTGAAAACTTGTCTTCGTAAATAGATGTAAATGCAGGAATGCTGACAAAAGAACCATGTTTATCATTCTCATTCCTCAAATGCAGGATGTTATCATGTTAGGAGTGACTTTATCGTTATTCCCAAGAGTGAATCTTTGTTTTCTTGAAATTCAATATCAAAGTTCTACAGTGTTTCACCATCTGATGAATGATCTCACTATTATCCTTGACACACCATCTTGTTTTTAAAGGGCCTCAGCCAAAGTTTGATCCTTCTGTGATTTCCAGTGTTGGCAAGAAAACCCAAGTCCGTCTAACATTCTTTTCTCTTGCTTTTATGCTATATCACTAAACAAAGGAAACCTAGATATTTCACAGGTTCAAGGCTCTGAATCTGTCATCTCATTGGTTTTCCTTTGAAATTTAAATGTAGCTGCTTGCTAAACATTAGTGAAATAAACCCCATGAAATTGTTTTGTGCTTTGAGTAGTTATATGAAGATATGAATACTAATTGTGTTTGAAGTCCAGTTTATTCTGTAATTACTATGTAAAAAGTAGAGGTACTGTTTCTGTGAGAGAAGGCTCTGTTCTCTGTATCCAGAGCCAAAGGATATATTGGTTTCCTGTTGTAAGATCCTTTGTTTTTGTTTCTTATCTATCACATGCTGATCACTTAAAATGAAATGGAATATAGATGTTGTCATTCTTTAATTTTCTGATTATTTCTTTTTGCAATGGTATGGTTATAAAAATGATGACATGAGTTTTTTCCACAAGTGAATATACAATTTTATGACTAATGTTGAATTTAAAACCGATGTTGTAAAGGAATAGGAAGGCTCTTGGTCAATCCCACTTGGACAATGACAGTCTGCTGGTTATCATACTGCTAAGAATCTTGATTATAAACACATACTGAATTAGGACATCTTGTTCAAGGTCATGACAATAGCTTATTTGCCTCATGTAAAGCTATACTTGCATTCGTTACATTAATTCAGATAATCCCAACACATACCTGGTTTCTTCCTGGTCCTTCTCTCATCCTATCCTCAGCAGAGATCACAGATGTCCAAGTGGTTCCTGCTGCTGCACAGCTTTCATGTCCAAGCCATGCCAGGTTCTGACGGACATTGGTTTGAACCCCATGTCCTCAGCTTGATCCATGTTCTGTCAGAACCCTACAGATGGGAGATTCACAGAAGGGGGTTGATTTCTCCAACCATTAAAAAATGATTCTGTTTGTGAAAAACATCATGTTTGAAGTGGTGACTGAAGAAAAGATCCTCTTTGAAAAATATTCATGTACGTTATAGGTGAGGCATCTGAACAAGTCCAACTTTACCATACCTTTACTAAACCCACCCTCAGGATTATCCACACTCATGATGTCATCTCTGGATATTACTGAAATATATGGTTCAAAGAAGTTTTTATTCCTGTATCTCAAACATATGTAATAAAGAACCTAATTATAAGAAAATGATTATTACAACCCCACTGTAAGTTAGTATCTAATGCTAAAGAGGGCATCCATCATTTCAAGTTATTATTTCATGTCTATTTATTAATATTATGTTTTTCTGTATTTGGGAACGGCGGTGGGGTTCCCTAATGGTTAAAGCATCTGCTCATCATGCATAAGACCTGGGTTCGATTCCCCACATGGGTGCAATGAGTGAAGCCCTTTTCTGGTCACTGCCATGATAATACTGGAATATTGCTAGAAGTGGCGTTAAACCAAACTCACTCACGAACAGCATTAGGTGGTCAGGTTTGCTGACTTGATTGAATGTGTCATTATATCCCAGTTGTGTAAATTGATGTTCATCATATATAATATTTATACTTATTCTTATACTTGAATACCAACTTCTATATGCCTCTCAAGATGTTCATCTAACATCCAGACAATCCAGTGATCAACAGCATGAGCATCGATCTATGCAATTTGGATACGATGACATGTTTCCTTAGTCACCTCTTACAACAAGAATGGGGGCGGTGGGGTAGCCTAGTGGTTAAAGTGTTGGCTCGTCACGCCGAAGACCCGGGTTCGAATCCCCACATGGGTACAATGTGTGAAGCCCATTTCTGGTGTCCGCCGCCGTGATGTTGCTGGAATATTGCTAAAAGCGGCATAAAACCAAACTCAGTCAGTACAACAAGCATGGGTTATTGAAGACCACTTCTAACATGTATCTTCATGGGTGTTATGCAGCATGACAAACAAACACTTTAGCCACTAGGCTACCCCACCACCCTTGAATGTGGTCAGACCTATGATGGTCATCACTATAGTCATCATGACAATAGTGATCATCATATTGCTGGTATATTGTTAGGTGCAGCTTTGAATGTGAACAATGGGCTAATAACTCATTAATGCCTGTGAAATCTTCAACCATTACACTGCAGATGTGATCATTTTGTTTATCCTTTTAGTCAGTTTGTTTCCAGAGAACATTGTTCAAAACTTATTCAGTATTTTTCAATTAAACTGCCAATCAACCGGATCTAGTGTTCTGATAATCGAGCCAGTCTGTATGCTGCTTACTATGGAATATATATATCAGTTAACTTGACAAGCATTCCATTCCATCTTTCCACTGCATCAAGGACAATATATAATTGGCAGAACGTATTGGTGGAACATATTTTAAGAGTCATGCGGTTTGTTGTTAAACTAGATCTTTCTTTAGCTTCATGGCAGTGGTCTGTAAATATTTCGAGTCTGGTCCAGGCAATCCAGTGATCAACATCATGAGCACCAATATACACAACTGGGATACGATGACATGTGTCTACCAAGTCAGTGAGCCTAACCACTCGATCCCGTTAGTCTCTTCTTGGGTTGCTGAAGACTAATTCTAAGCTGGATCTTCATGGCTGATCTTTATATAGATCCTGCTATGTAGAATAGAGTCTTTTTGCCATAAACAACATCAAATCCTTTTCTGGGAGTGTTTGATTCTGTGAAAAGAAATTCAAGGTCATGAATAAGAAGATACAGGGATAATTGGCCTGCAGGAACAATCTTGTTAAATGTATCTCCTTTGCTGCAAATGAAGATATCAAAATACGCCGCAAAACAGATGTCAAAATCGTTATTTTGAATTGCCTTTTTCCTCCTTGGCCTGTAAATTACAGGTTTTTGTGGTACACCTTCCGAGGGACTGGCGAGGATATTGTTCCGATTCCTATTCCTTGGTATATGACCATGAGATGTGAGCGTGCTCAAAGACTTAAAATGGTTTCTGGATATAATAGTGGAGTAATATTCCGTGACTAGCTCGGAAGTCATTTTCTGGTAAGTCTGTTATTAAGGCAGCAGATTGAGTACAAACAGATGTTCTGATGCCATGGACTAGGGCTGATTGCAAGACTTGGCGGCAGCTGACATTTATTTATCTTGTAGTATTCCTTCCCCCATGGCTAGAACTGTCATTGTCCTTGTAATATAGTACCTTGTGGTTTGGTTGTATCCAGAGTGAAGAGGACATACTGTTATTGATTTGACTCTTCAATACAATTCCGGAAACTTGGCACACTTTGAGTTTATGTTTCTTTATGTTTATGATGAATGTTTTTGATGTTCACTTATGAATGAAGAAAAAGATACTGTAAAATAACACCTTTTATGTCAACTGTCATTTTAATCAAAGGACCCGTGAAGATCCGGGTTAGAATATTGATCTTCATGCTTGTCGTAAGAGGCGACTGATGGGATCGGGTGGTCAAACTCGGTGACTTGGTTGTCACATGTCATCGCATCCCAATTGTATAGATCGATGCTCATGCTGTTGATCACTGGATTGTCTGGTCTAGACTGAATTATTTACAGACTGCCGCCATATAGCTGGAATATTTCCGAGTGTGGCGTAAAACTCACTCACTCACTTTAATCAAAGAGACAATAGTAGAAATTGTCGAATTTCATTACACCATTATCTTTAATGAAAAATTTGCTACGTAATTTAAAACACTCAGCAAGGGAATATTGATTTCAAACAAATGTTCATAATCATGAAAATAATTCTGATATCCTAACATCAGGCAATATCCATATTGCGTCCTCACTGACAATAACGAAATACTGGAGCATCACCTATGCATAGTTGGTCAAACTGTCACATTAAATGTGCATTCTATACTGCATCAATGCTTTAGTTCAGGACAGATCCTGCATAACTGTAGAACAATGTAATGTCCCATTGATTTGATTTGGAATATATAATTGTAATGTAGAAGCTGATAAAGAAAGTTGAAAGTATTAGATGTTGTGTTATTCAAAGCTGCAGACAGTTCAGCCAACTATAGTCTGTTTGCAGTGAAAACGTACTGATGAATGTGAGTGTAAACCAAAAGGTACAGCAAATAAAGTCAAATTAAGACTGCGAAATCTCATGATTTTACCTTGCCAATTGAACATTTAAATTTCAGAATATTTATTTGACTTAGGATAAAAGTTGTTTGTTTCACAAACGATCATAGTCTCGCATGGCTATTATTGGTTTGTATTACAAGGGGGTATGCACATCAAATGAGACACCGAAAACGACAAGGGTTGTTATAAGTTAACACTCTTCAGGTACCGCACATGCATTTGTTTCACTGTTCCAACTACTGCGCTTACCCCATTGTAATGCAAACCAGTAATAGCGATTTGAATCTATGATCGTTTGTTAAACAACTTTTATCCTAATTTGAATAAAATTTTGAGACCTAAATGTTCAATTGGCAAGGTAAAATTATGAGGATTCGCAATCTTAATTTTAACTTTATTTGATTTACATTTTGTTTAAAGTGAAGTTCATTGGTATGTTTTCACTGCAAACAGACTATACCCATAACCGTTCAGTTACACCAGGAAGCAACAGCAATGTGACTCTCCCAGCTGTTCGTCAGTGACAATGGGTGTAATCATCTCATTTTATAATCTATAATTACTAATCACATTTCAGATATGAAAAATAATGATTTTGAAAACAGCATATGCAACTTGCACTGAACTGAAAATTAATCATTGTGCATGGACTTGAAAAATATGATATGGACCCAATAACTGTTCCTTGTTGAGCTATCAATCACCGATTTGCCCTGTCAAGACGTTATTATTTTCAACCTGGTGTGATATACAGAGAGTAATCGGTCTTGATAAGTATCATGTCAACTTTATCTCATCAACTGACCCACCGATACTATGGTCTTACCTCTGTGTGAGAATGTCAAGATCTGATTGGCTCACGTGACTTTCATGACATACTATGTATCCTGTCTGGAAGGGAAATGCGCTGAGCTGGAAATTAATCCCTCACACCCTGCTATGAAGAAAACAAACTGCACGTAGATATTCTGAGTGGAGACTAAATCCCTTGCTGTTTTATGAAGCAATAAGCAGCACGATGTTTACAAGTCAATGAAAGTCACATGACACAGCACAATTCGACCTCAGCTCATTCAGACAGCTGTTCTCTATCAATTTTCAGTTTGTTTTGATTTTTTTTACAATGGCAGATTGAAACATATCAGCAAGATAAATTTGTTCAGGCAATATCACTCGGTTTATGTATTTGGTTTTACCACTCATCAACACATATACCATATATCGTTGTGTATGGTGCAACAACACATGAAAGACAGGTCCTCTCTATTAGCCATCAAAATCAACACTAACGTATATATACCTCGTCGATAATGTGACCCTGAGAGAAACACATCATCAGAGCATAAATGATTAAAGAATTGTCAAAAAGACGTGTGTCACAGTATTTTCTTATACAATGCTTGGCCATGTAGAACTCCAATACATGGCACCATTTTGAGCATTGACAGTGCAGCACCAAATTGGTGACAGTAAAATATTCTGTTCATTTAATTTCTGAAGTAAGTTAGACAAAGACAGTTTGTTTCCTGTAATTTAATCACCAGTAATCTATGTTTCAATTTACTAGGCTTTGTTTTCTCTAACTATGAAGTGTTTATTCAACAGTCTTTGATGCATGCCTTTTCCAACACTTGCTATGAAACTACTGCACTCTCTGCTACCGCAACTTAAAATGTTGTGGGGTGGTGGGGTAGCCAAATGGTTAAAGAGCTCGCTCGTCAAGCTGAAGACCCAGGTTCAATTCCCCTTTTGGATACAATGTATCAAGCCTATTTCTGGTGTTCCCCATCGAAATATTGCTGGATAATGTTGTTCCTGACAAACATTATCAGTTTCTGCCCATCATTACAAGAACCCCATTGCTCTATTCATAAGTGGTTCTTGATGCACAAGTTCTGTCAGTTGAAAGATAAATTGTACTCTGCATTTACCATTCCAGTGATGAAGAATGGGTAAGATAATGCAAAAGAACATATCGGCATGACATGATGCAATTTCTGAAGATTGAGAAATGTAATTTCATCTGAAACAATTTTACCAGTGGAGAGAGTGCAAATGTTTTTGCATATAAACAGTGATAGATTAACATGACCTGAGTGAGTGTATAATTTCATATCAGTTTTTATCTCAATAACTCACTCTTCACAAGATCATATACCACTGTGTATAGGAATAAAAAAAGGTTTTATTCTCTTTGAATGTTTTGAATGAATTGTTGAAATGTAAGTCATGTAAGTTGTCTTTGTGTTTTTATGACAGGGGATTGAGAATAAAGAGTTCGTGATATCAGTTTGAAATGATGCATGCATGTGGTAAGGGATTTATCTCTGATAACGAATCCATAACAAACCTTATCCGTGTTGGACTTAATTCCAGGGTTTTCAGAGTCAGTATATATTGCTTAATGATGCATCAGTAATTTTAAAGCTATTTGGGGTTAGGTTTTCAGACAGACTAAACGCAACATTTTCTTACTCATTGTTTTTGGATCTAGATGTTTCATCAGCTTATATTGAGTGAGACATGTCTTGAAATGGAATATTTGACCAAATCCTCGAGGCAATGTGAAAATATATCAGGACTGGCGGTCAGAGAAGCAAACAGTTGGTTCTTTCCTTTGATTTGCTTAATTTTGATTTGTTCGACATCTGGGTTCCACCATGTCAGGAACTCTCTCATGCATCAGAATGATTTGGTTACACATATTCCCCTTATTTAATTTTTGCATTATTCATTGGTGTTAAAAAAGTTTAAAGGATGGTACTTGTAATAGGGTAAATTTGATAGATATGATCTCCATTAATGTTGGACTTACTATCCTGCATAAATACACAGTTTTTGAAATACCTAGATTGAGGATCCCAATGTTACAATGAAGATGTCCACTCTAGCTAGAGTCATGGTCCATGGCGTTCTTCATCCCATCTCTTGCCCTGCATACTGGTACAACTGAACCATGATAATATGAACTGTATTATTTTATGAAGAGGTTATTGATGGGCAATGAACTAATATGATCGTGAAAAGTTAAATAATTATGGATATGATGAGACATTTGTTGAGAAGTGTTCAGGTTTTAGTGTAAATTCATTGTATGACTGAATGAAATTATTATGATATACTGGAGCCTTGCAAGTTTTAAAAATTTAAATGCACTTCAAACAAAAATACAGTTTATTTCAAGCAAAAGTAATTCGGAAGACTAATTTCCTGTTATTCAACTTATAATGTTGTGTTTATTTGTGTTATTTGCCAATGCAGATTTTGATGTTGAAGTCAGGTAAGATGTGTGCTAATAAGCAGTAATAAATGACAGTGTAATTGGAAAATCCTTTTTCAAGTCTCTGTGTCTAATTCCTGACAAAGATAACATCAGATTTCCTACACTTCAGAAATATAAAATTTCCAGAGAGCTTCAAATTCTTACAGATGACGAAACTTGAACCTTATTTTAAATTTGAAAAAATATTTTCAAAGAGGAGACCTGATGGCTTGTCAAAGAATGTTCATTCCACAACTTGCCAGAAGGAAGAAAGAATACAAAAAGACAAACGCAATTGTGAGATGTGACATTTCTCTGCATGCTATCAGAGCAGGGAAGGCCATGGGCAAGAAGATAATGGAAAAATGATAGGAGAGGGTGAGAGCAGTGGTGTAGATGTGAATCTCACACTGTGAATATCAGGGACAAGTTGGGCATATCCTGTTGTGTTCTGACATGTGTATGACCATATGACATGCAGTTTATTTTACTGATATGAGTCCCAGGAATTTGAGTAATTGTCATGCAATCCATATATTTTTGTAATCCTGTGGAATGTTGAATCTGCCTGTACTGGTATGGTTGACTTATGGTGATTCAGCTATAAGTTACAACATGTTGGGGGAAAGTGGGGTAGCCTAGTGGTTAAAGCGTTCGATCGTCACGTCAAGACTAGGGTTCAATTCCTCACATGTGTACAATGTGTGAAGCCCATTTTGGGTGTTTCCTGACCTGATATTGCTGCAATATTGCTTAATTGGCTTAAACTCCCTACTCACTCACTCACTCACTCCAACTACATGTTGGTGTGATGGTTTAAAGTTTTGAATTGGTGTTAATGTGTTACTAAGGTCACATGAATAAAATTTATATTCCAAATGACAGATGATCATATGGTGTCAGTTTTCTGAATTAAGAATGCTTGAGTGAGAAGGCTGTAACAGCATTTTGATGTATGCCAAAATTAACATATAATTTTTGTTTCAAGTGAAGCAATAAATGTGCTATCAGGTTTCTTTTTTGTGCGGTCAGTGACTTGGTGATCTGGTCAAGATGTGTCTGTTTACAAGCCACCATCCTATAGCAGGCTTTCTACTGTATGACCCATGAAGGTCCGAGTTAGAATATTGATCTTCAGTAACCCATGCTTGTCGTAAGAGGTGACTAACGGGATCGGGTGGTCAGTCACTTGATGATCTGGTCAAGACGTGTCTGTTTACAGGCCACCATCCTATAGCAGGCTTTCTACTATGTGGCCAAAGGTAACAACCACTTACTTTTTTATGCAATTTGTGTGAGTGGCAGGTGCTACTGGTAGGACAGAATATGCTTACTCTTTCCTGGAACACTTGGTGTCATTACTAATTTTCACAAATCCATTATTTTCACTGCCATCTTTCCCTTTAGGTCCTACCCATGAAGATCTGGGTTAAAATTGATCTTCAGTAACCCATGCTTGTGGTAAGAGGTGACTAATGGGATCGGGTGGTCAGGCTCGCTGACTTGGTTGACACATGTCATCGTATCCCATAAGCGGATCCAGAGGGGGTGCGTAGGGGGGTGCACCCCTTCTTTTGTCCTGAAAGTTTATTAAATGACCATTATATTGAAACTCTTGTGAAAACAAACTGTGCACAGGTTATTCTCTGGTGTGGATGTTTTTTGTAAGTGACATGTTTCAGAAGTTACACATGTTTACATCTTTGCTTGAACCCAGGTTCACAGATATGGTGCTGGCAAACCATTGACTCAATCCAGATAACTCCTGACATGACAAAGTTGCACAACTGATGTTAAACCACGAAGGCTTCATCCCAAAGAAGTCACACAAAGCTGTCAGATCAACAAGGTTCTGATAGTAATAATTGTGCTTAACTTTTACCTGACAGGACAAGATGGGTATGATGATATTTATACATCTTCTCTACAGTTATAGCTGGAAATTGTCTGCTCATGATCAGAACTCACGCTATTCAGGTGATATCAAAAGATGAAGATGTGCAGACTAGGAAAAGGCTACAAGTCCGGCCATTATTCACCCCACTTGTTAAAAATGTTATTTTGTTGATGTGGTGCAGATGTAGAGAATCTGTAGAATTAACATCAAGTTAACTTGTTTTTTTCTTCTTTTACGAAGGATTTTTCTGTGTGAAGTTACAATGATGTATAGGGAGATATTATGATTTATTTATCTGCCAGATTCACAAAGACTAGGCTGCTACCCAGGACAGCATTTTATAGAAACATCAGATTCATGTGCATTATCCTGTATGGCAGCATTCTCTTTGACAAAAAGTTAAATGTGATATTTTCATGGTATTTTGTCATTGATAAGACAATATATGTGTTACTGGCTGATTCTGAGGGTTCTATTTATTCACTTATAAAACAAACTGTGACAGCCAAAGCTTTGAAGTCTAAAAGGTGTATGATACACATTACAGGCAAAAGAGTCGAAAGTTTCCTTTCAACGTCAGATATATATCTATGAAATATTGCATCTGCATCCACGTAGATGTTATGATTGATGTTCTCAGGTGAAAAAAGTACCAGTGCATAAAGTTTGATCCATGGGGACATCACAATCTCATGAACATTCCAGGGTAGGTTAGGCATGTCATGTATATTGTATTAGCTGAATGAAAGGGATGCAGTGGTTACAGTGTGTAATCTGGCTGATGTTGTGTAAGATGGTCATGATGATGCTCCATCTTCCTCCATCCTCCATCATCTGTCCTGTTACCCTCTTCTTCATGCCGCTATGATTTCCCTCCATCCAACAAATCCTTCCTTCTAGCCCTCTTCCATTTAATCCACTACCTGTCCCTTGTTATTACTACCCTATCCATCATTCCTGCTACCCCTTCCTTATTTCTTGCTATCTACTTTCCCTAAACCGCTTCTTACCCCTACCCTCACCTTCTTGCTACAATCTCCTTCTGTACTGCTAGCCTGTCTGTCTTACCACCTTTATCTCTATCGAGCTGGTCAGTTCATTCCACTACCAGTCCCTTTTTACCCTACCCTCTCCTTCTGTACTGCTACCCTCTGTCCATCTTGCTACTCTTTCACTCCATCCTGCTACCCTTTCTTTCTATTCTGATACCCTCTCCTGTCTTGCTGCTCTATTTTGCTGTCCTGCCTTCCTTTCTGTTCAACCTTCTACCCTCTTTCTCCATCCTGCTACCCTCTCCTGTTCAGTTTCTTTCCATCATGCTGTCATCTCCCTTCCTGCTACCTCCCTTGTGTCCTGCTAGCCCTACTCTCCATCCTGTTACCGTCCCTCTCCATTTTGCTACTTTTTCTTCTGGCCTATTCTTTCCCTCCATCCTTCTACTTTTTCCTGTCCTGCTACCTCTATTTTTGTCCAGCTACCCTCACCTGGTGTCCTGCTACCCTATCTCTCCACCTTGCTGCCCTAGCTACCCTCACCTGGTGCCTTGCTACCCTATTTCTCCACCTTGCTGCCCTAACTCTCCACCTTGTTGCCCTAACTCTCCACCTTGCTGCCCTATCTCTCCACCTTGCTACCCAGTCTCTCCACCTTGCTGCCGTAACTCTCCACCTTGCTGCCGTAACTCTCCACCTTGATGCCCTATCTCTCCACCTTGCTGCCCTAACTCTCCACCTTGCTGCCCTAACTCTCCACCTTGTTGCCCTAACTCTCCACCTTGCTGCCCTAACTCTCCACCTTGCTGCCCTAACTCTCCACCTTGATGCCCTATCTCTCCACCTTGCTACCCTATTTCTCCACCTTGCTACCCTATCTCTCTACCTTGCAGTCCTAACTCTCCACCTTGCTGCCCTATCTCTCCACCTTGCTGCCCTATCTCTCCACCTTGCTGCCCTAACTCTCCACCTTGCTGCCCTATCTCTCCACCTTGCTGCCCTAACTCTCCACCTTGCTGCCCTATCTCTCCACCATGCTACCCTACCTCTCCATCCTGCTGAAATTTCTATATCCTGCTACACTCTCTCTTTCTGCAATGCTACCCTCTTCTCCGTCATACTACCCTCTCCGTCATTCTGCTACCCTATCTCTCCACCCTGCTTCCCCATCTCTCCATGCTGCTATCCTATCTCTCAATCCTGCTGAACTCTCTCTATCCTGCTACCCCCTGTCTCTCTGCAATGCTACACTCTGTCCATTCTGCTACCCTATCTCTCTACCCTGCTACCTTATCTCTCCACCCTGCTACCCTGCCTCTCCATCCTGCTAAACTCCCCATCCTGCCACCCTCCCCATGTGTGTTGCTACCTCCCTCCAAGGAAGGAAGACCCAGAAATTCCTGGTAAGCTCAGTCACACAGGGAGGAGCCTATCATCCCAGCTCAAGGGCTGTAATAAGGATTAATGTCTAGAACAATACGTTGCAATACTTCCTACAAGATGACAGGCGGATGTATGCAGGAAGGCAAGGATGATTGAATCAGAAATGGTTGTCCAAATACATTTGCCATCAATATTGACATAGCCTGTTATCAAACACGAGGCTGGGAAACACATCTTGTTCCGTAACAGAGGTGGAAGATATGCCAGAGCCGTGGCCTTCCATTGGAAACCGACAGCGAGCCTGTTATATGTGTGTGACAGTCATCTCAAATATGTCAGTCATGCTCGGCGAAAGAATAACATTAAGTTACAGCAAATTTGGCAATCATAGGCACCATGTGCAATCGCACCGTAGTTCATATAAAGTTTGTCCTGTTGTCTTGTTGCAGATTGGTCTGAATTGCTCACAGTGCATCACAGTTCCTTGGTCAATCAGGAACCAGTGGGTTCAGATCCCACATTTATTAAGATCATGAGCCTTGGTTTTGTCAGTATTGCACCAATAATGGTTTTCACAAAGGTTAATTCTCTGCAACTGCATTTCTGGCATTCCGTCATCAGTAGGGTAGCCAAGTGGTTTGCTTGTCATGCCAAACACCTGGGTTTGATTCTGCCATGGATAAGATTTGTGAAGCATATCTCTGTTATATCCTGAGATTGTACCTTCTCTCACCCCTTCATCATTAAGCTGACAGGACAAGATATGACTGGAATTTCACCCAAGAGACATTCAACCAGGGTCATTGGGGTAGGCCTGTGGTTAAATTGTTCGCTCATCATATCAAGGGCCCAGGTTTGATTCCCCACATGGGTACAATGTGTGAAGCCCATTTCTGCTGCCCCTCACCATGATATTGCTGGAATATTGCTAAAGATAGCATAAAATCTAAACTCGCTCCCTCATTAAAACAAACTCACCAACTCTCAAATGACCCCCAGGATATATAAACTCTTTACCATGTAACATGTATCCTGATTGCTCTGCTACAATGGGTAATGGTGAGACAATACTTCTGATAACAGAATTTTGGTATCTAGCACATTCTGTTAGAACTAGTATGGTATCTTCTTATCACGGTACAATTTATGCCTCGAGTAACAGCACACAAGAACTAGACTCTACTACACATGCACATTCTGGCTACAAGGGATATCTTATGACAGCTTCTTTTGCTGTTATATGACAAGACATTTGTTCATCATTATGCTTATTGATGCTCATGCAGTGCACATCTGGGGGGTGTATGTTCATTGGGCAGAGGTCAATTGGCACTCCTCAAAACAATAACTCCACAATATTTGTTCAGATAATTGAGGTCTGTATTTATTTAGAAGTTGTAAATGTTCAGCCATAGAAATACATTATTCTAATTGACTCACACACCCAAATCAGACTTTAATACATAAATAGGAAAAGTAGAAAGTGATGTATCCATGTTTCAATGTAAACAGTGCACTTTTTGAAGTACAAGGTCATCCTGAATAAAATTCAGCTGGCGCCTACTCCTTCATGTTGAAAGGATTTATGCATGTTTTTGTGATTACTGTTAATTATTAATCACATAAAGCTGAAAACCATGTCCTTCGCTATTGGTATTTTTCTACAAGCAAAACCTAAATACTAATCTTGGAAATGATAAAAATTAAGAAATAGAGTATTGACAGTTGAAATTATTATCAAATATTCCAGTATCAGCTGTGCATACTCATGTTTTAAGTTAGAAGGATATTATGTCAAGTTTGTTTATTTAATCCTGGTTTCTTGCGAGACTTTTAAAGATAATTAGAGTCCTTCACAGTAATTGATAGGATTCTCCAGAAATGTTGTTGTTTAATCATAAAATGGAATTTTTTGCATGGTCATAATTATACATAAATATATTCTGCTGAAGAGGAAAAACAGGAACATTTTCTCATATTAGAGATTTGACAGAGCGACAGCATCCTGATAACACTGTGACAGATGCAGCTGCTGACCTTCAGAGTGCAATCTGATGACCTTCAAACAGTGTTCCATGTCAAACCCTTGATGTTTGAATCAGAGGAAATACCCTCCAAATTGTTTACATAACATTTCAAGAGCTTAACCTTGTTTTGCTCAACATATGTTTCTCATCCTTTTAGTTCAAAACTATTTAATTATCTTTAAATGACCAGCATGCACATATGGAGATGGCAAGTGATGAAAGTAAATCACCTTTTTTAGTGAACATCAGATGCTTGTAAGCACATTTTTAATGAAGTTACAGAACTATGAACCCTACAAAAATGAAAAGTGGAAGGAAATCTTTAAGAAAAAGGTTATTCTGCCAGATGCAGACATATCTAGGTCATAAATAAAGTGTAAAATACTCAAAATAGACGATTATTGATGAACACATTTCTGTATTTCTTATATGATTAGTCTTTTTCAGCTTGTTTATGAAAGGGGGTTGGGGAAGGAGTAAATATACATGTAATGTGCAGCTCAAGCTGGTAACATATGCTAAGGAACAGCTACATGTCTGTCCTATTTATGTCTCTTTTTCTGTCCTATTTTGGGGGCGATAGGGTGGTTAAAGCATTGGCTCATCATACTGAAGACCGGGTTCAATTCCCCACATGGGTACAGTGTGTGAAGCCCATTTCTGGTGTCCCCTGCCATGATATTGTTGGAATATTGCTAAAAGTGGCGTTAAACCATACTCACTCACTGCAATCACTGGGGTATTTTTACCCCAAAAGAGCAAATATACAACAACAAAAATGTGTTTACAAGGAGATTTATAAAAATTTGGCCCTAATTGTGATTCACAGTGAATCCTGTTAATACAGACAGACTTATTCCAGCAAATTCATCTCGATTAACAGATCATTGTTTCCTACTGATATTTTCTGTATACACATGCACATTCTTGCTCGATCTGAATTCCAGGTTAGAAGAACTTCAATGTTAATTGTAAGGGGTCAAGGTAGCCAAATGGTCAGTGGTCAGACTTGGCAAACTGGCTCATAGCATGTCATTTTAATCCATTGGTGTGCATCATTGCTCATACTAATGATCACTGGATTGCATAGTCCACAACTGATGTTTCTAGTTTGCCATCATAGAACCAGAATGTGCTGGGTAGATTCTTCAGTTTGTCACAGCCATGATGCAGGATTAGAATTCCTCCAGAAATTTATCCTTGTTGTATGAGGCAAGTTAACTTATCAGTTGGGTAGACTCAGGGCAATGGTACCCGTGAAGGTCCGGGTTAGAATATTGATATTCAGTAACCCATATGCTTGTCGTAAGCGGCGACTAACGGGATCAGGTGGTCAGGCACGCTGACTTGGTTGACACATGTCATCGGTTCCCATTGTGCAGATTGATACTCATGCTGTTGATCACTGGATTGTCAGGTCCAGACTTGATTATTTACAGACCACCGCCATATAGCTGGAATATTGCTGAGTATTGTGTAGAACTAAACTCACTCACTCAGTGCAATGGTTCAATGTGTGTCATCGTAATCCAATAACATGGCTCATTGCTCACAATGATAATCACAGGATTGTCTGGTTCAGAGTCAATTACAAAAGGCCCCATTACATAACTGGAATATTACAGATTGCAGCATTATACCACAACCAAACAATCAAAACATTCATTGTGTTTGTACATTCTGACTGACTGAGATAAGAACGTGAATTACCCCATGGAGTTGATATTTGTTTAATGTCTTGGTACTGTATCTGCCTTATCTACTTTTTGTCTTTCAGGCACTTGATGACATAAGTGTTTCCACTGTTTCTTGGAGGTTTTGAAATCTTTTCATGTATACATGGAAGGGCTAATTCTTATTGTTATAGTGATATATTTGTTTGTTTACCAACGTGGCACTTGTAGCTGGACAGGGCATGTCATTATTGAACCCGTGAAGATCCGGGTTAGAACTGGTCTTAAGCAACCCATGCTTGTCGTAAGAGGCGACTAACGGGCTAGATCGATGCTCATGCTGTTGGTCACTGGATTGTCTTGTCCAGACTCGATTATTTACAGACTGCCGCCATATAGCTGGAATATTGCTGTGTGTGGCATTAATCTAAACTCACTCACTCATTTTGGAGTGTAAATACTGGATCAATCCTGACCATCTACTCTGGGGATGAAGACCTGGCTTACATTATCACTACTTCCAAATCAATCATTAGAATGTACAAGGAGATTACAAAACCTTCTGCATCAGCACTATCCCTTGGAGGAATATTTGGCAAGCAGATGTTTCTGTACATCTTAAGAATTCTCACAGGGCATCTGTATTTCATATTCATTACATTATATCAATCAAAATGAAATAAAGAGGCATATTTCTGCATTTGTCTGGAAAAATTGAAAATGGAGAAATTTTATGTGCTCTTAATTTGATGGAAAACATAATAGTATGACCATTGGGGAATTGTTTACTAAATTACTTGCAAGTTCTCATATTTCTGTGTCCATTAATTGTATCTGTGTGTGTTTTCACTTATGTAGCACATCTATATTTGAAACAGTACAGGACTTCGTGGCATATAAATATAGAACCTGTACATATATCCAATGAAATATAATAAAATCTTGCTCTTATTGAAATATGGTTATTAATAGTATCAGTCAAAATGTATTTTTCTGCCAGAATGTAATCACACAAAGATGCTTATCTCATATATCTGGCAACAGATTTTTGTTCAGCAGCAATAATTCTGACGTGAACAAGGAACATAAGATTCAGGATTAACTCTCAAAACGTAATATTCCACTAGGGTAACACATATGCCCAATGCAAACAGGGACTGCAGATTGATGGAGACATGGAAATTATTCCCCTAATTCAAATATGAGAGAGACACATGAAAATGCGGTTTATAATTGGTCTTCAGCAGCCCATGTTTGTCATAAGAGGCAACTAACAGGCTCAGGTGTTGAGGCTCTCTGACTCGGTTGACACATGTCATCGTATCCCAATTGTATAGATTGATGCTGATGCTGTTGATCACTGGATTGTCTGGTGCAGAGTTAGTTATTTACAGACCACCCCCATATAGCTGGCATATTGCTGAGTGTGGCTTTAAACAACAAACATCAAATATGAGACCTTTTAAAGTAAGTATTCGTTTGAAAGTCTCATAATATCACTGTTATTTCATAGACTTGATTTGAACCAGATGCCTTTAGTAGTTATAAATAGAGAATCTCACCCAAATGTCTACTGATATCAACACGAGTTGATAAAGTTACAAATATCCAAGTGTTGATATGATTGATATCAGGAGACATGAGGTTGCGATTCTATTTATTATCCAAAATCATTCTTCATTAGTTTTCTGAACACGGTTCTACCATTAGACTTGCAGTGCAGCGATGTCATAGCATTGTGATGTCATCAAGTTCATGACATCATAGCATTGTCAGGGCATTGTATAAAATCTACTGTCAAAACGACATCTCCTAGGAGATATCGTCTGATCTCACACAAGCAATATCTCCTGTGGAACAGTTTTGGATGATAACATAACATATCATTTCATGGCTTCACAAAATTGTTCCGAGAAAGTTTCATATACTTCATATAGTTTCATATAGTTTGGTAACATGCAAAGAAATTAGGTGTGGTGTTGATGATCGTCGTAATATTTAAACATAACTTGTGCCAGAGGCAAACACACTTGAACTGCTAGGGTAATTAACATCCGTATAAAGTTACTGTTACTAAAAAGTTTAAAAGTGACATAATTCTAGTGAATACGAAACCTCGATTACATCATGATCCTTTATTTTGGTCATCACACAATGACTGAATTTTCAGATTTTCAACAAAAGTCCATTTCATTGTCAACAGTATATGAGTAGTTGTACCCATATTAGCACATAGCTGCCCACAACTCTCTCTATGACTTCTTTTCTATTTGCATGAGAGGAAGCCTTAACTTAATGAGTTTCTTTTCTCTAGCATGTCATAGTGTTTTAATGTCATGTCACATTGTTAGTAAACTGGCTGTGTGTTATTCTTGTCAGTATTAGATGGGCTGGATATTGTGGGACATGGATAACATCGTCATTATTCCTTACCAAATGTATTGTCATCAACAGTTCCAATTGTCAAAGATTCAAACTGATTCTATTTGCAATCAGAATTTTCAGATATCTGATTCTGACATATGGTATGTATTTTCAAAGATTTCAGTGTGAGTGAGTGTGACTATGTGCTGTTGTTAGCATAGCCATCAATATTCTGGTTAGAGGTGCCAGAAAATGGCTTACACATTGTGCCCTTGTGGTAAATCCAATGCTTTAACCATTATTCTGAACCCGAACCCAATTCCAGAAGATTTTAGAAAGTGTAAATAATATATTAAAAAAAACAGCATTAGTTAAACATAAAACAATGATAATTTTGCTGTCTGACAGATCAAAAAAGCTATTCTGAATAGAAGTATTCCCCAGTTACATATGGCAGTTGTCAAAGTGTCAACATTAAGTCTTCATCAGTATTAAAATATGCTGAAAGTTGAAAACTGACTGACAGCTTGGCAGAGGGACGGTCTCGTGAAGTACAGGAATGTGATGCCCTAGTGAGGGTTAGTTCAGTTCATAACAAAATATATGCTAGCAAATAAAAGTGTTATCATTTTCTATGTTTCCCCTTGTATTTTATTGCCAACAGAAGCAGAGGGTGTTGTCTCCAACCATGTTTATGGTGATATGTATTCAGTGCAGCATGTGTTAGCTGAAAGTCGGATCGGCAAGAACAGACAAGTGTCAGAATAATCTCACGAGAAAAACGTATTTCTTGCTGCAGTCATTTCTACTCCTGTTTTTTGAGAATGCTTGGCTTTTTCAAATCTAATGTTTTTTTCCTTTTACAACTGAATCTAGTCAAATGGTTATGTCAAAGGTCGCATACTTATCTGCGATACCGATATTACATGAGTGCTAATTACTGGCACTTCCTGCTGAGGAAAGAATCAAGTTGCTCTTTGAAGGAAGTGTCTGCTTGCTATGGGTATCAATGTTATAACTTCTGATTCCAAGCAAATTAAATGTTTATGCTGACTAGAGCCTATGGGAAAGAAGATGGACTTAAACAATGTGTGCTGAGGTTTTGAATTCAATTTATTTCAGTAAATATGTCAGTAATAACCTCAAAGACCTGTATGTTTTGAAGCAAAAGACGCCAAGCAATACCAGAAATAACAGTGTGTGTTGACTAACTAATAGTTATACATGTATTCTGTAAATATAGAATTTGATCAAAAATTGTGCACATCACAATGCTGAACATCTTGACAAACCACTCTTGACTTGAGTTTGAGTCATTATTCGTTTATTCCCAATTTTCTGGAAAACAGACATCAATGCAATGTTAGCATTCCTCTTTATGAACCCCCAAAATGTCATATATTTCACATTTTAAGATTTGAAAAATTCAAAACAGTAACAATTATCTATTCACCTTGCCCTTGGCACAGGAGACGTAAATGTTATAGAACTGTTCGCCATCCATTTCAAGATGTTAATAGTGTCATTGTGGAGTACAATAGTGCAGTGCAGTGGTAAGGCATCTCCTATCACGCTGAAGGCCCAGGTTCGATCCCCGGTGGAGGCACCTAGGTTTGGGTCCTGAGGTGGGCACATTTATGTAGTATCCTTGGACAAGATACTTAGATCCACATTGTCTCAGTTCACATAGCAGTAAAATCTGTACCCGTGAGGATGTGCTGGCAATGTGAGTGTTTAGTTCATTGCGCCTAACAGGCAGCATGGCTCTATGCTCTCCAGGGAGTTGAAAGAGTATCGGAAAGTATGACCGGGGATAGTAATGTACGTAGCACCATGAGCAGGCGATGTGCCTGGATATGAGCACCATATGAGGGACTATTACTATCCCATCATAGTGCCAGATGGTCAAAGTTTCTGTAAAGATGGTCTTCAATAAGAATTGCTTAACAGCATTAGGGGGAACGGTGGGGTAGCCTCGTGGTTAAGGTGTTTGCTCGTCACGCTCAAGTCCCGGGTTCGATTCCCCACATGGGTACAACGTGTGAAGCCCATTTCTGGTGTCCCCTGCCGTGATGTTGCTGGAATATTGCTACAAGTGGTGTAAAACCAAACTCACTCACTAACAGCATTGGGTCGTCAGGTTTGCTGACTTGATTGAATGTGTGTCATTATATCCCAGTTGTGTAAATTGATGTTCATCATATATAAGACTTCTACTTATTCTTATACTTTAATACCAACTTCTATATGGTTCTCAAAATGTTCATCTAAAATCCAGACAATCCAGTGATCAACAGCATGAGCATCGATCTATGCAATTGGGATACGATGACATGTTTCATTAGTCACCTCTTACAACAAGCATGGGGGCGGTGGGGTAGCCTAGTGGTTAAAGCGTTGGCTTGTCACGCCAAAGACCCGGGTTCGAATCCCCACATGGGTACTATGTGTGAAGCCCATTTCTGGTGTCCACCGCCATGATAATACTGGAATATTGCTAAAAGTTAAGTAAAAGCAGCGTAAAACCAAACTCACTCACTAACAGCATTGGGTCGTCAGGTTTGCTGAATTGGTTGAATGTGTGTCATTATATCCCAGTTGTGTAAATCGATGTTCATCATATATAAGATATATAGTTATTCTTATACTTGAATACCAACTTCTATATGGTTCTCAAGATGTTCATCATGTCAATCACTTGATTGTCTGTTCCAGACTGGATTATTGACAGACCGCCATCATACAGCTGTTATTGTGCTGGGTGTGGTGTTAAACAACCAGTAGACAAGGAAACAGCTGATGTGAGTTATACTCAATGTTGATATCGTTACTTTATTCTGAGTGAGTGCGTGAGTTTAGTTTTACGCCACTTTTAGCAATATTCCAGCAATATCACGGCGGGGGACACCAGAAAATGGGAATCACACATTATACCCATGTGGGGAATCGAACCCGGATCTTCGGCATGAGGGGTGAACGCCTTAACCACTAGGCTACCCCACCGCCCCACTTTATTCTGAATAATACTTTATTATAATCATGATGATATGTGTTACTGTATTCCACAAACTAAGCATTTTATGTACACATTTTATCAACCTAAGTCAAAACACGCTGGTATGGGTGTTCTGTGATAACATAAGGGACTACTCTTGGAACCGGTTCATGTGTCTTGGATTCTTGGAACAGCAGGTAATACCATTACTTGTCAGATACAAATTGGTGCATACCGTGAAATGTGAGAACATTAGAAACACCTAGGATCATATGGGTATAGCACTGGCTTCCGAACTATGAAAATATATGTCAAGATGTTAGCAGGTGGTGATTTTATGACACCCATAGAGATCCGAGTTTTGGTTTTCGGCAACCCATGCTTGTCATAAGAGACAACTAACGGGATGGTGGTCAAACTTACTGACTTGCTTGACACATGTCATAGTGTATCCCAATTGCATAGATTGATGCTCATGCTGTTGATCACTGGCATTCTGTATAGCTGGAATATTGCTGAGTGCGGCATTAAACAACAAATAAAAACAAAGTTGTCAAATAGAAATGGGTGCATGCCTTGAAATGTGAGAACATCATCAACACCTTGGATCATACATTTACAGGAACGGCTTCAAAGCTGTGATAATGTATGTCAAGACGTTTCAGGTAGTAATTTTGTGACATAATATGCTTATTTAAATATTTTATTGGGACCTATATGACTTGAGGCCTGAACTGCATGTTGCTCCTGTAAAAACCAAAATGCCTGTTGTAAAATTGAGATACTTAATGAAAAAATAACAACAAAAGCTGTTGGTATACATCTCATCTTGTTTATGTTTGTCGACAAAAAATGATGTGCCAGCTTTGAAATTCTGTTTCGTCTTAGGAGCCAATTTACCTCAAGTTCCTTCCTTTTCATCAGCATTATATACTTCATTGAAGCTGTCAGGATGACAGTTGATAGTCATGTAAAACAGGTTACTTGGTGGAAAAACAGGGTGTGGCACTTCTTGAGGTTTCTGATAATTTAAATGACTAATGCATGGTGACTGCCACAAATATTTCATTTACTGAAGTAAATTTTGATGTGAAAAAAATCAATTTCAGAGTCCTAAAATAACCACATAGTTATGTGTTAACAAATTTGTATTAGAGAAAACTGCTTTAAATTCCAAAGTTGTTTTTTTATAATTTGCAAGAAAACCAAGTATAATGTAGCACTCTAAAAATCATTGAAAAGAAGTGACATTTATAAAACCCTTTCCACATTCATCAGAAATCTCTGCCAAAAGCAGAGTCGATTGTACAATTGTGACTATATTATGAAACACGGAAATGTTTTTTGTGTGGCCTTAGCTTTATCAGAGATTCAGGCAAGGTGCGTTACTAGCACCTGATGTATTTGAGAGTTGATATCATTTTCCTCTCTCGACATCATGAGCCTGGGGGTAATGATAGCACATGCCGCGAAGACGAACACAGAGGTGGTCCATGACCTGATGTCATATGGTTGTGGGATATAGATCATTGCTGTCGTCACTTAACACCCACTGTAATAACATCGCCAATGCTTGGTGTTCAGCGCTGTCGGACGCACTGGTTGGATGGTTTATGTTGACATAACCTGTGTGTATACATTTGTCTCTCATGTTGGTTATTACAGAATCCCAAGATGGGAGAGTGATGAGCTTGTCATTTTGGTTTTCTATTAATCATGTATGTTCTCATCCCATAAAAGCAAACTGACATGACAATTTTGTTAATGGTTTTGGAATTGTTTTATGGAGTGAAAAGAAATGTTGTTTGTAATGCAAGGAAAATTACTTTGGGCGCAGTTTGTGTTCGTTTTCTTTGACTTGTTGATGCTCTCTGACAATTTTGTTTTGTTAAAGCCACCGACATGTGAAATAACAGTGTTATTTCCATAATGGCATTAGTATGGCTGTTTGAAAGTTTAAGAAACAAGAACTTTGAAAATCATTAATAAATTCTAGACATTTATTGCTTTGGAATATGCTAGCATGTGGTCAGACATTTGTAACATATGTTATATTTGGGATTACACTTTCTTAGTAAAGTACAAATTCTAGTACTTTATTGAGTTGAGCCCCATCCGGGATTCAAACCCACACCCTCAGAGTCAGGCACCTAATCGCCAGCACACAAAGTCAGCCACCTAACCTGTTCAGCCACCACCACTTCCACAAAAAATGGAAGTCGGACAACTGGTAGTCTAGACTGCAGACTTTGTGTACCCCTCTGATAAGTGTTAATTGGCACAGCTCCCACGGCCGAAAGCTATGATTACACAATGCTATGGTCAGACATTCTCAGCAATCCAAGTCATGAAAGGTGCAGAGTTGCATCCCCTGAGTGTAGCAGGATTCAGTGATCATAATTCCCTCGGAATAGTACTGTCAGCATGATAACATGCCAGCAGAATTCACCAAAGTTATAGACTTCTAGAACCTACATCTCAAACATGCATCTCCTTGAGTTTTCTCCATCATAAATCATATATTTTTTTCCTCAATTTTCATGACATGACACGTTGGAATAAATGTAATAGTGCCATTTGAATAAAATATGTGATGACATCGAAAACACGATACGTTTATGACAAACATTTTCGATTAGTTTTTTTCTCAGAAATGTTTTTTTATCTTGTCGTTGCCGACACAACTACACAAGTCAGATAATGATCAGATATCAGAAATAAGAATATTGAAATCAGTTTGCGCTAATTTAATGATTTATTCAGGTTCCTTAAATGAAACGCATCCACTGTCAATCAAGTAATTCAGGTTAATTCAGGAAGATTTACATTATTTATGTTTGCCTTGTCATTATCCTCTGTATGATTGAAATTATCACAATATTTTTAGGTAATAATGTTCATTTTGTCTATCTAGTATTGATGTGCCAAATATTTTTTAGTTGTCCCTTAATTAATGACACACCGACTGTTTGAGATCACCCACCCGCAGGCTAAAGGTTAACTCAAATGCTAATCAAGCAGATGGTAAATCCAACTCACTCACTCTACTGTGTCTTCATCTGTTACAAATATTCTCTAAAACTTACATTGTTGTGATATATTCGATGACCTGCTACAGGCAGTGGCACCCTGACAGAGCATGTCAAGCACTAGTGCTATGGGAATTCATGCAGTCATTCTGTCACAATTGAAACATGCTATTATATTTGATTATCAAAAAATTACTTGTAAAAAAAAGCAGTAACAGAATAAAACACAGCTATACGTACTTGTTAAAATAAATATAAAAAAGATGAAGGGAATTACATTTAGACTTTGCAAATATATTTTAACATTTACACTTTGGAAATATCTTTTGAAGGACAAACTCTCGTGCCAGATAAAATCATTTTTGACACATTCTGAAAACTATTTGCAAGAACTTCCTTCAGTGTTGGTATTTTGAATCCATAATTATGAGCAATTGGTTTTAACAACTTGTGTCATGATGATCTAGACAAGACTTAGATATGGTGCCGGAGAAGTTTTCAAAGGGATGCTGATGACTTCTTCTGAGCAATCATTTTACTATCTTATACATCATCAGTTGTGGGCAAGTAGAGAGCATGGTTAGATTGCCATGCAGTGAGTAGGGGTTTGACTCCCTACAGCATAAGCTGTATTCTTCATGGGGTCACATAATTGTACATCTTCAATGCCTGAGTAAACAATGCCGTTTAGAAAGTGGTCAAATGTAACTCATGTTATGTTTGCAATTACACTTTTTCAGTAAACTACAGATTCTAGTACTTTTGTTGGGTTGAGTTCCATTCGGGATGTTTTACATCTTCAAGGTCGTTTCCATAGTTGTGGGACAGGAACGCTGCATTTGAATATCAGGTAATACAGTCTATGTACCATGTGGATATGTTTATAGATAAAGCTCTTAAAAAATCAAAACTTCTGTTTCAAGACCATATCATAAAATCAAGTCAAGATTATGTTGAAAATCTAGTTAAGGATAATCTTAATGGTATCCACTTGTCATCCTTGATATCTGCAAGAGGGAAATCTTCAGAATGATCATGTATATATAATCTTAACAAACTAGACTCTTTAAATTTTATAAACGATTTTATTAATTGATAATAACTGGGAATGTTTGAAATTTTCTATATAAGTATAGAGCCCCGGCACAACAGTTAAAAATGGGTCCACTTACTAAAGAGATTGCCTTTTGTGTGACATGTGTCCTTCATTTGTAGAAAAGGGGAAACAACTCATTCAAAAATGATTTTATATTGAACCTAACATGGTTAGAATATATTACTTTTTAATAGCCTTAGGGTCATTGAGAAATGTTGTGTAAAATGACCATGATAAAAATCAAACTTGGGGAAAAACTTTCATGAATATTTGTACAAATATTCTGTTGTGTTCATTACCTGATCCAACTGTTCAGATAATTTATTCATGAAATCGTAATAATTTCATGTTTGAATGAATTGTTTCATCAGTACTTGAATTGTACATCTATCATCAGCACTTGAATTGTATCATCAGTACTTGAAATGTACTGATAGTTCTGCTCCGTAAGTGTACCGAATGTAAATCAAGTTCAGTTGAGTTGGAACAACTTCATCTGGACTGAACATTGATTGATGCCTCAATTAAACATTGACTACTGTAGAAAACGGATGAGTGGTACTTCTTTGTTCTGTATTTATTTGGTACCAGGAATGCCAAATTCTGTGCCAGTGAACTGTGTCTGAGCACTTGCTGGTCCTGCGAGCGCCATGGGTTCCTGGGCAGGCACCATTTGTGCTTATGTTTCATTAGCTTAGGCATGTTGATGGTAAATATAATTAACACCAAACTTGACACACAAGCTAAATGAGTGAGGCTTTGACCCAAAGACAACAATATCTTGTGGGCAGGAAGGAGAAAACCTTGAACATCAGTTATTAATGAGTACAGTACAGTACAGTACAGAGACACAAACTTAGCGAGATACTGGTCCGCTGGTCTTCAGGGGATGACTGCTCCAGGAACTGTTCTCATGAAGCTCCTGTAGGGTATAGTTCTCTATGGTGTATATAGTTACCCTTGGTTTATTTAGAGACCACTGCCATATAGATGGAATATTGCTGAGTGCTGCGTTAAACAACAAACAAACAAAAACGTAACAACATATGGTATGGATTTCACAACTTCTTTATTATTTACAACACAACGTTTCTGGGCTACTTCTTGCCCCTTCATCAGGTAAATCCATACCATACATTGTTATGTTGCTGTCCAACTTCTAAATGCCCACCAAGCATCTGAAACAAAAACGTGTGTACTCTCACATCAGAAGCAGCTTGATGACAGTAGAAGGCTCTATACTGAAACATTGTCATATTAGACATTAAAGAAGTTCTAATCCATACAATTGCTACATTTGTTACGAAATTCTTACATCTGTACCAAGTCATTATTTGTGCCTCATTTTGTTGAGATTAAAATGAACTGTGCTGACTGTATTTGTGAGGGATAATTTTGTTTAGGAAACAGATAATGCTATTAAACTTTATACCTATGTTATTCTGTGTTGGAATCAAAAGGTGTAGTTCTTCTTTTCATTGTTGTTGAATGTTCCACACAGTAATAGCATAGCTGTAGAATTATAGCTTGTAAATAACTGGTCAGTGCAACTGGGATACAATGACACGCATCAACAGTATCAGAGAGGCTGACCACCTGTGGGTAAACTCTTCCAACAGGTCTGTGTTCTTGAAGATCAGGTTTACCTGATAGAAGATCATTTGTATCACATATTGTGACATAATGTGACATTTATCCTTTGCTGAATAAATCCAATATTAGGATAGGTTTGTTTGCTTGTTGTTTAATGCCACAATCAGCAATATTCCAGCTATATGGTAGTGGTCTGTATATAATCGAATCTGGACCAGACAAGCCAGTGATCAACAGCATGAGCATCAATCTACGCAATTGGGATACGATGACATTTGTCAGCCAAGTCAGCGAGCCTAATCACCAGATCCTGTTAGTCACCTCTTACGACAATCCTGGGTTGCAGAAGACCAATTCAATCCAGATCTTCACAGCCATATAAGCAGAGGTGTGTTGCTGGACCAAGAATCTTAATTGTGGCCAATCTTGGATGCTGAACCACATCCTTGTAGAGGTAACCTTGTTAACCTTTCCACAAATAGCTGTCATCACTATTTAATAGCAATTTTTGATCCAATGGTTACGTTCAGATAGGAATCATTGTAAGGAATGTTCTTTCAGCAGAGATTCCTTATAATGATGGTTTTGTCCCTTTTATGTATGTGCACAGTTCCATAGAATCCTGAACGTTAAGCAGTCGCTCGATTTCTTATTCTGTAATGCAGACACATGTATTTCCTAAATCCTTAAACTAATTGTCATCACGTTCCATCTCACATACAACATTGATTGACATCACACACAGTTTAACAAAAGCCTCCTCGAAAACATACTTCTCAAAGAGTGACAAACAATGTATCTAACAACCACAGTTTTGACATAGCTCATCAGGAACTGGCAACCTGGATAATACCATGCTTTAATTGACAATCCTGAACAAAGAAAACACTCTCATGACAATGTGTACAAAATATTCCCTTTGATCCTGGTTTGAATACTGATAAGATTAAATTTCATCAATGACTTCTTAACCCTATTTACTTTGAATGGATAAGCAGCATGATGATGCGTGTTCAATAAAACCTGGAATAGAAACAGGATGAAAGGTTCAGTTATAAAGCAAAATTGTTCTCAAATCATGGTGAGCAACAAAACCCATTGTAAGAAAACAACATGCTCCTTGGGCCCATAACTTGTGGGAGATCAGAATGAGCTTAGCATTCTGAACATCTCTCAAATGCTATTAGTGAAATGATATTATTAGAATGACTTGACTTCATTGCAATTCTTTCCCATACTTTAGAACCAACATGGAAAAAGTTAATAAGACTAAAAGCTTCTTGTTGTTATTCCTTTTCAACAGAGAGAGGGTGGTAAATTCTGTATCTTCATGCTTGACAAGGGCATACGGACATTTTGTTTTAAGGTTTTCTTGAATGGGGATCATCAAAGATTCTGTTGCATTTAATCTGAGGATAACAACAAAGCTATGATACCTCAGGAAGACTATATGAGGTTGTTTCATTATACTTAAAATACTTTTGTTTTTATCATTTAGAAAAATAGTTCTTAGTCTTTAAGCTTTTAACGTCCTGTGTGGTGGTATGATGAAAAAGACTTTTGTCAGCATTGTTTTTTTATGATAGAGACATTGGCTAATGGATTTCAGCTTCATTATTCTACATGTGAAGTTTTAGTTATGAAAAATATATTAAAATATACAAGAATGCTTGGTTTTTTAGGCTTCATCCACATTTGTCACCCTTTTTATTGTCTTTGTTACTCTCTGTATAACCAAGTCCTAGCACATTGTTGATTACTTGATGATAGAATTATCATTAGTGTTCTGAAACAACATCTTTTTGCAGTTGTCAATAATTCAATAATTCTACATATATACTACAGATTCTAACATGCCTTTAGAAGATATCATTTAGATGATAATGTATATGTGCCATGTCAAGGTCAAGGTCATTTCAAGGTCATAGTCTGAAGGAAAGTTTGTGGACCACCTATAAGACTTTCTATAGGTCAATGAAGTTTGATGTGTCTTCCTTAGGACAGGGCAGGGATCACAAAGATGTAATGTTGCCTATGTCTCTAGCCTGCTTCCATATTGTTATAATATTTGAATACATTCATGTCAAGGGTCAAGGTCATTGTCATGCTACAGGTGATTATCATTTACCCAACTAAAATGACTCTTTCAGCAGATATATTTCAAGTTTTAATTTTATATTTTTACCACTTTTGAGAAGGATTTAACGTAGGTGAATTAAACTTAATACATCCTCTTGTGGTTTTGTTGTAAAGGCAAGTGGAATGATCATTATTTAGGTACACATGTACTTCTTTGTGCACTGAATCAACCACTGAGTACAGTATACTATTATCCATCCCACTTATTACGAACCATGATGTCATTAAGGAACACTATCTGTTGGTCAGGCTCAGTCATCTACTTTTTTGGATGATATCATACTGCAGATCATCGATCATGATGTCAATCAAAGGAATGTCCAGATGCATGTGTTTACAAACTGCCTTCATAATATAATGAGCCCTGAGTGTAGTGGTTAACCACAAACTGATTACAAGTACCAGAACTATCAACCACCACCATGTCTTGAAAATCAAAATTAATATTTACACAATGACAACCTCTTGAAAAACATCATCAAGATCAACACCATCACCATCAGATACATCATTACATTTCTACAACCGGATGCAGTTCCTACCTTGCTCCAAGGCTTTGCTGAATGCTAAGCCAATGGATGTATGGTATTTCTATCCTTTATAGAGGCAAGTCTAGATTAGAGGATAGTACAGGGCCCCATTCCTCAAAGCAATCGTAGCATTATGGCAGTTGTAAGTCTATGTTAAAGTATGGGAGTTACGATCATCTTAGCGTTGCAACTGTTTTGTGGAACGGCCCTGGACTCTATATATACTAAAGACACCAGTCTGTTAGAGGGACAATGTGTTCTTTTTATTCATATTCTTTTATTATCATTTAAACTACTGTTTATTACCTTATAGACTTGTTCAAGTCTAGTTCCCACCATGCCTCCATTGACTCTTAACTCTTCTGCTGTACCCAGATACCGACCGTACTACTTGGGATTCATCTCACAGAATCACTGCAATAACACCTGCAGGCGATTCATGGTTATACATGTTGATGAATGTGTTAATTCATCTATAAAACATCTGTTTTGCAAATAAGACCTAATTATCACCTTAACATGAATCTAGGTCAGAAACGTGAATGAATCCTCCATGGTATTCTCCCTTGCACATCTTGCTTTGCATCATTGCATCAATTATAGCACTAAATATCATGATGCATTTCACATTATTCATTACATTCAATTCTGCATGATGCTGGGCAATCATACTGAATATATAAATAATGAGAATTGCTCATAAATGATCAAGGGGTTTAGATATATTTGAAAGAAAATGTGACTTTTTAAACAACACTTTGAAGTAAACATTGACTAGGACATGCACCTACTGCTTAATTAGATGTGATAATGTTACCGTGACTACTCCCTTTCAGACAGACACTTTATTACCTTTATTAAGGATTCATGGTTTTGTATCATTTCATGTCTCTTATAACTGTTCTGCAAATAGCTGCTAAATTGCGTTGTGATAATCTCCCACTCTACTTACTGTGGAACCTCTAGTAATTCCTTGTATTAAGTTTAAATAATTTGGTTTCTGTGATATGTAAGGTCATATACTTAGCTAGCTTATGTAAACAGTAGAGAAGGAGCATTTACAATGATGAACATCTTGGTGACGTGGCATTGTGTATGAACATTTAAAAGTTTGCATCGTAATTTGTCGTTACATAAATTGTTAAGATTAAAGTTATTGTTCCATATGTGGTTTTCTGTTTCATTGTATTTGCAACCCATAAAAATTTGGGTTTTAATTGGGTCTTCAGCAACCCAGGCTTGTCGTATGACTGGTTGACATGTCATCGCATTCCAATTGAGTAGGTCGATGCTCATGATGATAATCACTGGATTGTCTGGTCCAGACTTGAATATTTACAGATTGTCACTTTATAGCTGGAATATTGCTGAGTGTTGCATTAAACAACAAACAAACAAAAATTGTATTTGCAGAAAACTAAAACTTTTCAATCTTTCAATCTCTCTTTATTCTGGTGTATGTAGGCCATCATCGCGTAGTACAATATTACTTCATACAGCCAACAAGCGGCTTGTACGCAGCTCATTCGCATAGAATATATACATAGCTAGATTTTGTAGCACAGTGGAATTGTCTACAGACATCAAAGTATTAAATTTGCATAATGATGGATATGTATAATAGTTGACAGGAATATATGATGTACGTAGATGATCATAGGCAGAACATATTAGGAGAAAATGATATTCATTTTGAATGTAAGCACCCGAAAACAAATGACATAATCTGAGATTCCTTGGCTTATTGATATATCTACCTGCCTCAATAGTTAATTAATGAGAGCTGCAACGAAACTGTGCAAGAGCAATCTTGTTAAAGGATAACTGGAGTGGCGGGGTATCCTAGTTGTTGAAGCATTTGCTTGTCACGCCAAATTCCCAGGTTTGATTCCCCACATGGGTACTATGTATGAAGCCCATTTTTGCTGTCCTCCACCGTGATATTGTTCTAAAATTGCTAAAAGTGCAGTAAAACCTGACTCACTTCTCACTCAAAGAATGAGTACGTAATGATATAGCTTGAGGTATATTTGTGACTTCTAGCTACAATTATTGATCTATTTGACGTACACTGATGTCTTGGAGGGTCACTTTATGTCTGTCACTGACAACTCCCTGGAGGCTCAGTTTATGTACACATGTACTGAACACAATGGATAAGATATCACAGGAACCTGTCTTCAGCACATTTCCATTATATGAGTGAGTGATTATGGTTTTACGTCACTTTTAGCAACATTCCAGCAATATCATGGCGGGGGACACCAGAAATGGGCTTCACACATTGTACCCATATGGGGAATCGAACCTGGGTCTTCAGCATGACGAGTGGACGCATTAACCACTGTGCTACCCCGCTGCCCCCTTCCATTATATGAAGATGTAAAGATCAATAGATGTTTGCATTGAACACAATACTTACGAATGATAGCAATTTATGAAAAATGTATAATGTTAGATCAGAACTATACATGTAAATATTTATGTTTTTCTCTAATGGGAGGTTTTTCAGTTATGAGAATGGAATGATGGCCACTGAAGTTAAATGTCAAGTAATAAACCTCCATCTATATGTGTTCTTATAAACCTACATTTATATGTGCTGTCATAAGCCTACTTTTATATGTGCTCTCATAAACCTAAATTTATATGTTAAGCACCTTTATTTACAAATATTCTCACATTTCTATATGTTCCTCTTAAAGTGGACTTACTTTTCTACGTGTTCCTAGAAATCCAAATATACAAGTATACTTATCCTACATTTTTATATGTTCCTACCTATAGAAATATGCTTTTTAACCTACATTTATATATAGAATCCTACAGTTTCGTATGTTACTGTAAACAAACATTAATATGTGTACCTACAAACTCATATTTATGTATGTGAAAATAAAAATAGAACAGTATCTTTCTGTCTCATGTAATTATGAGAAGCTCTCGTTCACAAAACTGTGTTTTGTGTGTGTTGTGTGAGCTTTCCCAGTCATCATTGCAGTACTGGCATTTCCTGCCCCAAAGGCTCTATCTGTACTCTGTATTAGACTCATGATGTTCCAGTAATTCTGTTAAGCCTCTAACAATCTAGAAGTAGTGTGTGACGACAGCTCAAGTAAGGCCACAGGTAATTTCAAAGAGCCCTGGTGTGTCAAGACTCAAGATTATCTTTGTAAAATCTGATGACCATAGAAAATACAAATATGACAGTGAAACATAGGATCATGAATGTCTGATGATAGGTCTAAGTGTGAGACTAGACATGAAAAACTTGCATCATGTGAGCATGGTTAATAGAGAAAATCATTGTATTTTCAGTTTTATTGGTTCAAAAAATATAAATTTGTGGTTCTGAATTTAAAAATTAACAGTATTAAAATCTAGTTCATACTGAGTATTGAACCAAAAATGTGAAAACAAAGCTGAATTTTTCGCCAGTCTTGCATGACGAAATGGAAGTAAGTGTCAACTTTGCTAAACCATATATGGTGCAGATGCTGACACCTATTAAATCATTATGGTATTTCCCAGTGAGTTTTGTGGGTTAGAACTATGCTGTTTCTTAGAGGTGACTTGCTAAATGGTGTGTCATCATACAACAATGTGATTTGTTGCTGAAAATATCAATTACTGGATTGTCTGTCCAGAACCAATTGTTTACCAACTGCTGTGATAAGCCATTAATATTATTGAGTTTGGTATCAAACAACAGACAAGTGAAAACAAAACAGTGTTAAACACACAAGCGGACACACTCAGTGTGTTATGAATGATATTGACAAAATACTTATCTCTCTGAGTTTCAAACCCATGAAAGTCTGGGTTACAATATTGATCTTCAGTAAACCATGCTTGTCTTAAGAGGTGACTAACGGGATCAGGTGGTCAGGCTCGCTGACTTGGTTGTCACGTGTAATCGGTTCCATATTGCGCAGATCGATGCTCATGCTGTTGATCACTGGATTTCTTGGTCCAGACTTGATTATTTACCGACCGCCGCCATATAGCTGGAATATTGCTGAGTGTGGCGTAAAACTAAGCTCGCTCACTCACTCACTCACTCACTCACTCACTCACTCACTCACTCTAACAAATTATATTATACCTCATAGCACCTGTCTGAAAAGTAGTCCCATATCTTTCTTATTTTCTGTGAGTTATCTGTGAGTGACAAATGGGTGGGCAAAATGTTAGTATCAGTTATGACCACCACTTGCCCTGATGAACAGGGGCGATGAATGGATATAATGAAATGTTGCACAGCACATTTTGGAATGATCTGCCGCTCATGCTGCAGTGCCCTAGATGTTGTGGAAGCGTCTGGGGTGGTGGATTCCTCCAACCCACACACTGGTCAAGTGCATCCCACAGATGTTCATCTGGGGACAAATCTGGCCAATGGGCAAGCTCTGGTAATGTGTGGACATTGTGGTGCTGTAGAAACCCCTGACAAATGTGGAACATCTGGTCTGGCATCGTCATGCTGGAACAGTCCATTGTTGAACGTCATGACATGGTATTGCAGGATGACATCTCGATATCTGAGGCTTGTCAGTGAACCTGCTTCATGCTCTAGAGCTGTCCTTCCGCCATGATGGATTCCTGCCCACACCCTTACACTGCAACCACCGAAATGATCGACTTTTTGCATATAGCTTAGAGCATAACGGTCTCCTCGAGGTCTATAGACATGTGTGCATCAATCAGCATGGGACAAGAAAAAACAAGACTCATCTGAGAACAAAACAGTCCTCCACCTGGCGCTTGTCCATCTCACCCTATGCTAGCATCACTGCAGCCACTCCACTAAGTATCCATTTGTCAGAATGTTACATTGCACCAGTATTTTGTCTGGTCAGAAATTCTGTTTAGTTGCTGTAGTAGTTCGATTTCAGTGATAACATATCCAAATGTATCAGTCTTGAGTGACAGTGGTTACTCTAAGATGACTTGACCATGGCCTATCACTAAAACTTTTTGAACATACAGCAGAGATGGTCTGACCAGACACCCAAAAGGCCTTGTCACAGCTTGTTGAGTTGTCCCTGCTTGCAATCTCACATTTTCACTATTTGTTCAAAAAATGCCAATCTTGGCATTATTGCATCACCTACTGAATCTGTTTGAATCGCTGCTGATGTTGGCTTTCCTGCCCCACCAATGGAGGGTTTAGCAGTTACACAACATGTTCATGCACATGCTTCTCCGAGGTTTATGTTTTTGGATTTAACTACAAATGTCAAGTACAGCTATGTTTATGTGAATCGGATATGTTTTCTACCATTTTTGCATCAACATATGCTTTCACATTGTTGATTCTCATTATGATGTATTTGATTCTGCTATTATCAGATAGCATAATTTGTACCTGTCAAGTTTCTATTTTTCAAGAGTATATTTATCATGATATCAAACATGGTTTATGGAAACAAAATTATTGACTGTATTTTACATTATATGGCTACAATGTTGCACATGTATGCACAGTCTTTGCTAAAACATGATTAGAAACTAAACTATTAATACAGATGCCAACCGGAATAAAACAAAAAGAAAACAGATCCAAAATATATAGAACAACCATAAATATCTGTCACATGAAGATGTTCTGATGGTGTATGACAATGTATGGTAAAATGATAAGCTGTTTCAGTACACCCTCACACATGCTGATGAAGATAAGATGACTCCGTTTCGCCTCCGCACACACATCGCTATGTTCCTAAGACATCACAGACTTTGCACTTACAACCATTACATTTTTGTTTGTACCCCAAATGTAATATGCCATCGACCATGAGCGACCCCATTAGCTTACACAAACCAACCAATGTTGTTCTTTTCTCCTCCCCAGGCCTATCTGTTATGCCCAACGTGATGCTGTACTCTTCTGATTTTCAATGCATGTCACAATATTTCCATCACCAAAGACAGTAATTACTCAAATGATGAGAGTCTAAGTGCACCCACAAAACATTGACATCCGGTTTTGTCGTAAACTTGCCATTACATATTTCTTGACAAACTGCTGTCAGCAAGCCTGATCGTATTTACATGGAATCTGTCAAAGTTGTTTGAAATATCACTTGACCTTATCTCGAGAGACATATAGTGTGAGCATTTGACTTGCATGATTGCTATATTGTAGCTGGAAGTGTGTATAAAGTGTGTATATGTGAATCGGAATCTTCATGTGATATTATACCTGACATCGCAGTTTTACTTTGTATGAATATTAAATTACTCAAACAACGTACGGTGGATGGATGTTTGTGGATGGTATCAGTTAAATGGCTTGATATCTAGTTGTTGAGATAGAAAAAGTTATCTGCCAATGATGATATCAGACAAAAAGAGTACTTGTATTGCAAATCCCTTTCTTTTTGCCATGGCAGAATGCCTGTACCCAGTGCACTTTGAAGGGAATGTAGGTCCCTAACAGCTTGAGATATACAAGATCTGAAAGAGGTTTGTTATTATTAAAGGTAGCCCAGTGGTTAAAGAGTTGGGGGCAGTAGGGTAGCCTAGTGGTTAAAGTGTTTGCTAAAGCGAAGACCTGGGTTTGATTCCTCACATGGGTACAATGTGTGAAGCTCATTTCTGGTGTCCCCACCGTGATATTGCTGGAAAATTGCTAAACGCAGCGTACAACTAAACTCACTCACTGCACAAAAGCGTTGGGCTGGGTTTGAATCCCACCACAGGCACAATATTTTCAGCCTATTCTTTGTGTTCCTCATCAGGATATGGCTGAGATGCTACTAGGTTGCAACCTTGATCCTTATCAGGACTAAAGGTGCTTCAAAAACTTATGAAAAGACTGTGAAAAAGGCACTCCTCAACCCATTCACTAACCCACACATGCACTCCTTAACCCATTCACTAACCCACACCTGCACTCCTCAACCCATTCACTAACCAACATCTTTACCCCTCAACCCATTCACTAATCCACACATGCATTCACTAACCCACTGCTGCACCCCTCAACCCATTAACTAACCCACACCTGCACCCCTCAACCCATTCACTAACCTACACCTGCACTCCTTAACCCATTCACTAACCCACACATGTACCCCTCAACCCATTCACTAACCCACATCTTTACCCCTCAACCCATTAACTAACCCCACCCATGCACCCCTCAACCCATTCACTAACCTACACCTGCACTCCTTAACCCATTCACTAATGCACACCTGCACCCCTCAACCCATTCACTAACCCACACATGCATTCCCCAACCCATTCACTAACCCACATCTGTACACCTCAACCCATTCTCTAACCCACACATGCATTCCTCAACCCATTCACTAACCCACATCTGTACCCCTCAACCCATTCACTAACCCACACATGTACCCCTCAACCCATTCACTAACCCACACATGCATTCTTCAACCCATTCACTAACCCACATCTGTACCCCTCAACCCATTCACTAACCCACACATGTACCCCTCAACCCATTCACTAACCCACACATGTACCCCTCAACCCATTCACTAACCCACACATGTACTCTTTAATCAACAAGCTCCTATACCTACTGCCATAGTGAAAACCCCTTCTGATCAATCTGACATTCAGCAATAATGATAAGAAGTAAAATCTTTATCTTATGTTCCTTATCAGTAACCGTATTTAAAAATACATTTTCATCTCATAAATTGTCAGGAATCCCTGATTTCCATTCTTCCCAAATAGCAGAGAGAGAAATAGGAGCTTATCTTTGTTATACATCGTGACTGACCATTCTTAGGTATCATCAGATAAAGAAAAGATAAGAGTTCACAGACGAGTTAATAGCCACATAGATGATTAGACTAATTTCATCTTTAAGTAAACGTAGCCAGTGTGTCAAGGACATATGTCTTTAGCATTGAACTGTAGCAGCAACTAAAATGATGTTTCTGTAGGTCTTAAACAGAGCGAAGATGCAGTATGATCATGCCCGGGGCATGAACACAGTGATTACTCTAAAGATGTAAATTCTTATGTGGTAAAGGAATGTTTGAATTTCTAACCATTTTGTCTCTTGAATCTCTACAAAAATATTTTTTGCAATCATGCTTAATTTCAAGATGTCATATTTTATGTATTAGTGTATGTGAATAGCAGAAATTGGTCCAGGGAAGGTGATTTGGTGATTCGGTTATCACTTAAGTGGGAGAATTGGCTTATTACCCTCATCGGTGCTCAGCAACAATTTGTTGTCATGACAACAGACCTTTCAGTCTCTGGAGATGAGATGCTACCATGGATATGTGTCCCATACCAAGAGATTGGCAGGGGATTTTCAAATGGGACCCGTCCATCTGTAATCATGTTTTGTTTTGGCTTTTGTTGCTTGGGTTGAAACCCAGCGCTTCTTCTTGAAATGTGTATCTACATCAGTTGCATGATGAAGTGCAATTTCCAATTCAGGAATTTACAACAAAATATATTTTGTATTTCTAGGGTAACAGTAAGTATGGTTTTATGCCACTTTTACCAATGTTCCAGTAATATCACAGTGGTGGACACCAGTAATGGGCTTCACACATTGTACCCATCTTGGGAATCGAACCTGGATCTTCAATGTGACAAGCAAACTCTTTAACCACTAGGCTACCCTGCCGCACCTTCTAGGGTAAGAAGTTAGACTGAGTCAGGGTAATATTTTTGGATTTGGTCATGAAATGTTTCATATTTCTTGATGTGACTTTGTTAGCATATTTGGTATCATGGTTCGTAGAACCCTGCCGAGACATACTTTATCATTAGATGAGGTCCTTTGAACAAACTCTTTGTGGTGTAAGAGAGACTATGTTGAGGTAGTGATCAGTGATATGGCTTATTATGTGACATCAATCCTTGACAGTAATGGATGGTGCATAATATCACTCACTGACGTATTAGGTCCTGACTCAACAGTGTCATAAAGCTGGCATGTTGTAGAGTGTGGGGCTAAAAACAAGCAAAACATTGAACGGAACATTTCAAGAACTGTTATATCATATTTTGGTATTTGTAATGGATTTTTTTTTTTCAATTTAGATTCTCAACATTATTATGAAATATAACAGTGAACATTTTTGTCTTTTGAAGTAGTGGTGTAAATAATTAAATCAATTGGAAAGTACAGACAGTACGTCAAGAGTAGAAGGAATCATGTGACATATTCTTATCAGGAAAAATTTACGAAGCCACAAGTTATTTGTTCTCAGAATTACCCAATGTTTAGGTTATATTTTCTTTGGGGATTTTCTTAAGATTTTCACTGAAGCAGTCAGCATCACTTGCATGTTCAGTATGATTAGGGGTGGTGGGGTAGCCTAGTGGTTAAACTCGTCACGCCGAAGACCCGGGTTCGAATCCCCACATGGGTACAATGTGTGAAGCCCATTTCTGGTGTCCCCCGCCGTGATGTTGCTGGAATATTGCTAAAAGCGGCGTAAAACCAAACTCAGTCAGTCAGTATGATTAAACCACTGATACATCTACTTTACATTAAAGTGCAGTGCTCTCAACATCTACTTTACATTAAAGTGCAGTGCGCTCAACATCTACTTTACATTAAAGTGCAATGCTCTCAACACCAGCTTCTTGAACATGCAAACCATGGCAACATATTCAGATGGCCTTTCGAATATCAAAACTAAATCTGAAATGTATATCATGTTTTAAACAAACGGGACTTTTCAGATCCAGTTCAATCAGTCAGTCACCACTGAAAGGACACAAGATCACTGCCTTCTGACAGAGAGCCCTTCCTTTGGTATAATTGATACCAGTCCAATACATATGTATGGCTTCAGATGACACAGAAGATAATACAAATGACTCAAGGTCTAAGATAACACTTGTGTCATTTAATAAAATGTGACAGACGTCTAGAAAGTTTTCCCATAACTCTTCTCAAAGCAGCAGAGACATTGCAATGAGGCTTCCTCACTGATATGCCCGTCACTGTCCATGTTGTATGGCACTCTTCATTGGGGTATGTTTGTGTAAGTATTTAGAACTTTCGATGCATATTATATTTATGCAAGGTTTCAGTTAATATGGCTGTCAGATGTATTCGGTATTCTTCTGACAGTGTTGTTTCAGGAGTCGACACCAGTAGCGTGTGGTTGCTATAATGGGGCAATGAACTCACTGTTCAGAGTTCTGTGCCTTAGGTTTTCCAGTAAGCTGTGATCTTGGTCTGAGGTACCTGTGCAATCTGATTATCTGGCCAGGTTTGTAAGTCACAGATTTAGTGCTCATGGAATTGTCTAAAAATGCAAATGTCAACGTCCTGCATCAGTTTGGGAGGCATCAAGGTGACATTCTTTGCCTTAGTGTTCACACTAAAACATTATTAAACCAACTCCCTCCATTCCACAACCTAGCCTGGTCAATTATTCTAGACTTACCTGATACTGTTAGTCGCCTCCTAAGACAAACATGGATTGCTGGAGACCATTTCTAACCTGGATCTTCATGGGTTAAATATATTTTCAAACAAGTCTCAGGTTACTGACATTGTTGAAGACACCTTCATCTCACTCACTCACTCCTGGTCGCTCTCACTCACTCACTCAAAACTAAGGATGTCAGAATGAAAACATGATTAATGTGTGCTTGTTATGACATGGTTTGGCTGCTTTACACCACTGACAATTGTATTATGTCAGTGAAATTGCTAACTGTAATATAAAACCCCATGTCCCCCCCTCCCATCATCTGTCATTATGTCTCCAGTTTGTAATGTGCAGTTCAGATGACAACCTGATTCCAAGGTCAGCCCTTATTATAATCTTCACATTTCCTTCATTATGTTACATTTTACCAAAGTGAACGTCTACAACTCCTCATTACACTGACTCAGTACTTACGATGCCAATCTGCGTATTGTCTGGAATAATGACTTAAATATTAACAGACCACTATCATGTGGCAGACTCTTGTTGATTTCTGCGTGAAACATCATCCACATAAAGGTTTTCTTGTGTATATCACGTTGATGTGATTCAAAAATAAAATACATATATGAATGGCTATCACAAAACAAATTGCAAGCCCTAAAATAATACTCATTTGAGATCATTCTGTGTTTGGTGTAGTATGCAGTTTCTAATGTGTGTGAGGAAGCTGGGTTTTATGCTGCTAAGTAAGAAACAAGCAATACTTTGCCAGACAAAACCAGTAATTCAACTTGGGCCTATGGAGCAAATCCCTATGAGTTTGTAGATCACATATTCTTTTGGAATAATTTGTTTTCATTTACAAATAACAACATTTCATTGCTTCTAGAACATTCTTGAGGGCTTTTGTAGGTTGTTTTGTTTTGCAATGAAGATTACCTGAAAAGGGAGATAACTCTCACTTACCTCTAATTTGCACCTTCCTTTAGTTACCACACATTATGTAATAAATATCCTGTTGTGTTAAGTTCAGGGCCCCGTTCCTCAAAGCGATCGTAGTCGCTAAGGTGATCGTAACTCCCATACTTTAACATAGACTTACGACTGTCGTAGCGCTACGATCGCTTTGAGGAACAGGGCCCAGGTCATCAAGCTATTTACCTGAAAGACGATTTCATCATCAAATGGGTTTATTGTGAAGAGGCACATTGTTACAGTTTTAAACATGTAAAAGCTGTTACTTTTCAATTGAGCAACTTTTAAGATCATGGTGCGTTTGTTTCATTATGAAACCTTCGACAGAAAGACAACATTACATCCACATGTTAGGATGTGGATTCTAGACCATTAACTTGAGTACTCAGCAAATGTGTGACCTACGGGAATGCTGGCTTTCAACTGTTCCAAAAACAATCACAATGATTTACTATATCCTTTCTGGGGAAGTAAACCAAGATCTAGAATTGAATATCTGTCCGTACAAGTAATTACATTTTCAGTGAAAATAGATTCATAAATGATGCAACAAAACACTGTCTTTTTAGAATACTGCAGAGCTGTTTAAGTTTTGTGAAAATATGGTTGGGGTTTTACATATATCATGTGACAAATGTAGGTAAACATTTTTTGGTGAGAACAGATAACGAAATCAGAAGAATAAATTTTCCAGACATTTATAGTGAAAAAGAATGTCTGTATATTTTAGTTTACAACTGGTGCTCTGTGAGTAGGCTGACAAGACTTTTTTTTCAAAAGTTCTGGAATGAGTGAGAAAAAATATCTGCACTAAATGTTGCTTTTGACAAGACAGTATTTTTTGAAAGTTCTAGAATGAGTGAGAAAAACAATCTGTACACAATCATCATCTTTATCCTGTTTTCATAATATCTGGTTGCTCCGGTCCAACTCAAATGCTTATGTATTCATTTATACAGTTATACAGACTGGTTCAGCGAAAGAAAACAAAGGTTTGCATTGCAGATCCTATTTGTGTGGAAAGGAAAACAAGGCAGTGGTCTCTTTCCCAAAGATGAGCACACTCTGACGTGTCAGGCAGTAATGATAGCAGCTCCAGCTTCTCTCCCTTCACAAGAGGGAGTGAGTGAGTTTAGTTTTACGCCGCGCTCACCAATATTCCAGCTATATGGTGGTGGTCTGTAAATAATCGAGTCTGGACAAGACAATCCAGTGATCAACAGCATGAGCATCGATCTGAGCAATTGGGAACCGATGACATGTGTCAACCAAGTCAGCGAATCTGACCACCCGATCCCGTTAGTCACCTCTTACGACAAGCATGGGTTACTGAAGGCTCATTCTAATCCGGACCTTCAGGGCATGTATTACAAATGCTCAAGTGACGCGACCTACAGATGCAAGTATAGGCAACATTGGATGTTTTTTATTCATTTGAAAAGTGCTGAGACTATACATACTACAGTGAAAATAACATTTGTTAAATTTTCTTGAAGTTGTAAAACAAATGCTTGTTGATATTCTTTTCAAGTTTTGTTCGCATAAATTTAGCTGGCTCCAATTTGAAAAATAGGCACATTGTGTTCCTTATGTTCATTCTAATTGCATATGACATCAGGGCTCCAGATAAGGGCCGTATCGGTGTATGTACGGATAAAAAATATGCACAATATGGTAGGAAATAATTTAGTGAACGTAGAAGATACACACCAAAGCAATGGTGTACGAATCATTTACAGGCATATTTATCTGAAAAAAAGTATTGTTTTATTGTTTATTGACCTGTTTACACAAGAGTAGCAATATTGTGGTGCATATATGAAACGAAACAAGATTACTGATTGTCCATTAATTTCCATTCAGTACTCTAAATGTACACTTAAGGTTTTCCAGTACTCCTATACTGAACAAATAAGGAGTACGTACTCTTGATGTTGAAAAATTATCTGGAGCCCTGGACATAACATGTATAGTTAGGTTTTTGCAGCATTTTACAATTCAGGGACCCATTTTCAAAAAGTTCTCATAAGCCTAAGATCTTGTAACTTTTCTTGTAACATTCGGACCTCGTATGCTGTAACATAGGAGGTACAAATGCTATGAGAAAAGTTACGAGATCTTAGGCTTACGAGAGCTTTGTGAAACGGGGCCCTGGGTGGTTCTGTTGTCCAATGGAAACTTGACCTTATCCACTGAGGAGAGAAGCTTTAGTTATTGTCTGAAACCAAAGGCTAGCCTAGTGGTTAAAGTTTTCACTCGTCATGCTGAAAACCCGGGTTTGATTCCCAACATGGGTACAATGTGTGAAGTCCATTGTCCCCCATCACGATATTGCTGGAATATATACTACCCATCAAAAGTTTAGACTCAGTTAAAGCACTCACTATATGTTATGTATATGTATGTGGTTACATCGAAGATGAATTTCTCCACCAACTTGGGGGAACCAACTGAAAACCTTATGCAGATGAATTGCACAAGGATGATGCTTCAAATTGCGAAAGGCATGAGCAAATGTCGTGCATGTGAACAGATGCGTTTTGGTGTAAAGTTTTGTTAAGAATTCGCCAATTTTCACAGATTTTAATCATTTACTGAACTCATGACAATAATCTTTTCAATGTTACGAATATGTTTTACAATACACCAGTTCATAACTAAACAGTACCTTTAAACAGTATGGAATATTTTGCAAAAAGCTAGTTTAGAACAGTGGACAAGTAAGTGGCTACATTTACACTAGTGAGTCTAAACTTTTGATGGGTAGTATATTTCTAAAAGCAGCATAAAACTAAACTCCCTCACTCACTTTGTACCAGACTGGATTGTTTCTCTGTCTCATGACAGAACTGCTGGGTGTACCATTCAATGACAAGTGAACACTTACTTTCTTCTGTAATTTGTGGACCGCCTCCGTGGTGTAGTGGTTAGAGCGTCCACCCGGAGAGCGGAAGGTCGTGGGTTCGATACCTGACCGCGTCATACCAAAAGACGTTAAAATATGGTACTTGTTGGTCCCTGCCTGGCACTTGGCATAAATGGGTACAACAAGGACCGGTCGACTCGGAGTCAGTATAATGTGTCTGAGTGGGGTATTCATGCTTCACTGCGGCATGGTATCTCAGTGACCTAGCACTATAAAACCAGCTTAAGCCTGGGCTAGTACAAGCAGCCGCACATACACAAACACACGCATACATGTCGTCATATGAGCGAAATATTCTCAAGCACGACGTTAAACCCAATTTCACCTCACCTCACCTTTAATTTGTGTGAGTGGCAAGTGCTACAAGTAGAGCAAGGAATGCTTACTTTTCTAATGAATACCTTGTGTCATCATGTCATCACTGATGACATCGCATTTCATAGATCCATTTTTATAATTTTCATCACATTGCCTTTTAAACCTACGAAATCTATTGGGCTGGTAATTAAGACAGCATACGCACTGACATTGACCGTCTATATTTAAACTTACTCTTTTCCTTTTAAGGTAAATAGTATGTTGTTTCTCTACAAAGTATATTTTGAGCTGTCTCATTATTAGGATAAATACCTCAGTTTCACTGTCAGCTTAATGCATCCTTCTGCATTATAAGCTCGTCAACGTCTTTCAGCTTGTCCTGCCATGCAATCTGCCAATTATGTCGGTGCTGTAACAACATGAAGCTATCAGACTCTGACAGTGGGGAGCTACAAGATGGTAGGCTGTAATGATGAAGGAGACATCTTAAGGGAAGGACATATTGGGTTGTATTTCAAATTGTCCCTACACATGATCAGTTTAGCTTAAGTTTGATGCATGTTGCATGTATACATATATAGATGCATAATGAGGATGGGAGTGGTATGGTATTTTCAGTGAATCTGTTAAGGAAATGACAAGATGTGAACCTGCATTTTTATTTTTCACATCCTTCTCAAATATTTGATCCATGAAAATTTGATAATTTGGACAGTCTGTCAGCAATGAGATTACATTTGATAAATGTACGTAAGTTAGAAAAATATGTCCATGTTGCAAGGAGCACTTGTTTTATTCTACAGTCACGGATCTATGGAATTATGGGACATGCCACAGTATTATGGGACATGCCACAGTATTATGGGACATGCCACAGTATTTACATTGAAGCAGGAAGCTGAAAAACTGCTGATTGTGCACAAATTCATGACAGTTGTCTTTGCAAGCTCAGCTTGTGTGAATGTGTTCAGTGTTTTCACACTGACATTGATAACTGATGCAGTATTATTGAACATCATGAGTTGACAGGGGAATCAATGCCTGGTGCCTTATGCCCTTTATAGGTAGATACATCATGCTAGGTGTTTTACCGGTGAAGTTCTTGGTTAGAATTGGTCTTCAGTAACCTATACTTGTCATAAGAGGCGACTGACGGGATCAGGTATGCTGTCTCGGTTGACACTTGTCATCGTATCCCAATTGCATAGAATGATGCTCATGATGTTGATCACTGGGTTGTCTCGTCCAGACTCGAATTATTTACAGATAGCTGCCATATAGCTGGAATATTGCTGAGAGCGGCATTCAGCAACAAACCAACCAACCAAGCTTAGTGTTTCTGTACAGCAACATCATGTTCACATCCACAGGTATGTGAAGAATCTCTGAAGAATTTGCATGTGCAACACCTATGCTTACAGAGTCCATGTCAACCATATTTTATACTGCCAGACGGAATATTTTTACAGGCATCACAAAATGCTCTGTTGATGAAAATGTTGGTTTCACACTGTCAACTATCTCCAACTAAAAGGGGTAACTCCAATAGTCATCCAAGAGGACATTGTGTCTTTTTGGGAGATGATGCTCCTTCCTTTCACACAGGTAGGAGGAGTGAGTGAGTTTTGTTTTACACTGCACTCAGCAATATTTCAGCTATATGGCAGCGGTCTGTAAATAATTGAGTCTGGAGCAGACAACCCAGTGATCAACAGCATGAGCATTGATCTGGGCAATTGGGAACCGATGACATATGTCATACAAGTCAGCGAGCCTGACCACCCGATCGTGTTAGTCGCCTCTTTCGACAAGCATGGGTTACTGAAGGCACATTCTAACCCAGACCTTCACGGTAGGTAAGAGGAGTTCAAGAGGTAAAGATGAGTTGTAAGGGGAGTCAAAGATGATTCAAAGACCTTCAACACCAGTGAGAAGTGTTAATAAAATACATGATATGAGCATGGATGAGGAACTACTCACCACACATCACATATCCCATACCATTGGTGCCTATTAGCTAGAGACAACACAACAGGTACAGCAGCAGCCTCCTCCTCCAAAGAAGGCCAAGTCTGATCCATCAGCTGTCTTAGTGATGGCTTCTGTTGTCTGGGATTTCAAAAGGAATCCAACTGGTGGACATTTTACCAAAAGGTCAAACCAACAGCCAATATCATGCTAATACGCATGGACAAATGGTTGAGTATATCAAGGTCAAACATCGCGGGGGAACTCGCTAAAGGTGTGTTGTTCAACAAGGTCGATGTACAAGAGGACAAGTCTGTTGCCACCATGGCTGCAGTGTCTTTCTGTGGCCTTGAACTCCTCCATCCTCCATATTCACTAGATTTGGGATCATCAGATTTCATCCTCTTCAAGAACTGAGGAAACTGCTTGATTGATGATGATGATGATGGTGATGGTGATGGTGGTGGTTGTGATGATGTCAATTTTGAGTTGAAAGAAAACTGTTTGGAAACATAAGGCAACTGATGATAATGGTGATGATGATGTCAGTTTTGATGTTGAGTACTTTTTACACCACCAGACCATCAACACTGTCCATCATAGTTAGGCTCAAAACTTTTACTGGGCCCCTCATTCATCATAATGTCTCTTTGATGATGTAGTTCTTTGATTAATTCATACATTACTACAGGAGTTTGGACATTAAGAAAAGTCTGTCTTTTTAAAGACTTGTCACTAATTCAAACTGTAACCCACATTTATTTCATCTTTTATGAAAGGGATGACCTTAATTTAAACACAGAATTTATTTTCAGAATCACTTTCACTGATCCATGATCATGGATAATGTCAACAGTTGCCGTTGAAGTTTACGGTTATTTCAAAGCAAAAATCCCCGTAGCTAATATTCATCGCAAAACAAGTTTAGGTTGTTTTTAATATGAACACATCATCTCTCAGCTTGCATGGCTGTTCATGTAGTGACTTGTGTACAGATGTCCTCCCATTGCTATGCATGGCGAAATGATCCCAGTTTGTGCCTATCCTGTTGTGTATCATTCAAAGTGACAACATGTCAAGCAGCGTTAGAATTTCCGGAAATGATGTGAAAGAAGTATTTTCAGTGGCAATGCAAGAAGTTCAATCCAAAACAAATCCTGTTATCTTCACAAGATTGTTGGATTTCTGTCTTTGGCAATCAGAAACTAATAGCCATAAAAAATATTTCACACATATTTTATTGTGTGATGTTGATTGGTTTTGATAGGTCGGCTACAGTTAAAGCATGATTAAGTTGATCTGATTGGATTATTGGAATCATTGCATCAATGTTTCATAATCTCTCATGGAGTTTGATAGGAAATCTTGTAATTTCAAATTTTAAAACAACAGCTGCTTTTTACAATTGTCAGTTTCCATTAACTGGCGAGTTTGTAACAAGTCTTTTCTTTTAAAACATTTCCTCATTCCTTCTCATAATGTTTATTCAACACTACTACTCAATCAGACAAAAAACATAAAAATCAAAATGACATTTTTATTGTTTGCATGACATACGCATAAAACATTTGCTTCAGTTGTCCCTGGAACGGTTTATGTTGTTTTCAGACCAAGTTGGTATTATCATTTTAACATTAGTTTTATGTGCTACAATTTGTTGATGTGTACTTTGGCCGTGCCAGGATCTGTTATGAATATATTCACCAATGTTTTATTCCATCAATACCAATCTTGTTTGTTATTTCATGCTTCATCAAGGGTGGTGAGGTAGCCTAGTGGTTTATGCGTTTGCTTGTCATGCCGAAGACCCGGGTTTGATTCCCCACATGGGTACAATGTGTGACGCCCATTTCTGGTGTCCTCCGCTGTGATATTGCTGGAATAGTGCTAAAAGCGGCGTAAAACCATGCTCACTCATGCTTCATCATTGAGACTATCTAGACCTTACTCAAGAGGTATAACAAAATGAGAGGTCCCTGGAATTATCACAAAGAGGTTGGCCACAATGACTGTTGAGTGTTGATGGTACTCACATAGTTGACCTCCAGAAAAGTTCAACTTGTATTTTTATTAGGATGTCATGTATTTGAAAGCAGCAAAACAATTTTCCATGATCATAAGGCCATTGTATAATTACAGCTTTATCCTAAGCTGTACTAGTGAATGAATGAGTGAGTGAGTTTAGTTTTACGCTGCACTCAGCAATATTCCAGCTATATGGTGGCGGTCTGTAAATAATTGTGTCTGGACCAGACAATCCAGTGATTAACAGCATGAGCATCAATCTACGCGAATTGGAACTGATGACATGTATCAACCAAGTCAGCGAGTCTGACCACCCGATCCTGTTATTCACCTCTTACGACAAGCATGGGTTACTGAAAATCAATATTCTAACCCGGGCCTTCACGGATAACTAGTGAATGAATGTTGGTTTGGCAGGTTGGTTTTGTTGGCTTGTTTAATGGTTCACTCACCAATGTTACAGCTATATGGTGGCAGTCTGTAAATAATCAAGTCTGGAACAGACAATCCAGTGATCAAAAGCAAGTGAATGATAAAGTGATGATACCAGGTATTCACATAATGGCATTATAGGATGCTTATAATATTGACCATTGATTTACCTGCCCTCATTTGAAATATGTGCAAAACACTGTGATATGGCTTTACCTTTGCTGAAAAATTACCCTTAAACCTCATTTTCAGAATCATTTTGTTATTACACAAATGAGGTATGTAGAAATGAAAGTAATGTTATCTTTCGTTGGAAAATTTGGAAAATAAGTTTTCTTGCCTAATTCCTTTAAAACCATTCTTTCCATAACAGACACACTTCCCCATCAGCTGAAAGATGACTGAAACAGAGCCATACATTTTCAACTCACCAATACACATACTCAGTAAATCTTACAACGCCAATTATCACAGAATACGTACAACAGATGCATCTAATTTTTTACTTTGAAAAAATTCCAACGGAACTGTTTGAACACCGGGCTGGGAGTTCGGTATTAGGTTGTCCAAATAGATAATAATGTTTTCCTTTCACAGAGCTAATTTTCTCCACCCCCTCTCCAACACTCAACATAATGTTGTCCAACAGACAAGCATATTGTCTGTTCCTCGGTTGCTGTTCCCACAACAGCCTGTCAAAGAATAACAATTACCATAAGAAATGAGGAAATTTGTTGGTTAAGCGTTTGTTTTTCTTGCCCAAAGGACTTGGATACAGAAACATCACCAGACAGGTTATGTGCCAGAGTTTTTTCTCATTTTCCTCTTTGACCCCTCGTTAATTATTCCTGCTGACTACTGAACGTCTTCATAGTAATCCAGCTTGCATATGCTATTGAAGCACATATGTGGCCATTATTCACCTCGGAACAGGAATCACATGGTAGGTCTGTTCTCTGACTGACAACTGCGTATCGCCACCACATACTTGAAATTCTATCTTTTTGTCTCTTTGCACGATCTTACACACTTCTAAAAAACATTTCGGAGGGAAAATTTGTTTGACATACTCTGTGAAGAGCAGCCAGGATTTACCCACAACAGTTGTTTGGCCTTTTTTTCACTTGATTTTTCTCTGAGTTTCAAACCATTGAATTCCTCTTAACACCAAAAGGACAAAAAGATAGAGAAATATTCCCAAAATAGAACTGTTGTGTACTCAGACAATATGCTTGATTGTATAAAGATCCTGGTATTGAGGGAATCTTTGAATCCAGGCATCTTTGTATGCAGGGGACGAGATATGGATGAGGTTCAAGCTGGATCTGGAAGAAACACTGACATTCATTTTCAGAGTTGAATCTTTAAAGAGAAGTCGCCAAAATGGCGTAATAGTGTCAATGTTTACTTTATTAATCATAAAGCTTTAGAAAGAGGAGATAGTGGTGGAACTATTTGGTGTTTGGCATGGTATTTGGTTTGCAGGAGAAGGGGATGGGTGGTGTCTTCTAAGGTGCTGCAATTAACTGACACAGTTGTGTCCCTTGGAAAGACCAAAAATGTCTGGTTTGCGCAAAATTCTGGTTTGCCCCATTATGCTTCGATGTTTGTGAGCATTATACTTCTGTTGGTTGGTTTATCCAAAATGGTAAATATCTGAGATGTGCCTCGCTTGAGTTTCCTTCCCACATTAAGCTGACACGCTATGATGTAACTGGAATACTGTCCAGACTTTACTCACTTATTCACTCAGTGCTGTAGGAAAGAGCATTATTCTTTCAACCAACCTGGATTTGTTGCTGGTAAAGTCATCAAGGGCATACATGCTGCACCATCACAGAGCTGTCTCTCATTATTAAGGACTACAAAGGCATGTTGCTTGTAAAGTGATTATTAACATTGCTTGTAAAGTGACAACTTAAGTTGTCGATAGAGTGATTTTCCTATCTTTCTGATACACATAGATCGTCACGATATGGCTGAAATATTGCCGATGTGACGTTAAATCTTAACTCACTCACTCACTGATACACATAGACTTGATGTACAACTTTTAGGAAGATGCATGTGAACACTATAACTTATTCCTCGTATGTATTCTTCTTGACCTACTATTCTTTGGCTTTGCATAATTTAATCTAAGATGAGTTTCAATTCAGCAAGATATTGCTGTAAGACAAAATGTAGAAGTGTCAGTTCAAACCACTAACCAGCATTCATTCTGAATTCCTGACTGAACAGATGCTGTTTGACAAGACAATGTAAATTTGCATTGGGATTTCTAGGCAATGTAACTGTTGACTGAGTGATCAAAGTAATTGATTATGGTTTGGATACTCTTTGTTGCTTATTCCCTGTGTGGTTTTTTATCTTATCTTTTGCTGGTAGCTTGGATGGAGGCCCATTCACTGGCTTGTTTGCTTGTTTCATGTGTAATTTGAGTCTGGACAACTCTTATGTAGCAGAGGTCCTGCTGACCTCCAACAACATTGAAGAGGAAATACTGAAATCACCCTGATGTACAAAGACACCCATAGATGTTAAATGGTACTTGTTGTTGCCGTGCCTGAGTTCCCATAGAGATAAAGCAAGGCCAGGTTCGCCTAGAGTCAGTATACTGAGCATCTGAGTGGGGCACACATGTTGATCAGCAACATGGTATATTAGTGGATCAGCATTACAGGACTGGCATTATTGATAGTCCAGACTTATACAAGCAGCTACACACTTCAACTGGTTCGATGGGGTAGCCTGGTGGTTAAAACATTTGTTCATCGCACCAAAGATTCCGGTTCGATTGCCCACATGGGTATAATGTGTGAAGTCCATTTCTGATGTCCCCTGGTGTGATAATGCTGGAATATGGCTGAAAGCGGTGTAAAACCACACTCACTCTCTTTCACACACACACACACGTCAACTTATCTCTATGGCCTGAGGGATGAGTCTCCAAAAACCTGGTTCTAATTCAGGATGGGCAGATTTGATGACATGGTTTTTGTGTGTCATTGTACTCCCACAGTGTACCTCACAATCTCAATCACTGGAATGTCTGGTCCAGATGCATTTATTAACAACCATGGCAGTGATGCTTGGAGTACAGCAGTAAATGTCAAACAAATCATTTGTGTATGATCTCCAGTAGATGACGGCCAGTTGGCAGTCCTTGCAAGGTTGATTAAATGATTAAATAAGTCATTCAAAACCCATCTGTTTATAAAACTGAACTTTATTTATGTTTTTTAATCCAGCATGTAATAATGTCCCTACATAGAAACACTGTGGCTCATATCACAGCAGTTAAAGTAGACTCAAAGAGTTCAGTCAGGAAAGTAAATCATCTGGTTTTAGGTATTTGAAATATTTTCTTTTATCAAAGTACATGGTTCATCCTAAATATATTATAAGAGAATGTAGGTAAAAAAGCAAATCGCCTAACCTTATTGTATTATGAAAGAGGTTATTCAACAAAGTAAATGGTTGGGCCTCATGTATGCAGAAACAGTTTATTGAAGAAAGTAACAGGTTGAGGCTTAATATATTATGAAAGAGTTTATTCAACAAAGAAAATGATTTAACCTTAATGTACTAAGAAAGAGTTTATTCTACATAGCCACTTGCTCTAAGCATGGGCTCCAGTCTGCAAAATGTGAATTTATTATACATCTTGGTTCTTAAAACACATCATGTGATAGCTGTTTACGGCAACCCACACAATGAAGAGATGCTTGAAAGGCACCAGACTGTTTGTAAACTGTGGAAAGATGATACTTGAAAGTAGCCTTTAGGGAAATGACTCTCTTTATGATAAACCTCATTGTCCACCTACTGTATGTAAAAGCTTGATATCCTAAAACTACTGCAGTTCTGAGGAGCTATTTATTTATAAGCTGTCACTTTTCCTTTTGATTTATGTCTTTAATGCCATTAACTTCCTTATCGCATATGGACAAAAATGCAAGAAATAGTAAGACCTCAGTTAAAAATTCATAAAGCAAGTCAAAACAACACAAGATGTTCATCATGAAGAAGATTACTAATGATATTTTCAAGATTGTAGGTACAACAATATAAGGAAATAAAGCTGGAGCTGTTCATTGTCTGTACATGGAAAGATGGATGTATTTGAAGCATGCTGTGTAGCCTGTGATGATACAGTTGCTACAACATATCTGAGATTGAGATAAGGACATTGTGTGATGTAGTGATGGTGTATGAGTGAGTGAGTTTAATTTTACGTCACATTTCGCAATTTTCCAGCAATATCATGGCAGGAGACACCAGAAATGGGCTTCACACATTGTACCCATGTGGGGAATCAAACCTGGGTCTTTGGCGTGATGAGTGAATGCTTTAACCACTATGCTGTCCATTTTCACTGGTAGTATTTAGACACTGTTAGGGTATCTGTTTGAGACACATCCTCTGTGTGTGTGTGTGCGCATGCGTGCGCGTGCGTGCGGCTGTGTGTGTGTATGTGTTCTGTGTGTGTGTCTGTGTTCAACAGCCATAATGTACCCCTGATGGAAACTCACTGGTGGAGACTTTAAGAGGTGCCATATCTCTGGAGTATTTAGTAGATGCCAGTCCATAGTATTCCAATTTTAAGGCCCATATATGGAGTCTGTGAAGAGTGCACCCTGTTTACCCACATGTGGAAACTGTATTTATAACCAGTTCATATTACACCATTAAGCAATTCAATTTAGTGTCAATGCCAGAAAACAACCAGTCTCAATTATCTGCAGAAACAGAATCATAGTCCTTAAGTGTGATAGTAATATTGGAAATTATGTGAATATACCACCAAAAATCAGAGATGAAAAGGGTGTGTTTGTCCTGCTCTGGTGGTAGTATTGGCTACACACAATTTCTTAAAGAGGTAAGCGTTTGTGGCTGACATGGCCCCAGGATATACTCTCACCACATGATGGCAACACCTCATACCCATAAACCCATACCAACATGAGAAGTTTATAGTAAGAGCCAGCACACAGTGGCAGCTTCTAGTGTAACCCGACATGCCAATAACCATGAGAAACTGAGTGTGGTTTGACACTACAATTCCAGCTGTATGATAGCCCAAGACACCTTGGTATGGAAAACATTTGTGGGTGTGCAACACATTCCTTATTATGCAGGACATTCCAGGGTGTGCAACACATACCTTGGTATGCAGGGTATTCCTGGATGTGCAACACATTCCTTATTATGCAGGACATTCCAGGGTGTGCAACACATACCTTGGTATGCAAGACATTCCAGGGTGTGCAACACAGTCCTTAGTATGCAGGACATTCCTGGATATGCAACACATTCCTTAGTATGCAGGACATTCCAGGTTGTGCGATACATTCCTTAGTATGCAGGGCATTCCTGGGTGTGCAATACATTCATTATTATGCAGGACATTCCTGGGTGTGCAATACATTCCTTAGTATGCAGGACATTCCAGGTTATGCAATACATTCCTTGGTATGCAGGACATTCCCGGGTGCTCAACACATTCCTTAGTATGCAGGACATTCCCGGGTGTGCAACACATACCTTGGTATGCAAGACATTCCAGGGTGTGCAACACAGTCCTTAGTATGCAGGACATTCCTGGATATGCAACACATTCCTTAGTATGCAGGACATTCCAGGTTGTGCGATACATTCCTTCTTATGCAGGGCATTCCTGGGTGTGCAACACATTCCTTATTATGCAGGACATTCCAGGTTGTGCGATACATTCCCTAGTATGCAGGACATTTCAGGTTGTGCAATACATTCCTTATTATGCAGGACATTCCTGGGTATGCAATACATTCCTTAGTATGCAGGACATTCCAGGTGTGCAATACATTCCTTAGTATGCAGGATATTCCTGGATGTGCAACACATTCCTTATTATGCAGGGCATTCCTGGGTGTGCAACACATTCCTTATTATGCAGGGCATTCCCGGGTATGCAATACATTCCTTAGTATGCAGGACATTCCCGGGTGTGCAATACATTCCTTAGTATGCAGGATATTCCTGAATGTGCAACACATTCCTTATTATGCAGGGCATTCCTGGGTGTGCAACACATTCCTTATTATGCAGGGCATTCCCGGGTATGCAATACATTCCTTAGTATGCAGAACATTCCTGGGTGTGCAATACATTCCTTAGTATGCAGGATATTCCTGGATGTGCAACACATTCCTTAGTATGCAGGACATTCCTGGGTGTGCAACTCATTCCTTATTATGCAGGACATTCCAGGGTGTGCAACAAATTGCTTGGTATACAGGAGATTCAAGTTTGTGTAAGGCATCTACACATTTTATTTCTATCTCACTCCTTCCTGTACGCTTGACTTAGTTTGGGTGAATCACCCGAACCATGGCTGTTTTCCTTCCTTCATCATGGTGAAAGTCGCACAAGATTAACTAGAAATGTCATTCTAAATTCACTTACAACTTTTTAGTTCTTAATTTTGAGAAGGTTGACAAACACCTGCAGCACCACCAACAGTTCAGTTTCCTGGCTTGTCTTGGTCATTAAGATTGGTTGGCTCTCTGTATTATAAAATATTACTATTTCTGAAGAAATATAGCAAATGAGACGTGAGACTAATAACCTAACAACACACTAATTGTTTTATTGATGACATATGTTTCTGGTCTGTTCGACTGCTGTTTTAAATAGTTCAAGTCATGCTTGTACCTCACTCGTCACCTCAACAGTTTCATGCAATTTCAAGTACACTTGGATAGAGACTTTCCTTAACCTGTTCATGTTTAAATTGGACATGGAACAACATTGGCTTGTCTGAGTACTGTTTACTCATCGTTGTAGTTTTCAGTTCACCTGATTACTGGATTAGGATAACTGAGAACAGTGTTTCTGTAGGAACATCTAAGAAACTAGCAGGGTTAGATTTTGTTTAATATTTAATACAGGAAAACCTTGCATGTCACTCATAATAAGAAACTGTTCCTGAAGGATCTCGTTTGTAGAATCTCATGCCTTGTGGATCGCCTGCAAACATGATTTCTATGAAATAATCAAGCAGTTTTCAGGTTGAACATCCTTTCAATTTTTTAAATTCATTTTCTACTTTTATTGGTACAAAAATCATTCTCAAATTAAAGTTTAATCAAGTGACTCTAACAAGATTTTCAACCCTTTAGCAAGTTTAATATTGGGTAGATAACTTAAAAAAATGATAAAACAACATTATTAATATTGATGTAAAGGGACTTGGGGCATATATATGAACATCTAAAAACACTTTTTTGAGAAGAAAAAATAAAAATAAAATGTTTCTCATCCTAGTGTGCCATTTTAAAGCTGGTGGGTCAATTCCTTTTTCTGCCTCTTCCGAATTCAGTCACAGCAACTTTTTTGCTTTTGGAATTTACTTCAATGAAGAGTTATCTTTCCTTTACTACATGACCACCATGCATACATTCATGTAGCTATTTAAATATTTTGATAATGCTTGTTAGGTTGTCTCCACCATTAGAGAGCTGATTAATTCAATGACTTGGTCCTGTTGGTGAATCTAATAGTTATTTTATTTTATTGTCTTCTTCCATTTGTTTCAAATGTAAATGTAAACCAAAATGTGAATATAAACAGACATATACCCTGAAGACACAGTATCAGGGTCCCTGAAGTTTGAGAAGTCCATGTTCAGTTGTTTTCTCATCCGTCATGAGTGAGTGAGTTTAGTTTTATGCTGCTTTTAGCAATATTCCAGCAACATCATGGTGGGGAACACCAGAAATGGGCTTTACACATTGTACCTGTGTGGGGAATCAAACCTAGGTCGGCATGGCGAGCAAACACCTTAACCACCACGCTACCCCACCGCCCCTCCTCCGTAATGAAGCTGAAGTATTTTTTTGTGCAGTATCAGTGAACAAACAGGCATTTGTAACAATAATATTATGCAAAATATTTCACTCAGCAGTCTTTAGAAAGGATTTCAGATGTATGTGATGAAGTGAAGGCTTGTTTAAGTTGTAAGATGATATGGAATATTCTGGAATGTTTGGGGTTCATCTGGATGATGACCTTTGCCAGCATGTTGGAGGTCCACAGTTTGTGTATATGTTTCTACAAAGGCCAGATGACCCTAACATTAACATGCCCAGGGAGTGTAAACAAGCCCACTCTGCATCTTGACTTTGTATACAATGGTCAAACAATGACCATGGTATAATATTAATAACAGCATGTTTGTTGGAATGTTCGGTCAAAAGTCATTTTAGTTACCCGACTGCCAGAAAGGTCATTTGTGGTCATGGTGTGAGAAATCAACCAAATTTGAGGATAACATCCTTCTTTGTTTCAGGAAATAACTATTTCATGATATATTCTTTAAAACTTTAGTTGTTGTCAATGAGTTGGGTTTTATACTGCTTCTAATGGTTGTCATGTTCAGTTATGAAAATTAAGAGATGGTGAATTGTGTGTTTATCCTACCTCATGTTATTCTACCTCATGGTGTTCAGTGATGCTTACAATATCAATCACTAGATTGGTGAGATAACATCTTACAGCATGAATATGGTCAAATGTGACATTAAACAACAAGTGGACACAAAGAATATTACACATTGCACCTTTGTGAAGAGTTGGACGATTTTCAGCATAACACTTCAGCACAATTCTTCAGCATGACACTTCAGTGCAACACTTCTGTATGACACTTCAGCATGATACTTCAGCACAAACTCTTTTACCATTATGCTATGTACCACAATTCTGAAGGAATATCAAAGTGAAATTTTCCATTTACCTTAAATGGTGTCTTAATCTCTGGGTGCTCATTCTGTGTCAAATTGTTTCTAATCTATGCTGTATCAGATTGCATAAAACCATCCTTATACAACACATACATATGAAATCTGGGCTTCAACATTAGGCAGCCTGTTGGCAGTCTTGAACAGAAAACAGAGATTTGGGTTAGAATTGGTCTTCAGCGACTCATATTTGGCATAAGAGGTCACAAAAGGGATTGGGTGGTCAGGCTTGCTGGCTTGGTTGATGCATGTCCTCATATGCCAGTTGTGTACGCCAGTGCGAATGATGTCAATCACTTAAGTCCAGAATCTATCATTTACAGACCTCCATCATATAGCAGGAATACTTCTGAGTGTGGCATTACACAATAAACAACCAAACATGTTCAGAAAGACCTCTGCTGTATCATACTTGTCACAGGAGCTGACTAAACATGGTATTGAGATGTGAGGCTCTGTGTGGTCCACACTCTATAGGTGTGTTACTCATGGTACCAACCACTGATTTCCAGGCCCAGACCTGATTAATTAGTACATCTTGAATATTGCTGACTTTTGCACAAAATCAAACTAAAATACACATTAAGTTTATTGAAAAAATTTGACAAAATATATTTGTTAAATCATAAGCATTTACTCCATTGTACAAATCTGAGCATATTATGAGCCTGATAAACATTATCAAATTGTGATGATACCAGTTTTTAGCAAAATTGTGAGTATAAAGTACCCTACTGTGGCTCTCATTACAAATATATGTAATATTTTGTATAAACAATTGTTTTCTTGAAGAAACAGGGGACATTTGTTCAAGTCATCAGGGGTGGAAATAACTTTAATATTGCTAGTGTACTCCGGTACAGTGGCACATGTAAAATCACTTGCCCTGATAATATTTCCACTATACCGGCCGTTTTCTTGTTGATTTTTTAAATAAACAACATAATTAACATTGGAATATCAACTGGACACCGGTACAGTGTGATATACAAATTTGCTTGCCCGACAGTAAAAAACACTGGACTCGGGCATTGGGCAATGGGTTATTTCCACCCCTGGTCATACTATGTTGTTTTTTTATCTTGGATGGATGTTCAAAATCAACTGTTACAAAAGGAAAAAAGTAACTTGAAATCTTCAGTGATTCAGATTCGACAGATTTGAAAACCACTAACTATTACAAGTTAGAATTTCTACCCAATATAATGTCCTGAATGTAATACAACATGAGAATGACAGGAAACATGTCTGATGTGGAACCACTGCTCTCCGTTATCAGATGCAATGTCAGATCCTAGTAAGGTCAAGTCAGATGTGTCAAATATCAGACAAGTGGAACTACTTCTCTTATTTCCTGGGAGTTTGAGACAGAGGGCATCGATTGTATGTAGATAATAAACATAATCCTACAACTAAATCACTATGAAATTATTCTGAACACTTTATCAGACAGTCTCAGGCATACCTCATGTCTCATCAAGTGCTTAAAGTTCACTTGTACATCACACACAGGTGATACTTCAGACCATTGTCCAGAACAAGTTAGTCCGAGGTATAAATCACTCCCAAATTACTCTTGAGACATTAACAAGCCTCACCGACCACCAGAGTATACTACAAGGAATCAGTTGATGCTACAATGAAGACAAATGATAATTGTTGCACTTTGGGCCAGGAAACCACAGGTGACCAGCCATCCTGATGCCAAGATGGTCGTAGGCTGGACACAGGAATTTGGTGACCTTTAGGAATGCACACCAGAGTTGTTTGTCCATTATGTCGGCTGACCAGGTGCCGGCTGACCAGGTGCCGATGTGCTAGACTTGTAGTCTGAGAATTGGAAGAAAAAGAGAATTATTTATAATGAATGGCTCAAACTTGTTTTGTGGCTTTAGAAATGAAGGTTTGCAAGGTGTTCTTAAGAAGATATGTGCAGTTACTTTTTAGCTAACCTGAACCAAGGTTCTTTTGAGTTTATTTGATGGTGGGCTGTCTTGCACTCAGTTGTTTGTTGCAACCATTATTATTGAAAATGTGTTTTTGGACCATTATTCAGCTATATGTTTTTATTGTTGGTAAATGATGTTTGCAGTTTCAGTGCAAGATGTTTATGATCTTCAGAGAAAAAATGTTCAGTGGCATTTTGTTTTCATTTACCCTGTGATCCTCTTGACAGCTATCTTGAAAAAGTCATTTTTGCCCCCTACACAGACATACTATATTTCTGTAGTTGTTTACTTGTTTGATGTTTAACGCCACACTCAGGATTATTCCAGTTATGGTGTATTACTGTAGTGAAAAGCATTTTGTACAGTATTTTAATCCTGGTATGACTTGAATTTCAGGCAAAAATATCTATAATGTTGCCAGTATATCAGTGAGACAAAGGTGAGCTGTGGAACACTGTTCACCACTTACCAGTGATCAAGTTTTAGATGCATAGCATCAAAATCATTCTCAATAACTATTTCGTCAGATATGATTTCTGTTCTTTTATCAATGGCATTGATAAGAAATGGGAGTGTCATCATTATTACATGTCTATGGAAACAGTAGTTTATGCTATTTTGCACAACTCACCACAACTTTGTAACTTACCACATAACTCATAATACATGCATGTTTCACTGTCTTCATTTCAATTCACATATGTAATGTCAATCCCACTTTCCTTTTGCAAAGGTGAAGCCAAAGCAAAACCATATGTGTTTTCCTTTGTTCCTTTCCATCCTGTAACTTCAAGACTTCTTGTGATGAAGACTTTAAAACACAGAACAAGAATAAATACTTTCCAAATGGTATCTTACATATTCATACATTATTCATTTCAATCCTACAAATCCTTCAATTCTACATCCTTGAGCGGTGAATGGGCTAAGTGGTTGACACACTGAGATCTAGGGTTTGATTCCCTAGATAGGTTCAAAGTCAGATTTTTCATCTTGTCAAATTATTGATTGGCATTTAGGAGTTGGAAGAATATGACCAACTGACTGAGTTATGGTTTTATGCCGTTTTTAGCAATATTCCAGCAACATCACGGAGGGACACCAGAAATGGCCTTCACACATTGTACCCATGTGGGGATTCGAACCCGGGTCTTCGTTGTGACGAGCCAACGCTTTAACCACTAGGCTACCCCACCACCCCGGAAGAATATGAAGACAGAAAACAGTTTATAGATAACGATGACCTTGTTCTTTGTTATGATATTTCAGGGCTACTTCTTTCAAGACAGTTTCATCTCTCCAATGCTATTCTTGGTACTACCTGATGTGACAGGAAAGTTTTACCTTAAAAGCCCCAGACACTTTATTCATGAATATATATAGCTTTCAGCCTCCCAACATACAGCAGGCACACTCTTTAAGTTTAGCATTCATTAGCTGGGATGCTTTCATGGCCGTAACTGAATTATGTGTGATGTCATAGCCATTGAGCATTGTGACGCCATGGCAACTTCTGTCTGTACATAAGAGGTTTAATTGAGTTACAGCAATTATGTAGATAATGTTGTGCTAAACAGCCACTGGTGGGGCAGGATATGCTCACCATTTTGCAAACACCTGGTGCCATCACTATTTGATGGCGATTCATAAACACATGCACTTGATACAGTTGAAATCTCCTCTTCCTTCATGAGAGATTTCTTTTGGATGTGGAAAGGGTTTTGTTGCTTTGTTTGCAGAGTGTGCCTGAGATTATATATATATTAATGTATTTATTTGAAAACACATGATTTCTAATCAGAGTTTTTGAATGGCATTTAGTAGTGATACCCATAAAGGGGGAATTTATAGACGTCAACTTGTGTAATATGAGGAACATGTTTCAGAGTATCTTCTTACTCCTGCATCAGGTGCATGAAAGCTAGGAAGCAGATAGCTAAATATATACATTTGAAACAACATGTGATAAGATATCAAAGGTTGACACTTAACAAGGGAAGCCAGTAGTGATGCAGTGCTGCAGCCATACTGTGCAATTACATGATTCCCACTAATTGTACTTAGCTTGGCACTTTATTTATGAATGTATGCACCAACAATGGTGCAAATTTGTAATTCATGAGTGTCTTTATATATCAGGAGCATAATTAATTTAAAAATACGACTATTTTCATTGAAAGTGAACAATCGAAAATCAATATCAAAATATTGACACTTCCGGGAATTCAAATCGAGGCTTCTTAAGCTCTGCACATTGCTAGTACATCTATTTGCTCACAAAACTGTAATATGAATCGTTGTAAGGAGCTCGTTTCGCTGTACGAAGGTCGACTTGATGTACAGAGTTTATCATCAAATCTTTTTTGGGTGTCAAAATGTCAAAGAGAAGGATTACCGATTTTTTAACTTTTGGTTATTGGCCCACATTTTCTAAAGGTAGGGGCCAACTGGCCATTTCCATGGAAATCCTGGCTGCAGCAATGGTTATGGGTACTGACTGGTGATGGCCATGGACAAATAGTGAGTGAGTGAGTTTACTTTTACGCCGCTTTTAGCAATATTCCAGCAATATCATGGCGGGTGACACCAGAAATGGGCTTCACACATTGTACCCATGTGGGGAATCGAACCCAAGTCATCAGTGTGATGAGCAAACGCTTTAACCACTAGGCTACCCCACCAGCCCAATGGACAAGCAGAAGTCAGGAGTTAAACCAGTGCACAAGTAGTACTGATGTGTAATTAAGTACTGATTGATAATGATGGAAGGCTAAAGGGAGTTAAATGATATTGATTTCTATTCATACAGATAATGTTAATCCAGTGCAGTTAATGATCAGTTGTACATATCAGCCAATGATGTAATGGATTTGTTGCTGAGAAAGGTGTGAGTCTGCGTCACTCCTCGCCGATTACACCTGAAGAACTTCCCAGAAGGCATCTCCACCACCTGTAATGTCCATTGTTTCCCAGATGTGACATATACATCCACTTACGTCACCTGTCAGTACTGACACTCACTGCAGTGATTTCACATAATGCAATATACATTACAATAGTGAAATAAACAAGATAAGCATCAATTGCCCATGTGCCAGCTGATTCATTGTTACAGGGAGAGTCTCCGCGTTTCATGTGTCGCAGTGTATTTGTGCAGTGATGTGGTGTTTGTTGAGCTAGTGTCTATCAAAGCATTAATTCTGAATGAAAGGATTGTTTCCACCTAGGGTGTTGATTAGTAATGATTGATTGAAATGCAGATTTAACAGATGGCTTTCTTACTAGGGAGTTGCCTGTGTTTGTGCAAATCTGATTTCATTATTTACTGTTGTATAAACAGACTATGATAGAGACACACGTGTGTTTCATTTTGATAAAATGCTTCAAATATTATTCCTCTTAGGTGGTGATTGAAAGCATTTCAGTGGTTGCTGCAACTGACCACTCATATGATGCTTATATGATGATTCCTCAGCAACCAATGCTTGTCATAAAAGAATGAACAGGATCAGTTCAGACTCACTGATGTGGCTGATCCAGTACATATGTTTCTGATTGCGTAGATCATGCTCATGATGTCAATCATTGGATTATCTGATCTTATGTGGAGACAACTGTCAAAAAGGTAGAAAATTGAAAAAAACAACCAAAAAAACTTACATAATGCTTCCATACCCATGAAAACATATGCTTTGGTTAATACACATTATTTTTCAATTTCTCATAGCCATCATAAATAAGACAGGATATAGCATAATATTTATCATCCAGGCTAAACATTATTCCAAATATACTCCCAGATAATAAAACTTTTAAAATACTTTATTTTCATTAATTTTTAAGTGATGAAGAGCAAAAATCTTCATATTTTCTCAAAAATAATTACCCTTCAGGAAACATCTAATATCAGCTGGTCATGAGTTGCCTCCAGATATAAACTCATTCATCCTTCCATGTCAAATGTAGAGAAAGTCAAAGAATTATGCAATCCAATTCACACATGATAGTCCCCATATCAGGAGATCCCAATCTGGAGCCTGTATTAAAAAATCAAATTATTCGGTTACACTGGAAGTTATTTTGTGATGGAAACACAAGTATTTTATTCCCTAAGTTGGCATTTTCTCAGTCACTTTCTTTATTTTTGGCAGTTTATGCAGCATTTCTATTTCACAGAATTAATTAACCAATAAAATCAAAATATTAATTGAGCCTGTGGATTTTTGTCTTGTTAGGTTCTTATATTTCTTCAGTGTGAGCATTTGACCCTGTATTTCCAACAACTTTGCCGATAATACGAAGGGCCACATCTGGTACACCAGGTCACTACCCAGAAAAATCTTAAGATGTATTTAAAACCGAATGGATTTGTATTCATGTCAAATTTAGCAAGAGCGTCGCCTTTAATGATACCTTTTAACAGCTACAGAACTGTAATTGGGAGTTGTGCTATTTTAACCTTGACAAACAAAACAGGCTAAAGAGAAAATCCAAAAGGATGCAGCTTCTAAATTTAATAGCCTCTCTTGAAAATCTTTAATAAGATTTTATCTTGTAGATTGCCCTGCATTTTTTCTCTCTCACAAACCCAATTATATTTCATAAGTGTGTGGTGTGTGAACTCCTAACACCTCACCTCATGTGTTAGGATTAGCCCTGTCAGGAGCTGGCTGTAAACGCCCTGAAATGGATCAAGGTTGTCGATATCTCGTTAGAGGTGCAAGATTTACTCCTAGTCTTTAACCTTTCAGGGTCTCAAGCTGTAGCTGCTGGCTCCTTTTCAATTTTGGCCAAATCAACTGGCCTGTAAATTCCATATTGAAGACTCCATAGGCAGCTGGGTCACAAATGCCATGTTTGGATAAGTGTAATATTGTTTTGATTGAATGGGTCTTCAGCTACATAAAGACGTGGGTCAGGGTGCACAGACGAAATGACAATATGGAGGGTGCCTAAGTTGTCAGTAGATGGACACACCGACTAAAGCAGCGACAACTGTCATGTTTCCGAGAGCAGCGGGGGTCTCTAACTTCATCAAGATGACTGCTCTTTTTAGACACTCTTTATTGACCTGCCTAGTATACCAAAAAAAGACAACTAATAAGTTCTGAGAAAGGTAGCTCTGGACGGCTGATAGGCGTCTTGGATACTTTGGAGCTAGCTGTCTTGATCACTGTCTTTGAACAACACTGGCCTTTGTCACGTTCCTCATTTTGTAATTTGTTTGGGGGGCTGTTTTGATAAAAGACTGAGAGAGAGAAGCTGCAACCATGATATGGTGAATTGTCCTTGTTGAATCACAAAAACCTTTTCGCCTACAAGGAAACAAGCTGAGTATGTAAGACATGTTTTGCTGATGTCTCGACAAGCACTTGACTTGGCAGGTGGATTGGCCTATCTACAACAGAAGTGCAAAAATACACACAGCAGGATTAAAACAACACGTCAACTCCTGACATTTGACAATGGGGTTTTCAACCTCCTTCGGTGTCTCAAGAACTGTCTCGCTTCTGACAGTAATGAGATGTTCTTACTGACCCATTTACTTTTTGTTTCTCAGTCACTGTTCTGATTACTCCCAAATATTTATTTATTTATTTATTTATTTATTTATTTATTTATTTATTTATTTATTTATTTATTTATTTATTTATTTATTTATTTTCATTCATTCATTCATTCATTCATTCACTCACTCAAACACCCAACCACCCTCCCTCCCTCTCCCTCCCTCTCACTCACTCATTTTAAGAAGTAGGCGTTTGTATAAGTAAAAAAATTAAACAGATTTTGTAAGCATGTATTTATGTTGATATACCAATGTCGTCTGGGTTTTTTAGCTGAAAGTAGTGTAATTTGGCATGAACAATGTTTACTGTTAACATTTGAAAACTATACACAGTGTTTAGGAAAGAAGATATACCTCCACTGGCGATTTATTATTTTGAAAGAAAAAGTGCAGGGTTTGGTCATATTTTGTTTTTCAGTTCCATGACTTGAAAACAGGCAGATCTGGTACTCTGGTAAACATATTATCTGTAGATTTCATATGCTCCTAGCTTATCAGTATTGATATTTTTCAATTTCCTCCTTCATAAATATTGAAAGCATGTGGGTTACGCCCCAAATCTTACACTCTATTATAAATAGGTCAAGTGATCTCGAGATTTATTGATTTGTAACACTACAAATATTTGAAGACATTAACTGTGTGTCCACATCCAGTTTTACAAGCTGAAAAATACAACCTGGAATCAATAAAGATCCAATGGTCTTTTTATGTCCTTAATTCTTTGCCAGAGTTAATTATTGAGATGTGTGTGATGAACAATAGAATTAAATAAATACCATAATGTTTCTGTCTCTTTTTAAGGGACACAACTTTAAAAAAGGTGAGCTTCGGAGAAAGCTTTTAGACATTTGCTCCATAAAGCACACTTTCCCACAGAGGAGAGCATGGAAGCACATCCCACATTCCTCCCCTGAATACAGATAGGAGGATTTCGTCTGTCATGTTCATTCAGGTTTGATAGAGACATGACCGGTTCCATCACAAATCTGTATAATGAAGGTGCTCCTTGGCATTCCATGTGTTCCTGACATTCCAGGCCATTCTACTCATCCGTTGCATCATGGCAGGGAGAACAAACATAACATGTTTAGTGAGAAATAGACCAGAGATTGTTTGTCAACTCTTGTATGCTGAGTTATGCGTCGAATGGTTAGGAATGAGAAACTGACTGTGTCACGGGAAGAAGTATGTCATCAATTTGACATACACTGTACGATATTTTTGGCAGCATATTCCCTGCTTATTAGTTGGTTTTAAAATATAATCCAGATCAAGAACAGTAAAAAAAATGAAATAATAAACGAGCTGGAGACTTTTGAGTTATGGAACCATTATTAACGATTGATTAATCTAAACCGATTTTTCAGAGTTCATCTACTTTTTGCATGGTATCTGGGCTAAGAAACTGTTTTAGGAAACCATCCAATGATACACAATGCCTTTTTCAGTTTCAGAAAATATAAATGTTGGATATTGTTAGTTGGACTTGCCCAGCTGTGAACTCTAGACAATGTTTTGAGATAGTTCACATTAATAGTGCAAGTCAAGATATCAAATGGGCAATTCAGTGGGTTGGACCATCTCTCAATCAGTCTGACTTGGTGACCAGGCAACCTTGGCTCCTATACTTTAATATAGACTGAAATAGTCTCCGCACAACACAGTCCTGGCTGACTGTCATCTTATGGTGACTGCTCGGATTTGTGGTCATGTCAGAAGCTGTGGCAGCTTGGATTTGTGGTCATGTCAGAAGCTGTGGATTATCAGGGGATGATGAATAATTTTCAGGCTGATGTTTTGCGTAGCTTTCATTTTGCTGAAAAACTGTCAGTGGAATGCAAAATAGTAGCGCTAAATTGAATTAGTCTCAAGGTTTAGATCAGTGCCATTCAGTCATGATGCATAACATACATCTTGAGGACAATTTAATTCTGATAAAACAATATAAAAGTTCTCTGAGGGTAGGACCTGTGAAGATCCGGGTTAGAATTGATCTTCAGTAAACCATGCTTGTCGTAAGAGGCAACTAATGGCCAGGCTCACTGACTTGGTTGACAAAACGACATCCTATCCCAATTGCATAGATTGATGCTCATGCTGTTGATCACTGGATTGTCTGGTCCAGACTTGAATATTTGCGGACTCCCACCATACAGCTTGAATATTGCTGAGTAACACTCACTCAACTCACTCACTCACTCACTCACTCACTCACTCACTCACTCACTCACTCACTGAGGGCAGGCATATGGCTAAACATCACTCAGAAGGTCAGGCAGAGTTTGATTCTGACATTCAGGTTATACAACATTTCCCCTGCAGTGTAATTGTTTGAAAACATATTGCATTAGTAAAACTAAATCGTTATTTTCAAATTATTGTTTCTCTCCTGTGCATCTGTAATTCATCATGTGACGAAACCAGGGCATCTTTAGTCTAAGCAAAAGGAGGCCTATTTACTGCACATATCTGCTGTACAGTTCCTCACTGTAATCAACACTCCTGATTGCAGTATAATATAATAATACCTCATTGTATTACTGGTTGATTTTTAGTTTTAAGTGCATTAAATGCTTGTGGATAGAAGATAGTAAGGACTTTAAAAACTTCCCAATATCAGATTAATAGCTCTTTTGTCAAGTTTTGTAAAAAATGACAAATATATCCTCGAAGACTGATTGCCTACCTTCTTATTTCTTTGTAGACAAATGCTGATGGATTTGGTATATTATACTCAATCTTATTTCAATACAGGTCAAGTTTAATAGCCAGTCCAATCAGTCAGAGGGAAAATAGTATAAAGAAGCTTGCTCTCTGCAATAAATGGACTGGTTTCTGTTTCGGAATATACTAGTAATCTGTGACTGATGTGACCAACAAGTCTAGTTTATGGGAGCTCTCTGTGAACAGATAAGTGTTAACCTACAGGATGAAAGTTTTATTGGTGAACAGAAGCATGTCATTGGTCACATGACCTTAGGTTAGATTGGAGAACGACTTGGTCTTAGATGAGATAACAAAATAGAAGAATTTTTAGGAGGGTTATAATGATATTTTGAGTTCTTTAATTTCATGCATGGTTTGATCAGTTGATAAGTTTCAAGGATGATTGACAAATGAACAAATGATTGATGGATGGTTTGTCACTGTGGTTATAGCCTCTTTCAATGAAATGGTTTTGTTTGCAGTTTATAATCTGATGTAGATTGAGATGTGAAAGACATTTCTGACCTAAATGTGTGGTGACAAGTCTCTCAATCAGTTGAGTAGGACAATGTAACCTTCTTTGACTAAGTGTTAGAAAAAACAAATGGATTTGGTCTGTGTTGAGTTGTGGAGATGTCTGCTTCTCACTTTCCATGCTCCGGCTACATCCTTTACATCCACTACCCCAACTTCATCCACTATGTCCACAACACACTTTACATCCACAACACACTTTACATCCACAACACACTTTACATCCATGACACCCTTTACATCCACAACACACTTTACATCCATGACGCTCTTTACATCCATAACACTCTTTACATCCACAACACCCTTTACATCCACAACACACTTTACATCCACAACACACTTTACATCCACAGCACCCTTTACATCCACAGCACCCTTTACATCCACGACACACTTTACATCCACGACACACTTTACATCCATGACACCCTTTACATCCACAACACCCTTTACATCCACAACACACTTTACATCCACAACACACTTTACATCCACAACACCCTTTACATCCACAACACACTTTACATCCACAACACCCTTTACATCCACAACACACTTTACATCCACAGCACCCTTTACATCCACAACACACTTTACATCCACAACACACTTTACATCCACAAAACACTTTACATCCACAACACACTTTACATCCATGACGCTCTTTACATCCATGACACTCTTTTCATCCACAACACCCTTTACATCCACAACAGCCTTTACATCCACAACACCCTTTACATCCACAACACACTTTACATCCACAGCACCCTTTACATCCACAACACACTTTACATCCACAACACACTTTACATCCACAACACACTTTACATCCACGACACACTTTACATCCACGACACACTTTACATCCACAACACTCTTTACATCCACAACACCCTTTACATCCACAACACCCTTTACATCCACAACACCCTTTCCATCCACAACACCCTTTACATCCACAGCACACTTTACATCCACAACACCCTTTACATCCACAACACACTTTACATCCACAACACACTTTACATCCGCAGCACCCTTTACATCCACAACACACTTTACATCCACAACACCCTTTACATCCACAACACACTTTACATCCACAGCACCCTTTACATCCACAACACACTTTACATCCACAAAACATCCACAACACACTTTACATCCATGACGCTCTTTACATCCATGACACTCTTTTCATCCACAACACCCTTTACATCCACAACACCCTTTACATCCACAACACCCTTTACATCCACAACACACTTTACATCCACAGCACCCTTTACATCCACAACACCCTTTACATCCACACACTTTACATCCACGACACACTTTACATCCACGACACACTTTACATCCACGACACTCTTTACATCCACAACACCCTTTACATCCACAACACCCTTTCCATCCACAACACCCTTTGCATCCACAGCACACTTTACATCCACAACACCCTTTACATCCACAACACCCTTTACATCCACAACACCCTTTACATCCACATCACCCTTTACATCCACATCACCCTCTACAATCACTACACCCTTTACATCCACAACACCCTTTACATCCACAACACACTTTACATCCACAACACCCTTTGCATCCACAACACACTTTACATCCACAACACCCTCTACAATCACTACACCAACTACACCAACATCATCTGCTACATCCACTGCTTTTGGTCCTTTCACTAAAGTCACTACATCCACAACACCCTTTACATCCACAACACACTTTACATCCTCTTCATCCACTCAATGCACTACACCCACTACATCTACTACATCTACTACACCCACTACAGTCCCTGCATTCACTACTTACACAGCATTCACTACCTGCACAGCATTCACTACATGCACAGCATTCACTACCTAAACAGCATTCACTACCTACACAGCATTCACTACCTACACAGCAGTCACTACCTGCAAAGCATTCACTACTTACACAGCATTCACTACTGGCAGAGCATTCACTACCTGCACAACATTCACTACCTACACAGCATTCACTACCTACACAGCATTCACTATCTACACAGCATTCACTGCCTCTGCAGCATTCACTTCCTACACAGCATTCACTACCTACACAGCATTCACTACCTGCACAACATTCACTACCTGCACAGCATTCACTACCTGCACAGCATTCACTACCTGCACAGCATTCACTACATACACAGCATTCACTACCTGCACAGCATTCACTTCCTACACAGCATTCACTACCTAAACAGCATTCACTACCTACACAGCATTCACTACCTACACAGCAGTCACTACCTGCACAGCATTCGCTACTTACACAGCATTCACTACTGGCAGAGCATTCACTACCTGCACAACATTCACTACCTGCACAGCATTCACTACCTGCACAGCATTCACTACCTACACAGCATTCACTATCTACACAGCATTCACTGCCTACACAGCATTCACTGCCTATGCAGCATTCACTTCCTACACAGCATTCACTACCATACACAGCATTCACTACCTGCACAGCATTCACTACATACACAGCATCAGCATTCACTGCCTACCGAGCATTCACTGCCTATGCAGTATCACTACCTACACAGCGTTCACTACCTACACAGCATTCACTACCTGCATAGCATTCACTACCTGCACAACATTCACTACCTACACAGCATTCACTACCTACACAGCATCAGCATTCACTGCCTACCCAACATTCACTACCTGCACAGCATTCACTACTTACACAGCATCAGCATTCACTGCCTACCCAGCATTCACTACCTGCACAGCATTCACTACCTGCATAGCATTCACTACCTGCACAACATTCACTACCGCACAACATTCACTACCTGCACAGCATCAGCATTCACTGCCTACCCAGCATTCACTGCCTATGCAGCAATCACTACCTACACAGCATTCGATGCCTCAATACCATCATTGCAAATTCAACATGCATTAGATTTTAAATATCACTTTACCATTTAGTACATTAACAAACTATAACTTGAGCCCAAATAACCCTTAAGGATTAATTGTCGTTTAATGACCCGTGTCATGGTCCAAGTCAATGATTCAGTGAGTTTTCCTCTTTGAAGATGTATAAAAACATCCAGACACATTATGCTGGAGGTCGCCTTTTGGGGAGCAATGAATTCCCCATAAAATTTAGATTATAACTCTGATGAAACCGGCAATACCCATAGTCTAGACCTGTGGTTTGGTGGGCTAATACCCTTGGTGATTATAATCTATACACACATCAAACAAATAACCTCATGAACTACCGTTTCAAGGAAATGCTGGGTCAAAGTTTAATAATGTCTTACATTATTCCTGTTAACCAGATTGTTCAAGAGGTTATCATATTTAACATGCAATTTATGAAATAGAATTCATCTAAACTGAAGAGTGTTGAAGTGATTTTGTCATGCTCTAAGTTGTGTGTCTCAATCTAATGTGGCTAAGTACAGTTTGAAATCATCTTCACAAAAAACTTGGATTATATTGATAAAAATGCTTGGTTGTAGTCAAATGAAGCTTGAAAAGTATTGCATAGGCATTGAATGTAAAGAAGTCCAAAACTTTCTTTCAGGGTTAATGCTGTTTGATAAATTGACTGTCAAGCAAACTCTTCGAAAGAAGTATGTCGAAAACAGATTCACCATAAACTTTATTCGAAAAAGTTTGAAAAAAATCAATATGGTTGCATGTTGCTGGTTGAAATTTTGTAAAATAACTGGCAATGCTTTATTGTGACTTATGAAAGGACCTTTAGGTGTATTGTATGAAATGGTGCCAATTCTAGTAGAGAATTGTCTGGCGTGTCAGTCACTATTCAAGATGGAGAAAAGATAAGTCACACACAGACTTTTTCAGACATTGAATTGTTAGCTTGTTGTGGTGCAAGTGAATGTTCTGACAAATATGTTTGCTCTGTTAGTAAAACACAAGTACTGTGCTGCATTGGAAACCATCTCGTACAAAAAGGAAGGTATGTACGTTAAGTGTTACTGTTCCAAGATGGTACAATAGAAGTGTTTGAAGAAAGGATGGAATAGACGTCTGAGATAGACTTTGGAATTGTTGTATTGAGTTTTGAGAGCTTCTCCTTAGACTTGTTTAAAGTTTTGAGGTTATGGAATTCTTGGGGGTGTGGAGAAAGGTTGTCAGAGTTTAAAGCATTCTTCTTCGATTTGTTGACCATGCAGTGTTAAGTGTTGCACCTTGAAGTTTTATAGGCAACATGGAGCTGAAAACAGCCTGAATTTAACCATTTCGTCTGAAAAATGCTTCATTCAGACGTTTTCACATTAAAATGATGGCAATGTATTCACTATTGAAGTTCTGGATTAAAGAAAACAAATCTAGCTACAATAAAATCACCACAGAAATATATTAACAATCATGTTTTTAATGCATTGTTCACTTCCTATCCACTTCACTTCTCTGACAGCAGAAAAAAAGGAAAAAAGTGAATTATCCTTATCATGAGTGACCCATTTATGTGAAAAACTTGAAGACATCGAAAAGTGTAAGTCTGTGTGGTATCAGACCCGTGAAGAATTGGTCTTCAGCAACCCATGCTTGTCGTAAGAGGCGAATAACGGGATCGGTGGTCAGACTCGCTGACTTGGTTGATACATGTCATTGTATCCCAATTGCGTAGGTTGATGCTCGTGATATTGATCATTGGATTGTCTGGTCTAAACTCGATTATTTACAAACCCTTGCCATATAGCGGGAATATTGAGGAATGTTGAATAAAAACAAACAAAATTCTGATGTATAGAGGTACACCACTTGATGTTCATTATGAATGAAAGTTGACTTTGAAAAAGAATATTTTTCCTTGGAAAGTACTTAAATATAAGTTCAGATCTGTATGAACCCTGTTGGTGTTGATTTGGGCTTGGTTCTGTGTAAGCCTTCAAGTAAAGTAGACCTTCATTGACCATGGCTCTTTTTGTAGCTCTTAGCTATGTAGAGCTTAGCATTTATACCTTGTATTGTGTAGAACATGGTGTGCTTGATTTATATTTTCTTGGAGCTGCTGAAGGGGAAAACGTTTCATCCATTCAATTTTCAATGATGTATAAATAAGGAAAGGTAATTTTGCTTGAATCCATGTAACATTTTGCTTATCTGTGACATGACATATTAGGCAGGTGGATTTCTTTCAAATGAGGGGTGGTGGGGTAGCCTAGTGGTTTAAGCGTTCACTCGTCACACCAAAGACCCAGGTTCGATTGAGCACATGGGTACAATATGTGAAACCCCTTTCTGGTGCCCCTCACCATGATACTGCTGGACTATTGCTAAACGTGGCTTAAAACTAATCTCACCCACTCACTCTTTCACATGAAGTCAAAGACATAAATGATGCTGCCATGTTAGTGGTGTGCTATGTTGACAGTGCAAGAACAGGAATCAATATAGATGGGTAATTCTCAATACTTTATAGATTTACTTTTTCAATTTGGCACAGAGTGCCACTGGTTACAGTCTATGACCAAGCTGAAATTACAGTTTTAATTATAATGGGCAGGACAGATATGAACTTAAATCGGTTTTAGACATGCTTTCAAATCATCCCCAGAGAGTTCCTGAGCAGGATGGTGATTATAAGAGCTAACAGAGCTATTGTTATCTCATGTCCACAGTGGCTGGTGCTGAATCTTTGACTTCACGTTTGACCTGGCTTTACTCCAATACCCACAAATCACTATCAGGCAGATTCTGGAAAAGTACAGGCCAGAGTCCATACCGATGTATGGTCTCTGTACAGGGTAATGATCCTCAAAGCGTTCGTAACTCTATATGAAGTTAATGATCAACTTCTCGTTTGACATGAGTTTACTTCTGTACCCTTAAGTGTGGAGCCACAAATCAGAATCAGGCAGATTCTGGAGAAGTACAGGGTCCTGATCTACAAAGCGTTTGTATCATTACTGCCTATCACAGCTCTATATTATATCATAGGCTTGCAAATGACTAGTGGGTCAACTTCATGTTTGACTTGATTTTACTCCTATACCCTAAAGTGTGGATCTACAAATCAGAATCAGGCAGATTCTGGAGAAGTACAGGGTCCTGATCCACAGAGTGGTTGTATCATTACGACTTTTCATAACATATGTCATATTTGGGATTACAGTTTCTTAGTAAAGTACAGCTTCCACCGCGGTGGCTGAGCGGTTTAGGCATCTGACTTTGTGTGCTGGCGATTAGGTGCCTGACTCTGAGGGTGTGGGTTCGAATCCCAGATGAGACTCAACCAAACAAAAGTACTAGAATCTGTACTTTACTAAGAAAGTGTAATCCCAAATATGACCTATGTTACATTTGACCACTTTCTAAATGGCATTGTGTATTTCATGACTTTTCGTAACTCTGTACTACATCTTTCGCTTACTAATGACATAGTGCTATGAATGCTTTGTGGATAGGGTCTGATTTTGTGACTAAACCCTTCTAATGAGGATTACATGATAACTATGAGACTTGTTAAAATAATGTAATGTTGCCATGACAATGTAGATTATTCTCATGCTGTTAACCATCAGTTTGCCTATCCCCAACACCTTTCATTCAGACACATCAGTATCATGCTGTATGTGGCATAAACAACATGTATTCACTGTAGTAAGAATCAATGTGTACTCCCTCAATCAGTTAGCATGGGCACTGAAGTCTGTCAGCTTGATGGTTAAGGAATCAGCTACAGATGAATACCAGGAGATTTCAAAGATAAGAATGAGATTATGATCTCAGCTAGGGATAGAATAAATATAGAATATACATCACTTCTAAGCTATTTCTGTAACTAAATAGGAACAAAGCCTGTTGTTACTTCCAAACAAAGCCAATTAGTAATTTTAAGAGCATATATGTTTGTTACAAGATCTGTTGGTTGGTTGGTAGAATCTGACAGTCTTTGAGAAGCATTTCAGTCATTTAATACATGTTTCAAAAGCAGAGACCGTGTAGTACTAATCCTGTATTATACTGAAACAAGGGTAATTACGGTGATCAGACATGTTCAGTTGGAGACAGATGAATTCCGTGTAATCATCAGAATTCGAGCATGTGGAAGTATATAATCAGACCTGGATATTCTTGTTGGTCTATCAAATCCCCTCCAGAGATGCATATCTGTCTGAAATGTCTTCCTAACAACCAGACTCCAATGTTGTAGAGAGAGGGTTAGATTCACCGAGAAACTGCAGAGGTTGTGATTGGCCTTTTGAAGTTGGCGACCCAATGGAAGCGTCACTTTTAGGTGCTGACATTTGGTCAAAAGAAGAGGATAATGATTCTATCGGTGGCGCAATAACTCAGTAATTGAACTGTCACTCCTTTGAACTCACTTTTTCTTACTAAGTAGAGATGGAGTTGTAGGTTAGCGAGGAGTTATTGGACAACAATGGATTAAGCAGACATATTGGCATACTTTCCTCAACCCAGCCTGATGGAGCAGAATAGGTTCAAATGACCTTCAAAAGGGCTGGCCGGCCACATCAGAAATTGTTCTTGATGGCAATTTAGACAAAACAGTTGAAAAGCTGAATTTGGTCAATTTCTTTGGCAAAGTGATTATTGCAACAAACAAGGACCTACTTTTATGAAAATTGGATAAGTGGTAGGCACTCATGGCAGAACATGCTTACCCTTTTCGAAAACTATTGTCATAAAAAATTACTATTCACGTAATTCAGGAAATCTGACGTTTGACACTGATGATCATCAGGAACTGGGTGATGAGGTTGAAGATGGTCATATGAACGAACCTCTCTTGGTAGGTGTATCAGTGACTTCAAATTGTATGGATTTGAATAAAGTTGTTTGATGCAAGTTGAAGCCCACATCTATGATACTTATGCAATAAGTTTTACTTGCTTCATAACAAATGTGAGCTTAGGCCAGAAATCTAGGCAAAGACCGATCTTGTGTCAGTGGAGTAGATGTGTAATGCTATGATGCTGATGGGGTAGATGAGTGGTTAAGACTCCTGTGTCCTGGCTCACATATAAAGGAGGCGGTGGGGTAGCCTAATGGTTAAGCGTTCGCTCATCACGCCAAAGACCTGTGTTTGATTCTCCACATGGGGACAATGTGTGAAGCCCATTTCTGGTGTCCCCCGCCGTGATATTGCCGGAATATAGCTAAAAGGAATTACAACAAAACTCACTGCAACACAGTCTTAAATATTTAAGACAACTTTAAGGTTATAGAACAACAAGATACATGGAGGGGTTGTATCATGTCTTCATCACATGTCCGTCTATGAACAAGTGTTTTTGTTGACTTGAAAACTGATGTGTTATATCTTCTTTGATGGGCATTTTAGAAGTTGAGTTGATGAAGAATAATGACAATTATTATGGATGTACAACTTCTTTTAGTCTGTGGAGGCGACGTTTCGACATAGGTTCTTGACATGCTTGACAACGACATTAGAACCTATGCGTCAAACGTCGCCTCCACAGAATAAAAGAAGTTGTATATCCATAATAATTGTCATTATTCTTCTTGATGTGTTATAGTGAGGGAAGTGTGATTCCTACATGTAAACCTTGCTTAAAACACAGTTAAAAAGTCATCCAAATTTTTTGAAAGCATAGTAGAAATATTTAGATATTGATGGTAAAGTTGCAAATTATTACACAGTTCCACATACCAAAATTAAGACATGAATTATTAACAACATTGTTTCCGTTCTTTTTAGGTAATAGAAAATTGGAAAGTAAAAATAATGCATAATATATAAGGCTGCCAAGCATGCGGCATGTCCAAGTGTTATGCATAATGGCATTTATATGCTCACTTCCTGATGCACATGGCAACAAAAATCTTTCCTGATCTATTCAGTGTTTAATGGAATTTGCTTGCATTCCCGGTGTAGACTGAAGTTCATTTCGTGTCAGAGTCATGTATGAATCAATACCAGTCTTTTGATAACAGGCTTCATACGTAGACAAAGGGTTTACATATGTGGTTCATGATACCATTTTATTCGCACAAATGGCTGAGGTTTGTTATCAATTTAGATAGTTTCATTTCAATAATTTCAAATTACACAACTTTAAGCAGTTTGTCTGACTTTAAACAATGTAATAACTGGGTAAGTCACATTGCAGAGGTATATAAACAGCAGGTGATTACCAGAAGCCAGGAATAATCAGTTTGAATCCTAGACATGCTTCCATGTTTTGTTGTCAACTTCCTCTGTAAATCAGTAGTACCATGCAGAACTTTGTTACTTTAAGATTTCAGCCCATATTATGCTGTTATGTTGTGACCGCCTCCGTGGTGTAGTGGTTCGAGCGTCCGCCCAGACCACGTCATACCAAAAGACGTTAAAATATGGTACTTGTTGGTCCCTGCGTGGCACTCGGCATTAATGGGCACAACAAGGACTGGTCGGCTTGGAGTCAGTATAATGTGTCTGAGTGGGGTATTCATGCTTCACTGCGGCATGGTATCTCAGTGAGCTAGCACTATAAAACCAGCTTCAGTCTGGGCTAGTACAAGCAGCCGCACATACATATACACACGCATGCACGTTGTCATATGAGTAAATATTCTCAAGCACGACGTTAAAACCCAATTTCACCTCACCTCACCTCAAATCACCTGTTATGTTGTTCTGTTTTCTTTGGTTGTTTAATGCTGCAGTCAGCACTTTTTCAGGAATATGAATACAGCTTGTAGCTCATGACGTCTGAACCAGACAGTCCAGTATTTGACACCATGAACATTAATCTTCACAACTGGAATACAGTGACTAGCAAGTATTTGTGACCAACCTGACAACCATATCCCTTATGTTGCAACAAGCATAGGTTGTTTGGGACCTGTAATCTTAACTAACATCACAATGGTTTCCATGAAATGGTAAAACTATTCCAAATGGTCTTAACACCTACTCATTATCTCCATAGATGCTATGTGGTGAGGTGAAATTGGGCCGTGCTTGAGAATATTTCGCTCATATGACAAGGTGCATGCGTGTGTATGTGTATGTGCGGCTGCTTATACTACCCCAGACATAAGCTGGTTTTATAGTGCTAGCCCACTGAGATACCATGCCGCAGTGAATCATGAATACCCCACTCAGACACATTATACTGACTCCGAGCCGACCAGTCTTTCTACCCATTCCGCGCGCGCTAGGCAGGGACCAACAAGTACCATAGTTTAACATCTTTTGGTATGATGCAGTCGGGGATCGAACCCGCGACCTTCCGCTCTCCGGGACGATGCTCTAACCGCTACACCACGGACATAGATGCTATGAACAAACAGATTTGATGTTTAAAATATGAAGGAGTAGGACATATGTAATTAAAAAAAGAATGAAAGAACTGACCCCATGAGAAGGAAAGATGATGGTCAGGGAGAGTGGATAGAAATTCGAAACAGCATCCCCAGGAAAGGACAGATAGAAGTATTCATACACAGTGGAATGCTAAGAAAGAATGATAGATAGATATATTCATGGTGGTGTTATGGTAAGGAAAATGTTGGAAGTATTCATGTGCAGTGGAATTGTAAAAATGTGTGTTGGGATGTAAGAAGAATGATTGACAAAAGCATGCATGTGTGTTGGGATGTAAAAAGAATCTTAAATAGAAATATTCATGTGTGTTGGATGAAAGTAGAATGATGGATAGAAGTACTCATGTATGTTGGGATGTAAAAAGAATGATAGATATAAGCATTCATGTGTGTTGGATGAAAGACTGACTGACTGAGTTTGGTTTTACTCTGCTTTTAGCAATATTCAAGCAATATCACGGCAGGGGACACCAGAAATGGGCTTCACTCATTGTACCCATGTGGGGATTCGAACCCGGGTCTTCGGCATGACGAGCCAACGCTTTAACCAATAGGCTACCCCACCGCCCCGTTGGATGAAAGAAGAATGATGGATAGAAGTATTCACGTGTGTTGGATGAAAGAAGAATGATGGATAGAAATATTCATGTGTGTTGGATGATAGAAGAATGATGGACAGAAGTATTCATGTGTGTTGGATGAAAGAAGAATGATGGACAGAAGCATTCATGTGTGTTGGATGAAAGACGAATGATGGATAGAAATATTCATGTGTGTTGGATGAAAGAAGAATGATGGATAGAAGTATTCATTTGTGTTGGATGAAAGAAGAATGATGGATAGAAATATTCATGTGTGTTGGATGAAAGAAGAATGATGGATAGAAGTATTCATTTGTGTTTGAATGATGGATGAAAGAAGAATGATGGATAGAAGCATTCATGTGTGTTGGATGAAAGAAGAATGATGGATAGAAGTATTCATGTGTGTTGGATGAAAGAAGAATGATGGATAGAAGCATTCATGTGTGTTGGATGAAAGAAGAATGATGGATAGAAGTATTCATGTGTGTTGGATGAAAGAAGAATGATGGATAGTAGCATTCATGTGTGTTGGATGAAAGAAGAATGATGGATAGAAGTATTCATGTGTGTTGGATGAAAGAAGAAGGATGGACAGAAATATTCATGTGTTGGATGAAAGAAGAATGATGGATAGAAATGTTCATGTATGTTGGATGAAAGAAGAATGATGGATAGAAGCGTTCATGTGCGTTGGATGAAAAAGGAATGATAGACAGAAGTATTCATGTGTGTTGGATGAAAGAAGAATGATGGATAGAAGCATTCATGTGTGTTGGATGAAAGAAGAATGATGGATAGAAGTATTCATGTGTGTTGGATGAAAGAAGAATGATGGATAGAAATATTCATGTGCGTTGGATGTAAGAAGAATGATGGATAAAAGTATTCATATATGTTAGAATGTCAGAAAAATAAATGATTTGAAGGAATATGCAAGCATAAATGGATACATGTAAAATGTGAAAAGGAATGTGGTGGTAGTGATGGGTTAGATAATCAGTTTCAGAAAGCGTTCACATGTATAAACTTGTGAAGAAAGTATATGCATCAATAGCCAGTCACAAGGTTTACAAAAACATGTGCCCAAATCAGTTGCCTTTATATTCATTATATGATAACAGGCCTTCTGGCATGTGATATCTTTGAAGCTGCCACAGCAAAAAGCCTCTGTTGTAAACAGCTAAGGTAATATTGTATATGCACAGCTCCCAGAATAAATACACACACTCTAGTGCCAGTAATCAGGTGAACATTAGGGATGTATATCTCACTCTTTGTCCATGTATCAGAACACAGCTTGATACACACACTGGGCTAGAGAGTCATAGTCTCAAACCAACACCCTAGAGAACAAACTATACGATTATTATAGCTCCAGACCCGATTCTATGATTTGGCAAGTCTAGCTTGCCTCAGCTCTGTGCCTGAAATTAAGAATTGTTCTGAGTTCCTTTTTAATATTAGTTATTTATTTTTTTCAGCCATATATAAATATTTTCAAATAAGTTAACTTTGTTTTGAGGACTAAATGTCTGTCTCGGAGAATCAGTCACCAAAGAGTCCTGCTTGTAGTGTGATGACCTGATATGGGAATTTATCTCACACACTTATATACTATATACAACTATAATCTGCAGTGGGACTAAAATTGGCGTCATTGGTCTGAGCAAGAACTGCTGCAAAAGCTTTTATCTAACACTGTTTTAAGAATGTCTTTGGTTTATCGTCAGTTTTGTTATTTTGTAAAGATACATTTCTAAATAATATCAATGTCTAGAATGAAAGTCGGCTATCAAAATTATAGCAATTTTAAACTTATGTAGAGTCAGTTTAGAAAAGAATTCTTGATAAGTTGGTCACAAAAGCCAATGAGTTTCATATTTCAAAGACGTTTTCTTCTAGAAAATGAGAAGCAACAACCTTTCCTTTGTGGTTGTTCTGGATAAATATTGTGGAATACTGTCGAACATATACATACATTTTTGAAAGTATTTACAAAGTTTGATATCATTGCATATCTATTTAACTTGAAGTACCTATACTCAATACTCTATTGTCAGTCGTTTAATCCATAACATATGTATTTGTAAGCCGCCTTGTGCCAAGTTTACTGTTAGGTTAACATTTTGCTTTCTTTGGAATCTATATATGCAGATGTATCCAGCAAAATCAATTATTTGATATTATTGACCAAAGTGGCATTAATGGTTGCCCTGTTACTGTTTAAGAGGAAATACCTCCTGCCTCCCTCACGCTCCGTGCCTATTGGAGCAGAAAAAATCTTTCCTTTTTTCCATCAATGCCTCTGATCCAAATTTGAGCATAGATTCATTGAACAGAGACTGGATGCAAAGTGCAAAGTCTTGAATAGGAATCAATTTTTGATTTCTCTCTCACAAAGGTGAGTGCAATTTCTAAGAATACATGCGTGTGAGTCTCAAACGGGCCAACGCGTGTTGATAGAAGTGATGATAGAATATCGGAGTGTATTCAGTTGCCGATTTAATCTCCTTTTTCGTCTCCCACAGTCCTCCAGACCATGAAATCAGGATTGTAGAGAAATGACAATCAGTACCTCATTGCGAGATAATGAGAGAGGTAGAATCCTCATGGATGGATGTGATCTCTGCATTGTCAGCACATTAAGTAGAGCTGTTTGATGGGATGGATTTGTACGTAAATGAAGGACCTCCTAACTGGATTTTCTCTGTGTGTCAGATTTCTTGTAGAAGTTTTCTAATTGATTTGTTAAGACTTGCAGGAATTCTTTGAAGACTTTGTCTTGAAGAATAAAATTGTTTCTTGCAGATAAGGCTTCTTCTGAAGTTGGTTTTGACCTGGATTACCATTATCTCTGCTTTTCCGGTGGTAAGGTAAGATTCATTGTATTTTCATGCACTTTGCTGTTGTAATTGGTTTGGAATGGAAGAACTCATTTTGATTTATGGTCTTTCTTCTAGCACTTGTTAGAGGTTACAGAGCTCAGTATGCTTACCTGATGATGATGATGATGATGATGATGATGATGATGATGATGATGATGATGATGATGAAGTGGGAGTGGGAGGATAGCGATGATTAAATGACTACTTCTCTGTAAAACAGTTTAATACAAGTCTCATGATACTGTAATATGATTCATCCCTGGTTAGGTATTCATTGGGATGTTGGGCAGAACATTAGTTAAAAAAATAAGGTTCATTTGCCTGGAGGGTTTCAAAAAGTTTGTAATGGTCCCTGTACAAAGGGTAAATTTAAATCCACTTTACATTCGCCCGATACATTTTATTTCCCTTAGCATCATGCCAACCTCTGATGATTTGGTTTCACTGCCAACACTAACCAAACACTTGGCAGCACAAGTTATATGCCAAGCCTTTGTGTCTCAAGTGTCCATCGTAGAGAGAGATATTATACACCACTATTAACACCATGCCATTGATAAATCCATCACATATTAAAATGGATGTTCTGAATGGAAAACAGGAGCACATCAAGGATTTGTTTGTTTTTTAGGGCTTCAGATATTGAATTCAGAACTTCAGTGGAGGTTTAGAATTTAAATTTGTTTCTTTGAATGAGTGGTATTGATAGGGAAGGTGGGAGGTAATTATAAAATTTGTCAGTGTGCATGTCAAATTATGTAAATGTATTTCAATGTTACAAAGATATGTCTTTGAGTTATCTGTAATTTGCATATTTTTTTATATTAAATATACTTAAAAACCTTTAGGATTTGTTAACTGTATGTATCACATCATGTACATTTGTGTATTGTCTTCATCCCCACCAAAATAGTATTCAGACCATATTGATATCCACATGATCTTGGAACTTATATTGCAGCATTAGGCAATACTCACTCATATTCATCACTTGGCCTTCAAAGAACTTAACTGGGTGGAAAGGTTGGAATGACATCACTCAAGAAACAATGTCACAGCTGGAGATAGTTCATGTCATTCACAGTTTTGGTTTTCTAACACAGTGGTCGTGATCTGTGCATTTTTCTGTAGGGAGCTCAGATGGACAACAGTGAACTACATTTGTAACAATACACTCATGATGAACTGACAGAAAAATGAAGTGTTTTTGGTACCAGCTATTTGGTGTATGCTTTAGTTGAAACAGATGAAAAATTATTGTCATAACAAGCTAAAATTAGTGGTCCCTTGAGATTGTTTATGACGATATTTCACTGCACTTGGGGAATACAAGAATTCAAACACTCATTTAATAAAATCAGTATGACACATGCTCATATAGTAATTTCTTTATCAATGTTTTGGCATAAATTAAATTATTGCCATGTGATTGTCCTACTTTCAAAGGGGCACTCTGGCTATGGTAATTCACCTCAATGCTAGCTTACATTAGTTATCACAATTGCTTTGTTTTCCAAGACAATGTTGAGTCTTATCAGTCACAGACTCCAGTCCATTGGGCTCTGATCCAGCCATCCCAGGAAATAGAAAGTGTGACATTTTGTGTTCAATGAACATGTCGATAATTCAACCACGGAGGAATAGAGTATGTCCAAGGAGATAAATATCTTAATTCTGTGACGAGATTATCTTCCTGTCTGGTTGGAGGGATGAACTGTAACCAGCATTTGTTTGTTTGGTGGGATCAAGAGCCTTTAAGGCGTAGTTCCGAATCACAAAGTTGCTCTGAACAAATTTGTATTTTAGAAGGGAAAAAACAACTGTTGACCAAGTTTAGGGAATCATCTTGATAAGAATATTTGTTCAACTGATACTTGCAGATTTGAAATAAGAGCGATAAAACAATCTCTCCACATCCACAAGACATCTTAGCTGAGTCGATTGTACAATTCCGACTATATCATGAGCATGTGTTTACGAATCATTATCAACATGATACCAGGTGTTGATTAAAAAGTGTGCACATGCTGCCCCACTGGTGGCATCATCATAAACACTTGCAAAGGCTAGTCAATTGCTCACCTGAAAGAGTCTGGAATGTGTGGCAGAAGCCAAAATATGGAGTTGCAATAAATATCATTTGTGTCATTGATGTGTCAAATTTTGAAATTCCCCTTAAATGTCAACCATGAAACTTTTTGAAATTTGAAAATGATGTTATTATAACAAAGGAGATGTTAATTAATAACAAAAACATGATAACAGAGTTAGTAAAGCATCTCCTTTAAGAAGTATTGATGATACCAATTAAAAGTAGAACTCTACAGTGTATAGAGATAAACCTTATCTAAAGGACTTGGTATGTTGCATTATATACAATCTTTCTGACATTTATAATAGTTACATGAGCTGGGACATTTTAACTTGCATTAACCAGAGCATTTGTCTGACATCATTGATCCTGTTAAAAGACACAAATGTTATCATCTGGTTCATCACCATCAAGCTTTTATCACCAAATCTACAGACATGATTATGCCCTCCTCTGTTGATGGGTCAGACTGACTTTCAGGATGAAGAATCCGAGGATGCAGTCTCAGACAGATCTTGGTTCTTACAACTGTCTACCTTGTGCCTGGGTTTTACACACCAACTGACATGGTGGTGTGGAAAATAGTATCATAATCTGATAACTTTACATTTCTTGTCACACATATAATTACCATTTACTACATAAACTCTGGAGACTTCTTTCCAAACTCTGTAGCTGATCTGCCAATCAGAGTCAAATCACGAAGTGGATACATTGAATGTTTATTTTTCATGTCCTTCATTCTAGCTGGGGCTGAAACCATTCTTGCATTTAATGTGACATCTCTAGCTATCTAAACTCTGGACTAGAAACTTCTGATACTATATGCTGACGTTTGTCACCATCAGGTCAGCCACAAAATATAAATTTAAAACTTTCAAAAAGTTGGAAAAAAAATTAATGCATAGGAAAATGTATTTCATGAGAGGGTATGTGTACAGAATTGAAGTTGACATATTGTGTATAATATATCTATTTATACTGAATTGGATCAGTGCTAACCAATAGTACTGTGATTGTTGCAGCTTATGCAATGTTAATTCCTGAACTATTGGAGGGTCAGTGCTGATAGCACATTTTGTGAAGTGACTGTCTTTGTTGAAATCGTAAACTGTAAGACCCATGAAGATCCGGGTTAGAATTGGTCTTCATTAACCCATGCTTGTAAGAGGCGACTAATGGGATCGGGTGGTCAGGCTTGCTGACTTCATTGACACATGTCATTGTGTCCCAATTGTGTAGATCAATGCTCACACTGTTGACCACTGGTTTGTGAGGTCCGGCTTGAATATTTACAGACGCCTTCATACAGCTGGAATATTGCTGAGTGCGGCGTAAAACAGCAAACCAACCAACCAACTTAAACTGTTAACTACTTACAAACTTACATCGTGTCATTTCAGTGAGTCGTTCATTTTCTATATAATTTTACTGGAACATTAACCTCCAAGTACAGAAGACTCTATAGATTTACTGTTCTATACCAATAAGGTTTTGAAGTATCCTTATACCTGCTTTATATTAGGAGACTAAAATGAAGTCAGGTGGTTCAATTATGTATGTTCCAGCATACAAGTCATGGCTCAGGCCCATGTGAGGCATACCAATTGTACTAGTGGTTGATATTATGAATGACATAAAGAGCATCGATCTTCACAGCTGGGCTACAATGACAGTAAGCCAGATTACCTGATCCTGTTAAATCAACTTGTCTTTTAAGGATAAAAATGAATACAAGTTTTGTTAGTGCAAGAATCTTTCAGTAAACATAGGGTACTTCAACAATGGAAATAAAAATCCCTCATTCTTTAACTAATGTTTCGTACAGACTGATCCAATATTCTTGCATCTGTGGGAACATTTCACCAAAGGTTAGATTTTGATTCTATTTATTCTTTTATAGATAAAAAATATTTACTTTTATCTTCGAAATTGAAAAATAGAAAAGGATTTCATACAGATAAATAGATCCTACACATATCAATATCCACAGTTATCAGATAGTGTGATATTCTTTGCACTCTATCCTCTTCAGTTTAATATCAGCGAAGATAATCTCTCCCGTTCGTAAGATGTATGTGAAATGTTCAACTTATCTATTGTTTGCAATAGATCTGAGGGAGATATACACTTTATACATATATAATGCACATATCCACTTTCATGCAAGATTTGCATGGGACATGTTCTTTCACTTTCTCTATCCGAACAAGTGCATTATACTTAACACATTATAATGTGAAACCTGACAGTTTGACACTGCGGAGTCAGTGGATTCGTTTGTTATAGCCGATTGATTAGCTCAAGTCAACCTTCAGTGGCACAGGCAAACACATCAATCAAAGCTGATAATAGATCAATTTAGTTCAATATATTGATTTTATTCTGCTTCAGCTGTGTTTGAAAATCAGATTGTTTTGCAGTTCATATGATGATGATGCACAGATCCATACTTTTCTTTCCGGACTTAAACACCCCTTGATCAGGCCATAATTTAATCCTGGGGCTGTTGAAATGCATGAAGCTGTTTTTCAAAATTGTATTAGATTATGTTTTTTACAGTTGGTTTGTGAAAGTGGAGTCTCCTAGGAATATGCTGGCTTCGTCATGTTATATTTAATGCATCTTACCCTTACATTCCCTGGGGAAATTTTCTTTATATTTGACTTCAGTTATTCTGTGTTTGAGAGCTCACACCATTCAAGTTGAGAATTCACATCAAGCTTGTGAAACATCAGACTGCAACGCTTAGATTTACGAATTAGGTGCAAAGTATTTTAATAAATGGCAAAATCGTTCCTTGAAAAACTGGGAGACTCAGCATTCACTTGTTCCAGACATATTGTTCAAATGGCTGGAAGGTATTTTTAGTACATATATATTATTACATATTTTTATTTATATAATTATTCTGAAATTGGATCAGAAATAGTCCTCAGTGCGTTATAATTTTTATAACTATTTATAACTATTACTACTGCTACTGCTACTGCTGCTGCTGCTGCTGCTCCTACTACAACTACTACTACAACTAGTATATATATTGCTATATGGCCAAAATAGTACTGATACAATGTTAACTTTTAACTCACTTCTACTACTACTACTAATATTAATACTACTACTACATCCTTTCTGGTACCCATTCACTACTGCAAGAAGAGAGGTATATTTGAAACTTGGTCATTTGCTCACAGTGATGCTTCCTGTTCTGATTTATGTTGCACGTTTGTCACTCTTTCAACTACTCTTTACAACCTATGTTGTTTGACTTCACCTGCCTTGTGAGCTGTTCACAATACAGAGGATCCCATGTCATCACAATACAGAAGATCCCATGTCATCACAATACAGAGGATCCCATGTCATCACAATACAGAGGATCCCATGTCATCACAATACAGAGGATCCCATGTCATCACAGGAGAGTCATTGAATTAGTAAGGTTTTACAATGCTTTTAGCACTTCCAGCAGAATGTGCTTCACACATTCTATCCATTTGTGCAATCAAACCTGGATCTTCAACAAGGCAAGCATATACTGAAACACTAGGCAACCCAACCACCCTCACCACAAGAAGTCTCTGAGGTGTTGTCCAGTAGTCAGACTGTGTAACCTTGCTAAATGTGCTCCATCATATGTCAATTGTTGATCATTCTATCAACCTCTGGTTTGCCTTGCTTAGGCTCCATGAAATGAACAACTTGTATGCAAATTTCCTTTCGGGATTCTGATGCAGAATAGCTGAAAGGTTATGAAACCACATGCAATTTACAGCTAATTTAAATGATAGTTGATGGTTTGATAATGTCATGGATATTATTGTTCATTATATCTACCTCTGGTTGTGGCATGCTTAAGCTGACATTGTACAAATCTGTCATGATAATGCTCAAATATTACAATATTTGTGGAATAAAACAGCAATTATTTAATGGTAACAAATCATTAATTTGGTCCACACAATGATCCAGTTATACCTTAATTAAGAAAATATTTACTGGTAAGCCTCAAATGCAAGGTGTTTTCATGGAGGTTCATTTTGCCCTGTACTCTGTTGTTTCCTTATAGCCATTCTTGTTGACCATGTAAGGGTTAGCAGGTACCGATTTCAGGGAGAATGAATGAATCTCATCTGTACAATGTAGAATGTGTTTTATTGTTTCACTATGTTTACAGTTCCCTATCTCACAGAGACCATGAAAGTCTGATCTTATCAAATGATTACAGTTTGAGAAATTCATCACTTTCAAAGCATCAAAATTGAACCTTTTGAGAAATGGGAAGTTTTAATGAAATGTTCCTGAGCTGAGATGGTTTATGGATTTCGTTACAAAAATGCATATTTCACATCTGAACTTGATACTATATTTTTTATTCTTTAACCTAAAAACACTGAAAACAGTAAATGTAATTTTGTTTAAAAAAAATGTACATTATGGTTGTACCTTTGCTTTTGAAATATTTGACAGTGTTTCATTGAATTGACACTTTCATTACTTTGGTTTTATATTACTTTACAAGTTTGTAGAGATACGGTTATTCTTCAAAGAAGACTGTCCTTTCAAGTATGATAAATGGTGTCCTTAAGATATCTGGAACAGAATATAAAGAGAAGTAATCTGCCACAATGGCCCTTGTCCCTCTTACAAGATATCAAGTCCTTTAATGTTTCTAGGGTCACAGAAATCAAAGTTTCAAAAAACAAAATGAAGCTTACTGTGGCCGATATTTGTGAAGCTCATTGAAATATTACTGTTTTAGTCTGAAGTAAATCTTCATCACTGTAAGATTACAGCTCTGAAAACAGTCTCTAAGAACACATCTTTACTGAGATATTTGATGTTTTCAGAGTTAAACCAAATCAGATTAATCCAATTAATCGCATCAATCACTATAATGTTGTTTCCAGCATATTCTCTTCACTTCAAACACATTGAAATAAGTCTCCCTATTTAATCTTCCAGTAGAGTGTTTTCATTGCTCATATAGTTGCAAGTCACATTCTCAGTAAATGCGTTGGGTCTACTCTGTCTCACAGTCTCTGAACCATATTAATTTCTCTTCCACCCATCGCTTACTGTCTTGCTATAGCCTAAATCAAGCAAGTCTGGGTTTTCAACAGCTTCAGGAGTCTCCTATCGGAATGGATCTCCTTTTCAATTTAAATGGAGAAGTCTATTTATATTCATGCTTGTCGTTAGAGGCGACTAACGGGAATCAGTGGTCAGACTCGTTAACTTGGTTGACACATGTTATTGTATCCCAGTTGTGTAGATCGATGCTCATGCTGTTGATCTCTGGATTGTCTGATCCAGACTCGATTATTTACAGACCGCCGCCATATAGCAGGAATATTGCTCAGTGTAGCAATGAACAACAAACAAAACAAACAAATTTCAAAAATATATTTTTTCAGACTAGATGTAAGTCTACTTTGAGTCCTTTGTAACAAATTATTCAATATGAAACGGAAGGGTGTTTCAAGCTGAAAGGGAAAGTTTTGTATTATAACTTTTAGCAATATATCACAGTGGGGGACACCAGAAATGGGCTTCACACATTGTACCCAATCGTCTTCGTCATAATGAGCAAATGCTTTAACCACAAGGCTAACGATCACACCTTCATTTGGGTGGTGTGACATCATTTAGCTTACCAAGAAGTCCAGTATGAGGATGCTGATGTATTGAATACAATTTGCATAAATATTGGGTTTCTTATCATTTTCCTTGTTTTCCCTTCCAGTCCTGTTTGGAAAATTGTCTTACAGTTGTGATAACTTGTGCACATATATTTCATCCATGAATAACATATATTTAAACACATTAGAGGTGGTAGGGTAGTCTTGATGTTAAAGTGTTGGCTTGTTATGCCGAAGACCCGGGTTCAATTCCCTACATGGGTACAATGTGTGAAGCCCATTTCTGGTGTCCCTCGCCATGATATTGCAGGAATATTGCTAAAAGTGGCTTAAAACTAAGCTCACTCACTCAGAATGAAAGTTTCTCATAATATCAACCAAAACGTTGTCTTAAGAAGATTTAATTATATCCAGGTTCAAGGACAAGGCTGGAACATAGCAGACAGTGACGTTGCTCACAATATTGACTCAGTTTGATCACTAGAGCTCCAAATCACTCCGACCTCTGTGCACTGTGAAAGTAATCAAAACAACTCCAGACAGCATAGCTTTGAGTAAGAGAAAAACAATTTATGCTGCTTATGGCCTTATCAGAGCCATTTTGCAGTAGGGATCAGAAAATACTTTACTCAGGGATATTGATTCAATTCTTTCCATCCTCCAGGCTACCCTACCACCCCAGCAGAGCAGATGATGTAACAGCAGCAGATATATCACTACTGAAAACATAAACCCAAATCAGACAAAGTCTGCTTCACACTGATGTTGACAGAGATTAATAACATTGCTTCTTTGATCAACTTCCTAATGATTCCATGTGATACATGCGCTTTGTTCCTGTGTGTCAAAACCCCCCGCCCATGCCACTGATATGCCTTTTAAGATCATCACTAACATGATCAGTGGTCTTTATATAGATATTAATCAATGTGCCCGTCAAGCATCATTGTTCCGCAGTTGAAATATCATCTTTCATAATAGCATCAGACATCTTTCTCGGGATGAGATAGGTATGGAATCTGGCGATCTATTGCACCATCGGGTGTCTATCTCCATTATAGATATTAGATTATATGTTCATTTTGAACCGACCAGATGATGTGATTTTGGGTGGAAGGTAATGATGGACTTATGAAATATGAAGATGGACTCATGTTGGGATGGGATTGTCCTTGTGAGATGGTGCTGTTGGTAGATGAAGCAGACACATTGCCAGGAAGATGATGTCTGGAGTTCAACAATCACTGTTGCCCCTGGACATTGTACATCAGGTTGTAAGGGATTAGTTTTAATTGCAAATAGGATTTAATTGGATCTCTGACAGACACTGGGATAGCTGGATAGTTTTCCGTGGTTAATGACTCTGCCAAGCCTATTCAGAGTTAGAATATATTGTTCTTTTTCATGCCTATCACATAGTCAGATTTCAACAACCTAACTCTTACCTATTTAGACTGTGGACAACCCAACAATTACCTACACAGACCTAGCTAACCTAAACATGATCTAATCAAACAATTGACAACTCAACCATCACCTATTCAGACTGTGGACAACACAACACCACCTATTCAGAATGAGGACATTCCATCACCTATTCAGACTGTGGACAACCCAACCCCCACCTATTCAGAATGAGGACATTCCATCACCTATTCAGACTGTGGACAACACAACACCACCTATTCAGAATGAGGACATTCCATCACCTATTCAGACTGTGGACAACACAACACCACCTATTCAGAATGAGGACATTCCATCACCTATTCAGACTGTGGACAACCCAGCCTCCACCTATTCAGAATGAGGACATTCCATCACCTATTCAGACTGTGGACAACACAACACCACCTATTCAGAATGAGGACATTCCATCACCTATTCAGACTGTGGACAACCCAACCCTCACGTATTCAGATTAAGGCGAACCCATCACCTATTCAGACTGTGGACAACACAACCCCCACCTATTCAGAATGAGGACATTCCATCACCTATTCAGACTGTGGACAACACAACCCCCACCTATTCAGAATGAGGACATTCCATCACCTATTCAGACTGTGGACAACACAACACCACCTATTCAGAATGAGGACATTCCATCACCTATTCAGACTGTGGACAACCCAACCCTCACATATTCAGATTAAGGCGAACCCATCACCTATTCAGACTGGACAACCCAACCGTCACGTATTCAGATTAAGGCGAACCCATCACCTATTCAGACTGTGGACAACCCAACCATCACATATTCAGATTAAGGCGAACCCATCACCTATTCAGACTGTGGACAACACAGCCCCCACCTATTCAGATTAAAGCGAACCCATTACCTATTCAGACTGTGGACAACACAACCCCCACCTATTCAGATTAAGGCAAACCCATCACCTATTCAGACTGTGGACAACCCAGCCATCACCTATTCAGAATATGTACAACTTAAAAGCCACCTATTCAGACTGATGACAACCCATCACCTATTCAGACAAGGACTACCTTCACTCTAACATCAGTTCAGACATACAACCCAACCAACACCTATTTTCCACCCAGACTCACACCACATCCCCTTCACCCCCAATTATCCCTCCTACTCATGCCCCAGACATCTAGTGATTATCCTAACTGGGACTCCTACTTCATGGAATACTAGTATTATCATTAACTGATGCATTTTGAGTTCTGCCTAATCGACTTCTCAGAATTATTGGTGTGAATTAAGGATGGTCTAGACCACAACTTGATGATGTTTCCACTGCTGTTTTGATGGCTTCCGATCCATGGGGAATTATTGTAGAAATATAAGCTCTTTCCTTTCATAGATATGTGATAAAGTACCATTACAAATGAGATGTTAAATCAAAGCCTTGAACTACTTTGGAGATATTGATCAAGTAATTAACTTTTTGCCATCTTCACTGGATGAGTGGATCATTTTCTAGATCTTTACACCAGATTTCAGGATCAGCTTGTAAAAGAAAATCTTCAGAGAAGTGGAGAAAAGTCTTCTTTACTCAATTCTGAAAGTAATGTGCATGGCAAGAATGCTTTTGTCAATATAATTTTGCTGTGTATAGTCAATCTTAAGACTGCTTCAGATAGTGGATAAGTTGCTTCTTCTAGATGGGCAAAAGGATGCTTCATATTTCAAAACCTATAAATCCATGATTATGTTATATATTGACGCCTTTTCAATAAAGCATAGTTTATATAGTGCATAGTCCCCGTTCTTTAGGCCTCTGTTTGAGTTGGTGTGTTGGAACATACCAGTGTGAAAACGGCAACAATTCCTCATCTCCATGGCACGAACTTCTAATGATTTTCTTGGAAGATTGATTAGCATGGTGGCTCTGGACAAATTATCTTCTTGGTTTGTAAATATTCCTCAACATGCCTATACAGAAAGAACATAGTTGGGATAATTATTCCATGGTTAGAATTGCAAACTGAATAAGTACTAAACTATCGATGGCATCAATGCCATTGTTTGGGATGGGAGGCAGACCACGAGTAGATCATTTGTTTGTGCAACTTTGGTAAATACAGCAATTTGCTTGTCACAGATGCATTAATTGGTCCCAGTCAATGAGTTTGGATAGTGTAGTGTAGAAATTAGCGGCGCTTTGGTAGGATAGTGTGTTACAAAGGCTTCTGATCAAATAAAGCCTCTTTCAGAATTGATTCAGGTTCGTGCGAATTTAATGATTTCAAGGAGACTTTTTAAGGGGAGACAACTTCAAGTTTTACATGCAAAATGTTTGATTAAGCAAGGAGCATGCAAATATACTTTGAGTCATTGTTATGCAACTAGTGATGAGTGTTGTTGAGTGAGGTGGAGGGGTAGCCTAGTGGTTAAAGCATTTGCTCGTCATGGTAAAGACCCGGGTTCGATTCCCAAAATGGGTACAATATGTGAAGCCCAGTTTTGGTGTGATATTGCTTGTTTGCTAAGAGCGATGTAAAACTAACCTCACTTACACAATTTTAACTTGAAACACCCTTCAGTTTCATATTGAATAATTTGTTACCAAAGACTCAAAGGAGACTTAGGTTACAATAACGTGTCAACCAGGTCAGCGATTCCGACCGCCCGATCCTGTTAGTCGCCTCTTATGACAAGCATGGGTTACTGAAGACAAATTCTAACCCGGATCTTTACGGATGTGGAGAGTTAGTGAATGTTGCTTAACAAATGAATATGTTACTGATGTCTTGGGTATAGCAAACCAGCCTGTGAAAAATCACTTCAGAACAAGGTCAGTGAGTTCTTAATATCATGATCAGTTTCCCTTATCAATTTGTGACGCAATGGCACACAATCAGCCAAGTGAGGTGAGGTGAGGTGAAATTGGATTTAACGTTGTGCTTGAGAATATTTCGCTCATATGACGACGTGCATGCGTGTGTATGTGTATGTGCGGCTGCTTGTACTAGCCCAGACTTAAGCTGGTTTTATAGTGCTAGCCCACTGAGATATCATGCCGCAGTGAAGCATGAATACCCCACTCAGACACATTATACTGACTCCGAGCCGACCAGTCCTTGTTGTACCCATTAATGTCGAGCGCCAGGCAGGGACCAACAAGTACCATATTTTAACGTCTTTTTGGTATGACGCGGTCGGGGAACAATCAGCCAAGTCCCATAATGACACAATGTAACACAATGTAGCACAATGTAACCTGATAAAGTACTGATCACATATATATCTACGGGGGAAAAGAGAAAAACGTTCACAAGTGACATCTTGAGCATCAGTCATCCATATACAGATCCCATGACAATCTGTTGTTCAGGTTGACAAGAAGGACCTGACTATGGGATCTCTTCAAGTCCCAGGAAACAAATAATTCCTTGCACAATGTCTCTTGGGTATTTTTGCAGAATTTTTAACCTGATTTGAAGGCCTGATTTTTAGTTAGTGGATGACCAAAAAAATATATACTCATTACACTATCATTTGTATAGCGCCAACACCCTGTGCAGCTGCTCAGCACTTTTAGAAATATTTGTGAAAAGAGCAACCTCGATTTACCTCAAAACCTTTGAAATGTAGACACAAAAGGCTGGAATATTGCTATCTATCACTAATCTTGTTCTTAACTTTCATGGGGTGGTGGGGTAGCCTAGTGGTTAAAGCGTTCGCTCGTCACGCCATAGACCCGGGTTCGAATCCCCACATGGGTACAATGTGTGAAGCCCATTTCTGGTGTCCCCCACCGTGATGTTGCTGGAATATTGCTAACAGCGGCGTAAAACCAAACTCAGTCAGTCAGTCAGTCTTAACTTTCATCATGTTACACAATATATTGACTTAATGGAGTTAACAAGGATTCATCATACAAGATGATGTCATTAAGCAAGGTAAGCAGCATTGCTTCATTGTTCTCAAAGTTTGTCCACCCATATTTTGTTTTCCTATTTATATGGAACCAGAATTCATTTGACTGCTTTCAAAGGATTCCCATTACAAATCTATTTACCCTTGGTTATTCAACATTGTGTCGTGACTACAGAAGGAGATGTGGACTTAAATTGTCCTGGCCATTTGTCTAGTTAAATAATACTATCAATATGTTTGTATTCAACACAGTCCATGACGGAAATCATTATCAACATCATCTGAGCACAGTAATAGGGGTTTATCTTTTCTGTTATGAATATAAGTCCAAAAATCCATTAAAGTAAATCTGTGTGTATGCTTATCATGATGTTCTATAGTAGTCTCCTCTATGTCATCCTGACTATGTATTCGACATTTAGCTTGTTGAAATATTAGTTAGCAAAAATGTCCCTTTAAGATCATTCTTTTTGCTGCAGTATCTATGGAAAAATTAATAACTTATTACTAATTAGATCTGATTTCATCATAGATATTTGAGAATACTCTGTTCCAGACAACTAATCTATAATGTCACAATCTAAAAGCTAATCAGTTTGAAGAAATGAGACAAAATGATTCAGCATTATTCTAAATACATTTCCCTTGATCATGTTGCATTGATCAAATTGAATAGGTTGTTAGCTCACCAGAGTAGAAAGACAGCAACTCTTCTGATAAGATGAGTAGTTTGTTGATTGTTGGTCCATTTGTATGTTAACATTTGACTTTGGCTGCAGCACAATTAGAGAAAATAGCCTAAGAAGGTCATAATTATAAATTTAGTATTTGAAAACGTGAATCACAAAACTGAAATAACTGCTGCTCTGGAACTGCAAAGTTTTGGAAGTTATAACTTTGTGGTAATGTTCAGACACAAAATAGGATTCAGATTTTATCATGCAATATTTTTCTTATTTTAATGTAAAAATTCATATTCTGAAAGCCTTTTAAGTATCTTCATCAGAGAAACAACAAATCCATTAGGGATAAAATTTTACCAAGATGTGTAGAAGCTTTTTGTGATTTTCTTTAAAATATTCTTCAACTGAAGTAAATTTTGAAGTTTTATTTCAAATACTACTGCATGCATATTGATATATTTTGGCAGAGTAGCAAACAGTTACATTAGCCTTTTCTGACCAACTTACCAGTGATTTGACACTTCAAACTGTTTCAGACCTGTGAAGATCCTGGTTAGAATTGATCTTCAGTAACCAATGCTTGTTGATTATTTACAAACCGCTGCCATATAGGTAGAATATCGCTGAGTGTGGTGTAAAATTAAAATCACTCACTCACTCAAACTGTCTCATGTCATTGGAGATAAGCCTGCTGTTTTTTTAACATATGTTTGATGTCATTTGAACTTGAGAGATTTATAGGTATCAAATTGCAGTTTGAAACCTCCACATTGTTAACACAGTTGGTTTATTGCCATTGTGCAATAACACAATTCTGAACAAATCTGAACTGTTAATAGTGGAAATTTGTAATAATTTTGGCCAGTTGAGCCAAATATTTTCAGTAGGGTGAAAGAACTGATTCATTGATCAAAAGTCAAGTCAAAGTCAAAAATGTTTTATTGTATCAAAGGCCATCAGCCCATATACAAGTTTACATAAATACACTGGGTGAGAATATATACCGATTGGTAGATACAGTGGAAATGATAAAAATTATAACATTCATTTAACAATTGATGGTAATCAGGATGACTTTTTAGAGTATGGTAATTAAAAGACAAATTATTTCTTAGTTCTATTCCATGGTTTACAAATAAAAATAATTTAAATATTACATCGGCATCATTCAATGACAAAATAGAAACAAACCTTAATTTTCTACTCTCGTCTTAGATCAGAGAAGTTCAGTTTTAATCTGCATATATGTTTACCTTACAAATCCAAACCTTAATTTCATCATAATTCTCGATACAAGTTTGTCGCCTCCTACAACAAGCATGGGTTGCTGAAGACCAATTCTAAATCCAATCTTCACAGGTCAGATCATGAAAGAGAGGATGACATCCACACTAAGCTTACTTGTGACTGTCTGTTGTTTTTCGTTCTTTGTGGTATGAATTGAATGTATGAATCCATGTGTCAATTACACATGACCAGTTCCCCTCAAAAATACAGGAATGAAATTGAACACAATGTAAATTTAACTATACCTGTATATCTTGGTGACATTTATGTGGCTCACTGGCGACCTGTGCAGATAATGAAACAGAGACTGACAATAACACTTTGTCTCACAACCAAATATCAGGGTTGCAGTCCAAACTCAATAACTCAAAAACATTTTTGAAAAACTTTCAAATGTCCCTTGTTATGCTGATATCAATCAGTTAAGTACCTGTGACCTTTTTGTACATGTGACTTGTAGCCGAGGTTTATCATGGCTTGATGTTAATGTCAGCATCCAGTGAAGTGCCCCGGTCTGTCTCTCTGGATCAGCATCACAAGCACAGTGCAAGCAAGTCAGAGATCACCGGTCTTCAAACACATCGTCTTGAGTTGGGAGCAGACACTACATACGTTCCCCTTGATCAGTTCCTGTGTGTTTAACATGGGTTTTAACTTGTGCTTGTTATGTCGGACAAACCCTGTACCATGAGTGTTGCTGGGTTCATGTTGCACTGCTTACTGCATCCCTGATTTTAGGTCTGTAATCTTCTGTGTCTGGTTCATGACATGCGGATAGTACTTGGATAATATCTATGCAATCACATTATATCTAATATGTGGAAGTGAGTGAGTGAGTGAGTTTAGTTTTACACCGCACTCAGCAATATTCCAGCTGTATGGTGGTGGTCTGTAAATAATCGAGTCTGGACCAGACAATCCAGTGATCAACAGCATGAGCATCAATCTGCACAATTGGGAACCGATGACATGAGTCAACTCAGTCAGCGAGCCTGACCTCCCGATCCCGTTAGTCGCTTCTTCTGACAAGCATGGGTTACTGAAGATCAACACTCTTACCCAGACCTTCACAGGTTGTAACAAAGGAATATAAATGTGTGTGTGTGATTCTGTCTGTGACTGTGACTGTGTCTGTGTCTGTGTCTGTGTCTGTGTCTGTCTGTGTCTGTCAGTTAGAATTATCAGATGGAAATTTCAAGTATTGTTAAGAAAAGCAAGATTTATGGATGTCAACTTCTTTAATGTGAATAACATGAAGTTTCAGAATATATGCTTGCTCCTTCATCAGGTGAATGGTAGGAAGTATCAAGGGGGGATATATATACATACATTGAGGTACTACAAAGAAAACATGTTTAATAATGTTGAATTTTTTTGAGGAAATCTAATGTAATACAAACAGGCCAGTGATACACTATAACAAGATGGCAATATATGTGATGGGGTATAGAATACAAACACAAGGGGCTAGTGATACAGTGATACAATACAAACATGAGGAAGGGAGGCCAGTGGATATGCAATACAAACATGAGGCCAGTGTGCTGATGAGGTGTTGATAAACATTGGTGATGCAAACACCTGATGAAGGAGCAAGCATACACTCAAAAATGTCGTATTATTCACAATAAAGAAGTTGACATTGATAAATCTTGCTTTTCTTTTGCATTCGACTTTTAATGCCCTTCAAAGAATTACAACCTGTGAAGGTCCGGTTTAGAATATTGATCTTCAGTAACCCATGCTTGTCATAAGAGGCGACTAACAGGATCGGGTGGTCAGGCTTGCTGACTTGGTTGACTCATGTCATCGGTTCCCAATTGTGCAGATCGATGCTCATGCTGTTGATCACTGGATTGTCTGGTCTAGACTTGATTATTTACAGACCGCTGCCATATAGCTGGAATATTGCCGACTCACTCATTCACTCACTCAAAGAATTTCAAGCATTGTTGTCAAATACCAGCATTACCTGGGATATAGAACACATAGTTTACTTCGAGACATGTCTGAAAACAAACATGGCTTAAACATGTGTATTGTAAGTACAGATAGTTATTTCAACATTCCAATGGATGAAGGAGTTAATACTCTAAGGTCAGTTCACAGGCTCAGGAAGTATTTTTCTGGTAAGTCATGCAGATAAGTCTCCAGACCTAGGAGTCGTGGCTCAAAGGTTCTTGGCCTCTGATGGAACTGTGTTGATGGTGTAAAATGTCATTGACAGCAGAAATGATGTCATTATCATGTACATAGTGCTTTCCAGACAGTTCAGGAAGAGCTGAACATCTGACAATGTCAAATATAGTGAACATGCAGGGTGTTCAATGAGGTCAAATTCATTGCATTGTGACAATAAACTTGTACTAAGAAAACCATCACCTGCTTATAGAATACACTTTGCCTTCTCTGAAGGAGACAACATTAGATGTTTCCAGTGACAATTATTTAGACTGGCTGATAGTTGTGAAGGCAAGATAAAGTCGAATATGTCTGCTTCAAAACATAACTTTGTCATGTCATAGTTGGCCATTTCTGTTAGAGATACTCGATGAGAGCATGGTAGCTAATTTTGTCCATTTTCATCAACACATACATGTAATATCATATCACTTTGATGTCTACAAAAATATGCTTCTGGATGCAGTATTTGGTTGACTTAAACCTGGAAGACATTGTTCTTTATACATGCAGTCTGTTAATGTTGTGCAAAAGATCATTCCAAGGTAGGCTCAGAACTTTTCAGTCACCTCTGAATAGACTCCATACTGTAACACCGAGTCACTGAAAGTATGGCTAAGCTTTTCTCTGCAATCTTTGTTTCCAATCTGTTGTCTAAGAAATGTAAGCTTATGTGTTTCATTATTTCATTTTTAAAATAATTTTGTTGAAAACAAATGAAGACGTTTTTTCATCAATGATGATTCAAGATTACAACCTTCTTCAGATGATGAAAGGGCAAGATGTTACAATGATACAACAAAGAGAAATAAGAGAAGCATCATCTGAACAGTTTCATGTTGCAGACCAGCATTACTGTGCCAGGGCTCTCCCTATTACCGAATAATGCAACCAAAAAGAGGAATTATACACATCTGTAGAGAAATGCCACACTAATGTGTTTAGAGTTACAAACATGAGTCATTTGTAAATGAAAAATATAAGTAAAAAAATAATTACCTGGCATACTGTGTAAAAAATGATGGAGATTGAATAAAGTTCTGTCATTATTTTTGGCAATGATTGTTTCCAGGTTCTGTAGGCAGAGGAAGACACTAGTATGTTAGTTGAATAAGACTTCTGTACATCGGTAACGGAAGAAGAAAATCTAATCAACTAAGCCATGTAGTAACTGATACAAGCCACACACACTGTCTCAGTGGCACAAGGCACGAAATTTGTCAAATACTTCTTGTAATCAAATTTATGTCTGGATTTGCAATGCAGGAAAATTCTTGCTTGAAATTTATTGGCATTACAGATGTGTATATTTCATATGTAGTGAGTCTGTGAGTATGGTTTTATGCCACTTTTAGCAATATTTAAGCAATATCATGGTGAGGGACACCAGAAATGGGCTTCCCATATGGGGAAGCGAACCCGGACCTACAGATTCGATGAGCGAACGCTTTAACCACTAGATTACCCAACTGCCCCTATTTCATATATAAGAATTTAGTGAGTGAGTGAGTGAGTTTAGTTTTACACCGCACTCAGCAATATTCCAGCTATGTGGCGGTGGTCAAGAATTTAGTCGAGAAAGTGAATTTAGTGTGAATGAAAGAATGTTCAATTATCAAGCAGACAGCAGGATTTCAGCAAAATCCCAATAAGTGAATCTAGTGGCAAACTAGTGATTGACAAAATGAGCACCAATGCATTGAAACCACCAGGTCCCTTCTGACAAGTATTTGATCTGAGTATGTGGTCATGGCTAAATTAAGCTTCACTTTTAACCTGTAGTTACCAGTAACCCTAACACTGACCAAGTGCCTTTGCATTTTGACTATGCTATCAAACATATTCTTCTGATACTGTTTGAAAACTGAAATTTGCATGTTTGTTTCAAGGAAAATATGTTTGTTTGCTCAAATCATCATGATTGTATTAACATGCCTTTGGTTACAGATAAACAGACTGCTAATATTATAATGATTGTAACAATTTTATTCAAAGTGTCAGGTTAGTAGTCAACATCATTGTCGAACAACCGTGAAGATCCGGGTTAGCATTGGTCTCCTACTGTGACAAATTTTTTTACTTTTCAAATATTTACTGTAATTTCTTCTATAGTGATATTATCTTTGACTGTATCCTCTTCTACAAATTTGGCCTATGAAGATCCAGGTTAGAATTGATCTTCAGTAACCCATGCTTGTCGTAAGAGGCGACTAACGGGGATTGGGTGGTCAGGCTCGCTGACTTGGCTGACACATGTAATCATATCCCAATTGCGTAGATCGATGCTCATGCTGTTGATCACAGGATTGTCTGTTCCAGACTCAATTATTTACAGACCACTGTCATATAGTTGGAATATTGCTGAATGCGGCATAAAACTAAACTCACTCACTCACCCATTGTCAAAGTCAATTTGCTGCTGTATCTATTTTAATGTTTTTCCTAAAACTTATTGCACTTATTTTGGCAGTAAATATTTGTCACTATGATGTTGAAGAATAATGTCAGGTGAGCTGCAGAACTGTGATACAGGTGAGGTGAGGTGAAATTGGGTTTTACGTCGTGCTTGAGAATATTTCGCTCATATGACGACGTGCATGCATGTGTATGTGTATGTGCGGCTGCTTGTACTAGCCCAGACTTAAGCTGGTTTTATAGTGCTAGCCCACTGAGATACCATGCCGCAGTGGAGCATGAATACCCCACTCAGACACATAATACTGACTCCGAGCCGACCAGTCCTTGTTATACCCATTAATGCCGAGCGCCAGGCATGGGACCAACAAGTACCATATTTTAACGTCTTTTGGTATGACGCGGTCGGGGATCGAACCCGCGACCTTCCGCACTCCGGGCGGACGCTCTAACCACTACACCACGGAGGCGGTTGTGATACAGAGCTATAGACCAGACATTTTTTAATTAAATGCGTCCTATTCATTTCCTGCTGCCTATTATCGGATACACCTATTGAATTGATTGATCATGACATGCAGTGTAGATTTATCTCATACAGGCTATTGCTTCTCCATCAGCATGTTTGCCTATGCATTAATAGGATGAAATATTCATCATGTACAGTGAACACTGTTTTCACAAAATATCCATTTCTCTTTTTTAGAATTTCACTACTGATCAGCTTTTAATTATGCACTATCAATTCCTATCTCCTGGATAATGACAATCTAGTTAGGTCCATCCATATGTTTGAGTTTACAATAAAATATATAGAAATTGTATTCTATGATCATCAAAAACTTCACATTACTTCACAAGTAATGGTATTGAATGAAGTATGATATGGATTAGATTCAACACGCTGGTTTTATGCATATGAAATAACCGAGGCGTTTCTCTAGCATGATTGCTTGCTATAATGATGGTCCAATTACGTCATAATATAGTTTAACATGTGTGATAAATAATGCTAGTCTAACATGCAGAAAAAGCTGAAATATACCTACAGGTATTTGCAGATTGAAATATTTCAGGTGCATTAGCCTGTGCTGTTCATGTAAAGGGAGGGCAATCACATTTCACACATTGCTAGCCGTGGTGTCTATATGTTACTTGATTACGAACACACGGAACACGGTCTGATGTAATGCAAACACTACTTTCACGCCAGCACACAAAACAGGTGAATTTGAAGACTTGAAAGTGAAGTTGTCTGACCCATCTGCCGAGACCATCCGCAGACATTCACTTATCTTGTAGAGAAATAGCATTGCTTTCTGTGCTGCATTGAAGGACACAAAGCCTGCCTAATAGAGCTCGTGACAGGGTTTTGTCAAGTAGCCAACACTGAAAGCTCGACTCGGTGAGACGGATATGTGATCGAGGTAAAACAGTGCTCTTATCATTCAGTAACAGATAAAGAAAGGTTTTGTTAATAATCGCGGGATTATGTTGTAACTATACACTTATGGAAGGCTGTTCCTGTGTAGGAGGAGTGCATTCTATGACCAGTCAGTGTGAAAGGAGATTTCATGTATCAGTATACACTCTGTACAAGTAAGTAATAGACATAGATATCTTGCTTGTCAATTTCGCCTTGAATGCAGGTATGTTACCAATTGCAAGACAGAAAAAAAGATTGATAGTTTGTTTATTTCAACATATTTCAATTATACTTTGTATAATATACTTATGTGTTCAGAGTACGAATTTGTGAACAGATTTTAAAGTACTAATTGACAGCTGAAATATATACTCGACGACTGGAAATTGTCAAATTTTTGTAGTTTCAATATCCTTCCTTCATGTTTAAACACAGGAAATTATCAATAGTATATTAGTTTCAATATACTGTGTACATATTGAAAGATTGAAAGTAGTCAATACCTAGTTATGGCAGCCTGTACTGTACACACAAGTCAATGAACATTTAAAGCATTTAAAGTGCCCCTAGCTTGCATGGCTCAATATATCTAGTCATGTTGTAATGGTGAATAGGGTCAATAGCTTGTTGATTTCAATCAATCACATACATACCAGTGAAGGAATAATACAAGCGCTTTCAAATTTCAATGTCATTATTCGTGTTATAATACTTAGAAATATATTGGAAAGAAAAACATTTAGTTTCTATAAATAGAGTTTACTTGCAGAAATTGCTGCTTGTTTCCTCTTGGAAAGGGAATTGAATACAACAAATTTGATTTCTTCTGCTGAAGTTTTCATACCTATCACTCCTACTGTGACAGAATTTTTTACTTTGCAAATATTTACTGTAATTTCTTCTATAGTGATATTATCTTTGACTGTATCCTCTTCTACAAATTTGATCTATGAAGATCCAGGTTAGAATTGACTTCAGTAACCCATGCTTGCCGTAAGAGGCGACTAACGGGATTGGGTGGTCAGGCTCGCTGCCTTCGTTGACACATGTCATCATATCCCAATTGTGTAGATCGATGCTCATGCTGTTGATCACTGTATTGTCTGGTCCAGACACAGTTATTTACAGACCACCGCCATATAGCTGGAATATTGCTGAGTATGGTGTTAAACAAGAAACCAACCAACTAACTTCTACAAATTGACATCAATCTCCTGTAATCTTTCATTCCCACTTTGTCTGTCTCAGACCTGATTATATACTGGATACTGTGACAGAGCCTAAAACATTGCTGACTACTGCACTACTATTCAATGTTCACTCACTCACTCTTACATCAAGAGTCTCAGTTTCTCATACTTAGTTGTACTAACTCCGACTGTCATCTTCTGTTCTGCTGCTATCACTGATGTTTTACTGTTATGATAATACCATTAAATTTTCCTCTTCAGTTATGATCACTCATTTTCTTCTTATGTTATGATATTATAACTGAGTTTCTTATCTTAAGATACTATCTCTCATTTCTCATCATATAATATCATAAATTTATTCTCCTTTATGATAATATCAGTGATTTTCTCCTGTTTTGATAATACATGCATCACCAATTTTCTCCTTCTCTTATGATAATATTACTAATTTTTCCTCTTTTGCTGTGATAATATCACTTATTTTCTTCTGTTATAATATTACCACTAATTTTCTCCTTTTATGAAACTTACACTGACTTTCTGTTGTATTCCAATCACTGACAGTTTCTTTCTGTTATGAGGCCATACCTGACTATCATTCTTTTATGATGCTGTCAACCCTTTTCTCCTGGTTTAGTTCTACTCTTTATGACATTCCCATTTTGTTTCTCTTTGTTTGGGTCTATATAGATCTGGGGAATGTGACTAACTGATATATCATTTCCACAAACTATGCAGACAATTTCTGCCACAGGGTAGACTGAACTTGTCATGATATGTATAGCTGAAAAACTGCTTAACCATTACTCCACTCTTTCATTCAGACACTCAAACCCTCTCAGTCAGTAAATGTTATGGCATGGTTTCTACTGAATGTCACACATTAGATACAAATAAGTTGCAGCGCAAGTCCTTGATCAGGTATGTCAGTTTGAACAATTGAAAGACAGCAATATGTTAGGTTGCCTCCTCTATCATTTAACTGGCATTCTATTCTGGTAAAACATACATGCAGCATTGGTTAAATTTCTTTGACCTTAACCTTAAAATCCCTCGACTTCTAAAAATTGAAACTGTGTTCTTCAGGTAGGCTTTAGGCTTCTACTATTAAAATCCTTGTTTATTGTAGTCAAAACTCTTCTGATGACATGGCATGCACCGTGTTGTCAGCCTGCATCCCATTTCCATGGCAGGGATACCAAGCCATTAATGCTGAGAAACATATGACTCAAAATACATAAACCTAGGTAAATCATATTATCAAATACAACCAAATCCCATGTTTTAACCTAATCACAGAACACATGTTAATCTAACTTAAAACCCATTTACAGTATGTATGATGTGGCTATAGGTTGTTGTAATGGGGTTACTGGCATCCATCAGAATGATGCTTCTAATTGAAGACATCCTAACATGCAGTAGTGCTAATCCTCATGGTATTTCTCCACTCTCCACGGTAATCTGCTTATCAATATAACATTTATGATACATTTGGCAAAGTATCAGATATCACATGTACAAGGAAGGCTTGCTTTTATTGCTGGGGATTCTCAGTTCCTGACCCAATACAATACATAGGAGAACATTGGTTAAATTGAGTAGTTGAGGATATTTGTCATGATTCTGGTATTTTATCCCTGCAATGTATGTGTTGCCAAGGATATTTGTCATGAGCATTCTGGTGTTTTATCCTTGTGATATGTGATATTGAGAGATGTGTGAACTACTCTGGAAGGAATGAAAACTTATACCTATGTCCCAACTCAAGTCAAAACAATACTTTTTTAAAAGGATTGCTGCTTGAGATATGTTTCTTTGTTGTGATACACTTTGAGAGTTTATGTTATTCTGGTGATAATATCACCTTTGATTGAAGCAACACTCCAATTCTCTGCATAGGCTGACAGAAATACATTTTTTTACGTATGAATATATACTGAAGAAAAAAATAAGTGTGCTTTCATGTGATCCCTTATTTTTTTCCTTCAGTATACATGTATATGCATGTTCATTTCCATGTCAGTACAATGTGGATTCTGTAAAATCAACTGTAGTCATGATGACTGGAGAAACTGTGTAGGGTTAGGAAATGCAGCTCTGAGCTGTACTATGGATCAAGACCTTTTCTCTGAACAGTTCTTCTGAAAGTCAGCTCTGAGCTGTATTGTGGTCAACACACTTCTCTGAACAATGTTTATGAAATACCACTCTGAGCTAAACTGTGGGTCAAGACATTGAGAAGGATCAGAGCTCGCTCTCAATCACTGGTTTATGTGATCCAGGATGAAGGATTTGAACTCTACATCCATGTCTTGTTATAACAGCAACGATCTTGAACAACTTGAGCCAAAGTCACAACAGCAACCTGACTTGGATGGAAACTGGAGAATGCTTGTCATTCCTCCTTGTCTTCCCCTGCACAGTTTGGATATTGTTATTAGATGAAGGCACCATAGGACACTCCTCACCGTTGTATTTGTATGCATGCCTGATGCCCTGCCCACATGCTGTCCCCAGGGTGTAAGACAGGCAGGATATATATGAGACAATATCCAGTAATTGGTATCTGAGGAATGTTCATCCTAGGCCTCTGTCGTATGACAGAAGGTCATTATATTCAGAGATGCAGTCCATCTTCTAAAAACATGGATCATTTCAATTCATGTGATCACTTCTGTGTCAAGTAGATCACAGAATACTAATAATTAACTCTTTCTATTTCATTTAGTAAATATTCATGATAATTTACGAATGTTAAACAAAGTATATCTGAAGATATATGGATATATATAACAATCTTAAATTTGTAAGCATTAATAAAACAGTCAATGAATAATTTCAATGAGTTATAAATGATATGTATCCTCCAAGGGTTAACCAATTTCAGTGCACCAATTCTTCAACATGACAGAAATAGACTGTCAATACTTTAATCCCTGGCACATTCAGCAAGTACTTGTTAAGTCCCAGGTCTATGTAGGGTCTGCTGTGTAGGACATATGGGCTTCTGGTCAGCCCAATTGAATAACTCATCTCTGTAAGCATCAACTGGCAGCCACTTTTTGTTACGTTCAGGCCCATTAATTCAACCGAGGGCTTCTTAGAAGCTGTGTAAACAATCTCATTGAGAGAAACTGTTAATAGAAAAGTTTACCCAATCTCGTCTACGATATTGCTTGGCACGTGTCCCTGGGTAAATATCACAGGTAGCGAAATTGGGAAGGGCTTGTTACATTCTGTACTGTAGAGATGGTGGTAGAAGGTGCAACATAACTTGGCCGGAACGTTTAACAGATGGAATGGAGATTATTTCACTGTCTGTGTTATATGGTTTATTTTGACATGTGTGATAAGAAATCATGAATAAATGGTATTATGTCAAGGTTTACCTTTTATAGAAGTGGTGATCTGATGTTGAGAATATGCCCAACTATGATACATGTATATATGCTGACATGTTGTTGCTTGTAATGAGAGAGAGACTTATTTTCTCTGGTACTTTTTTAATTAGAGTGAGTGAGTTTGCTTTTACGCTGCTTTTAGCAATATTCCAGCAATATCACGGCGGGGGGCACCAGAAATTGGCTTCACATATTGTGCCCTTGTGGGGAATCAAACCCTCGTCTTCAGCGTGACGAGCTAACGCCTTAACCACGAGGCTACCCCACTGCCCCCTTTTAATTAGACTTATCTGCATTTATTGATAGAAAGTATGATTGATTGGGACTGTTACTTTATATTTGCCTTATCATACTTTAGACATTTGTAATTATGTATTTAGAAATGCATCTACTATATGCAGAAGAGGCTATGATGGCAAATATGTAATTAAAAGATTAATTCAATCACCTAAAGGTGAGTGTGAGATAAAACTGATTTGAGATAAAAGGATTTGGACAGTATGGCTGTGTTGATAGCTACTGCATGCAGTGATTGGTCCATAGGAATGATGACAGCTTAATGCATCTCTATCAGGAATACTACGATATGAATGATAGAAGCATTTCCCTACTTGAGATAAGCCAGGTTCACTGTAGGTCAAGGACCCCCCATGCTGAGGGTGGACCACAGCAGTGTAAACTATACAGGAATGTTAGTACATAGAATAACAGAGGATTTCATGCCTTGTCAGACAGATGTATTTAAATTGTAACTATTGACCATATTATATTATTTTCTAAACGAACATTTAGTCTCTGAAATGAACATATTTTACAGAAAAAACAGTTCCTAAATTATAATCATGAAATATAACAAATAGGAGCCCAGAGACTTTCTTCATTTTCAGAGGGGCGGTGGGGTAGCCTAATGGTTAAAGTGTTGGCTCGTCACGCCGAAGACCCGGGTTTGAATCCCCACATGGGCACAATGTGTGAAGCCCATTTCTGGTGTCCCTTGCTGGAATATTGCTAAAAGCGGCGTACAACCAAACTCAGTCAGTCATTTTCAGGAACTGTGGAAATCTAGACTTTCCACATAATCTAGACTTGCATGGGCTTTCTTGGATATATTTGTTTCAGGGTCTGTATGACAGACTAATTATTTTTCTCTGTTTAACTTCTGTGTTTGAAATATGCATTTTACGTAGATAATTGACAGTGTTGTATGGATTGTTAATTCAGTCAGAGATGTAGTGAAGTATATTTAGTCTATGTTTATTCAGATGATGCTAATGTACTGACAGGTATCACTGGTAATATTGTATTGCTTATGTGTCCTGGTTCTCATATATAGGGGGAGGTGGGGTAGCCCAGTGGTTAAAGCGTTCGCTCGTCACGCCAAAGATCCGGGTACAATGTGTGAAGCCAATTTCTGGTGTCCCCCGCCATGATATTGTTGGAATATTACTAAAAGTGGTGTAAAACCAAATTCACTCGCTCACATATAAAGATTTATTTATAAGGACCTGTGATCTATGTGCAGGACTCAGGAAGCAATTCAATTCATAAACACACGCACTAGTATTCTGGACATTGACACCACCACGTCATTGTTAGTGGAATCTGGTTTCTGACATCTGCAGAGCAGAGCATGCTTAACTTTTCATGATTATTTTGCTCGATTCATAAGCTTTTAATTTCAATTTTGCCTAATTGGCAGATAAATGAAACTGATTTCTACCCAATTACAATATATTACAAACCACTGCACTCTTGAACCAGATGTAGAAGTGTGAAGCTTTCACCCCAGCACCTGTCTTCATTAGGTCTTCACAATAACCCTACACCTATCCTCTCCACCATCCCTTACCCACTACCCACTTCACACAGCCTACTCACTATCCCACTTCACATGCCTATTCCACTTTACTCAAGCTCAAGCTCACACTCCCCACTAGTCACCTAAATACCCACTTCACACATATACTCCACCTCAAACTATACCCCACGTCATATTCTACATCTCTTAATCCATTTCACATTCACTAGCAGTCACCTTACTTGGTTTTCACAGCTAACCTTATTGTACTTCACACACCATAATTGTTACAACACTTCACAAACCATGCACCCTACCCCTCTTACAAACAAAACCTTAACTAACAGACAACTCCTGTATTGAAGGGGAGCACAGGTGGGCCAGTGGTCTGACAGCGTAAAATCATGCTCGCTCACTCACTCACTCTGTTCTAACCCAACTCACTCTTTTTAAAAGGCATGAACATTGAGCAACAGAACTAATTGCATGCATGCATCACTGCCGCCATTATGGAACATAATATGAGCAGTATTGATTACATATTGTGCAGTAAGTACATTGGTACCTGCTGCTGTATAGTGTATACAACACTGTGACAGGTACCATCGTCAGATATATAGAAACAACACCTGCACAATTTCTTTGATATATCGTGCACTCCTGATTGTATTTCCTTAAACATGAGACTTGACATATGAAACAGCACAAATTACCTGCAAGAGAGTGCATGTAAACAGTTAATTTCTCTACTTCAAGGATGTTTTCTAAGTCACAGACCTATTCCATTTTCTGACAATATTTGAAGAATTTGGACCACCAAGAGTGACACGTAAAAGTACAGTTGTGAATGAGGTCATCTGTCATGTCTTGGTGCATCCATCTATAATCTCCTGCATGCGCACCCCATGTGTTGGGGATGCTCATCTTTGGTTAAGGATTTCTTATCAATATTACGGCAATAAATGACATTTTGGACAAGTTGATTTATGCTGAGAGGAAGTCAATGGTTATTGATAGCTACCCCTTGGCGTTGAATCCATGTTTGATCTAGCCACACAAAGTTGTTATCATTTTAATACTTGGAAACATATGTAGAGCAGAGTGTTGGTGAGATTTAGGGGAATCTGTATTTGTTACAAGCAGTATTATGTGTAACGTTTTTATTGTGTGCACATTTCTTCACGCCATTTCACAGGGTGATAAAAATGCTTATTTTTATGATAGTTTAGATGAAGAAATTGTATCTATAATGATGAAACTTATGGATGGTGATACTGCCAATGCAGAACCTCCTCGTGTTTATGCTCACATGTAGATGCTATAATGTGTGAAGCCCATTTCTGGTGTCCCCTGCCATGATATTGCTGGAATATTGCTAAAAGCTGCATAAAACCATACTCACTCACTCACTCAAGCCCCTCAAGAAATCGCTCACCTATGAATGGATCTGAATATGGGCTTAAGGCCAAGATTCACCTTGATTATGAATCTAGGTTCGTCATTACCATACTGATGTTCATGTTCGTTAAGGTGAACAGTTACCTTGCCTTTGCATGTGTTTATAATGGATGTCATCCGCTGGTCACATTAGATCCAGATTTCACAAACAAAGTTTGTTTCGAGAAATTGGAGCCTGGTATGATATGGGAAGGGTTTTATGGCATATATTTCACCAAGGTGTAAACTATGCCCTGATTGTATTGCAGGAACTGAAAAAACAGTAATTGAATAGTGTCAATGTAAAACCAGGTCCCTTATTAGTGAGACAACAACAGGAATTAGCATTGAAGAATTATCTCCATGTAAATCAATAGTTCAAGTTTTCACTCACTCTGTAGTCATTTCTCTGTTTAATTACCGAACACAAGGATTATTTGTAAATAAAACCACGCTACTACAGGAGTCAACATTCTAAATACATCCATGAGCATTTCGTGACATTGTTGATCTTAAAGGGGGTCTTCACTGGTACTTTAGGAGTGCCAGGTACTTAAATATGCTGTTACAAAAAAAAAAAGTTTTTCAAATGCAAATTGAAGTAAAATGACATTTGTATCAATGGGATACTGACAGATATATTGTGAAATACTATTTATGAATGTCAATGACTTCAACTATAAATGTAGCTCAAAGCATATATCTGTAACCAAATAGAATTACTGACATAAAGATCATTAAATAGCTTTCAGATGGATTTTCCTCTGTGTGTTAAATTGCTTTCCTGAAGGATTATGCTATTCAGGCAAATAAATACAGTTCGATCTTTTCAATAAAATATCCATTTTTTTAAGGTACATCACAGGTGACCTTGGTTTGTCATAACTGACCTTGAGGACTAGCAGGACAGAATCCAGGCAATTATAATGAGACTGCATAATTTATCACAACGTTTATGATATCTAGTTCGTGCTCACAAGTCTGAAAAATAAATTTCATAAAGATTTGAGTCTGTCTCATCGAAATTCCTTTCAAGTTGAGTAGAGTTTGTTATTTATGAATTTCAAATTACCTTTTAGATAAGAGCGTCTTGGAAAGTGAAGTCTAAAACTAGTACAGGTTATTAGTTTATCTGTTATTATTTATCATGTTCTTTTCATGCAACTGACAAGTCAGGCTTTAATCACAAACAAGTGGAGATAAATGACAGGATTTGATCAAGTGACACGTGGAGGCACACCAATTGCAATAAATATGTCATTATATGTCACTGCCAAGTCCCCATGTTTACATTACATGATAAAAGTTTGAAATCAGCTTCCGAAATCTTTTGTTATGGATGATTTAGCAAGCCGAGTTAAACCTGTGTGTTATTGTGATTTTCTTGTCCGTTTGCAACAGGCTTGCAATCAGTTGCTGTCGGTGCGGAAAGTCTTAAATCAAACTATAATGTTTGATGTCCAATCATAAAAGTATTTAACTGTGTATGTCTGTGACAAGAGTGGGGCAAAGCCCTCATGTGTATCTGTGTTACGATCTAAGGACTTGGTGTTATCATGGTCTGCTCTCAACAGGCTCAGGTCAGAGGTAGACTTAAATGTTCGGGACTCTGAAATAAAGGTCAGCTCTGTTTGAGTCCACGTAACCAATAGCTCATTACACAGTGTCAACTTTTGACTAACACAAGTCGTAGATCTTCCTAATTAGGTAGGAGCATTATCCTTGTATCACAGTGATAAGATTAGACATGTCCAGGTGTTATTTTGTTTAATAGGAATAGTATCTTTAATTACTTTAATTGCTTGCTGATTCAGTGATTCCTCATGGAAACTTGACATCTGACACCATTCATGATATGAAGGCAGGATCAGGAATAAATGAGTATCTTCAGATTTTGGTCCCATTGAAAGGAGACAAAACTTTGTCTTCGATGTGAGGCTGTCTGCATATATAATTTTCTGTGTTTAATGAAAAGTTTTCTGATGTTGATTCATTCTGATAATAAATACTTCTACCCTCCAGCACTCATGAAAACATCTGGTCAGATTGACATTTCTTCATCTACATTCATTAAAAACTGTTTCAGAAAGAAAAATGGCTTATTCTGCATTATCAATATGATACTACTACCAAGTGATCTAAAACTTACAAGTTCATAACACATGTTGCCCAATTGGTGAAAAACTTTTATTTTTTTGTCCAGATTGTGTAGGTCAGCGTTCATGATGTTGATCACTGGATTGTCCTGTACACACTTAACTATGTACATGACTGCCAGACCTTGAATATAGTTGAGAGCGACATTAGACAACAACAAAACAAACAAACAAATGCATGGAGTTTACATGGTTTGTATATATAAAATCTACAGCAGACCAAGCATCTGAAGAGGTGTTTTTCCAGGGAACTTAGTGTTAATCTTGCTTCACTAATCCACAGAATTCATAGCTAGTTCCACTTGAACAAGACAAAAGTTAACTATATTTACATTCAAATTCTGTTTTTAGTAAAATGTGAAGCAAAATTACAGGGCCAAGAACTGCTTTACCCTCAACTGGTACTGGTCAGTGAGAGTTACTATCAATGAATTTTAACTTGTCCTCAGCACAATTTAGTAGTCTCAGGCTAATGGACAAGCATGAATTATGAAAAATGAACAAGGGATGCACACAAGTATCAAAGTGTTTTAATACCCATGAAACAGGGACTGTGGTCAGCTGTGTGAAGCCTCAGCATCCTCATCCCAAACCCTTCTAGTTAGTTGGGGATGGTGGAGTAGCCCAGTGGTTAAAGCATTTGCAGATCATGCTGAAGACCCGAGTTTGATTCCAAACTCAAGTGTGTAGGTTAAAGAATGCAATGTGGTTATGTTTCCTTTATCTAATTCTGAAGTTAGATTGCTTCTTTTGAACCACATAACAACATGCAAGTTTGCATATGCGTTTCTGACATAACAAATTCTGTGATAATTTATAAAACAAAGCAATCTTGAGATTGATGAAGTCCGCCACTTCAATGCTGTCAAGCTATTATTGAAGTCACATGTTTTGCAGTTTATTCATTTGCATCATGATTAATGCAAGCCTTTTATAACATTTAAAGTCAAAATGATATTATTAAAAACCTAATATTCACTTTTCTCCAAAAAGGGATTCTTTATTGAACGATAAATCGTTTACAAACTAAATTTGAAATTTACTTTGAAACTAAATTATCATGATAATATCATGCATATTGACAGAGTCCATCTAAAACCATCTGAAGAATTACATTTTTCATTTTGCCACAATATTTTTTAAACTTAATATGCAATATGTGTGCCAATGATCAAGATAAATAATGGAAACATTACCCCTGTCAACGCAAAAAGTCAATAAATCTAAGATAACTGATGAATTAACATTGTTGCAATTGAATTCTTTAAAAACATTTTTTTTCATATAACTGACATTGACAAATTTTGCATTTGAAGATTAAAGTATTCTTTCATCATTGGAATTTTAATCATATTGAAATTAAATCTTAATTTTAATGTTCTGTTATTTTTGAAATGGATAATAACTTTTGAAATGACTTGTGGGAATTTTATATGAAACTAAAGCTGAAAAGGAAATTATTACAATATAGAATCCTGTCATTTGATGAACGGAAACATTAGCATCTGACTGACAACCTGAACAAAGTGTGTGGTTATTAAGTGTATATCCTGCCGGAACATGTTATTAAGTGGCGATGGTTCTGATAATGGTGAAAAGCAGATTACAGTACTATTGATAGCTGCTACGTAAATTATCACCTGTGTCCTGCTTCATTTCAGTCACCTTGCCAATCCAGACAGAGTTGATAGCTGTTTCAGTTTGAATGATAATCATTATGACCCAGTGTGTATATGAAATGCATTGTCAGCACTTATAGGCTTAATCTTGTCAGATACAGTGTCAACCTGTCCGTCAAATGAAGAAATTGAAATATATGGAGGGATTAAATTGTTTGATATTATTGTTATCACTGCTTTGGTTGGGATTACTGTATCATGGGTTGTGGTCAGAGACCATCGGTCCAAGAACAAGGTTACAAGGTCACTGTAACCATTATTATTGATGGGGTGGTTGCATGTCACTGTGAAGTTGATAATGTAATTGGTACACATCCAAATCAGAATCCTCAGATTTGGAAACTTTCTGATTATGAATATGGTGGATGAAGAAGTTTTGGGAGATAAAAACCAAGAACAATTGTTTAATTCCACTTTTCTTGCTTTATATACTGCATAACTTACATAACCTGGAAAGATCCAGGTTGGCATTGGTCTTCAGCAACCCATGCTTGTTGATTGAATTGGATGGTCAGGCCTTGGTTGACACATGTCACCATATCCCAGTTACATATGTCTATGCTCATGCTGTTGATCACTGGATTGTCTGGTGCAGGCTTGATTGTTTCAGGCCGCCACCATATAGCTGGAATATTGTTGACTGTGGCCTTGAACAGCAGATAAACAGCCTAACTTTATCGAACTTCAAAATGCTTCAAAGGCATACTACTAATGTGAACTCACTTCTTAGTATAAAACTAAACTCACACCTCACTCACTCTCAGTGTCAGTCGTCACTCAGTCATCAATTTCAAGAGGCAATTTGCCATCAGGGCAGAGATGTTAAGAACATACTTTGGGCACAGACCAGTGAAGTTCTGAAAATGTCTGTGTAAAAGGATAGGTGATAAGACAATGCCTTTATGGCATCAGAGAATTAGGAGATAAATGTACTGTGTTTGGAAATTAGATGAATGTTTGACCGAATTGATCGTCTTTAAATTTCCTTTGAAATCAAATGGGTAATGCCTGTGTAGCAGTAGATAGGTGTTAAGATCATGCATGTGTAACATCATATTGGTGTTGAGATAATGCCTGTGTAGCAGTAGATAGGTGTTAACATAACACCTGTGCAACATTAGATAGGTGTTAAGATAATGCCTGACACATTGACACATAAATACATTAGGGATCAGTCACTTAATACAAGGGTAGTTGATCAGAGATGTTAGATAAACAAATATACTGAAAGTAGTTACCCTCCCATAATGCTTGTGATATGTTTGGATGTCCTTGTACATTTGTTTCATGGCTTTCCTTTAAAATGGAAAGCATATTATTTTATTATAAAATGTCCATTTTTCATGACGGTCCCCAAAATGTGTATTTTGTTTTAATGATCTGTCACATTTTTATTGACCCTCCCCTGATTCCCTCTGACCCCACCCACCCTGATAATAAGTGACCGGCCCCTAAAATATCTCAACAAATCCGCTATAACACAGACATTATTTGCACCCCTCCATACTAGGGATACTATGTCACAACCCCTTGCACATCAGTGAATTCAAGCATATAATGGAAACCAAACCCCAAATTTAAACAACTCTACATTTTACATGAGACAGATCGAAATGCTAATTTGTACTACCTTTCACATTTTTCAATACAAATGATCACTCAATATCAGGTATAATTTTTCATGATACTTTAAAAATTAATGTGTTATCCAACACACCTGTGGCATTTTATTTCCAAGCCTTGTATAATAACTGTTGGCCGCTACTGTATTCTCACACTGGTGTGTTTTATCACAGATGAATCAATATGCAATATGCAATGGAATTGGAATATGCAATGGTTCATGACTTTTGTGAGGTGATAAACTGCTGCACTACAGTATGCAGCTGACTGTTGCATCGCTTCGAAACCTGTGGGTTTGAATCCCAGTTTAACCGTTATTACGCTTTATGGTAGTCAAGGGGTGGTGGGGTAGCAGGTCATGCCGAAGACCAGGGTTCGATAGTCCCCACCTGTGTACGATGTGTGAAATCCATTTCTGGTGTCTCCCACTGATATTGCTGGAATATTGCTAAAAGAGGCATAAAACCTCACTCACTCACTCCCAAGCCTCACTCACTCACTCACTCACTCACTCACTTACTCACTCACTCAAGGTAGTCAACACCATATTCCTGCTTGAGCGTTTCTCAAAAGCGATAAATTATGTAAGATGTGCATCAAATTCTGGCTTTCCTGACACATCCTTCTGACTCAGCTTGAAATAACTGAAATACTGTTTAAATCCGAGTTACAACTACTGCATCCACTCATAATAGTCTATTCCATATCAAATAACATTTACTGCACTGCAACTCCTGAAATGATATGTACTGCTTTAATGTTTAAGACTATTTCTTAACGTTGGTGAATTTTTATAGTTCATTTTAACTTGTCGTAACTGTTTATAATTATAACGTAAACATTCCCTCTGGATTATGGTAGCCTTATCCTGTGGATTCACAGAATACATACAGGAAATCAAAAGAAATTTTAACACTAAGTCATAGCTATTCCTAGTGGTATACCTAATCTACCCCTGAGTTATCTCCCTTGATCCTGACGTCACTGTATTGTACTCCTAGAACCCTTCATAAATTTTACAGCTCATTTCAACTTGTCGTAGCTGTTTATTATTGATATTTCCTCATTTAGGAGATACACCTATGATTTTGAATTGAGAAATGTTTTAGATATGACATATATATATACTTTGAAACTGAATGTTTAATCAATATGAATTATTAAGAGCAATTAAATGTAGAAACAATTGACCCTAGTAAACTAAACATTTGACTGTGGCAACACTGCGAAATGCACACTTGGTAGTTCCTAGATCATGCATTTTGACACAGTACAGCTGTTGGTCATTTTTGTATTTAAATTTATATTTTTAAACTTGTGCTTTTTCTATTAATGTTTTATGCTGTATGATATATAAGAAATTGTCAAATAACAACCATAGCAAGAGCTGGACTTAGTTGTTTACAAGACAAGTAAAAAAACTAGACAACCTTTATGGATAACAACTTCTTTATTTCGTGAGTGTGACGTTTCAATACAGATTTTTGTCCCGTTGTCTTTGCCACTCAAAGAAGTTAAGACAAGTAACATTGTAAATTGACTTTAAAAGAAGGGATTTTATTTTTAACAATGACTTCAGTGATATTCTAACTACCTGTTGGCAGGAAGTAAAATATTTGGACTAGACAATCCTGTGATAGAAATTATGAGCATCGATTCACACAAATAGGTACTATGGCATGACCATCTGATCCATTTGGTGATGTCTTACTAGAAGTAGATCACTACAAGAAGAGAGCTAGCTTGCCTCAACTACATGTTTCACACAATAAATACATTGATCCCTACTACAATCGTTTCTGAATGAAATCCTACCCAACCCGAGTCAACCTTCATCACCCAGGGAGTAACACTATTAGTTGAGCGAGTCTCTGAAACTCATTGATTATTTTCTTGTGGTCATACACAGTTACATATTTCTCAACAGAAATTGAAATATCAGCACATATATCAATATGCCTGTCTCCCATATCTCATGATAGCAGCGAGACAATTCAATAAGAAAGATATCCCATCCCTGCACTGGGCCAGGCTAAGCATCATACACTCCGGCCTTAGGCCCTTTTCCACAAATCGCTTCATTACGGCCGCTCTAGCTCTAGTTGTGTCTTTTCATGCAAGCCAGCATGCGAGATCGTTATTGACAACTTCATAGCAGATGATATAATGAGAGGCTCCGTCGCGAAGACTTGCACCACTACAGCCTGTGGACTTTTACTTTAAACTCAGTAGTTTGATGTATTTATATCTGGAATTTTTCTTTGTCACTTTCTGGTTAATGTGTGCAGAATGTGAGGTGAATGTGCGATTCAGTAATGGGATATTATCAGGTTGAGTTGGATGTAGTGTGGACGTTCACAAGGGACGATGTCTGTGATAGCAATGATAATGCTTTTATACTTTGTATTAGTCAAATAATGTGTAAAGACACTGAACAAGGGTCATCTACCACTACTACTACTACAACCACCACCTCAGCTACTACTACTTCTGTTACTACTAATGCTACTACTTCTCCTACAACTACTACTACTGCTGCTACTGCTACTTCTACTTCCTAAATTATGTCATGCCTCATTTGTACACACACACACACACAAATGCTCCTTTTCCCCCTCCCCCTCCTCCTCCTACTCCTCCTACTACTACCACCACCACCACCACCACTACTACTACTAAAACTACTTGATGCCTCACTTGTGAGTGTGTGTATATTTATATACATATGAACCTGTACTTGCTATATGGTTGAAACTGATGTAAAGTTAAATTTTGAGTCATTCATTCACTCCTACTCATACTACTACTGCTGCTACTGCTACTACTACTACTACTACTACTACTACTACTACTACTACTACTACACTATTACTACAACAACTACTACTACAACTACTACTACTACTATTGCTACAACAACTACTACTACTACGGCGATGACGACTACTACTACTACTATTATGCAACTGCACCTACCTCCACTACAAAGGCCACTAGGGCCAAACAACCGACATCAGTACTTTCACCACTGTAGAATTCAGCTGAAGCCATCCATTCAGCTCTGCATCACCATATCTGGTTGTACACTGTTGTCACTATTGCTACACACAACTGTAATACTCTTGTCACCAGTACTGCTGACTGTAGTCTCCATTCTGTAACTTACACCCTCCCTTCCCTCACAAACAGAACCGGAACTGATAAATTATTTACACTGCTCGGCTTTGCTATAAAATCCATGATTTTCATCTTCAAAAGTCATTTTCCTCCACAAATTTTCTCGTACAATGCAGATTTAAACCATAACTGCTGAATTATTTTAATTACAGAAAGTTAACAGTTAAACTGTTACAATGAGCACATTTATATTCAAGCTCTTGGACACAGCCATGTGTGTTAAGGCATGAATGAGAAGAATACTACAACATCAATACTGTCAGGAAGATTTATTGTCGAAATTGTGGTTACCCAACCAATTGGCCCAATTGCAAACTCTAAAGTTAAGCTCCCTGACACTCAGTCATTTGAAGAATCCCCTGCCAGAATTCTAGGCCCCAGTTAAAAATGACCTGTGTCAGCTTGACACTTGAAATAATTGACAAACAAGTTCACACTATTCACACTACGACTATTTATAAAACATATAAATAACACCATGTGATGGTAAAATTATACTGAACCTTCGGACAGTCATGTGTCTCAGATCAAGAGGAGGGTTTAAATGTCAGTTATACATCAGTGATCGAACAGTGGTAGGAGTGCTTAGTTGTTTGTTACCTTCCCACTTGTTTCCGTCAAACCCACGTCCTTGTCCACATAACGTAACACTTCAGTGAGAGCATTTTTCATTGTGATAGCACACAGTGTCTACCCAAAGAAGACCTGGATAATAAACTCATTGATTTCCACAAGCAGCATACAGTAAAGCAGGGTGCCAAGGGACCCATGCCCAACGCAGAGAACCCAATGCGTGATTCCTATTGATTGATAGAAGCAATGGACAGACAGGGAGTAAGACGCTCTGCCGCGAGACGACTCCACTCCGCTAGACTACTCAACTGATAGACCACTCTACCACCAAACTCTGTCGAAGTCTGTCACGTGTGTTTGGCACAGAGGTCTAACATAGCCGGCTTCCCGAGTGGAGATAGTCCATTGTAATGCGTGTTGCCAGTTTGTAACAATACTTGGCAGCTTATGCTCTGCATCGGAGTGTGAGCTATCAATGACTTGATAGGTAACCAGTGCTACAGCATGTCTCTCTGTTGGTCCTGTGTCAAGTTAGTGTTGGTTAATCCCCTTCTCTGGATTTAGCTGCAACCGGACAAGTTATCCCAGGTTTGTAAAGTTGTCTGTGTGTTGTAACTTTTGGATTTACTCTGCAGTCGTCAAAGGAGGAAGGTTCGTATGTTTGACATCACAACTTTTGTAGAAGCACTTTGGTAGGATACTGTATAACATTTTTCATGACTTTACCTGTTTGATAGTAATGGAAACAGATGTATTTTATAAATATTAGGAAGGCTAGTCAATAAATGGGTATTGATTTTGATCGGAGATGTTTGTTGATTTTAACAAATTTCAGCTATACTGTAATGAAGGGATCGGATGGCATTGTCGCAATGAAGAGCAGGGTTATGTAAGGAACTCTTGTAAATTGGATTTTAACAACCAATGGCTAACAGCTGTTCTGGGGCTAGTTGTTAAACTAGTTTGCTGTTAACACACCAGTAGTAGTTTGTGGCGACAGTTTTAGGATAGTCTGCTGTAGGGGAAAGGTTGCCTGTCCATTCCTGATTAGAAAAAAGCTTTTACACAGGATATTGGTTTTCAAATGGGACTTTGTCACTTGACAGTTGTTAAGCTATTTTTTGCATGTTGTCGTAACAAGGTAGTAAGATGCTTGGTATGTTTAGTTAATGTACCATGGTTCAAATTTGGAAATGTTCAAATGAATGGGTGTTTTCTTTCTTGTGTATTTCATTGTTATATGCCAGTCTTATGGGAGAGATAAATGTTCAACAATATTGTGTAGTTCTGATCATGAGCTACATAGCCATATTTTACAGAAAGTTTAAATTATGTGGAAAGAATTTTTTCAGTAATGAGATTTTACATTTAATTGGTTTCTAGCATATTTTGGTATAAGTTATGAATAGTTAAGTTTGTTTGCAGTTTTCTTTAATCATTTTCTTTAATCATTTTCTGATCATTAAATGGAGATTGGTGGTGAAGAGATTTCAAGTGCTAACATTTCCTGTAAAGAAGTTTTGGTAGCAGAATAACCTTTATATTAAGGTATTGCTTATAAGCATCAAGAGAATTCCTTTTATGACATTTGCAAGTAAGAGGCTTTGAAGGTTATATTGCAAAACCATGCATTTTTATAAAGCATTCATTACTGATGAATGTTAATATTTGAAGTATAAATAGTGAAAGGTCATATACGGAATGCTTGACATTAACCATCTGATGAAGAAAAGAAAGATGTGATGTTTTAAGTACAGGTTTTCCATTTCTATAATAAACATTTGTGAAAGGCATCACTGCTTTTTATTTTCACTGTAAAATGATGTATATTTTCACTGCTTTTCATTAACAAGCTAGATGTTAAGGGATTCATAATTTGCTATGCATATTCACAAACTACTGATAATATCTTTTCCCATTCAAATCTAATGAGCATAATGGGCAACTTTCAGAGTTAGAAAGTGCAAAATTCCATGGAAGTCTGAACTGTTTTGTAGGTCATTTTTTGTCACGATGTAATTGTTCGGGAGTGAACAATTTATTTGATTCTAATCTCATCTGAGCATTTTCTAAACAATTTCAGATCCAATGTTCGGTTGAATTTAAATGTGTTGCGTATGATCATAATGTGATACTTGATATTTGTTTCAAATGAATCTGGGTTTATATTTTTGTTGTTCTGGTGGTAAAATCAATATATATATATATATATATATATATATGTAACACTTCAGTGACTGGCACTGCATTGTGGTGTGGTCGACATACTTTAATGCATATTTCTCTCTCTCTCCAACTATGAGGCTGTGGATACCTATACCTCTGGACCTCTACAACACTGGTATCAGAACATTCCAGATAGGTTTTTTCACGTTGTCTAGAAAAAGAAGTGGGAACATATATGAAAAACGTCTTTCCACTGCACAGTTAAAGTGAGATTATGTTTTACATCATCTGTCAGGACTGATTTTATGATCACGCTTTTTTGTCCTTTTTGTCGAAGTCATGGCTTTATGTAAGATCGATATATGGCTTGACTTGTACCTGCTTACAAATCACATGTGGTATTTCTCTGTAAAGTAAGCTGTCTCCATACATAATGACTAGCAATGTGCAAAACATGCCATAAATTTTTCCATTGTAAGAGCAACTTAAGCGACAGTTTGGTGTGAGTCTCATGTACATAGTATGGTACTACTACTCAAAAACTTTAAGCATCATCTGACTCTTTCATATCGCTATAGTTAACCTGTCATGATAAAAGTGGCCCTTAACGCTAGCCTATTTCTTTTTTTATATATTGAAATATTGAATTGTTATGGACAGTTGTTCAATACAAACAGAATTTATCAAGAAATATCTGTTTTCAAATGTTGGTTGAGCAATAACTGTTTTTCAATATTTGTCAGGCCATATCAGTTTGGAAATGTTGTCATAGCAATATGTGTTTGGTAATAACAGTGTAGCAATATGTCTGGGGCAGAATCGGTTTAGTAATATTCAAAGCAATATCTGTTTTGCAGTATTTCTCTTGAAATATCTGTTTTGTAGTATTTCTCTTGAAATATCTGTTTAGCAGTATTTCTCTTGAAATATCTGTTTTGCAGTATTTCTCATGAAATATCTGTTTAGCAGTATTTCTCTTGAAATATCTGTTTTGCAGTATTTCTCTTGAAATATCTGTTTAGCAGTATTTCTCTTGAAATATCTGTTTAGCAGTATTTCTCTTGGAATATCTGTTTTGCAGTATTTCTCTTGAAATATCTGTTTTGCAGTATTTCTCTTGAAATATCTGTTTTGCAGTATTTCTTCAGAGATATCAGTTTAGCAATGTTGATCATGCAATATTTGTTCTTCAGTATTTCTCTTGAAATATCTGTTTTGCAGTATTTCTTCAGAGAGATCAGTTCAGCAATGTTTGTCAAGCAATATTTGTTTCCCAGTATTTGTCTTGAAATATCTGTTTCACATTATTTCTCTTGATATATCATTTTAGCAATATTGGTCAATCAATATTTGTCCTTATGTCTGTTTAGTCACATCTGGGCAATATCTGTTCATAGTATCCTATCAGCAGTATCTGTCTGTCTGTATCACCTCTTGTTACAGTGTCATATGGTCTATTTGATGTATGAGTAATGGTCTACCTTTATCTTGCATACTTAATTTGTCTGGACAAGATCCCCTTGCTGTTCCCTTAAGAACAGAACTACTCATTATCTTGACACTACAAGTCATAATCTGTCAAACTCATGTCTCTTGTAGCAGCTGGGTCTGCTGAAATAACATGAATTATTCCTACACACATTCATTCATAATTTGTGAAAATGTTTTTGTTTTTTTTGTGAAATTTGATATGTTTGCAAAATGGGCCATATTCATAAAGTGAATGCAGCTTGAATGCCGAGTTGTTTGTCATCTCACACTATGAATATATTTATAAGTCACCTTATAGATTTAAAGGTGTGATCTTTGAAATAGCTCGACATTCCTTATTTTGTTACTATTCTTACTGATACTGCCTCTCCCACATCCAAGTGTGCTGCCCGCTCCTTATACAGCTATCTAATTTGGCAGTTTCTCCAGTACTGATTCACCACACACTCATTAGTATACCCCAATACATGCCCCATTACAATCCAGTCTATCTGAACCCAGGCAGCGTGTTCAGGCTCCCTCTAACATATCCATGCGGGTCCTTGTCCTCAAACATCTTGCCAGCTTCAAGCTCTCTCACACCAGATCAGTCATTCTTGTTCTTTCTTTCCTTTTGTTGATATATCTCCCTCCTCCTTTTCTTTCCTTACTCTCCCTCCCATTCATTCTCTGATTCTTCTGATGTCTTCTTTTCCCACCCTTTACTGTTTGAACTCACGCTCTATTGAAATCTCTCTCACACACCTCTCACACACCTCCCCCCTCCCTCCCTCTCTCTCTTTCCCTCCCTACCTCCCTCCCTCTCTCTCTCTCTTTCTCTCTCCCAGTCTATGTGCTCTGTCTGTGTGCCTGCCTGCCTGCCTCCCTATCTTTCTCTTTCCCTCCCTCCTTTTCACTCTCTCTCCCTCTATTGCCGATGTGACGTTAAATTTTAACTCACTCACTCTCTCTCCCTCTCTCTCTCTCTCTCCATATTGATATTAACTCCTCACTTTATCCCTAACCTTTTCATTTTCCTCTTCCTCTTCTGCTGACTCTCACTCTATCACTTTCACACTCCCTGACTTTACGCTCCCCCTTCCCCCATCACCAGTGTGTGCACTGCTCCACCGTGGTAGGCAGCCCTGCTAACAGCAGACCCTGTGACACTGCAATACTTTATGCATGTTGCAGACAGATGGATGGCATTCACGGTGTTTCACTTCAGGGCACTCTTGTCAGACTTACTTGGTACAAGAGTCAACAAACTTGAAATCATCTGAAAGTCTGTGTGATTAGAATTTGTAATTTGCATTGTGATGTGTTAATTTACTTGATGGACAGCATAACTAGACCTGTCACATTATTATGATGTGTTAATCTAGGTTATGGACAACACAACTAGACCTGTCACATTATTATGATGTGTTAATCTAGGTTATGGACAACACAACTAGACCTGTCAAGTTGTTAGGATGTGTTAATCTAGGTTATGGACAACGCAACTATATCCGTCAACGATGTGTTAATCTTGGTGACAGACAACATAACCAGACTGGGCGTATTATTTTGATGTGTATTCTAGGTGATTGTTAACATGACCTGACCAGTCACATTATTGCAGTGTGTTAATCTAGGTGACAGACAACATGATTAGACCTGTCACATTATAACAGAGTGTTAATCTGGGTGGCAGACAACATAACCAGCCCTGGCATATCATTTCGTTGTGTATTCTAGGTGATTTGTTAGTATGACTAGACCGGTTACGATGTGTTAATCTAGGTGTTGGACAACATGATTAGACCTGTCACATTATCACAGAGTGTTAATCTAGGTGACAGACAACATAACCAGATCGATCACATTATTACGATGTGTTACTCTAGGTGACGGACAACTAGACTTGACCTGTCTTATTATCACAGAACAAGACTCCAGGTGATGGACAACATGATTAGACCTGTCACATTATCACAGAGTGTTAATCTAGGTGACAGACAACATAACCAGATAGATCACATTATTACGATGTGTTACTCTAGGTGACGGACAACTAGACTTGACCTGTCTTATTATCACAGAACAAGACTCTAGGTGATGGACAACATGATTAGCTCTGTCACATTATCACAGAGTGTTAATCTAGGTGACAGACAACATAGCCAGCCCGGGCATATCATTTCGTTGTGTATTCCAGGTAATTGTTAGTATGACTAGACCGGTCGCATTATTACGATGTGTTAATCTAGGTGACGGACAACTAAAGTTGACCTGTCTTATCATCACAAAGCAAGAATCTAGGTGACAGACAAAATAAGACCAGTCACATTATCATGTTGAGTGAGTTTAACTACAACCTTACAAGTATTGATTCACGGTAATTGTTCTTTGTCATTAAAGTGTTCGAGGTGTTCACTCAGTCAGTAAAGCAGAACAGCACATCTCTGAATATTTTACAACTGTTTGCCTTTGTTTTGTTGTCTCAATTCAGATTTTGTATGTACATGGCATATGAACTTCTCAATTGAACACTCCAACATGGATGATGTCCTGTGAAGATCTGGGTTACAAAAAACCAGAGCAGACATAGGTGCAGAGCTGTGTCACTTGTCAGACCTCCTGGCAGACACAGGTGCAGAGCTGTGTCACTTGTCAGAACTCAGGACAGACACAGGTGCAGAGCTATGTCACATGTCAACATGTATTCTCCCTCTAGAAAGAAACAGTTTCTTGTGGTTTCAAGCAATACATTCAGTGGCTTTTGCAAGTACTTTAAGAGTTAAATACAGAGTATGTGTGCGCAGGGCAGGCAGAAGGCTAACTTGATGGTGGAAGCATTCGCTCGTCATCCTGAAGAATGGGGTTCAATTCCCTACATGGGTACGTGTGAAACCAATTTCTGGTGAACCCCTTCATGATATTGTTAGAATATTGCTAAAAGTGGCATAAAACTCACTCACTCACTCACCCACCCACCGTTGAAGCAGGAAATGATATTTGTCACTAAACCAAATGGTATGCCAACTTTGGAAAAGCCAATGGATGGTTTAATCGACACCACTGCAGCCACTGAAGTCAAGTATGCTGAGGTAAAATAATGCCAGCAGCATGCCTTTTTCCTGGGTTCAGGAACATTGTAAACGGTTGCAGAGTCTGTGCAGATAAGGATGTACACCAGGAATTCATATTAGAGTTTAGGTTTCAATGAGTGTCCAGTTTTGAAGATGAAAAACCTGATGTAGTCATCTTGGACTGTTGTGGTGATGGGCAGTCTCCCAGATCCTGGACAGTCTCAAGTGATGCCAAGTTTCAGTTGCAGTGGCTGTCCAGCTTTGAAGATGAAGAACATGGTTGAAATGGCTTGATGTAAATCACCAGTTTCACTCTTCCACAGCCTTATTCCGTGCCGTTTTACTTTACATTTTGGAATGCGAATTTTCAGAATTCCCTTCATTAACTGAATGATTTGAAATGATGTGTCATAAACTTTCCCATGACATATTCCATAACTTGCATGTTGAAACAGCTTTTGAAAGCAAATAATGCATATTTCACTGATATTATCTCTGTCAAAAAAAATAAGACTGTTTGTGGCACCTTATCAGTGAAAGGAAAATGTAGACTTTATTTCCATGTAGCAGATACTTACTTTTGAAAACATTTTAACAAACTATATGCTTCCATTCTACTGGAGTGTACAAACTTGATTCTCTCTGTTTCTGTCAGTTTAGATCCTCATAAAACATGGGCATAAGACAGAAATGTTATAGTAAGTCCCAAAACTTTCAAAGTAAAATATGAATTATCACATTTTAAACGTAGTATTTTTGTTCTTTTAACTGTTGGCTAAATGTTCCTACAATCGCCAGCGGCTGAAGGGATGGTGTAAATCCAGCTAGGATTCATGCAGGTAGCAAAAGTACTGTAAGTCCCCATGGACCCTAGTATGGTGATCTACCTTCAGTTGGTGGTGATTTATAGCCCATTTTTATATGTGTTGTCCCCTATAGTTAAAATGTTTTAGATTCAATTACTAGTTTTACATGTATATCTGTGATACTCTAGTTGCTTTTCTGTCCTTCGTCGGCAGGTGTTTTATAATATACATATATTTTATTTCAATATCAAGTGTTCTCGTCACGATATGGCTGAAATATTGCCGATGTGACGTTAAATATTAACTCACTCACTCACTCAGAAATGTTATAAGTAGCTACACACATGGACATATTCTGGATGGGTCATGAGAACCTAGATTGGGCATATGGTGGACACAGGTGCCAACAAACCAGACACATCTGCTGGACATAGTCTGGACTGATTAGAATCACATAAAACACAGGCTAAAGACTGTTTGATACAGATTTGAAACAGGTTGGAGAAATTGGAAACATGCTAGACACAGACTAGAGACAAAAATGACAGATCAAATAAGCAACCGAGTGATCATACTCTGCTTTACACAGAAACCTGCTTTGCACGGAACCAATGTCCTTAGTTACTCAACACTTTTCAACAAAAACCTGCTGATTGGAATGCCACTGAGAGTTTCAGTCAAATTTTTCGTTTTTGTGGATCTTTTTATCTCAGTGTGTGAAGAATCCTGTGAAAGCAAAGGCCAATTTCAGAAGAAGCTGGCACTAAAGGAAATGAGCACCCTGTGTTTTGAGAGATGAAAATATGACCCCAGAAGGAAATTCTACAAAGCTGGCTTCAAAGTAAGGCTATTACTGACTGTTACATTTGACATTTACTGTCTCTGTCGTGTGGTTAATCAAGGACCTATAATATCATGAATATTGTATTATTATTTTTTTAAATGTAACAGTAAAACGTCAATGTAATATAGAGTATAAGTTTGACAATGGAACTAAAAACATTATTTGATATATTATTTAAAGAAGTATCTCTACAGTAGATTTGTTCAAAGTTTTTGTATTGGGACGATAAATAATAAAGACATCAGCTTAGTTTCTATATACTCAACTGGTTTGATTAAACAGATTAATGGCTTAAAGCATTTCTTTGGAAAATAATCCATTAGTATTAAAAGAATAAAAGCACACCAGATATGCTCTTAATGGGAGTTTGTAACAGGTATCTTTGAAATCCTTTAGTGAAATATATTGTTTTCAATGTGTCTTACCTAAATCTGCTCAAAACAGATGGAGATGGACCTCCCAAGTGTGTCTCTTGTGATGAGGTGTTCACCATCAAGCATATTCTGCTTGAGTGTGTGGGCTTTTCAAATACAAGGGATTCACGTTATGAAGCAATGAATCTGAAAGATCTGTTTTTCCTGCTTGAGTGGGCACCTCATTGTGAACTACTTGAAATATATTGGTCTCTACCTTGAATTTGTATATGTGTGACAAATTTGCTGTATTTTTTAATTTGGTGTTTTGGCGTTTCTAGTTGCAAATAATAATGTAGAACCTGGTCCTAGTCTACATCAACCCATGCTGTAAGAGGTTACTAAGATGACATTGTGTCATCATGACTAAGATGAGTTGGTGGTCAGGAATCACTGCCTTGCTGATTCCAAGTCATCATATACCAATTGTGGGATCAGTGCTCATGATGTCAATCACTGGTTCAGTACCCCATACCCCAGACTCATTTATCTATCAGGGGTAGATCCAGGAGTTTGGAGAAGTGGGGGGGGGGGTGTCACACATAAATCATGAAGTCCAGGTTAGGGGAAATGCTCCTCAGGGAATGTTTTTGGGGGGACAAGGGGATGTGGCCCCTCTGGATCAACCCCTGTATCTGTACCACCATAATGGTGGACAATTCCTTTGTGCAGCATTAACCAACAACTAGTTGTGCCAGTAACATATATACTGAAAGAGTCAAAGGATCGCAGGTAAATTCAAGCCTTCCTTTAATATTTTCCAGTTTTCATCACCAGTTTCGAATAGCACTGTGGTGATGAAAACTGGAACATATTAAAGAACCGCTTGAATTTTTCTGTGATCCTTTATTTGTTTCTCTCAGTATATCTATATGTCAAGTGGTGGTAGGGTAGCCTTAGTGGTTAACCCATTTCTGGTGTCCCCCCGCCGTGATATTGTTGGAGTATTGCTAAAAGGAATGTACAGCAAAACTCACTCACAGTCTCACGCAACACAGTCTAAAATATTTAAGACAACTTTAAGGTTACAAGATACATGGAGGGGTTGTATCATGTTTTCATCACATGTCCGTCTATGAACAAGTGTTTTTGTTGACTTGAAAACTGATGTGTTATAGTGAGGAAAGTGTGATTCATACATTTAAACCTTGCTTAAAACACAGTTAAAAAATCATCCAAAACTAAACTCACTCACTCACTCTATATATCAAAGTCACATCTGAAAACAGCAGTGACAGTCAGACTGTTAGCACTAGTTGCAAACAAATTCCCCATTACAATAGGACATTATAGTGACATGTGAGACCAAACTGTTACCACTAATGTCAGTCAGCCATGGCGCCACTTGAACAACCTCAGTAAGTCAGACTATTCTAGCTTTGACCCAATGGCAACTGTAAGCTTGAACATTGTAAATTACCACAGACATTTTAATAAACCCTGACTGTATTCTACTTCCACGCTAGTTTTAACGGTATGCTCTTGGTGGCTTCCATTGGTGCAGTCTTTACTTCAAATCAGCCTGTGAAAATCTGGGTTAGAATTAGTCTTCAGGAAGCCATGCTTGTAGGAGTCAATTACCTGGATTGGTAGGTCAGGCTCACTGGCTTGGCTGGTTGGTTGGTTTAACAGTATTATTGCCCAATTTCCATTACTAGATTGTCTGTTCCTCACACGATTATGTAAAGACTGATGTCATATAAATGTAATATAACTGAAGACATCAGTTAACATAAATCAAACAAACAATTTTAAAATCCTCTTGAACATCAATAATCTTGGAAACAAAATTGATTGTATGAAAATATTTTAGGCCTCAGAATGAAAACTTATTTAAAATAGTCTCGTGTGAGAGAGTGAATTTAGTTTTACGCCACTGTTAGCAATATTCCAGCAACACCAGAAATGGGCTTCATACATTGTACCCATGTAGGAATCGAAGCTTGGTCTTCGGGTGTGACGAGCCAATGCTTTAACCACAAGGCTTCTCGATGCTCTTTAACACATCTTAGGAAGTCCTAGTCTGTCTCACAGTCCCTGAACCACATTATTTTCCCTACTGCCAAGCCCTATCTGCAGTGCTAAAGCTCTAAATAAAGCAAGTCTAGATTTCCTCAGGTTCTGAATCTCTGGTTTCCCTGGGGCTCCTTTTCAATTTAAACGGACTTGTTTGTTACTATCAAAATTACATATATTCAGAGACTAAGCGTTAGTCTAAGCAAGTCCTAATGATTTTACATATGGAATTGAATGTTTACTTTTTGTCCTTTGTATAATGACATAGTAACAGTTGTATAATGCTCATAATGCTCAGGTCACAAATCAGTTGAAGTTAAGCAACGTTGGGTGCAGAGTCATGGATGGGTGACCGTGTTTGGCAGCTTGACTCATGAGAGTTTCTAGGTCCTACCCCACAACAAAGCACATGTGATACATGTGGTCCTACCAAGTGAGTTTCTTCAAAATTGCCTCTGTTCACCAAGCAGAAAATGGGTACCTGGTGGGATAAGTCATGTGACTATAACCTTCTAGTGCCTCACAGGCGACTTGGGTTATCTGGGGTCATAATGAACTGTGACTTGTACACGCTTACAGCATGCCCCTTAGTGATGTGGATGAGGTGCTATAACAGTACTCTAATTATTATAATGAGTATTGTAACAGTACAAACAGATTGTTGTGAGAAATGTGTGGAAGTCACACAATCAGGTCACATGATATGAACCAGTTAACTTACCATCACCACTGATTTCCATGATAACAGTACAATGATATGTTTATACAGGACATGCTTTGCAAGGCTGTTCATAGGCATGGATGAATATATATGGAATGGTAATCAAAGACAAAACCATTGAATTACACACAGGTCATATAGACAGAAATACCTGAAATATTTTATATTTTTATCTTGGACATTTTTCATAAACAGGGAAACTTAACTTTTAACATATTTTGTTTTGAAGTTTTTCTGAAGTGATGACTGAAATGTTTAGAGTGAGTGAGTGAGGTGGGTTTCACGCCACTATTAGCAATATTCCAGCAATATCATCGCTCATTCCAGAAATGAGCATCACACATTGTACCCATGTGGGGAATCAAACCCGGACCTTTGGTGTGATGAGTAAACGCTTTAATCACTAGGCTACCCCACCACCCCAAAGTGTTAGGCGGCTGCTGGATTGCTCTATCACTGGGCAGTATTAAGGCAACAAAGAAACATTTTTTAAGCAAAATGTATGTGCTGCAGGAACTACCACAGAACAGGCAGTGCTTACCCTATTGCAAATGCTTGGTGTTATCACAGATTTTGATTGATCCATTCATATAACTTTCACTGCTATTTTTTGTTTTAAACCCAATGGAATCTGTTTCAACTGATGATGAAGAGTGGGTATTCTCTTGTGCTGATGGTTGATATGTCTTTCAAAGGCTCATGATAATGGACTCTAGTTTATATGGGCAATCAATTCATGAAAAAAAAATCTCTTATATCTTAAGAGCTTTTGCCTATACAATATTCATAAAGTTCATATGAATTATGATTATTATGTGTTGATTGGGACAGTTAAGATAATGACTATTCCCAGTAGAGGTGTTCCAGCAGGAACAACAAACTATCCCAAGGAGAGTATGTAGTGGTTAGGGACACTCCTTGGAAGATATTTATTGATACAAGATGGAGAGGATGCTAAGGGTTTGCTTAACAGAGTCTTGTAAGGAGGGATGCTTGAAGCAGCGCAAGTTTCTTCTGCGAATTAAGTAAATAGTAGGGAAAGGTTAGAACACAAGACAATCACCAATAAGCACAGTGAGAGATTGTCGGTATATCTGCTCCAACTTCACATTCCAACACAATTTATATGTTTGTTTCTCCAAATAACCTTTCCTTCGAAGCTGTTTGATATGTAAATATTCACCCCCTTCTGATGCTTGTAGCTAGATGCTTACACGCTGTGTAATTACGGATTATATTCTCCGGATACTGCGGATAATTTTGAACATGAAATAAGCAATATTTGTGGACTGGGAGCTGGTTTCGGATTTCACTTCCAATAATGTTAATCTCCCAGTGACTAGAGGATTGTTTTCTTGTCAGATGTTTCCTGCATATATAACAGCAGGGGTGTGCTTGTCTGGCTGTCTTGTTTCAATGTCTTTGAGATCTGACTGTAAGGGATACTTTGTACAACTGGCAGGTATGTAGTCTTGCGTGGCTCATTATGTCCAGCATGCACTTGGGCAAAGTGATTGAGTGAGTGAGTTTAGTTTTACGCCATACCCAGCAATATTCCAGCTATATGGCAGTGGTCTGTAAATAATCCAGTCTGGATGAGGCAATCCATTGATCAACCACATGAGCATCGATCTACGCAACTGGGAACTGATGACATGTGTGAACCAAGTCAGCGAGCCTGACCACCCAATCCCGTTAGTCGCTTCTTATGACAAGCATTGGTTACTGAAGACCAATTCTAACCCGAACCTTCACAGATGACCATGTACAGAGAATCTCACCTTAAGTATATACACTTAAGATGGAGTTTTAAACTTTTATTGACGAGTCTTGATATATTTTATATCGAAATGTGCTGGTAAAAGGGTGAGATTCTCTTTATCACCTCAAATCAGTCCTTATAATACTTTTTCACTTGCAAACCGTAATATGAAGTTTCTTGAGTGTCAAACCTCATAGGTACATCCAGGAATTTTTAAGAAGGGGTGGCGGTGGGGTGGTTCAGGGGATTTGAGCCCCCTGTACCCTACCTTGGCTCTGCCATTGAACCTACACTAACCTACAGCTTCAGTGGCAGAGAGATTATTGACATTATTTGATTCTGATATCATGGTAACCGATGTCACAATGACCTGTAAAGTGTTGTGATGCCATTTCATCGTAGTGATAATTTCCAGACTGATATCATTTGATCAATGCAATATCGCCTTTGTAAGCCAGGATAGATCATACTGTTCAAACCAGAGTAATCCCACTCACTAACCCCTGGGATATGTGTGGAGTGAGTGAGTGAATGCCTAACAGCAGGGTATAAACAGTCAACATAGGACTAGACTGGTAGAGGATGAGGTAGTCTGTCGTACAGACCCTGAAGCAAATATATCCAAGAAAGCCCACGCAAGTCTAGAAAATGTGGCAAGTCTAGATTTCCATAGCTTCTGAAAATGAAGAAAGTCTCAGGGCTCCTTTTCATTATATATTTTTTTTTTACTATGAACTTTTTTCAGTAAAATATGTTCATTTCAGAGACTAGTTGTTAGTCTAAGGATGAGGATGATGTAATGATACCAGCCATGTCACCAAGTTCAGGATCCACTTTAGGAAACCCTTATGACTCATCCTGACCTGTAACTACATACTCTGGAATTCAATTCAGGTCATTTAAATGCGAATCTCACAAAGAGCATTTTGAAAATGTCATAATGTAATGATATGTCACTGTTTCTGTTTGGAACGTTTGCACAATAAATATTTGATTTGATTTGTCAGATGTGGTTGGAGAGATATTTTGTCAATGTGCATGTATGTTGTACAATTGTTATACTTACCTTATTTCATATAAGATAGGGACAGTTGGGTAGCCCAGTGGTTAAAGCATTCACTCATTATGCCGAAGACCCCGGGTTCGATTGCCCACATGGGTACAATGTGTGAAGCCCATATCTGGTGTTCCCCGCTGTGATATTGTTGGAATATTTGCTAAAAGCAACATAAAACTAAAACTCACTCATATATGATTATTACTTTTATGAAGTATTGGGATATTTTTGCTAAAAGACTCATTCAATTTCATAAAGACTCTTGACATGAATCTTTAAAAAAATTATCGCTGCTTTACAAAAATACCTTCCATGATGCATATTATATGAATGTATTGAATGTCATGGATTCTTTGGATTGAGAGTATTTTGAGATTGGGTTTTTTCAATATTTTTTTTTTTTTCAGGGGTACATGCATAGAATCCAAAGACACATTCATCTCAGTTTAAATCTTAGTTTGCATGTATGGCATTTCAGTGCAGAATTCCACTCTGATAACAATATTACTTCTTTTTGCTGTAGCAATCTTGTATTCAAATCACAAAATCTCATGAACAGTTCATATTATGTCTACAGTTCTCTCAACAACCACATACACAGCAAAGGTTGTATTTTCTGTAAATTCACACTGGTAAAGTTTTCAATGGAAATGAAAATAAACATTTTCACTGAGAACCGTCTTTGGAAGGGCAAAAATGTCCAAGTTTGTCCTCTTAGACTTTTTTAGAATGGAAGCATATGGCAAAAACATCGCAATGAGCCAGAAATACCCAGAAAATCTTAGACATTTTTGTTGCTAGAATGAGCTATGGGCTAAAGACACTTTAACATGATTGGCAATGGCATGTTGGGGTGTTCTGCTGAGTGGTGCAATGGCTTTTGTTTCAAGTCTTCATTTTTCAGCCGAAACTTGCGTTATAGTTCTGCTTGTGTTTTCACCAAATACATTTCATGATTAGCTTTTAGTCATATGAGATAGTTGCTCTCAAAGGTTAATAGAAATGTTTTAGCTGATTTTATCTACAAGCATTGTTTCAGTTCCTTACTGCTGCTATGTACGTGGTACTGGATTTTTGCCAGTTATAAGTCATGTCTTATTCCATGAAATAATGATTTTCATAAATATCTGTGTTGTTCCGGAAAGAAAAGATCAAATGCACTTTGTCGTTAAAATGAATTTCAAATTTATGAAACCTTTTATAAAATAATGCTTATCTCTTGGTTTTGTCAAATGTTTTATCTGAAAATCTTTGATTTTTGTATTTATCTGACCTGGTTTTTTTAAATAGGCCTTTTTGAGAATTTCACTTATATGTTTTTAATGTGATAAGAAGACTTTACAGTTTACATGATATTGATGACATTGTAGTAATTTATTTACTTTAGAGCTTAGCAGTAAAATATATTGACAGATCACTTGAATAATTCCTGCCTTTAGGTAGGTAGGATAAAAAAAACCATTTATGATCTTGAGAAATATGTGCTTAAAACAGAGATAAGTAAACTTGATTTAAATGTAATTTTTTGTAAATTAATATTTAAACTAATATACAAAGGTACAATTTTCCCATCACTCTTATGAAAAGGTTTGTTTTCACAACTTTTCATTCATGGACAGAAAGTCTCCTGAAAATACATGGACATTAAATCATCATTACAGCACTGTGTAGGATAATCTACACATACCATCTTTGTTTTGTGGTTTTTTGCGCTTCCTGTTCGGAAGTCTAAAGAGTTGGTGCATATGTGTCTGGTGTGAACAATTATTTCAGTCTTTTTAGTTAGCTATTCTGTTCTTGTACACCCTGATTGTCTAAAAAACATGATCTGGACATGATATGCATTGCTGTGTGAGTGAGTGAGTATGGTTTTACACCGCTTTTAGCAATATACTAGCAATATCACAGCGAGGGACACCAGAAATGGGCTTCCCATATTGTACACTTGTGGGAATCAAACCTGGGTGTTCGGCGTGACAAGCGGACGCTTTAACCATGAGGCTATCCCACCGCCTCCATTGCTGTGAGAGGTTCTCAGCGACAACAATATACCCCTTTAAATTAGTTCAGTATGAAAGGTCTATACCAGAGAATAACTGGTTTTGATTACTCGAAGAAACCGATTCCATATCTGAGTTCTTGTAAAAGTAGATCTCTGAAAATCAGTGATGACACCAGGTGTTCACTAAAAGAAACACATGTAGTCCCAACCAGAAGCTCATAAAACAATTGTATACACACATCAAATATATGTTACATAAATGACTGTTGCAGAAATATTCAAATAACTATTACACAGCAGGTTTAAGCAAAATGTTACCGATGTTATTAAAAAATGAACGTATTAGAAAGGTCTCAAGTTGCATGCATTGATGCTGAATGTGTTGTCGGTAATTGTTGCAATACATACACATCAACAACCATTAGCATGTCTAAATGGTCTAATTTTGTTAAGGTCAATGCACAATATGACACAAGAGGCACATTATGGAACAGTTAACTGAGATGCATGTTTTATATTTTCAGGAAATCATGATATTGTTAACATATTATTCTCAAAGAACTGATATACCTTGCTTAATGGATAGGGCAAGTGATGCTATATTTCCGGATTTATATATATTCACCAAAGGACATTGCTGTCGGATTTAGTCTATATTGTGAAGAAATTACTTGAATGAATGAATGAATGAATGAATGGATGGTGGTTTGAGTGCACTGTTGCAGAAAACAGCTTCTATATTAAGTATGATTATACATTGGGATCTCGTTACAGAGCTTAATCAACTTACCGTAACATTATAGCTTTACAACTTGGCCCAATCGTATGTGGAAGGACCAAGTCATCCTAAGTGACAAAACTATATGTACAGAGTAGCTTCCTGTAGGTGTGGCAGGAATCTAGAATCATGGGTTTAAGTCCTGTTAAACCTAAATGTTTAAAACCTGCCTCATGGGAGTTCCTTAAATATCAAGCTGATAAATCATGATACAACTCAGTATGTTGAAAACAGCTTAAAACCATGCCGAATCAATCACTTATCACCACTGCATATTGTCTTCCAAGCTCTCATTTGATTCCAACTACTGATTACTTGAAATGTCTTTAATGGTCCCCAAGGAGTTAATGACATCTAGCCTCCACAAGCAGTAATTGTCAGGAAAGCAGGATCTTCAGACTAACGGAGTCAAGACTGATGGGTTTCATCTTATATCCCTTTCTTGCCCACAACCGTTGATGTTGATGTTGCAGGATCTGTGGTATGTGGTACACGTGCAGCTCAAGTAGCCGATCCTCAGTAATGACTTCTCAATGTAATGCATATGTGTTCCTAGAAGACAGAAATATGGTGGAGATCTGCCCCCCACTGCTGCACAATCACGGTCACAGTTACAGTCACAATCACAGTTACAGTCACAATCACAGTCACAATCACAATCACAGTTCAGTCACAATCACAGTTTAGTCACAATCACAGTTACAATCACAGTCACAATCACATTCATAATCACAATCACAGTTACAGTCACAATCACAGTTACAGTCACAGTCACAATCACAGTTACAGTCACAGTTAGTTACAGTCACAGTTACAGTCACAGTCAGTCACAAACACAAACAATCTAGACTAACACTTAGTCTCTGAATATATAACTTTGAAAGTAACAAATAACCCATTACATTTTTAAAGGTGCTCAATGACATGGGATGTTCCTAGACTTGCACAAGTTTCTAAGTTAATAATTAATAGTGTAAATGAAAATTTCTAAAATATAAATAACAGACTGGGGTCTTTAGACTGTCTGCTTACCTAGACTTGCATCTTTAAGGAATAGAATTACCACACTTCCATGTGTTCCCTGAGTCAATCTAGACTTCATTTAGGGCTTTAGCATTGCAGGAGGACAAGGCAGTAGGGAAAATAGTGGTTCAGGGGCTGTGAGACAGGCTACAAGCAATCCCACAATTTGCGGTGTTCAGTGTATTTATGAATTTGTTTTAATAAGTACTCAAAGTTCACATGATATAAATTCAGAAAGATTACTTTTTACAACAGCAATTCCTGGCAACTGGAAGTGTTTATTCCTAAGACCTGATATTTGCCATCCCCAAACCACACACTCATGATAACTTCTTTATCAAAAAACGACATCATTAAATTCCACCTGTGGAAAAAGTACTCTCATCTCTCACATACAGTATGTAAACATTGCAAGTTTTTCCTGGAATGTGCACATTAATATATTACGCCCAAAGGTGTGATTAGTTTGTGGAATAGTGTTTGTTTGTTTGTTTGTTTGTTTGTTGTTTAATGCTGCACTTAGCAATATTCCAGCTACATGGTGGTGGTCTCTAACTAATTGAGTCTGGACCAGACAATCCAGTGATCAGCATCATGAGCATTGATCTACACAATTGGGATGACATGTGTCAACCAAGTCAGCGAGATGACCACCTCATTCCATCAGTCACCTCTTATGACAACCGCCGTGATGTTGCTGGAATATTGCTAAAAGCGGCGTAAAACCAAACTCAGTCAGTCTTATGACAAGCATGGGTTCCTGAAAACCAATTCTAACTCGGATTTGTATGGGTTTATCCAGTTGAGAAACCTGCACATTATATGATACAGTTGTGTAAAACATTAAGATAATTTTGTTATCTTACATGTTAGCATTCCTTTCTAAACTATGAGGTTAGGACAGCCAAATCCTAGACACTGCTGCATGATAATTATCTTGCTGGTATTATTTCCTAATTTATATTTTTAATGTGTAGTTACATTGGGATGTAGATAAATGGGAACATATCATTGAGAGCTGACCAATCAGGATCCTCTCTGTACTATCTATTACCGAACACACTACCACCCCACCTCCAGATTCATAACTAGTACAACCGACTCAGTGGGCCTGCTCCTAATCATATCCTTGCTACCCTAGAGCAGCTCATCCAGTTCACCTTCCTGCGGATCTACTCATCAGCTGGACCAATTCTTAGTAGATCATATCCTTGCTACCCTAGAGCAGCTCATCCAGTTCACCTTCCTGAACCTGTCGGATCTAACTCAGCCCTGTACAACACAGCTGGACCAATTCTTAGTAGATCATATCCTTGCTACCCTAGAGCAGCTCATCCAGTTCACATTCCTGAACTTGTCGGATCTAACTCAGCCCTGTACGACACAGCTGGACCGATTCTTAGTAGATCATATCCTTGTTACCCTAGAGCAGCTCATCCAGTTCACCTTCCTGAACTTGTCGGATCTAACTCAGCCCTGTACAACACAGCTGGACCAATTCTTAGTAGATCATATCCTTGCTTACCCTAGAGCAGCTCATCCAGTTCACATTCCTGAACTTGTCGGATCTAACTCAGCCCTGTACGACACAGCTGGACCGATTCTTAGTAGATCATATCCTTGTTACCCTAGAGCAGCTCATCCAGTTCACATTCCTGAACTTGTCGGATCTAACTCAGCCCTGTACGACACAGCTGGACCAATTCTTAGTAGATCAGACACAGTTAAACCCACACCTACTTTCACAGCAGCAAGTCCAATACATGCACTGTCTCAAGTCAGTTCACCATCTCTGAATCTATGTTACCGGTAATTGAAGTCAACCAATACCCTAAATGGATACCACTAAAAGTCAAGTAAGACGTAAGTGCACCTGACTTTTTATTTTTTAAGCCTCAAGCCTGAATAAACGCTGTTCTTCACTGTATCCCTCACAGTTGTGTCAACAGAGGATGGGGTGGGGGGTGCAGGGGTGTGTACCCCCTTTGTTCTGAAAGTTTATGAAATGGCCGTTTGTACTCTTGTAAGAACGGGTGAAAATGAACTGTGCAGCTCCCCCCTGTCTCAAAAAGCTGTATCTGTGCCTTTGTCAACCTACTTAAACTTCATCTCATTCTATTGTGGCTCACCTTAGTCTGCTCAATAATAACAAGTCATCTCCCTCAACAGAATTGTATCCCTTGCCAAGTCAGGATCCAAATTTGCTTATTCTTCAACCCGAGTCTGACATAATAGGTGACTAAGGGTATTTGTTGGACAGATACATTACATGTTTTTGCTTGTCACTGTAACCCACCCGTGAAGGAACCTTCAGTAACCCATGCTTGTTGTAAGAGGCGATAGATCGATGCTCATGCTGTTGATCACTGGATTGTCTGGTCCAGACTTGATTATTTACAGACCACCACCATATAGCTGGAATATTGCTGAGTGCGGCGTAAAACTAAACTCACTCACTCACTGTAACCCAGCTGTGGTGCTTATGATGTCAGTCACTGGATTGTCCTGTCCAGACCAACACCATACAGGTGGAATATTGCTGTGAAGTATTGCACAACGTACAAACATAGCCTAGTGGTTAAAGCGCTCACTTGTCATATTGCTGGAATGCTTATGATGTCAAGACCAGACCAACACCATACGGGTTCGATTCCCCACATAAGTACAATATGTGAAGCCCATTTCTGGTGTCCCCCACTGTGATATTGCTGGAATATTACTAAAAACGGCATAAAAGCTCACTCACTCTCTCAGCACCAGACATTCAATCAACCTAACCCAACACAATCCAGACATAACCATACTCCACAACCTTCAAAGCAACGCCAACACATTATACCCTGCCCGACATTTTAGGAATGAATGAATGCATCCTTGTACTACATCAGCAAAGATGCAGCTTTTCATAGCAAGTCTCACCATTTCAGACTCATCAAACCCTTCTCATAGTTCCTTGATGCTTCTCTACCCTGACCAACCAATTCTGACCAAATCCACTGGTCAAGCCCCCCAACCCATGCTGCTATTGCTTTGTACAATCATCCAACCAGTCAATTCCAGCTCCAGCAGACTCGACCAAACCTTCCTTAATGAATCTTAATGGGGTCATTATTCTGAAATGCTATCTCATACTGCCAATTATGCAAACACAGTAACTTTACATACCTGTAATTCACAATTAGTTTAAACATTACCTTTGATCTACAAAATAAATCTTCAAGGAGATTAGAACCGTGAACCCACGAAGAAGCGTGTTAAAGAATGATCCAGCATTGCCTATGTTGTGGAGTACCGGCACTGATGTAAAAACATTATAGCCCATTGTCTGCCATGTTATAGCTTACTCTGATCTGCGGAAAATGATAAGAAGTGGAGAAATTGATTAGCTTTAACCCCCGAAATCCATTTGGCTTGACTGGTGTATGGAAAACAGAAGAAGCCATGAATATTTCATGTTCAATTCTGATATAAACCATCGGGTTACTTTGACATGATTTTTCATGCATAGTCTATGGTGATAAAGCATTTCAGTATTTTAAACAGCACCAGCATACTTCACCAGTTGTCACTTCGATATGGTAATATAATAGTTGTATTATTCAGTATAGAGATCAGTGGTCTGGAGCAACCACCATTTTGAGATACTACTCCTTTCGATGACAGACTCGCATAAAACTAAATGTGATGAAGCAGTGTTTTTAGGATGAAAAAGAAAAGCAATATGAGCTTCTGACATTGGTTGATGGTATAATTATAGCAAGGTGTTACTGGAGATGCTGCCATTTCGATGGATCGGATGTCTTATTTTCCCAGGATAACAAGGATTACTTTGTTTTGTAGTTTATGACATTTGTAGAACTTTCTGTCTGTTTATCATCACACACTCAATTTGGTCTTTTCAGTTTTGATTGTGGGGTAGCCCAGTGGTTAAGGCTGTGCTTGTTACAATATAGGTTCAGGTTTAGTTCCCCATAGGGTTTCAATATGTGAATCCCATTTAGCTCTTCTCAGTTCCTGAGACTGAGTGCATGTGAATGAGGGTGGCATTAAGGACTGTAGTTATCTGTTTTGAGTTGTGTCCCTTACCCATACTAGGGTTTGCTTTTTATTGTAATTACCCAGCTCTGATTAAATTCCTTGGCCTGTGAGCATTGTACACAAAAGTTTCACCAAATGAACTCGATCGTCATAGTTCGATAAATTGTCAGGTTAACCAGTTTTATGTCATTGTAGCATCAAATTCAACTCACTCACTCTGCTGCCACACTTCCAGATGTTGCATATTGAAATCAGTGATGTGAATTGTCCATCAATACCATTCTAGATCTGTTTATAGGTGAGTTCCAGTTTGTATGTTAAAATGCCATGGTCATGAGTATTTAAAAGTGCACTCTAATCAAATAATGTTTCACATATATTCAAATGTACACCTGGCAAAACAATCTTGTATTTGTCACATTACATGCACGCATCATCACAAAGCCATAATGGAATTTGAAATAACTAATTTAACAAATAACTAATAACCGAGAAGTAATAAATGTATATGTTTCTGTTAACTAATGTTGCTACTGACTGATGAAAAGGAAGCTTTGTTTCTACATGTGATTATAAAAATGGAAAGTATGAAAAAACATTATTAATCGTAAATTCTTTTTTTTTAGTTTTGGGTATTATTTCAGAAGCTTTTATGTTATATGAGAAATATTTATTGTTATGTACATTTAATATATACTAGTATTTCAATAATTTTGTAATGTGTTTAGCACCTATTTTATGATAGGGGCGGTGGGGTAGCCTAGTGGTTAAAGTGTTGGCTCGTCATGCCGAAGACCCGGGTTCGAATCCCCAATACCCCTGTGGGTACAATGTGTGAAGCCCATTTCTGGTGTCCCCCGCCGTGATGTTGCTGGAATATTGCTAAAAGCAGCGTAAAACCAAAACTGTCAGTCAGTCAGTTTATGATAGATTAGCCTTGCTCTAAGCTTTTTTTTTAAGGTTGTACTGAATGCTAAGTCCATGGATGTATTGTAATTCTATCCTCTAAGAAGGCAAGTCTAGATAAGCGGACTGTAATTAAGACTAAGGCAGCCAGCCTGCTATCTATATGTTTTTATAAATTTTCATTTGAACTATTAATTATTACATCAGAGACTTGTGCAAGTCTAATGATGGATCGCCAAGGTGGTTTCGTGGCATGAGTTGGAAGCTTCCTGTGCAGTTACATCCCATCCCGTCCCAGGATGTGCCGCTCGTAGACTTGAATCTCAAATTTGTCCCAGCAAGGACCCTTTGTCAGTGTATGCAGTACTTCGCTGGTAAATATTTATGACTTAGGTCCTTGAGGCTTTCTTCTGACAAGTTGCAGGTATTGTGTAACTTGGCTGAAATGCTGTTAAACTTGACATGAAACGCAATGCTCACTCTAATAGAGATGCACTAGCTTGGTCTCAGAGTGTTAAGTCTAAAGCTATGGAAAATTATGTACGCATGCATCATGTTTGATCCCATTGGAGTATAGGATATATTGGATTTGAGTCAAAGTAGGTCTCTAGTACCCTGGTGTGATATAAGTATGTAGAACATAATTTGTACAATATAGAACAAACTTTATGGATAACAACTTCTTTTTATTCGTGAGTGTGACGTTTCGATACAGATTCTTGTACCGTTGTCAAGCATAATGGAACATGAAGAAGGGGAAAGTGTATATATACTGGATGTAACAATGTAACAAAGAAAACAACATAATTAACATAATTGGCTAGGCAGAAAGTTGAAGCCAGAGAGTAGACAAAGGACAGGCGTGGAAGCCAATGATGTACAAATAATAATGAGATGTTCCCCCTTCTTCATGTTCCATTATGCTTGACAACGGTACAAGAATCTGTATCGAAACGTCGCACTCACGAATAAAAAGAAGTTGTTATCCATAAAGTTTGTTCTATATTGTACTGCCCAACTTCTAAAATGCCACTCAAAGAAGACATAATTTGTAGTGTGCCTTCATACCTTGAAGACATGAAACATCGGGCTGGGCCAGACTTTTCATTTTAAGTCCCAGACTGCTGTGATAAGGAGCTGTGTTTTATGTAATAACAATAACAGCACAATGTAGTTTCCGCTGTACTTGTTATTATGTGCATCAACCAATGAGTGAGTGAGTATGGTTTTTACGCGGCTTTTAGCAATATTCCAGCAACATTGCAGCTAGGGACACCAAAAATGGGCTTCACACATTATACCCATGTGGGGAATCAAACCCGGATCTTCAGCATGACAAGCCAATGCTTTAACCACTTCCCCATTAACCAATGTGTACCAGACTCACACCAATGAAGATCTGAGTTTGAATTGGCTTCTAAGACAACTAAGGGGAAGGGATGGTCAGGCTCGCTGACTTGGTTGATGCATTGTAGCCCAGTAGGGTAGATCAATGCTCATGATGTCAATCACTGGACTTTCTGGTCCAGATAGGGTGGATCTTGAGATTAGGTGGATCTTCAGATAGAGTGAATCCTCAGATAGAGTGGATCCACAGATAGAGAAGATCTTTGGATAGAGCGGATCCTCAGATAGAGTGGATCTTCAGACAGAATGGATCTTCAGATAGAGTGGATCCACAGATAGAGTGGATCTTCAGATAGAGCAGATCCACAGATATAGTGGATCCACAAATAGAATGGATCCTCAGATAGAGTGGATCTTCAGATAGAGCGGATCCACAGATATAGTGGATCCACAATAGAATGGATCCTCAGATAGAGCGGATCCACAGAGATTAACCTTGTGAGATTAACCTTGTATAATTAACTTCAGGTGTTTGCTTAAGTAAAATAACAAATATGGCAGATGCGGAAAGAACAAGTGTTTGTGCATGATCACATCATCGACCTGGCCCATGAAGATCCGGGGTAGAATAGGTCTTCAGCAACCCATGCTTGCCACAAAAGGCGACTATGCTTGTCATAAGAGGCGACTAACGAGATCGGTTGGTCAGGCTCACTGACTTGGTTGATACATGTCATCGGTTCCCAATTGCGCAGATCGATGCTCATGCTGTTGATCACTGGATTTTCTCGTCCAGACTCGATTATTTACAGACCGCCGCCATGTAGCTGGAATATTGCTAAGAGAGGCGTAAAACTAAACTCACTCACTCACTCATCATGGACCTTGCTTTGTCTGATCATGATTCAATTACATCTAGGCCTGAGTCCATTTGTTGGTGAGATGCATAAAACATAGCATATGTATGTAACCACATTTAGATAGTGCTTCAGCCTTTTTCACAATTAGACTTATCAGAAAGTGTAACTCTCATCCTGTAGGTTGTGTGAATAAATCATCAGAAACTGGTACCAATCTTCCTCCCAGCCTGTATTACTAAGATGAAGACAGGAGAAGATGATGAGATGGAGAAAGTCTTAAGCAGCGCACAGATCTAGAATAAAGGGATTTAAACATATATAGCTTTGAATGAAATCCATCTTACACTTACAGCTGGAGTTTGAATGTCCTCCAGGTGTGCCTGTGTTATCCAGCTAAAGGATATTTTTAAACACACATAATTTCAATTTCTTTATCCATAAAACAAGCTTAGTGTAGAGGCTGGATCCTTTGGGAGGAATAAGTTTATGATAACTGTCTCACAAGAAAACCATTTTCTTCTAAATTCAGTTCACATTGACAGAACCTTTTTACAGGACTGTCATTTGTCAAAAATGAAACAATAAATAGTCTAGAAAAAATACACTATTGCAAAACATTCAAAGCCATCTACATTAAAAGCTTTATTAGTTGCAATATAAAACTAAGCTGAGGATTGGGTGGCTGTTTGACTGCTGGCAATTATTATGAGTGATGATCATCTGTGTGTTACTCATGCTATCCACCACTGGTTTGAATTATGTCATCCACTTATTTGTCGGTACTAGGGTTGATATCATTTGTCAGATTATGATTATAAACAAGTAATATAGATGAATACATTTGAAAGTGCTTCAACTTTCCCCATGAAAATTTAAAATAGTCCCGAAGATGACCAAAGTCTTGAGGGATTCATGTTTTGTGTACAATGTATTGTTCAGCTTTGAGGTGAGGTGAAATTGGGTTTAACATCGTGTTTGAGAATATTTCGCTCATATGACAATGTGCATGTGTGTGTATGTGTATGTGTGGCTGCTTGTACTAGCCCAGACTTAAGCTGGTTTTATAGTGCTAGCCCACTGAGATACCACGCCGCAGTGAAGCATGAATACCCCACTCAGACACATTATACTGACTCCGAGCCAACCAGTCCTTGTTGTACCCATTAATGCCGAGCGCCAGACAGGGACCAACAAGTACCATATATTAACGTCTTTTGGTATGACGCGGTCGGGGATCGAACCCGCGACCTTCCGCTCTCCGGGCGGACGCTCTAACCACTACACCACGGAGGCAGTCGTTCAGCTTTGAAATGTCCAGGATTAGCACTGTACATATTGATGAGTGTGGCAAGATTGGATTAACCTGTAATGGCTACTGAAGTTAGTGAAACTTGAGGAACTGTATAGCTGATTGTGTGTCATTCTACTCTCATGTGCGCACCGTTCTCATACTACCAAGTACTTGTCTTTTCTAGGCAGGTGTAATCAAAGTGTTCGGTCATTATAGTGTAAAATAACATTCATTTCCGCATTCCACTTTTGGATATTCCAGGGAAAGCCAATCTCTGATACCAAAGGTTTGTCGCGTGTGTTGCAATGTCTGATTTGACATTTGTTAGTGAGTTATTGTTCCTATGGCGACATTCTTCATTGATGCTACCAATGAAAGCAACATTTTTTTTCCCGTAATGATAACAACTCTGTCCTTTGTGTAATTCCAACTATATAATGAGCATGTGTTTAGTGACAATATCAGGGCGTTCACAAAAAAATTAAGCATATCCTGCTCCACCATTGGCAGCCATGCCAAACACATGCAAAGGCAAAGCTATTCCAGACTCAGTTTGCTTCTGTGTGTAGCCGTGGAGGTGAGGTAGCTCGGTGTTAATTCCCCACATGGGTACAATGTATGAAGCCCATTTCTGGTGTCGCTGCCATGATATTGTGGAATATTGCTAAAATCGGTGTAATGCTGAACTCACTCACTCACTCTGTGTGTAGCCCCTGTGAAGATGCTTTTTACAAGAAGCAAATAATGAAATCGGGTGCTCAGACTCAATAAAGATTTTGAGTTCACACTACTGCCATATTCATCAGATATTACTCACTCAATCATGGGGTAGCCTATTGGTTAAAGCGTCGCCCATCATACCGAAGATCAGTTCGAATCCCAACATGGGTACAATGTGTGAAGTCCATTTCTGGTGTCCCCCGCCATGATATTGCTGGAGTATTGCTAAAAGCGGCGTAAAGCTAAACTAAACTCACTCACTCCATCATACAACAACCCTCACACCAGCATCATCTTATAGAACGCTTGTACACATATAAACTAACATACTTTGCTCCACTGCTACAACCCTTCTCACTGATCAGTCTGTCAAGGATGGTCTCTGGGAAACATATTGCCTGGTGATAGAATCTAGTCCCTATCTTCATCCCCATGAGCAGCACTCGACTATAAAGATGTAACTCATCACCCGATACTAGTCTAGTTCCCTCAGAGACATAATGTGATATATCTATCCCATTAGAAAGACTACAAGCTCAATAAAACATGATATCTATGTGCAACAGTTTGTGTTCGTATTATCAAAATGTTATGTAATGCCAACTCGGATTGTTTTTCACACAGGTTATCTGTTTAAATTAAACTGGGGAACAGGGACACTTAGTGGCACTTGCCAATACTAAAAGATCAGAGGCCACACTAATCCCTGTGGAATAGAATATTCCTTTCATCTTCCGTAAGTCTTAGAAAACTTACTACAAGTAAGTAAAATTGGTTCCAAGTCATGCATGTATTGGTGTTGACTTAAGAATTCTTGACGCTGGATGTTTGTATCCTTGGACTTGAAAGTATGTTCACCGTGAACGTGTACCGATGATGGCGTAGCCAACCAACTCTGTACCGACTGCCCCACGAGTCAGCATTGTTTGCTGTGGTGGAAACATCTTGTGTTTAAACTGCAGGGGAATTTTACACGATGGTACACAAAGATTAACCTGCTTAGGCACCAGACCCTGGGGTGCAACATGGATTTCTGTCAATTATTTACGCATTTTTATGTCAATCAGCAACATGTGGCCACGAGATGGAAGAAAGTGTCCGGCATATTGTTAAGAAAATTTGTCAGGATTTTGGCAGGTGGGTGGATTTCGGTTGTAGCTTGAGAGGAGATTACAGGAGAATGTAGAGGGAGGTGTTATAAGGCAGTGTTACTATGTAGTCTAGGTACTTCCACCTTGTGGGTCATGTGGCAAGAATGTATCCCTAGTAATATTGTGTTTAATACTGTACAACTTCACCCTGAATCAATTTTGTGCAAGAAATGTGTGAGGTGAGGTGAAATTGGATTTATCGTCGTATTTGAGAATATTTCGCTCATATGACGACGTGCATGCGTGTGTATGTGTATGTGCGGCTGTTTGTACTAGCCCAGACTTAAGCTGGTTTTATAGTGCTAGCCCACTGAGATACCATGCCGCAGTGAAGCATTAATACCCCACTCAGACACATTATACTGACTCCGAGCCAACCAGTCCTTGTTGTACCCATTAATGCCGAGCGCCAGACAGGGACCAACAAGTACCATATTTTAACGTGTTTTGGTATGACGCGGTCGGGGATCGAACCCACGACCTTCCGCTCTCCGGGCGGATGCTCTAACCACTACACCACGGAGGCGGTCGCAAGCAAGAAATGTGTAATACATAATATTCTTGCATACCAGAAGTACCTCTACAGAATGAAATATGTTTGGAATGTGTAAAAAATGAATGTTTGAATATGATAATATATTCTAACTATATCTAGAATCTTGAAAATGACCTGTTTGCTTTAGTTTAAGTTAAAACGGTCTTTGATACTGGTTCTCATACGTACTCCCACTGAGTGAGTAAGTTTGTTATTCAGTCACTTATGCAGTATCCAGGGATGTGGGGTAGCCTACTGGTGAAAGCGTTCACTCGTCGCACCGAAGACCCGGGTTCGATTTCCCACATGGTTAAAATGTGTGAAGTCCATTTCTGGTGTCCCTCACCATGATATTGCTGGAATATTGCTAAAAGCAGCGTAAAACCAAACTCACTCACTATACAGTATCCGAGTTATGTCATGGTGTGTCGGTTCACTCTGGGAGAAAAACCGAAAGTGATGCATGTCTCATACACTTTCCACTTTGGTCAGACCCATAATCACAGATTTCTGTCATGCCCATGGGATGAAACTCGGGTTGAGAAGTCTATGACACTATTAAATGTAAATATCTTCCTGCTCATATGTCACAAGGGCAGTGGGGTAGCCTAATGGTTAAAGTGTTCACTTGTCACTCCGAAGACCTGAGTTCGAGTCAAACATGGGTAAAAAGTGTGAAGCCCATTTCTGGTGTCCCCTGTCATATTACTGGGATGTTGCTGAAAGCACATAAAACCAAACTCACTCATCATGTGTCACATACCCCAGTATACTTGATGTTTGTTCATGTTATCAACCACTAGATTTGACACCAGACAGGATTATTTACAAGCATCTGTTATACATACATTGGCATGTGGAATATTGATATAAATATCAATATTCACTTGCTCACAAATCAATATCATGACTTCAACAAGTTCTGTATTGAACAATTCTACAGGATGATACTGCAAATATAATTTACAGCATATCTTATCACCATGCAATGATGAGAAATGCTTTAGATGTGAATAACAAACTGCAGACAATGAACTAAGGTTGAAGCTCTTTCAGTTTTGTTTTACTTGGAGTGGACTGTATGGCCAACATGTTATCTAGAATTAAGAGGAGGAAGTACAAACATGACTGTGTTTGTTTTCTGGTTGTTTGACTGTTTGTTCCATGGATTAAGAACCTAATGCCCAGGGTTTAGTTGGGAATGAGTGCCTGAGACAATGAAGAAAGGAAAAGTAAGCAAACCGGAATTAATGAGTGTATTATGTTGCTTTTCACAAGCTGCGGAATGTTTAATTCAACTTTGGTGGGTATTTCAGATCTTCAGTTGTTATTAGGACGTTGACTTGCTTGTTGAATGCCTGCTTTTATTCTATATAGCAGATAGATTCACAAAGAAAAATAAATTTGGCCAGCTATCAATCTAATGATGAAAAATAGGGTATGAATACATGACATGTTTTTATGGATAACAACTTCTTTTTATTCTTTTTCAGAGCTAACCTTGCTCCTTCATCAGGTGATGAGGTGATGAAGGAGCAAGAATTAGCTCTGAAACATTGTATAAGGAATAAAAAGTTGTTATCCATAAAAACGTGTCATGTATTAATGTTCATCCAACTTCTAAATGCCCTTCAAGAACTTAAAAAATAGGGTAGCCTGGAGCTTTAAGCTTATGCTCATCTTTTTGCCAAAACCCAGGTTCAATTCCCATGTAGGTAAAAGGATATTGCTGCAATATGGCCAAAATTGGCGTAAAAGCATATCCACTCACTCACGCTCACACAAATAATATTCTGTAATTTCCCGGATCTGATCATTGATACACAGAGCATACTGGACTGTCCAGTATATCCAGTGTCCATTATCTCCAGGTTGTTGTCTTCTCAGTCCATACACAGGCATGTCAATGGTGTTGTATCATTCTCCTTAAACTGTTTCCAAACCTTGAGTAAGTCTACTGTTTAAGTTAAGCCATCCTGGGATTGAATGTTGGTCATGTGACTTCCAAACAAGACTCACACAAGCCTCCCTGAATGAGCACTTAAGTATGACAGCATTGCTTAAGATACTTTCAACTCAGCGTAAACAAACCGACCCTACACACTGCGTTGACTGCTTCGAGATTAAATCCATGGCATGTAACTCCAAGTCAGCCTCTTCAGAAACACACAAAACAATGTCAGAAAGTGTGTTTCATCCGTGATTTGAGGACATCAACTGTTCTGGTACTGCATTAGGTGCTTCATGTCATGCAACATTGTAGTCACTCTGGGAAAGAGTCAAGAAAATATGGGGCAACTGTTTTTCATGTAGGTTTCCGAAAATCTTTTCTTTTCCAGCAAATTTAACTTATCTGATGCCCATTCAGTATGATTACAGGCTCATGAGAGCGGTCCTCAAGGAGTATTTTGTAAAGAAGCTGCATTAACACAAATTGTGCTACAAGATGGGGAGGAAATGCTAACCCTTTTTGCAAACACCAATGATTTTTCATGATCCATCGATATAGTTTTCACCACTATATTGCTTTTTATACCCAACTGAGTCGATTTCAGCAGATATGCAAGACGGTTTATTCTCTTCTTTGTTCTCTTCTGTTTTATTTTTTCAGTTAAATTTATATATAGTAACATCACACACTTTGGGATAAAGAGTAGGATCAGGGTTCAAGGATTAACTGATCAAAGGATTGTGGGTATCCTAGAGGTTACAGTGTTTACTCATCACACTGAAAACCCAGGTTTGATTCCCCACATGGATACAATGTGTGAAGCCGTTTTCTGGTATCCCACATTGTGATACTGCTGGAATATTTCTAAAAGTGGTGTAGAACCCGACTCACTCACTCACTCACACACACACTGATCAAAGTTTAACTCAAGTTTGGTTGTTGTACATTACAAGGATAATTCTTGAACATTGCTGTAAAGGAGTGTAAAACACTTCTCTCTCAGATACATGCTAACTGATCACTGGAGAATGATGATGCTTATATAGGCCTTGGTTTATGGATTTTCTTTTAGTTTGTTGAAAGCAACGTCTGAAAAACACTATCACAAGAATTGTGTATGCAATATGAAGGTTATATTGTTGTGTAACAAATGGTTCAACAGCAAGTGGGTAAGTGAGTTTAGTTTTACACCGCTTGCAGCAATATTCCAGCAATATCACGACCGGGGACACCAGAAATGGGCTTCACACATTGTAGACAAGTGGTTCTGCAGCAAGACAAATATAACTATCACTGAAGACATAGTAACCCAATCCTATTACATTTTGAAAAGCAAACATATTTTGAAAGCTTTTTAGTCTTAAACAGAACTATTTTCATGTAGTAGACATGACTGAAAACAAAGGACGTTCAGATTTCAGAAAACCTGGTAAAATATTAAAGGATTTGGTTGTACATTTTTGTCTTTCAATACTGAAGGCCCCTAGATCCTTGTACAAGTCTGAAACACTGTTACAAATATTTTTCAATTAATGACTGGTAAAAGCTGGTTTCCTAACAGTCCCTATATGATCTCATCAATGCTAAATAAATACATCCATGGTGTAGTGGTTAGAGCATCCGCCCAGAGAGCGGAAGGTCGCGGGTTCGATACCCGACCGCGTCATACCAAAAGACATTAAAATATGGTACTTGTTTGTCCCTGCCTGGCGCTCGGCATTTATGGGTACAACAAGGACTGGTCGGCTCGGAGTCAGTATAATGTGTCTGAGTGGGGTATTCTTGCTTCACTGTGGCATGGTATCTCAGTGGGCTAGCACTATAAAACCAGCTTAAGTCTGGGCTAGTACAAGCAGCCGCACATACACATACACACGCATGCATGTCGTCATATGAGCGAAATATACTCAAGCACGACGTTAAACCCAATTTCACCTCACCTCACCTCACCTCACCCACCTAAGTAAATACATTCCATGAATATCCCAAACCGTTATTGTCGAATACAACACATGAAAATTCATAAGAATTTGTTATCAGTGTTTACCAGTACAAAATGTGTTCAGAAACAGATGCATAATTATATGTTTGCCTTGAGCATTTTACATCTAAATACCTAAAGGAATAATTGTGGTGATTTTAATTATGTTGTGAGTTATTTCCATGTGACCATGTTTTGTAATAGCATTTTTATACATGACAACAGTATAGGAGAGAAAGGTTTGTCAATATGGAATCATGGTCCTTTGATTTCTATCTTGCTTTGAGGAACAAACAATGTGATGGTGTGAGAGTGTGTTCTGTTAATGTAGGTTGTTATGATATGACTATCATAGACTAACATCTAGTCTCTGAAATGAACATATTTTACAGAAAATAAAAGTTTTAAATCAAGATTGTAAATACAATAAAGAGGAGCCCAGGGACTTTCTTCATTTTCCGGAAGCTGTGGAAATCTAGACTTGCGTGGGCTTTCTTAGATATATTTGCTTCAGGGTCTGTATGACAGACTATGGCTTTCATCATGAGCCAGGTTGTCAGCTTGTGGAGGCAATACATTATCATTGCTTTAATCCTGTGTCATGATCTGTGGAATCATCATGGACTCATCATTGGACTCATCATTGGAATCAACCTGTGGAAGTCTTCCTTTATGAAGTCTTCCTGATAACATTTCCAGGAACAATACTCCAAGATAAATCCACCCACCCCACAGTGACAGCAGAGCCACCAGTGCCATCAAACTGTCTTCAAACTACTAATCTTCAGAATTGCAATCAGAATGCATGATTCAACTGATTCTGAAATCTGTGCAGATTTAAGCCAATTGTCCTCGAGGTTTTTTTCATTTTAAGAACCAATCATACAGCTTGTTACATATGTCAGGTATTGTGTTTTGACTATTGGCTTATATACTTTGATGCTGTCAGACAAACCAACAGGTATACATGTGTTCTTCCTTGCTCCAGACTGTCTGATCTGTGAACTTAATGAAAATGTCACATTATAGAATTCAGCTTTGAAACTAATTGTACATGCACATTTCTATGTCTCATGTAAACATACTGGTGATTGGAGGAAGTTGGTAAATATTTTGTTTTCAATTTTAGAATATTTTGAGTTGGAAATGGGCCTGAATGCTGAATTCGGTGGTAAAATTGTGTCCTGACTGAAATAGAAATGATACTGCCATCACACAGCACATTAGGAAGTCAAGGGAGCTTATGTCACATGGCCTGTTTGTACGATGTCTCGCATCACTCATGCATTAATATTTGTCTGGCTTATCATCGTCTCCTCTTTTCTGAAATCGCCAGACTGAATAATCTCTGTGTATGTATCTCTTCAGGAAGACATAATTTACAGTGTATGTTATTCGTCAGTATTTTTGCCAAGGTAGCACTGGTTATAACAACTTTTATTGATATGTCTTCGTGAACCCTGAAGATCTGGGTTAGAATTCAGCAACCCGTGCTTGTCGTAAGAGCTGACTAGCAGGATCAAGTGATCAGGCTTGCTTACTTGGTTGACACATGTCATTGTTTCCCAATTGCATAGATCGATGCTCATGCTGTTGATCACAGGATTGTCTGGTCCAGACTTGATTATTTAGAGACTGCCATCATATAGCTTGAATATTGCTTAGTGCGGCTTTATACAACAAAGAAACAAATTTTAACAAACCCATTTGAGATACAGTGCAGTGAAAGTATTTGTTTTATGTTATTGAATACCTCCAGATCTATGAATATTGATATATTCATGAATGCATGAATTTCTCCTTACAGATTATTCAGAAAAAATAATTAGCAACACAATATGCTGGCAGCCAATACAAACTCTTCCACAATCATAAAACAATATAACCCACTTTTTGTGTTTCATTTTTCAAAGTCGGTACATTTTCCCCTCACGTGTTCTGTGAAAGTTGAATTATTCAAAGACTTTCACCTTGTTTATTTCACCATTATAGCTGGCATATTGGGCGGTAAGCGTCAGCCTCCTGCCGTTCTCTCTTCTCTTCATGAGGTGCCAAGGCCATTTTGAACTATATTTATCTTTTACTCATAAATGTGCACTACAAGGAACTTCATGCATTTATCAAATACCAATTAGCTTTTATTGGCACCACCTGAACTTTTACCAAATGTGGTTACCACAATGTGTAGGATAGATAGAGGTGGGGTGAGGATATCCTTCTGGGATAAATGTGCCATTTCTTGTGTACTGAAATGGCATTTCTTTGTAAGTTTCCTTGCTGGCTCAACAGTTCAATATTATAAAATTAAACAATAATTGATTTAAATTGTATCTTGGAGAAATATTTCATATTGGAGATGGTCTTCTAAGAATATGGCAGCTGCGAAAATTGGTTGTATTGAAATGTTATTAAATCTGAATGCATTGTCATTTTCAGTCATGAATGTTAAAATATAATTATTCAGTATCATTGAGGTTTATGCTGACAAATAGCATGTGGTTTAACATCCCTTCTAAGATTATGGCACGTGCACAGTATCATTCGTGTGGGCATGTGTGGGTGTTTATGGAGATTGATAGTAACACACAATGCATGTTAACACACTGTAAACATTCATTATTTATCACTCCGAGATCCCTCAGATCTAATAATATTTCCACATGGTTTTCTGTGTACCAAACTCACAGCTGTGAAAATCTGACTTAGAATTGGTCTTCAGTAACCCATTCTTGTCGTAAGAGGTGACTAACAGGATTTACTAATTGCGTAGATCGATGCTCATGCTGTTGATCACTGGATTGTCTGGTCCAGACTCTATTATTTACAGACTGTCACCATATTGCTGGAATATTGCATTTAACAAGAAACCAGAACCAGAATGTCCTTCATCAGCACATGTTTGTCGTAAGAGGCAACCAGAGGGATCGGGTGGTCAGGCTTGCTGACTTGGTTGAAACATGTCATCTATCCAAAATATGTAGATCAGTGCTTACAATGTTAATCACTAGATTGTCTGCTCTAGATTCAGTTATTTACCAACATATGATGTAGCTGGGATATTCCTCAATGAGGCATTAACCAATAAACAAGTAAACAAAAATCTCCCTCGTTGTAAACTACAAATTTTGAAACTGATATTCTGAGATTTCACAATAGAAAGTTCAACTCATCAGTCCTGTCATGAGGAATACCAGGACCAATCTTTTATCCTACAAAGGTATAATAATGTTGATTAGTGGCATAAGGCTTGATTTAAGAAAAAAAGAGTAGGTATAACTTTTATAGGCAGAATTATTGTTCCTCTTGATGTAACATGTGCATTTCATGATAACTAACTACATAGTTGTACAAGAAAACGTAGCTCTTGAGCAGTTATTCCATTATATATTGTCGTAAATAAACCATCTCCCTTTTATTTAATGACCATACCCACATAAGAGCCCACTGTCCATTTCACTTATTAGAGATTTATCATGGCCATGAAAACAAACAGCCATTGATAATAGAATCTCGACTATTGTTATCTCGCCAGGGCTAATCCCCTTGTAACGCCTCCAGCAATGGAGATATGTTATACATCATGCTTCATCAGGTAAGGACAACATTGAATGCGAAAGTAAACTATTAGAGTATTATGCTTCAGTTGAGGACCACAAGGCTGTAGTCATGAATCAGCCAGCATATCTCACAGGTCTGCTTGTTCCACCTCCTTACCATCAATATTTCAATCACAGTATTTTTAGGTGTTCTCTTGTGTAAGGCTGTGGCTTTTGTTTCCATCACTGTACGGTTACATTTGTAGAGTGTCTCGAGTTAAACAATACTCCCTACATTAAGTATTAAACTAGAAACTCAGGCTTATTAAAAACAGTCATCTCTGTCTAGCCATTGAGGTAGCGTGATGGTATGACTTTAGCCATGAATACTGGTCATGAATATTTTATGAATATCGTAGATGGGCTTGAGCAGTGAAAGATGACAGTGTGTGCTTCTTTTTCTCTTTACCAGGAGATCATAGACGACAAATCAGGCAAACATGATATGGTGTTTTACATGAACTGCCAAGGTACATACTGTTTACCCAGGTGTTTGACATGGAGTGCTAGGTGTATGAACGCTTTGAAAACAATTCTAAGGATTGTCATCTGTTCTATGAACTTGATTGTGTTAATGATAGAAATTGTATCAATAAGTGTGCATTATTCAATATCAGATGGTTAAGAATTACTGAGGACCACCAAACCCAAGCAGTATTAATCAAAGATGATCACATCAAACCCTAGCGCTACTAATCAGTCATGATCACATCAATTCCCAGCAGTATTAATCAATGATCACATCAAACCCCATTACTGAAGATCACAACAGACCCCAGCAGTATGAATCACTGAAGACCACCAAACCCCAGCAGTAGGAATCACTGAAGACCACCAAACCCCAGCAGTAGGAATCACTGAAGACCACCAAACCCCAGCAGTAGGAATTGCTGAAGACCACCAAACCCCAGCAGTACGGAATCACTGAAGACCACCAAACCCCAGCAGTATGAATCACTGAAGACCACCAAACCCCAGCAGTATGAATCACTGAAGACCACCAAACCCCAGCAGTATGAATCACTGAAGACCACCAAACCCCAGCAGTATGAATCACTGAGCACCACCAAACCCCAGCAGTATGAATTCACTGAGACCACCAAACCCCAGCAGTATGAATCACTGAAGACCACCAAACCCCAGCAGTATGAATCACTGAGCACCACCAAACCCCAGCAGTATGAATCACTGAGCACCACCAAACCCCAGCAGTATGAATTGCTGAAGACCACCAAACCCCAGCAGTAGGAATCACTGAAGACCACCAAACCCCAGCAGTATGGAATCACTGAGCACCACCAAACCCCAGCAGTATGAATCACTGAAGACCACCAAACCCCAGCAGTATGAATTGCTGAAGACCACCAAACCCCAGCAGTAGGAATCACTGAAGACCACCAAACCCCAGCAGTATGAATCACTGAAGACCACCAAACCCCAGCAGTAGGAATCACTGAAGACCACCAAACCCCAGCAGTATGAATCACTGAAGACCACCAAACCCCAGCCCCAGCAGTATGAGAATCACTGAAGACCTGAATCACTGAGACCACCAAACCCCAGCAGTAGGAATTGCTGAAGACCACCAAACCCCAGCAGTATGAATCACTGAGCACCACCAAACCCCAGCAGTATGAATTGCTGAAGACCACCAAACCCCAGCAGTAGGAATCACTGAGCACCACCAAACCCCAGCAGTACTGAAGAGACCACCAAACCCCAAATCACCCAGCAGCAGTATGAATCGCTGAAGACCACCAAACCCCAGCAGTAGGAATCACTGAGCACCACCAAACCCCAGCAGTAGGAATCACTGAAGACCACCAAACCCCAGCAGTAGGAATCACTGAAGACCACCAAACCCCAGCAGTAGGAATTGCTGAAGACCACCAAACCCCAGCAGTATGAATCACTGAAGACCACCAAACCCCAGCAGTATGAATCACTGAGCACCACCAAACCCAGCAGTATGAATCACTGAAGACCACCAAACCCCAGCAGTATGAATCACTGAAGACCACCAAACCCCAGCAGTATGAATCGCTGATGATCATAAACCCCAGCACTATCACTACTACTATGCGTAACAAGATGTATTTCGATATTATTCAAATCATGTTGTGATCATTCTCACTGGAATGCAGCCAATATTTTCATGATATATAATAATATATCTTTCATGATATGTTATGTTTTTTCATCAAATTTGCTTAATTGTTTTCATAAGGTGAATAACCATGAACTTGTTGCATTCATGCATTTAGTGAACATTAGTTTACACTATTACATGTAAACATTACTGATGTTATCACAAAAGTGTATTAATGGATAGTATGTTGGCATGTAATGGCCTATGAAACTATAGCAGATGGGCTTGCAGAAAGCAGAATAGGGTAACAAGTTTAGTGGGGAACTGTCTTTACTTCTATAACCTGTACCTGATGTCTTAACTCATGAAGGTGCCGGGTTAGAGTGAACCTTCAGTAACCCATGCTTGTTGTAAGAGGCGACTAACGGGATCGGGTGGTCAGGCTCGCTGGCTTGGTTGACACATGTCATCGGTTCCCAATTGTGCAGATCAATGCTCATGCTGTTGATCACTGTATTGTCTTGTCCAGACTCTATTATTTACAGACGTCCGCCATATAACTGGAATATTGCTGAGTGCGAATAAAACTAAACTCACTTACTCACTCGATGTCTTCAGAGGTAACTAACAGAACCCGGCAGTCAGACACGCTACCCTGGTTGATGCATGTCATTATATCCCATTGTGAAGATTGATGCTCATAATGTCCATTACTGGATTGTCTGGTCCAGACGCCATTATTTACAGTATCAAAACATTACTCTTAACAGACGGGTGGTGGGGTAGCCTAGTGGTTAAAGCATTCACACGTCACACCAAAGACCCGGGCTCGAATTCCCCACATGGGTATAATATGTGAAGCCCATTTCTGGTGCCCTGCCGCGATATTGCTGGAATATTGCTAAAAGTGACATAAAACCATACTCATTCACTCACTCACTCACTTACTTACTGTGGAACACCTGAGAAGAATAGTCAGCATCTTATCACAAGCTGCTAATATTTGACAATTTACCAGGCATGCGTGATTATCAGTGTTTTAGTGTGGTTTGGTGTTGTTTTATCATAAATCTTTCCCCAATATTATCCTTCAGTAATTCTATCTGTCTCCAATATGACATGAATGTTGTGCTTATACTGATTGTCTCTATTTGTGCATGAAACTGTACTTACAGGCATCAATTCCTTACCTGTGATGTAAGATCCATTCCCTTGAAAGTGTTCACGTTACAGTTTACCTGACATTCAAAACACTTCATATATGCATACATTAACAATACATTTTTAAAGATGTTTTTAAAGGATAAAGGTTTTGAGTAATTGTTCTTATTATCTGAAATGTTTTTAAATCATATAATATGGAGTACTATAGTAATCTGTCTGTCATAATCAATTTTGATTGCTCCATAATTCTAAGACTAACAGATATTCTTTTAGGAAAAATTGCACATATTAAGATATGGTGTCAATTGCTGCCTTTTTGCTATTTAGGAATTTTAGAAATATCATTTGTTCATTTTCAACAAGTTTGACTTTGGCTCAACGCATTATTTTCCAGAGCATACCTCCAAAAGTACCTATTTATTTCTCAAAACATGTACAATGACCAGATTGTAAGCTGGTGCTATTAAATCTTCATAGGATTTCAGATATTGTGTGATATCTTTGCAAAATAGGACCAGACACAAATACAAGATTCCAAATCCCAAGTCTGTGGCCTTGGTATGAGTGTTCAATAACACTCCTGGATACGGACAGACAGATGAGATAGGAATTCTCTGTTCGCTTGGTGTCACAAAAAGATTATATTTTCTTTTGAATTGGTAGGGGTTTGGTGAATTTCTTATCTTCTGACGACTCTTGTGGTATTTCTTACCGTTTTTAACATACATATAACCTTGTTATTATGAGCTGAATAGTTTCATATATTTTGTACTTTAGTATTTTATTAACAAATGTAACTTTTACTTGTTACTCATTTTACTCAATACTAGAGCGTAGTAATATTAAAAGAATATTGTTCCCTGGATAATACAAATTTAAACTTTATGTCAGACTTAAGCAGGAATGTCAGAATAAACTTTGACACAAATTCCTTATGTGATTTTAATGTTTGGGATTCTACTCAAATTGTCTAAATTAAATTGCTGCATAAAACTGTTTAGAAAATTGACTTCATAAAACAGTCCAATCTCTGTGGTCCAGTTGTAAAATCTACTGCATCCAACCATTTTGAGATAATAATTTTATGAATATGAATTATTCATAAATGGATTTTGGTGATACATACATTTCTTCTGTTATCTCAGCAGGGCATGCATCTTGCTATGTTTGATCTGCTATTTTATTTAGGAACTACATTTTCAAAACCATTTACCAAACATGTCATTAATATTTTACAGCACAGTCTGTTTACAGTCTGAACCTAAAAGATCATATGTACTTGAAAGAAGTATGTGTTTCTCCAAAATGAAAAAAAAAGATGTTGATGAAACATGTTGGAAAAATTGAAGATGAAGAACCGAATATTAAGTTGACAGTGATTTGGTACTTGGCAAGACATTCTTGAAGCAATTCTTTAATAATATATCCATTCTGTCTGCAGATATCCACAAATAACTTTAAACAAGTAAATTAATAAGCAATCAGTCTGTCTGTGCAAATGTCACAATTTAATAATATATTGCAGCTTAGACTTTTGCTCCTTACTGATGTACACAATGTAAAGTAGATTCACATAGATTTAGGGGTCAGTTTATGCTGTCATTAAGATAACCAGATGGTTTTAACACCTGGTGTTCTCCATGCTTCATTCTGTATCATGAACACATTTTGATGATATTTCTGAAATCACAATGATTATGTTTCTTAATTTGAAGTCATGTACCTGAATAGTCTTGTAACATATGTTATATTTGAGATTACACTTTCTTAGTATCATTAACCTGAATAGTCTTGTTACTCATATTAAAAGGGACTATTAACTCAGGCTGTCACGTTGTAAGTTTTTAGCACTCTTTTTAACCTTAAGATTTCCCATCTGTTTCCAGACAATAGGTCTCATGCTTCCATTTTTATTATTTTCATCATCTTTATTCCACATACATTTACTTGGTTGTTTTGTTATAATGCCAAAAGACTAAAGATTGTGTACATTGATTTGAGGTTTATTAAATAACTTAGTTCTTGAAAGAAAAGTTATAAAGTAATGCACAAAGATGACTTCTTTGAATGGCATTTTTAGAAGTTGGAGAGTCAGATAAGGACAGACTTTATGGATGAACAACTTCTTTATTCAGGTAATGTGACATTTCTATACAGATTCTTGTCTCGTTGTCAAGCAGATACAAGAATCTGCTTGACTGTGAGACAAGAATCACAAGAATCTGTATTGAAACATCGCATCACCTGATTAAAGAATTTGTTCATCCATAAAGTTGGTCTTTATCACCCCAAAAAAAGTGTTTTCAATACAGTGATTATTCTTTTCTTTTGCAATATCATAGCTAGACTGAAAACACATTTTTATGTGGCTCTAGGTTTCTTAAGAAGCCATTTCAAATCTAGAATTGTCTGTCAAGATCTTTTCATGCAAAATTATCAAAGGATTTTTCTTATTGCCACAACATTATACTCAAAACTCAAAGGAGAGTTCTTTTGTATCATGCATATATGCATACATGCATATTTCTAGCTACATAAGACTAGTGCATTGTCACTGGAGACAGAGAAGAATCCCTGGAGAAGAATCTCTTCTCTGTTTTATGTCAGTTGGGTTTAATTTGTTTGTTTGAAGACGACTATTTTGACATGTGTGGTGTAGTGTAAACAAACCACTCTCGCCTCCACGTTGAGACCAGAGCTTCATTCCCTGGAGGTAATGTGGTGTGTAATTAAGCTAATCAAAATACTTTGTTGTGAATTTCAGGTTGGGAACCGCAGGTGTACAAGACTAGGAGCAGGCTGGATTAAGTAGTGCATGTTCGGAAACCGTGTAGGCAATGATATGGACCAAATTACGCAGATAACTCTCTGCTCAAAGTAATCCTCCACATTGTCAGAGAAAATCTGGGATTGAATGACAGACGGAAGGAGTGATAGGAAGAGGAGCTGATTATGCACCAGGTGTGTTAACAGAAAACTTGACTACAAGGATTTTAATACAGTTCACAGCAAGGAAGGCGTTTCATCCCTCATTCCAAGCATGTGAATACGGCTGTATTTCATAACCTGTTTTTCGAAAGTCTTGCGAACAGGACATATATTTCATAATTCTTTAGGTTTCACACAAAATACTTTAACAGTGGATATTCTTGTACAATGAATGTACATTTCAATTGAGCGATCGGAGTATTGGTGACTGTGAAGTACAATGTGATCAGGTGACTGAAGGCTGTATTCTGGGATATAGAAGAATCTTAGACATTTATGAGACGTGTGACCAATACTGTGGTGGATCTCTGATTCGGATACAGTGTGAACGTCAACACTGGAGAACACTACAGAGAGAAGACACTATTTAAAGAGGTGAGGAGGTGTTTTATTATAATCTTCCCATCCCCATAAATTGAACAAATTGTGTTTTGCTTTATTACATGTTGAACTTTAACAGTTTGAATTATATTGATATCAAAATATTAACAGTGAACTATCTGCATATATTTGTGTGAAGTGATGCACAATATAAGTGCAGATTTATGATTATTATCTTATTATCAGTTTTGTTATCATTTTATTTGAAAAGTTGATTACATGTTTCACATTGAATATCATTGAATCTAATCGAATTAATTCTCAAAAAAGAACTAAAAACAGTTACCTTCAACAGAACATTCGACCAAGCGCCTTAAAGCAAACCTTGGATCCAGGCGCTATACAAATTTTAACATTGTTATTATTATTATGCTGTCAAGACAAGTAATGAAAAAGGAATAATGATTACTTCATAACGATATAATGACCTTCACTACACAGATGTCAAATCTAACAGCTAGTTTGTTCAATAATTGCCACTTTGTTCACTATAACACAGCTGTTACCTACACTTAACTTTTAATTAAGCCTTGCATACATATTACTGCATATACAATCTGACAAATGGTACATTAGTTTCTAGGAATACAAGGATCAGATTTTGATTTCATTTTAAGCTTGTCAGTACTTCAGTTGTCATTATGGTCACCAAAACACCAGCCTGGCTCATTGGCGAACCATTTATTCCATTGTTTATTGATTTGTGTCTAACGATAATATATGGTGATTATGTTTATTTTGTAGAAGTATGTTGTAGGTATTGGTGAATTGTGATATTGTACACTGATATGGGGTGTGAGTATGGTATCATGCTGCTTTCAGCAATACTCCAGCAATATCATGGTGAGATATGCCAGAAATGGACTTCATGCACTGTACCCAAGAATCGAACCTGGATCTTCACCATGATGAGTGAATGCTAACCACTAGGCTACACTATTGCCCTTACCCTGATATATGAGCTTTAATCTTAATACATATAGCCCTTAAACCTGATGCTACATCAGAGGTCTTCAACAGACTTAGTAGTGTTGTCCCTTTGTGTGTACAGGACAGTGTTATACATCGAACATCATTTTTAATGGCCACCTCAGCGGCCATATTTAAATGCAGTCACATTAATCTTTTGTTTTCAAATGATGCTACATTAGAGGTCTCATCTTCAACAGTGTTCTGCTGTAGTGTTGTCCCTTTGTATGTACAGGACTGTGTTATATTTCCAACATCATTTTTAATGGCTGCCTCAGTGGCCATATTTAAATGCAGTCATATTAATCTTTTGTTTTCAAATGATGCTACATCAGATGTCTCATCGTCGACAGTGTTCTGCTGTAGTGTTGTCCCTTCGAGTGTACAGGACAGTGTTATACATTTATCGTCATTTTTAATGGCCAGCTCAGCAGCCATATTTAAATGCAGTCACATTAATCTTTTGAAAAGGTACTTTTGTATGATGTAAGGATTAAAGTGTAGCAACAAGAAGAATATTGGTCCATCTGCATCTGACATGTGGAAATGTCATTTCAACATGAAAAATGTACATTGTATATACATTGTAGATGATAAGCAATTGTAATGAAAGTTTTATCTTCTTTCTTTTAATTGATATTGATAGCATTTCTTTAACTTCTAAATCCCCAGTTATATTTGATGAAACATGTCTGTATATAAATATGTTCAATGCTTTTGTGGTAACTTTTGTGAGAGAACATGCTTTCACTGACTTTATGTAATACAAATCATCAATTTTCCCCAATTTTCTGACCGTCAGTTTTTCAAATGTATAATACATGTAAATGTGCCTTTCAGCCATGAGGAATGCCTATTTCTGTGCTGTCATGATTTTTGTCTCGCCTCTGGTGCAATAAGAAAAGAATTTCTACCCTGAAATGTCTTCAGCAAATTATACATATCTTTATGTATTAGTACGCAAAATATTTCTGTTCTGTTGAAACCTGTCCCCACTTTTTGTGTAGGTTTTATTCTTGACCTCCGTGTTTATTTATGATCTTATTTCAACTTATGGGGTGGTGGGGGTAGCCTAGTGGTCCACTCGTCGTGTCGAAGAACCAGGTTCGATTCCCCACATGGGTACAATGTGTGAAGCCCATTTCTGTATCCCCTGCTGTGATATTGCTGGAAAACTAAACTCACTCACTCACTATTTGAGCTTACTTGATTTCTGTATTTATGTTACTTTATTTGATCTGTAACATTGTAAGTATTCTAGTAATATTAAGGGGCACTACCTCGCCTTATAACTCTATATATACCCATGAAGATCCGGGTTAGAATATTGATCTTCAGTAACCCATGCTTGTCGTAAGAGGCGACTAACGGGATCGGGTGGTCAGGTTCACTGACTTGGTTGACACATGTCATTGGTTCCGATATGCGCAGATCGATGCTCATGCTATTGATCACTGGATTGTCTGGTCCAGACTCTATTATTTACAGACTGCTGCCGTATAGCTGGAATATTGCTGAGTGCGGCGTAAAACTAAACTCACTCACTCACTATAAATAAAGTCAATGTTGTAGTCAATGTCGTTTGTTAGACTGAGTCGAACATCTCTTACAAAACCTTATGCAGTTTGAGGCATGAAAGTACTGCAACAGACAAATGGGGGTGATTCAGGTAGCCATATTGAGTAATGGAACTCCAGCTGTTTCTGAAACTGTTTATATCGGATAAGCAAGAAATAGTATGTGATGAGCTTTGGGAATTCAGAAAAAGGCAGAGAAGAGCCCACATACTGCACATCAATGGAATCTGTTTCGGTAGATAACCGAAAGTGATTATTCTCTGACATTGACATTTTGAATTTAAGATATCAAGCTCCAGCATCATTAGCTTTGGTTCTTGGAACAAACAATGGAATATACATGCTGTCTGCATGGCTTGCATGATGCCGTGAAACAAGCAGAACGATGCTGTGTCAAAACTTCAACAAATTAATTTCAGGGATGGGTTGAAAAATGCAATCTTTGCTGTGTTGGCAGTCTTTAGAGTTCAAGTGTCATAGATTTGGAAATAGAGCTTGGGACTTCTGATTGAGTCATGTTTATGTTCCGCTTGTTTCGTAATTGAAGTGGCATTCCGTTTCAGAATCCCATTTGTTATGCTAATGATCTGTTTACAACGACTGAATGTATACCACATTGTTGTTAATACTATAAGGCTCCAAATGGCATCATTATCTCAGTTTGGTGATTTGTCGTGACACATAATTGACTCAACACCCTGGGGAGAATACAGTATTTATTGTCATTACCGAAGTGGGAATTATAGTTGACTTTTCCTACCCATCCTTATGTTAAGTGCTTTGGTGGAGCCAATACGTGGCCAATATACAACAATCTAATTAGATAAGAGAGTGTATTTCCATGACACTTTTAGCAATATTTGAGCTGTGATATTCCTGTCAAATACAGTAGAACTTTATTGCAGTTTAATTATTTATGAACTATATCATATTGGATAAAAAAAAGTCTTTCGCTGAGATAATCGTTAATCATACCTTTTGACTTTTGTCAATCACAGCACTAAGGTCTCGCTGTTGAAGGACCCAGAGTTACAATTTAAAGCATTAAAGATGTACAACATGTAGTTACAGTTGCCATGACCATCAAGTGAAAGATTTGAGAAGAAGTTGTTTTTTAATAATTATCATGTGCATGCAATTTTAGATCAAGACATTGTTCAGTGGTTTGTATGGTTTTGTAATGTAGAGTGATAAAGATTGTAAAAAAGTTATTCTTATAAAAACTAACAATAGTGAAAATAATTTTGTATATATATGTATTAATCTGATGATATCTGTCCTCATTCTGCAAAGGTTGGTCACTGTGACCAAACTAAAAGAAAATAGTTGAAATATTGTGTATAAGTATATTGATGATAGTTCCATATATCCTTTCTTCTCAAATCTGAATTGTGAAAACTTAAAAAGATAGTGAAATAATAGATGGCATCACAGGGGGGGGGGGTGGAATATAACATTTCCCCTACTACACACAAGGACATCCTTCAGTTAATTAACACATTGAATTAATGATGGAGTTAGCCATGAAATGATGACATGATGAAAATAACCATTGATGGCCTATTAAAACACTTACTTTCAGTCTGACTCAGTTATACAAGCGAGTGAGTGAGTTCAGTTTTATACTGCACTCAAGAATATTCCAGCTATATGATGGTGGTCTGTAAATAATCATGTCTGGACCAGGCAATCCAGTGATCAACAGCATGAGCATTGATCTACGCAACTGGGATACGATGACATGTGTCAACCAAGTCAGTGAGTCTGACCACCTGATCCTGTTAGTCGTCCTCTAACCCTGTTCACCTGTTCAGTTATACTAAAAGTAGCTCCTATTTTTCAATTAGGAATCATTCTATTGTGAAGATATTCCATTTTGTCATATATTTCTTTTTTATTACTTTGTTCTAGCATTTTTTTCCAGTAATTATCAATAGTGTACCTACTAAAAAAGTAACTGAAGGTCCTGGAAAATAATCATCGACAGTCAAAAGCTGGACCATGAGGGTCATGCAGCTTTATCTGTCTTACCCACATATATTTGCAATTAAATATAGATTAAATTATTAATATTATTATTAAAGTGAGTGAGTTTAGTTTTATGGCACACTCAGCAATATTCCAGCTATATGGCGGTGGTCTGTAATAATCTTGTCTGGACCAGACAATCCAGTGATCAACATCATGAGCACCATTCATTTTTATAATCATTAATTATAATTATACCATTCCTGGTGTCCCTTTCTGTGATATGGCTAGTATATTGTTAAAAGATGTACACAGCATATATCCAGGATTGAAGAGAAGTGTGTGAAACATTATCCTCTTCAACTAGTGTAATCTTTCAGACAGACCCTGAAACTAATATATCCAACACCAGACTTACAAATCTATAATATGTGGAAGTCAAGATTACTGATGTCTGCAAACAAAGAAACTCTGGGTTACTTTTCATTATATTTTGTTAAGACAATGTAACAACTGTATTTTTCTGTAAACTATTTTTGTATCAGAGACCGTATGTTAGTGGTGGTGGTGGAATTGGGTTTAACGTCGTGCTTGAGAATATTTTGCTCATATGACAACGTGCATGCGTGTGTATGTGTATGTGCGGCTGCTTGTACTAGCCCAGACTGAAGCTGGTTTTATAGTGCTAGCCCACTGAGATACCATGCCGCAGTGAAGCATGAATACCCCACTCAGACACATTATACTGACTCCGAGCCAACCAGTCCTTGTTGTACCCATTAATGCAGAGAGCCAGGCAGGGACCCACAAGTTCCATAGTTTAACGTCTTTTGGTATGACGCGGTCGGGGATCAAACCCGCGACCTTCCGCACTCCGGGCGGACGCTCTAACCACTACACCACGGAGGCGCTCCCATATGTTAGTCTATGACTAGTACTGAATCAATGAAATCCGTGAACCTCAATCTGGTTTTTACCCTATAAACCAGGCGTGAGTTGAGAGGATCTATTGTGTGAAAGAAGTGAAAAAATAACAGGTTGCCAATGCTAAAATTACCCATCGTATCAGAATAGCACTGATTAAAATGAAACAAGCCTATTGAGCCTTCAAGCACAGTTTCATGTGAGCCATAAAGAGGTGATGTTTTGTGCTAGCATGTAGACACAGAGCAAAGGAGAAGGTCAGGTTATTCCAAGAGCAGGTGTGAGATACGAGGGTTGTAACTGCCTACCTCAAATGTCGTTGCCACTTATAAAGTTGTAATACTGTTGAAATTCTGGACACTACACTGTTATGGATGGTACTTTCCGAAGGACAGTTATATTGATTTTCTGGTGCTTGTGTTTGAATGAATTTGGTCATTTGTCAGTGTGTATTTGAGGTAGAAACGAAACTTGTATTGAAATAGCCTCCTTGTTGCATGTAATAAATGTGGGTTATATATAACTGTCACATGGTCAGTTGGATATTCTCATTTAAACTTTATCTCATCGTAACCCAATAGCGTAGATCGATGCTCATGCTGTTGATCACCAGATTGTGTGGTCCAGACTTGATTATTTACAGACTGTTGCCATATAGCTGAAATATTGCTGAATTCAGCCTTAAACAACAAACAAACAAACTCACTGAAACTTTGATATGAAATAAACAGTGTAGATTATAAACTGACATAGTGTTTCTTCATTGATTTAGAATTTAGAAAAATTAAACGCATGGTAGCTGTATCCTAATTCCAACTTCTCTCTATTGTCATTGGTGTGTTCGATTTCTGGTGTCCCCCGCCGTGATGTTGCTGGAATATTGCTAAAAGCGGCGTAAAACCAAACTCAGTCAGTCAGTCAGTCATTGGTGTGTTCTTTTTTGTGTGTAATACATTTAAAAATGTCAACAGTGATAGCCAAGCAAATGAAACAAATGTTGTACAGAGTGAAGCCAACTTTGGTCAAGCTAGCCTTCTGATTTAATGAAGACTTTCATTTATATTCAAATGGTATGGACCAGCAGAGTGGCAGCATCTGTCATCGTCATGCATCTTCATCCAAGGTCAACTTCATCTATTGTCACCTTTTGTTGCTGGACAAAATTTGAATTTTGACCAACTTTTGTGTATGCATAATGTCTGATGAAGGCGAGGTAAAGCTGATCAGTGTTAGGATGTCAACAGAAACATGACCATTTGTGGAGTGGAATGGCCATAGCTATTGTGAAATTGGTATCTGAAAGGTTTCCTGATAATGATAATTGGAACCACATGTAGGAGTTACATGTAGGAAAATGAGAATTATGGTGTTTTTGTTAGCAAGGTGCCAGGTTACATTATGTTCATTTCAACTTTTCAAAGACTGACTTCTTTATGATATAACTTCTACAAAAACAGTTGAACATTAGGTCTTTTAGCAGTCCTTCACTGAATTTAATTGCCCTCGATTTTGGTCAATATTACAGTTGTCAAAGATAATATTTTCCATGTGAAAGAACTTTTGATAAATGAAGACCCATGCCAAATTCGAAATCGTATGTAAAGCATCCAAATTAGCCAGTCTTGGGTTCTGGTCAACACAGCACAGTTGAGCTAACATTTAAATGATTTCTAGTTCTAGCTTTCTTTCAGATCTTTGAGATAAAAGAGGCCTAAAATGGAGATTTAATTGTCACAATAATAGAAGATGGGTCAAAAAATTAAAATATCAACTCAGCACTTTGTTAGTGGTGATTGTAAATGAAAACACTCAAATTTTCACTTCAACTGCCAAGCTACATCTCAGACACAGATTGTATAAAACCCCATTTGTTTTCTCACTGACAGTGTTTCTTCATCTCAGACACAGATTGTATAAAACCCCATTTGTCTTCTCACTGATTGAGCTTGAACGTCTCTGATAGAGATGATATAAATCACCCATTTACCTTCTCACTGACTCACTCGGTGCTTGTTCATCTCAGACACAGATTGTATAAAATCCCATTTATCTTCTCACTGACTGTGCTTGTTTGTGTCCGACACAGATGACATAAAACCCCATTTACTTTGACATAGACTATGCTTGTTTGTGTCAGACACAGATTGTGTAAAACCTCATTTACTTTGACATAGACTATGCTTGGTCATGTCAGACACAGATTGTATAAAACCCCATTTACCTTCTCACTGACTGTGCTTGTTTGTGTCAGACACAGATTGTATAAAACCCCATTTACTGTCATTGACTATGTTGTTCATGTCAGACCCAGACCCTATTTACCTTGCCATAAGCTGTGCTTGTACTCTGACCAGCATCAAGCTGATGTTGTAATACATGGAATCCCTGTTTCAGATCTGAAATGTGACCAAGTAACCCAGGTCCAGTGACAATCTTTGGATACTTCTTATTACTATCTGACCTGCTGTGGGATTTTACCAGTGGTCTAATGAGTGTTGACCGCCAAAGATGAGGTTTGAGGCCGGTCAGCCGAAGAGTAGCATCTGCCGGGCGTGGCAGGTGATCAGTTCACTGTATTGTCGTCTACTACAGCTTCTCATCTTCCTCGTCATCTCTGTGGCACTCTCAGGTAGGTGGCAGCACTTGCATCATGTCCAGAAAATGAGAAATGCTGAATTACAACCGGACTGCTTTTCAGGGTGGATGTTAAACCAGAGACAAGGTTTTCACCCATTTTAATGGGAACATCATTTGTGGTTATGTCTCTATGGTGGCTGTAAATATAAATGATCAAACCAGATGTTTGTGATAATACTTTCTCAAGTCCCAACTGGATCCATGGAAATAATTCTGTAACCTTCATCTTCCTCCAAGAATTGACAAAAATTTGGATGAACGTTTCTCAATGGCTGCTATTTATTAACAAATGAGGAAGTCACCTTGAAAGAAAATGGTCACTGACCATATTGCTTGTGTCTGTCAATGGCTAATGAAGGTCATAGGTTGACAAATTTCATGGGAGATGCAATTCTTTTTGTGAAGTTGTACCCATGAGCATCCTAAAATCCCATGCTCGTGGATTTGAATCCCAGCAATTATGTTACATTTCCTGTTTAGTGAGTGTGTGTTTATTGTGCAAATGATGAACGTTGGTCTTATTCCACTAAGAGACCTTACTGAAAGTTTGTTGTAACTCACCTTCTTTGACTCTTACGATGGTTACAGCACTATGGACCTTTGTTGAATTGGGATCAAAGGGCTCCTTTCACAAAGCGATCGTATGAAATTCTCATAACTCTCATACTTTAAGCTGACTTACGTTAGCTGTAGTGCTAAGATCACTGGGAAGAACTGTGCCAAGGGCCTGATTCCAATAGCGATCTTAGCAATACAACAAGCGTAAGTCCATATTATGGTTGTAAGCATAAGATTTATGATAGGTATAGCGTTTATGTTGCTTAGTGGAATGAGACCCAAGTGGGTTGAAGTGGTGGTAACTCCACCACTGTAAGATAGTACAGCAGTATCCACTAGATATCTTATCTGGGTCCTGTGGGACCAATAACATTAAATCCTTTTATGTAAACAGGAAAAATACCATGCTTATATAAGTGTACTGTTAGCAGGACATTGATGGCAAATGTGTGCTGTGTACAAAACCGATCCAAGGTTTGCTGTGAAGTCAATCTTCCAACCATTCACCCATCAAGCAGCTTGTCAAGATAGCCAGTGATTCCTTGAAGTTATTTTTGTATGAAAATGAAAGTCAATAAACCATCATATCATTTATTGGATTTTTATGTGGAAATGTAACTTTGAAAAGTCCAGACTCAATTAAAGTTAGTCAATTTTAATTTTTAGTAAGTTTTAATTTGATATTTATTAAAACTGTGAAACGTCTTGTGAATAGGTTTGCAACAGTGCAGAAGTTATAGCAGTGCTTAATAGACAGATTATACCCATGAAAGTCCGGTTTAGAATATTGGCCTTCAGTAACCCATGCTTGTCGTAAGAGGCGACTAACGGGATCGGGTGGTCAGGTTCGCTGACTTGGCTGACACATGTCATTGGTTCCCAACTGCACAGATCGATGCTCATGCTATTGATCATTGGATTGTCTGGTCCAGACTCAAATATTTACAGACCGCTGCCATATAGCTGGAATATTACTGAGTGTGGCATAAAACTAAACTCACTCACTCACACTCAGTAGACAGATTACAATGAGTACTTTTGTGGGTGGGAAAAGACAAACATAATACATAAATACATATCTTTTATGTGTATCATCCTTGCAAACATTTCATGATAAATGCTGCAATTGGCAGGGACATCAATTCATGAAACATAATACCCAGTCCCACACATATTGCATCCGCTTAAGGTCCCAATTTCAGATTTTATTTGCCATTATTCAACAGCCATTTCAAAACAAGTGGCAAGATCTGTTCCCATTGTGGTCATATTTCATACGACTCAAACCAAAATGAACATTTATTTTAGTTATCAGGGTGAAAATAGAATATCACCTGAGCATATTCTCATTAAATATTATTCTAGATAAGTGTATGTCGTCAGACGGGCAATATTTTGGATATTTTTGTTATTTATGTATCGAGGATTTTTATGATAATGATATTGATAGAGGATTTGCATATAAATTAAAGATAATGTGTAACACATGATGACAAAGCCTTCCTGTTGCTGTGAAAGAGATGTGAAACAGGTAGGTCACACCTGGATGGAATTAGTTTGTTATTTGTAACACTCCCCACGACACCGAGAAGCACTGAAAAAATGAACAGATTTATTTCATGTCAATATGTAACATTTATTTATCATAACAATGTGTTCTGGCTCTTACTTGACAAGAATAATTTAGACAGTCAGACTTTTGGTTAAAGTGTCGAATAAATGTGACTAAACCATTTCCATGATCATCAGAAGGTGATTGGGTAGCCTAGTGGTTAAAGCATTTGCTCGCCATGCAGAAGACCCGGGTTTGATTCCCCAGATTGGTACAATATGTGAAGCCCATTTCTGGTGTCCCTCACCAGAATATTGCTTGAACATTGCTAAAAGTGGCGTAAAACTAAACTCACTCACCATGATTAGAAATGTCCAATGAAATCAGATCCTATTGTACAAATCCCAAAAGATCATAAGTATGTTTGTATGATCATTATGAAATAGTGATGATACCAGATGTTATGAAAAGTGTTGGTATTTTGCCCTACCTGTGGAATCTTCATTAACAGGGTGTGCTTGCAATTGATTGTACAAGAAAAGTAGTAAAATGTACTCACCAATTACCTTACTATGTTTATTTCTTGTCATGTACTGGTGTATATGTGAATTCCACATGGATTCCCTTATGGGGATCTAGTTGGAACATTCCATAATAAAGTGAGTTAAAGCAAAGCATTAAAGAACCTTAAAGCCCTTTAATTTGGTCGCTTAAGTTCTGTATGCACCAAGTTACGTTAAAGAAAGTTCCTGAATACACTGCGAATGTCTATCCCTTTCAGAAGATTTACTGCCACCAAGCGACAATGTAGTTAGAGCGAATGATCTCTGAGGAATGGTCAGCATTTAATTCAGTGAAGTCTCAAGAGTTTGTAATTCCCAAGATCGCCTGGATCTGTCATCTTGAACGAAAAGCACAATCAGATGACAGTTAACTCTCATTTGGAGTCCCCTATGACACTATTAGCCCAACAAACAAATATTCCTGGCATATCCCATGTCTACCATGGGATTTGTCATTCTTCACAGGGAATTCCATTTAAAGTCTTGCAGGAACCCAGCACCATGCCATTGTTTGTTGAATGATTTATTCATCAGTCATTCATTACCTATATACCCCATAGAGTTCCATCATCTTTATCTACAGATGCAATCTGTCAAAGCCAATCTTTTGTCATGGGATCTCTGTTGGAGACCATGGCATTTCTTTTCTGTCACAGAAACAATTGTTCTGTTGCAACCAAGCTGTGAATATTCCAGATGCAGCTTAGAACAACATTTACTCACTCACTCTGTTGCAATCTTAACACGTCATTCTTCATATTTCTCAGAAGTTGTTCCATCAAGGTTTCAATATTGATTGGTAGTTTGTTGTTTAACGCTGCACTCAGCAATATTAGAGCTATATGGTGGGTTACAATATTGAAGGTCTCAGTAAGACATTATGGTAGACATATGGACAACTTTTCCAAACTTGACAAAATTGGTGTCCAATATAATTGGCTATTTGGACTTGTACCATAGATACCTGATGCAGGATGAACTCACCTTGTTGCAAACACCTGCGAGTGATATGGTCGGAATAGTACAATCACACAATTTCACACATTTCCCATTTTTCATTTCATCTATCATCTCGTCCACACTTGCAACAATTCACCCAGACCTCAATTTGATTTGATTTTCAGTTGTGGACCTTCAATACGATCATTTTCACTTCGAGTGTTCATACAAGTAAACACATCCCATTTCATTTAACTCTCATAGTCGGCTTTTTTAGCGTGAAATCCATCCTTAACTTGGCGATGTCTATTAACAAGGATTCTCATTGGATAATAAACCCGTCGTCAACCAATCACGTTTTGCCTGATTTGAGCTGCTCGAGTTGGAGTCAAAAATACGTACTGCGGTGTTTAAACAATATTCAAATATTGAATCGATATAGTGATAATGGTTATCGAAAATCGATACTAAGGTGTCAGTTTCGATTTTCGATAAATCGAACCAAATCGTTGCAGCCCTACTCCACATATCACACTGAAGACCCGAGTTCAATTCCTGACATGGGTATAATGTATGAAGCCTATTTCTGGTGTCCCCTGCCATGATATTGCTGGAATATTGCTAAAAGCGGCGTAAAACCATACTCCCTCACCTGCTCACCCACTCACCCACTCACTCAACTGACCTCATGTGCATTATTTAGGCAGACAAACTCAATTACCAATATTAAAACCTACGTTGCTTTTTCATATAATTATCCAAAACTCTTTAAATATTTCATAAAATTAGCCTCTTTTTGAAATCATGCTGGTGTTGTGTGCTTCATAGCGATTATTAGAATGAAATATTGTATTTTGAAATTCAAATGCTCATTTTGAAACTGGGATGAAGCAACTGTTTTTGTATAGGTTTAGCAAAGACAGGCCGTGGGAGGTATTCATTGAAATCTTTTCACTTCAAGATTTTTAGTTTCCCAATTATTTGAATTTGTTTCTATGGCAATAAATTTAAATTTTCCATGTGTACAATTCACTACTTCATGAATTACATGCAGATTTTGTTATGAACGGTCTGAGTTTAAGGAAGTATGTAAATTGATAAAATGATAAAAGAATTCTCTTTGATATATGGCCCAGCTACTTCAAGAATGATAAGATTGTTTTTAGTCAAATCAATAATTTATACATACATCTCCCAATAGTGCAGTAATAGAGGCATATAATGCAGCTTCACTTAACAGAATCATGCTTTTATAAAAACAAAACATCTTTTGTTCATATTTAAATCAGTGATCCATATGAAAGCCATATACATGTAGTATTAAAAGCACAATTCGGTTCTCCGGGCATTCCGTGACAATGTGATTGTTCCAGCTGATGAGTATTATGCAAAACACGCTTACATGACGCAATGCATCAAAGGTCTCGATATTGAATATAATGACAATTGTTATTGATTTTTTAAGTCGTTTGTGATCTCGCGAGATATTAACGGCATACCCCCATTTTGAACTTGGATCATTCAGTGTGAAAATGTGCAAATATCATTAGAAGCTTATGACCCATACAAACATCAAACAGTCATTTCAGTTAGAACTGGAATTGGAATATGGTGAAAAGGAAGTTCCCAATACTTTCCTAATACAAAATTTCATGGCACTCTTTGCAAATACAACACAGGAAATGGAAAAGGTAATTTATTCAGTGGAATGCTGAAAAGGGCATAAAAGGGGTAGCCTCAATTTTCATCAGGATATGGTGTAGTTCAGTTCAAACAGGAAGGATCAAAATATCATGTTTGTTTAGTATCATGGTTCAAAGAGTTGAGTCATTGTTCTGTACATAGTCCAAGATATCACATTTATGATGTTGATATTGGGAGGTGTTGTAAGTTTTCCATTATAGCCTGTCAGTAGGTCAATAAAGCAATATTAATAATATATTTCTCACTAAGGATGTAATGATTGATGGCACTACCATAGAATTTCAGTTGACCATCACCTGATGGTACTTCATCGATGACAAGTTAAAAGAGTGAGTTAGTGAGTGAGTTATTATTTAACGTCACATCGGCAATATTTCAGCCATATCGTGACGAGAACACTTGACATTGAAATAGAATATATAGAGACAGTACAAAAACCAGCGACAAGTTAAAAGATCATTAGTTCATTAAGTTATATGGACTGGCAGTAAAAAGAAATCATCACTATTTTGACATATAAGCTACTAGACTATGGACAGTTTGGTTTCAAGAATGAAAATATATTGAAATCACGCCAGTAAGTACTTTTGTATTCGTTTCCATCACAGACTGCTAAACTCAGAGATACACATCAATTTCATTGTTGTCACAACCCCTAGTGTACAGTACACAACCCCGTGCACATAAAAGAACCTACAAATCCATTGGTATATGACCAGATGGTTGGCACATTAATACGTGCAAACACCTAGTTGGGGGTACATCAACGGGCAGCAAACTTGGATAAAGTACTGTGACTATGTGTCCCAGTCCACCCAGCTGTGAATGGGTACCTTGTAAGGATGGGAAAGCCACAATAACTCGGTGAGCCTAGTGGCTGCAAGAGTTGTATGCTCCCCAGTGAGTTGATATTGATAATACGATGTGCCGTTGAGAATGACATCCAATAATGGAGGGGGAAAAATACCAGCGCCTTGAGCATGTACTAGTTGCGTGGATATGTGCCCTATATTAATATCCTATAATAATGATGTCTGTTTAGGACACCTAAGTATACTTAATCACTGTAGTGTTTACATCTACAGAATTAGACCATGAACAGTTTGGGCATCAAAAATGAACATGTATTGATATCACTCCAATAAGTACTTTCTTTCATCACAGATTGCCAGACGAGGAGAAATATAACAATATATTTCAATTCAGGACACTTCAAAATACTTTTCTAAGATGCTTAGCGGTTAGAACAATCGAACAAAAAATACATTATCAGACAATAAAGGTATAGTTTTTTGATGACGTACCAATTGAATGACGTTATCCCATCACTGCGCCATTCTAGTGTGCCCCCTCGTAATCGAACCATTTTACATTACGTCACAATGTAAGCAACGTCACGATGCATGTCAGTTGTCATCGCCTCATACGGCCTCCTACAGTAAACTACTCCGTTGCGTTCCGTTTCTTGGTTTGCAGAAACTAAAGAGTCCTCGTACTTTAACTATAATAGTTCAGGGCGAAAGTGTGTTTTATTACACTATACATGGTGGTAGAGCGAACTGTATTACTTAAATATTACTGTATTGCTTATGTAGTGTGATTGATGGAATGTCTGGAGTGGAATGTTACTGTTTCAGTCTCTGGCATGCATCATTCTGTAAGACCATAACATGGTGCTTGATGTTACCATGGCAAAAGTTTATTACCATAATGAAAATTTGTTACCATAGTGAAAGTTATTACTATAGTGAAAGCTTGTTAGTGTAGTGAAAGTTTATTACCATAGTGAAAGTTTGTTATCATAATGAAAGTTTATTAGTGAAGTGAGTGAGTGAGTGAGTTTAGCAATATTCCAGCAATATCATGGGATGGGGATGGGGAGATTAGCATAGTGAAAGTTTATTACCATAGTGAAAGTTTATTACTACTACAACAGTTTATTAACATTGCGCAAGTTATGCCCAAATTCTACCCTTTCCTGTTAGCGATCTTGCAGAACAATAGTTGACATGACAAAAATTAAATATTATCATGCATGAACAATTATGACAGTATTTGTACATGACACAAGATTAGTCATGCAAATATCATATCTCAGTGGGATCATGGCCATATTAATAAAACCCATCCATGTAGCATGTTATGAAATCAATAGTTTATGGCAGAAGAAGTGGGCTTTGGAATATCTGGATTATTTCAGCAGTTGAAATCTGGCATAACAACATCTGCAGTTTTGCATTGTAACATATGTCAAAAATATTCAATCAGTAATATCAGCATGCTAGCAACATGTCATGTCCAATTACAAAAATATGAAAAACATGTTTTTTTAGCCAGTAATTATCCTTTCCGTACAAGATGTGGTAAATGACAGTGTTGATCGCAAAGGATGTGATCATGTAAGACTGAGGGTTGCCATATCATGAATAACTCCATGATTATATTGACGTATTGATGTAAGGATCACCGGTACTACGAAAAGCTCTCCATGTCCCGTCAGAATTGAATCAAAAGTCTGAGAAGGGATATGTTATTTTAAGGAAAAGCCCTGATACTTATTTAACACGAAGTCTGGTGTATGTAACTGCTTTTAATCAGTAGAACAATATTGTCTCACTACCAAATCCCTCGTACTGTGTGTGGATACGCATAAAGTTTCCCACAACCAGATAGTCAGTGTTTAGGCACATAGTATATTCAGTGAATAAACATGATAAGACTCTCCAACATAGGCATTGATTCACTTGGACTTATAAAAAGATCAGATAAATATTTTTTCTGTTTTATGATTATTGATTTAATTTGTTGTTGATAGTTGACAAGAATATATTTTTTACATTGAATTGAACTGATGGCAGAACAGGAATCAATGTTTTACATCTGTGCTTAAAGGTTAATGAAGATGTCCAGAATGGACATCACATCTGTTATTGTATCGGTTCCTTGATTAAAGTCCTATATTGAACAGTTAAGTGTCTGGGTATAGTGGTCTAGTTTTGTAGGTCAGAATGACTCTGATCTAACTGTTTGTCATTTGTGTGACAAAAGCAAAGAGCCATTGCCTGAGGACCAAACTCAATGTCTTCGAGTTATATATCCACTTTTGACTGTTCTGGAACATGTCGTTTTCTAGCTAATGGAATTAATTCCACATCAAACACAGCATAGACAATAGCCAAGCCTGTTACCACCAACAGAGGTGAGTCTATTCAGTTAAGATGATCTCCCAGTGGTTTGGTATTGCGTAAAAGGGTCCCTCGCTGCTCTCAAAGCTGGGCAACTTCAAGGTGAAAGTACTTTCCACTTTGTTCATTTGGCATGAGCGGGTGTTTAAGTCACAGTGATCTTTAAATTGCTATGAAGAGACTTCGCACCAATCAATATAACAACAATCCAGCCTCTGTTCACTCACACATGGCAATATGCTTGGCGTTTCTTTTTAAAGCATTGTTTCTCTTGATGCAATGCAGCTGTGATTTGAGACAGTCTCAAATAGAATTATGCATTACATTAAAAGAGATTGCACGTCGGCCTATTTCTCTTGAAGTAATTTTTAAAAAGGATATGTTTTTAAGGTATGAGAATTTAATCTTTTAAGATGTTAAAATGACATTTCTCGAATTTGATGTATTGCAATGGCAAAATTACTTGAACATATTAATTTATACTATTGATTTTGAGCAAGTTTCTTTGGTGCATGAGCTAAACTATTCATCACTCTGAGGTTTTCGAAAGAAAAACTCCAAGCAAAAACTTGATGATACGTCTTCAATACATAAACTGCCAAATCTAAGAAAGCTGCAGATTTCAAAGTGTAAGTTATTATCTGTCAGAAGATAGTCCTAAAAATGTTCAAAAGAATAATATACTCCCAACTATCAGCTTTCTTTGATGAGTAATGGTTTAATTATAACTCCCCTGAAACTGTTAATGACATTAACTCGATGTTTCTGCCACACATGAAAACATGATATTTTAATTATGAATACTAAATTAAAAACACAAAACCATTAAAAATGTGATAAGTTTTAATGTTCTTGAATTCAGCTTATAACATATACTTTACTCAATTCAATGAGAAACTTCATGACAGTGCAAGGGTTAATGGATGATAGATTTCATACATGAAAGCGAGGCAATTTCATAATGAAAAGGGATTTCAAAGGATGCAGCAGGGTGATAGCTTTATCACTTGTGAATAAACTAAACACATATCGTAATCGAAAGCACTAGACCAGATTACTCAATCATTTTGTGTTTACAGGAATGCACTTGATTTCCTACAAATATTTAAGACTCCCGGTCTGCCTCTAATCACATTTTTAGCAAAATAAACAAATGAATCTTGCAATATCTGTCAGACTGGTGCAAATGGTATCAGGAAAATAAGAATTGGATGAAAGTGAGGCCGTTCAGCTTGTTTTTGATACTGAACACACTCGGGGCGTTCGGCATATGTTGAGAATTCGGTGTATTTCTGTCTGGATATTGTTACTGAATTTTACAAGTAAAACATGCGCAGATGGAACAAGATATGTAAGATGTTGATGATGGTATTCCATTGAGCAGCATGGAGGTCAAGTCTCGATGTAAAAGCACTGTTCAAACCAGGGAAAAACCTGCCAATAATTTCCTGCATCTGGTGATAGGTAACAAAATGGGTTCTGATGTGACCACATCTGGATCCTGAACTTGAACACGTGCTAATTAATTGCACAATTAAACCATTATGTGGCATACATTGCATTGGAAGCGGTCAACAATATTCCTGAAATCCATGCACCAACTGCACAGCAGTGCATGTTCCTGGAATAACTTGTATGGACAATTACCACTGCTGTTTCCATTATATGAGAATGACTCCATTTTGTCTCTGTGCCATGCAGCCCTGTGTCTACCCCTAGTGGTATGTCTGTTCTTGTACATAGATATTAATGTCTAATTCAGACCAAATTGCATAGTTGGTACATTTCCTGCGAGGATAACAGACACTGGTGAACCGGACTCGGCTCGCCTGAAGGGAAACAGTTCGTGTGGATGGTCTATTTCAGTGTCCAGGGTTACAAAATATGTCCATTTTGATAACGACCACTTCTCTATGGAAGGTTGTTTGCATTCATGTGATACAAAATGTTGTACTTTGTTACCCCTTGTTTGAGTGTGTTATGAAGATAGTTCAAAGAGAGTCATACGATTTTGAAAAAGTTTGTTTGTTTAAACGCCTTTAAATGTAAAGCTTTCAAGACATTTTGTGGAACATGTGTGGAGGACATTTCCAAGTTTGACAAAAATAATTTCTGATGCAATTCCATAGCTTGAATTGTTCCATATGTTTCGCTGTTTTGTTCAGGCTGACAGTTGTCTTGCCTTTGCATGTGTTTGTGATTAGTGCCACTAGTTCAGCAGCTCACCTTTTCAAAAACACATTATATCATCAATATTTGATAGTTATTCATAAACACTTGCTCATGGTATAGTTGGGATCATAAGAAGGACTCTGATTTTAGGAGCAATTTCTTGTGATTGAGTGTAGAATTTTGCACCTTTTTTTCATATGTGAATATATTCAAATACAAAAGAATCAGTTACTATGGTCTCAATATATATGGACACATGATCTTGTAGGATGAATTTGACGTTAAAGGCTCTGACCATTAGCCTTATGTATAAGCATTTCCCCAAATATGTTCTAATCCCATTCTTGGTTTCCTCCAACAAATATGTCATAGAAAATTGTAAATACATATTGAGTGAAACCACACTCACTCTTTCAGTAACATTTTTTCTCAGTAAAGTGTGTGTTTTACTGTAAAAACTGACACAGTATAAGCAATAAAACAAAACAAGAAATGTTTCAAAAGATATATTCTTAATCTTTTACAAGCAAGTTTTGAGGATTCTATTATATTTGCTGTTTGAAATGTTTCCAAAACAAACACGACTGATTATTTACACAGTTGTGGCCCTTGGCGTAGCATCGTCAGTAATGAAATATTTACGACGTAGTAATTAGCCGTTTGTTTCAACATATTTGACTTTCAAAAGCTAGCAAATATAGCCCCTAATATCCTACTAAATTTACTGCTGTGCAGAAAATTTCAATGCTGGCAGTAGCAGTCTGCATAACCTGGCATACTTCACTTAATTTGTCTGGGATTTTTTAAAGAAATGAAAAAAAACAACCTTGCACCTGGTCCTGTTGCTCACATTTTTTGGTATATAAGTCTGTCATAGCGTGTACAGTGATGAATGTGTTGCGGAACAGTTTCGACAGTGTTTGTTATTGCTTGTGTCGGGGGCTAACCAATACTGAACACATTGATTTTATTAGTCATTTGTTTTTAACAGGATTAACTAGGCCTGAGCCACTTTTATGAAGCTCCATTACATTAATCATTACTCTGTGTGAGTAATATATACTCTGATGCCTCTCTGTAGAAATCAAATTAATTTTGCAAAGCTGTTCAATATGGAAACCTAATTAACTGTCATAAGCTCCAGAGTGTATCAATATTTTTATTCTGTATTCATCAATTTCTTTGAAAGTATTGACAAACCAAGGTACAACATGAACTATGCCATTCAGAATGTGAAACTGCAGTCTTTCTATTTAAAAATCTCATACAGATATTCTTGCTGTGTTATGTGTCCCTGAATAAGAATGGTTATAATAATTATAGCGTAAACATTTCCTCTGGATTATGGTTGCCTTAGGGCGGTGGGGTAGCCTAGTGGTTAAAGCGTTGGCCTGTCACACCGAAGACCCGGGTTCGAATCCCCACATGGGTACAATGTGTGAAGCCCATTTCTGGTGTCCCCCTCCGTGATGTTGCTGGAATATTGCTAAAAGTGGCGTAAAACCAAACTCAGTCAGTCAGTTATGGTTGCCTTAATGCTGTGGTTTCCACAGACACATACAGAAAATGAAATGAAAATTTTAACCCCAAGTCATAGCTTAGGGTGTCTCCAACACTGATTCATCTCCTGTCAGTTGGTGGTGTGGACATTTGGTCCTTGTGACAATCGTATTTGCTACAAATTATTGTCTATTTTGTTCGATTTTCCTGCCCTTTTTTTAATTATAATTAAATAGAATAATTATTTTGTTACCAGAATCTTTTTGTCCGCAAAGATCAGTGTTCTGCAACCTTTGCTTGTTGTAAGAGGCTGCTTATCATATTGGGTGTCAGACCTGTTTATCATATTGGGTGTCAGACCTGTTTATCATATTGGGTGTCAGACCTGTTTGTTTTGGTTGATGCATGTTTTAGTATCCTAGTTGCATAGATCAATGCTCATGACACCAATCACTGGAATGTCTGGTCCAGACTTTATTATTTACAGACTGCCATCATATATGTGAACTATTGGTAAGTGCAGTATGTTAAACAATAAACAAAGCAGAATGTTTTGCAATAGTTAACATACATAAGAAGTGGATCAGTGTACGCAAATTGATGTTCTCCATGTTTGTTTGATTAGCTTCCTAATCCCCTCAAAGTTTAAAAGGTAAAATAATCTATAGCAGAAATTATGGATGTTTATAAGGAACTTTGTTAACCTGGCTATTGGCATGTTGTCTGTTATGAATCTGGCTAAGATTTACTCCAAGGTTATTGGCAGAACTGGTTTACTGCACCTGGTTACCTCCAATAACAATATTTCATCCTTGAACGGTAATAACGGGAATTTAATTCTCCCTGGGGAACATATAGCCTACACTGCTTCATGAAGCACTAGAAGATTAATGGTCACACCCTGTTTGGTACCCATTCACTGCTGCAAGAACACAAATATTTTTAACAAAGACTCTTACCTTAACTGCAATGTGTTCATGGGCATTGTTGTGGGGGAAGGACTGGAGCTCAAGAAACAATTTGGAGTGAAACTTACCAAATGGTGTGGCTACCAATCCATCTACTATCAACCAATGTTGCTGAAGTTGACATAATTTGTTGTTTGCATGAGACAAAGCTCTGACTAATATACATGTTTTAAAATGAAAACAAAAACTTCCGCTTGAGCATATACAGTGTAACATGATAGTCCCCAAACACTGTGGTTATAGTGAGTGAGTTTTCTTTTACGCCACTTTTAGCAATATTCCAGCAATATCACAGCAGGGGACACCAGAAATGGGCTTCACACATTGTTACCATGTGGGGAATCAAACCCGGGTCTTCGTCGTGATGAGTGAATGCTTTTACCACTCGGCTACTCCACTGCCCCACTGAGGTTAAGTACAAATGGACATATTATATAGACCAACATTATTTCTTCACCCCAAACTCTAATAACCCAAAGATTTCACTTGAAGCAGTCCAGACACACATGGTTTCATTGCTTATGGTGCAGCATATATGCTGTAGAAGACTAATTAGTTTATTAAAATAGGCACCATTCATGGTAACCCACAGTGTATGGAATTGGATCTGCTACAGCTATGATCTGTTTGGTACTGCAGTCTCAGATCCTCTGATGCTGGTGTTGAGAGAGTGCAATCAATTATATACCAGGGGAAACTATGCAGACAGTTTTATAGGAAGGTACTCCTTTCAGCTTTAATCCTGTTCAATATGCTTACGCCTGCACAGGGAAGTAATTAATTTATGGCAAGACACAATTAGCTAAAGATGTGTACAAGACCCATATTTCATATCCATTTTCTTGACGCGTTGCCAGGGTTTTAAATGTATTGAAATAATAATCTCTGTGTACTAGTTGTGTGAAAACTGTATTGATATATAGTGGATCTACACCACCTTGAAAAGCTGTAATGAACCTCATGAAAATATGTGTTTGATATGATTTAATTGTGGTATATGATTTTGAAATATTATCTAAGCTTGTTGTTATATCAATGATAAAGGTGATATTAAATCAATGTCTGTTATTAAATCGACAACATCTGTGATGTTCAATCAATGATAATTATGTTGATATCAAGTAATTCTTTCTCGTTGCTGGAGTCAGAATGTGTTTTATGTTGAAGAGATTGTTTGTTCACTTAACTGTGATAATTCTGAATCAAGTATAAATCCTGTTTCGTAAGTTTTGTCATGTTGTTAACAGGGGTGGTGGGGTAACCTTGTGGTTAAAGCGTTCGCTCATCATGCGAAAGACCCAGGTTCGATTCCCATGTAGGTGTGAAGCCTATTTCTGGTGTCCCCCGCTGTTATATCGCTGGAATATTGCCCAGAGCGGGTGTAAAACCATACTCACTCACAACTCACTCATTTTATTAACAGATCATTTCTCACCTATAACTACTAGTTGTTTGTATGTTAACGAGGCCTACATATGTCAGTTTGTTTTGAATGTTCAGAGCCAGGACAAGTACAGGATCAAGGATTTAAAAACGGATGTTGTTTACGCAGAACCCATCGTACCTCCCAATCATTATTCCTCTATCTCTCCAAGCAACTGGCAAACTCTTATCAGCTCCTTACACAACATTGTGTTGCTTTTTTATCCTTGATAGCTTGCATGTATTTATAGCAGTGTAACACATGTAATAGAATTTATAATCAGAATTTACAGTTGTAAATAACACAAGAGCTGACGTGATTCGTTCATCAACGCTTTTAATGGAAACCATTTATGCAGGCACCTCGAAACCTAGAGTGCAACCACCAGTAGCTTTAGTGCAACTATGCACATTTTCTACACGGTTGTGGCTGCAGGTATATAGACATATGAGTGCACTCATGCACATGTGCAGCTTTAGGACAAGGGCAGGTAACTCTATATGAGCTATGCGACTATCCAGACCACCTGGGCTGTTCGCTAATGGATGGAGGCAAGAATCAACTCTGACAGTGGTTCCGGGTTGAGGATAGTTGGAGGGTATTTACCCTTCCTGATAAATGTTTTTATCACTCATGTCAAAAATCTTGTATTAAATAGCCTCAAGTGGGGGCTAGTTGTCTGTTCATCTTGAGCAGCATCGACAGTAACAGCTCCTTAAGTCTACATGTTGATTGAGACAACACTGGGCTGTGAATGCCAGCAGTATCCCATCAGACAGTTGAAATGCACGCTGGAGGAAATGGGAAATTCTTGCACAGGTATTGGATCAGGAGAGTTAGCAAATAAAAGAAAACACTCAGTGTGATCATATTTTTGTTTCTTGGCACTTGTGATGTATATTTCCTCAACAAATGACACAATTCTAATTTTGTCATTGAGATATAACATGATATGGATGTTTAGACATAGAGTCAAGTGTGCTGACAAGAATGCAAAATGAAGGTAATGCCTATTATAATAAGGGTATACTTAAGGTATAACTTGTACCTCTGTCGCAAGAGAAAGAACATATTTGAAAAAATGAATTGTGACAAATTACTAAGCTGTATTCTTCAAGAATTAATGTTAACTTACAATGATCACACCAGGTGTTCAGAAAATGCCGAACATATCCTGCCCTGTAGGTTTCACCTTACACTTGACACTACTTCCGTTCTGGAAAAGCCATGTTTATTGATGGCAGGTATACTCCTGAAAGGCTCTGGAATTTGGTTTTACAGGGCCCAGGAATTAAGCTGCGTAGACCTAATTGGCCATATACTTTGACATAGATGACACATAATTTGACATATGTCAACTGATATTATGGGTACTCCCTAAAACACTCATTATGGCAGTACTAAAAAGGGCATAGTAATGGCCCTTCATCAGTTATTGGTTAATAACCAGTAATTGTTTGTGTCAAGTAATTACAGGCACTTATTTTGTGAAAGGTTAATTACCTTTAGCTGTATGGGTTCTTCAACAAAGAAAAGTAAAGAAAACAGAGAATACCTGATCTATTCTGAAGCAGTTTTAAATGGCTTGCGCAAACTAATACCTATGGAACAAGCCTATCAATTTCATCCTGTTCATCCCTAATGAACACAGTTTTGTTGTAAATTTGCCTCTTTCATGCAACTCAAAATGTTCTGAAGATGTTTTCTAAATATATTTACATTTTGCTTCTTCATATGTTAGTTTGGCTGCCAGAAAATGCATTTCAGCAAAATTGGATATGGATTTATGTATGAAAGCAGAGAATTTTCTCAAAATGCAATCTGCATCCAAAACGATTCATACGTTATCTTTTTTCTGCAGAATCAATTATGTTTTGTGTTCCTCGAGAATGGGTTACTGTCAAGAAGGCAGTTTTAATAGTTGTTAAGTATTCTCAGGTGGAATGTTTTAAATCTTCTCTCCCCAAAGACTGTTTGCAAGTATATGGTGTAGAAAGAGGACAGGGCGGATCAGCTCATATTTTTATGGTTGTATTTTTCTTAAACATATGAAAACTTTGTAAAAAGTCAGTCATAAAATACAATAGTTTTGAATTGTTTGTTTTGCATGATTCCCTTTTTGTTTAATATGATGAACATGTTATGAATATATGTGCATATCTTAAGTTGATTCCTGCTGTTAAATATAAAATATCAACTGTGTAGAATAACCACTAAAATTATCCCCTTGGTCATAAAGGCAAATAGTGGTCAATCATTTGCGTGGATCACTAAAACCAGTGAGGACACCATGTGTTCTAAAATGGTCAGTACTGTCATTAACAATCGATTATATAAATATATAACTGTCATTCCTTTGATGACACGAACCGCTTCTGTGGTGTAGTGGTAAGAGCGTCCGCCCGGGAGAGCTGAAGGTCGTGGGTTCAATCCCCGACCGCGTCATACCAAAAGACATTAAAATATGGTACTTGTTGGTCCCTGTCTGGCGCTCGGCATTAATGGGTACAACAAGGTTTGGTCAGCTCGGGAGTCAGTATAATGTGTCTGAGTAGGGTATTCATGCTTCACTGTGGCATGGTATCTCAGTGAGCTAGCACTATAAAACCAGCTTAAATCTGGGCTAGTACAAGCAGCAGCACATACACATACACTCGCATGCACATCGTCATATGAGCGAAATATTCTCAAGTACGACATTAAACCCAATTTCACCTCACCTCACCTTTGATGACACCAGGTGTTCACACACAAAAACAGCAAGGTCGGTGGTAATCAGTTATGTGAATTGATCACTGGAAATGCATGACACCAGGTGTTCATGGATATCGTAAGCATGGTCAGTTACAATCAGAATAGCTAATGGAGCCCATATGTTTTTACTTTTGATGTATACTCTGACACTATCACAAGCAAAATAGGATCTGAGCCATAATTATCAAAGTTGTGTTGGAAATTTAGTCCTTCAATGCCACTATACGATTATCTATCGAAAGTCAGAGATGTCACTCAAAGCTGGGGAAACAAAGAAGAAAAAACTTCCTCATATCCTGTTTAATGAAAACGTTTTCTTCAGGGAATTTCCCTGATGCCTTTCAGAATTTTCACGACACCCTATTTACTTCCATTTATTATCAAATAAACGTTTTTGCACGTTATATCAGTGTCCTGTCAATATTTAGCCAATGCTTATTAACACAATGACCTCTTGATTCTGTTTTGCTCATCCATCATTCTACCATGACTTCAGTAAATACTGGATTGTGATTGGTTAATCAAAGTCATTCAGAGGTATATAATCAGGTTACATACCTCTGATTTTCCAACACAGTATGTATTTTTTGCAAAATCTTAATAACGCAGTTATGGTAGAATGGAGATAAACGTACTGTGTTGGAAAATCAGAAGTATATAACGAAATTATAATAGCTCTAAAAAAAATTATTTACAACCTCACGCTACGCGTTCGGTATTAAATCAAATTTAGAGCTATTATAATTTCGTTAGATACCTCTGGTTTTCCAACACAGTATGTTTATGTCCTAAATGTATTCATATGAATAATGTCATTTTTGAACACTATTCTGTATTTGTTTGAAACAATCTCACTCAGAAGAAAACTGTCATCGTCAAAAGACAATTAATTAATGCATTTGTGGGTCTAATACTTCAATTTTAACATAGATCTGTTTTGAGTTCAAACAATGGATTCAAAATGTGTGTATGAGCTTAAAAAAAAAAAACATTTACAAACACTTCTGGTTGATATATGATCAGAAGATGTACACCCAATATCTGTTGCAAGTTGAACACAACAGCAAATTGAATTCCATTCGAGACAGGGAGATATTTTCTGGTTTTTGTCAAGATACAATGACATTTTGAGTGGTTTGTTTGGTCCTGGTTGAGAATTACACCAACAGGCACTGACAACAAACACTCAAATGCCAAGGAATTAATGAAGTTAGCAAGACCATGGATGTTTTTCCCTCCTTGCTCAGCCTCTGTAAAGTCTTCATTAGATGTTCCTCTAGTTCACGCTGAGGCAGTCTCCACATAGTTGTCAGTAATTAGAGGTGGTCTCTGTTCAGAGATTCAATGGAACTACGTCAGCTAGAGGATCAGGTCCAAGACATTCTCACAGACCTGTTGTTTGCGATAAAAGACAAAAGCTTGCATAAACTAAGGTTTCCTTTGTGAAACAACAGATGTTGAGGGCATAGAGGGGGCACATACAGACACACAAGCTGGGCTGTGCAGGAGCTCACCGCAGCGCTGTGTGCATGCTGTGAACCTGTAGAGTGCTGCTGTTGCTGTTCCTAGGGTTGTGTTTCCTGTTGAGTCTGTGGAAATAACAAACACTTCAGAAAACATGTTGACATTTCATTCATTCAAAATATTGGTTATGTGGGCTTTTGATATATGTTTCCGTATTTATGTGAATTGGGTTAATATCACATTTGTTCAGATGTACAAATTGCAGAACTTTGAAGTTTTTTTCTAACCTCATAGTTAATGTATGGATGAATTACCTTTGCTTCAAAACTATTTTAAATTTTGGATGATTTCTGTTCAGAAGTCATTTGATTCAGAAAATTAATGCAATAATAACACAAGGGGAATGTTTCTTACAGTTTTAATTACCCAGTTTGAAATGATAAATATTTTATTCTGTACATCTTAATTGTATTTGGAACATATGATAATTCTTATGCTCTGTTAGTGTCATGTCCAAAGGGAACTGTAGGGAAGCCTAACAAGTAATTATTGTTTGTTATTTTACCATTGTTGCTGGCGGCAATGGTGGAACCAGAAGAAGACACGTTAGGAGCCCTTCATGCTTTGCTACAGGCGCTTCGTGGATCTTCCACAAGAAACTTGCAGTTGTTGGGGCTGTTTGAGCTGCCACATACCTCTCGCAGGCAATTTTATGACTTCTAAACAGCCTGTTGAAATCTGCTGTGCTCTAGTGGGCCCCCTAGGCCCAAAGAGGAAATATCGACATCACAAAAATACTTGCTGTGGCTTGGCGAGAGATGAGCTGGGAACATATTTACAATGATGATCTGAGTGTTAGCACACACAACAGACTAAGGTTGTTATGTTTGGGGTATATTTTGACTGCACTTTACATTGAGAGGTTAACGGAAGCCTGTAGACAAAATGCTTGACGTCTTTATATGTCAGTACATATACCGTATAGTTCCACTCACTCCTTACAAATCTTCATGTGTGACAAGTATTGATTTCTCTCCCCACCTGTTGAATTTCCCTTACAAAAGGGGAAACTTATTGAAAGAAATATTTATGTTTCCACACTGAAACACCTGCATGGGTGATACTCTTTCTAATGAATGATCATGTCCACAAAATCAATGGCAAATTAGAATGTGTCTTCCTTTGATGTCTATATACTTAGGTAATGAAATCCCACTGACCTTCTGTCTGACACTGACAGTCCATACATCCCTGGAGGTAGCTGCCATGCACAGTACCCAGTTTGATTCTTACAGCGTATGATAGTTAGGGACCATGCTTCTTGCTTGATCAGTTCTGAAACTCTGAAGTAGAAGCTGCAGGAATTTAAATTTGCAATTTACAGATCAGCTGATGAGAGTAACATATTTTCCATTCATTTCTAATTGAATGCTTATTGTTATTTGAATGATTTCAAATGAATAAAAATGAACAAAATACAAATTTTGATGATATTTGTTGTGATTGAGATACTGTGAGATAGTCCTGTGCTGACAGAATTTGTGTAGGGGTGTACTTGCCTGTTTCCAAAACTTCAAAAAGGTGATGAATATTTAGGTTGAAGGTCTTTATGGATAATATTTAGCTTAGGGACCATTCATAATCTATGGCTAGAGGGGGTGATGATGATTTTTATGGAGAAGCATGTACAATGTAAGTTACCACACACACGCACGAGCGCACATGCTCACGCACGCACACGCACACACACACACATGCATGTCATGTACAAAGTCAATGAACCCAGTCAATGAAATGCAATGCTAAAAAACTTTCTCCACTTGGCAAACCGACCAACCTGAACTAAGGGCTATCTATGTGTGATTGTAAAGGTTAATGAAGTAATTACTGTTGTTTTCTGTGATGTTTCAATTGTATATTTAAGTTAAATATCATAGATAAATTGAGTATTATGACATTAATATTTTATAACACATTGCAATGATTTACAGCTAAATTATGAATTACTTAGATAATTACATATAATGGTTTTGAATACATTTGCTTAAGTGAGGTTCATTAAAAAATCAGTTAATTCGTTTACCTTCGTTTTCTTTGAGAACATATATATGTCACGATAACACCGATTAACCATTTATGATATCAACTAATGGCTGAAACAGTAAACGGTAAACTCTCCTATCATGGTTTCATGAAAAATGGATGAGGGCATACAGTTTCTTTGTCAATTAACTTGAACTCATTTTTTGTTTCAGATAGAGTCTATTTTTTTTTTGAGTATCTGAAGCTTTTAGTTTTATGGCTTTTACCATATTCAATGTTTTTCAAAACATATATATTCTAGTGGTGGTAGAATCAATTGAAATAATCGAAGATTGGTTGCACTGACTAGACAACCAAGCAATCGAACATATTTTCGCATAATCGAACACAAACAATTTTGGAACACTTGTTTGCATTAACAATATTTTTCACCAGGTTGGTTTTGTCTGTGTCATTCAATTTACATTTCATAAGCACTACGTTCCAAGTCATGATTAAATTTATCTAAAAATCTTCAGAAAAATTATGTTCCGAACATGCTAGTCCTCCTTTTATAAATGCATTTTGTGCAATTTAACAACAACTCAAAGAACTATTTGTTTTTTCTTTATTTTTGTTTTTGTTTTTGTGCATTTACAAAGATAAGAGGAACATTTGATAAATGATGCTAACCAATTATTTTCGATTATTGATCGGTTGTAATGGACCAATCATCAGTTATGAGATTTTAACCAACACTAATATATTCTCATAGTCTGTAAATGTGCCTGTCCTAATTTGCTTCACAAGTAGAAGGAACAAAATATTTAAATGCTGTTAATGAAGGCAGATATGTTTGTTTGGTGTATTTGTATTTTGTTTGTTTTTGTGTATTTGTATTTTGCTATTTCTTACATGATGGTTTCTTGGGAATTTAGCTAAGCTCAAAACTGACAACATTTTTCAGTTTTTGTTTTGTGACTGCCTCTCCAATAAACACAAGATACAAAACCCTTGCCACATTTTTACGATGTTGATCCCAAGGCTCAGTAGATTGTACATGGCTGTCCTGAGCTTGTGTCATAACTGTGAAATGGTGGTGATACCAGGTGAAGAAACTGAAGAAAATCCATAAAAAAACAAGCAAGGTTTTCTGAAGAAAATCCATAAAAAACACAAGAAAATTATTTGGTCTGTCATTACAGGAGACTTTCAAGGTCTTCTTTGTAGGCATTACTGCTAACATTACTGACATATCCCAGTAGAATTAGGGGCAGTTGGGTAGCCTAATTGTTAAAGCTTCCTTTCTTAAAGCTGAAAAACCGGGTTCGATTTCCCACATGCATATGGGTACCATGTGTGAAGCCCATTTCTGGTGTCTCCCGCCGCGATATTGCTGGAATATTGCTAAAAGCGGCATAAAACCATAATCACTCACTCTGAATAGAAATGTGAAAGGATGTATGTCTGAGAGTTGCATGACTTTGGGTTTTCATCTCACATCAAGTTGACATCCACTGGTATAACTGATATACTGCTCAAGGTGATGTAACACCAAACTCAGTCTTTAACTGTAATAAGGATATGAACGACAATAAACAAGGAGTTATGTTTTCTTTATTGCTTCTCATTTCTTCACCTGGAAATCAGAATGATCTTAAAGATCTCAACAATCATTTCATGGAACAATTACACAGCTTTTCTACACCAAGGATGCAATTTTTATGACAGACCTTGTTTCCAAAAGCAGATTTTTATGTGATTCTGGCTGGTTTGATAGCTTTTCCTTGACATCCACTTTAAGGAGCATGGTCCTCCTTTGGATGTTTACCGTGGTCTTAAACATTCTACTAGACACATGTTTTTACAGCACAATGCTAGGGACTGATAAATTTTGGAATATTTTCAGGTTCCATGAGTGACATTTATATAATTTCTTGAATGATAGTTATCTTGAAGTGGAATGAATTGCATGTTTATGTGCAACCTGGCATGTGGTCAATTTCTGTTTTGTGAAGGTTGATTTGCCTGTTAGAAATTCTGGCAAATATGTAACAAGATAATTATCATGCCCATTGCTCAGTTTTTCATCCTTGCTTGTATGGTGTAGCCTAGTTGCTAAAGTGTTGGCTTGTCACACCAAAAGGACTGAGTTTGACTCCTGATCTAGGTACCATTATGTTTTAAATATTTCTGAAAACCAAAGTCACTTATTCCTCTTGCTTCAATTCCAAACCAGCTTTTATCACTCACTCACTCACTCACTCACTCACTCACTCACTCACTCACTCACTCACTCACTCACTCACTCACTCACTCACTCACTCACTCACTCACTCACTCACTCACTCAACAAACGCACCAACCAGCCACCACCCACCAACCAAAATCCAATATCTTTTGGCTTATATTAGAGAAATTAAACCAATATGGTGTGATGTATCGTAAATAGTTAATCCTCAAACACAACCACTCACCCACAGTTATTTACTGTTACTTACTCACTCACACACTCAGTTACAAACCCAAAACCAATATCTTTTTACTCATTACATATTTCAGAGTACATTTTGTTAAAATTTATGTTGAATCTCTACTTTTTTACCACATAGTCCTGACCATTGTAGTACTTACATCTGACAAGCCATATATCAAAAGCTATCTATGAGATCATTTACACATAAATTGCAAATCCATTTGACTCAAGGTCAGATTAGTATCTGAAGGTCACATGATGCAATTAAGCTATATCCTAATGAAGGGCAGAGTATTGTCGCCAGAGACATATCGCCTCCGACCTTTGAACAAGGACCAAATTATCTTCCATGAGACAAATTACTTCTTCTGTATTTGGTTGGGATTTGTATGGTAAAAGGAAATTGCTTGAAATGAACTCAATTAATATGCTCTGAAGGGAAATTAAGATGAAGAAAATGATGTTTTGGTTTTCATATTGACCTTACACGTTCCTCTATGCACATAATCAGGCTTCTATTGTGATAGAGAAACAGTGTGTAAGTGATTGATTTCACACCTCGTACAAACAGAGAGAAGTGATGGGAGTGCACTTTCATGTACTTTTATATACAAAGGCCTGACCAATTTTGTTTCTTGTTTTACAGATTTTTGTCCTCAGAAAACCAAAAAGCAGTAGGGAAAAAAAATAAAAAAATAACCACTCAAAGTAATATTCCTTCTGAATATTAAAAGTATTTTATTTTTGGCAATTTATGAAGTGTATATGTGGCAAAAAAAATACCCCCAAAATTCTTGTAAGTTTACACTTATGGCCAATAAAAGCATTATGATTTCATTTTTTCATAATTTGTATTTTTTTTTCTTATTCTTGAAAAAATACGACCGGCGGATCCGTAAAACAAGAAATAAAATTGGTCTGGCCTGATGTGTTATTTCTCTAGAGCAAGCAGAAGGAAATATTGTGAATTGCTTTTGCATGTAATGTAGTTCAGATTTCACATTAATCTCCATATTTTGTAAATTTTGTGTATTTTGTGTAGGTTATATATTTTCTGTATTTTTCATTTAGTGTTTTAGGTGATAACTTGGGTGCAATTGTAGGGATAAGTTTTTTTATTGTTCCGTTAAGTTGACTGATCAATACTTAAAGGCTCAATCAGAGAATAAAATAAAAACAGTAAGGTGTTCTATATCCCTGATTACTCATATTTGATGGTCAGTCAGAAAATATAATGAAAACAGTAAGGTGTTTTATTTCCCAGATTACTTCGGTCCAATGTGTGAAGCCCATTTCTGGTCTCCCCCCACCTTGATGCTGCTGGAATATTGCTAAAAACAGCATAAAACCATACTCACTCACTCTTCCTGTAACTCTTCCATATCAATATGAAATCTCTGCTAAAAGCAGAGTCGATTGTACAATTGTGACAATATCATGAGCATATATTTGTTTCAGCAGTAGTACAGCTGTACGATGTTGTTTGTAGACAAATCTAGTCTGGACCAGACAATCCACTGATAATATGATGACAGAGCATGTGTTTATGAATCCCTCTGAAATAAAGCAAGTCTAGATGTCCTCAGGTTCTGAATAACTCATGTCAATGGGGCTCCTTTTAAATATAATGGAGTTATTTCTCTCAGAATTTGTATTTTCAGAGACGTAGCATTAGTTTAGATGTCATCCCACTTTAATCTGATATGCTGTGATATGACTGAAATACTATTCAAAGTGAAACTGAACCTGACTCACTCACTCTGTCTTGTAAAGAGAACAATTTAATATGTGTTGCCAGTTTGCTGAAAAACTCAAATTCAAATTGTCTTTTTCTTGGTTAACTGACGGACATTACAATGTAATGTGAAAACCCCCCGAAAATAATTATTTTATATTTTCTAGAAAGTAATAGAAAATAATTAGTGACACACAAACATTGTGTCTAATGTCAGTTGTTAGCAAAAATCTTTAAAATACAAAAACATTGCCTTGTCAGTTAAGATGTTTCTTCTGTCTAAATGGCCCACTGGCGAAACAAACTCATTGTCAATTTCATCAGGTTTACATAATTCACAGATTCTATCTTCTGTTTCAATATTTATATATCTGCCCTTTCAAATCTCATGACTGGGAGCACTTAGTGTCAGTCGACCCCTGTATAAGAATTCCTCTAGTCATATTTATTATGGAGGGAATGATCTTTAGAATGTATTTATGTTTCATACAGCCGTGCTGGCTAGCCAGTTGTCTGCCCTTAGTGTTGCTGACTTTGATCAGATTATAATATGATTGAAACAAGGCTATGATCAATAAATCACTCATGTATCAATTGTCATTGTTAACAGATCAGTTAATTTCATAGCTGCTAAGATATCATCTTTTATCTGATTTAATGAGTCATGAATCTCAGTGAGCGACAACTGTTTGACCTAGCAGGGCTTCTCGGCATGTCACTTTCTTCCATCTGATCCTGATTGCGTGGAAAAAAGCAGTCGGATCCACTGATTCACCTTACACGCTTCGTTACACCAGTCCTTCATATTGTGAAGAATTTGAAACATCAACTATTCATAAACCACCTGCCTCCTGTCTGTGGAATGATGACAGTTTGACTAGGAGCTGTTTGTAAACGCAGATCCCAGGACAACCCACTACCATGAAATATTCAATTTGCCAGCTGCAGCCTCTATGTTAACCTTTTAATCAAATCCATCTGGTCTTTGTTTCCTAGCTAGGGTTTCCTATTGACATTAAACACAGCTAGAAGAAACGACATGCTGACAACATGATTCTGTAATTTGGGGTTGCATTAGGTTTAATTAAAATTACCTGGAACAAAGCCCATCTGCTGTTCAAACTCCGAATATAGAATGCTGACCATAAGGATACTTCCACTGGCTGCGGGCCATCTTCCACACCAGGCAGTCAAGTTTGGTGTGTAATCACGTCATGTTTTGTCTTCAGCTGACTGAATGTCAGGATCTCCAAATGACCCCCATCAGCTCCAGATTGTCTACAACTGATGACCAAATTACCAAATAATGCAGGTTTCAGGGTTGGTAAAATCAAATGTTTATCTGCTTGGGTAACTTCGGAGTTGGAAAGGAAAGGAGATGTGATGTCTGCTGCCAGCAGTTGGTTGTCAGATAATGGCTTCTATTCCCAGAAGTTGGACAGTGATTGTGCTCCAGGCCTTTGGGTTTCAGTTGCTTAACAGGTGATTTTTTGTTGCTTGGAGATGTTTATCCAGGCCACCTGCAGTCCAAATTAGGTTGACAGTTGCTTAACACAATGAATAACTTCATGTAGGTTTTATTTCCCTGCTTACACTTGAGAATTCATGAAATGATATTTGGGATTTTGTAATCAACATTATGAAAGAGATTTTACCAATATGGCTTACCTCCCTTCTGTGTATTCAAATGGATCTCTGAACTTGTTTAGCGTTTACTCACACCAGATAACAGAGAGACGTAAGGTCAGTAGTAATATGACTCCCATGAAACGACCTTTGCTGCTTACCAACACCCATTTGCTTGACCTCACACATGCAACATGTACACCCATTTACACTACCATGCTCACATGCACACATAATGCCTATGCTATGCCCTTGCCATTGCACATGCCCATGGCCACACCCACAATCACACCTAAAGCACATGTACATCAACGTCCTCGCTCACGCCTTCACCTACGCCCTCACCCTGGCCCACACCCTTGTCTGTGCCCTCACCCACACCCTCACCTACATACACATCCATGCCCTGATCCAAAGGATGATATTACAATATGTAATTCATTTTATTCACAGTACAAACACTTAAACATGTACAATATGATGTACCAATGTGCCTGCATTTTTGTATTATGGGCCTTTGGCATAAAATTGCAGAAATAACTCTGCCTGTCTGTCTGTCAACACCAAAAACTGCACCCCTCTCTAACACTAACACCTCCACCTCTACCTCCACTGTCCCTGCTGTGATGTTGCTGGAATGTTGCTAAAAGTGGCGTAAAACCATTCTCACTCACTCATTCTACCTCCACCCTCACCACAAACTGCACCCCTTACCCACTTTCACTGCACCAATTCGACCATTTCCCACACCCACACCAGAAACTGCCCATTGCCACAAGGTCATCACAAATTCTAAGTGCATCAATCTGTAGATGAAGTCATTGTTAATGAATGAGCTATTCAATAACATATTAATTATCCACACAAAGCTTGTGATCCATCAAGATTTTCTAGAGATTTTACTGTCTTACTTTTCTCAAGCAAAATTCATAAAGATTACAAGACAACTGAGTGTATGTTAACATGAACCCAAATGTAAATGCCAGCAATGCTTTATAATTTTTTTGTCTGCAATAGCATGAACTCTGAAACATTAAACTTTCTACACATATGTCATTTGCATTTAAACTAACACATTCCAAGACACTCATTCATAAAATTCGCCCAGAAACCCACAACACATATTCAAAGTGCTTTGTTTCGAAACAATTTGTCATTTGTTTGGTGTGGCCTTTAAGAACATTAAAGGTCAGAATTTGAAAACATTCAAGTCCATTGAAGTCCATTGCTTCCCCATGTAACATGGCAGCCAATGAGAAGTTTGCATGAACAACACCAATGTGGTCCAACTAGCACAGACTTCACGAACATGCTAGCTAGCTTTTAAGTGCATTGTGAGCATATTGAAGTCGCCATACTCTATCGATAGCTCACACAACATGTTTACCCAAAGAGCATGCTGCCTATCCTGACTCAGACGAATCATGAATTAGGTCATTGAACAGCATAATCAAACTGGTCCTAAACTTGGCCACAGTCTAGTGAAACAAAATTAGTAATAAACTAGACTACAGATTGTCATATGAAATGGAACTAGTCATAAACTGGGCTGGTTACTATTGGAGTCAAGGTAGTCATAAACTGGGCTTCCAAGTAGAATGCAACTACCGCTTATACGTTATTGGCAACAGAAAAAACTATACTGTGAAATAAAAGTCTGTGACTTACAAGATGGGTGTGGTTTTACATGGCCGTTATTCCACCATGTAACATATGTTATATTTGGAAGCCGCGGTGGCTGAGCGGTCTAGGCGTCTGACTTTGTGTGCTGGCGATTAGGTGCCTGACTCTGAGGGTGTGGGTTCGAATCCCGGATGGGACTCAACCCAACAAAAGTACTAGAATCTGTACTTTACAAAGAAAGTGTAATCCCAAATATAACATATGGTACATTTGACCACTTTCTAAATGTCATCGTGTATTTCATGGCATTGTGTATTTTGTTATTCCACCAGTATAATGATGAGACACTAGAAACTGGCTTCATATATTGTCAGGAATCAATTCTTAGCACTTAGTGAGACAATAAATTATTTCAACAACCAGCTTGTCTTAGCTCTTAAATTAGGTTGCAAAGAAATACTATATTTGCATGGTATATATACATATATGCATGAACTATAATACTATACTTTTGTGGAATATATACATTTAAGAAATTAATTTAAGGTACTGCATAAAAAAGAGCTGTTCTCTGTCTTGTAAAAAACACAAACCCAACACATAACCAGTGGACCTTTTGTTGATGGGGACATTGGGGTAGCCTAATGGTTAAAGGGTTCACTCGCCATGCCGAAGACCAGGGTTCGATTCTCCCACACTGACCCACTATTTGTTACCAAGATTCTGTGACTATCACAAACCCAACACATAACCAGTGGACCTTTTGTTGATGGGGACATTGGAGTAGCCTAATGGTTAAAGGGTTCACTCTTCATGCCGAAGACCAGGGTTCGATTCTCCCACACTGACCCACTATTTGTTACCAAGATTCTGTGACTATCACAAACCCAACACATAACCAGTGGACCTTTTGTTGATGGGGGCATTGGAGTAGCCTAATGGTTAAAGCGTTCACTCGTCATGCCGAAGACCAGGGTTCGATTCCCCAAATGGGTACAATGTGTGAAGCCCATTTCTGGTGTCCCATGCCATGATATTGCTTGAATATTGCTAAAAGCAGCATAAAACCATATTCACTCACTCATCCAAATTTTGTTGACACTTCTTGGATTCTTGGTTTGCAGTATACTATTGTCAGTTGATTGGATAAAAATTAAGGGCTTCTTCCAACAGTGCTTTAGGTATGTAGCTAAAGCATATCAATATTATATTGCTGATTTTTATTATATGTCAGACTGCATAAAAGCTTATATTATCTGAGGAAACACTAATTGCCACATTTGTTGCAGGTGCTTGTTTTACCTGACACTACCTGGATGAGATTACATGATTATTGCGAAAGACATTAGTACAAAGCAATTATACACATTATCATTACAATTTCAATGTCTTGCTTCAGTGTTCGTATAAACATCTGGTGCTGATTGGGGTAGGTGATGGGGTGTGATGGGGTGAAATGGTATTTAATGTCTCTTTCAAACTTATCGCATTTGCGTAATAACATGTGAATGCATGGTGGCTCTTGTTGAGGTCTGTTACTGTTGCTGGTTCTGTACTACCATCCAAATGACTTGAATGCAGTAGCACAGTAGAACATGGATATCCTACCAGAACAGTATACTGGCCAGTCCCTGTTTTATTCCCATAATGTCAAACACCAGGCAGGGTAAGAAAAAGTAGCACTGTGTGACGAGCAGGGGATTGAACAACCAATCTTCCATTCTCTGGGCAGACTGTTCATACACTTCCCCTAAAGTAATCAGGGATTCTGGAGTCAACAATTATCCTTTCAACTATAGGTTCCCCACTGTGATATTGACTTCTTTGAGTGGCATTTTTAGAATTTGGAGAGTAGATAAGGACAAACTTTATGGATGAACAACTTCTTTATTCAGGTGATGCGACATTTCAATACAGATTCTTGTATTGTTGTCAATGTTACAATGATACAAGAAGCTATATCTAAAGGTTGCATTACCTGAATATAGAAGATGTTCATCCATAAAGTTTGTCCTTATCAACTGTGATATTGCTGGAATATTGCTAAAGCAGCGTAAAACTAAACTCATTCACTCACTCACTTTAAACTATAGAGGTCTTCAACAAGGTGTCCTTCTTTGACCAATGTAGTTAATCACCATCATCACAGGAGAAGCCAAATGCAAGTAGGCATCTCTTAAAGTTGATTAACCCAAATTCTTACTTATGGCCCAAGAAGACATTCCTATAGAATTTTAAAAAAAACCTTGTCTGGTAGAGGCTATCAGCTCTGAATAATTCCTATTTGCGCAAAATTGTCCCAAAGGAAGCAATCAACTTGTTCAGGAACATTTTCAGGTTCAGAAAATGGCCCCAGTTCCAAGGGGAATATGTTTTGTTGCGCTGTTGTAATACCTATTAGTGAGAGAAAGTTAAAAAAAACTGCAATCATCCCAACGAGGCAAACACTTACTGAGAGAGTGTTCATGTTGTCCTGTGTGGAGTGTTTTTTAGGAGGTACATATATGGTACTGCAGTAGTTCAGTTCTAACCTGGTTAGTGCAAGGTGATTGAAATGAAAATTATATACTGTGTATTATACGTTGTGAAAGTATCAATACAAATATACTGAAGGAGGAAAATAAGGGATCACATGAAAATACAAGTGTTCCTTTATTATTTCCAGGTTACTTCACAAGTTGTGCGATTCAAGGCTTGTGAAGAAACCTTGGGAAAACATATAGGAACGCTTGTGCTTTCATGTGATCCCTTATTTGTTTCCTTCAGTATATATTTTTAGGTTGAATTTCTTTATGAAGGTCAGCATGTTTCATTTGTGGATTAGACCATGTAGGTCTGGTGAAAAATTGGTCTTCAGCAAATGGTTGGTGGTCATGCGCACAGGCTTTAACAATGCATGACATTGTATCCAAACTGCATTGATCAATTTTGATGATGTCAATCACTGTTTCTGTCATCCTGATATGATTATTTAGGACCCATCATAGAGCTACAATTTTACTCATTGTGGCATTAAATAGCTAACAAACACAACAAAACATTTGTTGCTTGCCATAATGTCTGTAATTAAAGGATGTATATAAACATCAGTAGAAATTAATATAACTTAATTAACCAATTAAGCGATGTGTTGCATTTGACGGTCATATCATTTCCTTTTGATGAATCAGTGTTATTGAATCAAACCCAAACATCAGAAATGATAATGACTGGAACGACAGGCAAAGAACAAGTAGTTGTGAGGATGCCTGTTTCATGTCTTTATCCTCTTGTCCTATATATCACCTATAGACACCAAAGTATTGATAAACACATCATGCAAGAGTCTTGCTGATTTGTTGGCAATCATTCAAGTATCGCTATAATCATCTTATGCCTCAATACTGTCTGATCATGTCTCTTCGGGCTCAGTCCAGTTTACAATAGCCTAACAGTAATTGATTCATTGAGAAACTGACCATCGTAAATAGCGAAATAAGTCTTGATGAGAATGTCTGGACTTCTACAAGTGTCACATGACGTTCACAAATGACGTTCAGCATAGTCAATGTGGATTTTATCCGGTATCATTGTTGGTTGACATGAATTCCTCAGATCCTTTATCCGAAGTCATGATTGATTTGATAGCATCTTTTCGCATAATCGGATCACATGCAACGTGCTTAGAGCGTAATTTGTCACAGCTCTTCTGTGATATGTTTTTCCATGGTCGTAATTATAATTACGCCAAGCTGAAGATGTTTCGCTAAGTGTGGGACACTTGTAAGTGGATTGCTAAAGAACAATAGTCGATTGATTTCTGTACCCGATCTATCTCAACTTTCATTCATCAAGTGATTAGCAGTCACCAATGATGTTTCAAGTGGAATCCATGATTACGCTGCCACCCTCAGCTTGACAAATGAATATGTAAACAGATTATGCACGTCAAACACCTGGCATATTGTCAGGATTGTCTGTGACTTGATAGATATTGCTATTACAAAACAAGGACAATATTTCCAGATATTTTATGGTCTCTCTGTTTTCTTTTCTTTTCATTTTTGTAACATATTTTACAAAACAATGATTCCTGATTGTTTTGCTGTACGAAGATATTATTGAAATCAACCTGCTTTCAGTAAGATCTTTTTTTACCACCAGGTGGTAGGGTAGCCCAGTGGTTAAAGCAATCGCTTGTCAAGCCGAAGACTTGTGTTCGATTCCCCACATGGGTACAATGTGTGAAGCCCAATTCTGGTGTCCCATGCCGTGATATTGCTGGAATATTGCTAAAAGCGACGTAAAACCCAACTCACTCACTATTTCTCCACCATTTTGAAATGTGGTTCATGTGATCTTGATAAGATAATATTCATCACACCTGTGAGAGAAATAAATTTTGAACAGGAGAATAGATCGCTTTTACCTTCCACACAGAAAACAGGCTGCTCGTGGATTTCTCAGAATATGTTCCTCATACCCATGCTGAAGCACAATGCAGCATGTAGCTCACGAGTCAATGAAAGTCACGTGATGCTACAAGTTAATCTGAGCTCAAATGAAACCGTTTTCTATCAGTATTCAATTTCTCTTAATTCCTTTGCAATGGCAGATTGAATCATGCTGGTGAGATAAATTGTTTGCAGCAGTATCAGGCTAGATATATGTGGTTTTATGTTTCCCTTGATAGATTTTATACCGCTCATCTCAGGCTTGTATAGAACTGCAGGATGCATAAAACCATGTCTACCCCTTGTGATACAATTTGTATTGAAAAACAGCCAAATTTGGTATTATGGCAATGAGGAACACAAAAGATCACAACCAAACCAGCTCTATATCCATAAGTTATCGGTATTGGCAGAAACTAACTACACAAATATAGATGACACCAGGTGTTCGGGAAAAAGTAGATGTATCCTGTCGTATAGTCTATTTGCGGTGCAAATGTACCGATGAATTTCACTATAAACAAAAAAGTAAATCAAATAAAGTGAAATTCAGATTGCGAATCCTCCTAATTTTACCTTGCCATTTGAAAATTTAAATCTCAGAATTTTATTCAACTTATGATAAAAGTTGTTTAACAAATGATCATAGTTTCAAATCGGTATTATTGGTTTGTATTACAAGGGGGTATGCACATTAAATGAAACACCGAGAACAAGGAGGGTTGGTCTAAGTTAACGCTCATCACGTACTGCACGTGCATTTGTTTCACTGTTCCAACTACTGCGCTTACCCCCTTGTAATACAAACCAATATGAGCGATTTGAAACTATGATCGTTTGTTAAACAACTTTTTTCCTAAGTGGAATAAAAATCTAAGATTTAAATGTTTAATTGGCAAGGTAGAATTATGAGGATTCTCAATCTTAATTTCACTTTATTCGATTTAAATTTTTGTTTAAAGTGCGTTTTCACTGCAAACAGACTATAGTGATGGCACCCATCACAACCACATGCAAAGGCAGTTCAATTCAGCTACAATAACAGGGCAAGATGTGGCACAAGTCTAAAGAGGCAGTTGCATCTGACATTGTTTTTGTCATAGAAGTTGGAACTGTACACTATATTTCTGGCATGAAATTGATTAAAAGCTTTATTGAGTTTTACTGAGATTAATCAAATGCAACAAGACCAAACATATAACAAAAGAACAGATAACAGAGAAATAAAAAATAATGATATCTCATAGTGAGTAGTGAGTATGGTTTTATGCTGCTTTTAGCAATATTTAGCAATATCATATTGATGTGGGAATCGAACCTCGGTCTTCGGCAAGACGAGTAAGCCCTTTAACCACTAGGCTACCCCACTGCCCCACAGTAGTAGTAGTAGTAGTAGTAGTAGTAGTAGTAGTAGTGGACTCCTCCAAAGCATTCTAAAAGTGCATTCCATTACACCCCAGTATTATATTTTGCATTGTAAACCTCCCTGGCAAGTATCAGATGTCAAGATTAAATCCCAATTTCAGAGCCAGCAACAGGTCGTTGTAATGTCAGATCATTTACAAACAAAATGCAAAAATCTAATAAGGGACTTATGATCAAAGAATGATACCTTATTTCTCAGGAATATATCCTGGTCTACAATATTTCATTCCATCCATCAATTTCCAAGCTTAACTACCTGTCATACTAAGATACGTGATCCCAATATGAGACAGGAGACCAAGCTAACAACTACCATGATGATTGGGATCTGAATTAGGATCTCCTATTGGTGCATGACAAATCATCTTTACAATCATTACTCCTTGCTGGTTTGAGAACTACATCTTATCACTAACAGCACTTGTCCATCATGATACCTAAAGGTTTCTACTGAAAGGGCAGAAAATGCTCTTGCACCTTTACTGCTGTTACTTTTTGTGAAATCCATTTTCTGTCAATTGTACCTTTAATATAGGTTTACAGATATCATCAATACTTCTGAGGCAGTGATGTTCTTAATTAAATTGCTTGCAGAACTCAGAGTCATATTCAGTTATTAAGACAATTCCTGAAAATAGATGGCACTGTTAAATGGAAATTAATTTGATTTATCTCATAGTTTAGTGATTACTTTGAAAGAATCTTGTGTGTCTTACCACAATAGAAAATATCAAATATATTTTAAACTCATTATAAAACTAAATGCAAAACAACTTCAGCAAACAACTGAAAATGTATGAAAACAGGGAAATTCTGAACAGAGGTAGGGTTGAAGGCTTATTTGGGGTGAACATCCTTGAGGTTGTATAAAACTTGAAGGTAACAGAGATAGGGATTGAAGCTTTTGTGGGTAAATACCCGGGAGGGTGTATAAAACTTAAAGGTAACAGAGATAGGTATTGAAGCTTTTGTGGGTAAATACCTGGGAGGGTGTATAAAACTTGAAGGTAACAGAGATAAGGATTGAAGCTTTTGTTGGTAAATACCTGGGAGGTTGTATCAAACTTGAAGGTAACAGAGATAGGGATTGAAGCTTTTGTGGGTAAATACCCAGGAGGGTGTATAAAACTTGAAGGTAACAGAGATAGGGATTGAAGCTTTTGTGGGTAAATACCCGGTAGGGTGTATAAAACTTGAAGGTAACAGAGATAGGGATTGAAGCTTTTGTAGGTAAATACCTGGGAGGTTGTATAAAACTTGAAGGTAACAGAGATAGGGATTGAAGCTTTTGTGGGTAAATACCTGGGAGGGTGTATAAAACTTGAAGGTAACAGAGATAGGGATTGAAGCTTTTGTGGGTAAATACCTGGGAGGGTGTATAAAACCTGAAGGTAACAGAGATAAGGATTGAAGCTTTTGTGGGTAAATACCTGGGAGGTTGTATAAAACTTGAAGGTAACAGAGATAAGGATTGAAGCTTTTGTGGGTAAATACCTGGGAGGGTGTATAAAACCTGAAGGTAACAGAGAAAAGGATTGAAGCTTTTGTGGGTAAATACCTGGGAGGGTGTATAAAACTTGAAGGTAACAGAGATAGGTATTGAAGCTTTTGTGGGTAAATACCTGGGAGGTTGTACAAAACTTGAAGAGGGAATGTAGGCGACCATGGGACTCGGTACTCATACTACTGTCAATACTGCATCACTTGAGTACTCGAGGACCAAAAACTTTATGACTGCTCTGTACACAGCTTATCCATTTCTGCCGTTTTAATAGGGGTACATGTGATTAGATGTCACGTGACCGGAAACTAGCGACATGAGCTTGTCAATGTTATGTTTATGTGAATGGTATAAACCATTCTTCAATATCATACAGTTATTTACGTCATGCACATGTCAGAAGTATTTTAGGCTCAAAACTTTTTGATAATCCCTTGCATTTGTAAATGCCCCGGAGGTTGTACAAAACATTGTCACGGTATTTGATCAAACTTTTCAGAATAAAGGCAGGAATGGAGTCTTATATAAACTTCTACAGACTTTTATCCCGATATTGCACTTTACGAGAGTATTTGTAGAAATAATTTGTGTTCAAGAGACTATTAATTTGCAATATTAGACAGCAAATATTGTCTCTTCAAGATCCCCAGACAGACAATAACCAGAATTGGACTGTAATCCTTTCTAATTAATGACCAGTTAAGGAAAAACGTTGACCAATATTGATTCAGTGTCAGTTTCAATAGGTAAGTGCAATGATGGGGTAGTCTAGCAGTTAGAGTTTAATTCACTCCACTAAATATCAGGGTTTGATTCCGCTGGTGGGCAAAGCTCATAAATTTGATCCAGTTTTTGATAAATTGTTGCAGTACAAATGAAAGCTGTGTATAAATCAGAACAAAGCCATTCTTTCGTTCAAAATTCCTTTATCAAATACCCTATGCATGATAAATTGCATATTGAACATTACCCAGGGAATGCATCTTACCAATTTCTTCTGTATTATAGTCTCTTTAAAGCCAATTTGTGTCAGGCTTTGATTTTATTTGTTGCAAGCTCTTAAGACCCACTAAGCTTAATGTCTTGATATAACTGAAAAATGGCCCCCACACTCTGGGATAACTCAATTCTCGTCTGAAGAATTAATTACAAATCATTTTAACCCACTGACCTTAGAACTTGTAATTGATTGGGTGTACTGACCTAGATGAGAAATGACATTTGATCCCAGGGTCATGTGATTAATTTGAGGTAGGTCCATCAGTGGTATACCACCTCATCATATATGCACATAATTATAGAAAGATAGCTGTGGTGAGCTAATCAACAAATTTGTATCATTCAATATTTGATATTTAGCTAATATGCCAAGTGAATAATCTTTCTATTACTCAGCCCAGAAAAATATCTCAATGAGGCTAGAAGATATATATGCTTCGGTATGTAACCATAATGTTAACTAAATAATGATATTTTCATTTAAATACAAGAATTATTTAGTGTACATGGTAGTTTAAAGTTTGAAGTTCATTTGATCTATTCCATTTTTTTATTTCTTAAATGAAACTCAAAAATGTTTCCTTGAGCCAAGGTCACCCAACCTGTCCTTATGACATTTTTGGTTCTCTCATTTCAGTGTTTAGTTCAAATCAGTGCTGTCAATGGCATTAGACCTAATCAAGCTGCCTTGCAGTTACGACATCTCACATTCATGTCAGGAAAAGCAGTGAGCTCCCACCATACTCATTTAGCCGAGAGATGAAAATTCAGGATTACAAACAAAGGACGTTCCTCGTGGCATCATGCCAAATTATCTTCTATTTTGCTTGTTAGGCGAAGCCTATACCCTGTAATAATGAGCGTATGACGAGAGACAATTGGCCGATCTTGCATGAGTGTGGAGAATCTGTCACTGCATTATGACATGCAGTGCAAGAAAAACTGTGGCAATTGGCATATTCGCAGGGAGGACACAGGAAAAGTGTCCACTAAATTTAGAGTTAATCATGAAAATGGCTTGGTTCTGCCTTTGGTGCTAAACACCCATTATAACATCCTGGTGATGTTTCCTCAAAAGACTGTACAACCCCATTGGGGAATGAGTCAGTGTAGGGCCTAAAAAGAATTGGTTGATATTTAATAGCAACATATTACTTGCAGTTCTCAGCAGGAAACATTTGTAAAGTCACGCCCTTGTTGCCAACTGTTTGTTGGAATTTGAATTCCTGTGTAATTTTTTTATTTAAAGTCTTGATTAATGACCTTCATTTTTTACATCACCATTTTCATGAGATCTCTAACATTAGGGAAAAAATGGTCATTTGTCAATCAATTTGAAAATAACCTTGTAGAATTGAATCGATTTTAAAGTTCTCATCTCAATAGAAAATACATTGCTTTGTGGAATATTAACATTAAGCCGATCTCCTCTGTCAGTGTTAGGCATGCATGGCTCTATTGCTATATACCTGACCTGTACTAAGATAGTTGGATTAAAATGCCTTATGAATGTGATCATTGTCCTAAAGCTATATGCATGATATTCATATCATAAACAAAGTTGACTTAAAATGTCCTGTCTCAGTGCTATACCAATGATATTCATATCATAAACAAAGTTGACCTTTAACTCTTGTGTCAACCATTATTTCAGTGCTGTTCATTCAACATATTCATATCATAATCATATTTCATCATGTTCATGTCATAAATGATTTGAAATATATTCATCAATAACTTCATCAATTGAATCAAATTTCAGAAATTAAAAAAAAAGTCTCAGTTTGGAGGCTTGCTACTCACATTGATGATTTTTTGATGAATTTGTCCATCCAAACAAATTAACAGCCAGAAACATTCCGACTGCTTTCCTACGATTTGAATTAAAGAAAAGCAAATTCTGGCTTAGCCATTGCAATGTGAGTGCCATATCTGAATGTAGATTTCCCTCAGTATTTTCTGTCATTGATATTAATCAGGTTTGATGCCCTCTCCATGCTTTAGCTTCAAAGATATTATGGCCCAAATGAGCATGCAGTCATTGCAGAGTTATTCCAGAATCCTTTCAAAATCCCTTCTCAAAGAAGTGGGGAAAATTTAAGGCATGAAATTATTACATGAATGCTTTTACCTCTTTCAATTACTTTGTCATTATTGGTAAATGGCAGAAAGAGAATGAACAAGCTCCTGTATCAAACCCCAGCGAATAACATTTATGAAATTGAAAAATTGAGGTACGACAAATTGAGGTAGTCACAGCTTGGGAAAAACATTGCATTCAAAGTATTTGTACCATATAAATGTCTCTTTTTATAGAATATAGCTGGAATATTCAGTCATTTTGGATCATCTGGTTTGTGGTTTTCAAGGATTTAAAAAAATGGAGAAATGCATGTGCATTGGCATGAATAATATACAATTACTGATTATTAATACCGTTGGCATACTGCTTATGGGGTGTCTTCATCAACGGTGCCTTTATCAGGTTCAAACACTACTTATGGCTGTCAAATCAAAACTTTTTCTAGGAGGGTTGTCTCTTTACATTTCAGAACCTTCTTCCATTTTTGGTTAGTGGGACAGCTATAAATAGCATGGGATTTATTTCTTAAGAGGGCCCAGGGAGGCTGGTTTGAAGTACTTTTAAGTGAATCCTTTTAACAGCTGTTGGAGAATCGGTACCTGCTATTGATTCGACATAATGGATAAAATCATTTGCATTTAGGTTAGATTCTTTTTCCAATATACCTCTAACAGATTGACAATGAATATGTCTTGACCAGCGATGATAGAACTGTTTGGTATTTGAATGATTTTACAGGACAGAACAGAGGTACAACCAACTCATCAGAGTCATGCCTCATTTGGAATGCATTTTCTCACTTTGGCTTGTCGATTATCACTGATAAAAGAGAGTTTTATTCGTCAGGCATAAAAATCTGTTACACAAGCGTATAGCTCTTTACATAAAGGAGAAGGTTGATGTCATGCATATTCATGGAATTCAGCTCCTATGGTGATGCATATTATAACTCTCCATTTATATGTATGCACTTGTTTACAGTGACCACAGACAGGGTGGTGTGGTTTACAGACAGGGTGGTGTGGTTTAAAAATGTTGAAGTCTCATTTGAATGATTTGCAACCTGATGGATTGGCCAGAAATGATTATGTTGATGTAGCCATAAGGAGTAATGATCTTACCTTACTTGTTTATGTTTCCTAAATGTTGCATGGCATATATATTGTCAGAGAGTTGTGTAAATGTTTCAAAATTGCTGCATCTGAAGCTGGAGTAGATTGGTGTGTATGATGGAGATGCCTATCATGATGTGATATCGGCTAAATAATAATATTAATGATAGTAGGATAGACTGTTAATATTGGAAATATTGATATTGATGACTAAGGCATCATGCTTGCAGTTATTCACTCATCTATCTCTTTGGCTATTCCAGCAGCTCATGCATGTCCATTGCAATCTAAAAACAAAATGTATATTCTCCCATTATTTATCTGCCATCTGTCTGTCAATCTCCATATCACAACCTGTTTAACTATGTGTTATTGTCCACTACAATTTGACACCATCTTCCTCACCTTCATGTTCTTCCTCTCGGTTCCACACATACAATTTAACCTCATCTTTTCCACTTTCATGTTCTTCCTCTTGGATGCACCCATTCAGTTGAACACCATCTTCATCACCTTCATGTTCTTCCTCTCGGTTCCACCCATATAGTTGAACACCATCTTCCTCACCTTCATGTTCTTCCTCTCAGTTCCACACATTCAATTTTAACCTCATCTTTCCCACTCTCATGTTCTTCCTCTTGGATACACCCATACAGTTGAACACCATCTTCCTCACCCTTCATGTTCTTCCTCTCGGTTCCACCCATACAGTTGAACACCATCTTCCTCACCCTTCATGTTCTTCCTCTCGGTTCCACCCATACAGTTGAACACCATTTTCTTTACACTTCATGTTCTTCCTCTCAGAATCCACACGTACAATATAACACCATCTACTTCTTTTTCATGTTCTTCCTCTTGGTTCCACCCATACAATTTAACTCCATCTTCCTCACCCTTCATGTGCTTTCTCTCGGATCCACCAGGATCAAGAGTTTGGTTAATGCATGACTTGGTTCACACATGTCACCATATTCCAATTGCAGAGATTGATGCACACTTTTTAAATCACTGGATTGCTTAGCCCAGAGTTGATTATTGACTGACCACTATCATGCACTGGAGAACCATAAACATCAAACAAACAAGAAAACATAACAAACATGCACCACACTCTTCCCTCTGATCCAGTCATACAATTTTCTACTTTTTTTTATAATTTCCTTAAATTTAACACCATGCTGTTAAGACACCCTTTGCTTTTTTCCTAATCTCCTTAACACAATCGTCTTGAATATCAAATGTTCGTGCAAAGGAATAGCCTGTCTTGACTCTGTTCAGAAATCATTCAATTTGGTGTAAAGGTAAACACAGCTCTGAAAACAATAGGAACAAACCACTGAAAATCAGTTATGACACCAGGTGTTCACAAAAAGTTTAAGCTGTCCTGCCCTACCAGTGGACACCATCATCTTTCTCTCCGATCTCCCACAGTTTAACACTAGGCATCCCCGCAACTAAAACCAATCCATTATCAAAGATGTAAAAATCAGAGACTAATGAGTCCTAGTAATAAAACAGATTACAGTGATGCATGCATTTATCGAACATCTTCCACCATAATTACATTCCTACATATGTTCTTGGTAACCTGAAAAAAACAACTTATATTACATTTCCAAAATCTAATAAATCAAAATCATTCCTCCACTGTCGCCAACACCTGAATCAGCACGCAAAAAAATCTAGACAAACTTGAATATCTTTGTCATATCTTGATGGATGAAAGTTAGATTCTCTCGTTATTGATTCCCTGTACAATGTGACTAGTCGTTACGACTAACCCTTGGGTTAGGACTAGGTCTATGGTACCCACTTTCCTCATAAACTTCATGTTTGTGTCCCAGCTGCCATTTGGTAATTGAATTGGTCTGCCCTTGTACTGTTATGTTGGTTTTACACCAGGGAATACTAAATGTATTATTTCATTTTATCATCGTGTATATTCTCAATCCATATTAGGAAATGTCTTGAGTGAATTTGTACTGCTTTTATGTAGGTACAGTTTTAAGCCACACCTAATGGTAAAATAACTCATGTTGATTAGTGTGATATAGTTTGAATTGGCTGCCCATTACTGTTAAAGAGTGATAGAAGTAAAACACTTTATCTTAGAAGTAAAACATGAATTGTGGAAAATTAAAAATGCTAGTAACTAAAGAAATCAAATAAATTCAACTTTGAAAATTGTTAGAGTCAGAAACAATCATTCTGTTTCCTTGCATTCTGCTTTTGAAAAGGGAGGACAATCCTGTAACTATTTTGGAATCCCAATTCAGAGATACAACCAAACTTCCAAATGTGCTCTTTGGTATTACCGGTATGCCACAGTACCCTTTTCAAGTAATATGTATTTCAAACATTTTTCTGAGTACTGTTATATTGGGTAAAAATATGTAACAAGTTTGATGATCATCTCTATGGGTTAAGGTAAAATGTACAGTTTTCATTCACAACTTTATCTTTGTAAGCAAATGACAAACCGGGATAGGTTGCATAATACGAATTGTACTGAAAGAAACAAAGAATCCCTATCTACCCAACCAAATTGTGAGATTGCTATTATCAGATCTGTAAAACATAATTTTAGGGCCATATTATGTAGAAAAAAGGCCCTGCATGTACAGTCAGAGTCATTTTTCCTCCCAATATATCGCAGTGTGGATACTTGTATTGCAATTTATCGCAATACAGATACCATGTATCGGTATATATTTGTCAGACCGGTGGGGTAGCCCAGTGGTTAAGGCATTTGCTCATCATGCCAAAGGCCCGGGTTTGATTCACCACATGGGTATGATGTTAGAAGCCCATTTCTGGTGTCCCACGCCGTGATATTGCTGGAATGATGCTAAATGTGGCATAAAACTAAACTCACTCACTCACTCACCCCAAACCCACCCACTCACTCACATATTTGTCATTACACATACCAAGTTTGAAAGTGAAGGAGAGACCGTCAAGAGACCTGCTGGTGCTAGTGTGTGGCAGTTATTTCCATCAGCTGACAGTAATACTACTGAGTCCCGATGTCTACTACTGAAGTACCAGTAGTCCTGTCCAACAAAATTATCTTTCTTTCTTTGCTAAATGCAGTTCCATCCTTTTTAAATTCAAATATGTCAAGTGTAAAAAATGTCTTTAACTTGTCAAGTAGTCAATAAAACTGTTTGCATCATGCCTGGGTGTGTGAATAGGGGTTTAGGGAAGTTACGTTTTGACCTCTATTGAAGTAGAAAATGCTTCCAAGGTCTACAATGAATGAGTGAGTGATTTGAGTGACAGTCTTTGCAACACTATCACCAATATACTCTGCTGTGTTATTTATTACACATTTAAGTTTCAATACCGCTTGTAAATCATCAACCTGCCTGACTGTAAAGACCATATCAACTTGGGGGAAATTGCTTGTATCATGGTAAAGGTACCTGTGCATCAATCTAGCACAGTTTACAGTTGAAAAGAGAAACAAAAGAAAGTGTAGTGGTTAGGTTGCTTTCTTCATTATGACAACACAAACTTACTAATTCTTTAAATTGTCTTTCAAAGGACTTGTCATTTTAAAAATCTGTATGATCTTTTTCCGATCATGAGAAGATTTCCAATCCGGATCATGAAAAATATCTCCTCAGACCTCTGTGTTTGTGCATTATGTACCTTCCTGTAAGTGCACCTCTGAGAGACAAAGTGTGTCACATACAAAGTCATGGAATTGGTTCCTAAGGACGTTTTTCAATACATCTCCATGAAATATACAAGAGTGGAACCAGATAATGGGAGAAAGAAGGGAAGAGTCAAATAAATCATTACAACAACAGTAGGTTGATGATACCTTGGAGACACTTTATTGTGTGAGTACAAAGCTATTGTCAAGGCAGAAATCAAGGGTTTCACATCTATGGTGGTTCTGTGATAACAGCAGATGAGTTTTGCGTTTTGTTTTATTCTAATGGTCACATGCAATGCAAAATACAACTCTGCAGATTCTGATACCTTTTGGTATGGACTTACAGTAACAAATTATCAAAAAATGCAAATTCAACTTATAAAGTTGCAAAATAACACTATGAAAAAAATAACGCGAAATCGGAGTTCAAACGATTCACTAAAAAAAAGCTGGGGTGAAAAGTGGTTTCAACAGCTGTGCTGCGCTGTGCTCATAGCGCGCATGCGCAGTGAATAGGTTTGCAGTGCTTGAGCTGGGATGCCCATACACACACAAAGAGCCCTGGGCATATCAGCAAATGAACCAGCCAATGAAAGGCTTCATTACACTTAAGTGCACGCCCATCCGCTCTGACTGGGTTTGGTATCCCAGGTGCTTCTTCCGAGGGTAGTAAACCCAAGTACGAAATATTGCACTTTTGATTTGCGATTGTACACTTACAAATTTATTTATTTATTTTTTCAATGTATATTAAATGATAATTGTGTTTTAATTATGTGTATTTTGTTGGTTGCATCTAAGCTTTAAGTTAGGAATGAAACTCAAATGACTCTTGTACACATTATGCTGAAATTTAAAATGTGGAGCCTAGCTTGAGTTGAGATAATAATGAACTATGCAAGGAGAACTCATAGTATATCATGGACAGAATTCATTAAATTCTTCAAAACTTAAACAGGCACCAGTTGTTTGGAAACATTATCATGTCTGTTTATCAGACCCAAACTTGATTATTTGGGGCTGCCATTATAAAAATGGAATGACTGAAGGCAGTGTGAAGAAACACTCACTCACTCACTGAATCTGAGAGGAGACATGAAAACCACTGTGGTCCGGTTGTTCAGTAGATCAGTATAGATGTCTAGGAACAATCAATATAACCAAATATCAAGATGATATAGATCCAAAACTAAACTGTTAGCACCAACCAGCAATACCTATGTGCTAGGAAGAATTTCTTTGCTATCACTGGTTTGATTTTATATGCTGTAAATTTATTAAAATAATCCTCATTGTGTATGTATTGAAATGAAATGATTTAAGTGAGAACCATGATGACCAAGTAAGTAATATATTTACATAAGTGAAGTTACTCTATCATTCTGTAGCTGATGTCCAAACTGGCATCTGATGAATACCAAACCCAGGAAACCATAGAGATATTTGCAAAAGTATTGCATAACAATTCCTATGAAGGATGAGGAAGCAAAATCATGATCCCAAGGCTATTTTTCAAAGAAACAGGATTGTAAATCAACTTCATGATTTTGAATATGTAACAGACATTCAAAATATATGTCTTGCTGATTGATGAATGTCCTTATTTCTGAATTCCAGGAACAAGGTCTCCTGTTTCAGTTATACCAATACTTGTGTCAAATGACAAGGAATATGTATGTACCGCTGAAGCGAAATACTCTTCGGAATGTTAACTTTGCAATGATCAAAGTTAAGCCTTTAGTTCTTCTCATGTATGTATGAGTGCGTCCCATGTGTAGTCCTCTGAATAGTGATAGCCATGTTGAAACATTGGGAGATATTTACATATTTCCTCTGAAGGGTGTTCATTGATAAATAGTTCTTTGCCTTTTAAATCAAATTCTTGAAAGATTAGACTTAAACCTCCTCCATTTTTGGTATCAGCAGATGAAAAGTGTCCCTAAGAAGGTTGTGTTCCTCAGGCTGAGGAAGACCCACTGAGTATCTGGATGTGCGAAAGGCCTTCATCAAATAGGATACAAGGTTCTCTGGAATTAATTAGGCTATCAGGACACATTAAACAAAGATGAACTATAGTCCTCTGGGCTTAGTTTACTAAGTGTTTACAACCAGAGTGTTTAGCTGTTTCCAGCAGGAGATGGTAATTGATTGGTGAGGGCCGTCTTTTGGGATTATTTGTGTGTGCGGAAACATAAACCAAACACACTGAACTCCTGGAGCTTGTTAGTTCCATGCATTTCAGGAGGATGGTCAATTGGGGATGCATAATGAAACTACAAGAACGTGATGTGATGGTCATCACAGGGATGGTGGCCAGATGAAGTGATGGTCAACACTGAGATAGGTGGCCAGAAGAACGATTCCCTCAGGGGCTGGTAGCTTTATCACAATCATGACTTCTACTGTATATTTGGTTATGGGCTTTCCTGTATTATATGGAATCATGGATCGGTTATACAAAGCCTGTGTCTTGTTGAATTACCTTTTATGTGAAGATTAATACTTGGGCTACTGCTAATGTACTTTATCCTGTATGTCCAATGATAGGAACCCAAGTTTTACTGTTAAATAAAATTAGGGCAGTATATGTTAAGACTATTGACCAATTTAACAAATTATACCTGAAGGTTGACTTTGTTTTTTTGTTCATTGAGGTATGAAATCGAAAACAGATGTATTGACTGTATGAACACATGTGGTTTTAATGATCAGGAACAAGAATTCCCTCGACTGTAAGTGGGATCCTCTGACAATCCATACTGGTAAAAGTAGTCCACTTTGATGGGCGTGGTTTAATAGTTTTTTCATTAGGGAATGAATGCAATATCATGTGATCAGTTTGGCCAAATAGATTATAATAATTACAATGTTCACAATGAAAATTCAATTTGATGCTTTAAGTATATGTTGTGCACTGAATATAGAGTTTTATGAACTACTGTATATCTTTAATGATAAAATGTTTGGTCATTATGAAGGATATTTTTAATTAAGATTCGTTTATGGTTTGCATCCTTTTATTGAGTCATTTGACCTTCGCTGCATATTAGGGTTAATTGTATAAATTCCTCATTATGGTAAAATAACCAGGCACAGTCAGATGAGATAAAGGTCAGAAACCTTTGATTACCAGGGATAGATTTCTTTGGGCTTCAGCATTTTAATGTCCTTGTAATCATGACATTGGTCTTAATGAATCTTCAATGGCCATAGACCCCAAAATCTAATTATTTTTATATGTGTTGTCTGTCATAGTTGGTTTACCGCCTGTAAGATGTGAAGTGATGTTGTCTGTGATGTGTGAAATTAAGGTCAGGATATCATTCTGTCGACCTTCACAAAAAATTAACAATACTATGATGTTTTGGTATAAGCATGCAAATCGTGGTAACTTCAAACCCACTTCATTGTTGGCATGAGGAGAAATGTTCATGTTGGAAGGTCCATGATTCCAATTTGACAATACTTGGATATATTTAGATTTTGACATTTTGCCATAATCACTTTTAGTGTGAGAAGTGTGTCACGGTAATGACGTTCGGGAACATCTGACCAATGTGTACTATTGTGTTCAAGTGTTGAAGCATTAAAGGCTTTAATGAATGAACTGTCATGTTTGTCTGTGAAGGAAACGAAGAAGCACTATATATTACTATGCCATGCTGCTTTATGATGATGCCTTCATAAAAGAACATGTTACCATAGATTTCCCCACAATTCTGACCATTAATTCTTTGGTTCAGCTATAATTGTATTAATAGAAATGTCTGCTAGCAATATAATTTTATTGGCCCACCAACAGAGTTTATTGGTAATAAATACAACATGTTCAATAGACATCAGTCTTAATGGTCATTTGCTGCAGTAAAATACTAATATATAGCTCTGAGGAAAGCATCATGCAAATGGTCTTTTAAGCGAACATTGGAAAGTTTAATCTTGTGGTCAGTGCATGTATAAATGCATCTTTTACACCATACTGGGCAGTGGGGTAGCCAAGTGGTTAAAGTGTTTGCTCATTCGACCGAAGACCCTGGTTCCATTCCTGATATGGGTACATGTGAAGCCCTATTTTCGGTGTCCCCAATGTAATATTGCTGGAATATTGCTAAAAGCTGCGTAAAACCATACTCACTCCCTCATGCCATGCTTTACAGGCTACTCATTCAGGGGGCAGATCCCCAATATCGGGCAGTCAGTCAAAACAAAATCTGTTTTGTTTCCAGAGGAGCCATGTCTACCTGTTGTGTAGTTCACCTGTGGAGGATATGTGTATCATGACGCTTAACTGCATCCCAATCAATTTAGCTGTTTGAGGATAATACCCATGTGCCTACTCTCACAGTATTGCTGGAGATAATCTGATACAGAAAGTAATTTATTTAAATTGTGTGTGTTTGAATTGAATATGGATTCCCAGATGTGCTTCTTTATACATGAATGGATGGCAAGTTTTTTTAAAAGGACTGGTCAGAATGACCTGTATGTGTATTGAAGCATCGACCCCACTGGATTGAGGGAGAGTTTCTAGACTGCATATCAGATGTTTATGATTTATTATCAGTATGTGAGTGAGTGAGCTGGGTATTGTGCCACTTTTAGCAATATTCCACCAATATCATGGCAGGGGAAGCTAGATATGGTGGGCTTCACACATTGTACCCATTCTTTTGTTGTAACGAGCAGAAGTTTTAATTGCTGGGCCCCACTGGCCCCCACTGCCCTACCCACTGCCCTACCCACTGCCCCACCCACAAAGGAAGACCATCCGTCAATCAGAACATTGCTGTATTAAGACTTTGAATAGTATTTATCACTGATACCCAAAAGGGAGAGAATTAATTTTCATTATCATTTTAACATCGGCTTTAGGCCAAAGCGTATGGCACTGATGAAATTGACCTGTGAAGATCTAGGTTAGAATTGGTCTTCAGTAACTTATGCATGTCGTAGGAAAGACAAATGGAATCGGGTGGTCAGGCTCACTGACTTGGTTGACACAGGTCATCAGTTCCCAATTGCGCAGATCGATGCTCATGCTGTTGATCACTGTATTGTATGGTCCAGACTTGATTATTTACCAACTGCTGCCATATAGCTGGAATATTTCTGAGTATGGCATAAACAACAACCCAAACCAAACCAAACCAAACTAAAAAATGAACAAGTAAGTAATAAGGAATAAGACACTGTACCCCTAAAAATGTAATTGAGAGGAGGGGCGGTGAGGTAGCCTGGTGGTTAAAGCGTTCGCTCGTCACGTTTAAGACCCGGGTTTGATTCCCTACATGGATACAATGTGTGAAGCCCATTTCTGGTGTCCCCCGCCGTGATGTTGCCGGAATATTACTAAAAGTGGCATAAAACTAAACTCACTCACTCACTCACTAATTGAGAGAAGAGAATTATATACCTCTACTATTTACCCATTGTCTTCCTTATTCTTTTTACTATCAGCGCTTATTACCAAAAGAACTCAACTCCTGTTCCAGTTGTTTTCATCATTCAGCACTAATTAACTGTTGACTTCCCTCGTAAAGCCTTGACTTTCGTTCTGCTATTACTTGTGTTCTTGTATGTACACATATATACACTCTGCATTCTAACATTCATTCACCTAATGAAGGAGTTGGCATATACATGTACTCTGAAACAGCACATTTGGATTGTTCCAATACTAAACCAATTCTTTACAACAGAGCAATCACACTGAGCTATAGTGACTGCTAAACTGGTGCTAAGTGTTAAACAAAACAAACCAATACTCAGTTGTACTGCCCAGTTTCCTGTTGTAAAGTCCTGTTTACAAGGATGAATTATTGATAAGAAAATATAACCAAGAAAGTATGAAGTCATTTCATTGACAGACTGATCAATAACAAGTATAAACTACTGTTGCCAAACGTTTGGGCATGACGTTCTCCCACTGGGACTTAACAAGAGGTCAACACTTTCTTGTACAAGCTGTAAGAGGGAGTGAGTGAGAATTGCTTAACGCTGCATCTGCGGTTTGCAGCTATTTTTGGTGAATACAGGTTGACGACCACTGTATGAAGACAAGGTGGCCACAGTATATATATTTGACCTGTCTGAGTGCGTGTCATGATGTCTGATACCCGTGAAGATCCAGGTTAGAATTGGTCTTCAGTATGCCATGCTTGTTGTAAGAGGCGACTAACGGGATCAGGTGGTGAGGCTCGCTGATCTGGTTGAGACATGTTATCGCATCCCATTGCGTAGATCGATGCTCATGCTGTTGATCACTGGATTGTCTGTTCCAGACTTTATTATTTACAGACTGCCGCCATATACCTGGAATATTGCTGAGTGGGGCGTTAAACAACAAACCAACCAACCAATCATGATGTCTTACAGCATGTTGTTTTGCTTAAACTGTTTTTACCTTGTTATGATTGGTTTCATGTTGTAATATATAACTGAATATAGCTACCTAGGCATAAAACAACATTCACTCTGCAGCACACCTCTGAGAAAGCCCAAAGTTCTTTTAACAGTTGCTAGTAATTAAACATTTTTTCCCAAAATCTTTGATGATCCTTTTTTTCAATGGCTGTTTGACTGGGAAGGAACAATGTCTGTGGCTTGTGGTCCATGGAGGTTAGTGAGAGGGAGAGAACCTCCCTGTTGATTAATTAGTCTTTGACGGAGATATGTGTGGGTGTCTGGAGGAGCAGGGAGCCATTTATCACTGTGGACATGCTGACATTTGATTAAGCTATTATTATCATGATGGCCTTAGGATCAAGGTTTCTGCTGGTCTTACCAAAACCATGGTTTCAATCATGACCATCCTTTTGACAAGTCGCTGGTTTTCACCTGCTCCTGAAAATCAGCAAGTCTCATCTGAATTCGCGCAGCGTCATTCCAATTGCTTAGAATGAGTTCCAAAAGAAGCTGAAATCTCTGACAGTTCAAAAGAGAAACCAGTAATTAAATATTTTTAATGTTCATTGTTTGAGAATTGTTTTTGTTTGCCAGATGATATTTCAAAGATGAATAAAACTCCCAGGTAAGATGTCTTTTCCATTTTTGCAGGGTCATCTGTATCCACAATACAATTCTAAAGTTCATCATCATAGAACCTTCTGTTTTTAATTGTTTTGTTATTCTTGATACAGCTGTTTGAGGATTGCCAATATATTCTTTCATGGATACCGCTGAAGACTCAAGTTTGATTTCCCACATGGGTACAATGTGTGAAGCCCATTTCTGGTGTCCCCTGCCATGATATTGCTGGAATATTGCTAAAAGCGGGGCTATACTATACTCACTCACTCACTCACTTTCATGGATCCTGGTATATGTTGAATGATTCCTATTGCTTATTCTATCTTTAACCTCTGTAGGAATCTCTACTATGTATTTTCAAATAGAAGCAATGAAATTCCATTCATTAGTTTGCATTTTTTCTGTATTGTATAATCCATGGTACCACTGTACAGAGCAACCTTAATCTTTTGACTTTTATAAGTCTGTGTGAATGTGACTTACAATCACATCACATTTGCATAAGCATCTCCCCAGGTTCTTGACCGAGATTATCGAAGAGCAGTTGCTCGTAGTATGCTCCCCCAATGGATTCTTTCTGTTTCTCGAGTAATTAGAATAATATGTAGGTTGTAGCATGTATCTAATGTTTTACATCTCAACTTGGTATCACGACATTATGCATACATATATTTCTTTGCACTTAACAAATGATTCTGATAGACATAATCTAATAATGGCATCTTGTCTGCTCAAAGGCACTTTACATTGTTATAAGTGAAGTGACCCGTGAAGGTCCAGGTTAGAATATTGATCTTCAGTAACCCATGCTTGTCGTAAGAGGCGACTAACAGGATCGGGTGGTCAGGCTTGCTGAATTGGTTGACACATGTCATCGGTTCCCAATTGCGCAGATCGATGCTCCTGCTGTTGATCACTGGATTGTCTGGCCCAGACTCGATTATTTACAGCGCCATATAGCTGGAATATTGCTGAATGCGGTGTAAAACTAAACTCACTTACTCACTATAACCGAAGTCCTTTTATCTGTTTGAACAGCCATTTTCATTCTCAACTTCTGTAGAATGTATAAGCCATGATGCTTCTACCATCTCATCCTCTCGGGTACCCCTTTACTGCTGGTAATCGGAAACATATTGTAATCAAATCATCCATGTGAGGGACACCACATTTACAACATGTCTGTAAGTGTTGGCACTAGAAACTATGGAGTTCATTTGCCAAACGCAGGCTCACATCCACCTGCTTCCCTATATTACATGCCTTTATTTCCCTTTGACTTGTGTGGCAATGGTTAGAGTATTTGTATACCCCATCAGTTATTTGTTATGGGTTTATTTGAATAACCTGCACCTTTGTTTAAAATGTTGGGTGTAAATAGCCTTGAATTGTATGATAACGAGCTAATCGAATTAAAGCTTGATTGCAATTACATAGTACTAATAAAATAACATGTCTCTCTCATTAAAAAGTAAATGTTGTGGATATAAATAACCTTTGATACAGTGCCAATGCCATTCTAGTCCCCTGACATTGAATTAGAAGTTGATTGTTACTGCATACACAAATAAAGTTGTACACAAGAGGAGCATGCGTCAGTTAAGTTAACATGTTAATCCTGTTAGTCATTCCACCGGGATTGGTAAAGCACCAAGATCTGACGTTGGTGCCACTGGCATGGTATCCACTGGGAATTGTAACGTATCTGCGTTGTGTGCCGATATTACAATACAGGTACGTTGTAGACAGGTGCAAGGCTATATACTTTGACAGTGAAGTATGTATAATAGATAATTATCATCAACAGCGGATTTGGAAATGTACTTGAACCAATTTAGGAACAGTATCAGATTTAAAATTCTTTACCGAACATAAACAATAGAAAATAATGAATCCCCTGCCAGGCTAGTATTCTATTTATTGTCACAAAGAAAATGTTGAAATCAGTCCCTTGTTAAATTATTATTACAGTTATGTTGATGTTGTCAGAAGGTGCTACTGTTCCATCAATTTGTCCTGTAAAGCACTTGAAGGATACCTGTAGGACTTACATGTGAATACATTGCCAGATACTAGGTGTGTGTACTTTGACTATGATCGTTTTGTCCTGTACTGCACTTGAAGATACCTAAAGAAATGAATTTGAACACATAACCAGATACCAGAGGTGGACCCATACTAGTGTTAGAAGCTTGGTTGTTGATGAATCTGAAATGAAGCAAGCCCTTTCTAAAAGTATTGCATATTACAATGGAATGAATCTGTATCTCATTGTATTCAGATAAATTGTCCCCAAACTAACACAAAATATATTTTTGTATTTCCTCGCCTCACACTAAAAATTAAATAATTCCTTTGAAGACACTTTTTAAGGCAACACTGGTTTGATTATGCTTAGAAAAGTGAATGCATGGTAGTCTGTTTTGAATATGTATGATGCTGGAGTTCAGTGTAGAGGAGTGATAAAGTCCAGTGGTCAGAACATTTGGTTGTCCAGCAACGGAAAAAGGACTTGCTGACCTGGAAAGTACAATATGTGAAACCCATTTACCATGTCCAGTGCTTCAAGAATTCAAGAATACATGTACTACAATACTGTCATGAAGTCTTTCTCACTCACTCAAAGTACAGCAATAGGACAACTGAAACTTAAACCATTATTGTTAATTATTCTGCATTATAAGATATAATTTCATGTTAGTTTAAATACAACTAATGATCTTGATGTACATAGGTAAATAAAATTATCTAATCTCCACAGAGCAGCATTATGTTTCACAGCATCATCATTACCCATTTTTCAGAAAGTGGTTACCATTGGCAACAACACTGAAACTAATATCTGTGGCACAGAACTAGAACCTTGGGAGCTGTTATACCATTACAAAGTGTGTCGATGATTCAATTGATATCTGTATCTGTGTCACTAACAAACTTTAACTGTCCATTGGTGCCTGTCAAGTTCTGTGTCAGATCCACTGTATGGAACGTTTCCAGTTTTGAAGAAGAGTTAGGCCATCTTCCTGTTATCAATGTACAAGGAATCCTGTGGGAATGGAACAAAGAGAATAAAATGGTTATGGTTCAATTCTAATGAAAACTGTCACTGAAATACTACTAGCATGCTACTTATTGTGCAGCACAGAGCTCTGGAGCAGTCCCTAAGCTGGAAGGTTTGAATCTCATATGAATTCCTAGAATTGCCCTTTATCTGCCATATCTAGGTCAGAAAACAAGGGATGTACTCCATGGCTATTTGTGTCTGGAAATAGGGCATGGAGTTGTACCCTTCATTTACAACAGCTGATCAAATCCTGCTTATCTCTAATTATTAGAGCGCCAAATATGGTTTCAAAAGGATGGCCACAAACATATATTTTCCAATTTAATTGCAAACCTCACTTTTCTCACATTAATTTATGCATTGATGAAAAGAAGAAGTAGGGAGTAGTTTGAAGCAAGTGGGCAAGATGGCAATCTCAAAGTTAATCCATTATTGCATGTCTGGCACCATGGCTAATAATGGTTAGTCTGTATCAGCACTGTGGTTCAGTGCTTTCCAGGACTGTATTAATTCAAAGCATGACATTGTTACACCTATTGTGCTTGAATATCAATATATATTTTTCATAATGATATTTGCATGAATAGTAGCATTTTGTTTGTTAATAATCATGTTCATATATTCTTGTTCAATTTAAATATGACTGTGGCAATACTTTCTGAAACAGTCCATCATGAATCATTGTGCCTGTTTTGATGAAATGTATCTTAGCAATATTGAAAACATGACATGTGTAAAGTTACTTCTATAAACAAACAGTAGTAACTTCTGGTTGGTTACAATGTGTTTGTTGTTAAATGCAGCACTCAGCAATATCAGAGCTACATGATGGCAATCTGTAAATAATTGTGTCTGGACCATACAATCCAGTGATTGACATAATGAGCATCTATATGCAATAACTGGCAAACAGAGACATACATTCGTCAGTTCAGTGAGTCTGATGACCCTGTACAACAAGGGTTGCTATAAAAGACCGATTCTAACCTGAGTATTTGTGGATTGTTCCAGTTATGGGCCATTGTACCCAATCAGTGTCATGGTTGCTTATGCTGTTTGGGTGGCCTAGCATTTTTTAAAAAGTGCATGATATCTGGAATTGGCTGACTGGGAGTGAAACAGCATCCATATTTCTTAATATGATACAAATAAATAGCATTTGGTACGTCCAGCAATGGAAAATGTGAGTGAGTGAGTATGGTTTTACATCGCTTTTAGCAATATTCTAGCAATATAATGGCGGGGGACACCAGAAATGGGCTTCACACATTGTTCCCATGTGGGGAATCAAACCTGGGCCTTTGACATGATGAGCGAATGCTTTAGCCACTAGGCTTCCCCACCGGCCCAACAGAAAAAGGACTTGCTGTCCTGGATAGTAAATAATAGTGTCACAACCACTTTTCAGCTACCATGATACATCCATGCTAAATGCGATTCTGTTGCATGATTTCAACTATACATTAGCATGTGGTTATGGATCAGTATCAAATAGTGATGATACCAGGAGTTCACACTAGTTAAATGTAACCTATCTTACCGAGGCACCCATTACAAACACACGCAAAGGCAAATCAATTGGTTTTACCTGAAGAACCATAGGAACTCCTTTTACATGTCAAAATAGTCAGTTGCATCAGACAGTCACCGTTTCCCCAAATGAGAATATCCTCCACATGTCTGTCATAAAACAAAGGGCTTCGAATGTTGTGACCTTGATCAAGGAAGGGTCATATGACTCTTTGAAACATAATCCAAGGCTAGCTTTAGTTGATATTGGTAAATGTGAATCAGCCGCCTAATCAAGTATGTGTGGAATAATTTAGCTCCCAAGAGCGATGAGGGTATCAGGTGGGTCAAACAAGGTGGTCAAGTATACTTAGTGTAGCCTCCCCAGGGAGCTGATTGTAATTGGATAGTAACTTGATGCCAGACTGGGTTAATTATGTAATCTCTGCAACCAAGTACCTGTCTGCAACAGATAAGAAGGTTTGCTGCTTCAGGAAATAAGATCTTTATTGTCAGGTGTAGAGAGTTGTCAGCCAATCTGAGCAATGTATTCCTGCTAGTGGTCTTCAGTACTGCAGTTGACAGAGTTGTGTCCCTTTGTTGTGTGAATCTACTACCAATGGATTTATCTCATTTTCAGAGAAATTATGATCCTGAATGGCTCACCTGTGCTCAAGGTGATATTGTGGTGGCATTATTAACTTCATGACTGACTTTGAGTTTTCATTTCCTCCCGCAGTTAATGTAGTGTAAAACTGAAATATTGTTCAATACAGCTTTTGATCCATCATCCTGAATTCATGCAAGGTATAAAACTCCTTCACACACCATGTCATCTTTGTAAAGGGGTACCAGAAAGTTACTGAAAACTTCATTTTGAAATTTAAAAAACAAACAACAGGGAATGAAGCTGTCAACAAAAGCATTTTTGTTTGGATGTTTGTGATATGCGAGTTGTCAAAGTATAATGAGAAATGAAATTTTGAATAGAGAAAATGGTTTACACACAATACAGATAAAAACATATGGACATAGTGAATGAAGCCCATTTGAAGGGGGACTAAAATCCATGCCTGTTGATAGGATACAAAAATGGATTCCACATAATAAAAATGTGTCTAGATGTTATTTTTACCCTCAAAATGAGCACATAATGGTCCTTGCCAAGATGTTTTAGATTAACTCTCGCCTACACTGCAGACACTTTTCTTTTTCCAACCTTAACTTTACCCTTGAAGATATGTCTATATTTCACTGCACTCTCAGTGGTGCACTTATCAACACTCTCATGACAAATTCAAGATTAAAGAAAAAAGGAACTGTATGTGATCACCTGGTGCCTAATACTCGCTCTCCCTTGCCAGTCATTACCTCTGCCTTTCACAAATGAAAATCGGCATATTGCTAAATTTGCTTCCTGTACGGAGGAGCCATGGGGAGTGATTACCAAAATGGTTCAATTTATCTCCGGCATATAGGTGTGGGATGCTTTTATTGAAGCTTAACAGGCTCTTTTTACCATTGAGATTCATGCCGACAGTGGTAGTTTAGTACAAGTTTCAATCACACCTTCTGGGGGATGTTGTGATGGACTCTGATATCATGGAAGAAAAATCCTCATTTGCTGTCATTCTTGTCTCCTTCTCAGACCAGGTTTTTGCAGGGATCTACTTGATTTTCATGATGGAGGCATTTATCTGTCAAGATATGTGCATCAGGCGTTGGTAGGGAGTATGTAAAAAGAGCGATAAATTGAGCATAGAAGTGTTTCATGTTCTGCAAATTACAGAATAATGCAATGTATATATTCATCCATCAGTCACAGATCAAATCTTCTTATTGGACATATACTTATACCCCTACTCGTATCCAACTGAACTTAGAACACAGCAATAACATGATACTTGTACAATGTAAAGCAATTAGTGCTCCTTTATTACATGAAACTTGGAAATTAAATGAGTTGGCTTTTAGACCACTTTTAGCAATGTTCCAGTAATGATATGCCAGAAATGGGCTTCACTCAATGTACCCATTTTGAGAATCAAACCCAGGCCTTCCATGTGATGAGCAAACACTTTAACTTCTACCCCACTGCCCATTTCAGTTTGAGTTTACAAAAAATATAATATTTATGCATTAACACTATCACTATTTAATTTCTAACACGGTAATCACACAAATGCTGATATTGTAGCATGAAAATGTAAATATATATATATTCCTTTGTCTTAGCACTGTCACAAGGTCATAGAATTCAACTTAATTGTAAATGTATAAAATTAGATGAATTAGCTCATGATAGTCTATTGCAAGGCCATAACATAAACAGTTTAATATTGATATCATATTGAATTTTATGTACCTGTAGAGTGCTTCTCTTACATGTCCAACTCTTTTATACTGTATAATTATACTCAACATCTTTTCTCTTTACCATCAAGTGTCATTCACTAACAGACTGCATCACTTTTAGAGGTTATCTGAAAGAATAGATTTTGGTTGAGGCTTTCAAAACTGAGTTTGGTCAACGAGAATTTCCTTATTGAAAGTTGGAGGCACTTGTGACCATGTTGTCCTTGCAGTCCTGTTTTCTGAGTTGCATTCATGATATCCTTGCAAGTATCAACTGTTCTGGGTTTGAATCTCAGATCTGACCTGTGATCATGGGTTTGTCAGCATTGTATGCTTGCTGTTTGGAGATACACATCTACAACCCCGAAAACATTTTAGTTTTCCTCACGAGTGAAGCTGTTACATTAACATGTATCTGAATACACTGTTCTAAGAGCATAAAACTGAAATCACATATCCCATTCAGAGACCATGTATATACTGATGGACTGCCTCCGTGGTCTAGTGGGTAGAGCATTCTGCTGTAAGCACATGGTCAGTGGTTTGATTCCTGGTCACATTAGACCAGATGTAAGAAGATGGTACTTGTTATTTCTCTGCCTAGAACTTGGCATTATGTAAAACACAAGGACAGGTTTGCTAAGTGTCAGTAAACTGTATCTGAATGGGGTATCCATGTTAATGCTGTATCATATCTCATTGAGCTGGCACTATAGAAATGGTATTTGTCTCAAACAAACACTCACAGACAAAAAGACTCACGCACGCACGCATGCACATGCACACATACACATGCACACAGATGTACACACATACACACACAATGCTATTTAAGTGCAATTATCTTGAGTATGAACTTAAGTCATGACAAATGTGTAGACATGGTTCTTTTGTTGTACATATAAATATTGTAAAGAGGCACATGAATTAAAAGGGTTTAACTCTTTTATGTTTTGAATTCCACCATATTTGACAATCGGTAGATAACATTTGGTCAGTACTGTATCCATTCCAGCTTTATTTAATGAAAGTTCAAACCAAACTCACTGCTTGATGTAATCACTAGTAAACATCCCTGTCTGAACAGCATGTCATGGCTGATAAATGAGAAGCACCGGGATCAATACATTACATTTATTTTATATATAACAGGAATAAACTTCCACAAATGAAAAATAGACGAAAACATTTATCTTCCTGATTGCAATATGCAGTTCTGTGGACAGATGCAAACTACCTAGGCATCAACGAGTTTGATGTATGTCCAGGCTTTATCAGTCTTGATGTATGTATGCACAGTTCGAGCATTAGTCACACAACTATAATCAAAGAACATGGGAATCTATTCAAGTATGCTTATTTCCTGGAGGTGTATATGTAATGAAGAATTATGTATTGTCATCATGCTTGCTTTTATTGTCATGGTTTCTTTTGATCTTATTTATGCTTGTTGTCCTGGCTGTAAACATTGACAGATGAGCAATGGCAGCTATGAAAGTAATAGTATGTCCTTTACGCCTGAAAATCTTCCATTTGATGTGTTCTGTCTCATACTTTTCATTTTTTACATGAACTATTTTAATTCTGAAGTTTTTTTCATTTAAGAAGAATACTGGATTTCTATAAATTTTGTAAAATTTTTCTTCCCTACCTGTGTATGTGTAAGAGTGAGTGAGTTTAGTTTTATGCCAATTTTTAGCAATATTCCAACTATATCACGGCGGGGAATACCAGAAATGGGCTTCACACATTGTACCCATGTGAGGAATGGACAAGCTAATGCTTCACTAGCTACACCCTTTCTGTTGAAGAAGTATTGTAATTTAGTTAGAGATAAAACTGAAATGTTCCTATTTGATAATTTTTTGCTGATGTTTCTCTTGATGTCTACAGTCCTGAGTCATCTTATGAATGCTACAAATATGTTCATTTCCTGTTAATGTTAAAAAGATATATGAAATTGGCTATGTCTAGCTTCACACAGACTAATATTTGTCCCAATATTTCCAATAATATGTGGATTAATCCAGCTGGCGCGTCAGGAACCTATCACCAGACTGTGAACCAAGAAACCAATCCAAATAAGGAAATAGGTCACTGATCAGTTTGTAATTAAGCTTGACCTATCTAACATCATTGGCACTGGCAGCGATCGTCCTTCCTCATCAATGTAGCAGTTTGAGAGGCAGTCATCTCCGGTCTGCATTTCAAAATGGCCACCAGCTAATCAGACATTGATTAAAGACATAGAAGTCCCTAAGAGTTGCAGGGACTTTAATTTGATTGCTTTTTTTTATCAGGAGATTTTAAATTAGATTTTGATGGATTTAAACTCATTGATTGCGGGCTACATGGACGACTGTCCCCTAACAGGGTTTTACAAACAATTCATTGTCAACAAATTGCTAGACTTTAAAAAGGGCACTTTCCTCACATTTGATTGTGTAAGTTTTCATTCTTCTATTCAAACTACATATAATCCAGGCATTCATTTGCTTTAGTCCTAAAACTTAAACGTTAATACATTGATGAAATATTAAGTGTGATTCTGAAGTTTCCATATATATTTAACATGCTTGACTTATATTATAAATATAAATGCATAATTACTGCATGACATTATGCTCTGTATATGGGAATGGTTTAACTGGAATAAAGTCATTATTGGTATTTAACTCAACACATTCACTCATACACTTGGTCTTCCACAAGTGTTAATTTATTTCAACTGCAAACGTCAGCATCTTCTCCTCATTTTGCCATAATTAAGTCCACCTACTCAAAGGCATATAGCAGCTATTGCCAACTGACAATATAATTAGAGTAAGTAGTTTCATTTCAGTTACAAATGAATTCATGAAAGTACACAGGAGATGACATTTCAATGTTCAATATATCACAGGTCATACTAATTGACATCTCACAAGGTCAAACATATAAAGATGCCAATTTGAGGTGAGAACTGACTATAACAAAACTAATTATTAAAGATAAAGTCATGATGTACAGCCTGCTGTAGCCATTTGTCTTTGCTGGATAAAAGAAGATACCTTGTTACTTGTATGTCAGATTAATGTATGTCTGTATCTATGAATTAATATTTTCAGTAATGAAAAACATTACTTTTTCTTGACCAGATTTAGTTATTACTGACATCAGTGTTTCATTACAGTCTGTGGGTTGTTTATGACAGGATCTATGGGTAAATCAATGGTTTTAAAGGCCATAGGATCATGATTGATTCCTAGATATTCCCAGATCATCTGATCATATTGGAGGCGTATACAGGTACAATATAGATGTGCGTATCTCAGGAAACTACATCTCAGTACCAAGAAAGATCCAGTTTAGACTTGGGTCTTCAACATCCCTTCCTCTGTTGTAAGTGATGTAAAAGGTGACTAACAGGATCAGGTGGTGAGGCTTGCTTACTTGGTTGATGCATGGCATCGTAGCCAATTGTAAACATTGATGCTCATTATGTCAGTCACTGGACTGACTGCCCAATGCTTGTTGTAAGAGGTGACTGACAGGATCAGGTGGTGAGGCTTGTGTACTTGGTTGATGCATGGCATCATAGCCAATTGCAAACATTGATGCTCATTATGTCAGTCACTGGACTGACTGCCCAATGCTTGTTGTAAGAGGTGACTGACAGGATCAGGTGGTGAGGCTTGTGTACTTGGTTGATGCATGGCATCGTATCCAATTGTATACATTGATGCTCATTATGTCAGTCACTGGACTGACTGCCCATTGCTTGTTGTAAAAGGTGACTAACATAATCAGGTGGTGAGGCTTGTGTACTTGGTTGATGCATGGCATCATAGCCAATTGCAAACATTGATGCTCATTATGTCAGTCACTGGACTGACTGCCCATTGCTTGTTGTAAGAGGTGACTAACAGGATCAGGCGGTGAGGCTTGTGTACTTGGTTGATGCATGGCATCATAGCCAATTGCAAACATTGATGCTCATTATGTCAGTCACTGGACTGACTGCCCATTGCTTGTTGTAAGAGGTGACTAACAGGATCAGTTTGTGAGGCTTGTGTACTTGTTTGACAGCAATATCCAAATTGTAAACATTGATCATGTCAAAAACCGGACTGTCTGGTTTAAAACTGATTTAGGATTTGCCATATAGCTAGAATATTGCTGAGTGTGGTGCAAGGGACATCGTTGTGTAGTCAATAGAGCATCAGTGAGTGAGTGATTTCATGCCATTGCTGCAGCACACCGAAAGATGGTAAAAGTGGTGCTTTTTGTAACTGTCTGGCGCTTAGACTAACAATTAGTCTCTGAAATGAACATATTTTACAGATAAAAACAGCTCATAATAAAAAAACATAAAATATAATGAAAAGGTGACCTGAGACTTTCTTCATTTTCATTTTCATTCCTGAAGCTGTGGAAATCTAGACTTGCCACATAATCTAGACTTGCATGGGCTTTCTTTGATATGTTTGTTTCAGGGTCTGTATGACGGACTGTCTGGCACTCAGCATTACAATAAAGACAATGACTGGCCAGCTTGCAGCCAGGATGCTGTATCTGACTGGAGTATCTATGTTGAGCTGAAGCATGTTATCTCAGTATGATGCCTTTGATTTGGTTGAAAAATCCTATACCAGTGATCTTAAAATTGATAAATTCATATTTTAACAACATCTGAGTGTATTGATTTCTATATTATCTTTGTTTCATGTCAAAATGTATGCTATAAGGGATGAACTCTCTACCATCTTAGCTCTTAGGGTTTTCTTGGCCCTATCATAAATTGCAAAAGTAAAAATCTTGATTCCTGATTTTGAAATGTGTCTTTGAACTGCCAAAGAACTTTGTACCCATTTCCTGACATGCCCCAAGATGAGATCAAGAGCTTTAAAAAAAATAAAGTGATTTTTACACTGCGTTACTTCCAATACATAGATAAACAGTCTATACTCTAGCAGCCATTATGTCTCTCCTGAGACGAGGCTGTCATGAACTTCTTGGTTCAAAGGCACACAAGATTCAATAGAAACTTAAGAAATTCTGAATAACTGCATAAAATGTCCCATGATGGTAACTCTTAAAGCAATTTGTCATAGTTTGACAACATCAGTTATTATTATGATGGCATTGCATGATCATTGTGATGATGTTACATAACTGTTAGTAGTGATTTCCATGAGAAATGGCTGACAGTGTCAGATCTAAGCCTTGATGTCTTGTAGTCCGTTAGGCACAAGAGAGGACACTTGAAGAAAATGAACACATTTTTGTGATGTTTTTGCCTCATTTGTGATTCTTTTTCAACTGAATTAATGTGACATCCACTGAAAACTGTCCTGTTTGGTACTGCTGAAGGAATAGTCAATGATTTTATATTGATTGTCAAAGCACTTGTAGATTATTCTGTGAATATTGCTGTGAATATTTTGGCAAGATCGGCAAATAAGCAATTTTAACAATACATCAGATGGAAATGGCATTTGTGTCGTATATATTTATGACTTTGACATTGAATTTGTCAACATTTATAGGAACTTGGAGATAGAATAACTCCCCACTGACCCATGCTTCATATGAAAGGCAATTAAAATCAGAACAGGAAGACCCAAGGGGCAGAGAATTCTGACAAAATTAGATTGATGATCTTCTGGAAGATGGATCTTCAGTTTTGCTGTTGGTTTAATTGTGTGCTTGCTAATAACATGCAGATTGTGCTGACAATGGTTGGTTTATGTTGTGAAGATTTGCACAAAAATTGCGGGCAATTGACACAGGACTTTCAAGGATCTCATTTTGCCTGCTCGCAATCATAGCTTAAAGAATACATTAATTTTTCAAGAACCTTAAATTTAAAACCCATTTCCATGTAAATAGATGGCAGAAGGAAAGGCCAGTGGTTTGAACATTTGCTTATCATCACTCTTTGCTAACTGTTGGTAGCATCACTATTTAGTAGTCATTCAAAGACACAGTGAATAGAGTTGAAACTGAGGCATTTGTCATAATGTACACATACTGTCATGACAACAATGTTCATGATAAAGCCAAAATAGCAAACTGTTTACATTGCAGAACTTTACATGAGGATAATATTACTGGATATTCAGTATCAGCATCATTCTGTTTGGACAAAATGAAGCTCTTTTAGCAAATGGATTCTGACTTTTTATCCTAAAATATGACCATTTCAAAAGTTTAATAATGTTTCATAAAAAAATTGTTAAGTTTTGAAACATCCCCCCACCCAAATCTTAATACTGAAAATGTTGAATTCCTTATTAGACTCAGACACATTCCCTCATGAAGAATGGCAAACATGTTTTACTACTATTCCGTATGTTTTAATATAACATGAACACTGGAATCTTTGGAAGAGAAAGAATGACAAATAAGTATCCAAAAGTTCACAGTTTGGATAATGATCTTGAGGCAAAAAATGGTTTCAAAAAATGAAATAGGATGGGAGGTGTTTGCTTATTGTAATCACTTACACTTTACAATGATGATGCAGAAAGAATGTTGCTCAAACAAACACAAACAAACTATAGTGCTATACTGATATGCCTGTATGTAAAAGTATATGACAAAAAAAAAATGTAGATGGTTATGTTCCAATTTGTCATCGTTATTACAGAATGGAACTGTTCACATCACCATTTCATGAGTGAGTGAGTAAGTGAGTTTAGTTTTATGCCGCTTTTAGCAATATTCCAGCAATATCACCGTAGGGGACACCAGAAATGGGCTTCACTAATTGTACCCATGTGAGGAATCAAACTTGTGTCTTCGGCGTGACAAGCAAACGCTTTAACCACTAGGCTACCCCACTGTGATACCATTACATGTTACACCTTGGTCCATCTGACAGACCCTGAGACAGACATACCCAATGCAAGTCAGCAATAGCTGGCAAGCTTTGATTACTGCTCTCTCTGAAAATGAGTGAGTGAGTTTAGTTTTAAGTTGCACTCAGCAATATTCCAGCTATATGGCAGCGGTCTGTAAATAATCGAGTCTGGACAATCCATTGATCAATGCTGAAAATGAAGAGACTGTGAGGTTTTGTTAAGAAAATTTACATTTTTCTTTATGCTGGTTTTCATTTCAGAAACTTGATTTTCGTGTACCTAAACACCTAACTAAAGTATGGAATGTCAGAATTGGCACATTGTCCATCAGTAACCATTGATGTTTCTTGGCATCATAAAAGTTAATTAAGTGCGAATGTTTCATGTCTTGTGACAGTAAATGATAGCATAGACAACAAGTGGAGTCCCCGTGTAGATGATATAGTAAGGATGTCACTAAGGAGAGGGAATTGCCCCAAGGGAGATTATGTATGCAGGATACTCCGAGTCTCACGCAATCTTGCAGTGCCAGTAAGACCATTGATCTCTGTAATGCTGCCTTGAGGAGGTCTTTACATACTTTAGGTAGGAGGGCCACTGTGAAACAGGTCAGTGTGTTGCATTAGGGAACTGCCTCAGTGTTAGGCTATGACTAGCTGGCATCAGCTAACGTCACATGACTGTTTGGGTTCTGTATATTGGGATCTTGCCTCCTGCATAATGGGGATCTCGTGACATCTGCTTCTTGCATAATGGAGATCTCATGACATCTGCCTGTAGCATAATGGTTCATCTCGTGACATCTGCCTGTAGCGGGGCGGTCTAGTGGTAGTCTAGTGGTTAAAGCGTTGGCTCGTCACGCTGAAGACCGCGTTCGAATCCCCACATGGGTACAATGAGTGAAGCCCATTTCTGGTGTCCCCCGCCGTGATATTGCTGGAATATTGCTAAAAGCGGCGTAAAACCAAACTCAGTCAGTCAGTCAGTCTGCCTGTAGCATAATGGTTCATCTCATGACATCTGCCTGTAGCATAATGGTTCATCTCATGACATCTGCCTGTAGCATAATGGTTTATCTCATGACATCTGCCTCCAGCATAATGGTTCATCTCATGACATCTGCTTCTAGGGTATCCTAATTGTTAAAGTGTTGGCTCGTCGGGCTGAAGACCCGGGTTCGAATCCCCACATGGGTAAAATGTGTGAAGCCCATTTCTGGTGTCCCCCGCCGTGATGTTGCTGGAATATTGCTAAAAGCGGCGTAAAACCAAACTCAGTCAGTCAGTCTGCTTCTACCATAATGGTTCATGTCATGACATCTGCTTCTACCATAATGGTTCATGTCATGACATCTGCTTCTACCATAATGGTTCATGTCATGACATCTGCTTCTACCATAATGGTTCATGTCATGACATCTGCTTTTACCATAATGGTTCATCTCATGACATCTGCTTCTACCATAATGGTTCATGTCATGACATCTGCTTCTACCATAATGGTTCATGTCATGACATCTGCTTCTACCATAATGGTTCATGTCATGACATCTGCTTCTACCATAATGGTTCATGTCATGACATCTGCTTCTACCATAATAGTTCATCTCATGACATCTGCCTGTAGCATAATGCTTCATCTCATGACATCTGCCTCTAGCATAATGGTTCGTCTCATGACATCTGCCCCTAGCATAATGGGTGAGTGAGTGAGTTTTGTTTTATGCCTCACTGAGCAATATTCCTTCTATATGATGGCAGTCTGCAAATAATTGAGTCTGGACCAGGCAATCCAGTGATCAACAACATGAGCATTGATCTACACAATTGGGATACAATGACATGTGTCAACCAAGTCAGCGAGCCTGACCACCCGATCTCATGACATCTACTTCTTGCATATTTCCATTCTCATAACATCTGCTTCTTTTTCTTCTATTGTCATTCTCATAACATTATCTTGTCACTGAATATTTGTGATCTCACAATATTACAATCTGTTTAATGAGTATTTGTGTTTTCATGCCCAAATGATATGATAAGTGAATGGTTCCCATCATAAAGGTCAAGATGGTGAGGATGTGTCTGATCTGCTATAGATCATACAAAGGTGTGTTTCATCTTTGTGTCTGTAAATACATTGTCATACCTAGGTAGCCAGGATATCCTTGTGTGATACCTGTATACTTTTTAATTAGTTGACACTGCCAGTCAAAACTCAAATGGTAACATATCATTTCCTTCCCAATAATATTGATACTATCATAATATTTTATTTTCCTCAAGCATTTTCACTTTCGATTGGCACCATAGTTATTCAAGACAATCCTTGTTATACAGTGCTATAGCCATCCATTGCCTGTAGGGACATCATGTCATGTTTGACAATATGAAGTGGCTCTGTTGAATTTCAATGTGGCAGATTCATGAAGGAATTTCTTATTAATTGGCATTCATGGAACTCTACTCAGTATATCGTGACCTACATTTACAAAGTTACCAACATTATTCAGAATCTCCAACACCCAGGGAGAATTGATAGTTCCCAAAGTGGACACTCATGATGATTACTTAGGCTACTTTGTTCAGCTGAATATTTCTGCCAGTACCTCTACAGTATGTGGGAAAAACAGTACGAACAACACAAGTAAAATTACATCTGTATGTGTTGAGCAAAAAAACATATCTATTTTTTAAGACATGATTGGTGGAACACCTACCGGAGGTCATGTCATCGAATATGTCAGATCCTGCATAAAATTTGCATCTATTGATTTAAATAGGTCCGTGTGAGTGACTCTGAAAGACTTTCACCAGCACACTGGGACTTCAGTACAGTTGCACATACTAATGTATGAAAACTTTGTAACCAAGTTTTACCATAATTAATTGAACATGGAATTTGTTTTCTCAGCTTTTGTAGTAAACTGAATCATCACCACAGAACAAGTTGATCTGAAACTTTATGTTTTATCTTTCACAGGTTGCAGTGAGTCTGTCAAACGACAGTTGACACCAACTCCCAAGTTCCTGCCGGGAAATATGAACGTTACAGTGAGGCAGGGTGCCATGGCAGTTTTACCCTGTAAAATAAGAAATTTAGGAACTAAAAAGGTAAGAAACAAATACTGATATCCCTTCTAAACAAAGGCTCATACCATGAGTCAGGGAGCAGGTGGACCAATCAGCTCAGGCACCACAATTACCTTGCAGAGTTGCTTCCCTTGGGCATTCCAGAAACTTTTGTTTTTTGTTCGAATCCTGGTTTGTGCTAATGTTCTTAGGTCTGTGACCACTATGGCTGTACTTGTGGGTTTTCTGAAGTGGTAGAGATCTGAGACCTGAGTCACTTTGGGCTTTGTTCCCATGGGAAGCTGACATGCAGTGATCAAACTCACTCACTCCTATTGGAAGGCCCAATTATTCTTATTGTGTAAAGAGCTTTCTGTTAATACACAATGCCATTTAGAAAGGTGTCAAATGTAACATTTGTTATATGTGAGGTTACACTTTCTCAGTAAAGAACAGATTCTAGTACTTTTGTTGGGTTGAGTCCCATCCAGGATTTAAACCAACACTCAGACAACTTATTGCCGGCATACAAAGTCAGCTTCTAACTGTGATGGCTGAGTGGGTTAGATGGCTGACTTTGTGTGCTGGCGATGAGCTTTCTATTTATTTTGGAAAGGTACAAGCATATTGGAAGATGCAAGTGAATCATACACCACTTCCTATTTACTATTCAAGCTAACTTACATGCATACATACATACATACACACACATGTGCACACACGCATGCAAGCACACACACACTGATCACACTTACTATTCAAGCTAACTTACTTACTATTCAATCATACATACACACATGCATGTGCACGCGCGCGCACGCACACACACACACACACACACACAAATTTATAAAAACAAAATTTGATTTCCTTTAAACATGGACACTGATTATGGCGCTGGTTTCAGCTGCCACTGCAGAGCAGTGAACATTTTCATGTCAAGTAGTTTCATTACCCCAAACTTGACATGGTCAGGTTCAAGGTCGTGATTCCATGACTCGAAGCGTCTTCCTCAGACTATTGGGAAATTCTTTTTTCAATCCTGTCAATACCTTAATCACTCAGCGACAGTTCACAAGATAACTTTGCTTGCAGGTTGCTGAAAAAGTTGATGAGCTAAGTATCCTGGGAAATTGGGTGGTTTGTGCCATGAGCTTTCCTTGAAACTGTTCACATGTTAGTTTTTGTATGTACAAAATTTAAGATTCAGAACACATTCAGTTTTAGATAGCTCTGGCTCTGAAATGGATTCTAATATTCATTTTCTGAAATGATTAAAAATTGACATGCTTTGACACGATAGAGTTAGAATGGTTTGAATCATCACACATGATAATATTCTTTAAAAGTTAACATGTTAATCATAACTTCTGATGAGAAATGACCAGATATCTAGGGCGTATCTTTCTCTTCCATGGACCTTAATTGCTGATATTAAGTAAAAAAGTGTTCAAAAGCCGTGCGTAGAACCCCAGAGAAGTTTGAAGCATTGACTAAGATAGATGGATGAATGATTTTTGTGTTGAAAATTTACTACTGATGAAATTGCATGTGTATTTATAGATCAATTTTGATCTAAGAAAACATGTAATTGCCTGTCTGTCATGAGGGCCGGCAAATGATTATAAACTTTTGACAAATTTCATGTTCATGGGCAATTTCCTCAGGAAGTATCATGTTACTTTGAAAAGAAAGTTCTAATCAGTAAATCACAAATAGTTAACTTGAACGAGGTCAGAAAAAAGAAATTCAAAATAGAAACCTTTCTTTAATAATGATTTAATTACCTTTTTAACAATATTTCAAATTATGTCTTTGGTCAGCATGTTCTTAAAGAAACAATCACTGACAGATGTTTTATTCTCTAAGGAAATCAACTTCTTTAGACAATGTGCAATAAGGTGGTCAATGGAACCACAATTACCCATGAGGTTTGTAGTCCACCAGGATTAATTTCTAGTGAGGCATGAGTGTCCTAGTTGCACTGAAATTCACTATACAGGGATAATTGTCCTAGTGTGCCACTACTTACTACTTATAGATTCACATCCCACATCAGCCATGATCCATGATCTTTCTGTACTAGGCTGTGCCCATGGGCTTCAAGTGGTAACAAAGGTTAAGGATGTTACAAGTTATGCCTCTTGGTAGGAACTCTGCCTTGTGTCATCCTTGTTGTGTTTCAAGCATAGAACCTGTCATACATACGGACTAGTGATTTGTTTGTCAGTTATATCTATGAAGCATCTAAAGCTCTGTAACTGTACTGAATCCCAGATTGACTATGATCCATGATCTTCCTGTACCAGACTTGTGACCATGGTCTTCAAGTGGTAACAAAGGTTATAGATGTCATTAGTTCTGACTCTTGGTAGGGAGTCTGTCTTGTGTCATAGATAGGGACACTTGTGTTTCAGGTAGAGACCTGTCTTGCACAGGGACAAGTGATTTGTTTGTCAGTTATATCTATGAAGGATTTAAAGCTCTGTAATTGTTCTCAATCCCAGATTGACCATGATCCATGATGTTCCTGTACCAGACCTGTAACCATGGTCATCAAATGGTAACAAAGGTTATAGATGTCACAAGTTATGCCTCTTGGTAGGGAGTCTGTCTTGTGTCATAGATAGGGACACTTGTGTTTCAAGTATGACCCTATCATACATGGGGTATAGGGACTCTTTTGTCAGTTATGTCCTTGAAGGACCACACCATTGACCCTTATCCATGATCTTTCTGTACAAAACCTGCTTTGATGGGCTTCAAGTGGTAGCAAAGGTTACAGATGTCGCAAGTGCTGCATCTTGGTAGGGACTCTGTCTTGTGTCATAGATAGGGTCACTTGTGTTTCAAGCATGGACCCGGTACCACTTAGGGACTATGGACACTTTTGTAAGTTATGTTCTTTAAGGACCAAATCCTTACCATGATCCATCTTTCTGTACCACACCTGTACCTATTGGCACAGTTGTTACAAGTTACTGGTTACAGATGTTACAAGTTACAACTCTTGGTAGGGACTGTCTTGTGTCATAGATAGGGACACTTGTGTTTCAAGCATGGACCCTGTCCCTCACAGGGATTCATTTTCAGTTATGTCCTTGAAGGACCTAAAGCTGAGTAAACGCGTCTCCTCTCTCACCTCAGCTCTGTGTGTTGAGTACAGGAAGTACCAAATGCACTAGTTCCACCAATATAAAGCAATAGTATGCCCTCCACATTGCCCACTTTACCATGTTAATGAGGTAACACAGTCCTTTTGTAAGTCTTGTACTTGTCTCAAGGAAGATGAGTTCCTTGTAGAAGATGAAGTTTGTTACAGTGTAGGTGGAAGTTCATCATTTTCAAACTAGCTATTGCTGTAACACAAGCATGTCAATTCAATTATGGCAATGTTCAATCTTCTACTAATTGGTGTGTATGAGGAGAAACATTATCGCAATCACTACTAATTTAGTAGAGAATGTGCCATGTGATATTCAGATTTTCAAAGGTACAACATTATTGTGTTACTTTGATAACTCCATACACGCTTTATTACCCACAGCTGATTAAAGACTACAATATTTAGATTAAAGCAAAAATTATTCACAAAAAATGTCTAATTAGATCTTTATTTCTCAACATTTCTTTGAAATATATCAAAGATAAACCTTGATATTTCAGTGTTTGTTCAAATCTGATAGCATATTATGACATACTGCTTTAGGGTTGATCCCCTTTGATACATTTCCTGACCCAATATGTTTCCTATTTGCCATCATCAACAGACATCTCCATCACTTTATCACTACAACCTGGTTCCACCCACCCACACTTCCATATGGCAGTGACTACTCTGCTAGATTCTAAGAAGGGTTCATACCCATGAACTGCACTGTTCTTTGCTGCCAGAATTTCTAAAGAATACTTGTTCCAGATAATAGACTGATATTCCTAGAACACTGGCTGAAGTCCCCTTGGTTATTTGGTAAGCTAGTAGGACATGGGAATGAATAATGCAGTTACTTACGTAACAATCTATAGCAATTCATGTTGACTTGACTGCAATTAGTCTGTCCCATGGTCCCTGTACTATATAATTTTCCCTTCCACCTTACTACAGTGCTATGGCTCTAAATGAAGCAAGTCAGGATTTTCCATAGGTTCTTGTCACCCGGACATCTTCTCCATTTAAATATAGTCGCTTGTTTCTATCAAAATGATTGATTTTCAAGAACCAAGTGTTACTCTAGCTAAACACTAGCAGATGTTGATGTGGCTCCTGTAGTAAAAGTAGGTAAATTTCAATCTTTATTTAAAAATATGGTTCAAACCATTTCCTGATTGACCTATTGAATACCAAACTGTGATTATATCAGTAAAATGTCACTGGCTTGTTCACTGAGTTTAAACAGCAAGGCAATTTGGATTGTCTCATTACCTCATATCCCATAGTGGTTACGTACAACAGAAATTACTTTAAACGCCTATCTCGGAACCAGTGGGTGTTAATAGGTCTGTTAGAGAGCATCCTCTTGTCTCGGCTCAAAGATACTGGAAACAAGTTAGCAGACAATTTGATGATGCTGGGTCAAGCAGAAAGTTGAGGTGAGAATGGCAGATCCAGAGTGTCAGGGGTGGTCCCTGGGGACTCCAGTCCTTAACAGAGATTCCAGGTTCCTGTCAGGGAGGTGTTTTGAGGGTGAGTCAAGTGTCAAGGGTACATGTCCCTGGTGATTATCAGAAGCAGAGAGTGTCAAGTACCTCCCTGGAATCCCCTGTGTATCTACAGATGTTCACTTTAGTGATTCTCTCAAGCGTCATGTAAACCACTGGGTCATTGGTAGTATGACTGCACTCATGTAGGTTCTCTATGGAATGGTTTAGTGTTTGGAAGCATTATATTAAAGTGACAAATTTCAGGCCGAACTACACATGATGCTTGATGCTGTCTCAAATAACTCGGTGATTCCGTGGTAGTAAATGATCCTTCTCTTCCCCTCTCAGCCCTAAAGCAGTCATGGTCTTCATTTGAAGCCTTTGATGTAACATGGAGCCAGTGGCTGCTTGTGTAAGATAAATCAGTCATTAAAACAAAAAAATCAATCCATAATTTTGTATTTTGGGAATTTGTTTTTTTTCAAACTTGGCTTATGCCCACTAAATGACACGCTTTGAGGGTCTGATGGTTCAAATATTCCACATACCCTGTTGGAGTTGAACATGAAATTCAACCCTCATTCACATTATTGTAATCTTATTTCATTTTAATTTGAAATGTATATTTTGTTAATTGCGGTTGCTCCTAAATGAGAGATTAAGCAGTAGGTAACAGGGCTGGCAGGAATTTATCCTTACTTTGGGAATTCTATGTCATTGAATACCAGATTCATGTACATGTTTTTCTATGTTTCCATGGATGTAATTTAGATTGTCGTTATCTTGTTTTTCTCAACATGAAACATGTATCAGATAGCAAAGAAATATAGCCAGGCACCAATCTGAACTTTCAAAATGAGGAATATGTATTGAAAAGATATAAGATATCTGAACATGGGCATAAATTCCTAGGAATTTATTGCCAGATGTCATGAAGCTGAGGAACCTAGCTGAAGAATCTGAAGAGTTATATTTTGGCACAATAAACTAAAACATAGCTTCATGTGTGTGGAGTTTATGCCTAGCTTAGAGAGAGCTATTCACTGGTTTAGTCCTCAAGCCTGCCTCTTCCTCCCGATGTGTGATCAGCTTAAGAGCAGCTTCGGCTACATTTTAACATTCAGTTTAAGGTGACAAAGATGACACCATATTTGTGAACGCATCGATAATGGATAGAGCTTCTTTTTCTGGAAACTAAAAAGTGAGAAACCTTGTAATCAACTAATTTACTCTATTGAGTAGTGTTAAATTCTTCAGAGTGGATGTTTTTAGGCATTTTAACATGCAATTTCTCATGAGATGATACGTACAGCTTCTTTATTTTCTCTCAGGATATTCCCAAGTATTGTTAACTGGTGAAAAAGTGCTTGTGAATTTAACTGTTAACAAACTTCTAAACAAGAATTGATTTTCACAGTTCTTGGTAATGGCTTAAGGATTTTATCACCTCATTTTGACAGCACTGAAAAGTCTTCTTGGATGTAAATCACTGTAACGACAATAATTAGAGTGAAATAGACAGGGGGTTGTATCAAAAGTAGCCACTTTATATTCTCACTTGAAACTGGCACCGGTTTCTGGTAATAAAAGTAGAATTTTGTGCTGAGTGTGAAGGAACTATCTTTGAATAAAAAGTTAAATTGACCTGATGATGGAATTTGTTTTAAGACGCACATTTATCAACTTTTATAAAAAAAATATAAATAGATATGAGATGGTCAAAAATGTATTTGCACATGAATGGTTCTGCTGAAAAGAATGTTGATATCAGTTCTTCGGTGAATATTTTCTGCTGAAATGGATATGTTTTAACCATCCCCCTTAATTCTATAATTAAGATCAGAAATGGTTTGAAATTTTTGACATGAGTCATCTTAATGAATCAGTCTTTATCTAATTAAGATTCGTTTCATTTTGTTCTAAGAATAAATGTGTTTTCGTGGAACAAACTTGTTCATTTCTAGCTGAATACACATGATCCGTTAAAATGGATTTGTTTATGGAGGTGATTAAAATGGATAATAGCTTGCATGTTTTCTCTTAAAGTCATCAGTGGTATTACAAATATCTAGCCTGATGGATAAATGTTCATATTGATTTTGTTTTCTATTAAAAGTTTATTTTCGTTGTTGGAGGATCATACTTAAAGCTTGAACCTCCAGTTGTGTGTAAATGACTTATAGTCATGAAGCTAATATTGATGCATACTCTTTGAAGTCCTGGAGAACCGATTTAGGAAAAGCAAAAGCTTTTGACTATCATGGTCAGAAGGTAAGAGGCTAAGAGAAAGTAATGCCATGCTTAGCACTTGGTCTCTTGTCTTCATTCATGTTGTGGGGTGGGTAGCCTAGTGGTTAAAGCGTTCAGCTCGTCACGTTGAAGACCCGGGCTCGATTCCCCACATGGGTACAATGTGTGAAGACAATTTCTGGTGTCCCCCACGGTGATATTGCTGGAATATTTCTAAAAGTGGCATAAAACTTCACTCACTCATTCATGTTGACAACAGCAGTGTTACATCTATATCATGCTGGTTTGTAAATAGTGATGAAATTGTCATTGATAGCATGAGTGTTGGTTTTAATATTACATTCAAACACTGTTGTGTCAAATTTTGATGTGTTGAATATATCGTTGTCTTGAAATATAAGCTTGGACCCATATTTTTCACAGTTGCATTGAATCTCGGATAACCTTGTGTTTTCACAGGTCCCTCTAGCATCAAGCCCCAGGTGTATCCATGGCTGTATATCATATTATGAATCTGTACAGAAAACTTTCCATGTTATAACAGCTCAAACACACTTATACCATGATACGTTTTATTATTACCGGGTCACTGGATCACTGTTCACTCTATTATCTTTCTCGCTTATCATGTTGAAGATCCGGGTTCAATTCCCCACATGGGCACAATGTGCGAAGCTCATTTCTGCTGTTTCCTGCTGTGATATTGCTGGAATAATACAAAAAGCAGCGTAAAAATAAACTCACTCACTCACTATTGCTGGAATAATGCTAAAAGTGGAGTGAAACTTAACTAAACTCACTCACTCACTATTTTCATTCTCAGCTCCCAGAGAAGTATACAGTGCGTGTACATGCTAAATTCTCCACAGTCACAATACCTTTTCTTGCTTCTATCTCATGGGAAAGATGATACAGTGAGAAAAGCCAAACAATATCACTATTCACTGCCAACTGTTGCCATTTAATTAATCTGATAACTGGTACCAAATTTCCCCATGAATCTCCCCATTCAACTTAATGTTTGTTTGTTTGTTGTTTAACTCCGCACTCAGTAATATTACAGCTATATGGCGACGGTTTGTAAATAATCGAGTCTGGACCAGACAAAACAGTGATCAAGAGCATGAGCATCGATATACGTAATTGGGATGCGATGACATGTGTCGACCAAGTCAGAAAGCCTTAACACCCGATCCTGTTAGTCGCCTCTTACGACAAGCAGGGGTTGCTGAAGACCAATTCTAATCCTGGTTTCAACTCAGTGAGTCAATCGTATTAATGCCACATAAACTTTTAGCTTTAGAAAAAATTTGTGGTCTGCCATTATTATTTTTTCGTTCATTGCGTGTCAGTATATGCCACTCCAAAAGATTCTGGTTACAAAAGTTACAAGTTACCAAAGTTTTAATGCCCTGACTGATTAGCTATGGTAATATGAAATAGTCAGGTGATCCTCAACTTTCTTTTTGTAGTATATTTCATAGCGTTTCAGTTAAGTGGTTGTAAACTGCAGTAATCATTAAATATGGATCTGTAACGAGTAACAGAAAAGTTCAATTTAATTTAAATTTCATGTTGTAAATCATCTCAATGTCTTCTGCCATATCTGACAAAAAATCATTTTTATGCGATTTGAAGGAAATATTGTTACGCAAATAGTTTCTTGAAACTTTTAAATGTTGTTATGTATTCATCTTGACTCTTGCAAACATCGCATGTTCATTTAATATTGAAAATGAGAGCTGGCAACTGCTGACATGCACATTTCGGAGGGAGACTTAGCTTTGTGCACATTTTGGAGAGACACTTAGCTTTGCTTGTCATTATTATTTCATATTTACATGCAAATTTCCAATATGGGAGCAATTTCTGTCTGTTTGACTTCCTGGCGTTTTTGAGTGCTTCTGAATAACTCATGTAGTACAATACATTTAGGTATATGGGATTGTGCCTGCCATTTTTAAACAACATGAAACATCCAAAATTGCTTTGTGACAAGGTTTATGTTAGACAACAGTTGCAGCATTTTGTATTCTTTGTGGCTGAAGACTTGATGGCCGGATGGGCTGAAGACCTGGTGGCCAGATGGCTTGGAACACATGACATCAGTGCTTCTGGGGTATGTGTGGGGGATCAAATCCTGGAGGATTCCTGGTTTGTTAGCACCATAAGTTGTCCCAATTTGTCACTTTCACCAAAGTGGTACATGTTAGAGAGATTATGCTTATGTGGTGTTATATAATTGAAATCTCACTCACTCACCTACTGAACCACTGAACCACTCGACCACTCACTCAACCACTCGCTCGATCACCCACTCACTCACTCAGTTACAATCTCACAACCTCACTCACTCACCCGCCAACCCACTCATCAACACACCCACCCACTTGCCTACCATCCACCTCCCCAATTGTAGGTATGTTAAACCACTAACAATGGATTCACCACCATTGTGTTTTGAAGAAACCTGAACTGGCACATGTTCATCCACAACGTGCTATGTTATTCTCTCAGTCTCCTGTTGCAGTCCACTGACTACTATGAATGACAGAAAGTCACATGAAACTTACTGATTTTTCAAAATCCAAGTGGAGTTTGAGCTTGAGCGGGCAACTAACATGGATTTGGTAACACTGGATAGAGACATGGCTAGCACTTGAATGGGTTTGTGAGTGAAAGCAAGATATGTGACTCTGTTATTGACATTGCCTGAATACAATATATTGTAAGGTTAACTGACGTTTTTCTTTCTCTTCAAATAGCATGATGAAAGACAATGAAATATTTTAAGCAGTTTGTTGTTGATGTACAGGACTTGCGACTGGATGTACACTTTCTGAATCTTGAGGGAATATTGCATTTCGCATATTTCGCTGTGGAAATCAATACGAGTAGCATGTAATACTCTGCTTCGATTGTTACCTAACAGATCACTGGTTGTGCTGTAATCTGCAGGGAGTTAGCTGTGGTGATGCTGAATACAGCATGAAACCACCCATATCACATGCCTGTCCATCAATCAACAACCCTCCACTCACCAATCCACCACTCAACCATCACAACTTCAACCGACACCCATTCATGGGTCAACCATCAACAGCCAACCATCCTAAACTCACCCATCAACAGACACTATCCACAACTCACCCATCAACAGACACCATTCACAGCTCGCCCATCAACAGACACCATGCACAACTCATCCATCAACAGACACCATGCACAACTCACCCATCAACAGACATCATGCACAACTCACCCATCAACAGACCATTCACAACTCACCAATCAACAGACACCATGCACAACTCATCCATCAACAGACACCATTCACAACTCACCCATCAACAGACAGCCTTTCACAACTCACCCATCAACAGACACCATTCACAACTCACCCATCAACAGACAGCCTTTCACAACTCACCCATCAACAGACACCATTCACAACTCACCCATCAACAGACATCATGTACAACTCACCCATCAACAGACACCATGCACAACTCATCCATCAACAGACACCATGCACAACTCACCTATCAAAAGACATCATGCACAACTCACCCATCAACAGACCACGCACAACTCACCAATCAACAGATACCATGCACAACTCATCCATCAACAGACACCATTCACAACTCACCCATCAACAGACACCATGCACAACTCATCCATCAACAGACACCATTGCAACTCACCCATCCACCATGCTAAACAGTCATCCATCAACAGACACCATTCACAACTCACCCATCAACAGACAGCCTTTCACAACTAACCCATCAACAGACAGACACCCACAGCTTACTCATCAACAGACAGCCTTTCACAACTCACCCATCAACAGACAGACACCCACAGCTTACCCATCAACAGACAGCCTTTCGCAATTCAGCCATCAACGGACACCCATAATCTGTTCATTTAATGAGTAAAGGTGATCTAGTTATCCAAGGTGTTGTGTAGTGACCGATCATGGCTGTCAATCCCAGACTCACCCTGATTAATCCTTGGTATGTCAACATTTACAGTAAGCTCCTATAGTGTATTGTATCTGAAAAAATATACCTTGAAATGTTTTAAACCCAGAAATGTAATCAACACAGTGCTTCACTATTTTCCAATGTTCACAAACAAGTCATCATCTTCAAGCGCATTCGTAACTACTCGTGTCATTCTGGCAAGGGCCATGTTTACGACTAGGCCCTGTCTAAGTGCAAACGGGCACAGAGATGAAAATAGTCTAATACTAGTACCAAGGAACGATAACTCTGAATTTCCAAACATGGCTACTCCAAGAATATCCTATAACTATATCCCGTGGACAAAACAACTATACAGTCATTCCCTTTGTAAGTATGTTTCAGTGTTGAAAGTTGCTGATCCTTTAGCTCAAAGTTTATGTTTAAATTGTGCTTTGCATAGTTAGCGAAGTTTCAAAGTTCAATGGTGCCGCCATTTTCATCCTTCGAAATGAGTTTTACTACGCGCGATTTGATTGGTTTGCCACGATTCTTGGCAATAATGGTATACAATACGGGTACGAGTCTTCTTGTAGGTCACGGAAATAGGCGAGTAGTTACGAATGCTTCAAGCGATAACTAGATGAAGTATCAAACTGTTTGCACAACTTTACCAACTTGAAAAAGTCACTGCAGTAGAGTTTGTGCATGCATTTAAAGAAACTTTGTCCATCTGACAAAGATTGACGAACTTGGTGAGTGAGTATGTCTTTACACTACTTTTAGCATTATTCCAGCAATATAATGATAGGTGACACCAAAAATGGGCTTCACACTCTGAACATGTAGAAAATCAACCCCTGTCTATTGTGATGAGCAAACACTTCAACCACACAGCTACCCCACCACCATAAGCAGACCTTGATGACTGTAAGCAATATCATTCATGTAACAACCATCTCTGAAAGACTTTCCCCTTTGAAAACACACTTCTAATACAACAATGCCCAATTTAACTGACACACCTATATCTGCATACATTCATCATGGAAAATAAGAACATTCTATTTGTAGTTTTCAGGAAGTTTCAACCTTTTTCAACAATTTGATCCTCCTTTGCACTGAATTAATTGATAGTTAAGAAACAATTTTTCCATTCATTCCAGATTTTAACAGGGACGCATTGTTCATTTGCTTCTTTTCATCTTCAATATTTAGAGTAACAACAGCAATAATTTGCCTTGTAATAGCTAAATTGTTGAGTGCTGCATCTCTGCAGTAGAAGAGGGGGGAATATTGCCTGCACATGAGAGGACCATATACAATCCCAGATTGAAATATTGATATGATTTGTGATGGAGAATGAGGCAGGTAAGCCTGTTATCTGGGATTTAATTAGGTTATTATACCAAGGAGCCATGGGATTGTCTTTATGGTGGCATAAATCCATATTATGGGAAAGACAGGTGTTCTTCATTATTTCTGTCTTCAGTTTTAAATGAACTGTTGGTGGAGAATTCCTGAAGGAAAAACAGCCCTTACAGACCGAAGAAGTAACTTTGAGGATTCGCCCTTGCAGATGTGTAAAATCTCAAAGTGTAAGAAATGTCAGAATCATTGACATTGTGTGATATCAGATCATGACTTTCATTAAAAGATAAAAGAGCAAAAGAGCTACTGGTATTAAGGCTGTATGGATCTCTATCAGCAGGTGCTACTTGAAATTTATAGAGTGATGTTTACAGACCATTTCTATTTTCACCTGAATTGAAAATAAATTAAATTATCATGATATCTATGATAAAGGTGTTTTTTTAGAATTCATGCAGATTTTTCTGTGAAAACATATTTTATGAAGATTTTAATCACTTTCAGTTGTTACCTGTTAATATGTGTTGGTAGTTTATGATGAAGAAGATATATTTTTAATGTATGACCTTTCTTGAAACATGATATACATCATTTACATAATGACATATATATTAAACATATACCATATCTTCTTACTTCCATTTTTTTAACCCGTGAAGGTCTGGGTTAGAATGAACCTTCAGTAACCCATGCTTGTCCTAAGAGGCGACCAACGGGATTCGGTGGTCAGGCTCGCTGACTTAGTTGACACTTGTCATCGGTTCCCAATTGCGCAGATTGATGCTCCTGCTGTTGATCACTGGATTGTCTGGTCCAGACTCGATTATTTACAGACCGCCGCCATATAGCTGGAATATTGCTGAGTGTGGCGTAAAACTAATCTCACTCACTCACTCTATTTTTTTTAGCAGGATAATCATTTGTAGGTAAAATGTGTCACCCTCATAAAGAGTAAATATAATTTGAATTTATTGACAGATATTTTTGTGTCAAAATAACCAGTCTACATTAATATTCAATTCAATTTCAATGCATTTTTTTTCCTTCTAATTTGCAAAATAGTTTTAAACTGCTTTGAAGATTTTAATCAATATGTTGGCTTTTATCAAAAACATTGATGAGTCACTCCTTCATAATCAATTCCAAATATGATTAATCATCTGAAAAATGTGCAGTTGTAATGGAGAATGTATTCGGGAAACATTGCTGGCATGTCTTCAAAAAAACTGAAACACAAACATAATTCACTTATTCATTATCTGTATGTAGCGACATATATATTGGAAAAATAGATTTAAACAATAGGGAGAAAACATTGAAATCATTTTTGCGTGTTTGGTCTCAGTTTTGATGATATGTTGAGAAAATTCAGATTACCATGCCTGAAGATAGATGAATGTAAGTACTTTTACACTGTGATAGCCATTACGTGGAATAAGACTCCGAGATTGTATTGCGTTCTTATCATGAAAAAAGTTAAAAAACAGTCAGTCAAGTGTGCTTTTATCAGGAGACAAGCCAATCTTTCAGTACACAGAGGTGCTTTGTAGAATCAAAGCTGACATAGAAGTTGACATCGGTTGGAACAACTGTGTTATAGGGATGTAGACTGGGCGATGTGGGATAACATATGTGTGAGCATTGAAGGTCAGGCATCTTGGGTCGCACGATCAGGTCTTAAAGGTGTACAGACATTTCTCACTCAAACTTGTTTTCTTTCCAAACATGGAGGTGTGGTCTACAGGGATCAGTGGGTAGCCTAGTGTTAAAGTGTTCGCTCGTCACACCGAAGGCCCGGGTTTGATTCCCCACTTTGATACAATGTGTGAAGCCCCATTTGTGGTGTGCCCTGCCATGATATTGCTGGAATATTGCTAAAAGTGGCGTAAAACCATACTGAGTTAGCCAGTCTACAGACTGAAACATATTTCACTGGGAATCCTTTTAACTATTCAACTGTTTTAGTCAAGCCGTATGTTCAAGCCATAAGCAGCGTAAAACTAAACTCGCTTGCTCACTCACTCACTCACTCACATTAAGATTTCCCGATTGTTTCTGTAAACAAGAGACCAGATGTCATTTAATCTACAACTCAAGTGAACATTCTTTGTACCTGGGAAAGGGGAGATAACTCTTAATGAAACTCATCTAAAAAACTACCATTCTACCATTCATATGACCACCCATTCTGCCTGCTATATATATGGAATATCATACTATGCAAATATGTGTAAATTTGTAGTCAAGACATTCTGATGGTATCGAGACTGCATACAAGCATCTAAGAAATAGCTATATGAGAGTGTAAACAAAAGCTTGTCTGAAAAAACTATGTTCTGTTGAGGAAGTTGCAAGCAAAAAATTGTTTGAGAAAAACATCAGCAATTTCTTCAATGGATAACAAAGAACAGGTGATGAAGATTCCTATATCCATAGCAATAAGAAGGGTTGGATTTCACGTAGAGTGTCACCAAATACAACAAGCCTGCTTCTACTTAAAATTACTCACAAGACCAACATGTCAGTCAACATGCCCAACACAGAGGCGGTCATGTTTGAGGCTGTTTATATTTGTTCTCTTTCTGTTTGCTTTCAAATTTTATACCTACAACATGGAAAGAGGGTCATCAGTGGATTTTTAGTTTCAAATTTTCGCCAATAAAAATTAGTGGCAGACTTTCAGTGCTCTCTCTCTCTCTCTCTCTCTCTCTCTCTCTCTCTCTCTCTCTCTCTCTTGCTCTCTGAGTGTCACTATCTCTGAGTCCATCCTCTCTCTCTCTCTCTCTCTCTCTCTCTTGCTCTCTGAGTGTCACTATCTCTGAGTCTCCTCTCTCTCTCTCTCTGTGTCTCTCTTGCTCTCTGAGTGTCACTATCTCTGAGTCTCCTCTCTCTCTCTCTCTCTCTCTCTCTGAGTGTCACTATCTGAGTCTATCCTCTCTCTCTCTGTGTCTCTCTTGCTCTCTGAGCGTCACTATCTCTGAGTCTCCTCTTTCTCTCTCTTTCTCTCTCTCTCTCTCTGTCTCTCTGAGTGTCACTATCTCTGAGTCTATCCTCTCTCTCTCTCTGTCTCTTGCTCTCTGAGTGTCACTATCTCTGAGTCTATCCTCTCTCTCTCTGTCTCTCTTGCTCTCTGAGTCACTATATCTGAGTCTCCTCTCTCTCTCTCTCTCTGTGTTTCTCTTGCTCTCTGAGTGTCACTATCTCTCTCCTCTCTCTCTCTCTCTCTCTCTCTCTTGCTCTCTGAGTGTCACTATCTCTGAGTCTCCTCTCTCTCTCTCTCTCTCTGTCTTGCTCTCTGAGTGTCACTATCTCTGAGTCTCCTCTCTCTCTCTCTCTCTCTCTCTCTCTCTGTTTCTCTTGCTCTCTGAGTGTCACTATCTCTGAGTCTATCTCTCTGTTTCTCTGTCTCTCTCTGTATCTCTCTCACTCTCTGTGGTCATTTTGCAAGTAAGGAAGGACGGGGTGGTAAAATGTCACAATAGGATCTGTTACAAATGACAAGATATTGTTAAGTTTTATATTAAAACTTCATGGAATCAAAGGGAGCTTAGAATCAACTAAAGACAGATGCTTTTTCCAAAATTCTTTCTGAAAAATACTATAGCAGTTTCACACACAACACTTTGAAGATCTTTGAAATATGATCTATGTACAACACTGTCAGAAACTTCAAACGGTATTACACTTTAATCTGTTTTGTCGAAAATAAATTTCTGATATAATGATCTGGTATCATCTGACATGCATCATTTCCTTGAATTGATTCACCATCAGTATTTTGCGTTTGACAAAACTTTTCTGAAATATGAAAGAAACATATTGACATTTTGAGACTTTGAGACTTTACAAATGATTCATCCAAACATCCAAACATACTTTTGCAAATAGACAGTTAATTTTGTTTTACATATTTACTGTCATTTGGTACTAGGCGTCATACATAATAGAATAGATGAATATTGTATCTGTTGCTGTGTATATGCAGAGCATGACCATATTGTACATTTCTTAAGGACCTGATTAATAATTTAGGCCCCAAAATAGGCAAGCATGGTAATCTCTTCTCCAGGTATAGATTCACACTTATGTTAATTTGAAAAGGAAAAACCATGCCCAAAGGGGTTCCATGGATTGACTATTTAATTGATTTTAAAACTGATGTCATACTGGTATGTATTGAGATATATTCCATTTCTTTTAGAACAACATGACATTTATAACGCCAGAGTGTAAGGAATAAATTCCCTTCAATATGAATATAAAGATAAGTACCTGATGTCAAGTTGAATACTGTGCTAATGAATTTGTTTGACAAAAGTTTCTTCTTTCCTTCAGAGCCTTTTCAGGAGGTCCAAAGTACCTTGGAAATTGAGTTTGGGAAATTTGATATTAGCCATATACAAGAAGATAACAGGCTATTAGACATCTTGGAACTTCTTGCTTGTTCATCTCGGGGGTTTTATGTTTGTCATTTTAAGGTAATTATGTCACAAATGGCATAGGCAAAAGTGGATGGCTGAACGATGTGGAACTGGCACTCAGGACAAGATGTGTACTGATTGACTCATTTCTGTCTCCCCAAGGAGCTTCTAGGAATTCTTGTCATGGGTTTACATTATAGAATTTTCATAATCAATAAGTATTAAAATAGGGATACAAGATTTATGGGTTGTGGAGTCTATCAAGAAGAAAAGTGGATTGTGGCATTGGCTCCCTGAAGTATTATGTTGACAGCATCGCCAGGCATCCTAGGTACATTATGAACACAAGCTTGTCAGACAAGTAGTCGTTTGGAAGTTTCTCTTCTGTCTGACCTATACCTGACATGCATTGCTGATGTGTTTTCTTATCAAAGGGACGTCATATCACCAAACTAAAGACTGACATCTGCGCAGTTACAGTCTCATAATGTCATTCATTGATATCATTTACTGTACATTCAGACATGAACAAAGAAATATTCAGTGTCATTGTTTTAAATGATTCCATGTGAAAAATGAGTGTATTTTATGCAATGAATATTGGACTCCATATTTGTAATTTGGGATGGTGCTCCAGGAACAATTATGTTTTTTGTCCAGAAGTGTGGCATGTTGACTGGCATGTGTGATGCTTGATGTTCCTTGGTTCCATTGCCGATGCCTTGCTTGTCTGATTACTGATGTTATTGACATCCTTGGTCAAGGTGACATTAATCACGCGTCTGCTGATCAGTGTTGTGGTTGGGTCCCAATATGACAGACGGTATATTGGTGCCTGTCATGTTGCTCATGATGCCTGTACTACATATTGGCAATGCAGGCATGTGTTCGCCCTGTGTGGAGAGGCAGAGGTATTTATTGAAAAGGATGAGGTTGGGGAACAGAAAGCATCTGAAAGATCATGTGAGTCAGCTCACAGAACATCTAGATCCTCATGTTGGGTTGTTCATGATTTTGTTTAATTGATTGAGTGAGTGAGTTTTGTTTTGCTGCTTTTAGCAATATTCCAACAATATCATGGTGGGGGACACAAGAAATGGGCTTCACACATTGTTCCCTTGTGGGGAATTGAACCCAGATCTTTGACATGATAAGCGAATACTTTAACCACTAGGCTACCCCACTGCCCCAGCAAGGTGTAGGTAATGAATTGTAATGATAACCGTATGTTATAGGGTCATATGGAGATTACATGCAAACATAAAAGGTCAGGTGGTACTACTTTCTTGCCCTCACAATGTCTTATAATCAATGGGCAAATCCATCAGGGATTTGGGGAAATTTCTGGGATAATTGTTGTCATTATCAAAATAATGAGAATAAGTGATTAAAATGGAAGTAGTGGAGTCATTTTGCATTGCAGTGTGGAGATAGAAAATGCAAAGTTATTCAGAGAGGAGATAAGCTGGATTAGTGTCCAAATCTGTGTTTGTAAACCTCTGTACCTTTGCTTCTTTTTACCCATTTGAAACATTTGGTTTATGTCGCAAATATGTCCAAATTGTTCTTGCTGAATGGATAACTGACTGCTTTTATCACTATGACTGCCAAACAGCAAGTATCATATCATAGACAAGAGTAGCTTCCCTTTGATAAAGGGGAATTACTCTTGTGGGTGGCACTATGGAAGCCAAAACGTGTGGGCATTTTGCCAATATGTAGTTATAGCACTGTCTAAAGAAATAGTGAGTGAGTGAGTTTAGTTTTATGCCACATCCAGCAATATTCCAACTATGGTGGCAGTCTGTAGATAATCGAGTCTGGACCAGACAATCCAATGATCAACAGCATGAGCATTGATCTACGCAATTGGGAAACGATGACATGTGGTCTACCAAGTCAGCCAGTCTGACCACCGGTTCCGTTAGTCACCTCTTACGACAAGCATGGGTTACTGAAGGTCAATTCTAACCTGGAGTCTGGAGAAATAGGTTTTGTTTTCAACTATATCACTGTGTTGTCACTGTCCCTGTGATTAATCACAGACATATAATATTATATTTCTGACAGAGGTTACTCCATTGTTTCTGGTACGTGTGTCCTTTGTTGTTTTCAAAACCATAACTGTATCAGCTGTAATGTTGAATGCATAAATATAGTAAGAAACAGCTTGTTTCTAGATGAATACATGTACAGTAGCTGTGAAATAGGGAATATAGTTCATTTCATAATGTTATAGGAAACAGGTGTCATGGATGTTTTGCTTGTGATAAACAGCTCATTTCTGTGTTGAATGTGAAGATAGGTTTTATTATCTTGTAGGTGAATTAATGTTATAGGAAACAGGTGTTCAGGCTGTCATGGTTGACACATGTCAGCTGGAATTTTTTTGAAGGAGGAATATATTCAGTGAAAAACAGGACCACATTGCATCAGATATTCTTTGTCCAAAGACCTCAATAAAAATTGTTGACATCCATATCTAACAGAAATATAAATTTTTAAATGAAATTTCAGTCCATTATGAAATAGAATTTTGGTAGGTGGGTAGTATTTGGTGAATATAGGCCTTTGCTAGAAGCACATGATTGGAAATATTTATTGGAAAGAGTCTGCAAAAATGTTAGTAAATAGAATACTGTTATTCCTTGTTGTTGCAAATTAAGAAACATTGTATTGAAATGAAATTGCAGATGTATTCAAATGAAATTAATCTAAAGTCCTTGCATATATTCCAAAGACCTTGAAAAGTGCTGCTGTCACCCAGTATTGAGAGAATAAGGGGCTAGAAATTAACATCATCTGCCTTGTGTATAAAATTCAATTAGATAGGGTGTTCCAGTTTTGTGATAAATGACTTACTCGATGACAACACAAGTCAGAATTATCATCAGAAATTCTCCCAGGAATCTAGATATAAGCACACACAATGCCAAGGAAATGACATCCCTAGGCTATGTTCAGCCTGATTAATCTGCTGGCTCTGTATGTTCCTGACAGGGGTGATAGCCTAGCCACCATTTCATACTTGCACTGCTCAATCCTGAGAGCTGAATCCCTTGTCATTCATCCCCAGTACATTCTTTCACCACTCAGGTCGACCTGAATTGCTGATCCAAACATCTAGAACCTCGGCGTTTCCTTATGTTTGGTGCATGGTAATTGTGTTTTCGTCAGCATCACTGCTAATATCAGAGCACTGAGTCCAGTTTCATAAAAAACTCAAGTCATAAAAGGGAGTTAAGTTCATATCTTTTTTTTTCAGACACAATTACGGTATAGAAACCCTAAGTTTAGGACACATTTGTAATGAAACAAAAACAGGGTGGGGTAGCCTTGTGGTTAATGTGTTGACTCATTAAAGAACATGTGGGTTTGATTCCCCACATGGGTTCAATATGTGAATTTCATTATTGCTATCCTGCTATTACATCTGAGATTGAGGTAAATCCACACTCACTGTAATATTTTTACCACCAAACTGTCTTGGCAGATGTAAAAGATCTACCCTTGTTTCTGAAAATGGAGGCTAAAGGTGGCATCACTACCATAAGAACAATACATGGAGCTTTTACAGGCTTGAAGTGATACCACACCTTAGCTTCTGACACTCACTCACTCACTCACTCACTCACTCACTCACTCACTCACTCACTCACTCACTCACTCACTCACTCACTCACTCACTCACTCACTCACTCGCTCACTCACCACCACAAGGTTGTGCACACTTGTCACCTTCCACATTAAGCTGACCCAATGTTAACTAGTAGGTCCAACTTATCTCCTTTTAAAAAACCCATTTCCAACTCATGTGTCTATATGACAATTACCAGTTGTTATACAAATGTCCTAAATGGTTCACTGGAATTAAGTCAGTTATTGCTGCAACATGTACAGTTGGGTAAAGTTTGAAATTAGCTCTGAAGCCAGTTCCTAGCCTCTACAGCTTTTTGCATTGCCTGTGCATGTCTAATGCAAATAAAACACCTCCTCATCGATGTGCCCAATCATTCCTCCCTTCCCTAAATATTTCATACTCTGTCCGTCAATAAAATTCTTTTCAACAACCAAATCATAATGAAAGCCTATTTTCGGAACCCCTCAACATTGTCTATACCTGCGCGTCTCTTCCAACAAATGCTTCAATACATTCTCCTTGCGGTCTTCATCCTCGTCATCAGTGTGACCATACAGGTCTATTTTCTAGTCCTCAGTAACCAGTAGCAAGTAGCAGCATGGACTATCAGAAATTAACGCCCGGATATTGACATATGTCCAGGTATTACCACTGACAGTGATTGGTGGTGGGTGAGGGAAAGGGCAACTGTTTGGCCAGCGACCAAGGCTCTGCTAATTACACATGGTTCATCATGAGGAGATATTGATTATGATGAAGATGAAGTTTTCAGTCCTTTGCCCTGTGGACCAATGTTCTGATGCACATGGCATGTACTTCCTCGTCATAGACATGCTTCTTAAAAGTACCAACATTCATGGATTTGATTTGTAATTGAAATGGGTTGCTTCACCCCATTAAGAGTGCAGGGCAGAGTGGCACAAACATTTTATGAGCAATTTGAATAACTTGAGAGTAATGAGAGGTGCCATTTGTGTGGTTTGTGTATTCAATCCGTAAAAGGCAGGTGATTATTGAAAGGAATAATTTATTGATGTTCATCAAAAATATTCCTGTATTTAATGTTGTCTTTCTTTTTTGTATGACAACATAGGTCCTTCTGAAATGGATGTCCATTTGTGTGTTTTGTTATTAGTGAGTGAGTGAGTGAGTTTGGTTTTACGCCGCTTTTAGCAATATTCCAGCAATATCACGGCAGGGGACACCAGAAATGGGCTTAACACGTTGTACCCATGTGGCATGACGAGCGAACGCCTTAACCACTAGGCTACCCCACCGCCCCTTGTTATTAGTTGGTTTGACAACTCCGCACGCAAGAATATTCCAGCTATTTGGTGGTGGTGGTCTGTAAATAATCGAGTCTGGACCAGACTATCCACTGATCAACAGCTTGAGCATCTATCTATCCAACTGGGATGAGACGTCATGTGTCAACCAACTCAGCAAGCCTGACCACCTGATCCAGTTAGTTGCCTTTTATGAGAAGCATGGGTTGCTGAAAACCAATCTTAACCTGGATCTTCATGGGTCCCATTTGTTTGTACAAGATGGTGATTTTAGGGTATCTTAGAATTAAATGAGTCTGGATGATATTTCAAGAATTTTTATGTGCCTTATTGTAGCAGAGAGTCTTGGCACAGATTGGTTTGCCTGCATCTGTTCTTGTCACCCTCTGAATCCAGTGGCAGTGGAGAAGCGCAGTGGTTTAACCGTTCGATCATCACACTGAAGACCCGGGTTCGATTTCCCACATGGGTACAATGTGTGAAGGTCATTTGTCTGATCCCCACAGTGCTATTGCTGGAATACTGCTAAAAGCAGCATAAAACCATACTCACTCATTTACTCCAGCTCTTTTCATCTCCCGCTGCCATATAGCTGGAACATTGCTGAGTGCGGCATAAAACTAAACTCACTCACTCACTCTTCTCATCTCATCCTGACCTCTCTTCTCCTCTCTGATTATTCCCAGTACTAATATCTCCTACTTTCTCTCATGCCAACTCTTTCCCTAAATCCTGGGTTTCAAGATGAAAGTCTGTACACCAAATTGTAATCTTACACTGTTGTTCCACCCATTTCATCCCAACAACAAATCAAGGTATGTTTCACTAATATCAGAAGATTCTAATGCTTAGTGTCTCAGAGAATGTATGCATGATTATTGAAACTGCAATCCAAATTAATCCAAAACAGGTGAACAGGGCGGTAGGATTATCTAACAGTGATATCTGTGATTAGATTCTTGCTGTGTTTATTGTACAGCTGTTCGGACAGTACAGACACAAGAGTAAATGTAATGGTATGTCATTTAGAGGAAAGATACAAGCTGAAATTGAATAGTCTGCTTGTCAATCACAGCCCTGTGATGGATTTCACTGCCATTGACATGGTGTTTTACATCAGACTTATCTATCAATATTCAGCTCCTGGCAATAGCAGAATGTGCCCTTACAATTAAATTGCTAATTTCTTAAGTCAAAGGCAGATTTGGATAAGGTTTGTGGTTTGGGGAATTTACCTTATTGAGAGATGGCATCTATGAAAGACAGCCATGACATTTTGGAATTATTTCGCATTGTTAGGTGTACTGCATTCACGTTTGGGTTTAATAAAATCTATACCAGTCTTGGGAACTGAATTTAACCTTTTACTGTTTGGATTTCAAGTGCACAATGTGGAAGTGTTTATGTTCGAAATGTTAAAAAACAACAAGTGAAAGGCAAGAAACATCAAAAGAAAGTGCACAGCAGCTGAAAGGTTTTTGGCTCACCATGTAACACAATATCTGTGTATACTCCTCAAAGTTTGTAAAGGATTACCATTTTGAAAGGTCATATGAATTAGTGAGTGCATCTTTTGAAACAGCCAAAGACAATATTAGGGGGGAAAACATGTTTAGCAAACAAATCTCAGCTGTCATTTGCCTGGTACCCCTTTTCAGGCTCCCAATAAGTGTCTGTGTGTTTCAACCTGTATGATTTTTTTGTACAATTTCAAAATTTCGGACCCGTGAAGATCCGGGCTACAACTGGTCTTCAGTAACCCATGCTTGTCGTAAGAGGTGACTAACAGGATCGGGTGGTCAGGCTCGCTGACTTGGTTGACACACGCCATCGTATAGAATTGCATAGATCGATGCTGATGCTGTTGATCACTGGATTGTCTGGTCCAGACTTGATTAATTACAGACTGCCACCATATACCTGGAATATTGCTGATTGCAGCGTAAAACTATCTCACTCACACTCAAAATTTCATCTGTACGAACTTTTAAGTATTGTGTGTTTTGTTTTGTCTGTCTTTCAATGTGGAAGCCCTAAAAAGATTCCTGCTCATTTAGAAAATGAGTTAAATAATATCCTCAGCAACAAGTAGAAAATACTGGAAATTTATATCTGTTTGTTTAGGTTGCTGAATATTTAATATTTAGGTATAGGTGAGCTACAACACATCTGGTCACCATTTGTCTTTGTTCTTCTGGAGCAATTGTATTAAATGTTTAATAAGATTAAATAACTGTGAAAAAGTGTCAAAGATATACTCAGGGTGTCATGGAGAATGCCACTGCCATGGTTTACATGACAAAAGAAACTGTTAATAGTTTCCTTTGATGTGACTTTTCTTGAACTCTGAGACTAGAAAGCAGGCATTCAGTGAAAATCCTACAATTCATACGACATATGGTTCTGACCACCCATGTATCTATCTTGCAGCTAACCATCCCCTGGGGAAACATTGTATTGTTTGTCCTCAATGGTCAAGAGAGAGTGGAAATGTCATGTTTTGTTTTGTAGGGTTGTGGTCAGTGTAAACATGACCACACACTGACCACTTGAGAATGCAGTCTTGACATCTTGACACTTCTGTGCCGCTTGTGAGTTGCTGTCAAGTTCAATGAATTCAGTCATATGAACCTTTATAAGAGCCTGGAAATGTCCATGGCATTTATGTTCATGACACTGTTTATGATAGTGTTTACAATGTCTGCAAAATATAAAGCTTGTTAATACACAGCTGAGCAATATTTATATTTGGAATATTTTTGAAGGGTTGTCAAAAGAATACACAGATGTTTCAACATGAATGTTGGTTTTGTAGAAATTGATCCATTATAATTAAAAATGACTGATACCTTTGATAAACACATTGATCCTTTCATCTGTGATGCTTTTCATAGCATCTTTTTGTCTCATTGTAAATCATAAAGCTTTGGTTGGGCAAAATATATACATATTCACATCTTTACATTTTATGATCCTGACAATATAAGCCAGGGAACCCTTTTCATGATGATAATATAAATCGTAAATGACAGAGAAAAACTCTGATGAAACAGATTCCCTTGGGCATTAACGGCAAAACAAGATCCTGAAAATCCTACGAGATATCACTACACTGAAACTGCAGTACAATGCTTTGCTAACAATTTTGACCATCACAATTAAATGACGCTTAAGAGGCGAAAATTTATTGATGTCAACTTCTATATTTAGAGGAACATTTCAGAGTATATTCTTACTTCTTCATCAGGCGGAATACTAAGATACATTTCACTGATATAGGAGTAAGAATATACTCTCTGAAACACTGTTCCTCAGATAACGAAGTTGACATTATTCATTATTTTCGCCTCTATGTATATGTCTTCTAAATTCCGTTCAAAGACTTAAAATGACATCTCTAATTTCTCTGCCACTAAAGTTGGTTAGGATTACTTTTTACACTCAAAACACTGTTTATTCTGTTACTGTTTACAATGGGCACAATGCGTGAAGCCCATTTCTGGTGTCCCCTGCCGTGATGTTGCTGGAATATTGCTAAAAGCGGCATAAAACCAAACTCAGTCAGTACTGTTTACAAACTGAACAAACTTTAGGAATGATTTGGGATGCCAAACAAAATCTCACCAGTCTTTTAATAGCCAATAGGTCAACATGAGTTGATTAGAGATTAAAGCTGTTGTTTGCTACTGGTAATATATTTGACAGCAAGAGACAATCAGGTGAGATTATCTATTTATTTGTTTTCTGAAAGATGAAAAATCATAGTGATGTTTTTAGCACAAGTGAATTACATTGAAACCATCATCACTGTTAGATTTATTGAGATCCTCTCCATCATGTAAAACAGTTTTGCCATTAGGCAGTCAATAATCCTTAAATTTACTGTCACTGAAAATGTAAAATTTCTTGTTTTCCATACATAACTCTGGCATAATGAATGTTTTGGAAAGAAAGCTGGATTTATGTTGTGCTGTTATTTAGAAAGATGGATATTTATTAGAAGATAATCTTCATGTTTTAGCCATTTGCTGAATGCCTCTCTCCTCTAAGCTCAGCAAATGCCATAACTTTGTTAATTCCTTTTGAAAACTAAATACAGTGGCAATAAATTTGTTATGAAACAGGAAAAGAAACATGATTTTTCTTACACATACATGTCATGCTATCATGTCAACTTAAAAACAAATTTCTAGTTAAAAATTCTGGAACCTCTGTAGCTTCCAGGCAAGGGAGTTAATTGGTAATAAAAGTCCTGTTTTCACCTTTGTCAAACTAGGCTGGAATTCCATGACTTGGTTGTAGCCCTACAAGTGGATATTATGAGTTATGTCCCCTCTATGCCATTGAAAATCCATTGATTTGTTAATCCAGCCTCGGTCAGCAGGGGAGGAACCCAGGAGGACCATAACATTCAGTTAAGTCCCTTGCTTAGGGTAGATGAAGCAATTCATGACGTAATTTTGGAACCACTAGAAAAATAGTTTGATGAAAGTGGTACCTTTACATAAGCTGCCCCCTTTCTACAGTCTCCGTGGTGTAGTGGTTAGAGCGTCCGCCCGGAGAGCAGAAGGTCGCGGGTTCAATCCCCGACCGCGTCATACCAAAAGACGTTAAAATATGGTACTTGTTGGTCCCTGCCTGGCGCTCGGCATCAATGGGTACAACAAGAACTGGTTGGCTCGGAGTCAGTATAATGTGTCTGAGTGGGGTATTCATGCTTCACTGCGGTGTCTGGGCTAGTACAAGCAGCCGCACATACCCATACACACGCATGCACGTCGTCTTATGAGCGAAATATTCTCAAGCCAACGATAAACCCATTTTCACCTCACCTCACCTTTCTACAGTATGCTTTTTCGCATCATCAAAATATGTTATGCTTGTTGTGAGAATTTACATGGGATTACTTTAGTTATAACTATGATTGCATCTTACATGTACCATATTCTGAATGTGTGGAACATTGTTCATAGCATCAATCATTGGATTGTTTTGTTAATTTTTTTTTTTAACAGGCCACCATCAATCATAAAGAAAGGTCATCAGCTACCCATGTTTGTTGTTTGAGACAACCATCAGAATGAGGTGGTCGGCATCAGTGACCAGATGGAACCATGTCTTTGTATCAGTATTGCATATTGGGCGATGGGGTAGCCCAGTGGTCAAAGCGTTTGCTTGTTATGCTGAAGACTGGGCTTCAATTCCCAACATGGGTACAATGTTCTGGTGTCCCAAGCCTGGATATTGCTGGAATATTGCTAAAGCAGCATTTTCCGTGCTCACTGGTAGGGTGTAACGATGCATCAAACTATCGATGGATTGCAGTTGTTGAGCCTCCGATAGCAATTAATCGATGGTAGAAACAAAAAAATGTATGTTTGACTATCGATAGTTTTAGTAATTGACTTCCATTGATAAATGAACAGATTGGTTCACTTTGATTTAGAGTTATCCACCCCTGTTACCTGTTCAAGTTTTTTTGTTAGTTATTAAAAGAGACTGAAACTACTTCCTTCGTTTGGGAAATGACTTCAAATGAGACAATTCAAGGAGAGAAAAAAAACTATTGCAATAGTTGGTCGCAATAGTATGTTGCAATAGACTATCACTATCGCAATAGTTGTTTCCCCCGCAATAGTCACCCCTACTCACTGGAGTGCATGGTCCTGAGCTTGAAATATTGAGTAGTGTGGCGTCATACAACTAACAAACTGCCATCAGTTGACCATTTTGTTGCTTTGTTTAAAATTGGACAGAAAACAAACTGCACAAATATTTGCCTAGTACAGTATTCCTACAGGGCAGGATTGCTTCCCAGGACAAGTTGTAGCTTTGAGGCCCTGAATCCCGTGAGGATTGTCTCCGGTAAAGAATGGGTATAGCTTTCATCCTCCTTTTCTCTTTAAGTATTCAGTGATGTTCTAAGTCAGGTTTTAATTTCAATCAATTCATTGTGAAAAATCTTTATATGACATTTGAATGACGTAATGGCAGAATTAAGTTACATTTTGCACATCAGGAATTTTTCTTACCACTCGTTTCCAGAATGTCGAGGCCATGAGAACATACTCTGTAAATCCAGGGGAGAAAAATACATATAAAAGCAGCATATTCACAGAGGATTAGAACAGTATTTTAGAGAACAGATTGAGAGATATTAAGCCTTTGAATGGCATTTAGATTGAGAGATGGTAGAGGCTGAGCTTGAGACTTGATGACCTTGTTTATGTCTTGTAGAAAAACATCATGCTGAGATACGTCTGATTCTCTAAAAATAAGCGAAGTCGAGTACACAAGCTTTCATCAACATATGTCAGTCACTTATCAGATATTGTCGCAGAAAAAAGTGAAAAAGTGTTATCTGCTGACTTTCAGATGAGACCATAAAATACAAGCATTGCAATCCACTGTGCAGAGTTGTGTCCCTTTAAACATGTGATTGCGTGTTTGAATCTCCATTTTCCCTGATCATGCTTGTCGGTTTCCCAAAAATGGTAAATGCTGGAGATGTACATTACCTGGTGCTCTCTCTTACAGTAAGCTGAGAGCTGTGGTAGAAATGGAATAGTGATCAAAGCTGCATTACATCCAGTAAACTCACTCACTCACTCACTCACTCACTCACTCACTCACTCACTAATGGTCATAATCTATTTCTGACTCTTTTACTTCCGATAATTACCTCTGATCCTGTGGTTTCACTGACTCTCTAGTTTGTGCATTGCTTCAGCAGGTCAAGAACAGGTATTGTTGGTTGTTGAAATAATCAGCATAACTTATAAGGGGCCTGTTTCAGAAGAAAGCATGCAGTTCATTTCAGTTCACCTTGTTCCAAAGTGGAATGAATTAATCTGGAAAAGCTGAAGTTAAGGTATCTTAAAAATGAACTGTTATTGTGTTGAATTGTTGAAGTCTGAATGTGAGTCCTGTGTTACTGAACATCACCTCACCATCAGCATGGGTTTACCGGTATCTCTTCTCAAGTGATTTTTAATTGTTTCAACCTGATCCGTTACCTTCAAATATGGATCTATGGACCTTTAATACTCAACATCATCATGAATTGATACTTGTTTTGAGATCTCAAATCTTGTTTAATTCTTTTCAACATGATCCATCCTCAGATATTTTGTTCCCTTCATTCTCTCAACCAATCTGTTAAAGCTTCAATGAAACTATGTATGAAATACTGATGCTCTTGACATTCTGTTTCACATATCCTTGGATGAAGAAATAGAAGATGGGAAAGGGGAGATTCATAGGTGGCTTAAACCTTAAGCATTATACCTGGGCTCGTGCTGTTCACTTAACCAGAACAGTCAAGCCGAAATACGTATTTCGCAGCTACATGGTAAATGGGATAAAACAGAGTGGCTCGTTTCACTTTCCGCCAATGATAAGGACTAATGTTTGAATTTTTCATGACTTTTCTGGAGGTTCGTTAATGAATCTGGGCCGTGATTCCCAATAGACCGTTTTCCTGGCCGAATCAGAATTGTTCATCATCACCAGCATTGACTGGATGCATTAATTGAGGGTTCTTTTGTTACGCGTCAATATGTATTCTGATGTACACATTGCTCAGGGGAGGCACATCTGCAATTAATTTGTCAGTGCTAAAATTTCTACTTGATATACAAATCTCATGCTTTGGATTCAAACAAATTCAGCATGGTTATTATGCATCACTCTACTGTAAATAAAACTGTGAGCTTCATTCTGGGACAAATTATCGATGAATTAGACATGAAATTTTCAATTTGTGTTTCTATTCTTTGCTCAAGAATATGCTCAATTTGATTTCTCATTATGTGAGTTATGTCTATTTTGAAACTCAAAGTAGATTATTTGCTTCGATAATGATGCCGCATTTTGTAGTGCTGTTTGTCAGTGACGAAAATCATCTTCCTTGAATGGAGGATTTCACAGTGCACATCGTCCCCTGTACAGATATTTCAAGTATGAAATATTTATTTACTTTCTAACTTTTGTCATGCGTATAGTACATGATTTATATGTAGTCCATAGCAATGTTTTATGAAGCATCAAAGGAAAGGACTTTCCTATAAATCATCTTTATAATGATGATAAAGTTCATAGTGACTGGTACACTCGTCCGATTTGTTACTTTTAATAACAATGAATAGGTATGTAGTCTCCCAGTTCAGTCTGGGCTATGAGTCACAAAGAGAAATGTCCTTTATGAATTTATTTTTTTCAAATACAGTCATATGTCTCACCAGTGTGCATGTGGAATGGGATTATATTTCCATCTTAGTTTGAACACTCGTCATTTCTTGAAAGTCTTTCAGACTGATTTTGAAAATGTGTTTCATGTTTTGGGTTTATACAGAGGATAATATTACTATAGATTGAAACATGATCGTCTATGTACAGTCAAGCCTCATCAAGAACTCCCATCATGTTGAATATAGCCATATCGTGAACCTATTCTCCCGTCTTAATCACCTCGCTAAATAGATAAGGTTGTCATAATAGTGTGTTTTGGGCTGTATTAGGAAAACACATTGCATTTTATCTGCTCTTGCAAGCAAAAAATAGTGTTTATTCCTAATTAATGATATTTACCATCCTAAAACGTACCCATATGATAATTTGTTATCACAACAGGTTTTTATGCTCTACATTATTCATTTTTAATGTATAAATTGTCCTCATGGCGATATGGCTGAGTGAGTTTGAGTGAGTGAGTGAGTTTAGTTTTACGCTGCACTCAGCAATATTCCAACCATCTGGCAGCGGTCTGTAAATAATCGAGTCTGGACCAGACAATCCAGTGATCAACAGCATGAGCATCGATCTGCGCTATTGGGAACCGATGACATATGTCAACCAAGTCAGCGAGCCTGACCACCCGATCCCGTTAGTCGCTTCTTACGACAAGCATAGTTGCCTTTTGTCGCAAGCATGGGTTGCTGAAGACCTATTCTACCCCGGATCTTCACGGGTCCAATATGGCTGAAATATTGCAAATTTGATATTAAAATTAACTCACTCACCTACTCTTTTTAATATAATGTCATTTTTAAATTCTGTTATTGAAATACCAGTTCTTATCTAACATCAACATTGGCCAAACATTGTAAGTTTCTGTGGACGTTGCTCATTAATATATATTACTTCATATGGTCATTGATTTGTCTATTGGACTGTGACGTAAGTCAATATAGATGCAACTGACAAGACTGTGGCATAACTACATACAGGCAAAATAATCATTGCCGAAATATGTTGTTTCTACTTTCTACTTTCTTGCTACTTGTTTTTCATTCAAATCCATCGATCTGCGTGTTTGAATAACAGGCCTTTATCAAAGGGAAGCTACTTTAACCCAAGTCAAGGAGACATCACGTCTGCCTGGCCTGTCATTATGTTAGTGCAGAGTGAGATGTACACACAGCAACAGGATTAAACAAGGTAACAAATGAGACATATTTTGGTGAAAAAAATCTCTTTTAAATAAGGAACAAGGCCCAAAGTTACAGAGCTCTGTAAGCATTATTGAGTAAGTGATCCTCTTTGGCCTGTGTCACCAGTAGATTGTTTCATATTATATATCGCCAAATTGCTCAAACTGCCCGAGAAGGGTTCAAGATAGACACTCATTTTCAGTATCTAACTGTATTGTTTTCATGATGATAGTAATGATCATCATAGTTTTTCCATATTCCCAATTTTTAATTCTGTCAAGGTCCATGCCATGTTTTTGTGGAACATGGAAAGTGGTCCCTATTCGACCTTTCATGTTTGGATTCCTATCCATATATACATATAACCCCAGGAGTGGTGGGGTAGCCTAATGGTTAAAGTGTCCGCTCATCACGCTGAAGACCCAGGTTCGATTTCTCCCATGGGTACAATGTGTGAAGCCCATTTCTGGTGTTCCCCACCATGATATTGCTGGAATATTGCTAACAGCGTCGTAAAACCATACTCACTCACTACATATAACCCCAACACATATGGTTTTATCTGTTGGCTTTATTCTGCTGAGAAACCTGCCAATCAAGATAAAAAGACCTTATACTCTCACGAACGTTGGACTCAGTTCACACTTTGGCACTTCCTGGTTACTTTAAGAAGTGATAATCAAAGTCGGATCAAGGAATTTAAGCCTTGTGACTCTACTCTCATTATAAAAGTTTGAATTGACAGAGAGGAGCACTCCATTATTTCTTCAAGTAGACAGTTTAAATAGTGATAGTCGCAATGCCTAGTAATGTACATGTATGCTGTATGTATATTGTTAAAATTGTTATTAATCATTGCCGAGGAAATACATTTCCATTTGTAATTGTACACATATGTTGTTAGCTTTGTGTCTATGTAATCATGCTGCTATGCATCTATAATGCTGTCTTAATTGGTTTGGACTTTCTTGCCTCATCACAAAACCTCAGATATCTCTCGGTCCTGCTCAAGGAAAAAGGATTTTCCTCAAAATGTATTTTGTGAATATGTGGAACAATATAATTATTGAATTCATTTATCTTTGTTATCATTTAATGTTTAAATCGTAGTTTGTGATTATTTTATAATTTCATCAGTAGCTGATATGAGTGAGTGAAAGTGGCTTTACACCGCATCAGCAATTTTGCAGCTATTGGCAACTGGTATCGGATATTAATAGACTATAAGAACATTTCATTAGCATATTTGTTCTAGCAGAATTGACTAAATTGTTCGTTGGAATGGCATATAATTGTAGTTGTCATTAACAGCAATCTCTGACTTCAGAGTTGAAATAATAACAGCCATTGATCCCAAGCCTGTGATCCAGTGTCAGAGCTTTTTTAACTGCCTGTTGTAATAAGAATCAAATATAGTTTCAATGAACAAGATATTGACATTTTGTCTTCAACACATGTCACTGCATACAGTTGGTAAAGATTTTCTGTTCAATTTGACAAATATCTATTGATTTTCCAGTTGCAAAAACATGGTCATTGTGTCAAATAGTCCTCTTTGCTATGATGAGCTTTAACAATTGTTTATCTTCAGTGTGACTGAATTTTCTATGAAGAATATCATGCAGTTTCTCTTTGTTGTCAACATGATCAGCAAATGTTTATTTGATCGATGGAATTGACAAGTGTTACAGCATAATGATATCCATGAGATATGCCCCTATATGTTACAACCAACTACAAATCATTTGTTGATGCCAGCCATGTAATGCAGCCACACTTGTTTACCCTGGTTCCAGTGGAGAAGTGACAAGGGTATTCCTGTTAAAGCCACAGGCATTGTTGAGCATATATTCTTATGAATAGAAATGCCTCCAGTAGCATGGGTATCCCTCTCAGTCACAGTAAGCTGACCCTTAGCTGACCAGTCATTGTTCTGTTCCCTTGATGCCGACCGCCAGTCAGGGCAACAACATATAACAGTGATTTATGCATTGTGGTATGATATGGCAGAGATACCAACCATTCTGATTTGGGCAGAGTTACTCCGATTTTCAAACACATAATATGCTCTCCGATTTCTCTTTAAAAAACTCTGATTTCTTTAGAAAAAAATTCTGAATTTATTTTTATGGTATACAATTTCGTAAGTCACTGGTGATTTATTTGAGTAAACACTGGTAAAAGTATTCAGAAGCTTAGCATGTGATCCTTTTGGTGTGGATTGTCTATATTGTATGTTATTGACGATGAACTTTCACAAAGTGTTTTTGAATGCATGTCATAGTCCGTATGAAAGTAAAACAAAATGGCAGAGCCGACCATGCGCTCAACAACTCACACCTTTGGTGCTCAGGCCTGGATTTCCTTAGATTCAGGGTTGGCTTCTCTGATATGGATCAAACCATCACCATTCCACTCTCTGGGCAGTTGCTCTATCCACACCTTGGATCCAGTAGAGAGAGTGAGTATGGTTTTACGCCGCATTTTGGCAATATTCCAGCAATATCACGGCGGGGGACACCAGAAATGTGCTTCACACATTGTACCCATGTGGGGAATCGAACCCGGGTCTTCGGGGTGATGAGTCGAACGCTTTAACAACTAGGCTACCCCACCGCCCGGATCCAGTAGAGAAGATGTAAAGTACATGCAGTTGAGTGAGTGAGTTTTGTGCTGTTTTTAGCAATATTCCAGCAATATCACGGCAGGGGACACCAGAAATGGGCCTCCGACATTGTACCCATGTGGGGAATCAAACTTGGGCTTCAGCATGACAAGTGAACGCTTTAACCATTAGGCTACCTCACCGCCTCTACATGCAGTGGATGTTGATACACATAATATTGATCATTCGTATTGTAACTCAATCACCCACATTTACATGCACAGAAAGACAAAATATAACTTTCACTGACATGTTTATTGGAGAGTGGTCTTAGCTGTGTAATACATTTGATGTTCAAACAACTTCATGATCAGACATTGATTGAAAAGTCATCATTTAGACATTGTAGTGATTCAGCCAAGTGTATGTAATTTTCTCTTCAGATAATGGCACAAATTAGCGGTTTTATTGACAATCTTAAGTACATCTTTACCATCTATACAATTTATTCTCAGAAGCTGTCATCAGTGAAATTTAAGATTTGAACTAAGCCACTTCAGGAGGAAAAATAAATGGAGGAGGACGTAAATGTCTATCCGTAATGAATCGTAACAAATTTATCAATTATTGTATTGGCCAGTATGTCTGGTCTGTGTGGTGAGATGACTAGATGATTTAATTGGCTATTAAGTAAACACTTCCATCATCCTTTTAAGATGTTGACTTCAGTTCTGAACAAATTACTTGTTGAAGTCATGAATGCTGATATCTGAAGATATAGTCGATACTCAAGTGGTAAATATTTCACATTCCTATAAATTTCATTTCCCAGCAGTTATTGAATATCTGACGTTCAAATATCTATGATTGATTTTGCATTCCTTTTCGGCAAATATATTCAAAAAAGGAACTATTTAGTGCCTTAACTCTGTTGACATTACAGTACGTGCTGCGGAAATGCCAGTTTCAGGTTAAATAGCTGTCGTCTTCGCCAACAACTTGTCGTAGTCAGTGCTTTTAACAAGTCCAGATTAGAGAAGTGGACATAAAAGATGCTTTAAAATGTTCGCATACAGGGACATTCAATTTCTCCACCTTTGATGTTGTGAGCCAGTATCAATCACATTTTGGGACACCATCAGGAATTGGTGAACCATGGAAAGCATATTTCTTGAAGGATCTAGTTAGTACTGTCTTACAATTGGGTTGTATTGATGAATTATTTTGGAATAATTTTCAGTTTTTCAGAGTTTGATTCCTGAATCATTTCCTTTTGAAAATTGCATAATCATTTTTGTATAAAAACGATAAAGCTTACGGTTCAAGAACAAGCATTCATTTGACTCAAATAGAAATGTGTGATTTCAGAATTTGGTGCTAATGCCTACTCAGTGAAAAGGAAAGCTTGGATTTTTATAATTTTTATCCAAGTTTACTTTTGCTGAGGAATAAGGATATAATTGAGTGAGCACCCAAACAGTTGATGAAATATTCATCATCGATATCACTTGTATCACCAAGGCCATCTTACAAGAGACACTTTCATTTGCTGGTCATATCTGTTGTTACTTAAGGAATACGCCCTATTGCAAACAAAGATCCTTTTGCCATGCATATCTGCCCATCAAAGATATGTTGTTGAATAGTATCAAGGCTAATTTACATCACATATGCAGTAGAGCACAGTACAATTAAAATCAAATCAAGAAAGAAATAGTTTTAAAAAGCATTTCTCATAAATAAATTTTAGGGCCTCGTTCTGATTGTCCACATGGGTAGGTATAGTTGGTTGTAATCTTGTGTCTCATTTCAAGATATGGAAAGGATAAAACCAAAAGCAATATAAAACCTAACTTCTTTGCCCATCATGAAAGAAATTTTTTTGGGGGGCTTTGTAAGTTTGGAATGGCTGTTAATCAGCTGCAATCTGTATCCACCCTCCTGCTCTCATGCTCACAAATTACCTCAAGCATGTAGGTGAACTAACATCCCTTTCTAAGTGCCATCACTGTGAAGAATTAAAACCTTTGTTGTCTGCAACTCAATACTTTTACAATAACTACATGTGCTGAAGCCACCAGTTTCATTTCAAAGATGCATGAACTCGAAAACAAAGTTTCCAAGAAACATTACTGATTCCTCCTCTTTTTATTTTGTTCAAGATTTAATCTTGTTAAAATGTTATCAAACACCAATTCAGCTATTTTCTTACAAGATTTACACTTAAGAAATTGGGGCATAGTTTGTGTTAATAGATTTTCTTTTAATCAGTTGTCATTGTGCTAGTTTCAGCACCTGTAATCAAGCAGCTCATGAATGTTAGATTAGTGGGCGGATGGACCTGATTGTAGTACAACTAATTACATTCATCTACAGTTCTGAACTGATCACCATCTTCAGCAATTACAACGCTTGCTGTACCTTACAGAAATTTCAGAGGCTTCAATACTTCTACTCTACTGGGCAAGGCAATCAGACATCCGGATTGGTGTCAAAGATACCATTATTACCACAAAAATATGACTGGAATACTCTTTGAAATTGCAAATCAGATCAAGATTGAATTATGTCCCTTCCACAGTCATATTGCATTTACATTATTAACGAAGACAAAAATATTCAATTCTGTTCAAATTCTGGCATTTCTTGCACTTAAAAAAATGCCAAAGAGGAATACATTCCATATAAAAAGACAAATCTGTAAAACTGACCAGATGTTCCTGCAGACATTTTTAAATCTATTCCTTAAAAGAGTGAAAGTTTATGGCCACTTTTTTTTTCAGGCCAATATTGAAGAAACTTTTGCGTTATATGCATCATGGCTTTGATTCAGGTTTTCTGTTATACATACATCTCTCAGTCAAAACTACATCCTGCGTAGACCCTGACCTAAACACACCTCAGAAATCTGTTCAGATTCTATTAACAAAGGACATTTTCCTGTAATTGAGATATATTCGTGTTTTATAAGCATTATGTATACTCATATGGCATTGTCCCACAATGTAGTACTTACTTTTGACCAGATTGGTAATTTGTAATTCTGTACAACTCTCTTTAGACGGTCTAGACAATGAAATGGCTATTCAAATACCCTCCTGTGATTTCCATAATCTCATTTTCTGTGCAAGACAGTGCAAATTTTTGTCTTTGATGATGGAGTGGAAACTCCCTTTGGACACAAGTATTATTGCAATGATTTTGTTCACTTGGAAGGGAATGTGCATCTTGGTCAGCCAGTAATGCATATGTTCATTGAAGTTGCCCAGTGGATAAATGCATATACTGTTCAAAAAGACTTCATTATTCATAGTCTGGTTTCTAAGACATTCTGGCAGGTTGTTATATTGTCCAAATGTATCATTTTTAAGGTATCAGTTTCATAGTCATGAAATGGCTGAAAAAATGCCTAAGTGACTTTCAATGTTAACTCATGGTTGGATGGATGGATGGATGATGGGTGGGCGGGTCCATAGATGGATGGATGGATGGGCGGATGCATGGATGGGCGGATGCATGGATGGGGGGATGGATGGGTGGGCGGATGCATGGATGGGTGGATGGATGGACATAGGTACTGAGTTTGCACAAATTGTATCTGTGTAGGGAAGTGAGCTGGCAGGTGTGCTGCATGATTGAGAAGTCTGTGCTTTATTTAACCTCAAAGCTACAAGCCCTCAAATCCTCCTGCTGCCACTGAAATATATATAGGGGCCAGAATGTGTTCGGCTTCAATTAGGATCATCAAAGTGGTCACTTCATGCGGTACAGATAATGCCCTGGTCATCTTTACAGCCTATTCTGAAGTTGTTGAGTTCCTTGCTTCATTACAAGTTGTTATTTTGAAGAGTTCATTTATTTCACCAATCCTTGTACAGTGAACATTTAGTTGTCAGACTTCTTGCTTCAGAATTCAGACTATTCTTTTTGTAATTTCAGGGTAATTTCACAATTGTTTCCAAATGATGGTTGTTTCAGCTACTGTCATGATTATTTTTGAGTTGCTTCAGAATAATCCCAAGGTTGTTTCGAACTGATATCAGGGTTATGTTATTTCAGTGTTATTTAAGGATATCCTACCTCAAAGCAGGGAGACTTCCAAGATAGTCCCAGAATAATTATTTATATTCTTCTTTCCATTATACATAGAGAACAAATGGGCAATTGTACAGCAATTATTTAACAATACTAAGGGTTAGGCAACTATTCCAGATGTGTCAGTCTGATATTGAATCAGCCATGTATTGATGATTTCATTCACCCAACTCTTTACGTCCATAATCGTCCTGCACATTGGAATCAGCTTCTTTAACATGTTGCACTAAAGTGCTCATTCCCTTCATCCTCATTCAGCAGAGGAATCCTTTCATTGCTGTGCAGATAAGAGATGTTGTTAGGAAAGTGGCATGTCCGTAATTGAATGAATAATTCATCAGGAAAGTATTATCTCAGACTTATTTCCTGTTGTGATGTCAGTGATAAGACATGACCTGAGACCTGCTCCTGTTTGTGTGGAGAGGGTCAAAAGCTCCTATCAAAATGTGTTTTTGCATGTTGCCGTCTAATTTGTCTGCCATTTGTATCTTGTAAGAAAACAAAACAGCCTTGAAGTAAGATTTCAAATATAATTCATTTGTGTAACCAATACGTTTGAAAACATAAATGTTGAGACAAGATTGATGCTGATTTCACATTGTTCATTACTTCTTTCTGGAAAGGTCAGGAAATAGCTTGGTAATGAAATTAAGTTTCCCTCATATTCCTATCCTCATTCATCAAAGCAGCACACATGAAGTCAAAGCAGTCTGCAAAGAAATGAAAAAAAATGTGATTAAGGAAGATTGTGGCAAATAATTCATATTGTAGGACTTAAATTGCTACTTGACATAATACATCATACCTTGTTTTCAAATTATTTTGAATTAAAAATGCTACTACTGTCATTATGTGTATCTTACTTGAAATAAATGAAGATTGTTTGGTAATGTGTTGTCATGACGATTTATCAAACTGGTATATTACGTCTGTGTCCTTTTCTTAGCATTTCTTTGGAAACATTACTTTCTACCAATACTTAAACTATGCTAGTTGAGATCTGGCTTTCAATCCTTTAAATTGTCTGTTCTTTCCACCAAAATGTCCATCATCCTCTTTGATGCAGGAAGCACAAAGTGATGGTATCTAGGCTAGAACCTTTGCAACTGGTTCAGAACATGTTACTTTTGTTACCATGGGAATCAAATGACAGAAATTTCAAAGTAATTCATCATTTTCCAATTCAGAAACTATCAGATGAAAAGGTCCAAATAGCAAAATTTGAAAAAAGATCTTGAATTTGAAAATGATGAACCAATTTCTCTTTGAAACTGAGTGACACTGAGGGCTTGGTGAGATGATGGAGGTTACCTGTGAAGACATCTTTTGTGGAATCTTTTTCATCATAAGTCATCTATTTTGAATGCTGTAGTAAATGTCACCACTCAAAATGAACTTGTCCATGGTGTATTGTATAGGTGAGCTACTGTGCCTCAGGTTACCTTTAAATTGGCCTATTGCAAATGATATATTTTTTAGCTGTATATTACGAAATATAAATTGATATGTTTCAGATAACTATTTCCATCCTTGTGATCATTCATTGAATGTACTATTACCATTTTTCAGGTAGCTTGGCGGCGACTTAACTCTGACCAGTTTCTGACAATTGGCAAGATTACATGGATCAAGCAAGTCAATATGATGGTGGAGCATGAAAGTCAGCCAGGGGACATAACTACATGGGACTTGTTGATAAAAAATGTCAAGGCCAACGATTCAGGGATTTACGAGTGCCAGATCACATCTACACGGGAATATGCATATCACATACAGTTGAATGTCGTTGGTAAGTTCATGCTGGGGCTCAGTGTCATTACATATCATTTTGTCCCTTGAAGAATATATATATCTTTGTTGGTAGATATGTTTTGTGTGTTTGATATGAATGGCAATCTTTTCATAACCATCAAACCATTATGGTACTTGTCAGATTATAGCACATTGACCATTAAGCTCAGTGGGGTGTGAAAATAGCAATTACCCACATTGATTTGGCCATAGTCACAATTTGCTGAATGATCAAAGCTTATATTGTTCTGAAACCTTGCTGATATGACATGATCAGTGCTGCTATACTGCTGAAACCTTGCTGATGTGACATGATCAGTGCTGCTATACTGCTGAAACCTTGCTGATATGACATGATCAGTGACATGATCAGTGCTGCTATACTGCTGAAACCTTGCTGATATGACATGATCAGTGCTGCTATACTGCTGAAACCTTGCTGATATGACATGATCAGTGCTGCTATACTGCTGAAACCTTGCTGATGTGACATGATCAGTGCTGCTATACTGCTGAAACCTTGCTGATATGCCATGATTAGTGATGCTATACTGCTGAAACCTTGCTGTTGTGACATGATCAGTGATGCTTTACTGCTGAAACCTTGCTGATGTGACATGATCAGTGGTGCTATACTGCTGAAACCTTGCTGATATGACATGATCAGTGACATGATCAGTGCTGCTATACTGCTGAAACCTTGCTGATATGACATGATCAGTGCTGCTATACTGCTGAAACCTTGCTGATGTGACATGATCAGTGCTGCTATACTGCTGAAACCTTGCTGATATGCCATGATTAGTGATGCTATACTGCTGAAACCTTGCTGATGTGACATGATCAGTGATGCTTTACTGCTGAAACCTTGCTGATGTGACATAATCAGTGATGCTATACTGCTGAAACCCTGCTGATATGACATGATCAGTGATGCTGTACTGCTGAAACCTTGCTGATATGACATGATCAGTGATGCTGTACTGCTGAAACCTTGCTGATATGACATGATCAGTGATGCTATACTGCTGAAACCTTGCTGATGTGACAAGATCAGTGATGCTTTACTGCTGAAACCTTGCTGATGTGACATGATCAGTAATGCTATACTGCTGAAACCTTGCTGATGTGACATGATCAGTAATACTTTTTGCTGAAACATTGCTGATGTGTCAAGCACTAAACATTGCACAATCAGCTATGACCACTTAGTTACACACGCTGTATGACGATGCATATATGTGATCGCAGTACGTTCAGATGTTAGAGATAACCTTTTGCACTAGTTTTGTTTTGCAACTTGTTAAATTGATATAAACAACAATTTCAGCATCTTTTGTCCATTTTGCCATCTTTGCTTGTCATTTTGGTGAGCAAGTTAATGATGCAGAAATGATTTTCGGTGAATACAACTTATGGGCCATTACCCTTGTCTTTTTGTGTTCCTGTTCACTGGTTCATTTCTCAATGCTGATTCAGGAATAGCTGGAAAAAAACTGGAAAAATATTAATATTCAATTTAATATGAACTTAAAGGCTTCATGCATATTCATGTCACATCTTCGCCCCGATCATGTTTCAGTGTTTGTCAGCAACATATCCCGGGTCATGAATTTCCTTAAAGTCGTAAACATCTAAAAACTGCATGAGGTCATGAGACCATCGCCATATAGCTGGAGTATTGCTGAGTGCGATGTTAAACAACAAAACAACCATAAATGATAGATTAACATTCGTTATGATAGTACATGTGTTGCAAAAGTAAAATTGATTGTAACAGTACATGTCAACTGACATAACAATGTAACAATGTTGTTGAATCTAACCACTTCCAGACAATTACCAGTATACCATTATGTATGTGTGAACTCATTAGCCCAGTAAACTCCCTGATGCTTCACAAAGCTGCGCGAGGAATTAGCCAGGTGTTGGGGTCACTTTGAAAGCTTGGAGTGTAATTTATATCACCCGGTATTAGCAGAGTTCCTGGCTACTATCAAGACTGTCTTTAGTGTAAGAGGCCAGGCTTCAATCCAGGGGTTAGGGTATAAACCTTACAACTAGTATTGGAAGAGGCAAAATTGGTTATATGTGAAGGGGATTAAATGGAACCAAATTTGGTCTGAGTTAGAGCATCACTTGTCCAGATGGTCAAGGGGGATTGACCTTTCAGAGGTCTTGAGTTTGTGACCTTGTACCATACCATTCTGGACAGTATCTGAAAGAAGTGAATAATGAATGAATAATTATTGCTGTACACCGCATCAACAATATTACAGCTATTCATGGCCTGAAGGAAGTGGAAATTCTCTTAAAGAGGATGTATTATACACAAGTTAACGTTGCTGAATATGGCACCACAAATATTATGAATGTCACATCTTTCCAAGATGAATAATATGTAAAGGTGTGCAGTGTTCCTTACATTCTTTGACGATTTGCTTCCCAAGATGGATAATTTTTGGGTGTGGTCTGGCTGTATTGGTGTAGGCTCAGACCCATCCAAACTTACAAATGCTGTAGCACTCACCCTCTATAGCCAGTCTAAGGTTCAGGAGATTAGATTTCAAGGTATGACACCTTTTGCTGTCGGGAATTGCTAAAGGTGTGAAATGTATGTCCTGTATGCAACTGATGAATATGACACCAGGTGTCCAATCCTGCTGAGATAATGTCATACATAGCGGGAATGCTTTCATTGTCTCCCTCACTCACTCTTGGTGTTCCCTGACACTTTTATATGGTAAACTATACCTTGTGCTTGTATCCATAATTTACTTGAAAGCTCTATTTAAGAGTTCAAGTCATATAGATAATTTTTAACTGTGCTTCTTATTAAAAACCAGGTTCGCATTTGAACAAGATGTTGTCCAAAAATAATTGTAACTTTTCAAACCACTGTAGTTCGAGCAATATACATCTCTTCTAGTAAGTTTGACATTCTTGAATGTAAACTCATTTTCTGAACATTATTTCAGAAGTTCACATTCTGTGGTTTGAAACTTAGAGCTGATAAATTTCAAATTTTCCATCCTCCCATGAAGAACTGTCTAACAGTCACTGAGACCCTTTGTGAATTTGGTTGGCATTTATATTGAACAGACCTTTTTTAACAAGTTACAGTGCCTCCGACAGACGTGTCTTTTTTTCAAACAAACCTTCAAACTTTCTGTAATCAAAGCCCAAGAGAAATCACGTCTTCTCAATATCGGTGAAGACAAACTATTATCAGTCTTTTGTTTTATGTCTTTTTGGTCTGCCTGCCAAATGCGTGTTTCTTCTTTCTACAAAACATATTCTGATTATCAATCAGAAAAAATTGTCTGACCTTGGAAAATACACGTAATGGCCAGACCATCCATTAGACATGTTTTTTGTTTGTTTGATTAATGTTACGAAAATGTTACATTTGGCCTTGAATAATATTGTACTGATTTCTTCTCAACAGGTCCACCAATCACAAACCCAGGTAAGTGAAAATTGTTTATACACAATTTTAGTTAAGTCTAATTTTGGTACTATTTCCATGATGACTAATCAACTGACAAGTCTGTTTTCATATGTGTATGTTAAATACCATGATACAAGTCTCTGTTTGCATGGAAGTGAGGGAAGCATGGAAGATCTTCATACTCCATATGAATTTATAGCAAACGTCTTCAAGGTTGTTACACTTGCGCAAAAGATTTGTAAATTTATGATAAAATGTTTGAGACATGATGTTATAATCTGATATGTTTGTAAATAATCTTTTTAAGAATAATCTAGAGTTGAAATAATTTATGATTTGTAACAACTTTGGATAGTCTTGCTATATAATATATGTATCCATTGAGCTTACTAACAACTAATACAACTGAAATATTAAGTATTAAAATGATAAAAAGTTTTGTAAATTCTATTAGTTCCCTCATTATATTTTTGGTAAAATTCCAAATTATAGCATTTAATTTTTCATCCTAATATTCCTTTAAACTTTTCCAAATTACTTTCAGAAAATTTATTTTTTCTTTTGGTTTCATTTTGATATACCTTGATATTTCATCCTATTTTTCATGCTCACTTTCGAATCATGTCTGGAAAAATACTTGGATAACATTTTGGCAGCGGAACAGGAAGATATTTTATCTTTGTTAAATCAATCCCATGACTGACTACCTGTCATGTTATCCTCTGACTCATGTAATCAAAGCGCACAATCCTATAGCATGTCTACTTCTTGTCAATATGTCAAGCGTTCCCATCAATACTTATAAAGTTTTCATATTTTTACCTATCCAGAAGTCCATGTTTTTTTGCAACAGAACTGGTTCAAAGGATCTGTGTTGATTACGATTTGAAATGTAATCATTTTATGCTTACTAATTAGAACACAGATATATTTTCATGTTGCGGAAAGATTTAATTTTCCCTCAAGATTGTGTACGCTTGCAGTAACTCTACTTTGTCATTTAACTTATTTCTTAATATTTTTGTCTCAAATAATGATATCCATTTAGATTAGTTCTAATTGTTAAAAAAGCAAATAGATTTAATATATTTTTGTTTAAACTTTGAAACAAACAACTTCAAGAAATCTCTGATCTTGTGGTTAAGGTATGAATTACCAATGAATAAAGTTTCCAAATAGTCCAAAATTCACTTTCTATGTTAAAACTGTTTTTACCATCAATAATAATGCCTACTAAAAGGTGTTAAAACTGAAAATGAGTAGCTTCTTTCCACATAAATATATAAAAAGGCATTACTATCTGTGGATATTTCCCCATATGCTACTCTTAGCATCCATAACAGGACAGTCAAGTAATCTATGCATGAGTGCAGCCTCTGAAGCCAGTCTCTTTTCATAGAATATTGATGCTGGTCATCAGATCGACCAGCTCAGCAGCTTCATCCATATGGAGTATAGTTTTTTGGTTGTGTTTGAAATAATTTCGCTATGGTTCATATGTGGCTTACAATGGTTTTTATATGAATACATATAAATGATATATGATATATGATTTTTAAAAATGTCATTTTCGATCATATTGTACGCATCATATTTATTTTACTGAAACTTTATGTGTCTAGTGTCAGGTGCCCTGTTAACTCAGCATGTGCCACGTAAAATTTGTTAAGTGTAATATTGTGTGTTAAGTCTGCAGATAATGCTGCATATTGTGTGAAATTAGCTGAATATTGTGGATTTTGGTTCATTGGGAATCGATAAACAAACCGTTTGTGGGCTGACGAAATCCACTGAACCAGTCGTCTAGGAGAGTACCAATGTGCAGATTGTTGGTGCATGAGGTACCAAATGTTACTGAATTGCTGGAATGCTGATCCTGAATGTGTCTATGGCATCAATAAGCTTATCTATATTTATTTCTGATTTAACACAGATATACGCACTTCCAAACCAGGTGAATAAAGCACAGTTTGTGGTGCTAGTCATCAGTTTGTGTGTTCGTCACGTGATCACACGTTTACATGTTTTAGCTTTCACTGTCTGTTTGGTGTTTTTATCTTGGTTTCGATTTGTTTATTTTAAAAGAGTGGATTGGGCTGTAGATTAAAAACGCATGGTGCATAACAGGTTGTTGGTATATGTTCCCCTGTTTAATTTCAGATTAAATAAAATGTTGCTTTTCATGCAGTGCAGAGATATCATCATCCTCTCCCTATCAAAAATTATTTTTAATGACAAAATGCAGTTATACTTGAAATAATTAAAAATGAACACACTTTCTGTCTTTTGTAACCTTGACAACCCGAGCTGAGAATCATCATGAGGATATAAACTCTGCTCCAATGTCAAATCTGGCAAGTGAAAAATTGCTCTTTGTTATATTCCCTGGCAACCAAAGACAAAGCCAAGTTAAGTCAGCTCCTGTCTAATATGGTGTGAAAACAGTCTTGACAATTGGATAACTGTTCTAAAGGTTTTCAAGGTCAAATGAAGTGAAGAAGAAGTAAAGGCTCTAGAGACAGATCTCATGATGGACTATATGTAACATTCCAAACAAGCCCACAAGAACAAACTTTTCACTTGGCACTGTATTTGTGAAATTGTTCATATTTGTTATGATGGCAAGCAGTGTCATGATGGGTAGAATACAATTGTTGTTCACCATGCCAGCAGAGCGAGGAAATTGTTTATGGAATTATGGATTTTGTTTCACACTATATTCATCCCAGAAAATTCTGACTCCAACGCAAGATATGATTTGTTATGCCTTCTTTTAATTCAGTTTTCTTTCACAAATCTTTCACTTGATCAACCACTTGAAACAAATAGTGAACAACAGATCATCTGGGAATGAGATCAATGTAGCGGTACGTCTCAATACCAGCACCATGAGAAAGTAACAAAAAATTGGATTAAATATTCAGAATGTACGTACTACCTGTGACGTCTTCGCACTGCATGGTGGGATGCTAAATAATTTCTTGCATGACCAACTCTTGTGTCAACTAGTACATGTTTGATGAAGTGGAACAATTCGTGCATGTGTGAACGGATGTCCTGAATAGTAGATTATAGTGCTTCTGATTGCCTACATCTAACAGCATGAATTGTTCTCAGTTCCCTCACATGTCTTGGTCCTGTCTCTGTCAAGTCTAGAACAGTAGGAGTATGGTATTCCCCCAAAGATGAACTTTAAACTTAACGACATGTGCCCTTGCATTCTTACATCCTGTGATTTGATATATCATGATTTCATAGAAAATGTGCCCCTATGAACAATAATTCCTATAAATGCTTCTGTATGAAAAATGAATGTTTTCTATTTAAGATGAATAATGTCATTACATAGACAAGAACATTTGATATGTACCATGTACAGTTGTATAATTTCTGAACGATATAATTCTTGAAGGATCCACTTGTAATTGCCTTGTAACAAAATCAAAACAACATGGCTCGGGTATTAAGAAATATCTTGGTACTATGTACACAAATTCAGATCTGAACCAAAATATATTTTCTCTTTAGCAATATCATCTGATATTTCTTCTGTGTTCTGATTGTCTGTTGACCTACCTGTGTCTGAACACAGAGATGATATATATATATGAACCCTGCTTTCATACTTTCCATGCTCAATGTCCTGTGCAAAACTTCTGAGCCAATACCTTCTTATTCTCTTTGTTCTGGCAGCACATCTGAATGGTGAAGACAAACTTTGCTGCATTCTTTGTCCTTCATTCATAGTGGGAGCTATAGCTAGTTTCCTTATGTCCCTTCATTCTATACCCCATCCTTCAAGTCTCATAATACTGCCTCTCATCTTCATCCTTCAATGAGCAATGGGGTAGCCCAGTGGTTAAAGTGTTTGCTCATCACACTGAAGACCGGCTTTGATTCTCCCTTTTGGTACAATATGTGAAGCCCATTTGTGGTGTCCCCACTGTGATATTGCTGGAATATTGATCAAAATGATGTAAAACTAAACTCACTCACTCTCATCTTCATCCTCTATTGTATGTTGAGATTCCTCTTGTGATGATGCCGACAGGTAGTACGTGCAGTTACCTAGTCATCCAGGTGTTAGGGAGGTGGAGGAATAGGAATTATATTTGAATATAAATAATAATGTTGCACTGCGTTATTAAATTGTAGTTATCCCTAGTTTATGATTCTGTGTGCCAATATTTCCCCAAGAACATAAGTTAAACTGGTCTATAATTTATTGTTCTGTAGCCATGATTGTCTAACCTGCCAGCAATGAGCTTCTAGTCTTTGGCTTGATCTCACTGTGGCCTTTGGTACCAATTCTTGTAGCATGCGGCTACAGGGACAGGGACAAGATGACAGTCCATGTGTCTTGGAGTGAGAGAGGGTGTTATTTCTCTTATCTGTTATACATCTTGGGGCAGCAGTTACTCCAATGTATGTCACCTTGTGGTTCAAAAACTTCTGAAGGTCCATTCAATTTTGATCCTTGTCAAAGATGCCTGCCTGTTCATGTAGCAGCCTGATACACTGACAGCCTTGTGACAGAAGTGGCAGCTGGAACTGCCTACTGATGCTGTTCCTGGACACTCATCCTTGACCAGTAGTTGAAACTGAGAGTCCATTCACCATTTCACCCCTGGGATTTGTAGTGAACCTCTCTAGTGATAGTGACCAGGTTCTGGTTTAAAAATATCTTATTGCTTGTTAAGTACACAGTATTGTCAGCAAGCATGTACTGATCACAACTTCTGTTATCTGTTCCTTGAGAGATTCCTGGCAAAGACAGCTGCCTTCATCCACTGAGTGATAACTGCAATCCTGTACACAGCAGATGTGTGTGTGTGTGTGTGTGCGTGTGTGTGTGTGCATGCATGCATATAAACACATATAGCTTCAATGAACAATACTTCAAGCTACATGATTCCTGTCTGTAATTAATCAAGAAGGATCCAACAACCCAGTGGTCGATATTGTGAACAACAGTCTACATTGTTGTGGTACAAAGACACACAAACAACCACACCACTGATCCTGACCACAGATCCATTTGGTCAACTCTAAATGGTCATAATTGCACTCCCTTGTAGCCATTAGTGCTTCCCTCTTACACATGGACATAACTCGCTTTGCTGTTCATGCACAGAAAGCATGACAGAGACTGTTACCAAGTTTGCAGGAAATATTTTTAGCATCATTTTAGTGGGCCATTGCCTTGTAAATCTTGCGTTTACAATTTTCCATCTGCAAAGAATATGTGTATTTATCTTTGCTTCCTGTTCGTGAGATAGCTCACTGCTGAAATGAAATTCCTAAGGAAACAGGTCAAAATGAATGGCACATCTAACATGATTATACTCATACAATGTTACAGTTAAGCTTCCCCTAAAATGATAATTTCATGCTAATTGAACACTATGGACATAAAGGTATGGATTGCCGTGGCGCATATTGTGGCAACGCCTGCCAGGTCGTGTTATTACTCTTCCAGATTGTGTTTGTCACACATGTGACGGAAACACAGCTCGAAGCTATGCAGAAATGTAATAAGTATTCCTGTATTATCTTTAATACTGTCATAGGTGCTACCACCATCTTGTGGAGGTTTCGAGCTTAGTGTCTCAAGATCAATTCCTTGAAGTCTTCAAAATAAGAATAAGCATGATTCTACTGACATGGTCAACTAGCAGCAAATCATCCCCATCTAAAAGTCCAAAGCTGTTACACTCTGACCCTATTTGTGCATGGGCAATAAATGATCTCCCTTTGATGTTCTGTAGATAACCAACTTTTCTGAATTATTAGATCAAAATCCATAAATTCCTAAAGAAGTTTTCACTGAATTTCATTAATGTTTTCATTTATCACTCGTTCTTTGTATTATATCACTTTACAAAATCTTTGTTGCAATTTTCATTGTTTCACAATTATTGTTTTTGTGTTTCAACATCCTAGAAAGCGTGTTATCACATGTGACACTGACACAGACCTCATACTTCACGTTCTCCATGTTTGTTCACACGTCATTCTGATAAAGCAACTGAAATTAATTTTAGCTCCGCTGGTCACAGACCAGTTGAGTTTTTTAAACTGTATCTTATGTTTTCCATCTAGCATGCTTCTGGAAGGTTTAAATCAGGTGGTCTGGCTCACTGACTTTGTTGACACATGTCATCGTATCCCAATTGCGTAGATTGATGCTCATGATGTTGATCACTGGATTGTCGTCCAGACTCGATTATTTACAGACTGCTGCCATATAGCTGGAATATTGCTGAGTGCAGCGTTAACAACAAAGAAACAAACTGGAAGGGTTATGGACATCATGAAGCTCTGTTTTCAGCAGACATGTATTTTACTAGGATTTGGCACTTGTTTTCGGTTGTAGGTGAATTCTTGCTGAAAGTCACTGCATGAGGTAACAGTAAACAAAGTGCCAAGGCAACTAATCTACTTCTCAAAGTTATTGCCGGTGTAGATGGTATTTTCACAAATTGTGTGCTGCTCATATGACTAATGTTGGAAGCTGGCATATAATGAGTCTGTCAATGTAATCAAGCACATTGGAAATTTGCAGACAGTATATTGGCAGTTGTACTAGTTTGTCTGTGTGTTGCAGAACATGAAAAAAATCTTTGGGTTTTATTGATGAATAGCTTAGGGTTTTGAGGTAAATATGAAACGCCAATGCCACAGAATAACAATGACTAAAAGGCAAAATAACTATGAAAATTATATGAATAGAAAATTATAAATCTGTGATGACACCTGGTGTCAACAAGAAGTGTGTTCTGCCCAACCAGTAGCATGTGGACCTGTGAAGATCTGGGCCGAGATTTTCTAAGCTCTCTTAGCACTAAGATAGTCGTATGTGCCATTCATTAGCATTGACTTACGACTATCTTAGCGCTAAGAGAGCTTCGAAAATCTAGGCCCAGGGCTAGAACCGGTTGTCTGTGACCTATGTTTGTTGTAAGAGCTAAGAGCTAACAGAATAAAAAATCAAAATGTTGGTACGAAAGTGTAATAACCTGAGCCTAACTGATCTAATGAAACTTTAGTCAAGTTACGAAGGATGTTTGTGTACAATATGCTTTACATGTAGTCATGTAGCTATAAAGGTGAGCTACAGAGCCTGTAATTTCTGTGTACACATTCACACACCTGTAATACCCTTGTGTCACCCTAGTTCACTAGCAGGTTGAATATGATCATAAAATCATAAAGCATGATGTCACTTGTAATAATCAACACATTAATGTGTCATAGCATCATGTTAGGCATCAGAATAGTGTGTTATGTAGCAGTGTATGTTAAGACCAACCATGTACATATTGTCCTTATCGGTAGGCATTTATGCAGTAAGTGCATGATTGTCAGGGTTCCTACAGATCTAAATTTTATTCATGGTTCCAGTGATTTATTTTTGTAATAAATAATACCATTCTGTTTGAAAACATCATTCTATTGACACAAATATTACTAAAAAACAAATGCTTCATTTTGTTACTCGTGTGTTTGTTTTGTTTGAGTAATGCCATACATGGGATATATATCAACACACCCATCTAATCATGTTAAAAGCAGACTCACTATGGAAATTGGATCTGTTAAGTTTAGACTTAAATACAACGAGAGTTTTGAACTATTAAGAACATATTCCTTGAACTGGTCTATGAATATATTAGTTCAGCATAAAGTAAGTATAACTGATTTATGAATATATTCATTTAGTTTAATGTAAGCATGACCATTTGTATTTTGGAGTTGTTTGTTTACACCTTCTTATAAATATTTTTCAGCAATTTCAGTGATCGGCAGTACCTATGTGGACTATGGGGACCCAATCAAGCTGATATGTAACGCGACTGGAGGGCCGCACATACCCGAAGAGATTGACTGGTTCAAGGATGGAGATAAAATAGATTCACACAAATATAATGATATTGTTATAACAAAATATCGGTCACTGCGGTTACAGTCGATGACAAGTGAGCTCCTCGTGGACCGAAGCACGACTGACCATTCAGGAACATACATCTGCAGAAGCTCACAAGATGTCATCGCCAGCATTAAAGTCACAGTCCTTGTTGGTCAGTATGTCGATATAAACTGTGCATTATTGTTGTTTGTTCCTATTAGAAAATCTTTCAAACCTTCCCATAGACATAGCCATGTAGTTTTTAAAATCCCTTATATTTTTAGAGTTTTTTCCCTTAAAGATTATCTCCATGGTTTGATACCTAGTTTAAGATATGTTAATCATTGTAAGCCTTTGACACATTGCGTCTCTACCTAGGAAGATGTTGATTAGAATTGGTCTTGAGCAATCCATTCTTGTCGTAAGAGGCAAATATTGGGATCGGGTGTTCAGACTCACCGCCTTGGTAGATGCATGTCTTTGTATCCCAACTACTCTATCAAAGATGATGATGTAAATCACAGGGTTATCTGGTCCAGACTACATTTTTTACCAATCCTTGTCATACACCTGGAATATTGCAGAGTGCGACATCACAGAACATAAAATATTAATAATAATCGGGTATTCAGTTTTGTTTGATTGTTATTCGGCATCATGTTTGAGTTGATAGTAAAAGTAGTGTTTGAACTATTTGTGTCAGCTTGTTAGGACTGAAGACTAGCGAGTCTGGTAATTCCATGTTTCTGGGTAATGGTTTGCAATAAGAGATGGGAATTCACCTCACAGTAGTCATATATGTATATATCTGTAAGCTGGTTGTAGATACAGAGCCATGAGGGTGTGAATATTGTTTGTCATTGTGAGAGTACTCTGGACAGCTCTGTTTAATAGATAAATGGTTGTTCAGTTATTTGTCATAATAACTCAAATGTAACATTTGCATACAAAATGAAACATACTGGTGTTTGCTAAATCATGTTTTGTATGGAAAAGGGATAAATAGTTCTAAACTTCTGTTAGAAAAACATTTTCATTTCACTAGTTCACCAGGCCGAATTTCAAGTGATCTTATGTTAAGGCTTGTTTGTCAGACATCCAACATCCAGTTTCCATCATGCATCCTCTTGCGCAAACTTCAAACCATTGAAGCTGGTTTGCATTTTAGAAAAATATATATTTGATTTTAGTGTTTATACAGAAAATGTTTGAATATCAACCTATGTTGTGTCCATTTGAGATTATACCCGTGAAGGTCCGGGTTAGAATATTGCCATTCAGTAACCCATGCTTGTTGTAAGAGGTGACTAACGGGATCGGGTGGTGAGGCTCGCTGACTTGGTTGACACATGTCATTGGTTCCCAATTGTGCAGATTGATGCTCATGCTGTTGCTCACTGGATTGTCTTGTGCAGACTCAATTATTTACACACCGCCGCCATACAGCTGGAATATTGCGGAGTGCAGCGTAAAAATAAACTCACTCATTCACTCTATCTGAGATTATATACTCTTTTACATATATGGGTGAGCTACAGTACCATGACACTGCTTTCTTTTTCTCAGATTAACCTGAAGATATTGCTATACAATATGGTAATCAGCAATACACTTTTACCGAATCATGTTAAAGCAAAAACCATTACAAGATGTGAAGTACATACATTCATAAATCATTCAAAAAGGTCTCAGTGAGTGATGTGAATGTTTCTCGTTAATGTTTTCTCTGTTTTTGTTTCTTTTATTATATGTTTTAATTGCATACTTGTAAATCTATACATCATGAAAAAGATGTGATGGGAAAAATATGTTTGAAGCTAACAACAAACATCAACATGCAGTTCTCATTGGTCAGGTTAATAATGTCTGTTCTTGTTGGACACCCTCACAACTAAGGGTTAGTGAGGTAGCCTGTGGTTAAAGTGTTTGCTCATCACACCAAAACAAACAAATCCCACATGGGCACAATGTATAATGCCCATTTCTTGCAACCCTGCAAAAAAAAACTTCAATATTTTTGGGATATTGCTTAAAGTGTCCTGAAACAATTCTTGCTCACCCTTTTCTTCTAAATGCAATCAAAAAGGAACCAAGGTGATGACAAAGAGTCTGATGAATACAGTCTATATACACTGATATGTTCGTATACTAATATGTAAGACCTTTAGTTAGAATAGGTCCACATAAACCTATTCCGGTCTTGAGAGGATTGAATGTCATGCTTGGTTATTTCAAGCCACATTCATACACCTGGAATATTGAGTGACATAATTAAAACCAAAGTTTTAACAGCCACACACCTTGTTAATACCTGACCAGGATGTCTGATATTGACTTCCCTAACATAATTATGAAGCAAAGTTTTAATAGCCAACAAAAAAGCAACAAAAAAGCATGTCTCTACAGATGTTAAACTATTCATCTCTTAGTGTATTATCAAGAAAACTACAGTATAAATGCAATATGATTTGTTGATATGGATTAATAACACCTCAAAAGTACAAATGACATTATGTCTATCCTATAACAACAATTCATCCTTTATTGGTAACGGAAAATCTTTTTCCGAAAGGATCTGTTGGCCTTTAATAGTTTAGGCATAGGGGAATTCTCTTTCAAGAAGTAAGCAATATTAAACTGGCTGTAGTGGGCAAAAGTTTAGATAGAAGTATGGCTAATAGGTCAAACTGCTGAAACATCAATCAACAATATTTTTTATCTATTTAAAAATAATGTCACTCAAATGTCCATACTTGAACAGAAAATTGGTCCTCCTCATGTAAATCAAGTCAAAATAAACTATCGTAAAAGTCATATCCAAGGTTATGTATTTGACAGAATTTTGTAAATTTTATTGTAGCATCGACAGTACTAGAACGATTTCAGCGGAAATCAAATTATAGCAGTGAGTATTTTGTCCTCGATGGTCGGCACATTTGGAATTGCACTGTCTTTGGTTTTGAATCTTGTTTTGTTCGATCTTTTTTGCGAAATGAAAGAAGATCCTATTAAAGTGCAATTTCAATTTGAACCATGATAGTTAAAACATAGGTAGTGGATGTAAGTTAATTTATGTTTGTTTATTTGTCCTAGTCATCTGTTTGCACCTCTGTGTTATTGGCTACTGTTGCACCATTGAAATATTTCCGTGATATAGATCCAAAATATCTGGGTAAGAATCATTGTTATGGTCCTTTGTCCAACACTGCTTCAATACCTGCAGTCTGTAGGGATTGTCACACTAGGATCCAGAAGATTGAAATTATGTATCCTGGGCCTGTTGAAAGCAGGGTATGTCTTGAAGGCCTGTACCACAAAGCTATTTTAGAATTATTGGTTAGTGTAACTTTGAAAAGTATTTCAGGATTATTGTGACATGTCAGCTTAATGTGGGAGGAAAGATGAAATGTTGTCCAGGTTTTAGACATTTGGCGTATTGGTTAAACTCACAGCACATACATGGTGCTGACAGCTCATTTATAACCAGGGGTGGTGGGGTAGCCTAGTGGTTAAAGCGTTCACTCGTCATGCCAAAGACCTGGGTTGGATTTATCAACATGGGTACAATGTGTGAAGCCCACTTCTGGTGTTCCCCACTGTGATATTACTGGAATATTGCTAAAAGTGGCGTAAAACCACTCACTCACTCATTTATAACCCAAAATCTAAACCTAGTGTTGGTAATCCTAGCATGGCAAAGGGACACAACTCTGCACAGTGAAGACCACTAGACACCAATTTCTATGACTCCTTAACTCAAACAACTTGAACACTGATGTATGGCAGTTACTGCTCAAGGTCGTCAGGCTCTCTGATAAGTTCAGTAAGATCTACTCTATCAGTATATCAAACAGGATGTGATAAATGGTTGCATGTAGGTAGGGAGTAAGTAGCCATACATTTTAATCACAATCTGAGCTGCCTGAATAGTGACACTGTACACGGTACAACCCTACGCTGTTTAGTACAGGTTCTGTGTCTGACAAGGATCTATTACAATGTCTAGCTCTGCTGGTCCCTTGTGTTCTAGAAGGGTAGGTGTTACAGTCTCATTTGCAACCAAACATACTTTAGTGAATGATGGCTAACTTACGATACAGGCAGTCTATGAATTCTGGGTAACAACTCTGTCCTTGGCCATCGTTAAGTGCTTTTATGTCTGTCACTGTTGTAAACAAATTAGTATACTATTCCTTTGAGGTTGATGTCAGGTGCGAAACTGAAGTAGCGGACAATTTATTTTGACACTGTTGCATTCACTAGTTTAAAGAGATTGATAGGATTTTCTTGAAGCAAGGTATTTTTTTAGGTCAGCTCGCAATTATATGCTTTGTAGTGTGTAACTGTGTTGAGGTGTATCCCCATGCTGTGCCTGAGTCAGGATCCTAATCCACAAAGCGTTTGTAGCACTACGACATTCGTAAGTCCATGGTAAACTGTATAGTTACGACAGGTCGTAATGTTACAAATGCTTTGTGGATTGGGACCCAATTCATCATTTGTAGATCCACCTGGGCCCAATTCTACAGAGTGATCTTAGCCCTGAGATTATCGTAACTCGTATACTTTAACACAGATTTACGACAGTCGTAGTGCTACGATGGCTTTGTGGAGTGAGACTATGGTCTTCAACCTGTGTTTCTTCTGCTTTTTTCCCCACAAGCTGACATACATGATATATCTGAAATATCTTTCAAAGCAAATGTGGTGTCCCTTTTGGTGCGTCTTTGCAGGATCACTCCAACAAACAATAAAATCAGTCCATTCCGAGAACACATTGTTTAGTAGTCCCCAGCAATTTGACTAAATTGTTTATGGTGTTGTCTGGTTCTGGTGTATGTGACTTCTTGTTCTTTTTGTGGCTTTTTTCATAAGTTTGGTCATGTCATTGCAAGCATGTCAACCCTATTGGAGCAGGAAGGTCAAATCTAAGCTTTTCATGGTTTGTTTTTTAGTGGTAATTGGCTTTTTGGTGCCAAGCAAAGTGTACAATACACTGTGGTCAGAATATATCCCTGTGTACTCTTCGTGGGTTGGGGGGTGGTGGGGCAGCCTAATGATTAAAGTGACCACTCGTCACACTGAAGACCCTGGTTCGAATCCTCACATAGGTGTGTGTGAAGCCTATTCCTGGTGTCCCCCGGCATAATATTGCTGGAATATTGTTAAAATCAGCATAAAACCTTACTTACTCACTCACTCTTACGGGGTTTTATGCTATTGTTGACAGTAGGGAGGAGGGGGTGCTCATGGTTCTTACAAGAGTCACCTAAAATAAAAGTACTTGAGTGACCTTACTGATAGTGTACTCATGCTTTCAACCAATACTGTGCTCATGCTCTCAACCACTGGTTTGCCTGGAATATTGCCGACAGTACCAGCAAACAGTATTCACTCACTCACAACATCCAAGTGCAAAATCAGGTCCACTGAAAGCACCCATAAAATCTCCAACATCATCATCAACATTGTCCCCATCATCATCTTGAACACTGACTGACTGACTGAGTTTGGTTTTACGCCGCTTTTAGCAATATTCCAACAATATCACGGCGGGGCACACCAAAAATGGGCTTCACACATCTTACCAATGTGGGGATTCGAATCATCTTGAACAATTGTCAGTGATTGTGCTGTAAGTCTGACAAATACGAAAATGGCTGTAAATCATGATTTATAAACAAGCTGTTAGTGACATCAGTTACCAATGCACTGGTTTCAAGCCCATAATTAACATTGATGGATGAATGTTTGTCAAATTCTGTTTGATAAAGATGATAAGGATACCATTTCTGTTAAATTTTTTGTTCAGTTTTTTAACTTTAAAAATCAAGATCATATCATGCTTCCCAAATGTCTGAAATAGGGATGTGAGAAATGAGGAGTATTGAAAGATCAATATGATAAAAGCTATTATAAGAATTAAGACTGCGAGTGCAGCCAAAGACACATGAAATTAATATCCAATTATTGGATGAAGCTTCTTGTAGTTTCTTAAACTTTAGGGCCGTGTTACATAAAGATGCTAATTTGCTAATCTGTTTTTATTCCATTACATGACTTTTGATTCACTTAGTGCATGTTTGATATTCGTTTAACAAGCCACAAGGCCAAATTGCTCATGCAACAGCTATTTAATGATTAGATTGGGTGAACAAACAGTACAAGATAAATTTAACCTTAAGTGCGTCAGTCTGGCGCCAGAACTTAGCTTCCTGATCAGGATGAGCATAATCAGCACCACCCATCATCACTTTCTCATTCTTCCACACTCCCTTCACTAACGCTCCTTCACACTCTTACACCCCAGTCCCCACTCAAGCAGCCTTTCCCATACATACTCCTCCACCACACTCAAACACATCTCCCAGCCTTATACCCTTCCCAGCCTTACACTCTTCCCAGCCTTACACCCTTCCCAACCTTACACCCTGCCCAACCTTACACCCTTCCCAGCCTTACACCCTTCCCAACCTTACACCCTGCCCAGCCTTAAGCCCTTCCCAGCCTTACACCCTTCCCAGCCTTACACCCTTCCCAGCCTTACACCCTTCCCAGCCTTAAGCCCTTCCCAGCCTTACACCCTTCCCAACCTTACACTCTTCCCAACCTTACACCCTTCCCAGCCTTACACCCTGCCCAACCTTACACCCTTCCAGCCTTACACCCTGCCCAAACTTACACCCTTCCCAGCCTTACATCTTGTCCAACCTTACACCCTGCCCAACCTTACACCCTGTCCAACCTTACACCCTGCCCAAACTTACACCCTTCCCAGCCTGACACCCGTCCCAGCCTTACACCCTTCCCCACCTTACACCCTTCCCAGCCTTACACTCTGCCCAACCTTACACCCTGCCCAAACTTACACCCTTCCCAGCCTTACATCTTGTCCAACCTTACACTCTTCCCAGCCTTACACTCTTCCCAGCCTTACACCCTGCCCAACCTTACACCCTGCCCAAACTTACACCCTTCCCAGCCTGACACCCGTCCCAGCCTTACATCTTGTCCAACCTTACACCCTTCCCAGCCTTACACCCTTCCCAGCCTTACACTCTGCCCAACCTTACACCCTGCCCAAACTTACTCCCTTCCCAGTCTTACATCTTGTCCAACCTTACTCTCTTCCCAGCCTTACACCCTGCCCAACCTTACACCCTGCCCAAACTTACACCCTTCCCAGCCTGACACCCATCCCAGCCTTACATCTTGTCCAACCTTACACCCTTCCCAGCCTTACACTCTGCCCATCCTTACACCCTGCCCAAACTTACACCTTTCCCAGCCTTACATCTTGTCCAACCTTACACTCTTCCCAGCCTTACACCCTGCCCAACCTTACACACACCCTGCCCAAACTTACACCCCTTCCCAGCCTGACACCCGTCCCAGCCTTTACATCTTGTCCAACCTTACACCCTTCCAAGCCTTACACTCTGCCCATCCTTACACCCTGCCCAAACTTACACCTTTCCCAGCCTTACATCTTGTCCAACCTTACACTCTTCCCAGCCTTACACCCTTCCCAACCTTACACCCTGCCCAAACTTACACCCTTCCCAGCCTGACACCCGTCCCAGCCTTACATCTTGTCCAACCTTACACCCTTCCCAGCCTTACACCCTTCCCAGCCTTACACTCTGCCCAACCTTACACCCTGCCCAAACTTACACCCTTCCCAGCCTTACATCTTGTCCAACCTTACACCCTGCCCAACCTTACACCCTGTCCAACCTTACACCCTGCCCAAACTTACACCCTTCCCAGCCTGACACCCGTCCCAGCCTTACATCTTGTCCAACCTTACACCCTTCCCAGCCTTACACTCTGCCCAACCTTACACCCTGCCCAAACTTACACCCTGCCCAACCTTACACCCTTCCCAGCCTTACACCCTTCCCCACCTTACACCCTTCCCAGCCTTACACCCTGCCCAACCTTACACCCTGCCCAACCTTACACTCTGCCCAGCCTTACGCCCTGCAAAAATATACATCCTTCCTAGCTTTAAGCCTCTCCCCTCTCCCCACTCAAACAGCCCTCTGTACTCAAACCCCCTCCCCACTCAAACACATCCTCTCCGCTCAAACCCCTCTCCCCACTCAAACACCTCTCTCCACTCAAACACCTCTCCCACTCAAACACCTTTCCCTACTCAAACCCCCTCCCCACTCAAACACCTCTCTCCACTCAAACACCCCTCCCACTCAAATCCCTCTCCCCACTCAAACACCTCCTCTCCACTGACTAAAACTGAAGATTATAGTGTCTCTTTCTCTTTCACTGGTCCCGAATCTAGACGAGTCTGTAAATATTGTTATAACAAAGTCCTCGAGGAATTGGATCAAATTAGTCCAGACTGATTGCTTAGATAGTCTGCACTATGACTTCACTGCTCTGTCTTCTTGATATCAATATGCTATGGACATGATGAAATTACAGCGCCTAGTCGTGGAATATGACCAGAATACTACCACGGCATACTCCACGAGCAGTGACATGGCTCGGTGCTCATCATGTAAAGAACCAACCATAGAGGTGGAAAATAGAGTTTAACAAAAAAAATTGTTTGCAGATTTCATTCAGCCCTTTTGTGTAAAATCATGTTTCTAAAGAAACATTTCACATAATATATCTGCAGAATTATCAGTTTGTAATTACTGATGTTGATGCAGAACTTTAAAATACATGACATCCTTCAGCCTCTTTGTCTTCCACAGACATACAGACCTTTGAAATACATGGCATCCATCAACGTCTTTGTCTTCCACAGACATACAGAGCTTTGAAATACATGGCATCCATCAATGTCTTTGTCTTCCACAGACATACAGAACTTTGAAATACATGGCATCCATCAACGTCTTTGTCTTCCACAGACATACAGAACTTTGAAATCCATGGCATCCATCAACGTCTGTGTCTTCCACAGATATACAGAACTTGCCAATATATGGCATCCTTTAGCCTCTTTGTTCTCCAGACATACAGAACTGGCCAATACATTGCATGTTTTAGCCTCTTTGTTTACCACAGACATACAGAACTTGCCAATACATGACATCCATCAACACCTTTGTCCTCCATAGACATACAGAACTTGCCAATATATGACATCCAGTAGGGTCTTTGACCTCCATACTTGCATGGAGACACAGTTTTGATTTTCAAAAAGTGCTTTTTGCTTTTATGATTGTTTGGGTATTCAGAGTGATTGTGTCATTGTAAACTGTTTGTCTAAATGAGGTCTTGTAAATCAAACACTTCCATTACAGCTAATATGTTGATTATTTCGAGAAACAACATTCACATATTTCCGTCCTTACCATGACAGAGCTGGAATATTGCATATTGCAGAGTTATAACATCAATGATATTTTATCTGCGGCTCAAACAGTAAATCTATGGAAGTATAGACATAGTATTATATATATGCCCAATAATCCATCCAGTAACAATATGTCATCATAATATATATATAATATATAAGCAGTCTGTTTCTAATAGAAATTTTAGAAATTGGTTATTAGCTTTGGTCTAAAAAGATTTTCATAAACCATTTTATCAATAATGTATGGCAAATCTAGTTAAGAAGACAGTGTTTGTTCAACTTTATATAATACACATGATATTATCATAGTATGATTTAATATATTCTTACTGAATACTTTGGTTGTGGTCTTTTCTATCTGTAACCAAATTATACGTTGGTCAACACAGATCTTCTCTTGCTTTATGAATAGAATCCTTCCTTTGGGTCACATTACCTGTAGACTGTTTTCATTTCCTAGATAGGTGAGATTAATTTTGTTTCTTTGGTGTTTTGAATTTTTGTCTTTACTATTTCAGCTTACCAAGAACTTCAGTAGACAATACTTGTTAGATATTTGTTTGATGAAATTAATTCATTTATATACAACAGTAAATATACTGACAAAATAGGTGAACTAACATGGCTGAACTATATTTACTGTTGTTCTCAGTATTAATAGTTCATGTAGGCAAATATATTACTTAATGATACATTTAATTGTGTGAAGTGTTTGAATATTGTCTCTTTCTATCTACACATTTTATTCCACACACCTTTTGAGTGAAATCAATTCAACATCAAATGAGTGTTCTTCTGATTGCCAAGGAGATGTAGGAAGAGATGCATATCATCCTTGAGAACATGGTGAATATCATCCTTGAGAACATGATGAATATCATCCTTGAGAACATGGTGAATATCATCCTTGAGAACATGATGAATATCATCCTTGAGAACATGGTGAATATCATCCTTGAGAACATGATGAATATCATCCTTGAGAACATGATGAATATCATCCTTGAGAACATGATGAATATCATCCTTGAGAACATGGTGAATATCATCCTTGAGAACATGATGAATATCATCCTTGAGAACATGGTGAATATCATCCTTGAGAACATGGTGAATATCATCCTTGAGAACATGGTGAATATCATCCTTGAGAGCATGGTGAATATCATCCTTGAGAACATGGTGAATATCATCCTTGAGAACATGATGAATATTATCCTTGAGAACATGGTGAATATCATCCTTGAGAATATAGTGAATATCATCCTTGAGAACACCCACTGTATCAGGATCTCTCTTCCTTCAACATGAAAAACTATTTTATTGAAGTTTCCTTTGCCAATTACACTCTCATACTGTTGTTACCTACAGAAAGTATCCATTTATATCTATTTTAATTTCAAGATACATGTTTGTGGTTCATAGTTTGTATTCATTCATGTGAAACTTCAGATGATAAAAGTGTCAATGTCCAAACAATTTAGGAAAGAATATCTTATGGATATGAACTACAAAACACTTGAGAGAAATGTCATTCGTATACCATAATTCCTTTATATTTTATGTATTTATTCTTTCATTTCAGCTGACACAACAAATGTAAAACGTGGTAAGTACATGTTTTTGGTCCTTTGTTTTCAAGAATTATGCATGCAGTTCACATAAATCTCAGAAGTATAATCTGTATCGCACATCTTATGCACCTTTTGTACATAATGTTTCAATCAATAATTCATTCACTGTTGAATAGTAATCATGATTCAACAATTCTACCTTTTTATGTACTGAATGCATATCTGACGTTTTTCTAAACTTGATTCAGTATTTAGCTATAGTATGTACCTTTATGTCAAATTCTTTTGTTTCGTCTGTATTTTTAATTCAAAGATTGTCAGTGATGCTGTGTGTGTAACAACTTTTGCATGTCTTTTTCTGTTGTTGTTTTTTTCTTACATTAGGTTTACATTAAAGACAAATGATAGCAAAAGATTTAAATTCATTAAAATGGTGAATGAAAATATTGTCGAGGAATATTTTCATGTTTAAAAATTGACACCTGTGTAGATTATTTGGTTTGAAATATAAAGACATTGTTGGCTAGTGGATATCAAATGTGAATTGTTAATTATCAACTTCAAAACAATTTTGTTTACTTCTGATGGCCAAATAAACATCCATGTCTTCTGCCAGAGATGTAACAATAAAATAATGCTCTAGGTCACTGCATTGCAATTTATCTAATGGTGTAAATAAATACAATCTTGCTGAACCATTTTAAAGTATTATTTAAAAAAATGTAAAAAGTATTGAGAAAGTAGACAACAACAATGTACAAAAATAAATTGCAACAGTTTTGGAAGCAAGACAAAATTATGTTTACCCAAGTATAATCATTAATGATTCAAATGCCTACGTCTTTATTCATAATTTATGAAGGCACAAATGACCAAAATTTTATGTTCATGTGTACACACTGCTAGTTACAACCCTCGGTACCTTCTCTTTGTTGAGGGGCGGTGGGGGAGCCTAATGGTTAAAGCGTTGGCATATCACGGCGAAGACCCGGGTTCGAATCCCACATGGGTACAATGTGTGAAGCCCATTTCTGGTGTCCCCGCCGTGATGTTGCTGGAATAATGCTAAAAGCGGCTAAAACCAAACTCAGTCAGTCAGTCAGTTCTCTTTGTTGCCTAAATGTATCGATACACACTGTAGTAAAGCCAACATGAATTGCTATAGATTGTTACACAAAATGACTGCATTATTCATCCCTACGTCCTACTAGCTTACCAGATAACCAAGGGGACTTCAGCCAGTGTTCTAGGAATATCAGTCTATTATCTGGAACAAGTATTCTTTAGAAATTCTGGCAGCAAAGAACAGTGCAGTTCCTGGCTATGAACCCTTCCTAGAATCTAGCAGAGTAGTCACTGACATATGGAAGTGTGGGTGGGTGGAACAAGGATGTAGTGATAACGTGATGGAGATTTCTGTTGATGATGGCAAATAGGAAACATATTGAGTCAGGAAATGTATCACAGGGGATCATCCCTAAAGCAGTATGTCATTATAATGCTATCAGATGTGAACAAACACTGAAATACCAAGGTTTATCTTTGATATATTTCAAAGAAATATTGAGAAATAAAGATCTAATTATACATTTTCTGTGATCCATTATTTGGTTTTAGTTTGAATGTTGTCATGTTTAATCAGTTGTGGATGATAAATTCTGTATGAAGTAAATCTAAGTAAAACAATATGTTTTTGAATTGATATCTTTTATGTTTATTGCTGTTGTTAACTAGTTCCTAGAAGTTTAGATTGCTTTGGTGTTAGAGCTGTGTTTCAAAGGCACTTCAGCTGATAGATCACTGTCAGGCCATATGGGAATATTGCTGAGGTATGGGCAAAATGAGCAATTGCCATACTCTATTCCTTTTGTTCTAAGTCACAGGCATATTTATCTGTAGTCCCACAGCATCTTGTCTCTGATTTCACAGTGTGCTCTGTTCCTTCCAGTCCAAGACACATAGTTTTTCTATGGGTAAAATTGGAAATTGTAGTCATTATTCTAACAAGCTAATCAAATATTATTACGGTGTGGAGACATGTTTCCTCATTTTGTTCTGTAGCTTGTATACAGTAATCGTCTCATAATAAAAATACATACAAATTTGTGGATAATTTCTGGTTTATTGGAAGTTGTTATCAATAAAGTTGTATGTTTTCTTTTGTGCTCACGAACTCGTAGAATGCAAGTCAAGCAATTTAGGATCATGACTGCAAAAGGAGGCTTGTTGCTTTATACAGTGTGTATCTACAGTTGAGCTGTAGATGAGGACCTAATGAAGTTGTATTTATTATGCCATACTATTAGTTACACGGTGTTTTGAAAGGGTGTACGGGACAGGAATTGCTATAGATTGTTACACAAAGTAACTGCATTATTCAGTAAGTGAAAGCCTCAGGAAATACGGAATTTACAAGGGTCTTACAGTCCCGTACACCCTTTCAAAACACTGTGTGACGAATTTATTACCCTTAAGATCTTTTTTATTTAGCTTATCTTTAAACAACAACATTCAATCATCGGCAGAATGAGATGCAAATCGTTTCGCCATGATTTTTCCCGAACGGTCATAAAGGTAGATAACTTAGGATGGCTTAGTTTATGACAAAATTATCGAATTTGAGTTTTTGTTAAACAACAAGTGAAAAGCCATAACTTTTTATTTTTTGGATATATTTATTGACACAAACAAATAAGAAATTATGGCAACAATTTTATTACTCTGTTTATGCTCATAATTGAATACACCAACTCTAAAATTTCGAAGCAATCAGCCGTTTGGCAGCCACATTCCATCTAAGGTCAAGGTCATTTGTACAACCTGCGTAGTGTGTCACGTGACAGATTTGACGGGGTGTACGGTTTGTACACCCTGGCAAATCCGCCTAAATGATTACGTATGCTTTGACTACTGACACATCAGAATTCGACAAATTTATCTTAAGGGTAACAAACTAGGATGCAAACAGGACAAAAATGCAAATTGATCAATTTTGTGAGATGAGACTTATCTGTTTCAGAAATTGATATCAGTACAGTCAAACACTATTGTGATATGGTTGTTTTGAAGTAATACCTTAGTCACTGCATATTCTTTATTAAGTCATCAGTTTATGTGAACCCTTGGATAACTCAAAGTATTTACGTATGTCTCTTTGACCTGTGACCCTTGCAACCCATACTTATAGTTATGCGGGTGGTGATCTTTCTCACCGACTTTGTTGACTCATGTCATCATATATCCCAAGTATGTACATCAATGTTCATGATGTTGGTCACTGGAGTGTCTGGTCGAGATTAGAATATTTACAGAACACCACCATAGAGCTGGAATATTGCTGAGTGTGGCGTTAAACAAACAAATCAAGTGTGACACAAGGGTGTTTGACTGTACAACGTTTCAAGGGCCTACTAAAGGTAATGTGCATGGCAACAATTGTTTTCATTTGATGTACTAGACTGAAGATCAGGGGCCCATTTCACAGAGTGATCGTAGCGCTACGACTGGCGTAAGTCTATGTATGATCGCTTTGTGAAACTTGGCCCTGGTACATAGATTTAAAATCTGGAAAAAAATTCTCAACATCTGCTTCATTTTAGAGATACAGAGTGACAATAAACTCATCTGTCTTTTGCAGGTACTGGTTCACAGATCCATCCGAACCATGCTGGGGTGTCTATCTCAAGCTATGCAAAAACATCACTGATGTTGTCACTAGTTGTCTCCCTTGTCCTAGTCCCCTGTGTCTTATGACACTGACACCTAGATCAAGTTATCTGTGCCTTATACAGTCTGGTGTACATGTAGCTGAACAAGCAGTCAGCAATATGATTGGTGCAATCTATTTTCCACTTTCAAATCAACCAATGAGACATCAAACAGGCTGGAGGTTGGTTTCTATTGGTTGTTGACACTGACCAATGGAATGCAGGGGAAGATGGATGGAGTTACAGCCAATGAGAGAGGAAGATCTGTGAAAGCTTTCACCTGATTGGTCAGAAAGGATCCAGTGATGTTGCTTGTGAAAGTGAAATGAAATCTAAGGAGGTAAACCTTCCAATGACTAAACAAGTGTGAGACTTCCATAAAATAAACATTTGATTTGACAAGACATGTTTATGTCCTAAAATATTTCACCCAACTTGTACAGGATAATTTTAATAATAACATGGGAGAGTGCAATCTGTTCTCACATCAACTGTCAGATGAAGAAGAGCTTCAGTTACATTATAACCTGAGCCCTTACCTGTAAAGGGATTTGTGCAATCTGATTGGTGCAAATGAAACACCTCCAGCCATGATTGGCTGGTTTGGAATAAGGCAGCATAACAGGCTGATGTTGAACTCGTACATTTCTTTAGAAGCTGTCCATGAGTCAACTTCAGTTACGGAGGCCTAGAACTGTTTCTTTCTCCCAAATTAAATTTCATACAATGCCATTGTACTTAACAGGTTCTCTGACTAACATCTAACACTGAATTGGACTCATCAAACTAGAGTTGTGTCCTTTAACACAGATGTGATGTTTCACGATGTCTGTCAGCCATGTTGTATATGTTGCTTGCTTCCGAGTTTCGCCTCAACTTGAATCGGGGCATAAACATTCAAGCTTTGTATATTTCAGAGACATTACGGACTTGATTTCAATGCCAGTTATTTGGAACATTTCTCAAAGGTTGTGATGACTGCATTTCATTGGGAATTCAGTTTTTGCAAATCAGGTGTGTTTGCACAGACACATTTGCAAGGTTGATGCTGGATGATTGGCTGAAACATCACTTCAGGCATGAGTTTAAACTGTGTAATTTGTTCAATGAGAGACCAAAGTTGACTTTGATTGAACATTGAAACATTTTTCAGTGAATTGAATTCTTTGGGATCTGGAGTTGACGGCTTCCCATTTTTTCACAAACATGGTGTTAAAAAACAACAATCAAGAACAAAGTTTTGAAATGAGATTAGATGCACCACAAGACAAGCACAGCTTTGACGGTAAAGGACTGTGACTCCTGAAGACTGACTCCATGACCGACTTATTCGCCAACTGCCACACCAATTATTTTAGGGGAAAAAAATCAAGATTTCACGAAAGTGACTGCTTGAGATCCACCCCAGTGTACATCTTGATATACTGATTTCCTAACTGCTGTTAATGTGTTCTTTCACAAACAGTATAATTGTATATAAGAAATGTCAATAACAAAGTTGTACAATTTGTAAAGTATGTATTCACATTTACATGTACAGAGAGGCATGTACAGTTCAAAGGTGTACAGATTGGATAGGTTAGATTTTGTTGTACAGTATACACTGTATAATATATCAGGAATTTGTGATATGCACATGTTAAAAAGGGTTATATACCGTATAAATTTGAACATATATAATTACACAATAACTTTGAAGGTACTCGTATCTGACAAATTTGTCAAACAATATATGTTTGTTTTATATTTATATGAAATTAAATGTATGCTATTGGAATCAAATAAATAGTGATCATATAGCAAATATTTTATAATTTTCCTGAACTTAAACATGACATGCTTCAAAATTTAGTGTTATATAATAAATTATACCTGATAATGATTTTAACTTTGTATTTTCATTTAATCATATAAGAAATATAATTTCTGAAAGTAAATATATATATGACTAAGATGTATGTTGGATCACTTTCTGTAGGTTTGACTGATGCTAAGCATCAAGCAGTTCAATCAAATTAGGCTTAAATAGGAATGTTGTGATTCAATTACACAACAACCATCTTAGGATTGATCATCATGTCAATCAGGTATTGACAGAATATATCAAGCTGATTAGCAATGTTGCATCTGTAATGAAATGGATGTAAATATACTGAGGGAAACAAATAAGGAAACACCACTTCATCAGTGTTCCTGTATGTATTTTTGTGTTGTCACCCACAGTGCTATACAAAGTTTGTGAAGGAACATGGCAAAGAATATAGGAACACTTGTGCTTACATGTGTTCCCTTATTTGTTTCCCTGAGTATATAACCTGAACAATGGACAAACAAATAGTAGGATTTGCTGAAATATTGGAACTACAACATTTAGTTATTTATGCTGTAAGGTATTGACCATTTCCCATTCTGAGGGGCAGAGTATGGCATTAAAAAAAACGTTTGTCACAGAAAACATGGGGGAAAATTAATATTGTCCAGGGTTAACACAAATGGACAAACTACTTGATTATCTCATGAAACATATTCCATTTGGGTGTAAAAGGTTAAAGAGAGGTGAAAACTAAATAAACAAATCAAACCAAATGTCCACTGTACTATTCTGGCTATATCATAATCATGTGTTAATGATAAATTCATAAAAGCCGAAAATATATCTTGCCTTTCCAGTGACATGTGTCAAAGGCTAGTCAAGTTACTGTTCTTGAAATAAGTCTCATGAGAGAAAACAAACAGTATACCTCTGTCTCTCCTTTGTAAGGTGTCTTAGAAGTATGTTTGTATTTTGAAAAAATGACAAAAAAAATATTAAAATTCAAACAAAAATATTTCCACCCCCTCTTCATCCACAGGATATTAAATGGTCAATCCTGAATAGTGCAAAAGTCAGTGTAGATTTGTGTCCATGGCATGTGTTTGTGTTTTGTTTTGTTTTGTGCATTGACATCATAAGTTATTATTTTCACGTTATAAGGACCCTTACTTAGTATTTAACAAAAATAAAGTAATTAGCCACTTGGTATTTCTGGTGAATATCAGATCAGTTTAATAGCAGACTTTGTGAATATGTCAAGAAATAGTAATATTCTGTCTTCCTTTGAAATGCTTCAAACAGTTTCTATTTCATTTGTTGGAAATGGATCAGCTGTCATGTCAGTACTGGTACTGTCCTATTTTGGTTGTGTTTTTCTTTAAACTAAAATATTTCAAAAGATCTATTATTTGTTCTCTACGAGTTAAATTGATATCAAGACATTGTACAAAAACATCTATCTTGATTGGGAACTGTTGTGTTTTTAATACTTTTATAACTTATTAGATTCATGCAAGTAATAACTCATAATAAAAATACCTTTCTATTTGAAAACCAAAAGTATTCCTTCTGGTCACAATGGTTGTCATTTATCCATTGACATTACATTACAGCACATTGAAGGGAATATTTTCAAGAACTCGGGAAAACGTTTCAAGCTGAAATATATATTTGTTGGGTTTTTTTCACTAATGAGTGAAAACAAATTTGAATACCGGTACTCCTGCGATCTTGAGGATATTTCAAAACTGGACTTTTTTACACTTATCAGAGCCTGATGTACATATATGAATTGATCAAGACTTATTCATCATCATAATCATCATCATAATCATATAAAAAACATTAAGTTAATTCTATTCACATTGTTTGAAAAAAGACAACTTCCACATGTTTACTGACAAATGATGCATAGATTAGGCTTCTATGGATGCCATGTTTTGTTATATTATATATTTTGTCACATAAAGTTCTTGATTAATACTAATTAATATTTTCATAACTTCTTGAAGGCTGCCCTTATGATATAGAATTATTTTATGTTGGCATTGAAAATAATTGTACATTTAAAAAGTATTGTCTAAGGTACCCGTTACTTTTAACTTTTTTTCCTGATTGTAAGAAGTTGAATAAATTTAAAAAATACATCCCAGGTATAAGATATTTCATGGGAACACAATATTAGTGTTTGAAATCTAAGTCATAGGCCTTGAACTCTCATTTTCTGCCCAAATCACCAAGTGTTAAAGAATGCATCTTAAATACAGATGAAACTTCAAAATAACGCGGCTGATTAAAAAAGCAGATTTGACGTCAGCTGTATACGCATCTTCTCCAGTCTTCTCCTCGTTAATCTCCTCTGTGGGTTTCACTCCATTACCTTGAGGAGGAGTGCAGAGACCCCACGAGTATGTTCATACTGTGTCTGACACTCTACTTAAAAGGCAATGCAAGAAAAATAGCAAAATATGCAGGAACTGGTAATTTTTTTACATTTAAAACCATCATTCCAACCATTGCTTGTTGATAATGTTTACATGGAAATAAATTTCATTGTGTCAAATAAACCATGAAATCTTTATTTGATACTGATTTTTCAGAAGTCTATAAGAACAGATTGAATTATGGATTTCTGCGTACCTTTCTGACACAGCACTTGAAATGCATGGTTTGAGGAAATAATGAGATAGGCTTGAGAAATAATTTTAGAATCTTCAAGCAGTGAATCCTGTTAAGCTAGACAACATTTGGTTGAACAGAAAATGATGGGGAGCAAATATACTCTGAACTGGGTACCTCTAATAAATGTTACTCTCATTTGTTTTAGCCCCAAACATGAAAATACATCCAATGTTAAAGTGAAGAGCAAGTCAACTGTGACACATACTGAAATTGTTTTTCAGATTTTTAAATTTATTCTTCCAAATTTTGGTTTCTGGTAAGTATTTTTGTGATATTTTGATCAAATTTCTGTTGTAATAATAATGCCTTTGGCTGAAGTATTTCTCAAACAAATGATTTACAATCACTTATATTAATTTTCAAGTTCAGTTAACTGTATAAGTCTTGACCTTTCCAGAGACTTCCTGGAACACCAAATTTGCTAGGGAACATCAAGAAGATGCAAAGAAACATAAAAACAACACACTGAGGAACATTGTGTCACATATATTTTTCTCCAAACAGTTTCACTGGCCACATTTTCAGGATTAGTGAAGTTTCACAGAATCCACATTGTGTATACCAGATGAAACAAACACATGCTCTTGTTATGTATTTAGGATTAGAATAGCTTTTTGGAATACCTTGGTGTAGTAGTCTAAGTTCACTGCATTGGAAATAAGTTATGCTATCAACAAGATTTGTTTGAATATGGTGTTAGCACTAGCTTTTTAGTGACCAACAGAGATCTTGTTTCATCTGTTGTAAATAGAAACAGCAAATTTATCAAATCAGTATAGACCAGTTGCGTTTCTATTCTGTTATGTTTTTGTTATTTGTTTTTGATTAGCATACAATGGTGCATCACCATGGCTGCTGCTTGCTCTACCTCAGCTAATCAAGTCACTTTATCAAGGTCAAGGTCATCTTCTATTTGTGTTTCCATCACAATCATTAACAAGGATATATTTGTGTAAGAGATTAAGTCTCATGTATTTAGTTCAAATGTTGATTCGCATGAAGACTGTGTGCAATGTACTGACATAAATATCAGGATATCTGATTAAAGTAAACATTAAACAAATTATGTGTTTTGCTTTTATGTTGTTATGCTTAGGAATCAGGGCAACACCCACCATGGCTCACCCTTAAGTGGCTCACCCTAATCATCACAGATGATTACCATCAAAGAATACATAAACTTTGATACCAGGATGCAATCACAATAAGGGTATTAGGCTTCCCCATCATATATGATCCAGAATGTATATGCTGTCAAACTCCAAAACACAAATTAAGATGGACTAACCTTTTCCAACATACTGACAAAAGATCAGAAAGTCTTCTTTAGAAAAAGGCTGATAATATATAGTAATCTTTCTCTCTCTCGAATATCTCCCATCTGAAGCAGATCTGTCTCTCTAATTTTGAACAATTTTGGTCATCAGGGAGAAGTATTTCCTGCTTCACCAGCAGACCAAGCAGTTGATGCCAATGGTTTCAATACAATCTGTGACTTTGATATTCAATGTCAGGATGAACTGGCAATCATCGTCTTGCTACCAAGTTTGCTGATCACTTTACAACAGCAATCTTTGGTTATTCTGTTGACTAGAGTACATGTATAAAAGCCGTTGGTGGCAACATGCCATTTCAGCTCCCTGTTCAGAGTTGCCTCGCATAGTCACACCAGAAGCTGCTTATCATGGATTGGAAAATTTGTGATCTTTGATTGTCAACCACATACACTGCTCTTGGGTTAGTCAAGTGTCTATTAGGCTACTGTCCAACATGAAGAACAGGTAAGCCAAATACAATGATCTGGCTGCCATTCTCAATGGCCAGGACATGAGTTTTGTCCCAATGTACAATACTTATCTCCATATGTGATGATGGATTCAATTTTACAGGTTATTTCTCCACCATCCGTATTTTTTTCGGTCAAACTCCAATAATTTTAGATCTTTATTGTTTGTGTTCAAGGGTCGGCAATTGTCGGTAATATTACACAAAACAACAGTACAGTAATTATTATTATTCCGTGAGAATTCATCATGACAGGACACCTAAAGACACGATTTTGTATGTTGTTACCTTGGACACTGCCCGCTTTTTAGTCAGTTGGTTTGAATCCAATGTTGGTGATAAAAAAACACGTATCTAATAGAGGAAAGTGTGAATATCATTCAGCATTTTTCTGGGCCTGGATATTATGCTGATGACCAACACAGAATAATGAAAAGGAGGAATCTTAGATCTAACTTAAAACAGGGAGACTATATAGATTATCCCTGCTTAAAATCAGCAATCCTGGTTGGTCCAAGACCATTTGTACATTCAGCGCTAATTAAAGGTGCTGTACATACCAGCTCGACTCGTTTCACCCATGCGGGGGTTCAAGATTAGAATAGGACTCCATCAGTCCATATTGGTCATATGAACATACGATTGTCGATTTTAGAAAAGGTGAGAGATCTGAATACACAATGCCATTTAGAAAGTGATCAAATGTAACATGTTATATTTGGGATTGCTCTTTCATAGTAAAGTACAGATACTAGTACTTTTGTTGGGTTGGGTAAGATTTGGTTTGGTTAGTTTTTAACGCCGCAGTCAGCAATATTCCAGTTATATGGCGGCGGTCTGTAAATAATCGAATCTCACCAGAAAAAACAGTGATTAGCACAACGAGCCTCGATCTATGTAACTGCGATACGACGACACGTGCCAACCTAGTCAGGGAACCTGACCACCCGACCCTGTTTGTCGCCTCTGACGGCAAGCATGGGTTGCCCGGACCAAAATATGTTTCAGTCTGACGTCATATAGCTTGAATATAGCGGAACCGTTAAGGAAAAGAACAAAATAACTGAATGTCTAGGTATTGATTGCCATTTGAATCCTTGTTGTGATAAGACGTGCGATGATACAGATCATTGATGGCGGTGTGTCTTGATAAACAGTGAACCATTCCATTATGGATTAGTATCAGAAAACATGGTGACCATCATCTGAAATCGATACTGTAGGATCACATTATGACATTGCTTGGACACCCTTGCAAACAAAAAGAAAGTGCATGCTCGTCAGGACTACAGAGCTATATGTTTAGTCCTTTTGGAGGTGACTCCTTTACAACAATGGGGCAAATACATGTTATGTTTCGTGAGGTTGTCGTGTGAATGGGATTGTAGACCCTTGCATGAAAATCAACACTATCACACGCTGACTGATCCACATAAAGCTGATGCAAAATAAACATGCTATCAGAAAGTTCATTCTTCCCTTCAACAAATGATTTAACGGTTACTGGTCATGATAAGGACACAGAAGAACACACCTCAAAGAAAATGTCTTCAGAAGGATTCAAACCTTATCTTCAGACAGACTCTTTCTCAGATCTCGGCACCTCAAGACACAGTAGCACATAGGTGCCGTCCTGCAAGATGAACAGATCTTGAAGGTTCATGTCGTTGATGAGAGGATGAACACACTGTAGTTTCCAAGCAAACAAAAATCATGTAGGAAGGTTGGTGATAAGGGTTTCCAGTGTATAATTGCTTCATGCTAGTTTGTTGTCGATTAATTGGAACCGTAAGTGTGATCAAATTTAGCACAGTCAAACCTGCAGGTGCCATAACTCTACACTCTAAACAGTATAGTTGTCTCCATTCTACCATGTCAAACGTGATGAAGGAAACACTTCATGTATTTGATCGTGATGCATGAACATCTGCCTAAGATGTAGTTGGAAGTGTACGTTGGATTCTGGCATTAGGAGAGACGTATTATGATCATGGAAATATATTTTGACGCTTTTATTGGGGTGTCTTAATTGTGTTGTATCGAGTAGATTTGAGTGCATTGATATTACAATTAAGTGTGTCAGTGTATATTCTCATATATGTTTTTTACGTTGGTATACCTGTTTCGCATATAGGCACTAATAGAGTGTAGCTATGTTACTTTGTATGGAAACCCGCAACATAGAGGACGCGAGCCTTACAAGGCTCAGAACTAAATTGGAGCCCACCTCGCTCACATAGATGAAAACGGTGTCACATTAAAAGGTCGAGAAGCGCCAGATTTCAAACTATATATTGTCCCAAATCATTGATTGATAATTTACCCTATTTGATGATATAATGTTTTACAATATACTTCTTATGGCATCATATTGAGGTCATTTAAGAAAAGTGTAAAAGTTGTGTTCGCATGTATTTCCACATTTGTTTTCTACTGTAAGTATTACTGTATTGAAGGAATTACAGCAAAATCTTAAACGGGAACGAAGTAAATTGACTCTTCTATAACAAAAAACAAAGCAGTAACAAGGACATGAATTATTTTGGGTTTAACACTACATTTAAAACATTAATCTTTTAACCATGAAAAATATTAATGCCTTATTTTTCAAAATCATGACGTCAGCCTTGAGCAGTGCCAAACCTTATCGAAACCTTTGGTGATATCACAGAATATCATACTATGGCACTCATGCAGGCCATCAGATAAAAATATAATCAGAGAATTCAAGTAATAGTGGGGCAGTAGGATGTCCTGGAATAAGTCCACATGTAACCTTACAAAAGAACGTATTTCAAAGAAAATGGTTGTATTATATGGAAAGGGATGTGTTTCCTTTCTTATACAATGAGATGCCGTGAGCTAGTTTCCAGTCAAACGGAAATGTAGAGCATTGTGGAATTTAATGAAGATAATGCATATTGGTTTTCATTTGTATCAGCTAGTAACTTCAACAGTCTTTGATTAACGCTATAGGGACTACGGAATATGTTACATGGTAAGACGTCTTGTTCATGCATCGTGATATCAGGAAGGAACGAGTGTTTGAAGTAGCCGATCAGTAACTTGAACGTTATTCATCGCGGGCACTTGGTGTCATCAGAGATTGTCAGTGATCCATCTATATATTGTTCATCATTTTGCTTTTCATGCCAAATCGAATCTGTTTCGTCTGATATTCAAGAATCGTTAGTCTATGGATTTGATGGTTTATAGAAACAAAACAATCACAACGATCTTCAGCGTCTTCCTCGACAATATCAGTAGTCGCTGATGATATTACATGCATCTCAATAATTCAACATTTAAGTGTTTGCGAGTTTATTAAGGTCATGTTGTCTCTAAAGCCAAGGCCGTTTGTACATGAATGTTTTGTGTTTTAAAGAATATTCTAGCACGACATTGTGTGATACTCGATTCTGATTGGCTGAGAGCTCATCAAAACCGTACTTAAATGGCAGTTTAAGACCGCTAATTAAAGTGACCGATTCACACCGTATGAATACAACGAACCCGTTGACCCTATTGTTTGTAAACAAACATGTCGGACATCGGCAATTTCTACCTCGGCAGCATCTTTGGTGTTTTTGAAGTAAAATGCGAATGGTTTGAAGAAGAATTTCTAGACCCTAATCCCAGTGAAGAAACTACGAAGCTGGAAAATCCGTCATCAGCGCAAAAGCGGCAGTATATTCAAACCGGGTCCAGATCACACGTCGGCCCACACGTCTTAACCTGACCGCTTCCGTCCCGGCCGTAATGCCCAGTCCTTCCATTTCCACTGTCCATGTATCCCACATAAAACGTGGCATGTCAGGTATTTTCCAAATTGGGAATAGTAGGGTGGTTATCAACAATTATTTCCGTGAATAAAAACTGAGCGGCGACTAAACTTGGCGAGTTCACGGGCTTGAATTGGGGCGAGTCGATTGTCATACAGTAGGAGAGATCAATAATTCGCTTGAGAAAAATCAAATAATTGTACTTGCTCACAGTATAAACTGTATTTTTTTATATTTATGTATGCTACTAGCTACAAGCATACTGGTTCCTGAAATAAAGCATTTATGTTGTTGAAAATGTCGTATTTTGTTCATTACACAACCTGTCCCTCAACGGGACGATTCCAAGCGATTTCCAGGAAAAAGGCCCCTTCACGCATTGTGTTCTTGCGCACCAAACAGTTCGGTTTTAGAACGCTTATCAGTCGTGCTAGAATGAAGATAAAGCTACTCTGTTTTCAATTTTGCGGTCCTTTATCGTTGATTTAAAGACCACTAAATGTTTAATTTAGCGGTCTTAAATCAACGATAAAGGACCGCAAAATTGAAAACACAGTAGCTTTATCTTCTAATTCAGTCGCGAACATTCATTTGTTGTTGGTTTGCAAAACTGGTAACAACTACAAGTATATGATAACAATTGCTGATGAGGATAAGATATGTCAAGGTCTTCGTGTTGGACAGAGAGGTTCCATGATCACATTTCGTAAATGGTTACTGGTGATGATATCACGTATTTGTTGAACACTGTTTTTCATACTTTTTTCACCAATATTTTGTCTTTTATGCCCTGTGGAATGGCTGATAATACTGACTGGTTATTTTCTGGCTTTGACGTTTTAAAATTACTTAGCAAGTCTGTATTTAGGTCACCAACAAGAACCATGATAAACATCAAGTGCGCTTTCTAGTATGACTATTGTGTTCCAAGGACAATCCAACAAACAGTCGGGTCATTTGGGCGGTAGATAAAACATACAATTACATATTTCATGGGAAGATTAATTTTAAACCACCTCGTTTGATAACTTCAAGGTCTGGTCTACTTTAATACAAGTGCGTCTGAGTATACTATTATACCACCCCCAAAGCAAACACTGTCCATTCCGTGTTGTTCATCGTAGCGATCCAAGAGAATGGTCATTACAGCCAGTTTTCATTTTGCATATAAGTAAAATAATATACTACAAACAAACGGTATGGGAACACCCTAAAATTTGATAGTCATATATAAACTTAAACGTAGTGAGGTCATTTATATTTTAAGGTAAATGCAACTTTTTGTGTGCTTAATGGGCACTTTAAATGACACATTAGAACATGCAATGAAGTAACTGATTCAATATTCGTTGAGTTTGAGTGAAATGAAACATTATCAAAAACATCGAAAAACAAGGGTGCTGAAACACACCAGCACAATGTTTGATTCAAACGCCCAAACACAACAGCCTAGTGCATGTGGAAGACAGACGTCACATGCAGCTTGAGGCAACTGGACACTGGCAGTTGTGAATCGGTTCCGAAGTTCTTGGAACAAATCACATCGGTCATCTGCCCTTGATGTCTGGGTCTTCAAGAGAGAATTCTGCCCTGTCCTCTACCAGTGTCCTGGAACCTGTCCCTCAGTCTGTGAAGGACAGAGGAAGACACCTGAAGACAGTGAGTAATACTTCTTATGGATTCACTATCCTGTAACCTTGCAAAGGCCCTGCTTCTGTTGTGGGCGCCGAACGGTCTGCGCTGTGGCAAGGTGAAGAAGTTGTGAGGCTTCAATACTGTCTACAGCTTCACTGCCACACGCTGCATGGCAAGTCTGTCTTCCACATGCACTAAGCTGTTGTGTTTGGGCCTTTGAATCTAAGTTGGTGCTGGTGTGTTTCAGGACCCTTGTTTTTCGTTGTTTTTGACAATGTTTCATTTTACTCAAACACAACGAATATGGAATCAGCTGCGTCACTGCATGTTCTAACATGTCGTTGAAAGTGCCCATTAAGCACACAAAAAGTTGCATTTACCTTAGAGTATAAATGACCTCACCACGTTTAAGTGTATATATGTCTATCAAATTTAGGGTGTTCCAATACTTTTTTTTGTAATATATATCTGTTAATGAATGTTCATTGGTAGCACCTCAAACTGACTTGAGTTTACTTATATAGGATATTTGGCGCAACTACAACTCGGCCGTATTTTGTCACCGATTACAAACACAGTGTCTATCTTTGGTTGTGTGAGTGACTGGTGTTTACGGCACGACCCAATCGTATCCGAGCCAAGAAAAATCAGAAACAGAAACATTACATATATTTGGTTGTCTGTTACTTATATGTCGTTGAATGGCATTTAGAAGTGATACACACAAGGAAGAGAGTTTTTGTGGATGTCAACTTCTTTATTATGAGGAACACAACGTTTCGGACTATATCCTTACTCCTTCATCAGGTGAAGTATGGAAAGAGTAAGGATATAGTCCGAAACATTGTGTTCCTCATAATAAAGAAGTTGACATCCATTAAACCTCTCATCCTTATGTTACTTATACATTCAATATTCCTGCTATCTGACGATAGCCTGTAAATAATCAAGTCTGGTCCAGACAATTCAGTGACTGACATCATGAGCATCGTTCTATACAACTGGGATATGATGGCCTGCAGTCAACAAAGCCTGTCTATCCGATCGGATAGTTGCCCTTTGCAAGTATGGTTTCTCAAAATCGATTGTAACTCTGAAAGCATAAATGTACAATGGCACACGACTCAGTGAGTCCAGCACCCAATCCCAACGTCAGTTGGCTATTATATATGAGGTTTGTGGAACCTATGCTCCCGTGGAGCACCATGCAGCGCAAAACTGCTTACTTACATAAGACATTGAGAATTATCTAACCGAGGAATGCCTTAGATTTATTCCCTATCTGTTTCCTCAATGGTTTCACTCGGACAACCTTTGTCAATATCCACAACGAATCCTGCAAAACATCGACTTCCTAAGCTGATAAGCATGCTTCAGCAGATCTATAGCTCACCGAGGAAATACAAATCTTAACTTGCCGTGAATGAGATATACTTCAGCAAGATTTAATAATGGTCACGATTAGCTGAAAGAAGCATTGAAGAAACATTTTTAGACTTCAGAAAGCCATTTGAAACCGGAAACACAGGCTCATTAATTTTCACTTCCATTACTCCATGAATTATAGTCAGTACTTAATGGACTGTCATACGAAGTTTTAAATGGCAAGTAGCGCAGAACAGAAATAATAAACAATTCAAAACAGCCATGAAAGGATGACATTTTGAGGTTACCATATTTAAAATCTTTAGATCTCCAAGCAGTTTGAGTCTGACACACTGGAATGAACATGCTCTTCGAAGCGACCGTAGATGCGTCTATATGGATGATATGCACATACAACTACCAGTTTTCCAATAGATGAATGATTGCTGATGTACCGTGAAACATTATCTTCCGCATGGATTCGGATGCTTCTATTACTTCTGAAGGTATTCATTTTAATGCTACTTCCTGATGTGAGGATTTGGGGATGGTTATTAAGTTTCCCGTACGCCGTGTAGAATCACGTGTGGATTGGGTGGACACAATGGGTGATGGTTATGGTATGAATAACGTCATGACTTGTACACTGTTGCCGGTACTATTGAGAGGGACTATTATCTCTCTCTCTCTCTCTCTCTCTCTCTCTCTCTCTCTCTCTCTCTCTCTCTCTCTCTCTCTCTCTCTCTCTCTCTCTCTCTCTCTCTCTCTCTCTCTCTCTCTCTCTCTCTCTCTCTCTCTCTCTCTCTCTCTCTCTCTCTCTCTCATCTAGCACCTATCCACTTCTACAGTTGACACCAAAACTGATGTATTCCTCTTACTGATACAAACACGCCACTAACGTGATGAATGAACTTGACAAGCATATCACATCAAAGGGAACGGCCTAGGATTAAAGGGAAGCCTGTGGCTACTGGGCACTTGGAGCCTCATCAGCCACTGACCGTGTAGTAACTGGAACCCTGGCAGTTTGCAAGTGCGAGTGAATACGATCATAAATACTATCTAACCTAGCGTAACCTCTTTAGTTCAGGTGGCCAAAATGGTTGTTCAGAAGTCGGAAAGGTCAAGGTCAAACTTGAAACTAAGGATGTGCGTCCTGCATGTAGCTCAGTAGGTGGCATTCGTGTATGGTAAACATTTAAAGCAATTATTCTTGATATTTTTCATTCGTAACGTGACGTCAGTTCGATCCATTTACTAAAAATTAAAAAGAAATACATTTAATTTGGAATACTTGATTACAATGGCTAAATATGTGCCTGATTAAAAGAAAACTATTACTTGTAAACAATTGTCAAGTAATGCCTCAGTATTACATCTTGAACAAAAGACACGTAAGGTATATATATATATACTACCCATCAAAAGTTTAGACTCACTCACTATATGTTATGAACATAATATACTAGTATATATATGGTTACATCGAAGATGAATTTCTCCATTAACTTGGAGGAACCAACTGCAAGCCTTATGCAGATGAATTGCACAAGGTCATGCATCACATTTCTGAAAAGCATGTTCAAATATCGTGCATGTAAACAGCTGCGTATTGGTATGAAGTTTTGTTAAGAATTCGACAATTTTCACTGAGTACGACTACAAGATTTATCTTGACTACACCTTCTGTCAAGCCAAAAAATTGGCATTTTCTCAACAGCGTCTATTTCGACAGTGCTAAATACGGCGTTATATCAATCATTTGAAAGCCTTGAACGGTGGTTTAGTAAGACATGATACAACTTTTGGACCTTTCATGTTTTCTCTAAATGAACATATCGATAAGAAAAGAGTGCCCATGACAAACCATGCCACTATACTTAATCCCTTCGTGTGAATTTCCCATGTATATTACTAAAATCCAAGTTAAGGATCAACATATTCTTTCCTATTACAACAGTAAATCTGTCATGGCATGATCCGTAACTTATTTTCGTAGTATATTATCGAGTACCACAGAACGCCTTAGAACATGTTGGTATATCCAAGGCAATACAAATTCGGGTTCAAGAAATGCCTCGGAAACTGTGTCGAAACTAATATGAACATATATAAAAACTTTCAAACTCACAAACAGTCTTAATGTTTGCGAGTACAAACTTCCATTTATATCCACCAAATCTCTTTAAATTTCATTAGTTGCCCATCTGGCCGAGGACTACCAAATGCCAAGGCTGTAATTTGGCAGTAATCAGTCCCTTCGTGAGGAAACATGTCTCTCAAGTATTTAGTCACAAAGACACATGAATTGCCCCACCAGAAGCATCGCATGACACCAGTCCATTGTACCATAATGACTCGCGTAGCCTCCTTCGTGTTCGCGTTCGCTTTGATTAAAAGAGCCCCTGCTTTAAACACAGGAGGAAGCAGCCCTGGAGGTGAAAAGTGTTGTGTTGACAAAACATAACCGTGTAAAGAGGTTCAAGAACAATTTTGTAATTGATCTTTCAAAACATAAACTTTTTCTTTGACTTGACCCTTGTTAGTTGTAATTCTGGAGCTATTTCAGATCTGTGTGGAATAACAGCGTGTCTTGCCCTTTAAAACGGAAGCATTTGTCGTGGTCGGACATTAACTTGATATGTACTCGATTACTTTAATGTTGCTTCTATATCGAGATATACCAGCGTTAGACGTGTCACAGTGACCATGCCACAGACACACGGGCAGGTGATATGTAGTGATGAAACCTAACGCAGTTCAAAGTAACGGGCATTTCGAAGTGACGAACACACGCTTATGGACTGTGAACCTTTCTGTTTTTGGGTTACCATACAAGAACTTAATTCGAAACGTTGCGCGATGACACTGACACAAATTTACAATATACATTTCTTCTTATTCATTCACTTTGTTTGCACAAATGTAGGCCATCGGCCCATAGTACAATATTGGTCCATATAAAATAGATAAATACATCACACAATATCAAACAAGGATGTATCATCAAACCATACTTAAACCAATCATATTGCACAGATGTACACGTAGCATTATTCAATACAATTGTTTTATAGTTGTATGTCTCAAAATGCCATTCTCGGGCGCATTCCATAGTATATGAATGCATCCACATTTCTAATTACATGTTCACTTTCGCAAGACATCGATATGTTGAACTTTTATAGAGTAGGGTTTACATAGTATTTAGCCGATAAGAACTGTTTCCAGAGATCATCATACATCTGGCATAAGTTTTATTATATCTTCCAGTCACTGTATGCCGTGTATGTGAACTGTATCTAAATCATGTAAGAGCACGATTAAAATTGAAATTACTGAAATATATGAATCAGTTACAAGTATAGTTTTTTAGGTAATGAATAAATAACCATACACTTCCTACTCAAAGATATAAATGTTATCATTATATTATATCAAATCGAATGTGTGGAGTTATTTGTCTATTATTTCATGCCGCCTCCGGCAACATTCCAACTATATGTAAATAATCTGGACCAGACAATCTAGTGATTGACATTCTGAGCATCAATGTACGCAAATGGGTCCACATATTCTATAAATAATATAACTGATACTTACCGCACTGTGTATGGTCAATGTGCAAGACCACACTCAGTGGTCTAATGATTTGTCTTATGATTGGTCTCTTCGAGTTCGCTTTCCTACATATACAATGAGTTAGTGGGTCACTTATAAAAGCAGTTAGTTAGATAACGTCATGACGACTGGTTGGGGAAAACGCCTAAAGTGATACGGGTAACAGACATGTTCCACTCTGGCGGAGGTATGATGCTGACAAGGAGACGCTGATAAAACTGTACATGCATAGGCTACAATATTCATCTTTGGCCTTGTACTTATATTACCCCGTATTTTTCATTACGTCTGTGGTGCAGGGCGACATTAACTGTATGTATATATTTCATCATGCCAGTCGGCCGCCGTTTGCATGTGAAAGAAGTAGAAAAACTAGATGTGAGAGGCATGACCATATCCTAAATGTACCTCTTCTTTCATACAAGGGGCGGTGGGGTAGTCTAGTGGTTAAAGCGTTGGCTCGTCACGCCGGAGACCCGGGTTCGAATCCCCACATGGGTACAATGAGTGAAGCCCATTTCTGGTGTCCCCCGCCGTGATATTGCTGGAATATTGCTAAAAGCGGCGTAAAACCAAAACTCAGTCAGTCTTTCATACAAGTGAAGAGCAAAACTTTAAATCTTTCCTGACTTATGGGGAGGTTTGTTTGTTTGTTGTTAAACGCCGCACTCAGCAATATTATGTTAATAATCGAGTCTGGACCAGACAATCCATTGGTCCAATGATCAACAGCGTGAGCATCCATCTGCGCAACTAGGATACGACAACATGTGTCAACCAAGTCAGCGTGCCTGCCCACCCGATCCCGTTAGTCGCACAACGACTAGCCTTGGTTGCTGAAGACCAATTCTAACCCGGGTATGTCGGGTGGTGGGTAAGCTTAGGAATTAAATCGTTCGCTGGTCACGCCGAAATTCCGAAGATCCATATATGTGCAATATGTGAAACCCATTTCCGGTATCCATCTAGATGATATCGCTGGAATATTGCTAAAGGCGACAAAAACAACATATTGACTCAACCAATCATATGAGTCGGTATGGTTTAACTTACGAAGCCGAATTCTAGAGAATTGCGCTTTAAAATCGCAAAGCGGATACCAATATACACTCTCTCAAAAAAGAAACGCAACCCCTGTTTTTTTTGGTAATGTTTATATCAATTTTAACTGGTTTTTACATTTGTATTTTTAAAGATAATGCCATGAAATTTGACATGGTGAACCTTAGGTCAGCACGGTATAAGGTAACAGTTAATGCAGGTCAGTATCGAACTCTCAATTTACGATAGGGGGCGTTGTCTTCAGTATCTCGTTGTAGAGCCACGAGCTCTAATCACAGCAGTGCACCTCCTCGGAACAGAACGAATCAGACGGCGGATGTTTTCCTGGGGGATTGCTCTCCACTCTTCCTGGAGTGCTGCGGCCAGTTCAACCAACGTGTGCGGTTGTGGTGTACGTGCACGAACACGACGATCCAGCTGGTCCCACAGATGTTCGATAGGATTGATGTCTGGCGATCTGGAGGGCCACGGCATCACGTTGACGTTTGAATTCTGTAGGAATGCCACTTTTGCACGAGCTGTATGAGGGCGGGCATTGTCATGTTGAAACAACTCCCTCTGTTGGTCGATTATCGGCAGAAGATGTGGCTGTAAGACGTCATCAATGTACCGTTGTGCCGTCAAATTGCCACGAATGATGACCAAGTCTGACCGTTGGTTGTAAGACATGGCTCCCCATACCATGATGCTTTCTCCTCCAAATCTGTCGACCTGTCGAACGCAGTTCGGTGCAAAACGTTCATTTGCTCGTCTATAGACACGTTGTCTACCGTCACGTCGTTGAAGAAGAAAACGAGACTCGTCACTAAACAAGACTCTTCTCCAGTTTCTTAGGGTCCATCTCCTTACGTTAGTACACCACCTGAGACGTTGGCGTCGATGTTGGCGTTCAAGACGGGCCCAACAACTGGTCTTCTTGCACGTAAATTTGCCTCATGTAAACGGTTCCTGATGGTTTGGGCCGATACTCTCCTCAAACCTGGCACCTGTGTTGCAGTGATGGTGGGTGTGGCATGCCGATTACGTAGGTGGCTGAGTCGAATAAAGCGATCCTGAGCCGGTGTGGTGATCCTAGGTCTACCGCTCTGGGACGATCTTCAATTGCATGGAACTGTGTGTAACGATTCCAAAGTCGTGAGATTGTTGTTTTGTGTACGTTTAGATGACGGGCAACTGTTCCAGCTTTCCCCGGCCTCAATGCGACCAATGGCAATATTTCGATTTTGCTGTACTCAAACGGGGCATTTTCGAACTTGATTTGCAGAGCAAGTTATGAGAGAAAAATTACAAACTATGCGTGCTTTTAAAACCCTCTACATGAACTGTGTTTTCAACGATTTGCACGTGCAACAGGCTTTTAGCATTTTGTAGATGACAATTTCGCACTTTCTCAAATAACACGGCTACAAAGGTCATCAAGTGTGAAAATGGTTCCGTTTGGGAGCTTATACTGATCAGATGGGAACGTATTAACAGTATTTTGAAGAAAATTCTAATTTACATTCACCATCTTTATTCTAGAAATGATGTCAGATATTTAGATAGGGGTTGCGTTTCTTTTTTGAGAGAGTGTACATAAAGAGTCGTAAAATGTGTAAGGAAATGAACACATTAAGTCCTATTTGATCTGAACACAGACCAGAAAAACGGATATTACTATCCAGTATTCATTTGGCAATAGTGCCAATGAAATGGGACTCTTTTCTTTCTTACGACACAAACTGGTGACGTTTGATTACTGTAAATAAACATCTAATAAGATTAAATTTGCAAACAATCTATCATAATAAAAGCCAAAGTTTTATTGTGTTCCTTCATTTCATAGTTGGAATAGGTTGTCCTTCCTGTATCTGAAGGGGTGAAGGTCGTTAACATCTGAAGGGGTTCCACAAGAGTCAACCATTAACAATCACACTACTGACAGGTTAAATACCCAACTAACATACCGCACCAGGGCCAAGTTATAAATGAAGTCAAATCTTCAGCTGGACAGAACATGGATCAATATAACCGTTGCTGTATGTTTCCGTCCAAAGAGCGAGACACCTCAGTGGGTAATGGTAAGCTGGACGACTTTCGTTATTCATTATCGTCATATGTCACAAAAACTGTGTGATATTGTGATACAACTGTATAGCTTCCGAGCATGACCATGTTGTGTTCAAACATGTAACGTGTGATTGTGCCCTCCCAGAATTACTAATCTTTAACAAAGGTTGAATCATGCCATTTGAGGCGTTAAGACTAAAGTAATGAGAAACATTATATATACCAGCTTGTTTGATCATAGCTAACATGGAACAAACGATATGGCTTTTCGATGGTACAGGTATCAAAGGAGAATTTACATGAATTCCAACAACGACTATCTCATCCGAGTAACGTTTGCAATGTTTGGGTCAAATGTAATTTTTAAGGGTTTGTTTTCTTTTGCCCAACAGATTACTTCGAAATTTTTGCCAAAGTGGACAACAAACAACTCAATAAGCAAACTTGAAGTTTGTATCATGTATCTCTAATGTCTCTGTCTGATGTTCATGGAGTCTACAGTGTCTAGACAACATAGCTTATTAACGAGTATCTATAAAAGGTAAAGGTATAATATACTCTCCCCAAAAAGAAACGCATATAGGAATTTCAACTGTATTTTTATGTTTATTTTGAAACATGTTGTAGGCTTTATGAGTCAATGAAATATAGCGAAATTGCACACTGGGAATGCAGACTGATCCGTCTTTGGCACCGACTCGAGGAAAGTCAGTTTGAGTGTCACATGGAGACGTGTGGTGGCGCTGAAGTTAATACGTCGTGTGACCACCGTGGGCATCAAGAACTGCACGGCATCGCCTCGGCATCGAACGAATATGTCTCAGAATCTCGTGTTGCCCAATCGCAGCCCACTCTGCCTGTAGTGCCTGTGCGAGTTGCTGAAGTGTCTGGGGCTGAGGGTTACGGCGTCGTACCCGTCTGTCCAGGGCATCCCACAGATGTTCGATCGGGTTTAAGTCCGGTGATCTTGAGGGCCAGGGGAGCACATTGATGTTGTGGTTCTGGAGGAAGTCTCTAGTGTGACGTGTTGTGTGGGGCCTGGCATTGCCCTGTTGAAACAACTCCCTCTGGCGATCAATCATTGGAAGGAGGTGTGAGCGAAGGATTTCGTCACAGTACCGTTGAGCTGTCAGGTTGCCCTGGATCATCACCAAATCACTTCTCCTACGGCAGGTGATCACTCCCCACATCATAACACTTCCCCGTCCACCTGGGGAACGCAAGCGTCGGCGAAACGTTCACGTCGACGTCTGCACACCCGCATTCTTCCATCCCGTCGTTCCAATAGAAATCGTGATTCATCACTGAACCATATTCTACGCCAATTCGGTAGGTTCCAGGCCTGAACATTGGTGCACCATTGAAGTCGATGTCGACGATGTTGTTGTCGAAGCACAGGGCCAAAAAAAGGTCTTCTGGCACGTAAACCAGCCTCACTCAACCTGTTCCCGACGGTCTGTGCAGAAAGCCTCCTCAATCCGGGTATTTGTCGAGCGGTACTGGTCGCCGTAGCTGTTCGATGACGCAGGTGATGTACCCGGATGTAGCGATCCTGCGCCGCAGTGGTCGCTCGAGGTCGCCCACTACGAGGGGCATCTGCTACCGCATTCTGCCGGCGATATCTCTCCCAGAGCCGTGAAATGGTGCTTTGGCAACTGCACGTTTGACTGGCCAGCTTCAATCAAAAACCGATGGCGATATGACGGTTGGCTTCACTTAGACGTGGCATTTTGCGTTCGTCAACAATATTCCAAATACAGTGAATAATCGACAGACAGCGATCAACCTTTTATACCCATCATTGAGACTATCTGATCCCAAACTTTCACGTGCATTGCATGTGACACTGTATTCTGTGACACTACACGCCGAAATTGAAAATCATGCTGTTAAATACGGGTATTTTACGGATGGTGCGTTTTGTTGTGATGTTTCAAAACATAAACACCATAGGACTCATAAACAGAGCCAAACCTTTTGTAAAATGAATCACGTTTTAATTCATTGCTACATGAAATTGCTATTTTCACGACGCGTTTCTGTTTTGGGAGAGTATATGATCAAAGCTTGCACTCTTTTTATGAATGCTTTATTCAACATGGCGCAATTGACTTTCTTCCCACTGCACATAGTTCTCGACCGAAGATAGAATTCAGAATGGCTTTGTGTTCTTAGAAGGATAAAGGTGAGGGAGGTTCTGTCACCATATAAAACCATATGATACAGGCTGGCACCAGATCAGACAACAACAAGAAACCTTCACAGCATTTTACGGCCGAAAGATGCTGGAAGGTGTAGATTTTTCCGAAAAGAAATATCCTCGGACGAGCATATACAACAAAGACAACCTTTTTAACCTAGGATCAGACGTATGTATCTGAGCTATCATTTCGAACCCATTACTTGCTCGAACAATGCATCAGTGTCGTCCCTGCGGTGTCAGAACATATGAACAGTTTGACACACCAAGACGAACGGCTGCTCATGCTGGTGACCTTTCCATTATTCTGTGGAAAACTCTTCACGTAACACTGGATGCCAACCTTGCTACCAAAATGCATTATTTATCCTGCTCCATATGAACACATACATCAAAGAGACATTGACTGATTCAGATTAGCAGCCACTGGAGCTAGTAGATGGCGATAAGAGCACGGACGCAAGTCAATTGATCTGGCTGTTTACAAGACTAGCCAATAATGTATATATCAACCACTGGGATGTACATATCATCTCCGCCAGGGGGCGCTGCAGGAGAGGAATAGGTTATTGTTGCTACTACAGGAGTCAGATATATAATCCATGGAGGCAGGTAGGGGGTACACCACGCAGAGGACATTTCCCTACAGAGAATAGACGATCAAAAGAAGAATAGCGACTTTTGTCAAGCCGTGTTTTCCTTCCATCGGTTAAGAATGTATGTGGTAAATGATTAATATAGATAACAATTGTGTAGTTATTGGTTTTGGTGGAGCGCGAGTTACGTAGAACGAACCTATATCAGTCCGATTGCATTCATGTAGATGTAATGGCAAAGGTCATGACGTTTTTGCTGAATAAAAAACGCCCATGTTCTTTTGAACTTATAATCTCATTTGAAATGGTTTGTTTGATGTTTGACTTTGGATGTGTATTTTTTTCAAACAGATAATTGTTCATCATAAAGAAACATTTAATCCCTCGGTGGTTGAATTGGTGTCAGATGCCAGAAAGGGGGGAGGGGTATGTAGGTGCAATTGTGATAGAAACACGTACATTGGAATTCACATGGTTCAAGTCGTATGGAAGTACTAAATCAGAACTGAATCTGTATTTGCGAGAGTTAGCTATTATGCAATTTTCAGCTGCATTCTAGCAATGTCACATCGTACCAATGTTGGGAATCGAACCAATGCATGGTAAGCATGATTAGCAAACGCTTTAACAACTAGGCTACCTGATGTGACATGACTACCATGAATAACCTTTAACAAATTTGATCATTGATATATATCCCTGCAGTTCAAAATGATGTTCATAAGTGGACGCCTTTGCTTGTAAATAATCACAGAACTGAATGGCATTTACTTTAACCATATACGCACCCCACTCGTGCATGAACATTTTGAAATCACAACAGCTGCAGATGGTAGACATGTTCCATGTCTCATTCCATAAAGCGACCCTTTACTGATCTTGGTGCACTTGTTACCGTGCTGTAGCAGCGTCCGGATCCGCTTTCCTGAGTTCGATTCTAATTTCTCTTATATAATTCGAAAGTGAACTCCGTACCCAAGGTCGTGACATGGATCTCGCGACATCAGGAGTCACTACAGCCAAATGCGGTGACGTATCCGCCCTACGACCCCAAAAGATGAAAGTGTAATGGATGTTGGGCAATGTCTGAGCTGGTTCCTGCGCGTGAATGTGTCTGACAGCGACACTTCTATCTCCAAGCAACTGTTGCATGTGACTAGGTATTTGATGTCGTCTGCTCCTTCTGTCTGTGTCGGATCTGGAACAAAAGAACGCCACCTCTCATGACAGTTCCCGCCACTGCAAATCTAGATATGGCAGGAGGGCAGACGAAGGCTACGGCCACAGGATATCGGCCGTCATTTTTAGGTTGACGTTTTCAATGTCACAGAGATCGAGTAGCGAAAGGATTGTGTCCGTACCCTTGAGGCGGACTTCTGATCCTTCACATGGCGACTCGGCTGTGTCACTGTGGACAAGACGTGTGGGAAAACGTACTTCGATTAAAGAGTCGAAATACCTAATTTAGATTTGGTCAAAATATAGAAAGAGACAGTTCTAAGCGATATCGTTGTTGTAGTCGTTTATACATTGATCTTTAAGATTGTAGATGGCAAGGTATTCGATATGGTATTACGATAACACATATCTTACGTGTTCATACATGTATCCCAAATTGACAAAACATACATAATAAAGGATGCGATGATGACACTTTCATATCAATAAGGAAATATTCACCTTCATGCTCCATAAGGCGTAATCTTAAACGCCTTCAATTGTGCCCATGGATTTAATGGGTAAGGTGCACGTGTTTTTCATGTATCATGTATATATTTAGTTTGCGACATAGAAGAAATGATCTAGATACATTCCTAAACCGCATACGTTAACTTTCAATATTTTCACTGTGTTCCATTAAACATTCTTCATCTTAGGATGATACAAGGATGAACTTAACATGATGGTAGTCACATATCTGTGACATAATGCTTATACTAACTATCCCGTCACGTACATCTATAAGGGAACGAGAGTTCTGATCAGGTGAGTGACCATCACGTGCTGTTATCACTGCTCCACACCTCCTTGGTAAGTCTAGGGAGTTTACCTTGTGGAATTCTGCTCAATTCTGCCTGCAACCCGTTGGCCAGTTGTGCAAGTGTCTGTGGTGTATGTTGACGTTGACGTACACGTCTATCGCTTCTAACACAGATAGGGAAGGTGAGTTCTGAGTTGAGACTCCACACCTCCTTGGTAGGCCTTGGGAGTTTACCCTGTGGAATTCTCCTCCATTCTTCCTGCAACCCGTTGGCCAGTTGTGCAAGTATCTTGCTAATTTTTAGACTGTTGTACACGTCTATCAAGTCCATCCCACATCCCATCGGGTTCAAAAGCGCTGATCTGGAAGGCCACGGCAAGACAATGACGTCTGAATGAAGAAAGTCGACAGTGACGTGCGGTGTAGCGTTGACGTGTGGAAACAACTCTGTGTCGGTTGATAAGTGGAAGAAGGTGACTTGAAAACTTTGGCGATGTACAAATTTGTTGTGAGATTCCCCTGAACCACCACCACCAAACGATATGGCTTCTCACACCATCGCACTTTCGTCACCAAATCTGTCGACCTGTCGAACGAGGTTCAGTGCAACAGGCTCATACGGACGTCGTCAGTCACGATCATGGCGTTGGAGATGAAATTGTTATTCTTCATGGAACCACAGATGCTGCCAGTGTCTCAGAGAGCGGTGTTGTGCTGCTAGACTAACGCTTGGTCTCTGAATATATATGTATATAATTTTGAAACCAATTAAATTGAAAAGGTGCCCCAGAGATTCAGAACCTGGGAAAATCTAGACTTGCTTTGTTTGGGGCGTTCGCATTGTAGAGGGCATTCTGGCTATTGCTTTATAAGGCTAGGGGGCTAGGCCTGTAGGGGGAAACAATATGGTTCAGGGACGGTGAGACAGACTACGCTATTGCATACGTTGTTTCCTTTGCAATACAGGGTCAAAACCGGTCTGATGGATCTCGCTCAGGCGATTTCTGGTTGTTTGGTCCGATACCCTCCTTAAAACAAAATAATATGACAATGAAACTCAAACACGACCATGCCATCCTGGACTGGGAACTATTCAGCTGTATGGTGAAACGGAAAATTTTGCTATCGTTCAGCCACTTGCAGGCACATGCGTGAGGCTATGTGTACCAGGCCAGACCAGCGCCGGTTTTATAGAACTTACTAGCACAGTCCGATAGCGCGCCACAGTTTAACATGGACATCTCACGCAGAATACTGAGTGGAAAAGTCTTTGCTTGTAATCAAGGAAACAACTATATGTTTCATCTTCTTTGTTTGACATTCCAGAAGTTAAGGATATGAAGATTGAGGACAATTTTGTGGATATGCAACTTGCTTGACAACGACATTAGAATCAATGTCGAAGCGTCGCTTATACAAAACGAAGAAGTTGTATATCCATAAAAGTATCCTCATTTCTGTATATGTTTTATCGACGCACAATTCACCAAAGAAACATACAATATTTACATCAACTGGCCTAATCACAACATACTCGTAAAGTTGGACAATGTAGAAATATTATAAAACAACCTCCAGGACTTTACCAAAAGAAAACTGGCAGAGGCAGAAATACAACAATGTATGACATAGTTCGACATGGACCTAAAGGTCGTGCCAAGGGTTCATATGGTTTATGTACAATAGATTAAAGGTAAATATTTAACGCAGATTGAGATAGTAAAAGTTATTTTTGTGAACTTTAGTTGCGCTATCTCGACAAAATTATATCATTTAGTTTGACCGTTGCGTTCATGAAAAATCTGTAAGATAGGTGACCAGTGAATTTACATTGTATCTTTCTTATGTACCACCGTTGGTGGGTTCTTCTGAGAACAAAACAAACTGGATTATGTCTGATGCTGTTTATCACTTGTGATCTTAGCAGGTTTAAGATAGTGGACATGGTCAGTTATTCCGTAATATTTACAATTTTCAATCACATATACAACTATGTCCAAGCTCCCCATGTTTATTATGATGTAGAACCTGTAATGTGGGAAGGAAACTCAAATGCAGGAACTTAGGATCAACTTAGAGGTCATTTTGTTAGTATTTAGTGATGGGAGATCTCGGGGCCACGGCTTTCCGTCAGTACTTTAATTTGTTGATATGCAGTCATTCATAAACAAAAGAAGTGTTCCAAAATATACATGTGTACGCTGTAGAATAGATCATCCGGAAAGGTGAAATATCTCTTATTTAATTAAGCTCAATACTAGCGCTTTGGACATTGTTTCCCCTCTAGATATGTTGAATTGAGTGATCGACCAACGGGCAGTCGCTGTGAAGAGCTTGTAAATGAATATCTGTAGGGAGATAAGCACTTTGGGGAAATCGAAAGTTCCAAAGAGGCCAAAAAAAGTTTCCGTTTTGTTTTAACTTATTTATGTTAACAAGTATATTTATAACGTTCCGGTACCTTCATGTGTATGAAAAATGTGTTGCACAACCACCCAACAGTACAATTTGACAGTATACATTCAAGTGTTGTTTTGCGTTTTTCTCCACATATGTTTCTGATGCTGTAAATAGCTTATCTCCAATGAAATTATCGTGGCGAGTATCGTATATAACTGCGAGATGTTAATAATTCAAAGATGTCTGACACCTTATAGCACGAAACACCATTTTTTAAAACATTTTGGATTTGATCATAAATTCTGATGTGACATGAAAGATTTCTATGTGGGATATTACTTAATTGGAAAGAGGCTTCTTAGTGTGAAACAGATCACATATGACGTGTTAGACCTCTGGGTACACTTAGTCACTGCACGAACTTGTAAAAGACTGACTTCTATTTGAATTGCTTCATGATAATATCGAGATATTTTGACTTTAACACCAACTATTTAAACCCCGACAGGGAGCTCCTCATCCGGGCAGCGCCGCCAGTAGACACTGTACATTTAGCCTTGAGATGTCATGTCTGACAATGTTCTTTCGCTGGTGCCATGATGTAGGCTTTCCGGTTGAGGAAAGGCCCAAGGTTGCGTTCCTTTGTAATTTAAGGACACACTCAGCAATATTCCAGGTATAGGATGACAGTTTTGCACATTATGGCGTCAACAGACAATCCGTGAATAATATCATGAGCATCGGTCTACACAATTCGAATACTATGGCATCAACTACGTCACCAAGCCTGATCATCCGATCCTGTTCGTTGCCTTTTGCCAGTTTTTTTTCGTCTTCAGAGGAACCATTGACGAGCCCTTTGCATCTAAAACACCAAATACCATTACTATTTCATGGTAATTCATAACAAGTACATATGTACTCAACAGAGAGTTGAAATCGTTCAGTGGACACTGTTTGGGGAGGACATTTTCTATGATTATGGAAAGGGTTATTAATTATCTAGATCTTTCCCAACCGTCCTAGTCCTACTAACACGACAGAGTCAAGCATAACCCAACAAAAACTGCATGGCATTATTATGAACGATTATCAAAGCATTTCCCAGTGTGGATGCAACAAAGCCTGGATAAAAGAGTCGCAGAATATGTGCTTTGGCTTCCCGCCGTGTTGAAGGGACACAGAGACTCATATTTCCTATCTTTCGTCAGATTAAATGTCTGGTTGACATTCACACCCTGCTGTTTTTCACCATTAACTGACCATGCTCTATATCTTGTGATTAAGTTTGAAATTATTTTCATATTATGCGTGTAGATTTCATGTTGTAAAGAGGATGGAAACAGTCGGCAGTTCAACCAGACACCTTCGAGTTGAGGATGTCTTGTTCTATTCTGTTGAAGGACCAGATAGTGGGCACTCAATGTTAGGTAATGCACTTAAAACAGAGACATTTGCTCGTTTTTCATCGTAGTTTTAAGTTGTTTTCCTTGGAAGGAGATTGATCATTGGTCGAAAGCCTTTTTTGTCTCTCCCGAGTGCTCATAATACGACCCTTATACACGTGAGAACCGTGATACGTGCACTTCAATATATCGAATTTCTAATTTCAACATATGCGTTCCAACATATCATATTTCACAGCGGATTAAATGACATGCTTTTGCAATAACAATAATGCGTGTTTAAGTGTTGGACGTTTATATTATGCCTTGTAAAATACGCAACGGTTTCATGAGCTGACATTACATCATCCAATCTCACTCCCTCCACGACCTGTGCAAGACGTGACAATGTTGTGTACACATGACAACTGATTAATTGCACTCTGAGGTTTTTGTAAACTATTTTCAGTGCAATGTCTGTTTTCTAAACGTCGTATTTTCGGGACGATATCCGCAAGATATTACAGTCTACACGCTTTTGAACTAAAATAAAAGCATGACGTTTTGGTAAAAGGTAATCCCGGAATTGACTCCGCCATAATCGAAATTTGTAATTTTGAGAACGTATTTAAATCTCAGTTTACAGATATCGTGCTTTAGTGGTACAAATAAAATTGTGACGCAAAATGTTTCTGTTCCTCATTACCTATTGTAAAAGTTAATTGCTACTACATTAGCAAACAGTTGAAAGAAGTAATGTAAAACCATATCTTGTTAAATCAAATTAAATCAGAATTTAGATTATAATATTTTTTAAACAGTTCTCTTGAATCATGTAAGTTTGGCATCATGATCCTCACAAGAATTCCCTATACAATAAAAATACACACTAGAAACACAGACATATTTTATTAACAATGGTTCTTGCTTAAAACGTTTTACGGTTTTCATAATGTTTTTAGTCATATGGTATTAAAATGCAATAACTCCAAATTAGGATAATCAGTGATAAAAGATCCTCATCAGGATACCAACCTTTTTTGAGTCATAGAAACCAGTTTCAAGGAATAATTGATTAATAGAAACAGGTTACGAGCAATGATTGTATTAAAAGAACTCAGAAATTGGGGAATCAAGAATAGCATCCTTATTTCCCTTAATCCGTCCGCTGCTGCCTTTTATGCAGACGGCGATACGCAGAAGAGAAGGGAATCCATGAGTGAGTGTAGTTACAACGAACCTGGAGATTTATCGGAATCAGTGGAGCAAAAACTAGCCTAGCCTTCCGAATGGGTCTTGCCAAACAACGCATCGCTTAGCTTGACTGCAAAGAAATGATTCAAACTTAAGGAGGTACGATATTTTACGTCTGAATGTGACATGTTTCTTTGAAAGATACGATTATTTATCTTGTTGGTAATCAGGACAGTCGAGGAAAGAGTTGGAGCTGAATCCGGAACATAATCTGTTTCGACCAAATATCGAACCAGCATTAGAGACGAATTGGAATCACATTGGGAGCAAAAGCAAAATCTTCATTTTTGCTTTCAATTATCTAAGTAGTTTAGTTGCTTTTTGTCTCGTCATCATATCCTGTATTGAGTTTCATGAGATTTGTACAACTTGACTTCAAATACTGTGGTTAAGTCGTTTTGGAATTTGTAATCAACGCAAAAGGGAAGTTCAGTCTTGTGGGTAGATATGTAACATGTGTGTTTGTTAGTTTTCAATGGCGTCCTCTGCGATATTCCATCTTGATAGTGGTCAGGAGAAAACATTCCAGTGATTGACATCATGAGCATCGATGTATGCAATAGTGATACAATGACATGAACGAAATTACCATTTCTGATCATCCGATCCCATTCATAGCCTTCTCCCAGTTTCTTTTTTCTTCTTCAGAGGAACCATTGACGAGGCTCTGCATGTGTTTGTGAGGGGATAGCGGTAGGACACACAGAGACTGATATTTCCTGTCTTCCATCAGATTAAATGTCTGGTTGACATTCACACCATGCTCTTTTTCACCATTGATTGACCATGCTCAAGACAGTGACGTTTAAATGAAGAACGTCGACAGTGACATGCAGTGTAGCGTTGACGTGTGGAAACAACTCTGTGTCGGTTGATAGTCGGAAGAAGGTGACTTGAAAACATTGGTCGATGTACAAATTTGTTGTGAGATTCCCCTGTACCACCACCAAGTCAGATCTCCACGTGGACGGTATGGCTTCCCACATCATCGCACTTTCGACACCAAATCTGTCGACCTGTGGAACGAGGTTCGGGACGAAATTCTCATATGGATGTCGGCAGTCACGTTGTCCCCGAACTTGGCGTTGGTGAAACAATTGTAATTCTGAACAATACACGCTGCCAGTTTCCCAGAGACTAGCGTTGAGCTGTCGCTAGACTAACGCTCAGGCTCTGTATATATGTAATTTTGATTGTAAATCCATTTAAATTGAAAAGGTGCCCCAATGAGACCAGAGATTCAGAACCTGTGTAAATCTAGATAGACTTGCTTCGTTTGGGGCTTTAGCATTGCAGGGAGGGCTCGCCTATAGGGAAAATAATATGATTCAGGGACAGTGAGACAGACTATGCTATTGCATACGTTGTTTCCTCTGCAATAAAGAGACAAATACCGGACTGATGGACCTTACTCATGTCGATGACGTAGATGAAACACCTGGATGTAGTGATCTAATCAAACCCTTGGTCTTCCGCTGCTCGAACTATATCATGGGTTGAATTGAGGTGTGTTTTCGGATCCTCAATGATAAGGTGGTGTACGTTGGAATGACGTGCAACAGCAGCCTGGTATTCTCCTACTTCAAAACCACCTATGGCGATGTGGCAACTGGCAGCATGATGTTTACCACTTCCATTGAGTCAACAACCTCCTCTTTGACATATGGTCTTTGTCACGGCACGTAAATGACACAACTTGCACGTGCATTCTGCTCTTAATCTCCTTTGCAAGACATTGTCCTCTTACAGAATTGCTTATAAGGCTACGAAGGTTTTCATGGTTTCATGAATAAACGAAAGCAAAAGAGTTGTCAATATAGATCTTATGCGTTTATGTTTTCTTTGAGGGAGTGTATTAATATATGTCTTTGAACCGAAAACACAACAATGATGGACCCAGACAGTTTGCATAACAACTTCTCCCTCCAGCTTTCGTGTAAGCGAGTTTAAAGTTCCTTTGGTAATATTTCAGACATATTGTAATTCTAAAATGTTATATTGTTTCTAACTATGCAGAAACAATGCTAACCGATCTATAATTTACTTTAAAACTTGTGCGAAAACATTGAAAATATCAGACTATTAGACGACAATAAAACTATCTGGTTATAGATGGCCATTGGGGCCACTTGTGATTGCCGGGGATTTAAGCAAACTGTTAAACGGTTAAATCATTCGAAAAATAGAACCATAAAGCATTTTGGGAGACACATTTACATGCAGTGTATTTATAATGCGGACGCTTCATGAGTGGTGGTACAATGTATTGAATTTACCATGTGATAATTATGTTTTAAACCAAAATAACATGACCATGAAACTCAAACACGACCATGCCATCCTGGACTCGTGACTGCTCAGCTGTATGGTGAAACGGAGAATTTTGCTATCGAACAGCCACTCAAGTATGCGTGAGAGTATGTGTACCAGGCCAGACCAGCGCCGGTTTTATAGAACTTACTAGCACAGTCCGATAGCGCGCCACAGTTTAACATGGACATCTCACGCAGTATGCTGAGTGGAAAGGTCTTTGCTTGTAATCAAGGAAACAACTATATGTTTCATCTTCTTTGTTTGGCATTCCAGAAGTTGAGGATATGAAGAATGAGAACAATTTTGTGGATATGCAACTTGCTTGACAACGACATTAGAATCAATGTCGAAGCGTCGCCTATACAGAATAAAGAAGTTGTATATCCTTAAAATTATCCTCATTCTTCTATGTTTCATCGACGTACAATTCACCAAAGAAACATACGGTATTTATGCATAACACAATCTACCCAAACAGTCTCATGCACGCAAACATATGATTATAAACCTCTCAGGGTCCCAACGTGCTGTATTTAACATGATATAAAAACGAACTGGGAATCACCTCGTGCAGCCGAGGTACCAATGTACACAACCAGCCCACACGTTAACACGGGGTGGTGGGGTAGCCTAGTGGTCAAACCGTAGACCCGAGTTCGAGTCCCCACATGGGCACAATGTGCGAAGCCCATTTCTGGTGTTCCACGTCGTGATATTGCTGGAACATTGTGTGTCCCCGTCGTGAGATTGCTGGAACATTGTGTGTCCCCGTCGTGAGATTGCTGGAACATTGCTAAAAGCGACGTGAAAACCATACTCACCCACACGACAACACAACACAAGACCCGAGTATATAAACGAATGAGTAATACATGCTAGTATTCAAAGGTAAACAGAATAGAATATTATGAACAGTGCCACCTGAGAATAATCTGCTTGATTGGCATTTTAGAAGTTGATGAATAATAAGAAAGGTACTGTACTTTATGGATGACAACTTCTTCATCATGTTATGATACGAGGTTTCAGAATAGGTTCATTTACTGTTGTCAAGCAAGAGCGAAGTACTGCATGAGGAGGAGGATTTGGATATTTAACGTGCATTTTCCGACATAATGCATGTTTTCTCACACTGCAGCACAGAACAGGCTTATTTACATCAAACAGGGAATAAGTGGGACAACATTAGGGGTATGCATGAAAAGCATTTACAACAACCTTTTTTTAATATTGGAAATAAATCAGAGACTATAAGAGGAAGCCAACAGTTCATGAGGCGTAACAAAATATACACGGTTGAGAGGATTAATTAGAAATTATCATTGGAGTGCTCTGCTCTGTATGTATCAGTTCATTGTATGCAAATAGGATGAGATATCCTTGGTCTCTGTTAATTGAGGGCTTCTGTCGGCGGATCTGAACTGCTTCGGCCAGTTTTCTTTTGATCACATAAACATCAGAATCAAAGAACACTTAACTTGTATCACAATTTCAGACCGAAAATCAGCCATTTCAGACCATATCATCAACTGGCCTAATCACAACATACTCGTAAAGTTGGACAATGTAGAAATATCATAAAAACAAAAGAAAACTTCACCAAAAGAAAACTAGCAGAAGCAGAAATACAACAATGTATGACACGTTCCACTTTGACCTAAAGGTGGTGCCAAGGGTTCATATGGTCTATGTACAATAGATTAAAGGTAAAGATTGAACAAAGTAGAAGACACTAAATGTTATTTTTGTGAACTTTAGTAGTGCTATCTCGACAAAATTATATCATTAAGCTTGACCGTTGCATTGATGATAAATCTGTAAGATAGCTGACCAGTGAATTTATTTTGTACCTTTCTCATGTACCACCGTTGGTGGTTCTTCTGAGAACAAAACAAACTGGATTATGTCCGATGATGTTTATCACTTGTGACCTTAGCAGGTTTAAGATAGTGGACATGGTCAGTTATTCCGTAATATTTACAATTTTCAATCACATATACAAATATGTCCAAGCTCCCCATGTTTATTATGATGTAGAACCTGTAATGTGTGAAGGAAACTCAAATGCAGGAACTTAGGATCAACTCAGAGGTCATTTTGTTAGTATTTAGTGATGGGAGATCTCAGGGTAACGACTTTCCGTCATTACTTTAATTTGTTGATATGCAGTCTTGCACAAAACGAATGTCATTCATAAACAAAAGAAGTGTTCCAAAATATACATGTGTACAACTTTCCTTCAGGTTACTGTCCTTCCCAAGTGAAAAACTGAATTGTTTTAAAGACATCTTTACGAATACTTTTTGCCAACACTACAGTTTTCCGCTATTCTGACACTTTACGCTGTAGAATAGATCATGGAAAGGTGAAATATCTCTTATTTAATTAAGCTCAATACTAGCGCTTTGGACATTGTTTCCCCTCTAGATATGTTGAATTGAGTGATCGACCAACGGGCAGTCGCTGTGAAGAGCTTGTAAATGAATATCTGTAGGGAGATAAGCACTTTGGGGAATCGAAAGTTCCAAAGAGGCCAAAAAAAGTTTCCGTTTTGTTTTAACTTATTTATGTTAACAAGTATATTTATAACGTTCCGGTACCTTCATGTGTATGAAAAATGTGTTGCACAACCACCCAACAGTACAATTTGACAGTATACATTCAAGTGTTGTTTTGCGTTTTTCTCCACATATGTTTCTGATGCTGTAAATAGCTTATCTCCAATGAAATTATCGTGGCGAGTATCGTATATAACTGCGAGATGTTAATAATTCAAAGATGTCTGACACCTTATAGCCAGAAACACCAATTTTTAAAACAATTTGGATTTGATCATAAATTCTGATGTGACATGAAAGATGTCTATGTGGGATATTACTTAATTGGAAAGAGGCTTCTTAGCGTGAAACAGATCACATATGACGTGTTAGACCCCTGGGTACACTTAGTCACTGCACGAACTTGTAAAAGACTGACTTTTATTTGAATTGCTTCATGACAATATCGAGATATTTTGACTTTAACACCAACCATTTAAACCCCGACAGGGAGCTCCTCATCCGGGCAACGCCGCCAGTAGACACTGTACATTTAGCCTTGAGATGTCATGTCTGACAATGTTCTTTCGCTGGTGCCATGATGTAGGCTTTCTGGTTGAGGAAAGCCCCAGGTTGCGTTTCTTTGTAATTTAAGGACACACTCAGCAATATTCCAGGTATAGGATGACAGTTTTGCACATTATGGCGTCAACAGACAATCCGTGATTAATATCATGAGCATCGGTCTACACAATTCGAATACTATGGCAACAACTACGTCACCAAGCCTGATCATCCGATCCCGTTCGTTGCCTTTTGCCAGTTTGTTTTTCATCTTCAGAGGAACCATTGACGAGCCCTTTGCATGTAAAACACCTAATACCATTACTATGTCGTAGTAATTCATAACAAGTACTCATCAGAGAGTTGAAAAAATTCAGTGGACACTGTTTGGGGAGGACATTTTCTATGATTATGGAAAGGGTAATTAATTATCTAGATCTAGCCAACCGCCCTAGTCCTACTAACACGACAGAGTCAGGCATAACCCAACAAAATCTGCATCGCATGAATGATATATTGAGGCATTTCCCAGTGTGGATGCAACAAAGCCTGGATTGAAGAGTCACTGAATATGTGCTTTGGCTTCCCGCCGTGTTGAAGGGACACAGAGACTCACATTTCCTATCTTTCGTCAGATTAAATGTCTGGTTGACATTCACGCCCTGCTGTTTTTCACCATTAACTGACCATGCTCTATATCTTGTGATTAAGTTTGAAATTATGTTCATATTATGCGTGTAGATTTCATGTTGTAAAGAGGATGGAAACAGTCGTCAGTTCAACTAGAGACCTTTGAGTGTAGGGTGTCTTGTTCTATTCTGTTGAAGGACGAGATAGTGGGCATTCAATGTTAGGTAATGCACTTAAAATAGAGACATTTGCTCGTTTTTCATTGTAGTTTAAGTTGTTTTCCTTGGAAGGAGATTGATCATTGGTCGAAAGCCTTTTTTGTATCTCCCGAGTGCTCATAATACGACCCTTATACACGTGAGAACCGTGATACGTGCACTTCAATATATTGAATTTCTAATTTCAACACATGCGTTCCAACATATCATATTTCACAGCGGATTAAATTACATGCATTTACAATTACAAAAAGCGTGTTTAAATGTTGGACGTTTATATTATCCCGTGTAAAATACGCATCGGTTTCATGAGCTGACATTACACCATCCAATCTCACTCCCTCCACGACCGGTGCAAGACGTTTTGATATTGTGTACACACGAGAACTGATTAATTGTACTCTGAGGTTTTTGTGAACTATTTTCAGTATAATTTCTATTTTCCAAGCGTCGTATTTGCGACGTATTGTGCGATGACATCCGCAAGATATTACCTTCCACGTGCTTTTGAACGAAGATAAAAACATAACTTTATAATGAAAGGTAATCCCGGAATTGAGTCAGTCATACACGGAATTGTGTAATTTTGAGAACGTATTTAAATCTCCGTTTACAGATATCGTGCTTTAGCGGTACAAATAAAACTGAGACGCAAAATGTTTCTGTTCCTCATTACCTATTTAAAAAGTTAAATTGCTGCTACATTAGCAAACAGTCGCAAGAAGTAATGTAAAACCATATCTTGTTAAATCAAATTAAATCAGAATTTAGATTATAATACTTTTTAAAGTTCTCTTGAATCATGTGAGTTTGGCATCAATATTCTCACAAGAATTCCCTATAGAATAAAAATACACACTAGAAACACAGACATATTTTATTAAGAATGGCTCTGGCTTAAAACGTTTTAAGGTTTTCATAATGTTTTTTAGTCACATGGTATTAAATACTAATAACTCCAAATTAGGATAATCAGTGATAAAAGATCCTCATCAGGATACCAACCTTTTTGGAGTCATAGAAACCAGTTTCAAGGAATAATAGATTAATAGAAACAGGTTACGAGCAATGATTGTATTGAAGGAACTCAGAAATTGGGAAATCAAGAATAGCTTCCTTATTTCCCTTAATCCGCCCGCTGCTGCTTTTTATGCAGACGGCGATACGCAGAACAGAAGGGAATCCATGAGTGAGTGTAGTTACAACGAACCTGGAGATTTATCGGAATCAGTGGAGCAAGAACTAGCCCAGTCTTCATGTGAAACGTTTCTTTGAAAGGTACGATTATTTATCTTGTTGGTAATCAGGGCAGTTGAGGAAAGAGTTGGAGCTGAATCCGGAACATAATCTGTTTCGACCAAATATCGAACCAGCATCAGAGACGAATTGGAATCACATTGGGAGTAAAAGCGAAATCTTCATTTTGCTTTCAATTATCTAAGTAGTTGGGTTGTTTTTTGTCTCGTCATCATATCCTGTATTGAGTTTCATGAGATTTGTACAACTTGGATTTAAATACTGTGGTTAAGTCGTTTTGGAATTTGTAATCAACGCAAAAGGGAAGTTCAGTCTTGTGGGTAGATATGTAACATGTGTGTTTGTTAGTTTTCAATGGCGTCCTCTGTGATATTCCATCTTGATAGTGGTCAGGAGAAAACATTCCAGTGATTGACATCATGAGCATCGATGTATGCAATAGTGATACAATGACATGAACGAAATTACCATTTCTGATCATCCGATCCCAATCATAGCCTTCTCCCAGTTTCTTTTTTCTTCTTCAGAGGAACCATTGACGAGGCTCTGCATGTGTTTGTGAGGGGATAGCGGTAGGACACCTTCCGCAAACATCAAGTAATTCATAACAAGCGCAAAACAGACAGTTGACTTCATACAATAGACATTGTTTTTCGGCAAAGATTTTCTATGATTATGAAAAGGATTTTGTTGGCTTCTATTTGCGATATTTATTCCATCCGCCCTAGTCCTACTGACATGACATAGTCAGGCATAACCCAACAAAAACTGCATGGCATTAATATTAACGATTTATCGAAGCATTTCCCAGTGTGGATGCAAAAAAGCCTGTATAAAAGAGTCACCGAATATGTGTTTTGGCTTCCCGCCGTGTTGAAGGGACACAGAGACTCACATTTCCTATCTTTCGTCAGATTAAATGTCTGGTTGACATTCACACCCTGTTGTTTTTCACCACTAACTGACCATGCTCTATATCTCGTGATTAAGATTGAAATTATTTTCATATTATGCGTGTAGATTTCATGTTGTAAAGAGGATGGAAACAGTCGTCAGTTCAACCAGAGACCTTTGAGTGTAGGGTGTCTTGTTCTATTCTGTTGAAGGACCAGATAGTGGGCACTCAATGTTAGGTAATGCACTTAAAATAGAGACATTTGCTCGTTTTTCATCTTGGTTTTAAGTTGTTTTCCTTGGAAGGAGAAAGATCATTGGTCGAAAGCCTTTTTTGTATCTCCCGAGTGCTCATAATACGACCTCTATGCACGTGAGAACCGAGATATGTGCACTTCAATATATCGAATTTCTAATTTCAACACATGCGTTCCAACACACCATATTTCACAGCGGATTAAATGACATACTTTTGCAATTACAATAAGGCGTGTTTAAATGTTGGACGTTTATATTATGCCTTGTAAAATACGCATCAGTTTCATGAGCTGACATTACATCATCCAATCTCACTCCCTCCACGACCTGTGCAAGACGTGGCGATGTTGTGTATACATGAGAACTGATTAATTGCACTCCGAGGTTTTTGTAAACTATTTTCAGTATAATTTCTATTTTCTAAGCGTCGTATTTGCGACGTTTTCTGCGATGACATCCGCAAGATATTACCTTCCACGTGCTTTTGAACGAAGATAAAAACATAACTTTACTATGAAAGGTAATCCCGGAATTGAGTCAGTCATACACGGAATTGTGTTATTTTGAGAACGTATTTAAATTTCCGTTTACAGATATCGTGCTTTTGTGGTACAAATAAAACTGAGACGCAAAATGTTTCTGTTCCTCATAACCTATTGAAAAAGTTAATTGGAACCACATTAGCCAACAGTCGAAAGAAGTAATGTAAAACCATATCTTGTCAAATCAAATTAAATCTGAATTTAAATTATAATACTTTTTAAAGTGAACTCTCAGTTCTCTTGAATCATGTGAGTTTGACATCAATATCCTCTCAAGAAGTTCCTTACAGAATTAAAATACACACTAGAACACAGACATATTTTATGAACAATAGCTCTGGCTTAAAGCCTTTTACGGTTTTCATAATGTTTTTAGTCACATGGTATTAAATACTAATAACTCCAAATTAGGATAATCAGTGATAAAAGATCCTCATCAAGATACCAACCTTTTTGAGTCATAGAAACCAGTTTCAAGGAATAATTGATTAATAGAAACAGGTTACGAGCAATGATTGTATTAAAAGAACTCAGAAATTGGGAAATCAAGAATAGCATCCTTATTTCTCTTAATCCGTCCGCTGCTGCCTTTTATGCAGACGGCGATACGCAGAAGAGAAGGGAATCCATGAGTGAGTGTAGTTACAACGAACCTGGAGATTTATCGGAATCAGTGGAGCAAAAACTAGCCTAGCCTTCCGAATGGGTCTTGCCAAACAACGCATCGCTTAGCTTGACTGCAAAGAAATGATTCAAACTTAAGGAGGTACGATTTTTTAAGTCTTCATGTGAAACGTTTCTTTGAAAGATACGATTATTTATCTTGTTGGTAATCAGGGCAGTCGAGGAAAGAGTTGGAGCTGAATCCGGAACATAATCTGTTTCGACCAAATATTGAACCAGCATCAGAGACGAATTGGAATCACATTGGGAGCAAAAGCGAAATCTTCATTTTTGCTTTCAATTATCTAAGTAGTTTAGTTGCTTTTTGTCTCGTCATCATATCCTGTATTGAGTTTCATGAGATTTGTACAACTTGACTTCAAATACTGTGGTTAAGTCGTTTTGGCATTTGTAATCAACGCAAAAGGGAAGTTCAGTCTTGTGGGTAGATATGTTACATGTGTGTTTGTTAGTTTTAATGCCACACTCTGCGATATTCCATCTTGATAGTGGTCAGGAGCAAACATTCCAGTGATTGACATCATGAGCATCGATGTATGCAATAGTGATACAATGACATGAACGAAATTACGAGTGTTTTTCTTCTTCAGAGGAACCATTGACGAGGGTCTGCCTGTGTTGGTGAAGGGATAGCGGTAACATCAAATAATTCATAACAAGTGCAAAATAGATTGTTGACATCATACAATAGGCACTGATTTTTGCAGAGGTTTTCTATGATTATGAAAAGTATTTTGTTGGCTTCTATTTGCGATATTTATTCCAACCGCCCTTGTCCTACTAACATGACATAGTCTGGCTTAATCCAACAATAACTGCATGGTATGGAAACATTACCGCAGTGTGGTTGCAACAAGGCCTGTATAAAAGAGTCGCAGAATATATACTTTGGCTTCCCGCTGTGTTGAAGGGACACAGAGACTCACATTTCCTATCTTTCGTCAGATTAAATGTCTGGTTGACATTCACACCCTGCAGATTTTCACCATTAACTGACCATGCTCAAGACAATGACGTTTGAAAGAAGAACGTCGACAGTGACATGCGGTATCGTTGACGTGTGGAAACAATCCTGTGTCGGTTGATAACCGGAAGAAGGTGACTTGAAAACTGTGGTCGATGTACAGATTTGTTGTGAGATTCCCCTGTACTAACCCCAAGTCAGATCTCCACCTGGACGGTATGGCTTCCCACATCATCGCACTTTCGACACCAAATCTGTCGACCTGTCGAACGAGGTTTTCGGGACGAAATTCTCATATGGACGTCAGCTGTCCCCGATCTTGGCGTTGGAGAAAAAAATTGTAATTCTAAACCACACACGCTGCCAGTTTCTCAGAGACTAGCGTTGCGCTGTCGCTAGACTAACGCTCAGGCTCTGAATATTTCTAATTTTGATTGTAAATCCATTTAAATTGAAAATTCTCAGTCAATGTAGAAATATCATAAAAACCAAAAGAAAACTTCACCAAAAGAAAATTAGCAGAAGCAGAAATACAAAAAAGTATGACATAGTTCCACATGGACCGAAAAGTGGTGCCAAGGGTTCATATGGTTTATGTACAATAGATTAAAGGTAAAGATTGAACAAAGTAGAAGACACCAAAAGCTATTTTTGTGAACTTTAGTAGTGCTATCTCGACAAAATTATATCATTAAGCTTGACCGTTGCATTGATGATAAATCTGTAAGATAGCTGACCAGTGAATTTATATTGTACCTTTCTCATGTACCACCGTTGGTGGGTTCTTCTGAGAACAAAACAAACTGGATTATGTCCGATGATGTTTATCACTTGTGATCTTTGCAGGTTTGAGATAGTGAACATGGTCAGTTATTCCGTAATATTTACAATTTTCAATCGCATATAGAACTATGTCCAAGCTCCCCATGTTTATTATGATGTAGAACCTGTAATGTGGGAAGGAAGCTCAAATACAGGAACTTAGGATCAACTCAGAGGTCATTTTTTTAGCATTTAGTGATGGGAGATCTCGGGGCCAAGGTTTTCCGTCATTACTTTAATTTGTTGATATGCAGTCTTGCACAAAACGAATGTCATTCATAAACAAAAGAAGTGTTCCACAATATACATGTGTACAACTCTCCTTCAGGTTACTGTGCTTCCCAAGTGAAAATCTGAATTGTTTTAAAGACATCTTTACGAATATTTTTGCCAACACTACAGTTTTCCGCTATTCTGATACTTTACGCTGTAGAATAGATCATGGAAAGGTGAAATATCTCTTATTTAATTAAGCTCAATACTAGCGCTTTGGACATTGTTTCCCCTCTAGATATGTTGAATTGAGTGATCGACCAACGGGCAGTCGCTGTGAAGAGCTTGTAAATGAATATATGTAGGGAGATAAGCACTTTGGGGAAATCGAAAGTTCCAAAGAGGCCAAAAAAAGTTTCCGTTTTGTTTTAACCTATTTATGTTAACAAGTATATTTATAACGTTCCGGTACCTTCCTGTGTATGAAAGATGTGTTGCACAACCATCCAACAGTACAATTTGACAGTATACATTCAAGTGTTGTTTTGCGTTTTTCTCCACATATGTTTCTGATGCTGTAAATAGCTTATCTCCAATGAAATTATCGTGGCGAGTATCGTATATAACTGCGAGATGTTAATAATTCAAAGATGTCTGACACCTTATAGCCAGAAACACCATTTTTTAAAACAATTTGGATTTGATCATAAATTCTGATGTGACATGAAAGATTTCTATGTGGGATATTACTTAATTGGAAAGAGGCTTCTTAGCGTGAAACAGATCACATATGACGTGTTAGACCCCTGGGTACACTTAGTCACTACACGAACTTGTAAAAGACTGACTTTTATTTGAATTGCTTCATGACAATATCGAGATATTTTGACTTTAACACCAACCATTTAAATCCCGACAGGGAGCTCCTCATCCGGGCAACGCCGCCAGTAGACACTGTACATTTAGCCTTGAGATGTCATGTCTGACAACGTTCTTTCGCTGGTGCCATGCTGTAGGCTTACCGGTTCAGGAAAGCCCCAGGTTGCGTTTCTTTGTAATTTAAGGACACACTCAGCAATATTCCAGGTATAGGATGACAGTTTTGCACATTATGGCGTGAATAGACAATCCGTGATTAATATCATGAGCATCGGTCTACACAATTCAAATACTATGGCATCAACTACGTCACCAAGCCTGATCATCCGATCCTGTTCGTTGCCTTTTGCCAGTTTGTTTTTCGTCTTCAGAGGAACCATTGACAAGCCCTTTGCATGTAAAACACCTAATACCATTACTATGTCATAGTAATTCATAACAAGTACTCATCAGAGAGTTGAAATCGTTCAGTGGAGACTGTTTGGGGAGGACATGTTTTATGATTATGGAAAGGGTTATTAATTATCTAGATCTTTGCCAACCGCCCTAGTCCTACTAACTCGACAGAGTCAAGCATAACCCAACAAAAACTGCATGGCATTAATATTAACGATTTATCGAAGCATTTCCCAGTGTGGATGCAACAAAGCCTGGATTGAAGAGTCACCGAATATGTGTTTTGGCTTCCCGCTGTGTTGAAGGGACACAGAGACTCACATTTCCTATCTTTCGTCAGATTAAATGTCTGGTTGACATTCACACCCTGCTGTTTTTCACCATTAACTGACCATGCTCTATATCTTGTGATTAAGTTTGAAGTTATTTTCATACTATGCGTGTAGATTTCTTTTTGTAAAGAGGATGGAAACAGTCGTCAGTTCAACCAGAGACCTTTGAGTGTAGGGTGTCTTGTTCTATTCTGTTGAAGGACGAGATAGTGGGCACTCAATGTTAGGTAATGCACTTAAAATGGAGACATTTGCTCGTTTTTCATTGTAGTTTTAAGTTGTTTTCCTTGGAAGGAGATTGATCATTGGTCGAAAGCCTTTTTTGTCTCTCCCGAGTGCTCATAATACGACCCTTATACACGTGAGAACCGTGATACGTGCACTTCAATATATCGAATTTCTAATTTCAACTCATGCGTTCCAACATACTAGTATCATATTTCACAGCGGATTAAATGACATGCTTTTGCAATAACAATACTGCGTGTTTAAGTGTTGGACGTTTATATTATGCCGTGTAAAATACGCATCGGTTTCATGAGCTGACATTACACCATCCAATCTCTCTACCTCCATGACCTGTGTAAGACGTGACGATGTTGTGTACACACGAGAACTGATTAATTGCACTCTGAGGTTTTTGTAAACTACTTTCAGTATAATTTCTATATTTCAAGTCTTAGTGTCGTATTTGCAATGACATCCGCAAGATTTTACCATCCACTTGCTTTTAAACGAAGATAAAAACATAACTTTATAATGAAAGGTAATCCCGGAATTGAGTCAGTCATAAACGAAATTTGTAATTTTGAGAACGTATTTAAATCTCCGTTTACAGATATCGTGCTTTAGAGGTACAAATAAAACTGAGACGCAAAATGTTTCTGTTCCTCATTACCTATTAAAAACGTTAATTGCTACTACATTAGCAAACAGTCGCAAGAAGTAATGTAAAACCATATCCTTTCAAATCAAATTAAATCTGAATTTAGATTATAATACTTTTTAAAGTGAACTCTCAGTTCTCTTGAATCATGTGAGTTTGGCATCATGGTCCTCACAAGAATCCCCTACAGAATAAAAATACACACTAGAAACACAGATATATTTTATTAAGAATGGCTCTGGCTTAAAACGTTTAACTGTTTTCATAATGTCTTTAGTCACATGGTATTAAATACAAATAACTCGAAATTAAGATAATCATTGATAAAAGATCGTCATCAGGATACCAACCTTTTTGGAGTCATAGAAACCAGTTTTAAGGAATAATTGATTAATAGAAACAGGTTACGAGCAATGATTGTATTGAAAGAACTCAGAAATTGGGAAATCAAGAATAGCTTCCTTATTTCCCTTAATCCGTCCGCTGCTGCCTTTTATGCAGACGGCGATACGCAGAAAAGAAAAGAATCCGTTAGTGAGTGTAGTTACAACGAACCTGGAGATTTATCGGAATCAGTGGAGTAAAAACTAGCCTAGCCTTCCGAATGGGTCTTGCCAAACAACGCATCGCTTAGCTTGACTGCAAAGAAATGATTCAAACTTAAGGAGGTACGATTTTTTAAGTCTTCATGTGAAACGTTTCTTTGAAAGATACGATTATTTATCTTGTTGGTAATCAGGGCAGTCGAGGAAAGAGTTGGAGCTGAATCCGGAACATTATCTGTTTCGACCAAATATCGAACCAGCATCAGAGACGAATTGGAATCACATTGGGAGCAAAAGCGAAATCTTTATTTTTCGCTTTCAATTATCTAAGTAGTTTGGTTGCTTTTTGTCTCGTCATCATGACCTGTATTGAGTTTCATGAGATTTGTACAACTTGACTTCAAATACTGTGGTTAAGTCGTTTTGGAATTTGTAATCAACGCAAGGGAAGTTCAGTCATGTGCGTAGATATGTAACATGTGTGTTTGTTAGTTTTCAATAGCCTCCTCTGCCATATTTCATCTTGATAGTGGTCAGGAGCAAACATTCCAGTGATTGACATCATGAGCATCGATGTATGCAATAATGATACAATGACATGAACGAAATTACCAAGCCTGATCATCCGATCCCATTCATCGCCTTCTCCCAGTTTCTGTCTTTTTTTCTTCCTCAGAGGAACCATTGACGAGGGTCTGCCTGTGTTGGTGAAGGGATAGCGGTAACATCAAATAATTCATAACAAGTGCAAAACAGATAGTTGGCATCATACAATAGGCACTGTTTTTTTGCAGAGGTTTTCTATGATTATGAAAAGTATTTTGTTGGCTTCTATTTGCGATATTTATTCCAACCGCCCTTGTCCTACTAACATGACATAGTCTGGCTTAACCCAACAATAACTGCATGGTATTATTATGAACGATATATGGAATCATTACTGCAGTGTGGTTGCAACAAAGCCTGTATAAAAGAGTCACAGAATATAAACTTTGGCTTCCTGTTGTGTTGAAGGGACACAGAGACTCATATTTCCTGTCTTCCATCAGATTAAATGTCTGGTTGACATTCACACCCTGCAGTTTTTCACCATTAACTGACCATGCTCTAGACAATGACGTTTGAAAGAAGAACGTCGACAGTGACATGCGGTATCGATGACGTGTGGAAACAATCCTGTGTCGGTTGATAATCGGAAGAAGGTGACTTGAAAACTTTGGTCGATGTACAGATTTGTTGTGAGATTCCCCTGTACCACCACCAAGTCAGATCTCCACGTGGACGGTATGGTTTCCCACATCATCGCACTTTCGACACCAAATCTGTCGACCTGTCGAACGAGGTTCGGTGCAAAAATCTCATATGGACGTCGGCAGTCACGCGGTCTCCCATCTCGGCTTTGGAGAAAAAATCGTAATTCATCACTGAACCACACATGCTGCCAGTTTCTCAGAGACTAGCGTTGCGCTGTCGCTATACTAACGCTGTCTCTGAATATATTTTGATTGTAAATCCATTTAAACTGAAAAAGTGCCTCAATGAGACCGGAGATTCAGAACCTGGGAAAATCTAGACTTGCTTCGTTTGGGGCTTTAACATTGCAGGAAGGGCTTGCCTGTAGGGAAAATAATATGGTTCAGGGAGGGTGAGACAGACTACGCTATCGGATACATTGTTTCCTCTGCAATACAGAGACAAATACCGGACTGATGGATCTTACTCAGGCGATTTCTGATTGTTTGGTCCGATACCCTCCTCCAACCAGGCCCATGCTGTGCAGTCTCGGTGGCAGTTTCATGTCGATGACGTAGATGAAACACCTGGATGTAACGATCTAATCCAACCCTTGGTCTTCCACTTCTCGAACTATATCATGGGTTGAATTGAGGTGTGTATACGTATCCCGAATGATAAGGTGGTGTACTTTGGAAGGACGTGCAACAGCAGCCTGGTACTCTCCTGCTTCAAAATCCTCCTACGGCGATGTGGCAACTGGCAGCATGATGTTTACCACTTCCATTGAGTCGACAAACTCTTCTTTGACATTGAATTGCTTTATAAGGCTACAAAGGTTTTTAAAGTTTCATGAATAAACAAAAGCAAAAGATAGTCATTATCTCTTATGCGTTTCTGTTTTCTTTGAGGGAGTGTATTAATATATGTCTTTGAACCGACAACACAACACTGATGGCTCCAGATAGTTTGCATAACAACTTCTCCCTCCAGCTTTCGTCTAAGCGAGTTTAAAAGATATTGTAATTCTAACATGTTATATTGTTAATAACTATGCAGAAAGAATGGTAACAAATCTATAATTTACTTTAAACTTGTGCGAAAACATTGAAAATATCAGACTATTAGACGACGATAAAAACTATCTGGTTATAGAAGTTTAGCAGAGGATTTAAAAAAACTGTTTAATCGTTCGTAAAATAGAAACATGAGCTATTTTGGGAGACACATTTAGCAGGCAGTGTATTTATACATTCGGACGTTTCATGAGTGGTGGTACAATATGTTGAATTTACCATATGATAATTGTTTTAAACCAAAATAATATGAATATCAAACGCAAACACGACCATGCCATCCTGTATATATATATATATATATATATATATATATATATATATATATATATAGATATATATATATATATATATATAGATATATAGATATATAGATATATATACAAAATGTTCAAAGTAGTATAGATGTTCAGTCATATAATATTGCATAAATAAAAAAGTAATGCCTTTTTCTCCAACATGTTTCGTTCTTTACTCTTCAAGGAGATTGTAGCGGTTACAATTCTAACCGCTACAATCTCCCTGAAGAGTAAAGAACGAAACATGTTGGAGAAAAAGGCATTCTGTTTTTATTTATCTATGCAATATATATATATATATATGGTGAAACGGACTTCACTTTGAAGAATTTCCACTCACATGTGAGACTATGGGTACTAGTCCGGACTGGTGAAGGTTATAAAGAACTAACCCAGTCCGATAGCACGCACCAGTATAACATGGACATCTCAGGCAGAATGCTGAGTGCAAAATTCTTTGCTTGTAATCAACGAAACAACTATTTGTTTCATCGACGTACAATTCACCTAACAAACATACGGTATTTATGCATAACACAATCTACCCAAACTGTCTCATGCACGCAAACATATGATTAAAAACCTCTCAGGGTCCCAACGTGCTGAAATCACCTCGTGCAGCTGAGGAGACAATGTACACAACCAGCCCACACAACACGGGGTGGTGGGGTAGCAAAGTGGTCTAAGTGTTCGCTCGTCACGCCGAAGACCCGGGTTCGAGTCCCCACATGGGTACAATGTGAAAAGCCCATTTCTGGTGTTCCACGTCGTGATATTGCTGGAACATTGTGTGTCCCTGTCGTGATATTGCTGGAATATTGCTAAAAGCGGCGTGAAAACCATACTCACTCACACGACAACACAACACAACACAAGACCTCAGTATAAAAATGAATGAGTTTATTAGTCAGTGTGATTTATATATGATCAGTTAACAAACTAATGCTTGCAAACCAATATTAAATTATGTTTATGTTACTTGTAAAAGTACATCTCAAGGGACAGCAGTAATAAAAAGAAACACACAATTTAGATAGTGTTTTTTGATACGCGTTCAAACTTAACACAACAGTTTGAATGTCAAATGTCTGACCAACTAAACCTAGTACATCGTCACAGTGGTCAGTCACACAATGTATACTGCATATATAGAAAGAATACATATTCAAAAGTAAACAGAATACTAGAAGTATTACGAACAGTAATTTTCTCACACTGCAGCACAGAACAGGCTTATTACATCAAACAGGGGAATAAATAAGACAACATGCGGGGTATGCATGACAAGGATTTACAACAACCATATTTTTGATATTGGTAATAAATCAGTGACTATAAGAGGAAGCCAACTGTTCATGAGGCGTAACAAAACATACACGGTTGAGAGGATTAATTAGAAATTATCATTGAAGTGCTCTGCTCTGTATGTATCAGTTCATTGTATGCAGATGGGATGAGATATCATTGGTCTCTGTAAATTGAAGGCTTAAGTTCTGTCGGCGGATCTGAACTGCTTCGGCCAGTTTTCTTTTGGTCCCATAAACATCAGCATCAAAGAACACTTAACTTGTATCACAATTTCAGACCGAAAATCAGCCATCTGAGACCATATCATCAACTGGCCTAATCACAACATACACGTAAATTTGGAAATATCATAAAAACCAGAAGAAAACTTCACCAAAAGAAAACTGGCAGAAGCAGAAATTCAACAAAGCATGACATAGTTCCACATGGACCTAAAAGTGGTGCCAAGGGTTCATAGGGTTCAGGTACAATAGATTAAAGATAAAGATTGAACAAAGTAGAAGACACCAAATGTCTCGACAGAATTACATCATTTAGTTTGACCCTTGCATTGACGATAAATGTGTAAGATAGCTGACCAGTTGCGAATATGACACGTATGCATACGTGAGACGCGCGTGACTTGACCAACGCGGAATAATGACAACGAAGTAAATACAGATGGATATTTTAGCATAACCAACACAATAAGAGATACTGGTCTTGGATTAAAGCAATCATGTGAACTTAATTCTGTCATATTTCATTGAAAATCTCACTCACTATTATGTATTTATCTTATATCCTTGTCATCTTGATTATATTATCATATGTGAATGCATATTGTACCTTTCTCATGTATCACCGTTGGTGGGTTGGGGCTCAAATAAAAAAGTACTAGATTTTGTACTTTAGTAAGAAAGTGTAATCCCAAATATAACATATGTTACATCTGACAACGTTCTTTATATTCAACAGACAATCCGTGCCTAATATCATGAACATCGGTCCACACAATTGGGATGCTATGACATCAACCACGTCACCAAGCTTGATCATCCGATCCCGTTCATCGACTTTTCCCAGTGGGCTTGGGGTTTTCATTCTTCAGAGGAATCATTGACGAGGCTCTGCATGTGTTTGTGAAGGGACAACGCTCCGCAAACACCTAATATCCTTACTATTTCATGGTAATTCATAACAAGTACTACCTGAGGGAAGTTGATCTGTATCATAAATTGTAACTGTGAAATGTGACTATCATAAATCGTAACTGTGAAATGTGACTAACAAATTGCCTGCCTTTAAATTTGGCGCTATGAGTTTTTCTGATTTTAAATGACAATGTAATGAATATATGTTTTTGAAATAAAACTCATTCCGAGTATATACTTACAATGTTTATTAATGCAAACTTGTTCTCGTCACTATATGGCTGGAATAATGCCGACGTGACGCAAAACCCAACTCAACTCAACTCAACTCAACTCAACTTAACAGAGAGTTGACATCGCAGTGTGGTTGCAACAAAGCCTGTATAAAAGAGTCACCGAATATGTGCTTTGGCTTCCTGCTGTGTTGAAGGGACACAGAGACTCTTATTTCCTATCTTCGTCAGATTAAATGTCTGGTTGACATTCACACCCTGCTGTCTTTCACCGTTAACTGACCATGCTCTTATATCTTGTGATTAAGTTTGAAATTATTTTCATATTATGCGTGTAGATTTCATTTTGTCAAGAGGATGGAAACAGTCGACAGTTCAATCAGATACCTAAGAGCGTAGGGTGTCTTGTTCTATTCTGTTGAAGGACCAGATAGTTAATGTTAGATAATGCACTTAAAATGAAGAGATTTGCTCGTTTTTGATCTTGGTTTTAAGTTGTTTTCCTTAGGAGATTGATCATTGGTCGAAAGCCTTTTTTGTCTTTCCCGAGTGCTCATAATACGACCCCTATGCACGTGAGAACCTTGATACGTGCACTTCAATATATCGAATTTCTAATTTCAACACATGCGTTCCGGCATACCATATTTCACAGCGGATTAAATTACATGCTTTTGCAATTACAATAAGGCGTGTTTAAATGTTGGACGTTTATATTATCCCGTGTAAAATACGCATCGGTTTCATGGGCTGACATTACATCATCCAATCTCATTCCCTCCACGACCTGTGCAAGACGTGGTGATATTGTGTACACACGAGAACTGATTAATTGCACTCTAAGGTTTTTGTAAACTCTTTTCAGTGCAATGTCTGTTTTCTAAACGTCGTATTTGCGACGTTTTGTGGGACGATATCCACAAGATATTACAGTCTACACGCTTTTGAACTAAAATAAAAGCATGACTTTTTGGTAAAAGGTAATCCCGGAATTGAGTCCACCATATTCGAAATTAGTAATTTTGAGAACGTATTTAAATCTCCGTTTACATATATTATCCTTTAGTGGTACAAATAAAACTGAGACGCAAAATGTTTCTGTTCCTTATTACCTATTTAAGAAAGTTAATTAGCAAGCAGTTGAAAGAAGTAATGTAAAACCATATCTTGTTAAATCAAACTTCAGAATCAGAATTTAGATTATAATCATCTTGAATCATGTGAGTTTGGCATCAAGATCTTCACAAGAATTCCCTATAGAATAAAAATACACACTCGAAACACAGACATATTTTATTAAGAATGGCTCTGGCTTAAAACGTTTAACTGTTTTCATAATGTCTTTAGTCACATGGTATTTAATACAAATAACTCGAAATAAAGATAATCATTGATAAAAGATCCTCATCACGATACCAACCTTTTTTGAGTCATAGAAACCAGTTTTAAGGAATAATTGATTAATAGAAACAGGTTACGAGCAATGATTGTATTAAAAGAACTCAGAAATTGGGAAATCAAGAATAGCTTTCTTATTTCCCTTAATCCGTCCGCTGCTGCTTTTTGTGCAGACGGCGATACGCAGAACAGAAAAGAATCCGTGAGTGAGTGTAGTTACAACGAACCTGGAGATTTATCGGAATCAGTGGAGTTAAAACTAGCCTAGCCTTCCGAATGGGTCTTGCCAAACAACGCATCACTTAGCTTGACTGCAAAGAAATGATTCAAACTTAAGGAGGTACGATTTTTTAAGTCTTCATGTGAAACGTTTCTTTGAAAGATACGATTATTTATCTTGTAGGTAATCAGGGCAGTCGAGGAAAGAGTTGGAGCTGAATCTGTAACATAATCTGTTTCGACCAAATATCGAACCAGCATCAGAGACGAATTGGAATCACATTGGGAGCAAAAGCGAAATCTTAATTTTTGCGTTCAATTATCTAAGTAGTTTAGTTGCTTTTTGTCTCGTCATCATCATCCTGTATTGAGTTTCATGAGATTTGTACAACCTGACCTCAAATACTGTGGTTAAGTCGTTTTAGATTCTGTAATCAACTTTAGGTTTTTGCAAGGCGAGTGCAGACTTGTGCGTAGATATGTAACATGTTTGTTTGTTAGTTTTCACTCTGCAATATTCCATCTAGATAGAGGTCAGGAGCAAACATCCCAGTGATTGATATCATGAGCATCGATGTATGCAATAATGATACAATGAGATGAACGAAATCATTACATTCTGATCCTCAGATCCCATTCTTCGCCTTTTCCCAGTTTCTGTTTTTCTTCTTCTTTTCCCAGTTTCTGTTTTTCTTCTTTAGAGGATCCATTCACGAGGCTCTGCATGTGTTTGTGAAGGAGACCATGCAGTTTCGCGTGGTATTACGTTGCAACTGGCGTTTGGAATTTATACAGTCGACCACAAGGAAATATGTAACCAACTGAACTGTGTAAATAAAGGGTTTGTTTAGTAATAATCTGACAGAAACCTCATTTTCCAACTAAGCTGCCAGCTTGGAACATGACCAAGTTTCGTTCCGCTAATTCACCTCTTAATTATCTCCATATGAACGGTGCACTCGGCCATCTTCGTTCTATTCCAGTTACGAATAGAAAAAATATTGTCGCTGTATTTCTGTGGACAACATTAACATTTCGAGATTACAACACTTGTCGTATCTCATATATTATGGTGATTCAGACTCTATTCGGGTGGTTAAGACGACTCCAGCATGGTCCTGTGATTGATACATGCGGAAGTAATATGATTTTTTTTCTTTTGAAATGTTTCGTATGTGAAGAGCGTTTGGAAACTTTCTTTACTTGTAAGTGCCTAATTGAATGGAAATCCCATATTTTCTAAGAGACATATGAATATTTTTTAAGTCTTTGCCTAAAAAGATATGCGCTTTTCACGATTTATCCTACTGTTTATGACACAGAGTGTAAATACATGTATATCTAGTTCTAAAAGCCGTTTCAGGTTTACTTGGGGATTCCAACTGTAACATTAGGTCACTTTCTCTTCGGTGAAGATGAACGCTCTGTTTAGAAAACCTCATGTCCTCTCGAAGTCCCTCTCAGATGATGTAGGTGTTGTAAAACAACATTCATTCGTTACGTTGGAATCCGAAAACAAACATATATACTGAACATCATTGAAAACGCACCAATCTAAAATTGTCCATATTTTCATCAAGATGGATTTCAGCATGACAATGATCGATGAATATAACTAACATGAAGTCGAAGGGCATGTCCAGTTGAAAAAATGCTTTAGATACAAATTCCTGTCCACAGTGTGACTCTTAATTCCAAAATGCATCAACATGCAGCCACGCCATACAAAAGCGCGAATTTCATTCTGAAATCATACTGACTGTGACATTAAAAGCAGGTGTATGAGAACCGATTCTCATTGCTTCACTAACGATTGTGAAACGAGGACAGAGATGCCGGGGTTAACACCTCACGGAAGAGAACGTGCATGAGGCATGATTCAGGTTGGCACCAGCAGCAGGGATATTTCTCGACAACTTGGACCTGGCCACTCCACCATCGTTAGGCTTCATAAACGACATCAGTAGACAGGCTGCCGTGACCTTCAATGACCTTGGCAACAACGTGTTACGACGCTCCATCAGGATCGCCATATTGACCGTGTCCGTATAAGTGATTGAACACTGCCGACTGCCAGGACTGCTGCACTAGTTCAAGGTTGACGTGGGGGTCATCAGCGCTGACTCCATGCAACGCCGTCTACACGCTACAGGGCTCCATGCTCGACGTCCTTACGTTGGACCAATTCTGACTGACAGACACCGTGATGGGCGTATACAATGGGCTAGCAGGCATTTTCAGTAAAGGTTACAACAATGGCATGGTGTGGTAGTCACTGACGAGTCTCTTCATCTACATAAAGCTGACGGCCGATTACGTGTCCATGCAGTATCTGGCCCAGCAACACATCCAGGTTATTCATTGGCCAGCACAGTCGCCAGATGTATCCCCCATGGATCACTTGTGGGACGAAATTGGTCAAAGTCTTTCGCGGCGACAACAGATGCGAAACATCCGGGAACTTGAGGCTGCACTACTGCAGAAGTGGAATTCCATCCTCAAGAACTCTATTCGGACGCTTATTGACTCAATGAGGAGACGTTGAACTGCATGTGTCAATGCAAATGGCGGTCACACGCGATATTGACTTTTCGATTTGACCCCACGTATGTTTGATCCTTTCTGACTGTGGAACATTTCAATGAATGAGCTTTTTTTCTGTGTTGCTGTTTTTGTCAGTCGTCCATCTGTTATTATCCACTCAAAAAATATCAATTCCTTATACGTGCTTTGAATAATCTGACCTTTTATAAGTGGTGCGTTTTCAATGATGTTCAGTATATTTATGCCACGACATTGAATATAAATTCAACATGTATTAAAGAACAAAGAGGACACACGTGAATACTGAGTCTGATCTTGTAACATGTTTAATGCGATGCAAATTAAGTGTCTCGTTTTGAGTGTTGTTTCGAATCCCGGATGACACTCAACCCCCAAAACTACTAGCATTTGTTCGTTACAAAATATGCTTTATGCCTATACAGCCTAAGTAAGTAGAGATAATAATTTGGGTGTCAATGCCTTTGGTCACATCGTTACCTGTTCTTTGCTACATTTTCCTAACTAGCTTGACCTTTTTGAATGAGAGAGTGAGTTTAGTTTTACAACGCACTCAACAATATTCCAGCTATATGGCGGCGGTCTATAATTAATCGAGTCTCGATCAGACAATCCGGTGATCAACATCATGTGACCATCAATCTACGCAATTGGAATACGATTACATGTGTCAACCAAGTCAGCGGGGATGACCATCCGATCCTGTTAGACCATCTTACGACAAGGGGCTGTGGGGTAACCTAGTGGTTAAAGCGTTCGCTCGTCACGCCGAAGGCCCGGGTTCGATTCCCCACATGGGTACAATTTGTGAAGCCCATTTCTGGTGTCCCCTGCCGTGATATTGCTGGAATATTGCTGGAATATTTAACTTGTTCCGATATTGCTGGAGAAGTATTGAAAGCTGAATGGAACCGAAGCAACCACTGATTACTTGAGCCTGGCGTCAGTGTGTTACAACAGCGGCATATTCCATCAGTCATCTCGTTGAGTTTATATCACATCGCTGGTCCAGTGGATAGGGTGTCTGCCCGGAGAGGGGTAGGTCAATCTCAGTGACGTCAAAAGATGGAACGTGTTACCCTGTCTGGTGTTAAGATAAGAAAACAACGACTGGTTTTCTCGAAGTCAGTAAACCGTGTCTCAGTTTGGTGTCCATTGTTAAACTAGGGCACGGTATCTCTGTGGGCTGGCATTGTAAAACGGGCATTAGTCAAAGCTGGTACAAGCAGCCAAACACGCACATAAACACATACACATACACACACGTGCAAACACATGCACACAACACGTCAACATGGAAGTGATAAAATCTTGAACGCCATAAATCCTTTACGACCCATCTTTACGAATTTGCCAAACAAAAACCATATTATCTGTACATTTCGTGTCTGATAATATCATAAATATTGTCTTACTAAACAGAAGCTCTTGTTACAAAATTAATACTTTCTGGTAGATTACAACAACAAAAAGGTCCTGGTGCACTTCTGATAAATATTATGTCACAGTTAGACTAACGCTTAGTCTCTGAATATATATTATTTGGATAGCAACAAATAAACCCATTTGGATTTAAAAAGAGCCCGAGCTAGATGTGAAAGTCAGAATCTGAAGGAATTTAGTCCTGCTTTAGGGCTTTAGCATTGCAGGGACGGCTAGGCAGTAGGGAAAATAATGTGGTTCAGGGACTGTGAGACTAAGTTTCAGCATCTGCCCAGTGTCATAAACAGCACCAGCACACTTTCTTTGTAAGAGGCATTGACTTAAAAGAAAACCTCACCATGTAATGAGGCATGCTCATCTTCATTTCTGGTTGTTTCTACCACAAAACAGATCAAATATGCCATAAATCTTTTATAATGTATATAGAAATATTAATATGAGTCTAGGAAACCAAAGAAAAACGAAGGTTTACAGACATTCCGATTGGAAGATAAGTGATAAGCCCACGCAAGTGTCGGTTTTTGTGAGGAGATTTCACACTAATCTGCCGAACAATTTAAAGAATTTGCATAGAGTAATACTTCGTAATAAACGTCGTCCACAATAGTTTGTGATTTCAACTCCCCTCGACTCGAGTTATCGGCCGTTTTGAGACACAATCGACCACTTACTTCCGAAAGGTTCAGATTGACTAATTTCATTGAAGAATGATGTCATCATGTTTCACAATCAAAATCAGTTTCAAGTCACAGAGTACTGTACACGTGATTAAAACCCGAGCAGTTCAAAATGCATCCACACAGGAAATTGTAAGAGCTAATTTCCGTTCTGAATGCAATGAACCTCTTCAAACTACTGGATTCAGAATAATAGATGTCTGCGCAAGACCAAAGGCTCCATCGAGTATTGAGGAATTAACGTTCAAGTTATAAACAAGGCAATTGCAGTAGAAATTGTCCTTATTTTCCTTATCGGATTGCTAGGAAATCTTACCCCGGAATGCGTCGATGAAAAAGTATTCGAAAGTTTTCCAGGAGCAAATTTAATTTCTGCTCAGCGTTGAAAAAATGCTTAGATAATGTGAAACTAACATCCATGAGTTCTGTTCTGTTCTGCTAGATGTATTAGGTGAAAACTGTCTAAATGCAGATGAAATGTTTCCACTTTATTAGCTCATTCTTTGGCAGTTACATCTTGAGGCTGAGCGATATTCTGGAGGTATGCAAAGACCAGGTTCGAATCCCCAGGGGATAGACTTGGGAAAACATTTAGTTCCTCTCCTTGTGTTGAACGAATAATTGGTAAACTAGGATGGCACACTATACTGGTTACATGCTCAGACCTCAGAACAGATACACGGCATATGGCTGGATTGCTGCTTAACTAGATATTCAACTCATGCACTCCCTAAACCTTTGTAAATAAGCCTTGAATTGTGAACATTGAACCAATGGGCATGCGTGAAGCAGTTTATAAGGTTGTTGAATAAAGCCCATATATTATTCACTATCGTAGATCGCTACATTCAGCTTGATAGTGTTGTAAACTTGTTGAAGGCGTCAACTTCTCACGCTTGGAACTCCCTCACATGTTACACTTACATTGATACAAGTAAGACAGTTCAGTCAGCAGGACTTTGTAGATCCTCCGCCATATAGATGGAATATTGCTGAGTGCGGCGTAACACTAAACTCACTCACTCACTTTGTAGATCCAATCTAGAACTGGTCTTCCGCAGCCAATGCTCGTCGTAAGAGTCAGCCTGCAGGATCGAGCGGGCACTGACCTGATGCATGTCCTCCCAATTTTATACATCAATGCTCATTATGACAAGCACTGTATTGTCCACACTCGTTTAGACCACCGTAATATAGCTGGAATGCTGCTGAGTGCAATATTACTGTACGTATTTCTTGAATAGTATTAAACATCAGAACAAACTCTTTGAAACGTCCATCCACCGAGATGTTTCTTAACAAGGCGTACAACCTTATTCACACTTGCCAAAACGTAGTCCCGCCTTCACATTGCTGCACTGATGCTGACCAAAGTATAAAAACCTCGTCACAACTCTCTACCAGCTGTCACACCTCTCTACCAACTGTCATGACTTCCTACCAATTGTCACACCTTACTCACTGTCATGAGTCCTCAGAAACTGTCACACATCCCTACCGTCATAATTCCCTACCTACTGTCATGACTCCCTACCAACTGTCACACCTTTATACCAACTATCACACCGCCCTACCAACTTCATGACTCCCTACCAACTGTCACACCTTTATACCAACTGTCACATCGCACTACCAAGTTCATGACTCCCTACTAACTGTCATGACTCCCTACCAAAAAATGTCACACCTTTATACCAACTGTCACATCGCCCTACCGTCATAATTCCCTACCAACTGTCACACCTTTATACCAACTGTCACACCGCCCTAAAACTTCATGACTTCCAACCAACGTTCACACATCTCTGCCAATTGTCACACCACTCCACCAGCGGCCATGGCGCTCTGCCAACTATTGCACCTCTGAAGCAACTGCCACACCTCTATACCAACAGTCACACATCTCCAGAAACATTCATACCTCTATACCAAACCAAATGTCATGACTCCCCTACCAACTGTCATGACTCCCTACCAACTGTTAAACCTCTCTACCAACTGTAATTACTTCCTAGAAACTTACACACCTCTCTACCAACTGACGCGCTTTACAACCAACTGACACACCTCTCCAACAACTGCCAGCCTCTCTACCCACTGCCAGGGCCATAGTACATCCAATAAATCACAAATCTATTAATTCCTCGACTATTTAATCCTAGTTGGCTTATGTTTTCGATACAAAGGTACTGGCGGTCATATGTCATACAGCTGTCTGAAGGCTGGGTTCCGGGTGGGGATTCTGGGTCTGCTCTGGATATCGGTTGGTATTTGGAGTGGTTGCAAGATTCGACCCGATAAAGTTCCATGGCCGGCTTGCGCCATGCCCATGTTCATCTTCTTCCTTCGTTAAGGTTGCATTGTCCCAGACTAACCCAACCCAATCAAACGTTCAATATCCATGTAACCCAACTGTTTTTTTATGAACTTCCTGAGCTAACGTTTTTCCATTATATCTGTACAATATCGCGAGGCCACGAACCTCCATTACAAGCTGAAGTTTTTGCTGGCTGTCACGTAAACACATTTATTCACGTATATGGTAAGCTGATCAAACAGTATTTCTTATCAGCTCAACTGGGCAATCGACCTGCGAAGTTCATCTGAGGGTCATGTTACTCGGAAAAGAGGCCCTGCAGGGGTTCGTCACTTTTGGCTGGCACTTGTGGTTGGCTTCTTGAAAGGGAGACTATCTGACGATTTGACTGACTGAGTTTGGTTTTACGCCGCTTTTAGCAATATTCCAGCAACATCACGGGGGAGGACACCAGAAATGGGCTTCACACATTGTACCCATGAGGGGATTCGAACCCGGGTCTTCGGCGTGACGAGTCAACGCTTTAACCACTAGGCTACCCCATCGGCCCTGACGGTTTGAAGTTGATATAATTGTATGAATGTTTGTCCGGGGTACTTATGTCAATAATGCAACACACATATTGTGCATGACATCATAATGAAAGGGATTAATTTTATCATTAACATTACATTTCTCTTTTAAAGATTATCTGGACTTCTTCTTTTCATTATTAAACAACACATATTGTTAAACATTATTAAAGATTATTTGGATTGCAAAGACTAGCTAATCATGAGGCATGAGTTTACACACCCGCACGCGAGCATGCACGCGCAGACGCACAGTATTGCTATAGAACCTTCACGCACGTACTACTCTCTTCAAAGAATATTGACGTTACTCTATGAAAACGCTGGCATTGAAAACGTCATTCAAGTGACGTTGTAAGGGCCACTTCCCTAAAGCAGGAAGAGGAAATATTGACTGGTATTTATGAGTGGCGTTCAGGAATATTGACTATCTTTGTGAGCGGATCCGTCTCATGGCTGAGCTGCTGCCGTTGACAGCCTATCAAACACACTGATGAAGATCAGAACGAGGCTAATTGCTGAACCCCATCCATCGCAATGCTATTTGGGTTAAGATATAATTTGGAAGCAATTTTCCAAATCCTGTCAAATGTGCCTATTGGGTCCGGCGCTGTTTTTTTCAGTCTGTTACACAGCAAATGGTTGAATGGGAAAATTCTTCGGAATGGCTATGGAATCGGTTTATCTTTCCCTACACGCACATCTAACTGATTTTTGGTACTGGTGAGTTTTCTAAATGAATGGATTGAGTGTTTGGAGAAATTGAGGTCAGTGATGATATGATTGAATTGAATTGAAATGAACGTTTCTGAAAACTTATTTAGGGAATGCGTGGCCATCACGACACCATAACGTAAAATACACACTTCACAAATTCTCCGATGTTGGAATCCAAATTCATATAACGTTCGAGGGATTGGTTGTAATGATTAGGTGAATGTTGGATTGTGAGAACCGTTACACCACTATTCAGATACATTGCTTGAGTAATGGTGGTGAAAGTGGTAGGGAATTTTAAAACAAAAACCAGTCCAGTAGCTTGTTTAGATGTAGGCCGGGTTTCATTTGTAATGTGAGATCACATTGTGTATGAACTTTAAGATAATTTTTAGGCAGCGGAGAGCCACTTTATTGTAATCATAACGGGTCATGAATCAGTTTAATAATGTGCTAACGATTAGCAATTGTATGTACTGTTTTATGACCTTGTAAACCCGACGTGGTGTAATGGATAGGGTGTCTTCCCGGGGAGCCGAGGTGGGCGGGTTCGATCCTAGGCCATGTAATATCATTAAAATATGTAACAAGGCGGTACTTGATGTTTCACTGCCTGTCAAGGGGATGGATCGTCTTTTGTTCAACGAAAGGGTTGACAGAAGGGTTTTTCCAAACGCCATTGTTAATAATCCTTCAGAATGGGTAATTGAAGTTGTTTGTATCTCCTTTCGTCAAGCAGTTCCGAAACATCCTCTTAATGTTATGCTAGACTTAACTCTTGATAGCAGATTGATGGATTCTGCAACAGGCTAGGCCCCCCTATCCCAGGGCCTAGATTTTCGAAGCTCTCTTAGCGCTAAGATAGTCGTAAGTGCCATACATTAACATTAACTTACGACTATCTTAGCGCCAAGAGAACTTCGAAAATCTAGGCTCAGTATGTTTATACTAAACGGCTCGTAATGGAATCTGATTATTGGCTGTTGTTGTTGTTGTTGTTTAAGGATGCACTCAGCTATATTCCAGCTATATGTCAGCGATCTGGAAAATATCAAGCCTGGGGCAGATTTTCTACAGACTGACATCATGAAGATCGGTCTACGCAACTGAGATGCGATGACATGCATCAACCAAGGCAGCAAACCAGCCACGACACGCCCTCTAAAACACCTTCGCAAGCAAACTGGGATCCAGTCTATATGAAAACTGTTCGTTGTCCCGTATGATCTGTAGTAAGACGATAACGTTATCCGAAGACAACATAAAGCTATGATGCTTCTAAGCGCATCGGTGAATGAGGGATGATGTGCCTGGCATTAAATCATTCGTTACCTTGCGGGCGTATAAAGCCTTGGTGAAGCTATACATAGCAAACACAAGCATGCAAATATGCTGTACATCAGTATGAAACATTACTATTCCCATTACAGTGCGTATGCTGTACATTTAAAGAATCTTTGTGGGTTCAAGTGACAGATTTGTCTCAGAAAACAGTGCTATACATCCACGTTTCAATATAAACTAGACGATATGTTTCATGCCCAAACACGGCGACACTCTTTCGCCATACAGAAATAACGCTTAAGTTATCAGGATCAATAGAAGAAACAGACATTAAAAAAGGTTCCTTGTCTAGTGAGCTAGCTTTAAAACTGCACGTAGTTTTTCCGCTTAACGTACACTATGTAATATAACTAGATGATTCAAATGAATAAACCTTCTCTTCAGAGTGAACGATTTTCACAATGATTTTAAATTGGAAGCAGCGCGTAAATGAGGTGGAAGTTAAAATGAGCTTTTTGTTTGACTTGAAGATGGTTACATAGTCCACCCCATCATCAAGTCAGTAGATTTTAACTTCATTCCCCTCAAATAACCATTAATTACATATGCCAGTACACAAATACACACGCACGAAATATAATGTTATCAATTTGGCGGCAAAGTCATTTAAATGTGAACGGAAAATCTTGTTGAGCTACTCCAAGCTCCGACACACAGCTCGAGGTAAAAGCGATTCCATTTTTCACTGCACAGGAAAGGCAAATTCGGCTACTGTAGAATAGAAGCAAATTATGCGATTAAATTGCAAAATTGATTTCACGGAAAGTTTCACCATCATGTGAGATTAAATGTCACAGGTCCTGACACGGGCACCATCACACCCTTAGAGTAGAAGGGGGAGCGAAATGTATTTACCTTATGCAATCTCATTTGTCGTCCTTAACAGTGGATGACATTTTGTGAGATGTTAATTTGAAGACAACGTCTAAGCCTGAACACCATGTATGTGAAAGAATTCAGAAGTCAGCTATTTACGAGTGTGTTCCTGGTCCATACACACCCTTCCAGTGCTAGAAACAACATTTACCATTGGTTTCAAACGATCAGTTTGGTCAGAGGACCGGTCCCGCTCCCTAAAGTCACCTCAGCGTTACAACCGTCTCTAAATTGAAGATTCGGGTTAGAATACATCTTCAGCAACCAATGCTTGTCGTGAGAGGTGACTAACGGAATCGGTTCTCCAGGCTCCGTGACGTGATTGACACATGTCATCGTATCCCAACTGCTTCTGTCGATACTGATGATGCCAAGCAAAGGTATGTTTCCATGTGAAAAATACTATTAAAGAGGTTACAGAACTCGCCATTCTTTCACAGTGCTATAGTTCATCAGCTGACAGTAATTAAAGCTGGAGAGAACCCACGAGAAACCGTTTATAGATGATATGAAATAGTTGAGTGTTATTTAAACTTTTTTGAGTAGTTAGATAGTATGGTTACATGCAGATGCCACCACGATAATCATCCTGGAAGGTGATGAAGCTTGGGTGGTCCATCGGTTACTGAATCCTCTCGAACCCTTTAGTTCTATTCTTAACACGTGTACCTTATATGAAACCAGTGACTGATGTTGATTTTAGTAACTACTGGCCAGTTACCCACATGACCTCTCGAGCTGCACTGTTTGTGAGTGAGTGAGTGAGTTTAGTTTTACGCCGCACACATCAATATTCCAGCCATATGGTGTCTGCGCTATTTAAAGAATAAATATGAATTCAAACAATATTTATGAACATTAAACGCAGACCCACAAAGACCCCCTGGAGATCCCTGGATGGAATGTGTACCTTGCAACCTATGCTGCTCGTGCAGGATGGTTCAGGATTGGTGGATTAGTGATTTGCTTCTTGGCATGTCATGAACATTTCTCAATGGTGTGTTCATACTCGGTTATTTAAAATCCGACGTCGCAAGACAGGAATATTAAAAAGTGCATTGAAAAGCACCAAAAAACCATAACACTTAGACGCCCGCTGATGACTAGCATGCGTTAAGAGCATTAAGGTCATCGTAAGTCTTTGCCAATAGCTCTCTCTTTGTCGCTCTCTTCTCTTTCTGGTAGGGGCGGGTGGTTGGCCAAACACCCCTACGTATTGTATCAACAACATACCATTGAAAATACGTTAAGTTCAGCTTTGCTAATGTGTTTGAAGACATTTGATATTGATTGATGTTGAAATTCCCGAACCTTTCACCAAAATGCTTGCTCCACGTGTCTGTGGTCGAATGGGTTCGATACAATATTGTTGTTACGTGCTATAATAAAACGCATCATAAATTTGAAAGTGAATATTGAAAGCAATTTCAATAAAATGCTTCCAAGAGCGGAGTCTTTCATGTTTAAAACGGTTTGAAATCAATTCATCATAAACTTATCGTACCGTGCGATTGCAAATGGTTTTATTATGCCAGTTTGTAGTAACGTCCGCAATATTCGGTTTATGACGAAAGGAGGAAGTGTATTGATAGCAAAACACGTTTGTAGCAATCGTTCACTCACTCACTCTGCGAAACAACTATCCAGAGGGGCGGTGGGGTACCCAAGTGGTTAAAGCGTTCACTCGTCATGCCCCGCCGTGATTTTGCAGACTATTGCTAAAAGCGGCGTAAAACCCCAACTCACTCACTCACTCAACTATCCAGAATGCACCACATGTACATGAAACTGACCATGCCGATCAAGAGGTTACAGTCACCAGTTAATCTCATCATCAGTTACTGTTACATGGCGACGGCGGTAGCCCAGTGGTTAAAGCGATCACTTGATTCCAGGTATTCCGAGGATCAGTTTAGGAAATTCATTCTCAGTATCGGTGACAACACTGGAAACTTTCATCGACTCTTTTAATATGATAAAAAATTACAAGGCCACGATTCTATTTATTATTCGAAACAATCCTTTAAGTGTTTCCGTTTTGTGACAGTAATGGGTAATGTCTTGAGTGTAAGTTAAACGTTAACCACACATTGGCAATATTTCAGTCATACACACACGATTGCGAGTGTCAAAAGTATAGCTTAGAGTGTCAACAGTATAGCTAACCAGGCAGGAATAATAGTTTGGCATTTGATTATGAATCCATTGTGGCATGATAGCCTGCAAAGTACATTGTGACGCAATTTCATTGAAGCAATAACAGTTGACAGCGATATAGCTAAATGCCACCCAGGCTATATCTGTTGTGGCAGCCAATTGTTTGATACAGTATCATCCGTTAATGGTAACATGTGCTCTGGTTTTTATGGCGACGAGGGTTGCCAGTGGATATAATGATCACTTGACCTTCATTAGTCTTGGTTGAGTACCGCGAGTACAGTTAAAGAAACCCATTCTCAGTGTCGGTGATAATACTACCATATTGCTAAACACGGCGAAACACAGCTACTTTTCGTGCCAAAAATCGAGTCACCAATGAGTGATTGAGTTTAGTTTTACGCCGCAATCAACAATATTCCAGCTATATGGCGGTAGTCTGTAAATAGTCCAGTCTGGACCAGACAATCCAGTGATCAACAGCAGGAGCATCGATCTGCGCAATTGGGAACCGATGACGTGTCAACCACGTGTGCGAGCCTGACCACCCGACCCAGTTAGTCGCCTCTTACGACAAGTATGGGTTACTGAAGATCAACGCTAACCCGGATCTTCACGGATCGAGTCACCAATGTAAATGGTTAGTTTTCCTTGCCAGTATTTAGAGAAGTGATCTTTTTGTGCAGCCTACCTGCGTATTGACATCAACATGTTAAACAAGCATGTTGTATGAATCTGCATTTTAACGTTTACAGAACCTCCGAGCAATCAGCATCGTATTACATTGAATAATAAATGGAGTGGTTCAACAAATCAGACACTGTTTTCAAACGCGATTTTTTTGAGGGAGTGAAAACATGACTTTAATTTTGGTTAACATTAAAATAGAATTATACGAAACAGAGATTGTTAGTCTGTTTCAGTATCTTAAATGTGATATATTATAAATAAATTTGAAAATTTTATTATACGAGGTTTTGGTCATTATTTGTATAATATTCCCAATTATCCTTTATTCATAATATGCGATAAATGAAATATGGACATACGTCCTGCTTCGTCGCTACGTCGCATTTTGGACTGGCCCATGGAATTTTGGGACAAGTGAGTGAGTTTAGTTTTACGCCGCACTCCGCAATATTCCTGCAAAATGGCTGCGGTCTGTAAGTAATCGAGTCTGGACTAGACAATCCCGTGATCAAAAGCATGAGCATCAATCTGCGTAATTGGGAACCGATGACATGTGTCAAGCAAGCCAGCGAACCTGACCACCCGATCCCTTCAGTGGCCTCTACGACAAGAATGGGTTACTGAAGATTCATTCTAACCCGGACCTTCACGGGTCTTGGGACAAATTACCAATCTAATAATTAGTTATCAATATGAACTTATCATACATGTCACTCACACATCTGGTACGATGTTCTGGTCATTATACAGGCCAGTAGCGCTGATCTGGGGGGCACTTTACGGGGAGACAACGCTACGTGTTGTGAATAATATACTGATCCAACAAAGGGAACCTGGACCTAGATTTTCGAAGCTCTCTTAGAGCTAAGATAGTCGTAAGTGCCATATATTAACATTAACTTACGACTATCTTAGCTCTAAGAGAGCTTCGAAAATCTAGGCCCTGAATAGTTTGGGTAATGTATATCGAGCACACATTTGTCACAAAAATATCCACCAAATATCCATGAGTCTTTTCCTAATATTTCTTTTGTACAGCATATAAATATCAAACTACAATATTCGCCCATAAGATTTATCTTGGCTGAAAAAAAATACCAAGATTCGACGACCTCGACGTTGCATTTAAGACGGTTATCATATTCAGTGAGCGAGTTTAGTTTTACATTGCTTTTAGCGATATTCAAGCAATTTCACAGCGGGGGAATCGAACCAGGTCTTCGGCGTGACGAGCTAAAGCTTTAACCACTTGGCTACCCCACCGCTCCCGGTTATCATAGTTAAGTTCCGATATAGTTACGAAAGTTAAACTATAGTAACTGTTAAGAAGTGTTTCCAACCAAGAAAAGATTTGATAACGTTTGTATTTTTTTGTTGTTGGCCAGATGTAATTTGCGAATGTGTACTTTCTTTTGTCGTAGGTTTACTTCATCTTGACGGTGACTGATGCGTATCAATGCAAAGATTAATGTTATGTGATTTCAACTGTCGTAAGTCAACGTGAAAGGGTTTACTATCATCTCAGGTGGTAAAATCAGCGGCCCTGGTCACAAACCCTATGGTGTCAGTATTGTGCTTCAAGGGGCGGTGGGGTAACCTAATGGTTAAAATCGTTGGCTAGTCACGCCGAAGACCCGGGTTCGATTCCCCACATGGGTACAATGTGTTAAGCCCATTTCTGGTGTCCCCGCCGTGGTATTGCTGGAATATTGCTAAACGCGGCGTAAAACCATACTCACTCACTCCGTTTTCAAATTATCCATTAAGGATGTGTTAGGCAAGAATACCAATTTATCATATTCATAACCTACAAGTGCTTCGTTTTTGTGCGCACAATACAGATCATTGGACATTCATTTAACACGCAATGACATAATTATTCAAAGCTTTAACGGGTTTTTGTGCAGGGTGTACTGAAACGCAGAAAATCCGTGACACTTGGGGAAATATTTCTGTTCATGAAATTAAAATTTATACAAAGGCCTGCACGCTATTTACACACGAAACCAATCAGAGTCTGGCACTTGAATTAAATTGTCTTTTTTTTTAGGAAAGTGATTAATTTGTGCGGATTACAAATAAAAGAGGATGTTAAAACAAGCTGTTCTCCAAGTAAAAATAGATGGTGACAGATTTTCTAGGGCCATAAACGATTAATGAGAAAAAAAATATTCATCATGAAAATGAAATATTTTCAATAGATAGCGTGATGGGTTCAAATGCTGAAGCCTGGTGAATTGGCCAGTGTCATGCATAATCGTGACGTACGAATAGAGGAACAGTTGTCCCAGCAGACTGTGCATGCGCGCAAACAATGCCGGCCCAGTTTATATCACTTCGGTGTAGAACAGGATCATGCAGCCAGGAAAAGATCCCGGATCTATAACCCATTCCAGTGTGTTACGACCTGCACAATGGTTTATTGCAACAATACATGCTTTTCTGTCTAATAAGTGTATTTGGGGGTTATTTAGCGTTTTATTTTGGTAGGATTACCGATTCGTTTTGTATGGTGCTGTCCAAAATTGCATTTTGGTCGCGAGTGCTCCTTATGCCATATGAATGTTAGAGTACCCTAAGGCCCTTGACCGATGAATAAGAGTATTCAACTAAAGACAATTATGGATAGCGTGACATTTGTGGTCTGGAATTGTGTGAACTATGTAAATTTGTCGTGATAATATGGACTGGGCAATAACATTTACTGTTTAATTCCTTTTTCATCTGACATAATTCCTTGGATAAGTATTTTACGTCACCCATAGTGTAACACGTGGCCACCGTAGCTATCAAACAGACTTTGTAACACAGTGTTGGAACAGAAACAAACCTCACTGCCAGATAATAAGGCGTGTTCAAGCACTCTGTTCCGTGTGAAATACACGCAAGGTGGCCTAGTTATTCTCAGTTATTTTCCCTCCTCTCTTTCAGACTAAGCATGTATCAAGCCACCGCCTCTTTAACTCTCGATAGCGTCTGCATGCACTATTATCTGAGACTTTACTTCTCTGTATTGCCTATAAGCACCGAAGTCCAACGCAATAAGTTGCCGTTCGCTCGGCATGCTATTGTCTCGTCATTAACAAGCTAATGATATATTGTCCTTTAAGCTAGACTTTGAACAAAGCATTGTCGAGTGTTTGCCTCGCCATAAAGAAGGACGGTAAATGGAGCATTGACTTCTCTCAGACACGGAAGCTGGAAAAATAGTTAAATGAGTGGCAGTATGTGTAAATCCTTTCAATTTTGTCTTGTCGTCTGCTCGTGGATGGCAGACGATGTGACGTTCCTTCTCGAAAACTGATGCGTTTCACCAGGCTGCAGTTTCCAGCCTTAATCTGTCATTGAATAATAACAAAGATAGAGAGGTTCTGCGCAATTTAAACCCACAGACAATTATTGAGTCATCATCTTCCTGGTAGAATCTTTGTTCAAACATGATTCTTCTGGTGTCTTCCCCTGACGTAATTTGTCCCGTTCCTTCTCCATGTTTGCCAAGCTGTTCAACACGCATGACTAACGTCAGTTAATCCTCCCGCATCCAAAACAAACTTCGATCCGTTATTCCTCAGAGTTAGGGTGCGCCCATCTGTTTCAGAAGCAAAAGTAGATTGTATGGGGGAAATTGATCTCAAATCCATACCCACAATTTCTACAGTAAACGTCCTCTTATCAAAGTAAATTAATTTACTAAGATTGCGACACGTTTGAAAGGAAGCAGAGTTTGCTTTGCCTCTAACTCAACATGTTCCCTTGAACAGGATTACACTCCTGCTTTTTGAATTAGACTACGTGACAGATACCACAGTTTGATCTCAGTAACAGATTTGCAACGATGCTATGGACTCACCAAGTCAAGTCGTGCAGAAAGATAGCAGAACCGCAGTGAGAGGAAAGGCCACCTCTAAATCAAGTCTTATTTCTAATGAATTAAAAGAAAGTGTCGGGCGTATCAAGGCGTCTGCCGACGAGCAAGCTGAATATTGGTTTGTACATCTTTCCCAAGTTCCTGTATCATCCGTGGTCCAGAGCTCCTCAAATCACCACAATTTTTCATCTCGCCTACCCCGACTTTGCAATTACCAGCCACGAAGTAGATAACACCACGACTTACAGTCGCACTACCGGGACATTTTTCACGTCAAAATTGTCGTCTGCTTGATTGTCTGATCAAGTCTGCCAAGCTGTATGTATTTTGTGAGGTTTATCCCTGTTTGATGCCGACCGACGTACTGACCAACGCTAAGAATGACTAACCAACTTAATTTGTAGAATGAGGCTCATGTTTTGCAGACGTCTTACTGTGCTCCAGATGTGAGATATTTGTTCCGACGTCTCACATTACAAAAACTCGTGACTTATGCAAAAAATTATGTTCCAAACTCCAGACGCTATCCTTAACAAATGCTCTTGCAGCCAATCGTAACTCATTTTTTATTTCCAAAACCGCTGTAAATATAAAAAAATATCTGCTCTTTTCCCAGCATGAATCGGTAATGTAAATGTATTTAAAACATAGTATGTGGGTAATGTCCAAATGGAAAATGTGAGTGAACTTACGAGGTAACCAATGCTTACAGCAAGAAGCGATACAATTAGATGGGGAGTTGTCAGTGAATTGGTTGACTGTATGTTATCCCGAAGCTCTTTACTCTTAATATATTGTATATATTTATATGACTATAGTAATATTGTATTCTCATGTACCACCGTTGGTGGTGTTAATAAATTGTAATAAATTGAACTTGAACTTGAATATCAATCACTGGTATATTTTGTCGATACTTACAGATCATCTTTATCCTGCTGGATATTAACCACAACGTCAACACTATCTCATATTCCACCATACTGGCACGGCATCCAAGAGATATATACTTACTGTGTTCATTATATATTATATTACCAGTGCACGAATCACGATTCAGTCACGTGATTGTATAAATCACTGTCTGTCATCCTTACAACAAAGAAATACTAAAAGCATTTCTACTATAACACTTTCCTCAATACTTTCAATACTTCACTGGCCGCTTTGAAATCCGTATATTAGTCTGTAAGCTTCAGTTGCCGTGAAGGACTTAAATATAACTAAATAGTATACAGAAATACCTTCTCCATATTTATGGATGTCCTTAAATGTAATTTTTTCCTCGGACACGTTCTTCGATGTTGTAATATAGTTCAACTTTCTTGAAGGAAGTCAGTAAAAGAGTTTGATTATACTGTTTGAAAATCAAGCCAATACATATGCAGTACATTCAGAAAACGTACTATGTACTCGCATTATTACAATACATTATTGTTAAAACTTCCACAGTCAAAACTCTTGCTATTGGTTTAAGGCACCCGCAAGCCTTTGTTTTATGGATGGGTTTGCTTAGAACAGTAAATTTATTTTATGAAATTCAGAACGTCACGCCACAGAATGATCACTCTCGATTATCTGCCCAACATATTCCATGGGAGTAAAAGGGACAATAGTAGTCATACTTATATGAAGGGAACGCTAAAGGTCAGTGGTGACTCCCGGTGTTGGCGATACGTGTGTGTGCCCTCCTCTCTGTAGTACAAGTCACTCAAACAATTTGCACAGAAACGTAAGTGTGTGGTTGTTGCTAAAGAACTGGTAGAAAATGGATAGCTATACATCTGATATCATCACTATGTGTGATTCATAAAAACATGATCGTTATATAGTCTGAATTGTACATTCGACTCAACTTTTAGAGATTTCCTCTGAATGCGGAAATGGTTCGTTGCTTTTATTTACACAATAGACGGCTTGTATGACCATATTTAAGTTAGCTCCATGTATGTGTGTATCCTGCCATTGTTCGTGGATCTAGAGGCCATGGTACCTATCATTTAACATACAGACTTCAGCTTGGTTTGCGGAGGACAGCGTTGAAGTATCACTTGCAATGAGGGATTGTAATACCACACGGTAGAATAAATGTATTAATGCAGTTACAAAGCATCTGATCATTTTATTTTTAAAAGATTTAAAAAGAAATACTGGAAAGTTTTAATTTTGAACATCTTTAGTTGCCTCCAGAAAACAGAAACTGTATCCTATGTCATGTGGATTGTCGTGTATATATTTTGAGCCATACTGGGAAACAACCAAACCCAAGTTTACTGATTATGAACTACTATTGCCCACTCTGGTGTGTTTTTGTACCCCGACATTGTCCATCGTTACTCATAATATCGATCACAGGATCATCTGGTCCAGAGTTGATCATCACCATGATGTCTCCATACAACAGGAATAGTGTTGAGTTGACGTTAAGGAATCAACATCATTACCACTGTATTATACAAAACATACACTGTTTTCAGTTACTCAATTCGGCCGCAGACAAGTCGAAATTCATGCTTTTCATAAAAAACGTAAGCAAAGTTCTTATGATGTATGAACTTAGGATTAAACATTAATACGTTACATGTATTCTTTCCTTGGTTCAAGGAAGGTCAGCCCCAAATGTCCCTGTACACAAGACTGCTCTTGAGATTATTCACAGCATGTCTAACCAACATTACCATTTTAAAAGCCAATCCAAATCCATTTGCTGCAGAACATAACATGTATTTGCAGGGAATATAGATGAGATTGTCCAGTTATTCCCTAATATGCATCTTGGTATTCCATACATACATGACGATTCCATACATACATGTACGATCTGTCAAGATGAGGATGCGAATTAAGATCTATTTCCTTGATCTGTCACTCATATCGTACATGGAAAAGTTTAAGCGTGAATGTTGCTTGACCTCTGGTCTTGCTTCCACAGATGGGACATTTATAACCATGTGAGTAGATGCCATGTTATCCATATATTGCCATTGTCTAGTTTTGAGACCTGGAATAACAGGCCTCTGACAATAAACTTACCGAGTTGATCATTTTTCTTGTGAAATAAACAACGTGCACATTTTATTGAATCATGTTCATTGCTTTCTAATTTTGTTATGCTGTTACAAAAAATAGGAAATGAAACGTGCGAGAATATTTTTCAATCACTATCAACATTCTGTTGATCGTTAGCACACTCTGTGCTTCTTTAGGTACAAGGGTGTAATCGATTGAATTCTTATCAAATATAGCATTGACACTGTGCGCTTTGGAACAGCAGAATGGTTTTTTTTCCATTTTATTCGAATGCTCATTCGGAGTTCAGGAAATCTTTGGAAGTAGTCTGATCCCATGAGATATCTGGCTGGTAACGATTATATCTGTTTAGTACTTGATTAGTACAGGAGTTCTATATTTTCTATAAGTCAACGTTACGTTTAATGTTCAAAGAGGTATGTTTTGACTTTCGTGAACGATGTTTTAGTGTCTCGCACATCCGGATCAATATCAAGTATATTTTATTTTATTATTTTTAAAGAGATACATACCCAAGGTCAAAAGGATGTTTTTTTGTTTCGATTCGAATGACATTACAAATCGTACAAAGAACTTCCGTTGTTATTTACTTCTTTCTTTAATAGTTGTTGAACGCCCCACGCAACAATATTCAGCCATATCACTGGGTTCTGTAAATAATCGGATCTGGCTCACACAATCCAGTGATTGACACCAAGGGCACCGATTTAAACGATTGGGATAAGATGGCATTCATCAATCAACTCTGCAAGCCTGTCTAGTCCAACCAATCACGTAAAATCATCGCCTAATTATGACTTATGCTGAAGACAAATTCTGACCTTGATCTTCACTGGTCGGATGCAATACGCGACGATACTTTGAGTGGATCCAGTGAATTTGTCAGATGTTAACAGAAGGGAGATATGATACGCCTGCTACACATAAAATGTTATAATAATGCCTAAAGATCACAAGCATCCCCGCCCTTATTATAACTGTTAAGCGGGCACGGATATCCCAATCTTCTGAGGCTCCGCTAATCGCTGTAGAGAGATGCGACCCTCCCTCACTCGCAAAAGACATCTGTGATCGTGGGTTTCGACTTCCAGGCTGGTCAGCACCATTCCTATGCTCGGGGGTATCACTAAACAGGAAAAGGTCAATACCTCGACATCAGGTGGACAAACCCAACCGAAATACTGTTTAAAGATGACCAACCAAAGTCACTCTCTAACAGTGGTGAGTGCAAGGTTGTGATCAAGAATGCCACAGTGTCTAATACGTATTACCTGTTGTTGAGAGTTGGCGACAAACAAGCCAGAACAGGTCTGAAGCCAATGAGGATCGGTGCTTACAATGTATGACAATACTGTCTGCGTCTGTGGCATTGACTTCGTGGATTCCCGCGCATATCACAAGTATGTTATCATGGACTTGACATTTAATATGCCGCAGTGCGATGTTCAGAAGGACTTCAGGGGATTCTGTTGGTTGGAGCGTTGTGGGAGTTCCGGGACACAATAGGTTCCCAAGCTTCACCCGTCCAAAACTAGGCATCAGATTCGTTGACTGGTATGCGTCGATCGGTTTTCTGTCCCATATTAGTTCATTTTTAGTTTCCGCTAATCAATACGAGAAATCACTTGTTAGTCACGATTCAGATTAGTATGGTGATGGTATACATGCATGAAATCCTTGCTTATAAAACAAGAGGTAATTAAGGAAAATGTCTGAGTCAAGTATCCAAGCATGTATATATGGAATCAAAACAATTAGTTTCTATGACTTTATAGCAGAGGCGCCAGAATTCAGGACCCGACGTACACTTGTGCGCCAAAACAAAGACGAATCACGTGACATTTTGAGGGCGGAAGTAAACAAAGCAGTTGATGGATCTTACACTTGATTGCAATAATAATTGGATTTCTAGAGGTGATGTGAAGTGAGAAGAGACTTGACATTGCGTCAATATTTTTTAAAATATATGGCGACATGCATTCACGTGTGTGTGTGGCTAGCCCTAGTCCTATCCCTGCGCCTAGTCCTAGTCCTAGTCATACTCCTAGTCCTATTCCTACTCCTAGTCCTATCCCTACTACCAGTTCTATTCCTATGCGATCCCATATATACTGAACAGCAAAAGTAACGCAAGTCTAGCTTTTGGTCACATTTTTAAATAGAAGACAACCAAAATTATGTCTAATCATTTATTCTATAGAAACCACTGTCAATTTAACAGCTGAAAGTTGCTGTTGACATTGAATTGCAATAAGTTCAAATCACAGTCCGTCAAATGGAGATACCCCTGAACGCGAAAAGTGACAGTCTCTTTAGCAGCGCGTACAGCCACCTTGAGCTTGCACACAGGCAGTGCAACGTCACCTCATTGAGTTCACTAGAGTCTGAAAGAATGCCTGAGGCAAGTGGTTTCATTCAAACACCAATCTCTGTTCCAGCTGTGCAAGTGTGAGTAGCTGGCTACCTGCAGCAATCCTATGTCCAATGTCGTCCCAGAATGTTGGAGCCACGTCCGGGGAAAGAGACGGCCATGGAAGAACGTTAATGTTGTTCTGAGCCAGATAAACCATTGACACCCTTGCTGTGTGAGGGCTGTAAACGTCGCTGGCGTGGTGACGTGTCAAAATTGGCCCCACATATGGCCGTCGGCAGTGGATTCCAACAGCCCGAAGACGACGTCTATTCGTATCGCTGGACACTGCTCCCCTTGACGCTTGAACTAAGGCTGCTGTTACTGTTGCTGCTTGAGTTCGGTTCCTTCGATGAGTGACCCGGATGAATCGATTTTGCGGATGATTTGTCAATCATTGCCGTCCGGTACTGGGACGATCAGCAGCAACCCCGGTTTGCTGATGACGTTGAGCAAGTCGTGTAATGGTGGTAAGATGACAGCCCAATTGTATAGCTACAGCGATTGCAGAGCTACATCCGTGCAACTTTCCAATGGCCATTCCCCTCTGCTCAGTCGTTAGTCTACGCATCGTTTGTGTGGCGTGTACACCTCCTAGCGTCAATACTGAACTGTGTTTTGACACAAACCTTTATAAAGGATACTTCAGAGTGAAATGCATGCTTTCCATCCAGAACCGTCGATCGATGCACGTGCTAAAATTATGGTTTTGCTGCACTGTGGGTGTGCTTCTGCGAATGATTCGTATGGACGTCAAATTGCATGACATCATCTCATCTTGGATCATTACGTCACTTTGCCATGAACGTTTCATAAACATAAACGATTACTATTATGAGAGTTCATATTTTTTCGAAATTTGCGTTTCTTTTGCTGTTCAGTATATTTCCCGGCAGACACTTTACGCACTAGACCATGAAAGCTATGACTGAATTTTTAAGAAAGCACTGATTTGGCATTAGTAAACGTTGGCCACAATCACGTTGTTTGTTAAATATATTTTCGTATACCTTGAAGCATAACAATTGCTTAGTCTATGTGGTTTTTTAAACTACGGCAGAAGATCAAAGTAGTCGGTGACGTCACATCTCGTTCCTCATCGCGAGAAACAGAATTGCAAATGTCTGACCGAACTTACATGACGATGCAATATGCTACTTTAAAGCCAGTCATCGCCCGACACCAGACTTGTGTTATATTTATGAGGTCGCTAGCCTGCATGAACACCGTCCTCGTGGCAGTCAGCAAAGTGGGGAACGTCTACGACCTGTGCATCATCTCACGTACAGCTGACACTCAATAAAATAACTGAAAAACTGGTCAAAATGGCGTTAAACCCAACCCAATCACTCACTCCATCTGCATGTATTAGTTTTCTTTATCTGCTTGCTTGACTCTTCATTTTCTGCCCATGTTGATTGCGGTTGTCACGCTTGTTTCCGTAGCTTTATCAGTTTGCGATAGTTCTTTAACTGCTTGTATGAATTACCATGACAACTTAGAATCCTGGTGTTTCGAGGCGAGTGATTGATGTCACTGTCTATTTAAGGGTTTAGACCCAGAGTTAATGTGGAGGTAAGGACTATTTCTAGTTAACGAGATTCGACCCTATATCCATAATTTATAGCACCAGGAAGACCAAAAGAAATACATTCATTCATGTAAATGTACACTTCCTGTTGCCACTACCATAGAGTACTTTCCACATAATCGACACTAATTAACACAACGCAGTGTAGACACTTAACCCATGTATTTTATCATGACCTATATCGTAGGCCTTTTGCTTAATTTGCACAAAATAAAAGTCTTACACATTCCTAATCGTTTAGGTTAATGTACACGAGAGTTTTGCATTAAAGATTGCCATGTGTACACCGCACTGAATAAGGATTTATGTTGTCTCAAAACTAATCTAATCGCCCCCCCCAAAAAAAATAATAACCCCACATCCCCCAATAATAAACAAAAACAAAACAACAAAAACCAACAAAACAACAACAAAAAACACACAACAAATCATAAAGCAACAATGACAACAACATACAATACAAAACAAACCCACCCATCCCGAAAACAAAAACTCACTCACTCACTCACTATTATTGGTCCAAAGATACCTGGTCCAGCGGACAATACGATGCGGACTCCTTTCGGAAACAGTTCAAAGAGAAAATCTCATTTATCCAGTTAATAATCTTGCAATAACAAAAGATCAAAATGTTGCGCAGTTGCTCTGTTACACTAACATTGGTTTGGTATGATTCCGATTAACACCTATCCTAGAAAAGTACATTTTGCGTTAATTTCCTCAGCCAAATCATTTTCTGTCATCAGTACATTGTCAAATGAGAGTCGTCGCGCATACTTTCTAACTAGCCATCTAAATAACCATAATTAATTGTTACGACGTGAAGCGCGTTAATCCTGCGAGATCTCGTCTGAAGGAAATGTGATGTCCGGGCGAGTTCCGGCGCCCCCCGCACTTCGTCTCCCGGATACAATTAGACGCTCGTTAAAGATACCCGCCTCCGTTTGCACCCACCCAATAAGACCTTGTTGTCTCGCGGGGAGATAGACGAAGCTTTCATGTTAAATCCCTAGCTCATTAAGTTACAGCTCACAATGTTTCATATCTTAACTTTGGCTGGAGGGTTAGTTTTCTATTTTATTTAGGGGGTTTGGGGATTTGATAAGTTTAATGGAATCCCACCTTCTATTGTCTGATTTGTTGTGAGTGTGGTAGGCAAAGGTTTCAACGTGGAACGATTGTGTCATTTGTCGAATTAGGTAGTCGTCAGTGCCGCAGTGATCATCATTGTCGTGTTCGTCGTCGTCGTCATCGCAACCACCACCACCACACCACCACCACCATCATCATCATCATCGTCGTCGTCGTCGTCGTCGTCGTCGTCGTTGTCGTCATCATCATTATCATCGGATGTACACAGTAAATTATTGGTTTACATAACTGATAAGATATTACCACACAGAAACCGCACAGCATTATTTGTTGTTTTTATTATTAATGTTCAAATACGCTTTCTGGACGAAATCGATTTAACCTTCTGCCATAGAAACGGAACTACTGATTGTCAACAAGGTTTTCTGTCTTTCTGATACATCTTAAAACATTTCTAGATAATATTTAAGCTATTTGTACGCGAAGTCATTTAACAAAATGCATCAATTTCCATTTTGTTCGGGGCACAGAACTATACACAGCTACATTTTACATTCCTCCACAACACGTCTCCTTCTGTGCAATCACTTTGAATCAGTCAGTCACTTCAGTGGTTGGATAGAACTCAGGAATGTTAAGGTTTCATGCTGTCCATGATTGTTGTCACCGTATGGTTCCTGGTAATCACTGCTCACGTGGTTAGAATTGCTCTTCAGCAACCCATGCTTAAGAGGCAACTAACGGAATCGGTTGGTCAGGTTCACTGACTTGTTTGATAATTATCATCTTGTACCATTTGTCTAGTTCGAAGTTGATGATGGATTCTCTGGTCACGATTATTCTGTCATCATCATCATTTCATCATAACTATCGTCATCATCATCATCATCATCATCACCATCACCATCATTATCGGAGTCCATTTTTTGTGTCCTCCCGCCATAACGTTGTTGGAACACTGCCAAAGGCGGCGTAAAACCCAAACTCTCTCACTTACTTACTAATCATCATCTTCATCGTCGTCGTATTAACCATTATTATTATTAACACTTCGTCAGTAAATGGGCCAGAACCACACATTCCTCGAAAGAAAAATGCCGACATAATTGAGAGTCAATCATACAGTTAAAGTAACGCTTATAGTGATGCTCATACTACCAACCACCTGTTTGCCCGCCAAAGGGCCTCTTAGTCCAAACTTCTCATCGTTCTAAAGCAATACCATCGCAATATAATCGTTTATCATCCGAAACTGTGTTCCACAGGAGATATCGCTTGTGTGAGATCAGACGATATCTCCACGAGATATCGTTTTGACAGTAGATTTTGTACAATACCCTGACAATGCTATGACGTCATGAGCATGATGACGTCACAATGCTATGACATCGCTGCACTGCAAGTCTAATGGCAGAACGGTGGTCAGAGATTACTTTTTTCAATGAAAACTAATGAAGAGTGATTTTTGATGATGAATAGAATCTCACCCTCGTGTCTTCTGATATCAAATATATCAACCACTCGTTGATAAAAGTAAAAATATCCTCGTCAAGCCTCGGATATTTGTAACTTTATACTATGCAATTCGACACTATATTGTCTGATCGTCCAAGCCACCTCACAGGCACACCTTCAGTCATCTCCCCTGAGTGCTTCTCCATCCTAACCCCCACCATTTCCTTTATCTACAATGTGTAAACAGAACCAAGGTTTTTTACCGGCTTGTTTCAACAAGGACAAATGGGAAATAATTTCCAATGCATGTAATCCTATCTGCATTTAATTTAGCAGTCACAATCTTATTTACTTCACGTTTCGACAAATTGATATCGTGACTAGTTTTATAAGAACATAATTTTCATTTAGCGACGAAAGCCAATTTTATAGCACCAGTCGATACTTTAAAAGTTTTAATGAGCAAAGTAACACTTCAGATCCATTTTCTGAATACACTCAGGTAATACAAATCCTGGCTTCCGCATTAACTTGGACAAACTATTATTCTAATACAGCTTCATGCGGAGAATGAATATGTTTCTTCTGTAATGCTTTGCCGGAACATCGTTCATAAATGTGTAAATATACTGCAGACAATTCATTTTCAAATGTATTTGTCATTTATTTTCTGCAATGGTACGGATGTAAAATGTCTCCAAGTAAGCACTCACTCTCCTTTTACAATCAACCCTTAAATGCCAGCCAGGGAGACAAACATAGAAAATAACGTACATACGATTTTCCTAAACATTTCAGCAAAGATGAAGAACCAAAAGCTTTCCACAAAGCAAATCAAGATACCATATTGGCTGCAAATATCGGAACTCTGTAGTAACGAATAGTTAAATAGCTTTCAGATTGTTGAGCCAAAAAACATTAACAGCGAGCAACTGTTGGCGGTGATCAGTGTGACTTCTAATTACGCTGTAGGGAGCTTGCATGCGGAGATGCACATCGTTTCAGGAGGATAAGCTTCCCAGTTTGTTTGTGAGATCACTTACGAAGTACCATCTATCTCTTTATTAGTTTTACCAGATCGTAACTTGCTCATCTTAGCTTCCGGACATCAAAGTCAACAGAGGGCGTGGAACGTGTGTTGCCATTCTTATTGTGGATTGGCGATGTCATGAGTATGGGCCGCCATTAAATTGTCTGGGTGGGTTGGAATGACTAAGGTTACGATGCTAATATAAATCTCGGTATTTCTGTTCCAGAATGAACCCAGACGCGGTCTCCACAAACCAAACAGTATTTTCATTATCTGACGCCATGGCATCACCTTATAACTAATCTAAGCCTATTCAGCATTTTCAAAAGCTAATGAAAATATTCATTTTAATAACCTTTTCGCCTGAGACTCCTCCGTTGAATGGAGTATGCCATTCAACAGATGAGACGAGAGACGTTCCCTTTGTAATCTTTGACATTGATCAATCTTTTGCACCTAGACACATCCTTTACAGGAGCACTAGAGTACACCAATGTGGGTGGGTCAGAACTGTACAAAGCCATGGTTCTATCATAAAAGCAATTGCAATTGTTTTTAACAGTCGTCTATATTCCATCCCTGTACTTAACGACATGTTATAAAAGTCCAAAATGGCCGTGCGGAATGAAGGGCCCTTTACGAATCGCCATGGGAATCTACTATAGGACTCTGAACACTACAGTGTTATCTCCCTTCTCACTGCCTCCAGGAGTAGTCCAGTCCAGTGGTAAAAGCATTCGCTCGCCAAAGACCGGGTTCGATTCCCTTACATGGGTACAACGTGTGAAGTCCATGTCTGCGGCCCCCCGCCGTGATATTGCTGGAATTTTGCTAAAAGCGTCGTAAAACTACACTCATTCACTCCCATCCGTCGAGGGGCGGTGGGGTAGCCTAGTGGTTAAAGCGTTGGCTCGTCACGCCGAAGACCCGGGTTCAAATCCCCACATGGGTAGAATTTGTGAAGCCCATTTCTGGTGTCCCCTGCCGTGATGTTGCTGGAATATTGCTTAAAGCGGCCTAAAACCAAATTCAGTCAGTCAGTCAGCCATCCGTCGAACCCAATTTCTTATAATTTTCTAAAAAGGGATACCCTACAATTCTCATTGTAACGTTTAGGACGATGCGACTAACGCTCCGTTATAAAAATAAAACCGTTCAGCACTTAAGGCGACACCACCGTAACTCCCGATATTCGATATTCCCCAGATCACTGAGTTAAAGAGCACTCACTGTATTTCCTGCAGAATATTTCTAAATATTGTTTCTACAGTTATTCAGTCGATTTCTATGTTCCCCATATGTTTCAAGCCAACATACCAATTTAACTTTACTTTATATAAACTGCAACACTTGAGGCGATTTGTCGAATTATCCGAAAATGTTTCATTTTTTCATCTGATCATGTCCCAGCGAAGCCGGCATCTAAACTGGTATAACTCAATGGTAACCCAGATGGGAGATAATTGTTTGCACTTCGGGTGATAAATTACCTTTGGGAAAATACACCAAGCCATTTGTTTATAAGTAATAAAATATGGAACGGTTACAACCTGGCCACAGCGATCACTGACAACAATAACCAAATATTTATCAAATATACATTGAAATACGACCGAATTCATCCTGCTTGAATCAATCCAACATTCACAAATCTCCCTTTTGTATTGAAGCATTCGAGCAAACAATAGTACACAGTACGGTAGAGGAGGGATTTTGTTATGCAGAAATGGGATTAAATAACATTGAAACTATTTACGTGACAATCCAAATTGCGTAGTGGACGGAGAGAAAGCGAAACTGACATGTTAGTTGCAAGAGATATCTGTATGTATTTACGTTTTTGTTATTTAATGCAAGTGGACCTGTGATCTTTATACTGAATAAACTTCTTCTTCTAAGAGATATCGTTTGGTTTTGGAAAACACAGATATATTTTAGCCAATATGTTTTAGACTGCATTGGGTTTCTATTGCGAAATCGTACAATACGTTGAAACGAGACATGTGCTTTCAAGCCCGGTTAACCATATACGATCCTGAAATATTTACATTTTTGTAACGCTTTCTAACCAATAATGTTAGATACATCTTGTTGTCAGTAGTGTAAGGGAATAACATACGGAACATTTGCCATGCTTAAAAAGACGTACGGAACATTTCCCATGCTAAAACATCATTACTGACTTTTATTGGTAAGACATGTACACTTTCAACCGTAATCCATTACGTTTAGTTTAGCATTGCAATCATTACGCAATAAAACAGAGCAATTCGATCGCTGTGGGCATGCTAGCAGGCTGTTTATCCAGAAATAGCATGAAAAACTCTCCTTGAAAATGCGATGCTTGTATGATGCTCTCTCGCTATCGCTCAGAATATTGCTGGTGATCGTGATGATAATTAGTGACCTTGACCTTGTTTTACTGACAATAACAAAACTACAATTTAAAGATGTTAAGTACCAACTAAATTCTCCATTAGACTCTTATCATAATCTCTCTCTCTCTCTCTCTCCCTCTATTGGTCAACAGATAACTCGAATCCAGAACAGAATTTGGTTTGATTTATGTCCTTCTCCATCTTGAGAGACCCCAAGAAATAGTTAATTTCAAACAACTCATTATTAGGAGCTATCCGGGCGCCAGTGTATTTAACGCTAAATTGTTACATCATAAAAAATTACAATACCCCTACATCAACAAAATTGTGATTGCATTATGGACAGAAACAAATCCATATCGATTTTAAGTTTTGTCTTTTTAACGAACAATCTAGCCTGAGATTGCATTCATCAAAATCTCCTTTGCGATGCCTATGGGATTATAACACATTATACATTTCAATTTTCCCATTTTTCCCAAAATGTGATAACAGCCCATATTCAGTTTGTAATGCGTTTATTCCGAAGTACACAATGTCCTCATGCGTAAAAGGAGCCGTGTTCTTATAGAAGCAATATGGCATCAAGGCATCAGAGAGGAATTGTTCTATCTCAGCGCGCGGTTGTCTGGGGCGTCATACCTCGCCTACAGAGACCCTCACTCACTCGGTAAGTTAACGACATACATAGTAAGCGCCACATACACCGGAACTGTCAATGTACATCACCTACTCTATTCCACTGTCCTTTCTCACTATCCATATTCATACTCCATACCCATAATCCAACCCTCTTCTACCTCCCACAGCTCTCATAACCCGATTCCTATCAATAACCATATTCCAAACCATCATGCATGTGTTGTCATTTCCTCTGAAGTCGCTATTTCCTACGGCGGGTCTGTCATTAAACTACTTTTCGGGCCAATACAATTTTGGTTTATGAGGCTAAAGCCAACCAAGCAGTACCGTCGATATAACGTCTCATTTCAGTCTGATGGTAAAGGGGGGAATCAAAGTGGCGGATAAGGGGTAGTAGGTGTTTGGAACACTCTTGTCCATAAATATGCTGTAAAGATACGACACTGTGCTAATATGGCCTTGACCAAAGGGAACTAACCGAGAATGCAGAGGGAGGTATTCATATTTAAGTGCCTTGTAACTTATCACAGTTACTGCTGACTCTGGATCAACGTGGCGACACTAAAGCCTGTCATTTCAAGACTAAATGTGCCCAGACGGGATTGAGCGAAGACAGTCTTTGCTTGGCAGACATTATTTTGGTTAGTTACCGTTGGTACCCAGTCTGTGTCTTGAAACACTAATGGTGTGTCGACACTAATGACCCTACTTTGTCGTTCCCGTGTCCAGTGCGCTAGGAATTTATACATCCTAATACAGTAACATAACGCTGAGATTCTACTGACTCTAGCGTTACCTTCTATTCAGTCACTAACTTACTTTTCTTTGACAACAGACCTCCTAAAATGTTGACACTCGTGGAGTATAGCAAGGCTGCGACTGATATACACGTCTACTTCGGCAACGTTATATGGTTTCGACGTCAGAGCATGTCCATTTTAATGCTTGGAGTCTGCACAAAGCCAACAGAAAGACAAATGACCAGCCTTGAAAATTGACACATCGTCTCGGCTAACGTCAGTCTGGGTCATGGACTGGATAATTGATTGGTCAACAACGAGTCATTTTAAAGATGTTTCTCTACCCAACAAAACATGTCAAGACTGCTCTTTGTATATGACTGTTTGCCATCAAAGGATAACTGTCAGGATGAGCTTAAAACTCAGCAAGTATTATTCGTTCATCGACTATAGAACTTTTATTAGGTGTACTCTTCTACAAAACATTTAACCGTCTGCCATAACTGCACAATTTTAGTGTTTCAGTATCCCACGAGTACGGCACCGATGACAACATCTACACCTCGAGTGAATGAATGAGTTGGGTTGGGTTAAATTCCTCTTTGGCAATGCTCCGGTTATATCACTGGACACGGAATCGGGTGGTCAGGCTCGTTGACTTGGTTGACACGTGTCATCGCATCCCAATTTCGTAGATCGATGCTCATGCTGTTGATCACTGGATTGTCTGGTCCAGACTCGATTATTTACAGACCGCCGCCATACACATGTAAACTAAAGTCAATCAATCAATGTATCACTGGAGTAGAGTTCAAAGTAAATCATGTCCAAGATGTTTACCCATGTGACGACCCACATACAAGCATAAAGAAACACGGAAACAATCAGCTCAACGGGGATTCGAACTCATGATCGTAGGTTACTGGCGTGAACACTGAACCACTGGACCTGGACTTAAAGTGGGAAACATATTTTAAAACTTAGGTCTGTTCCACGGAGCAATCATAAGTCTGGAACCAAGTTATGGTTATTACTTATTCAAAGACCTTTACAAATGATATCATCATATGCACTATATATACTTACACGTACACTAGCAATATTCGTAGGTTATTGAGTGAGTGAGTGAGTGCATGAGTATGGTCTTACGCCAGTTTTAGCAATATTCCAGCAATATCATAGCGGGGGACACCAGAAATTACCTTCACCCATTGTACCCATGTGGGGAATCGAACCCGGGTCTTCAGCTGAGGAGCTAACGCTTTAACTGTAACGCTACCGCCCCGTCACGTAGGTTATTTAGAGTTTGGATCGGTATTGAATTATCGGAACAGAATATATATATACAATAAGCACCTTTCACCCGGATGTTTATCAGCTGATCAGCAATAATGATCCAAAAAGGTCTAGGACTATTTTGGTTTTGTAAAAGATTACATTTTGGTAACAATTATGAAATATTTACGGAACTGGGTTCTTCTGGTGATATTTGTGAATACTGGATTGAAGTATTACATGTGCACTAATCCTGTAATGCATCAGGAATATCTTGTTACGGAAACTTGTGACATGTTTAGAGATCTCTCGTGTTCTTTAATCAATTTGATGGACTAGCCGCGTTAGAAGAGTGGACTTTCAGGGGCGCGATGAACCAATCAGGAAGACATGATTAAAGTATATTCTACTCCGCCCGTGCTGCAACCTGACCAAAGGTCGCAGACAACATCAAAAGGATTCGCCAACAATATCGTGACTTTTAATCAGAGAGAAGACCAACCTTTTCTTGAAATAAAACAGATTGTGCGTATCATCTGTACATTTCTGTCTTAACGTGGCGTTAATTGGCCCGGTGTTACATATTGGACATACCAGAATGTACCGCTGTAGGACGCCCTAGCCCGCATATAACGTTGCCCGATCATTGCATTCCAAATTCCAATAAAGCGCCCGCCGTAAATCTCTTATCAAATTTAGTCTGAGATTAGCACACTCGGGCTGGCTCCCTTTTACTGTCATAAATCACGCATTTAACCATGACGATGACGGACAAAATGTGGTTTAAAATTTTCGAAGCTTTAGAAGCTGTTTCTGTTTCATTTAACACCGTTGAATGATACATAGCGAACGACCCCACTTGTGAAGGAGCGACATCAATTCTTGATAGTTCCTTCTTTTATTATGAAGCCGGTTTAACCAGTTTGCGCAAACCACCGTTGTAATACATGCTCGATGGATGAAATGCGAGGTTTAGGCGTTATCAAAGACGTTCATTAAGTTGCATGATTTAGGAAGTAGACACCTTTGTCATTACAACGAGACTGCGATAATCACTTTTCGTTAGTGTCTTAAAGGGACTCTTTGAAGAGCGGACATATCTAGACTACATGATAGGGTGCAATGAGTGTAATGTGATTAAAGGCGGGAGCAGATTTGATGTTCTGACGTTTGGGGGTTCAGGCATACGAGCATGGACACTTGTGCATTATTCATTATGTATTTGAAGGACTGTGAACTGTACTCGTCTTTGATGAAGAACTGGAATCGTGATAAATGGCTGTCCTATAAAGATCTAAGAAAAGGATTTTTTTATCGTCTACTTACTCTGTAATGCCAATCTTTATTATCGTAATCGATGTTGCAAATTTGATCACAATAAAAACAGTCTCAGGTTCAGGGTTGATTCCCTGATACACTGACTATTAATTCCAGACTAGAGCATAGTGACTCTTTGAAGGTCCGGAAGTTGTGTTCTTTTAAGACGGTATCTATGTACAATGCAGAGAGAGTAGGTAGAGGATGTCTCAACATGTGAATGTCATTCATTGCGTATATATCAATATCTTGGTAACGGGTTGCCAACTGACCCCAGAGGCCTCAATTTGTTACGTACCCTAGGTTTATCAGGATCCGCTGCTCATTGGTTCAGATCAGTTGTTTGTCAGCACCATTTCCTTATGGTATTTTTCGTTTAAATGGTTATCTCTGAATTCGGCTCGTTGATGATATAATTCAGAGTGGCATAAAAAACATTTCACTCACTAATTGTTAATGTATATTTCTTATAAACCACTTAGCCGAAAATAATTGTGGTTTTGAATAACCTAAATTCAATGTGATATTATCAAACTGACCCATTCCTAGTGCATCCCAAATTGTGGCACATTGTCAAGTTAGCAACTTTCGGCTGAAAGCCTTCTGGTGGCAATCTGGTTCATTCATCACTTGACGTTCTTGAATGGCAGGTATGAGGTGATCACTACATACCACTGTGTCTACAGATACATCTTACGATACAGGGATGAAGAAGAGGATAAGGGTGAGATTACATTCAGTCTCAGCAGGCACACCTGCTGCCGTTCACTCCTTGTGTACGATCAGTCTTTCATTGACATTTAGATTTGTGTTGTGGTTTCTCCTAATGTTAAGGGGGCGGGGGGTAGCCTAATGGTTAAAGCGTTGGCTCGTCACGCCGAAGATCCGGGTTCGAATCCCCACATGGGTACAATGTGTGAAGCCCATTTCTGGTGTCCCCCGCCGTGATGTTGCTGGAATATTGCTAAAAGCGGCGTAAAACCAAGCTCAGTCAGCCAGTCAGTCAGTCAGTCAGTCAGTCAACCCTTTCTCTCCAAACTGAAAGTTCCTTATTATCAGACAGTGATACAAGTGAAAGATTTAATTCTTCTATGGTAAACATTACACCTTATTATATTTCATTCTAACGCCTAGTATTCACAACTATTGTAAGAATATATACTGTTGATCACAAAAGAAGGATTTACGATTTTGTTATAATATACAATTTACGATTAACATATCGTTATATACGTTACAGAGTTGTCACAAAATGAAATCGCGCTATTTTGCGATGATGAACGCATAAAATGACGTCATGAAGCATGATACCTGTGCTGAACAGGCCATGTCAACAATTCGGTGGAAGAGTGATTGAGTGAGTTTAGTTTTACGCCGCACTCAGCAATATTCCAGCTATATTGCGGCGGTATGTAAATAATCGAGTCTGGGCCAGACAATCCAGTCACCTGACTTGGTTGACACATGTCAATGTATCCCAATTGCGTAGATCGATGCTCATGCTGTTTATTACTGGATTGTCTTGTCCAGACTCGATTACTTACAGACCGCCGCCATATAGCTGGGATATTCCTGATTGCGGCGTAAAACTAAACTCATTCACTCACTCACTCAATCACTGCAGGAATGAGACTGACGAGGAAGCATCAAAGCCAACGTTTACGCTGGGGCAACTAGCTGGAGTAACTGGCAAACTGTGCTCTATCCTGATGACAACAGCCTCCAGCTGTTCCGAACACGGATCTACTGACGTAGAAAGAAGATCTGACGCCGTCCCAATCTTCCAATAAACACAGGCCAGATTTTACAGGCACATGGAGAAGAATCGCAGGCAATTCTTGATGTCGCGAAACTAACTCAGTCGACGTCATGTGCAAACATGGAGGACATTCGCGCCACTGAATCATTGACATTCATTTAGTGACACTTATGGTCATGTTTATTAACGAATCTCCATGAGTCATGTCATGTTATTAAACTCACATTATATTCCTAATACTGATGGGTAATGTTGATATTTGATGGTAATTATTGCGTACATCTCGCCCAATAAGTAGACATTTAAAAAACGAGGGCTTATTTGGTCATTTGTACATTAAAAATCGAAAATTATTTGTACACAGGTTTTTGGGCCTCGCTTTAGTATATACTCCAGTGTGTCTGTGGTTGTGAGCTGATCAAACCTGCCGTGACGTCCTGATATACGGCACAGTGTTATAGTGAACTGCAGCCTTACTACAGACCAGTGAAGGAAAACCAAGTCCCATGGATCGTCAACTTCTTTATTGCAATGAGTGCAACGTTTCGGCGTAGGTACTAACACCGTTAGCAAGCAATTGCAAGTGAAGTCTTGGTTTTCCTTCATCTTTACAACTTTTAAAATGCCTCTCAAAGACATTACAGACTGGTGGTATCCTTATCAACATCAAGACGCTAGCATTGGCTGTGGCTTCACCCTCATATACACTGACAGTCTGCAATTACCATACTTAGGGTTGGTATTTCATAAATGACACTGAATGAATGGACTGGCCATAGGCTCAGGTACAATAGCTACAGAAGGTAGTTACAAATGATAAGACTTACGATACTGTTTACAGAATGTGGTGACAAATGAAAAACATGTAAAAGGGAAAAATTCATGGACGCCAAGTTCTTTTATATAGGGAACACGACCATGTACAAGTGAAACAAGCAGAAGTGCTGCTCACTTTTATTTGCCCATTGCCATTACCAATCAACGCCAATGAACTACTTGCGTCAATGTTAAGTGTTATCTTATCACTTGTGTTGTTTGTACATGTACATGCAAAGATATCTGCGTCCTAGTCTTTATATACCTGATGAAGGAGTGAGTGAGTTTGGTTTTACGTTGATGTTAGCAATGTTCCCGCAATATCACAGCAGGGGACACGAGATATGGGCTTCACACATTGTACCCATGTGGAGAATCGAACCCGGGCCTTCGGCGTGACGAACGAACGCTTTAACCACTAGGCTACCCCACCGTCCCTTTTTTCACCTGAAGAAGGAGTACGAATATACTCGTGATCCTCATATTATAGACGTTGACATCCATCCATTTACCTCTTTATGTGTCGACTAATTGGATCGGGTGGTCAGGCTCGCTGACTTGGTTAATACATATCATCGTATCCCAATTGCGTAGATCAATACTCATGCTGCTGATCACTGGATTGGCTGATCCAGACTCGATTATTTACAGACCGCCGCCATATAGCTGGAATATTGCTGAGTGCGGTGTAAAACTAAACTCATTCACTCACTCTTTATGTGTATCACTTCCAAATACCATTTGAAAGACAGATGAACATATACAGTACTACTAACGGTACATGGTGATAAATGATGAAGCGGATGCACAAAATTGTATAAACGTCCAAGGTTCCTTATGTGTGAATAATGGTTTCTATATTCCACTGCAGCATTACAGAATTTCATGAACGACAAATAATGTAAACGTTTTGTGGGTGTGTCAGAGAAGCATGGGCAGCCATACTGTAAACTGAATTGCCATTTTGAAGACGTTTGTTTAACTCCCAACAGTTCGATGTTCGATGAAGTATGTCGGATCCACAATGACCTTGTAGAAGACCTTCCAAGACGAGGATCCTACCATATGTTGTAATTTCAAACCAAACTAATGATACAAAAATTAAAGAACGCGTTTTCCAGTGTCAAGGAAACGGGCAGGAAGGCTATGGGACACGATAGAAGAAAAACGGTGCTGTCAGCAATGGTAAACGGCCACTATGCTGTTCAAATGTGTGCTAAAGTAGCCCTCGGTATTAGCATTGTAAACCAATTTACCATTCCAAATAGACCTTCTATAAAAAGACAAACCCTTTTGGAAATAGTGACAATTTGCATTACTGCTAGAATTCGCCCATCCAGCATGGCGTTCCGAAGGGAATGAAGCCTTTTAACATATTAGACAGTGTTCCCATTGGAGTTTGCCCACATACGTTAGCATTGTGTTTCCTGCAGGAAGAAAGGGCATACTATGAAAATGCAGATTAAAACTCTTGTTTCATTTGTTGTGAACTATGCATTGGAAACAAAAGAGAGGATGGATCTTTTTTCTACTCGAACGGTCGTTTAAATCGATGACACTTTTTGGACCCTGTAGAAATCTTACTGAACATGTAGTCTAACGCCGTCACGTGAAGTATACAGGCTTCACTCTTTGATGTTGTTGTTTTCTGTAGGTGTCACACTGACATCTTGTCATACTTATATGTAGTTGTGTTGTGTGTTCGTTAGCCTTACCACCGTGCTGACTTTGTCTGTGTGTTTGTTTATTGTTCGATGTTCCAGCAATATCCCCTGGTCTGGGCCAAATCATCACCATTATGAGCATTGATCTACACTCTTGAGAAACGATGACAAGTGTCAACCAAGTCAGTGAGCCTGACCTCCGATCCCGTTAGTCGCTTTTTAGGACAAGAATGGGTTGCTGAAGATCAATTCTAACCCTGATCATAACGGTTACTACCGTGCTGAGACAATCCCCCATTTCTGCTTTAATAAAGTATTTTTCAGAGCTTTGGGGTTTTGTTTGGAAGTAATATAAACCACAGTATTCGTCCTGCAAATCACAATGACAGAGAACGCAACCTTAATGAAATCTACACTGTTTGTGTAATGTCTTTTTAGGGATCTCTCAACAATGGTATATGTATTTATGCTGACGTTATTTCCAGTCATTTGTAATCAACTGAAACAAACATTACAATTACAATTCATAAACAAATAGCAACGGTCTAATGCTATTGCGGCCTTATGGTGAGTTGCGGCCCTTAGCATGCCAGGATCCTCTGATCCTGGTTTGAAATCGACTAGTAAGCTGGTTTATGATCCCTGGTTTAGAACCCTTCCCAAAGTCAGGTTTAACAATGGTAGCGATGCATACGTTCATTTCTTCCACACCGGCACACCGTGTTGTATTTGAAATACTGTTCAACACTACCCAGTACTCAAATAAACCTACAAAAAAGAATCTACACAAATTGATTTTGACTAAAATTGCAAAAGTTATCGGAACGTTACTAGGCCTAAAACTAAACTAAGGACCTCAACCAATACCATGATTACTGCATTGAATCCATTGTGTTAAATATTGCATGTTGCTATCATATATAGCCTTGTATCTGTCATATTTAGCCTATTTAGCATATTGTATTGAGTTTCTATCATATATGTATTTAATGCATAAAGTACATTGTGTTAAATATTGCGTGTTTCAATCATATTTAGCCACCATTAAACTTTTATTTTTACCCGACACTTTACTAAGAAATATATTTATCACGGTAAGAATATGGGGGGACTGTGAGAGCGTACTAACGTTTCCTTGCAAATCCTTGTGTTAGAAACCCACATGCTAACACCACCACCCCAACCCATCCCCACCAGCAGCAGCAGACCCAGGGACTCGACAGGAACAAAGACCATTTGGTCCACATAATGAATCACACGTGCTGTGTTTTTACAAACATTTTCAAACAATTAGGAACATGTTCTTGTCTCCCAACTGCCTGTGCTAAATAATCTAACGAATCCACTTCTGTTAATCGAGTTATTATTCTCATTCATTAAGTTAAAAGCATGAGCAGCATCTGGAGTGACATCACAGCAAGGGAATTCGGTGATTGTTCAGGACAAACAGTCTCGGACAGTTTTGAATTGACATCAAGTTTTCTTGTATTCTTGAATGAACCATCTGCCGGCATCATGGAGGAGATCTTCAGGAAGGCATTCCACGCCCCTCCTCTGATGAGCTCATTGACAATTATGCGCGTGCAACTCGAGTGACCGCAATAAGTCAGAATCATTCTTGCATCATCAGAGATCTGTTTTTGAGGGAACTCTTCCTAGGCACTGAAGGCCAATTGGAAGCGTTTCGTCCAGTAGTACAAGCTATTGAAGGCTCTTACATCATTACGCTCCATATTTTTAATATGATACAATGAGAGGATATTACCGATTTTTATTCCTCCCATAAACTATTCTAAGGAAAGTCACACAGTGGAATGCTGCAAATTGCCAGCATTGTATAGACAGGCTTTGAAATTGATCGCGTTTGCATTGGTCGCTTTTATTGAAGACAATTTATATCCTTGACAGTTCTCAGAGAAGGAACGGTCCTTAGGGAGGAATATAAAATTGGATTGTGATGGAATTTTCATGTCTGTACTTTCTTCAAACATATGTGATGAGCTTTAGAAAGCTTTTATGTCATAATGAAACATCATCAGTATCATCACCATCACCACCACCATCATCATCATCGTGTATGGACATTACAATTTAAGGTATTAAGATGCAACATTGTTAGTACTCTGTATATTAAATACTAATAACTTCTTACGGTCTGTGGCAGGTCAAACAGAGAGTGGGTGTTTCAAAGTACCAACAGACTCAGAAACACTTTCCCTATAATTTCTACTTCATAATCGGAAGAATTACATAATAAAATAGTGATGGTAATATTCCTTAATGACGTCACAGAAAAGAAATTCAAACGTGAAATGTATTTCGCTTGGAAATCCTTAAATCGGTCCTCAAATGGAAATATATCGATTTTTGAACCCATTTGACATTGCGCTCTTTATTGAGAGTATGATATTTTTGTTGTGGTATTGCTTTAAAACCTCTCAAATAGATTTGCTGAGTGTGTGCTTTTAACGAAATGTCTTTTCTATTACAGTTGTTTACATACAGACACTAACGGAGGCAGCATTCCGTGTTCTTAAATTACTCCTTATTGTGATTACAAAATCGGTTTGAAAAGCCTTAATGCTTAAAACCCACCTTGTAAAAGGTTGAGATTAAGGAAATGTGATATTTAAACGTTTTTAAAAAATGACCAGCATTAAGCCTCCCGAGGGAGCGAAAACAAATACTGATTTCAGATTAAAACTGTGGGAACAAAAGAAAAAATAATGATTCTATACGATTTTTATCTGGATGTATCTTCGCGAGCAACTCATGTAAAAGTATCCCTTTAATCAAGATTAGACACATTTTAAAATAAATGTTTGTACATTTAGCGTTATTATATCTGTGTGAGTTAAACGTTGACAGCAGTGGCGCTGTTCACGAAGACTAACGCTTAGTCTCTGAAAATATATAATTTTGATGGATCCAAACAGTTCTATTTAAATGAATACGAGATTCACGAACCTGAGGAAAATGTTGACTTACATCATGTGGAAATTTTGCATTACAGGGCCGGACGGAAATGGAGCAATGGTTCAGGGACTGTGACATACTGTTTCAACGGGATGTTTTGTGTTCTACGGGAGGTAACTCGTGTTTGTAATTAATTGACGCCGTGCCTGCAAGTGTTCCCTCCCTTGTTCTCTGCTCCAGCTTCGTAATTGGCGCGTATATAGAACCTTTTGAAAAGGAGGCTGCATTTACATGGCTGATGGAGATTAGTTATGAATCAAGTTGATTTTCATCTACTTTGTTTTATAATGTGAACTCATCCTTGATCCACAAATGCATACAAATGAAGAAGGTTTGGTAACTGTTTCTTGTTTCCAGGGTCAACTGTATTATTTAAATATTTCCTCTCGCCAAGATCAGTGATACCTGACATGTTATGCACTGAAGGTTGATGTGATTTCGCAAACAGGTAAAGAAAGTATTTATTTTTCAGAGCAACAGTTTGCTCATAATGGTCAATTGACTGTACTGATTTTTCCATAGCAAGGGATAAAAGGGTAAATGGTCTTTTTAATCAAGTTCATCCTTATCAAATTTTTAGTTTTTTAAAAGAAACTGATTTAATTGATAATTTTGTATTTTGTATTGTAATAAGTAATTGCCTTATACTTAGTTGAATGAATAAATAAATAAATTTGACTGTTAGTGGCAATATCTTCAAAGGTGGTTGAAGTAGCGTAAAATTATTGTCTACCTGAGAGAGTCCAATTTTATCCAAGGTATGTTTCATACAATGTGTTTTGAATCGCAGAATATGTGTTCTTTTGATCTTTGGCTAATTGGAGTTCAATCACCAACGAAAGGCATGGTGTAAATCGAGCTAGGATCCATGCAGGAAGCAAAGGCTCTGTAAGTCCCCACGGTACCTCGTGTGGTGATCTACCTTCAATTGCTGTCGATATATAGCCCGTTTTTAAAGTTATTGTTCTCTTTATAATACCGTTTAATGATAACATGCTAGTTTAACCTTGATATCTGTGATACACTAGTAGTTTTACGGTTCATCGACATCAGGTTTGCTAGCATACACAATGGGGTACGGGACCAGGTCCTCCCAAGGGCTCAATTAAAAATTGAGCACTTGAGGAGTCCCTAATCCCGTACCCCATTGTGTATACTTCTACTGAGGTGCATGCAAAATGTGATGAAAATCGGTCGAATAGTTTCTGAAATATTGACTTTTATGTGAGCATGGGGTCGGTCGGGAAAACGGCTCGGGTCGACTCGGGGGTGGTTGCTCCTCCAAGCGCTGTGGGTGGACGAGTCACAGTGCGTGTGCGTGTGTCTCTCTCGGCTTGGTGTACGGGTGGCTGGCTGGCTGGCTACATTAAACAGAAAAATAGGCATGCAAGACTGATAAAACTATCGTCACACGGTGGGTGATGTGTAAGGGACTGTGTCGTGAGGTACGATCATCAACTCATCTCTGACGAAGGCTCTCTGCAGTCCGTCTTTCAAGTAGTACAAGTTCAGTTCGCCATCTTTGATGTCGACAAGGTGTCATGGACCATATCGGATCGGTGTCGCGTTTTCTGCTGTCTCCCTCGTATTCTCCCGGCTGGTACAAGTACCTAACGCTGACTGGTCCGGTAATGTTTTCTCTGCTTTATAGCAACATTCCGCTGCCGAAGACGATTCGACAGATTTCATTTTGATGGCTTCGACGGGTCTCTTGTCCACGAGTCTGGTGACTTCGTTGTTGATGACATCCACCACTCGCGGTAAGCGTACGACCCATTCCGTGTTCCTGTTTTTGGGATCCATTAAATCCTGCGAGAGTACAGATGTGAGAACAGGCGTTCGGCTAAAGTGCGATTGAATCTCTCGACTATGGCTTGGCTTCGGTGAGCTCCCGCCACACCTCGTTTCACCTGGACTTTGTGCTTGGCCAGCAGTTGTGACATGGCTCCCATGAACTCGCGTCCAGGATCAATTTGCAATACGGCAGGCCAGGTCAAGCGATTGCGTTTGTATATGCGTTCTAAGGCTTTGGCGTCTTCGTTCGAATCTTTGGTCATCAACAGTTCGGCTTCCTGTAGCGACGTCGACGACTGTCAGGGCGTACTTGTAGGTTTGCACCTCACCCTGTCGTGAGGTAGAAACCGGAGGTCGGCTTGGTGAACACGAATCATTTTTCTCGGAATGTACCGAGGCGCCGGCAGGTAAACTTGCCAGATGGCTTGTTTTTTTTAAGCGAAGCTTTGGCGCCGATGTCCGAGACTCTAGCGGCTTTGGCGAGTTTCGGGATGGCGTCCCCGCCTTTCCAGTACCCGTGTGGGCTGTAATAAATTTCCTCCATGACGTATGTATTGCGTGCGTTTTAATTTTTTAATATGTGCGTGTGTCCGTACGCGTAAGTGGTTACTCCATCAATGGTGATCCATCGTTTCATGTCCATGGGAGACAGCGACGTCCTGTTGATTCTCAGACCATATATCCTGTGTCCGTCGCTTCTCAGCATGTTCATTTGGTGTTTGAACGTTTTATTCTTGAACAGGTCTTCCTTGAATCTGGCGTGCTTGATGTGTTTTTCACCACGTGTTTTTTCACTCCTTTCGGATTTCGGCGTCAGCGGCTTTCTTGATGGAATACATCTTGAGTCTCAAGCCGACGTATTCCGCCATCGGCGTGACCGCTCATTCGTCCTTCATCTTGCCGAGCACTTTTTTGTTGACTTGGCTGTGCATAGGATGATCTTTAGGGTAGTCGCTGGTGTCGTACAGGTGCATGTGTTTCTCCTTGCTTCGTACACGTCCTCGGTGTGAATTTCCATCACCAGGGAATCCGTCCGTGTACAGCACTTCGCATCTGTCGCCGTACTGCTTTTTCAGCTCGTTGTAGCAGAAATCGTACATCAAGTGTTTGGATAATTCGAGGATGCTCATCCCCACGTAAACGTGGTGGTTGAATTTGATGTGGCTTTTGTTCATGTGCAGCGCTGCCAAGTCATCGTCGAATATTTTGCTTCGGTTGAACGCCAGGCTGGTGATCAGTTTCCTGAGTTTTTCTTCCTCGCTGGATCTGACTAATTTCATGTTAACGCGTTTTCTCAAATTCTCCATAGTCTGCCGAACACCAAGTTTTTTTCGAAGTCGCTCGTGGCTTGTTTTCGCAGATTTGTGTTCAACTGAATGTAAGGCTCCATCCATGGACTTTGATTGAACTGGAGCGCTCTGTTTATTTTCATGAGTTTCATTCCCAGTGACAAGTACAGCTGCAGATTAAGATAGTGAATGACGTATTTTATTCATCAAGTTCGGCAAGAGCTTTTCGACGTTAGCCAGGCTATTGTCTCCCAGCAAGTTTCGTTGATATTAGGACATCCAATCCGGGTTCACCGTAAATCGTTCGGGAGCTAGTGGATAGCTGCTGTGCGATTCGTGTAGTTCTGCGGGATAGTCCAAGTCCACTTCGAGCATGTAGCCTTTGTTCGAATCCGGGGCAATGCTATTCACGTTAATCATCTTGGGCGAGGAGACCCATTCGAATCCACCGGGTGGGAGATACTGACTCGTGGCCCAGCCGTACAGGTTGTTGGCGTCGAGATAGAGTATGTGTTTGGTCGGTTTGTCGGGTTCATGACCGGGAACATACTTCTTGTTGGCTTTCGCGTATCGTTTGGAAGCCATTGAAATCCCGCCTTGCAAGCCTTTCTCCACGAACAAGTGCATGTCGTAATCCGTCAGTAGTTTCAGTTTCACGCCGGTCTTTTTCAACAAGGCATCCATAGAGAGACCCGGGGAGGAAAAATACCACGCGGGGTCCAGGCAGTACTGTTTAGAGCACGTTTTTCAGAATATCTCGAACATGTTGGCCAGCAGCAGCACGTCCATTTTCAAGTACAGGTCGTGGTAGTCGCCCAAAATCTTGCAGCTCAGTTTGTCCCACAAGTTGAGGGCGTGCGCGTAACCGTCCTGAGAGATATTGAAATCGGTCAAGTTGCTGTAAAAGCGGTCGATGGGAGGTAATTGCGTCTCATCAAACTTAGACCAATCGTCCATGTACTCATAGTGGTAGACATCCTTCTTCAGCAGCAGAGGTCGAGTCTCGGCGTTGGTGTATCGATTGATGATGTTGAAGTCGTTCGGGTTGTTGGCGTTCACCTGACTGTCTAGATACGACAGCAGGAACTGAATGCTATCGATAAATTTCAGACCGTCTAACGAGAACGAGATGTATTTTTCCATGTTTTTGGAGATGCATGTTATTTTACCATCGAACTTCGTGATGGCCTGCATTATCAGGTGAGAATCGTAAGCGCGAAGATTGTGAAACACGACGGGGATTTTGATGGTCCTGGGATCGATTTTGAGCTTCAGGTTGCACGCGTTGTGAGCGACACTTCTGTACTTACCGGTGATGTAGCAGTGATTCTGAACGGTATCGTTTTTAAGACGTCCCCGACACACGTGGCAATATAGAGCTCGTACATGAAGGAACCTGTCCCACTGTGTCATGCGCATGGGAGTAGGGTCTGACAAAGCTTTCCTTATATTTCTCTCTTCGAGTTGCAAACACGCGAGAAATCGTTCAGTCGTGTCGGGACCTCGGTAGACCACGGGAGAGTTCGTTTTCCTGTCGGATCGAACGACCACATACCCGAACCTGCAGGCTTTGTGTTCTTGCATTTTATGCATGAAACTTTTTTCCAGAGACGACAGCGCAACAGTGTCGACGGTTTTGATGAGGGCTTCGAAGTCGGTGTAGATGACGTAGGGCACGGGCATTCGATATTTGTGGTTGTTTTTCTTTTCGTCGGGCATGTCTATTCAGATGGCCGTCTCTCCCACGCCTTGACAATGCTCCTGGTGGGATTCAAGCAGGTCAGCTCACGTGAAGCCGTGCAGGCACCTTTCGCAGAAGTGTTTCATTTCCTTATGCTTCGATTGATCGTACAACAGTTTGTTGAAATATTTTATCCACGTGTAGTGATACTTGTCACCTTGCTAGATCATGAATATACTGATCGTCTGGCGGTGTTCGTTTGTGAGGGAGCTGATCCTGTGCACGATCGTTTTATTCCCTTCATGTCCGAAGATATTGATGGCTATGTCGTCGTTCTGTTTTTTCGATTTTGGTGGCCTGGGAGATGGGGGTGGGTTCGTCTATGCTGTCCCAGTTGATCCCATCGTCTTCGGGATTGCTCGAAAGTCTGTCTGAATGTGCTTTGGCCGGAAACTCCGCGGATCTGATCACAACCCTCATGCAATCATTGCCTTTGTTTTTGATGTTGAATATGGCTTGTTTTTTCTTGTAGTACGGTGGCAAGTCTAGGTACGACCCTCCTTTGAACGGCATGTAGTTCGCTATGTCCATTTAGACCGTGTCGATCACGTCTACGACCCAGCCCGAGCCCATGTGCGTGTAGCGTTCCAGGGATTCTCATATTTTTGCAAACAAGGTGTCGATGGACGCGTCTATGGATTCGGGTTGAGTCGCGACTTCTTGCTTGACTCTGAAGTAATGCTGGATGTGCTCGGTGGTGCCGTCCGTCTGCTGTTTGTCCAGCAACATTCTCACCGTGAGTTGAAATTTGAGGCTTCCCAGATCGTTCAGTTCCTCACTGAATTTTGTCTGTGATCAGGGGTTTGATGTCGTCGACGTCCATGTTTTTGTCGACGTCCAGCCTCCAGCCTCTCAGATACTTACCTACGACATGCTTTGTCCGCACAAATCGTAGTTCGACGGGTTTGTGTTCCTCCAGCAGTTCGACGAGCTCGGCTTTCCTCATGCGCAAATAATATCTGAGCCCACGTTCCTTCACTCGGAGTTTGAGCTGTTCCACCATGGGTTGAGGAGGTTCGTCGATGATCCTGAGCAATTTCAACAGCTGAGATTTCCTCAAACGGGAGTAACCGATCACTCCACGTTTCTTAGCAGTCTTTTACAGTTCTCGAACGGTAATCATCGTTGCTATATCAATGTGTGAAAAACTTTTTCTAAATGAAAAATAATTATATTCAGATGCGAAATCAAATCTCTAATAGGTTGTTCGCTATAGTCAGATGCAAAATCAAATCTCTAATAGGTTGTTCGCTATGTTCAGAAGCGAAGTCAAATCTCTTATAGGGTTATCACATGTGAAGTCAAATCTTTAATAGGATTTTCATCGCTATGTTCGGCTGCGAGTCAAAATCTCTAGTAGTTTGTTGGTGTGCGAAGTATGTCTAGCTGTTAAATGTTAACAACCACGTCAATACGTTGGTTAGTTAAACTTTCAATCGACTTTTTAAAAAAAGCGATTTTCAGCATGCACGTTAGATTGTGTGTGTCTCGGCTCGGCTATTTACCTACAGCTTGCTGAGATGGCTGGCTACCTTATGTTGATGTCCACGAAACAGTTTATTGTAAATTCCCATCTCTGAGGGAACGGTTCCAAACCACTGGCCGAGTACAAGACAGAGCTCGGTCAGGAAGGCCACGAAAAACGACAAGGGCAGACGATCGATATGTTGTACTCCACGCCCTTAGGAACCGCTTCACAACTGCCAGTGCTCTACGGCTGCAGCTCAGACATGCAACCAACACAAACGTCAGCATCTCAACCATCTGGAACCGTCTCAGAGCTGCTAATGTACGGTCACGTCGTCCAGCGGTACGTCCTCATCCCCGCCCACATCATAGAGCTGCAAGACTGGCCTGGGCCAGAGCATATTTGAGATGGAATCAGCAACAGTGATCCGGGGTACTCTTCACTGACGAGTCACGATTCTGTCTTGAGCACAACGATGGAAGGATTAGGGTTTACAGGAGGCGTGGAGAACGTTACCATGATGCTACTGTGAGGGAGAGGAACAGATTTGGTGGTGGCTCTGTGATGGTTTGGGGAGGCTTCAGCTTACATCACCGTACTCCTTTGTACCATGTACAGGGCAGTTTGACTGGATTGAGGTACCGGGATGAGATTCTGCGTCCTCTGGTTCTTCCAGCTTTGAACACCATTGGTGCCGGAGCACAGCTTCAAGATGACAATGCAGACCACATCGAGCTCGAGTCATTAGAGACTTCTTGCAACAAAGTAATGTGAATGTGATGCAGTGGCCAGCTTATTCACCGGATGTGGCTCCAATTGAACATCTATGGGACATTCTTGAACGACGTGCTAGAGACAATCATGGAATGGCACCGACTCTTCAGGTTCTTGTACAGTGGCTCCAGATGGAATGGCAGTTGATTCCCCAAGCTACCCTCCGACCCTTGTCAGGTCCACGAGGCGCAAATGTACAGAATGCATCAATCAACGTGGAGGACACACCCACTATTGATACTGTGACTTTCAGTTTTGACCCCTATCCTCTTCCGCTGCTTGTACTGGCATTGCAGTAAATGATATCTGCCGATAAATCCATTACATTTTAAGAACAAATAATGTTTTATGTACCCTTGTAATAAACCGACCCTGTCACTTTAAATTTTGTTTGTTATACTTTGATATTTGGGTGTTCCCATACTTATTGTCGGTAGTATATATAGCAAGTACGACAATACGTTGGATTGTTAGCCTTTCGCCAGACCGACCCCATGCTCATTAAAAGTGATTATTTCCAAACGTATTTGACCAATTTTGCATGCATCTCGGCAGATGGTTACGCTATAGCAAAACGGCATTGGGAACACTCTCGATGAATTCATTACATTAAGTAAGACTTAATTACGACAAAAAGTTGTACATTTTGCCTTTTCCCGACCGACCCCATGCTCACTTAAAAGTCAATATTTCAGAAACTATTCGACCGATTTTCATCAAATTTTGCATGCACCTCAGTAGTAGTATACATAATGCGGGTACGGTATTAGGGACTCCTCAAGGGCTCAATTTTTAATTGAGCCCTTGGGAGGACCTGGTCCCGTACCCCCATTGTGTATACTAATGGTTTAAAATTAATTGATCTTTAATATAATAATTAATTGTTCTCGTCACGCTATGGCAGACATATTGTCGATGTGACGATAAATATTAACTCACTCATAATAGTCAGCGCGCGTAAGTTACATGTTGGCGATCGATAAGTATATAAGAACATATATATATACTCATGCCAATAATGGCTGTCACCCCTTCCCACCCCAACCCCCACACACCTCACCCCCACTCCCCACCCCTCTCCAATTAAAACATTGAAGGGGGTGACAACCATTATTGGCATGAGTATATTTGCCCAGGAACGTGTATTTCATAACCAGAGTACATCTCGTGAAGATCCGTATTAGAACTGGTCTTCAGCAGCCCATGCTTGCTGTAAGAGGCGACCAACAGGTTCGGTTGTTCAGGATTCGTAGACTTGGTTGGCACATGCTATCCCAGTTGTGTAGATGCTCATGCTGTTGATGACGGATTTGTCTGGTCCAGACTCGATTACTTACAGACCGCCGCCATAATAACTGGAATATTGCTGAGTGCGGGTTTAAACTAGAAACATAACTACAGAGCACTTGCTAAAGGCTCCACGTACATCAAACTAGGACGACTCACCGTGAGAGAGTGACATTCCTGCTGCGAGCAGTGTTTCAGTTATATCAGAGTTAAGTTATGTGAAAGGAAAGTGATTAGACTTAGATTTTTACCGCAAGGCAAAAGCCACGACCACTGTATAAACATAGAAACATTCAGAGTGAACCAGGATCTTGACCCACAATCATAGTTTCCTGGGGTGCCTAGGGGACTTAACTCTTAGACTACTGGCCCATACAGTCTCTAACAATTCAGCTGCATACATGATATCGTGTAAACCAAAATAGTAGCGTCTTGATATAGATACATTATTATATGTACCTTCATTGTATGTACAACATACTACTAGACACACCTCAAATATCCCAATTAATTTCCAAATCAGTATATTCAAGGTAAAAGACAAACGATCCATAATTTACACTGAAATTTGAAGGGTTCCTTTGCAAAGAAAGCGCCGGTCAGTTCTATTATTCTATGGTAAATTATCACCGTCGACTGTAGTTTGTTTCTAAGGCACCCTGCCCTTCTGACAAAGTTGTTGCAAAATTCCTGTCCAGGAAGAACAGAAAAGACTGAGCTGTTTCAGTTTTCTTATTAAAACGATTTCTGTGCGAAGAAGACAATAACTGATATGAACACTTGTTTGTTTTTAGTTTTTATTTTATGTTGAAATTAAGTAAAATAACTGTTCTCTTTGAGCCTTTGAGAATCATATGCATGGATAACTTTATACTTGGAAATCTGTCATTGCATGACCCTTTTGGAACAGATCACCGTGCTAAACATGTATTATCGATATCAACAAGTAGATTCGGATCTCAGATGTTGTAACCCAGTAATGTTCCTTGTTTTGTAATTGAAAGCGAAAAGACCATTTCAATATTGACCATAAGATTTGCTAGATATGCGAATCCTTTACTTTGAACAGCGCTTCACTCAATATGTGAAGCGCTCCTTCAATCACCAAGATAACGCCACTGTTTGAGCCGTTTTCTGTGCGAGTCCATCGCTGATATTAACACCGGCTTTATTGTATGCTGCGATTGGGACTAAGCTTTACTTACTCCTGGTAAAAAAAATTAACAAATAGGTTAGAAGTTTCAAAACCCTCAAAAGGTTTCTTAAAATCGAAATAAACAGAGATTGTGGTCCACAGAAGTCATAAGTTCGATCGCTCACTTTCCCGTTTATGCCCCTAAGCCATTTCTCATAAACAGACAGATCCCTTGTACATTTTGTCTTGTCTTTCGTGGGTAATGAGTGAGTGAATGAGTGAGAACGTGTTTCGGTTGTTACATAGATAATCACTTACCCCGAACTTTTACAAGTCTACTGTATTTTCATACTCAGTATCGATCGCAGTTTTAAATAACACTTATGCTAATAATCAATAATAAGATATGATAATGAAATATTAAAAACGTGTTGAAGAGAACAAGGTACTGCTGATGATCGTGATGATGGTTTGTGAACTTGACCAAGTTTTACTGAACATTACCTAAAGTATCATGGAAACCCCTATGTATACCTGTTAGAAGGAGTACATCACTAAGTACTCCACAAGCTTCTTATCAATTTATTCGATTGTTAAGAACAGCACCAGAACAATCAAATGTATTAGTACATGGACTAGTTTCCACCATTACAATTACGTTAAAATAAATGATATAGAAACAGCTCTAGACATATTTGCACCTGCAACTTTTTTACTGAATGCATAAACACACCAGAAAACAAATTTTAAAAATACAAATATGTACCTCAGTTCTGAATACTTTTTAAGCAGTTTTCCAAAATGTATTTTCGCTACGTTTTGTTTGTGTAAGGTATTTTCAGTTACTATTTACATATCAAACTATAAAGTGGTGCCTGCGCCTGTACAGCCATTATTTAAACAGAAAGATGGTTATAAGTAAATGGAAGATGTATACAGCGTAGCGTATCGGTTCTCCAGTATAACAAATGGGACCAAAGGCAATGCTATTGTATGGTCTGCGTACATGTATGTCCCACTTGTATGTGAGAGGAAAGTACAAAGTCGTCTAGTCTCTCTGTATTGACAAAGACTGCAAATTTCGGGCATGACACCAACGTCATTTCACCTTCACGTTTAATACACAAAAGCGACATACTATTCTATGGTCTGCGTGTCGTAAGAGGCGAATAACGGGATTGGGTGGTCAGGCTCGCTGACTTGGTGGACACATGTCATCCTTTTATTAATTGCGTAGATCGATGCTCATGCTGTTGATGACTGGATTGTCTGGTCCAGACTCGATTATTTACAGACTGCCGCCATGTAGCTGGAATATTGCTGTGTGCGGCGTAAAACTACACTCACCCGCTCACTATGGTCTGCGTACATGTATATCCTACTTGTATATGAGAGGCAAGTACAAGGTCGTCTAGTCTCTCTGTGTTGACAAAGACTGCAATAAACATCGGGCATTACACAGGGCAACGTCATTTCACCTTGACATTTAATAAGCAAAAGCGACTCTTCCCTTAATCAAATGAAACGTCAATTAGGGTTCATTATTCAATTCCGACTGCATTGTAAGCATATATACCAGAATCACCTCTCAAAATGTGATGATACCACGTATTCAGGAGAACACTTCCATCACAGGTTGGTCTGGTTCCGAATATTTTACTTACACGCGTACATATAGGAGCTGCACATTGTTGCTGACTGACTGACCATGGACTTTCTGACGTAGAACGCCTGATGCGACGTAATTCAAAGGTTATCCCCTCTGCTTTGCTGTTGAAATCTACCTTGATTGGGAGAAGACAAACGGAGGTGGGACATCAAGAAATATTGCCGTGTCCGTATCCCCTCATCAAGTCACCTCATGTTTCACCAGAACGTGAATTCCTGATCGAAACTGAAAACCAGTATGCCTTCCGACAAACAAGATGGCGGCCGCGGATTGCGTATTCAATCTGGTAACCTGTTCCAATAATAAAAGTATAAGTACAGTTATTTATATTCAGTATGGCTGTATGTTTTTTTAACTTATGCATTATGATTGGCAGCCAATCGTAGATGTACAAATGTATGAGATCTTTTTAAATCACGCAGCGACGATGTGGCCATTTTTGGATCGGATAGCTCTGAGAGTGATGTATAAAACACTTGGTAATAAACGACAAACCAATGAAGCGATACGATGATGGTAGCTTATGGTGGAATGGATGGGAATCATGTTTCATGGTGATGGGCAAATTGAAGTAACACGCTCGTAATGGGGATGATATACGGTTTGCCTTTCTCCTTTGCTTGTTGAAGCGACTGTTTATTTAGTATCACAGCATGACAAGACAAAATCACCTCTGATTTCGAAAGAAAAGGAAAGCGATATTCTGAGATATCACTAGATCTGAGAGTACTTGGGTTAGCTGACGCTGGTTGGTTGGTTTGTTTTACACTCTGCTACATGGCGGCGGTCTGTAAATAATCGAGTCTGAACCAGACAATCCAGTGATCAACAGCATGAGCATCGATCTACGCAATTGGGATACGATGACATGCATCCTGACCACCTCATCCCGTAAGTCGACAAGCAAGGGTTGCCGAAGACCAATTCTAACCCGGATCTTCACTGGTATATAAATATTTTTTATAGTTAGATAAAGCGAGTAATATGAAATAACCCGGAAGAGGATCGGGTGACTGGTATAGTTGTGCGGGTCGTTGCTCATGACTAGTCTCGAATTTTACAGACCGCCGTGAAACAGCTGAAATTTTGGTGTGTTCAGCAAGTGAGTGAGTGGGTGAGTGAGTTTAGTCCTACGCCGATTTTAGCAATATCACGGCGGGGTACACCAGAAATGGACTTCACACATTGTACCCATGTGGCGAATCGTACCCGGGATTTTGGCGTGACCACTGGGACTACCCCACAGTCCGTGTGTTCAGCGAAAAACACAAAGAAGGATACAAAAAGTTGTAAAAGAAACCATTAACTGATGGTTAAAGGAGGCATATACTTGTACATTGAATTTGACCTAAAGATTACAAATATTTCATAACAGTAACTAGGCTGAAAACATAGCAAAGTCAATTTCCAAAACACAACGATGAGACCGGATACCAATAACATCACCGAATAACCATATATTGTGTCAGTTTTAGCCACAGACAAGCAGGGACTTAAATACTTTTGCTCGTTAACTAAGGTATCGTGTTTTGGGAACACATAGTCTATATCGGGAGAATTATATTAAAAAAATTGATTAATCTAAAAAACAACAGTTTTCGACTTGGGAGTATGGAAACATGAACTATGAAATCGTTTCAGTATTTTTATATCGCCAATGTAATATACACTGTTTCCGCAAGAGTTAAACATTACGTAGTTCCTTCTTCTCAAAAAACCTCCATGGGTAAGATGACTCCTACCAAAGCTAGCGCACGCTAAATTATAACACTATTACATTCTCTGGAGACGCATTGGGTATTCGTGCTGTCCGATTACGATCAGACATAGTGCCCTTTTAGAGATATCAGGTCAGAGCATCTTCAGGGAGGCTCAGGACTGTCGCGAGCCGACTAAAAACGAGCTCTTAGTGTAAGACTGTGTTGAGGCTGAATATATGTCATCGTGCCCAGATGCTTGTGTTCTCTGGGTTTTTCACTGATACAGATTCGATTATTTCCATACCGCTGTTGTAAAGATCAACTAGAATCATCTTCTGGATCGTCCGGTGTTCTTGCCCACAAAGTCAAGAGTCATATGGGCCAAGATTATGAATAGGAAAGCATTACGAAATGTAATGCCATAAGTAAGCTTGGTGTGATCTGGTAATATTAAGATGGATAAAATGTTCAGTTTGGAACAGATATGTTTAAAATCGATAATACCTTAGACATTCATGTGCACACCCGATCTATGACATGCCACATTCGACACCAAGTACACAATGAACACCAGACGAATTAAACAGCCGTACTATTAATCACATTACATTGATTTCAGCAAGTGGGCGTGGTTTAAATAAATTGATAACACAGAGTTAGACAGAGTTAAATTTGAATCCTGTGCTATATTCTCGAGTCTTTCCACAACCAATTCGTGTTTGTCAGCAGCAGCATCGCTTCGAGCAGGATGCAACTCCCTATCACAATCTGTAACCTTCCGAACTGCATAAGTCAGCTAATGATAGAAGCATAGCACGTCAGAGACATTTTCAAATCCGAACTCACACAGAACAAATAGGGAGATCAACAACTGGGATGGGGAAAGTCAAAGCAGCTGTGGGTAAGAAATGTGAAGTTTGTGTCTGTATTTATCGTTATCAAGCAAACATATACCAACAATGACACAAGGTGTGTACTGGATATATCATTGTTGCGATAGTAATTCCTACCAACAAATATAGCTCTTATATGGTTTTAACATACATGCCATTCCCTATTGTTTGTCCCTGTATGTGTTGTGTATAGTAAATGTATGCAACCCCACTGATATGGAACCGGCAGTGTGATGCTTCAGGAGACATTTGTGTCTCCTTTATTTGCAATAACCTTCAAATATGCCGTATATATTTACCCGAAAGGGATACTCGCTCTGACAGACAAATACGTGAGTGAATGAGTTCAGTTTGACGCTATTGTAGACAATATTTTAATTCTGTTATAACGTTCCAGTTTGAAGTGGAAGGAAAGTCGCTTTGGTGAACCTACATGGTTATGGTGCTGACAAGCATAGAAACGAATTTAGAGCAAACCGGGATATGAACCAAAATTCACAGGTTTCTGGCACTTCAGTCATCACTACCACACTCTCGTATATACCACGATGGCCACCTGCAAATCAATCAGTTCTTATAATCACTGTCATATTGAGAATTTCAGAGAGCTATCATCATTGTTGGAATCACTCTTTAAACCAAGAACAGCATCAAGAAGAAACCTAACTCCCATTATCCGGTATAAGACCAATTATTTGTACCACAAAACGTATTGCATGCATAGCTCACATACTGAACAAAGATAATCATATTTTACTCCATGAAAGCCAAGCAACCACCTTCCACCATACCATACCACCACATCTCACAGAACAAAATTCATTTGCCCAATGAAAAAGCAGTCTGCTCCAAACCAAACTCAATCCCATGAATGGCAATAAGTGCCTCTGACAATTCGTATTCCCTCCTCCCAGAACCCGTCATCAAAATTCGATTAGAGCGCCACGTTTTAAATTTACAAAGTGCTTTTTTATAATGACGACCAATCTAGAGCAAATGATCTTGGGCACGTTGGAATCAAGGACAAAAACGATCCTTGCACAGTCGCACGAGAAGGAACCTTGATTTAATCACCGAGCAGGATTTCCAGCTTTCTGTCATTGATCATGGTCTTTTCCCTCTCACCATTCAAAATATGTGAGAAATGTATCTCAATTGCGACACAGTTTCGGAATAAATCTCTGTTGTCATAGTGGAAATAATTTAGCTGTGGCAAATCGGAATTTGTGTGACGCATCCCGCCCCATAAGGAGTCGGTTGAAACCAAAGCGGCTGCTCGGACACTTCTCGGTGGTTCACGGTAGACTTGGGCAGTAAGGACATCTTCGTCATGATCACATTGTCCTGTGGCGTTTATCTGATATATCTGTCACCACACTAATCTACAAATAGGGAGTTCAGAGTTGGCGCGAGATATCTGATATAATGCTATATTCCAGGGATATGCTAACGATATACCAGACTCTCACTGTTGTTAAATACTAGAAACACATACTTTTACCTGTCAAGAAAGTTGGCACTGTTCTCTTGTTCATTCTAAGCTACGTTTGCTTCGACAGGGACTAAAGCACTGCATGTTCATTGTTGTGGTCCTAAGCCTAAAATGAACCCGATGGATTTGCCTCGAATAAAGTCGTTGGTTTGTCATAACTGTGCCCATGTTTATCTACGTAACCTGACTATGTTTGGGAAATGCATTGCCAACTCTTGTCTTGTTTGATCTAAATATACGATGCATTGTGACATTCCTTATTCTCTTGCTCGGTGTCTTCAAGACAGTTGTACCAACATGATTAGAAAACCTATGGTCCTCCCTCCACCATTGCTCTTCAAACTTGTTTGTGTTATGATTGCCTTCTCGCTTAGGATCTTTAAGCTCTTTGTCATGCAGTGTCCTCTTGATAGGATTTTAAGAGACGGTCGCGTCGTCTACCTTATATCTGGCTATATACCTCCAAGATGGTCGCTTCGCTATTTGAAACTTTGTACCTCCAAGATGGTTATGTCGTCCTTTACTCCTTGTTAAATGTCTTAAAGATGGTTACAATGCCATGACCGTTTCGCTATTTTAAACATTGTGATGAATTCATTCTGCGTCTCCGTCTGTCTAAACTAGTTCAAACAGCACACAGAAAACAAAACATGTCTCTCACAATTTCTGTAAACAGCTAGTGCCTATTGAATGTTGTCCCCAATACTGAATTGACATTGTTATTGATCAAGTTCTATGGGACAGCCGTAGGGTTAGCCCGACACTGAGCATATACTGCCGGTCACTGAAGTCTTTTTTTCAAGCCCGGGGGTCCGGGGTCCACCACGTTATTGCCCAAAGGTGTTGGTAAGAGTCATATTAAAGCACTGACTTTCGATCGCTTCACTTTGTCAAACAGCGCCTGCTCTTTGAAGACATCCGGCATATCTAACGAGGTATTTAGTCCACGTAATAGTATTTGCGTGTATCGTTTGCACACTCTCTTAGGAATGCTTAAACAAGTACGTAAAACACTACCAATCCTCAGACACGGCTTCCCATCTCCATAAACGCAAATTAGAGACACTTTATTCACTGAAAAAGCGGGCATGTTCGGGAACCAGACAGATGTATTGCTGCCTGCACAACTGCAAGCTGAATTACCAACTGCAGTAAAGCTAAAGCAGACAAAAACATTTTGAAATATACGAGAGGACACAGAAGTCGGACGTTTATCACAAAGAAGAAGGATATCGACACCTTGGCAATCGACCGCTACACTCGACACAGCTTCGTAATAGTGGATGATCGGAGAGTGTTTGAGTTCCATATAAATCTGGAGATTATGAGCATGTAGCCAGACTAGAGCAGGAGATTGGAATAAAACATCAGTACAATTTACGGGTTTGTCAAGTTAGAGGTTGGCTGTGGAAGTCGATAACCGGAAGTCGTCTGGCAGCCATTCTTGTTACCGCGGATCTTTAGACCATTGCGCTATTTTCCTAGATTTAAATAAACGGGAGGCATATTGAACGGGAGATATAAACATGAGTGTGTCAAGTTGACTACATCGGGTAATGAATTCTGCTCAACGCTCTGACCTCAACAATCCATTAGACCGAAATATGAAGTGTTACTGTAATGAGACACTTGCAACTTTGGCTATTGCTCCTTCCACTCGAACAACTCCAAATCAATTCCTAAAGGTGAGGTTTAAACAGAAGTCGTACTAAATAATCAAAGATAATAGGAAAAGTACACCTTGCGATGGCAGAATTGGTATAAATAAAGAACTTGTGTGATTTGCACAATATTTATTCAGATGTTCAGATAAACTATCAAAGCATATTCCAGGAAGAAAGAGCAGAACTCATGCTGGCAGGAGGAATAAGCCCTGTGTTTTCATGTCCCAAAACAACATCTTACTGTAATGGGAAAACTATTCTAATTTTAATTTGAAACCCTTTTTTGCAGTTTCAGATAAAGTTTGATCACATCTAATCACATGGAATAGTTCTCTCTGGAATCTCTGAGGGTTAATGATGAGTGGAGAATTTGTTCTTGGACGCAGAGCTTCGCTAATACAACAAAGACGAAGGCACATGGCAGTCTCAGGTATCGATGTTAAAAGGGGAAGAACAAATAAAGCTGTAATAATGTCGAAAACATTCAATTTGAAGCACTGTTAACAACAAATTCGTACATTATTAGTAGATATGTGTAATTCTTTATTCTATTCAGAGTTGCATTCATGAATATCAACAGTCGAAGGGTAGATATTCTAAAAACATATTGGATATGTCTATTTGTTATTATTTGATATATGAACTTAACTATCCTCAATGAAGACGTCGTTTAGGGGCTGCTCAACAGAGTAACCCACCCCCTACCCACCCCGGAATCAGTAGTGATGGGGAACTTTGGTCAATCGAAATCGAAGTGTGACGTAAATCACATAACATGATATAACATCGCTTAACCAGTGTAAAATTCTTAAGCAAGCAGTCATACATATAGCTTTGGGGTCATAAATCTTACATTTTAACAGCAAGTCGCTTCTGATTCAGTACTGTTTATTGTGATTCCGTCTGTCATGGCTTATTATCTGGTATGAAGGTGAATTCTTTTAAGATTTAGCAACATTCATGTCAGGACTCAAAACATGCCTGTTTTCAATGTATTATTAGGAACTCTATTTGGACGTGTACACATTGCTGTATAAATGTCGGAGGCTCTTTTAATCTGCATTTGTTGTGCCTTGAGTATATCTGCTGTCGTGGAAGAGGCGCTTGAAGAAATCTGCAATATATATATAGCAAGATACATGTGAAGAGTTTTGTCTCTGTACTACCACTTGCACCTTGAATGAACGTAGATACTCTGCATTATAGATAACCAAGGTTAACTTTGGTTATACTTCGGTCAACAAGGGTTCACCTCGGTCGGTTTTGAATTGTTAAGCAAACAGTGTTACATGTAGCTTTGGCGTCATAAATCTAACAAGTCAAAACATTTTCCTGTTGACTGGTCCCGTCCTACAGCGCAACTTAGTACAATAACCAGTCCAGAACTTTGGGACAATTCATTTAAATGGATACATAATTATTAATCAGTATTATTTGATTGCAACACTACGCTCCTTCAGCGTGCTGTGTCGTACAGCGAGCTCTGACAAACGGAAACCTGGAAATCGTGGAAATCTCAAAACGAGGCTCTCCGGCTAGAAAGGTTTGGCGGTCTGGTACGGACTTGATATTATATAAATCACATTGTGTGTTACAGAATTACACAGAACTACACATAACAGGTGTAACCAGTGTGCTAGATGCATTGTGAATCATTTTACGACCTCATCAAACAGGGGCAGTCTGTGACGTCTCAGTTAAATTCATGCTGCCTACACATCGCCACAAAATATAGTAATACGATATCATTAAAGTTAACAATTAAAATCAATTTGTAAATACCATTTTCTTATGAAACAAGGAATTGGAGTTCAGTGTAACAATAGGTATTTGTGGTGTCTCTTCACTTTCACACGAGAAAATTCGAATCGGCTGAAAAGTAGGTCATTGTCTGAATAGGTTAATGAGACTCACGTTTCGGTTTGATTTTAACCACAAGTCGCTTCTGATTCAGTACTGGTTATTATGATTCCGTCTGTGATGGCTTTCTATCTGGTATAAAAGTGAATTCTTTTAAGATTTAGCAGGATACATCTGAAAAGTTTTGTCTCTATATTACCACTTGCACCTTGCATGAACGGAGATACTCTACATTATAGATCGCTTACCCAAGGTTAATTCTGTTTATACCTCGGTCTCTTTTGAATTCGAAAGCAAGCAGTGACAGCTTCGGCATCATAAATATAACCTTTAGCCACTAGTCGGTCTTAATTTTAGAACTGTTTAATAAGATGAAACCTTCCATTTCGTCTTCCATGGGTTTCTATCCGGTATAAAAGTGGATTCTTATAAGATACATCTGCACGTTTTGTCTCTATACTGCCACTTGGACCGTGACTGCATGACGTCTACATTAAATTCCAGGTAGAAGCAGTCAATAACAAACTTATTTTAGCAATGTCATACACACCGTGTTTGGGCTTCACATAATTTCTCTCACAGTCACTGAACCACATTATTTTCCCTACCACCAAGCACTTTCTGTAATGCAGAAGCATACAAATGCTAGTCTAGATTTTTCTCAGTTTCAGATCTAAGTGTTTGTTCATTTTGAATGGGCGGTTCTATCAGAATTAACTATTTTCAGCGTTAATCTAAGGCTACCCACTTTGTGTATCAAACCCATGTCGTACCTGAGTGGCACAAATGTTAAACCATGAAGGGCCATCTACTACATCGGAGCACGATCAAAGACACGCCACACGTTCCTTTCATCGTTCCTCGTTCCTCAGTAGTGTTCTCTTGGATACTTTGACACCAACAAACTCACTCACAATTTCTAATAGTGGAGTATACCCATAGACCTGCCGTTGCAAGGAGTTGAGTCCATTAGCCTGTATCTGTGCTCGTGGGTTTCATCAAAGGTGTAAACATTCAAAATGTTCATCATTTCGGGATTTGGTCCCACAACCTTCCACACCGTGTATGACCACATTAAACTGCTGAAGAAACTGATCAAGCTTACGGAAACGTAAAACCCAAATCAATTTAGAAAGCCTTGAGACGACAGCAGCTTAGATACCCATCTCTGACTCTCAAAGCCAGCATTCTGTTGTGAACTGTGGCCTTCGATCCAGGCTTAATGCTTTCCTGTGTGCGAAATTGAATTTAATCAACTGATAACGTTTTAATTTCATTTCAAGATGTCTTTGAGATTACACGTAAATAAAGTGAACCCAAATATTTCATTGATACTTCGTGTTCCGTTGGTGGAAAAAAATGCCCAAATATCTTTCGAAAAAAGGTTTTCGTCACATATATGTGGTAACGTTATTAAATATCAGATGTACTTTTTTTTAAGAAGTCCTTTTTATTTTTCCCCAGAGTGTTTAAAGTGTTGATTGGATTTCTTTAGTATCCTGGAGTATATTTTAATCAATGATGTGGTCCTCTTGCACCCTTGCGGTCGGACCATACTGTTATAAAGAGGCATGTGATGTTTTGTTATTTATGATGTAAGTCAGACTGTCACCTGCAATATATCATGATTAATTCATCTTCTCTATAGGTGCCCAGTCGTTTAAAGCTCAGCAATTCGCTGCGCCCCTCACGTCTTGCAGAAACATATGATCGAGGGTTCAATTCCCAGATTATGTTTATAGGTTTGTCAGTGCCATGCCCATGTTTGTCAGATTCACCAAAGTCGAAAACACTTGAGCTCTGCATCACTTCGAGTTTTGCACACGCATGAAGTCGTGTTGTAACTGAAATACTGTTCAAAGCGCCCATAAACAAACGCATTCACTCACTTACTTTCTACTAATTGCTGCTTTTGATGTCTTTGAAACTTTGAAATAATTACAAACATTTTATTACAGTTACATGGCTGAAAACACAGCAAAATTAATTCCCAAAACACAGCTGTGGCACGTGTGTCAAATAACATCACCAAATAACCATTTAGTGTTTCAGTTTTAGCCACCATACAGCGGGGATTAAACATTAATTTGCTCAGCAGTTTGGTCAAGTATTCTTTCTTGAGAATACATGGGTTATTCCGGAAGAGTTCTAATAAACAAATTGGTTGATCTGAAGAGAAGCAACAGTTTTCGCCAAGGGAGTCTGGAAATATGAACTATGAAATCGTGTCAGCATTTTTATATCCCTAGAGTAATATTCACGAGAGCTAAACATTACGCAATCTTGTCTTCTCCAAACAAACCTTCTCTCTGTTGGTATGATGACCCCCAGTTATGCTAGCATACACTACTGATAACGAAGATTAGACTGGTGTTATATTCTCTGGGTTATTCCTGCTGTCCGATTACAATCTTACACATTGCCCTTTTAGAGATATCAGGTCAGAGCAGTTTCAAGGAAGCTGAGGATTGTCGCTTGCCGACTACCCCGAGCTCAAAGTGGTCAAACTATGTTGTGGCAGAATATGTCATCGTGCCCAGATGCTATCGGTTGTCTGGGTACTTGTTTCATACAGATTCGATTGTTTCCATACCCCTGTGGTAACGCTGAAGTATTTCGACTGCGGAGCATAAGGTTTCAACTTTGATAGCCTTCTGAACCATCGGTTGTTCTTGCACACAATGTCAAGCATATTTGCAATAGGAAATCATTATGTAATGTAATGACATAAAGTAAAGTTGATGTGATTTGGTAACATTAAGATAGTTAAAACATACCAGCTTGACAGGTGTCCTCCCAAAAGTTAGACGTCCCAAAAGTTAGACGCGTTAAAACAACAAAGATTATGGTTGGTTGCACTGAGGTTCACTACACTGTTACCTTCGTTAATTAATGGACTAGTCTAAATGTACTAACCCAAACACAAAGAGAAGAGATTATGGATAATGACAATGACTTTATTTTATATTGTTTATGTTGGAAAAACAATGTTAGGAAGGAAGTAACTCCATTAGGTAAATGAAAACTCAAAAACATAAAAAAAATCTATAACCTGTTTTGATCAAGGTGAACATCGTAAACACATGCATGCAAAATCTCTGTTCCTCGTAAGAATATTGCTGTGTTTTTAATTTGTTAACATATTTAAATACATTTCTGGCTCTAAACGTCTTTTAAATTGTCTGTACAGCTTATACCTTGAACTTTCTTCAATTATACTATTCCATGACTGTGTATACATGTCAACTGCAACTTGTTTAAACATTTGAAGAAACTGGGATTCATTACCAACACCCTGAAATAACCAAACATAACCAAATCCATATGAAAACAATAAATCATGCACAGATGAAACATAGTTATCATAACCACAATTATCGTAATACATTAGCATATCATAAGCTTTTTTTAGAATTCTTTGTTGATGCATATTTACAAGTTTTAGCCAGTATTTTATGAAACGCCGTTGTGCATTGATATACATTGGGTAACGTCCACATTCACCATAAACAATTACATTTGGTGTTTGGGGACCAACATTTAAGAACTTGCAGAACCTACATGCAGATAAATGTACATTTTCAATCTTATAAAATTCATTAATACTCCATACTTCGGCACCATACAAAAGGATTGGTTGAATTTGGGTATAAAATATTTTGAAAAATACAGAATAGTCAACATTATCTGATTTATATAAGTGGTGTAGTACTTCTAGAAGTGCCCTTTTACCCCGAGACGATAAATCTAATATGCATTTATTGAAATTACAAAAAAGATAAAAAAGGAATACCTAGATATCTATATGAATCAACTTTTAAAACACGTTCACCTTTATAAAACCATTTCACATTTCTCGCTAAGGGTCCACCTCTTCTAAAAACAACAATTTGAGTTTTCTCTAGATTAACTGTCAACATTAGTATTCTGATCAATATATATTTCTGTACAAATATGAAAACCATCTCGTTAGTGTATGGGTCAGGTTCATTATAGCAGTGGGTAAGACTAGGTTGTAATCACAGTCACGCCTGATTGATTTGCCTGACAGTTGGGATGTATGACTTTTGGTTCGTCTAACTTTTGGGAGTAAACCGCTTGAAATAGATGTTTAATGTCGAAAAAACCCTCGGATATTAAAGAGCACACCTGATCTATGATATGTCACATGGGGCACCTAGCATACAATCAACACCAGCCAAGTTTAACAGATGTATTATGAATCACATTACATTGATTTAAAAAGACGCATACGGTTTATACAAATTGGTAACCCAGAATAACTATTTTGAAGATTAGACGGTGTTCAATTCGAATGTTATAATTTGTTCTCTCATCTTCACAAAAGCAACTCGTATTTGTCAGCATCATCCCTGCTTCGAACAGGATGACACTTCGAATAGCAATTGGTAACCTGCATCAGTCTGCTAATACTGCAAGCATGATACATCAGAAACATGCATTATGACAAGCCTTGTTCTCTTGGTCCGTGTCTTCAAGACAGTTGTACCATGCACTTCCTCTCATTAAGAATTTTCAAGATGGTTATTAAACCTACGGTCATCTCTCCACCTATGCTCTGGAAACTAGTTATGTGGTGATTCCAATCTCGCTACGAATCTTGAAGCTCTTTGTCATGCACTGTCCTCTTGCTATTATAACAGAGCAATGTGTCTACCTTAATCATCTGACGATGTACCTCCAACATACTTGTGTTTTTCTTCACACGTTGCTAAATGTCTTCAAGGTGGTTATCATGTCGTCTCGCTATTTGAAACGTCAAGATAAATTAATTCTGCATCTTTGTGATCTAGCGGATAGACTATCTGACCGGAAATGTCTGTAGTGCGATCCCCAGGCATTAAACGATGGTACTTGTTGGTACCGTGCCTTGCCTTCATCATTAGAGGGAAACAGCCATGCCATGTGGGTTCGGATTCAGTATCGTGTGTTTGGATGGGGTATCCACCTTCAACTATGGTATGGTATCAAAGTGGGCTAGCACAAAATGTCTTAACTGGTACATGACGGACGCAGGCACGCACACTATGCAATAAACTTAAACAGGACATTGAACCCCATTTCATCTCAATTAAATAGCATACAGTGTCACCCTTAACTATGTACTCTAATTTCAAGAAGCATGTGTCATGCCTTTTCCTTCAATGAAGTTTAATATAAGTGGTCCTGGTCTACATCAAGATTCTTGTGACAAGCATGTCTCTCTGTAAACAGCTAGTGCCTACTGAATGTTGTCCGCAATACGGAATTGACGTTGTTATTTATCAGGTTCTATGGAATAGCCGTAAGGGCAACCCGACACTGAATATATACTGCCAGCCAGTGAAGTCTTTGTTTCAAGCCCGGGGCACCTCTTACAAAATATATTACCTCATGATTTGTGTCCTGCAGTTGATATGTACAACGATCGTATTACACATTAACGCTCTGGACTTCGTTCCACCACGTTATTGCCCAATGGTGTTGGTAAGAGCCATATAAAAGCACTGACTTAAGATCGATTCGCTTTGTAAAACAGCGTCCTGCTCTTTGAAGACGTCCGGCATATCTAACAAGATTTTAGTCTACGTAATAGTATTTGTGTGTGTCGTATGCACCCTCTCGTAGGAATGTTTAAACAAGTACGTAAAACACTACCAATCCTCAGACACGGTTTCCCATAACCGTAAACGCAAATTAGAGACACTTTATTCACTGAAGAAGCGGGCATGTTCGGGAACCAGACAGACGTATTACTGCCTTAACAACTGCAAGCTGAATTACCAACTGCAGTAAAGTTGAAAGAGACAAAAAGAGTTTGAAATATATGAGTGGACACAGAAGTCGGACGTTTATCACAAGGAAGAAGGATATCGACACCTTGGCAATCGACCGCTACACTCGACACAGCTTCGTAATAGTGGATGATTGGAGTGTGTTTGAGCTCCATATAAATCTGGAGATTATGAGCATGTAGCCAGACTAGAGCAGGAGATTGGAATAAAACATCAGTACAATTTACGGGTTTGTCAAGTTAGAGGTTGGCTGTGGAAGTCGATAACCGGAAGTCGTCTGGCAGCCATTCTTGTTACCGCGGATCTTTAGACCATTGCGCTATTTTCCCAGATTTAAATAAACGGGGGGCATATTGAACGGTAGATATCAACATGAGTGTGTCAATTTGACTACATCGGGTAATGAATTCTGCTCAACGCTCTGACCTCAACAATCCATTAGACCGAAATATGAAGTGTTACTGTAATGAGACAACTCCAAATCAATTCCTAAAGATGAGGTTTAAACAGAAGTCGTACTAGATAATCAAAGATAATAGGAAAAGTACACTTTCAGGTGGCAGAATTGGATTAAATAAAGAACGTGGCTGATTTGCACAATATTTATTCAGATGTTCAGATAAACTATCAAAGCATATTCCAGGAAAAAAGAGCAGTACTCATGCTGGCAGGAATAAGCCCTGTGTTTTCATGTCCCAAAACAACCTCTTACTGTAATGGGAAAAGTATTCTAATTTTCATTTGAAATAATTTTGTGCTTTCGCAGATAAAGTTTGATCCAATCTAATGACATGAAATGGTCTGGAATTACATCTCTGTGGGTTAAAGGTCATTGAAGAATTTGTTCTTGGACGCAGAGCTTTGCTAATACTACAAAGAGAATGTCGTATGGCAGTCTCATGCAGTTATCGATGCTAAAAGGGGAAGAACAAGTAACCTGAAATAATGTCAAAACATTCAATTTGAAGCACTGTTAACAGCAAACTGGTACATTATTAGCAAATATGTGTAATTCTTTAATCTATTCAGAGTTGCATTAATGAATATCAACAGTCGAAGGGTAGATTTCCCTGATACATTTCTGAAAACATATTGTATATGTCTATTTGTTATTATTTGATATATGAACTAAACTATTCTCAATGAAGACGTCATTTAGGGGCTGCTTACCAGAGTACCGCCCCCAGGGAATCAGTAGTGATGGGGAAGTTTGGTCAATCGAATTCGAAGTGTGACGTAAAACAGTTAACATATTTTAACATCGCTTAACCGATGTTAACTTGTCGGTCGGTTTTGAATTCTTAAGCAAGCAGTCATACATATAGCTTTAGGGTCATAAATCTAACATTTTAACCACAAGTCACTTCTGATTCAGTACTGTTTATGGTGATTCCGTCTGTGATTGCGTTCTATCTGGTATAAAAGTGAATTCTTTTAAGATTTAGCAACTTCAAGTCAGGACTCAAAACATGCCTGTTTTCAATGTATTATTAGGAACTCTATTTGGACGTGTGCATTTTGCTGTGTAAATGTCGGAGACTGTTTTCATCTGTCTTTGTTGTGCCTTGAGTATATTTGATGATGTGAAAAAGACGCATGAGGAAATCTGCAATATATATAGCAGTATACATCTGAAAGGTTTTGTCTCTATGCTACCACTTGGACCTTGCATGAACGAAGATACTCTACATTATAGATAACCAAGGTTAACTTTGGTTATACTCCGGTCAACAAGGGTTTGATCTCGGTCGGTTTTGAATTCGAAAGCAAGCAGTGACAGCTTAGGCATCATAAATATAACCTACATGTCATACACACCGTGTACGGGCTTCACATAATTTCTCTCACAGTCACTGAACCACATTATTTTCCCTACAACCAAGCACTTTCTATAATGCAGAAGTATAAAAATGCTAGTCTAGATTTTTCAGGTTCAGATCTAAGTTCTTGTTCATTTAAAATGGGCGCAACTATTGGAATCTATCAGCATTATCTATTTTCAGCGTTAATCTAAGGCTACCCACTTTGTGTATCAAACCCATGTCGTACCTGAGTGGCACAAATGCTCAACCATGAAGGGCCATCTACTACATCGGAGCACGATTATAGACACGCCACACGTTCCTTTCATCGTTCCTCGTTCCTCAGTAGTGTTCTCTTGGATACTTTGACACCAACAAACTCACTCACAATTTCTAAAAGTGGAGTATACCCATAGACCTGCCGTTGCAAGGAGTTGAGTCCATTAGCTTGTAGCTGTGCTCGTGGGTTTCATCAAAGGTGTAAACATTCAACATGTACTTCATTTCGGGATTTGGTCCCACAACCTTCCACACCGTGTATGACCACATTAAACTCATCAAACTGAAGGAAACGTAAAACCCAAATCAATTTAAAAAGCCTTGAGACGACAGCAGCTTAGATACCCATCTCCGACTCTCAAAGCCAGCATTCTATTGCAAACTTTGGCCCTCGATCCAGGCGTAATGCTTTCCCGTGTACGAAATTGAATTTAATCAACTGATAACGTATTGATTTCATTTCGAGATGTCTGTGAAACTACACGTAAATAAAGGGAACCCTAATATTACATAGGTATTGTGTGTTCCGTTGGTGCAAACAGAAATGGAGTTATGAAACTTTACTTTTTAAAAAAAAGGTTTTATTCACATATATGTGGTAACGTTATTAAATATCAGATGTACTTTTTTTAAGAAGTCCTTTTTATTTTCCCCAGAGTGTTTAAAGTGTTGATTGGATTTCTTTAGTATCCTGGAGTTTATTTTAATCAATGCTGTGGTCCTCTTGCACCCTTGCGGTCGGACCATGATGTTATATAGAGGCATGTGATGTTTTGTTATTTATGATGTAAGTCAGACTGTCACCTGCAATGAATCATGATTAATGCATCTTCACTACAGGTGCCCAGTCGTTTAAAGCTCAGCAATTCCCTGCGCCCCTCACGTCTTGCAGAAACATATGATCGAGGGTTCAATTCCCAGATTTTCCATGATTGTGTTTGTAGGTTTGTCAGTGCCATGTCCATGTTTGTCAGTTTCACCAAAGTCGAAAACACTTGAGCTCTGCATCACTTCGAGTTTTGCACACGCATGAAGTGGTGTTCAAAGCGCCCATAAACAAACGTATTCACTCACTTACTTTCTACTAATTGCTGCTTTTGATGTCTTTACATTTTTTGGAACAATTACAAACATTTTATTACAGTTACAAGGCTGAAAACACAGCAAAATTAATTCCCAAAACACAGTTCTGGCACGTGTTTCAAATAACATCACCAAATAACCATTTATGTCTTCAGTTTTAGCCACCATACAGCGGGGATTAAACATTAATTTGCTCAGCAGTTTAGTCAGGTACTCTTTCTTGAGAATACATGGGTTATTCCGGGAGAGTTCTAATAAACACATTGGTTGATCTGAAGACAACCAACAGTTTTCGCCAAGGAATTCTGGAAATATGAACTATGAAATCGTGTCAGTATTTTTATATCCCTAGAGTAATATTCACGAGAGCTAAACATTACGCAATCTTGTTTTCTCCAAACAAACCTTCTCTCTGTTGGTGTGATGACCCCTATCACTGCTAGCATACACTACTGATAACGAAGATTAGACTAGTTCTCAGGGTCATTCCTGCTGTCCAATTACAATCTTACACATTGCCCTTTTAGAGATATCAGGTCAGAGCAGTTTCAAGGAAGTTCAGGATTGTCACTTGCCTACTACCCCGAGCTCACTGTGGTCAAACTATGTTGTGGCAGAATATGTCATCGTGCCCAGATGCTATCGGTTGTCTGGTACTTGTTTCATACAGATTCGATTGTTTCCATACCCCTGTGGTAACGCTGAAGTATTTCGACTGCGGAGCATAAGGTTTCAACTTTGACAGTCTTCTGAACCATCGGTTGTTCTTTCACACAATGTCAAGCATATTTGCAAATAGGAAAGCATCATGAATTGTAATGACATACGTTAACTTCATGCAATTTGGTAACATTAAGATGGTTAAAACATACCAGTTTGAAATAGATGTTTAATATCGAAAAACCTCACATATTTACGTGTACATCTGATCTATGATATGTCACATGGGACACAATCAACACCAGCCAAGTTTAACAGATGTATTATGAATCACATTACATTGATTTAAAAAGACGCATACGGTTTATACAAATTGGTAACCCAGACTAACTATTTTGAAGATTAGACGGTGTTCAATTCGAATGTTATAATTTGTTCTCTCATCTTCACAAAAGCAACTCGTATTTGTCAGCATCATCCCTGCTTCGAACAGGATGACACTCCCTATAGCAATTGGTAACCTGCATCAGTCTGCTAATACTGCAAGCATGATACATCAGAAACATATTCAATTTCCACAAAACATACAAGGAGATCGGGACCTGGGATGGGGACGGTGAAAGCACCAGGGGATAAGAAATGTGCATTTTGAGACGGTTTGCGTTAGCAAGTGTTTCATGCAACCATATATCGGGAACGTTGATAGAGTAGCTTCAGGAGAGCCTATTTATGTCTTCGTCAGGGCGAACATATTCCGAGTTCGATATCTGAACAAGGAATGTACTGCCTATATCATTGTTTCAATACTAATTAAGCGAGTAAGTTCAGTTTGACGCTCTTTAGAACAGTATTTTAGTTTTACTATTATTATTTATTCCCAGTTTGATGTGGAAGGAAAGCCACCTTGGTGAACCTACGAACACGGGTGTGGCGCTGGCAAGCACAGAAACTTAATCAAGGCGAAACGGGATTTGATCCCAAATGCACGGTTATCTGGCACACTCAAAGGATACAACTTTCCACAGTGAAAAGCGTCGATAGGGCTTCTGTAATCTCTATAAAAGATAATGAATTATTAGCTTTTGGCAGATTATCATCGTTAGCGTTTGCATCCAACACTATTTCTCTCTATATATCATAATACATCAAATTAACCGCCATCATTGTTGCTGTCATCGGCAACATCTTCATCTTCCATACATCGAAGTCATCATGGTTCATGAATATTGTTTCAAACAAATCATTAACATTATATTGTATTATCAATTTTCACTTCAGTCATCACTACCACACTCTCTCGTATATACCACGATGGCCACCTACAAAGCAGTTGTCATTATCACTGTCACATTGAGAGAGCCATCATTATTGTTGGAATCACTCTTTAAACCAGGAACAGCATCAAGAAGAAACCTAACTCCCATCATCCGGTATAAAACCAATTATTTGTACCACAAAACGTGTTGCATGCATAGCTCATATACCGAACAAAGAAAATCCAATTTTACTCCATGAAAGCCAAGCAACCACCTTCCACCATACCACCACATCTCACAGAACAAAATTCATTTGCCCAATGAAAAAGCAGTCTGCTCCAAACCAAATTCAATCCCATGAATGGCAATAAGTGCCTCTCACAATTCGTATTCCCTCCTCCCAGAACCCGTCATCAAAATTCGATTAGAGCGCCATGTTTTAAATTTACAAAGTGCTTTTTCATACTGAAGACCACGCTAGAGCAAACGATCTAGGGCCGTTGGACTCAAGGACAAGACGTTCCTTGCACAGTCGCATGAGTAGGAACCTTGATTTAATCACCGAGCAGGATTTCCAGCTTTCTGTCATTGATCATGGTCTTTTCCCTCTCACCATTCAAAATATGTGAGAAATGTATCTCAATTGCTACACGTTTTTTTGTCGGAATTTGTGTGACGCATCCCGTCCCATAAAACGTCGTATTTAGGAGTCGGTTGTAACCAAAGCGGCTGCTCGGACACCTCTCGGTGGTTCACGGTAGACTTAAGCAGTAAGGACATCTTCGTCGTGATCGCACTGCCCTGTGGCGTTTATCTGTTATATTCGTCACCAAACTCCACATTTCCTCCAAACCTACGGACTGGATGTTCGGAGTTGGCGCGAGATAAATGACGCAATGATATATACCAGTGATATGCTAACGATATACCCGAAACTAATTGTTGTTTCATACTAGAAACACGTACCTTTACCTGTAAAGAAAGTTAGCCTTGTACCTTTGTTTCATTCCAAACAGTTATTGCTACATCATGGCCTAAAGCACAGAAAGTCTCTGTTCATGTTTGTGATCTATAGCCGCAAAAGAACATGATGAATGTACATCGAATATAGACGTTGGTTTATCAGAACCCTGTTTATCCACATAAACTGTTTATGATTGGGAAATACATTGCCCCCTCGGTTATGATTGAAAAAACAACATGCATTATGACAAGCCTTGTTCTCTTGGTCCGTGTCTTCAAGACAGTTGTACCATGCACTTCCTCTCATTAAGTATTTTCAAGATGGTTATTAAACATATAGTCATCTCTCCATCACTGCTCTGGAAACTAGTTATGTGATGATTGTCTTCTTGCTAATATAACAGAGCAATGTGTTTGCCTTAATCATCTGACTATGCACCTCCAAGATACTTGTGTTTGTCTTCACACGTTGCTAAGTGTACTTAATGTGGTTACACTGTCGTCTCCCTATTTGAAACGCCATGATAAATTAATTCTGCATCTCCGTGATCTGGCGGATAGACTATCTGACCAGAAATGTCTGTAGTGCAATCCCCAGGCATTAAACGATGGTACTTGTTGTTACCGTGCCTTGCCTTCATCATTAGGGGACGCAGTCATGCCATGTGGGTTCGGATTCAGTATCGTGTGTTTGGATGGAGTATCCATCTTCAACTATGGTATGGTATCAAAGTGGGCTAGCACAAAATGTCTTCACTAGGACATCACGGACGCAGGCACGCACACTATGCAATAAACTTAAACAGAACATTGAACCCCATTTCATCTCAATTAAATAGCATACAGTGTCACCCTTATGAATGTACTCTAATTTCAAGAAGCATGTCAATGAAGTTTAACATAAGTGGTCCTGGACTACACCAAGATTCTTGTGACAAGCATGTCTCTCCGTAAACAGCTAGTGCCTACTGAATGTTGTCCGCAATACGGAATTGACGTTGTTATTTATCAGGTTCTATGGAATAGCCGGAGGGGCAGCCCCGGGCATGTTCGGGAACCAGACAGACGTATTACTGCCTTAACAACTGCAAGCTGAATTACCAACTGCAGTAAAGTTGAAAGAGACAAAAAGAGTTTGAAATATATGAGCGGACTCAGAAGTCGGACGTTTATCACAAGGAAGAAGGATATCGACACCTTGGCACTACACAGCTTCGTAATAATGGATGGTCGGAGTGTGTTTGAGCTCCATATAAATCTGGAGATTATGAGCATGTAGCCAGACTAGAGCAGGAGATTGGAATAAAACATCAGTACAATTTACGGGTTTGTCAAGTTAGAGGTTGGCTGTGGAAGTCGATAACCGGAAGTCGTCTGGCAGCCATTCTTGTTATCGCGGATCTTTAGACCATTGCGCTATTTTCCTAGATTTAAATAAACGGGAGGCATATTGAACGGTAGATATCAACATGAGTGTGTCAATTTGACTACATCGGGTAATGAATTCTGCTCAACGCTCTGACCTCAACAATCCATTAGACCGAAATATGAAGTGTTACTGTAATGAGACACTTGCAACTTTGGCTATTGCCTCTTCTACTCGAACAACTCCAAATCAATTCCTAAAGATAAGGTTTAAACAGAAGTCGTACTAGATAATCAAAGATAATAGGAAAAGTACACATTGAGATGGCAGAATTGGAATAAATAAAGAACCTGGCTGATTTGCACAATAGTTATTCATATGTTCAGATAAACTATCAAAGCATATTCCAGGAAGAAAGAGCAGTACTCATGCTGGCAGGAATAAGCCCTGTGTTTTCATGTCCCAAAACAACATCTTACTGTAATGGGAAAAATATTCTAATTTTAATTTCCAGCAATGTTTTGGCATTCTCAGATAAAGTTTGATCCAATCTAATCACATGAAATAGTTCTCTCTGGAATTACATCTTTGAGGGTTAAAGGTCAGTTGTGAATTTCTTCTTGGAGGGAAGAGCTCTGCTAATGCAACAAAGATGAGGCCATATGGCAGTCTCAGTTATCGATGTTGAAAGGGGTAGAAGAAGAAAACGGAGATAATTTTGACAATATTCAATTTGAAGCACTGTTAACAACTAATCCGTACATTATTAGCAAAGGTGTATATTTCTTAAACTATTCAGAGTTGCATTTATGAATATGAAAATGGAAATTAACAGTCGAATGATAGTATTCCTGATACATTTCTGAAAAAATATTCTATATCACTGTTTGTTTTGATTTAATACATGAATTAAACTGCCCTTTCCAATGTCGTCATTTGGAACCTGCTCACTGCACCCAAAGGGCACCCCAAAGAGATTAGTAACTATGAGCCACTTAGGTCACACGAAGTTTGACCTAAATCAGTTAACATGTGTTAACATCCCGTAACCAAGGTGAACTTAGGTTATACCTCAGTCTTCTACGGGTTTCCATATCTTTGAAATGTGACTCTTCTAAGATTTTGCAGGATACATCAGATTCGGACTCTATACTGCCACTTGCACCTTTCTTGAACGAAAATACTTTACATTACATTCCAGGTAAATTATAAAACACTGTCATAGACATCGTGTATACCATGTTATTTGCACTTCCGCCTCGCCCTTTCTGTAATATAGAAGCAATAAAAAGTAAGTCGAGATTTTTTTCTCAGGTTCAGATCCGAATCTCTTACCTCACTGAAGTTCTTGTTCAATTTAAATGGAAACTTCTAACGGAAACAAAGACTTCGTTTAAAATTACAATTTTTAGCATTAGTCTAAGGCTACTCACTTTGTGTATCAAACTCGTGTTGTACCTGTGTGGTATGAATGCTTAACCACCAAGTGCCAACTGTTGCATCGGATGTACGACTACAGACACATCACATGTTCCCTTCATGTACATCATTCTTCAGTACTCTGCTCTTGCATACTTCTAACAGTGATGTTTTCTTATAGTGGATGTTTTAAAGCGTGTACATCTCTGGACAGAGGGGATACTCATAGACCTGTCGTACCAAGGAGTAGAATCACTTCTAAGCCTGTATCTGTGCTCGTTGGTTTCAGCAAATGTGAATTCAAGATGTACATAATTTCGGGATTGGATCCCACAACGTTCCACATCGTGTATGACCACATTAAACTGCTGAAGAAACTGATCAAACTGAAGGAAGCGTAAAACCCAAATCAATTTATAAAAGTCTTGAAACGACAACAGCTTAGATACCCTTCTCTGACTCTCAAAGCCAGCATTCTTTTGTGAACTTTGGCCTTCGATCCAGGCTTAATGTTTTCCCGTGTGCGAAATTGAATTTAATCAACTGATAACGTATTGATTTCATTTCAAGATGTCTTTGAGATTACACGTAAATAAAGTGAACCCAAATATTTCATTGGTACTTCGTGTTGCGTGGGTGGAAAAAAAATGCCCAACAATCTTTCGAAAAAAGGTCTTCTTCACATATATGTGGTAACGTTATTAAATATCAGATGTACTTTTTTAAAAAGAAGTCCTATTTATTTTCTCCCAGAGTGTTTAAACTGTTGATTGGATTTCTTTAGTATCCTGGAGTATATTTTAATCAATGCTGTGGTCCTCTCGCACCCTTGCAGTCGGACCATACCGTTATGTAGAGGCATGTGATGTTTTGTTATTTATGATGTAAGTCAGACTGTCACCTGCAATGAATCATGATTAATTCATCTTCACTACAGGTGCCCAGTCGTTTAAAGCTCAGTAATTTGCTGCGCCCCTCACGTCTTGCAGAAACATATGATCGAGGGGCTCAATTCCCAGATTATCCATGATCATGTTTGTAGGTTTGTAAGTGCCATGCCTATGTTTGTCCGATTCACCAAAGTCGAAAAAACTTGAGCTCTGCATCACTTCGAGTTTTGCAGACGCATGAAGTCGTGTTGTAACTGGAATACTGTTCAAAGCGCCCATAAACAAACGCATTCACTCACTTACTTTCTACTAATTGCTGCTTTTGATGTCTTTGAAACTTAGAAACAATTACAAACATTTTATTACAGTTACAAGGCTGAAAACACAGCAAAATTAATTCCCCAAACAGTTGTGGCACGTGTTTCAAATAACATCACCAAATAACCATTTATGTCTTCAGTTTTAGCCACCATATGGCGGGGATTAAACATTAATTTTCTCAGCAGTTTAGTCAGGTACTCTTTCTTGAGAATACCTGGGCTATTCCGGGAGAGTTCTAATAAACAAATTGGTTGATCTGATGAGAAGCAACAGTTTTCGCCAAGGGAGTCTGGAAATATGAACTATGAAATCGTGTCAGTACTTCTATATCCCTAGAGTAATATTCACGAGAGCTAAACATCACGCAATCTTGTCTTCTCCAAACAAACCCTCTCTCTCTATTGGTATGATGACCCCTATCACTTCTAGCATACACTACTGATAACGAAGATTAGACTAGTTCTCTGGTGTTATATTCTCTGGGTTATTCCTGCTGTCCGATTACAATCTGACATATTGCTCTTTTAGAGATATCAGGTCAGAGCAGTTTCAAGGAAGTTCAGGATTGTCACTTGCCTACTACCCCGAGCTCACTGTGGTCAAACTATGTTGTGGCAGAATATGTCATCGTGCCCAGATGCTATCGGTTGTCTGGTACTTGTTTCATACAGATTCGATTATTTGCATACCCATGTGGTAACGCTGGAGTATTTCGACTGCGGAGCATAAGGTTTCAACTTTGACAGTCTTCTGAACCATCGGTTGTTTGTTCTTTCACACAATGTCAAGCATATTTGCAAATAGGAAAGCATCACGTAATGTAATGACATACGTAAATTTCATGCGATTTGGTAACATTAAGATGGTTAAAACATACCAGTTTGAAATAGATGTTTAATATCGAAACACCTCACATATTTACGTGTACATCTGATCTATGATATGTCACATGGGGCACCTATCACAAAATCAACACCAGCCAAGTTTAACAGATGTATTATGAATCACATTACATTGATTTAAAAAGACGCATACGGTTTATACAAATTGGTAACCCAGACTAACTATTTTGAAGATTAGACGGTGTTCAATTCGAATGTTATAATTTGTTCTCTCATCTTCACAAAAGCAACTCGTATTTGTCAGCATCATCCCTGCTTCGAACAGGATGACACTGCCTATAGCAATTGGTAACCTGCATCAGTCTGCTAATACTGCAAGCATGATACATCAGAAACATATTCAATTCCCACAAAACATACAAGGAGATCGGGACCTGGGATATATCGGGAACGTTGATAGAGTAGCTTCAGGACAGCCTATTTATATCTTCGTCAAGGCGAACATATTCCGAGTTCGATTCTGAACAAGGAATGTACTGCCTATATCATTGTTTCCATCGTAAGTAAGCGAGTACGTTCGGTTTTACGCTCAAAACATACAAGGAGATCGGGACCTGGGATGGGGACGGTGAAAGCAGCTATGGATAAGAAATGTGCATTTTGAGACGGTTTGCGTCACAAAGTGTTCCATGCAACCATATACAGTTTTCAACCCGCTCTATGAAAACTTATTTCCTCAACTGCCAAGCCTGGTTCCACCACTTGGAATCAGGATCAAACCACACATATCTGCAGCTAAAATTGATCTCAACATCATTGCACCTTACCAACTTCTGTCCTCACCACCATGGCAAATGGTGAAACAACAGGTCGATCTTACCCTCACCAAACTCAAAAAGTCTGAAACAAATCCCGTGGTGTTCCAACAGGAATACAACCAGTTACGTTCGAAGTATAACACTCACAGATCCATTTTCACAGACGGATCCAAGGACGATGGCCAAGTTGCCAGCGCTACAGTCATTGGAGCCAAGACTGTCTCCTCTAGGATCCCCGACAACAGTTCCATTTTCACCGCTGAAGCCAACGCTATCTTCTCAGCTTTGACCTACATTCAACAGCAAAATCAGTCCAAAAACTTCATCGTATTTACAGATTCATTATCCTGCCTTCAAGCACTTCTAAACGTGACTTCAAGTCACCCAATCATCCTGGACATATTAGAACTGTACAACGACCTTTCTACTGGCCAATACGACATCATCCTCTGCTGGTTGCCGGGTCACGTCGGCATAACAGGTAACACTAAGGCCGATGCTGCAGCAAAAGCAGCACTTGAAAAGCCCCTTTCTCCACTGCTAATCCCGTACAGTGATTTCAAACCAACTATCAAAAGCTATACTCGGGACTTGATGCAAAAAAGGTGGGACACTCAAGTAGGAAGAAACAAACTCCATGAATTGAAGCCAACAATCGGTTATACCTACTTGGGTTGCCAGTCAAGACGTGATGAAGTAATTTTACGACGATGTCGTATTGGCCACAGTCGGTTTACACATGACTATCTGCTAAAAACGGATGGGGATGGACCCCCCATATGTCTCTCCTGCGATGAGGCTTTCACCGTCAAGCATATTCTGCTTGACTGTGTGGACTTTACATCTGCAAGGGACTCGCATTATCACGCAACCAATCTGAAAGATCTGTTCTCCAGCGTGAGCGCTCATCTGATACTGAACTACCTGAGGGAAGTTGATCTATATCATAAAATGTAACTGTGTAATGCCACTAACGAATTTACCTGCTTTTCAATTTAATGCTATGACATTCTCTGTTCTAAAATGACAACGTAATGAATGTATGTCTTTGAAACGAAACCACTTTGTACTTACAATGTATATTAATGCAGACTTGTTCTCGTCACTATATGGCTGGAATAATGCCGATGTGACGTAAAGCCCAACTCAACTCAACTCAACCATAGCTTGGCCAATCTAATAATGTCATATTTTGGGTCCGAAACCAGGCCTGTGAATGCTTTGAACGATGTTTTGGGTCGTTGTCCTGCTGGAAAATCCAAACATTTCCATAGAACACGTGAGCAATAAATGTCCCTCGAGAATATCTGTGTACCGCTCACTGTTCATATTCCCTTCAAATACACAGGGGGGCGTTGCCCCTAACACAGATATGCCACCCCACACGTTAAATTTCGGACTGTACTTTGGGCGCTGATACAAAGGTTTTTCAGTTTGTTTGGTCCAGAATTTAAGTGTATTAGGAAACAGCCACAAAGAACTTTCATCTGAGAAAATCACATTTTCCCAGTTAAAATTTCTATGCTGTAAGCACCAGTTCAACCTTCGCTCCTTTTGTTCAGGTTTCATGATCGGTGATGGAATTCCTCGACTTTTCTGCCAACCCACTGCATGCAGCTCAGGCTGTCTCCTTACAGACAGCCACAGTTCCTATATCAATCATATCCAGCCTTAAGTTTTCTAAACTCCTTCGTTTGTTTTTAGAAACAAGAATACCAAGCCGCCTCCTGTCACCGACAGTCAATCTTCTGGGCCTACCTGCGCCTCCCTGGTGCTCAATGCCACATCCATTTGCAGTAGTTTTCAAAACACGATAAACAGTGGACAAAGGGATGCCTGTTCTACTTGAAATCACTTTAGCTGATCTGATGTCCTTGTTATAAATTAAACATATTCCTAAAATTCTCAATAATTTCTGGTCATACTAAATCGGGAACGTTGATAGAGTAGCTTCAGGACAGCCTATTTATATCTTCGTCAGGACGAACATATTCCGAGTTCGATTCTGAACAAGGAATGTACTGCCTATATCATTGTTTCAATAGTAAGTAAGCGAGTAAGTTCGGTTTGACGCTCTTTAGAACAGTATTTTAGTTTTACTATTATCATTTATTCCCAGTTTGATGTGGAAGGAAAGCCACCTTGGTGAACCTACGAACACGGGTGTGGCGCTGGCAAGCACAGAAACTTAATCAAGGCGGAACGGGATTTGATCCCGAATGCACGGATATCTGGCACACTCAAAGGATACAACTTTCCACAGTGAAAAGCGTCGATAGGGCTTCTGTAATCTCTATAAAAGATAATGAATTATTAGCTTTTGGCAGATTATCATCGTTAGCGTTTGCATCCAACACTATTTTTCTCTATATATCATAATACATCAAATTAACCGCCATCATTGTTGCTGTCATCGTCATCATGGTTCATGAATATTGTTTCAAACAAATCATTAACATTATATTGTATTATCAATTTTCACTTCAGTCATCACTACCACACTCTCTCGTATATACCACGGTGGCCACCTACAAAGCAGTTGTTATTATCACTGTCACATTGAGAGAGCCATCATTATTGTTGGAATCACTCTTTAAACCAGGAACAGCATCAAGAAGAAACCTAACTCCCATCATCCGGTATAAAACCAATTATTTGTACCACAAAACGTATTGCATGCATAGCTCACATACCGAACAAAGAAAATCCAATTTTACTCCATGAAAGCCAAGCAACCACCTTCCACCATACCACCACATCTCACAGAACAAAATTCATTTTGCCAATAAAAAAGCAGTCTGCTCCAAACCAAATTCAATCCCATGAATGGCAATAAGTGCCTCTCACAATTCGTATTCCCTCCTCCCAGAACCCGTCATCAAAATTCGATAAGAGCGCCATGTTTTAAATTTACAAAGTGCTTTTTCATACTGAAGACCACGCTAGAGCAAATGATCTAGGGCACGTTGGAATCAAGGACAAGACGTTCCTTTCACAGTCGCATGAGAAGAAACCTTGATTTAATCATCGAGCAGGATTTCCAGCTTTCTGTCATTCATCATGGTCTTTTCCTTCTCACTATTCAAAATATGTGAGAAATGTATCTCAATTGCTACACGGTTTCTTAATAAATATTGTTGTCATAGTAGAAATAATCTAGCTGTGGCAAATCGGAATTTGTGTGACGCATCCGGTCCCATAAAACGTCGTATTAAGGAGTCGGTTGTAACCAAAGCGGCTGCTCGGACACCTCTCGGTGGTTCACGGTAGACTTCAGCAGTAAGGACATCTTCGTCATGATCGCATTGCCCTGTGGCGTTTATCTGTTATATTCGTCACCAAACTCCACATTTCCTCCAAACCTACGAACTGGATGTTCGGAGTTGGCGCGAGATAAATGATGCAATGATATATACCAGTGATATGCTAACGATTTATACGACAACCTCACTGTTGTTTCATACTAGAAACACGTACCTATACCTGTAAAGAAAGTTAGCCTTGTACCTATATTTCATTCCAAACAGTTATTACTACATCATGGCCTAAAGCACAGAAAGTCTCTGTTCATGTTTGTGATCTATAGCCGCAAAAGAACATGATGAATGTGCCTCGAATATAGACGTTGGTTTATGAGAACCCTGTTTATCCACATAAAACTGTTATGATTGGGAAATACATTGCCCTCTCGGCTATGATTTAAAAAACAACATGCATTATGACAAGCCTTGTTCTCTTGGTCCGTGTCTTCAAGACAGTTGTACCATGCACTTCCTCTCATTAAGTATTTTCAAGATGGTTATTAAACCTATGGTCATCTCTCCACCACTGCTCTGGAAACTAGTTGTGTGATGATTGTCTTCTTGCTAATATAACAGAGCAATGTGTCTACCTTAATCATCTGACTATGCACCTCCAAGATACTTGTGTTTGTCTTCACACGTTGCTAAGTGTATTTAATGTGGTTACACTGTCGTCTCCCTATTTGAAACGCATAAATTAATTCTGCATCTCCGTGATCTGGCGGATAGACCATCTGACCAGAAATGTCTGTAGTGCAATCTCGAGGCATTAAACGATGGTACTTGTTGTTATCGTGCCTCGCCTTAATCATTAGGGGACACAGCCATGCCATGTAGGTTCGGATTCAGTATCGTGTGTTTGGATGGGGTATCCACCTTCAACTACGGTATGGTATCAAAGTGGGCTAGCACAAAAGGTCTTAACTAGTACATCACGGACGCACGCACGCACACTATACAAATAACTTAAACAGGACATTGAACCCCATTTCATCTCAACTATAAAGCATACAGTGTCACCCTTAACTATGTACTCTAATTTCAAGAAGCATGTGTCATGCCTTTTCCTTCAATGAAGTTTAACATAAGTGGTCCTGGACTACATCAAGATTCTTGTGACAAGCATGTCTCTCTGTAAACAGCTAGTGCCTACTGAATGTTGTCCGCATTACGGAATTGACGTTGTTATTGATCAGGTCCTGAGTATATACTGCCATCACTGAAGTCTTTGTTTCAAGCCCGGGGGTCCTCTTACAAAATATATTACCTCATGATTTGTGTCCTGCGGGTGATATGTACATCGATCGTATTACACATTAACGCTCTGGACCTCGTTCCACCACGTTATTGCCCAATGGTGTTGGTAAGAGTCATATTAAAGCACTGACTTAAGATCGCTTCGCTTTGTAAAACAGCGCCCTGCTCTTTGAAGACATCCGGCATATCTAACAAGGTATTTAGTGTACATAATAGTATTTGCGTGTGTCGTATGCACTCCCTCGTAGGAATGCTTAACAAGTACGTAAAATACTACCAATCCACAGACACGGTTTCCCATCACCGTAAACCCAAATTAGAAGACATTTGATTCACTGAAAAAGCAGGCATGTTCGGGAACCAGACAGATGTATTGCTACATTCACAACTGCAAGCTGAATTACCAACTGCAGTAAAGCTGAAAGAGACAAAAACATTTTGAAATATACGAGAGGACACAGAAGTCGGACGTTTATCACAAGGAAGAAGGATATCGACACCTTGGCACTACACAGCTTCGTAATAGTGGATGATTGGAGAATGTTTGAGCTCCATATAAATCTGGAGATTATGAGCATGAAGCCAGACTAGAGCAGGAGATTGGAATAAAACATCAGTACAATTTACGGGTTTGTCAAGTTAGAGGTTGGCTGTGGAAGTCGATAACCGGAAGTCGTCTGGCAGCCATTCTTGTTACCGCGGATCTTTAGACCATTGCGCTGTTTTCCTGGAGTAAAATAAACGGGAGGCATATTGAACGGGAGATGTATACATGAGTGTGTCAAGTTGACTACATCGGGTAATTAATTCTGCTCAACGCTCTGACCTCAACAATCCATTAGACCGAAATATGAAGTGTTACTGTAATGAGACACTTGCAACTTTGGCTATTGCCTCTTCTACTCGAACAACTCCAAATCATTACATTAAGATGAGGTTTAAACAGCAGTCGTACTAGATAATCAAAGATAATAGGTAAAGTACACTTGGAGATGGCAGAATTGGAATAAATAAAGAACTTGTGTGATTTGCACAATATTTATTCAGATGTTCAGATAAACTATCAAAGCATATTCCAGGAAGAAAGAGCAGTACTCATGCTAGCAGGAACAATCCCTGTCTTTTCATGCCCCAAAACAACATCTTACTGTAATGAGAAAACTATTCTTATTTTAATTTGAAACTCATTTTTGCAGTCTCAGATAAAGTTTGATCCAATCTAATCACATGGAATCGTTCTCTCTGGAATCTCTGAGGGTTAAAGATCAGTGGAGATGTTCTTCTTGGACGCAGAGCTTTGCTAATACAACAAAGACGATGGCACATGGCAGTCTCGATGTTAAAAGGGGAAGAACAAGAAACCTGAAATAATGTCGAAAACACTCAAATTGAGGCACTGTTAACAACAAATTCGTACATTATTTAGCAAATATGTGTAATCTTTTAATCTATTCAGAGTTGCATTAATGAATATCAACAGTCGAAGGTTAGATTTCCCTGATACATTTCTGAAAACATATTGTATATGTCTATTTGTTATTATTTGATATATGAACTAAACTATTCTCAATGAAGACGTCATTTAGGGGCTGCTTACCAGAGTACCGCCCCCAGGGAATCAGTAGTGATGGAGAACTTTGGTCAATCGAATTCGAAGTGTGACGTAAATCGGTTAACATATTTTAGCATAGTTAACTTGTCGGTCGTTTTTGAATTCTTAAGCAGTGTATTATTAGGAACTCTATTTGGACGTGTACATTATAAGTTGTTTACTGGTCTCGAGGGGGACATGGGCTGATGTACCCTCGATGTTTGTTTATGTTCCCTGAGCCCGAAGGGTTCACCTCGGTTGGTTTTGAATTCTTAAGCAAACCGTGTTACATGTAGCTTTGGGTTCATACATCTAACATATACTGGACAAAATAAGTCAGGGATCTTGGTATTTTTATAATTGATATTTTATCAGAGTGTCAATGAATAAATAGATTATTATTCATAATTTCCAACTTTACATCTATCCCTAACTATTTTTGTCAAGTATATTAACCACAAGTCGCTTCTGATTCAGCACTGTTTATTGTGACGAAACATTTTTTCCGTCTGCTATGGCTTTCTTTCTGGCATAAAAGTGTATTCTTTTAAGATTTAGCAGGATACATAAAATGCTAGTCTAGATTTTCCTCAGGTTCAGATCTAAGTTCTTGTTCATTTTAAATGGGCGCTTCTATTAGGATCTATCAGAATTAACTATTGTCAGCGTTAATCTAAGGCTACCCACTTTGTGTATCAAACCCATGTCGTACCTGAGTGGTACAAATGCTCAACCATGAAGGGCCATCTACTACTTCGGAGCACGACTATAGACACGCCACACGTTCCTTTCATCGTTCCTCGTTCCTCAGTAGTGTTCTCTTGGATATCTGTGATGGGCATTTTAAAAGTTGAGTTGATGAAGAATAATGACAATTATTATGGATATATTACGTCGCCTCCACAGAATAAAAGAAGTTGTATATCCATAATAATTGTCATTATTCTTCTCTTGGATACTTTGACACTAACAAACTCACTCACCATTTATAATAGTGGAGTATACCCATAGACCTGCCGTTGCAAGGAGTTGAGTCCATTAGCTTGTAGCTGTGCTCGTGGGTTTGATCAAAGGTTTAAACATTCAAAATGTGCATCATTTCGGGATTTGGTCCCACAACCTTCCACTTCGTGTATGACCACATTAAACTGCTGAAGAAACTGATCAAACTGAAGGAAATGTAAAACCCAAATCAATATATAAAGCCTTGAGACGACAGCAGCTTAGATACCCATCTCTGACTCTCAAAGCCAGCATTCTGTTGTGAACTTTGGCCCTCGATCCAGGCGTAATGCTTTCGCGTGTACGAAATTGAATTTAATCAACTGATAACTTATTGATTTCATTTCGAAATGTCTGTGAAACTACACGTAAATAAAGGGAACCCTAATATTACATAGGTATTGTGTGTTGTGTTGGTGCAAAAAGAAATGGAGTTATGAAACTTTATCTTTCTAAAAAAAATTCTACCCATAAATGTGATTACGTTATTAAATATCCGATGTACTTTTTTCAAGAATTCTTTTTTATTTATCCTCAGAGTGTTTAAAGTGTTGATTGGATTTCTTTAGTATCCTGGAGTATATTTCAATCAATCTGTGGTCCTCTTGCACCCTTGCGGTCGGACCATACTGTTATATAGAGGCATGTGATGTTTTGTTATGTATGATGTAAATCAGACTGTCATCTGTAATGGATCATGATTAATTCAACTTCACTACAGGTGCCCAGTCGTCTAAAGTGCAGCAATTTTCTGCGTCCCCACGCCTTACAGAAACATATGATCGAGGGTTCAATTCCCACATTCTCCATGATTATGTTTGTAGGTTTGTCAGTTCCATGCCGGTGCTCGTGAGTTTCACCAAAGTCGGAAACACCTGAGGTCTGCTTCACTTCGAGTGGTTTTTGCAGACGCATGAAGTCGAGTTAACTGGAATTTTGTTTAAATCACCAATACAACAACCTCAGTTATGCACTTACTTTCTACGAACTGGTGCTTTTGGGTCTTTTCATTTATACATGACAACATATCGCACATCTTTCAAGAATATTATATTCTTCTTCTTCTTCTTCCCCCCCAACCCCACACTCACACACACTTCCCATGGTCCATCCACTCTGCCAATGGTGCGTACGTCCACTTCTCCTGCCAAATGCTCTTCATCCACTTCCTCTGACATCTGCATACTTTACATCGACTTCCGGTGCCATCGGTTCTTCATATTCTTGCTCTGCCCTCTACCAGTGTCAAGTGCAAACCGCTTTCCATATCTTCCGCTGTCCTCTACTATCCATCCGATCCACAGTAACCTGCTCTCCACCCCTTCTGCTGTAACTTGCATTCTACATATTTCGAAGTCCTCTACTGTCCACTGCTCCTTCTGTAACTTGCTTTCGACATATTCTGATGTACTCCATTCTTCATCTATTCCACTCACCTGCTCTCCATCCCAGCTTCTGTAGCTTGCTTTCCACATATTCTGATGTACTCCACTCTCCATCCATTCCACAGTCACCTGCTCTCAACCCCTCCTTCTGTAACTTGCTTTCCACATATTCTGCTGTCCTTTACTCTCATCCATTCCACACTCACCTACTCTCCATCCATTCTACGGTAGTTTGCTTTCCACTAACCTACCCTCTCCCTGCTCCCATCTCTACCCCTGCTACCTTATCTCCACGAATTGCCCACTACCCCAAACCCCCTATCCCTTCCAAGGTTAACCGCATTCCGCCCTTCTCCAGCCCTCCATCCTCTTCCTTTGCCCCAGGCTATCACCCCTTCCCTAGTTCTCCTGCCCCTCCTGTTTAGCCCCTCCCCGCAGCATGTAGCCGGAGATGAAGTAGAAGTCTAAGACTGTGCATCAGAGATAATCGATTGATCCGAAATGTAAAAGAGAAAAACAAAAGATGAATCAATCACGTTTGAAACAGACGTGTAGAATGTTGACTAGAATTCGAAAACACGTTCTAGTGTGCACATTTGGCGCGTGGATATTTTCCAGAGAAATAACCGTGTATTTACCCTTGGGAAACATTGGCACCAAAAATACGCTTTTGTAATAAAACAATTTTTGGAATCTGATTTTATGAAATTGAATTGATTTTCAAGTTCTGATCTTATTTGATCTTTTCGATTCGTCATCAACAATCTATCGGTTTAAATAAACAGAAGATTGTAGTCTCTCCGAAGGGAAACAGATAAAAAGTAAGTATGGTTAGTTAATCGTTATGGCTTTGGAGTGGGATAAAGAGTATCGAATCTTTGTGTAAAAGTCCGGGTCTACACCAGATCGAGACCCCCATTCCATAGAGGCTAATGCAGGCGGTGCGGCCTATTAGAACACTATTGAGCGACGAATCTGTTAAAACAAACCGGCAAAGCCAGTTATTGGGAAACGTGAGCGAATCTCAGCTACAGAATGGAATGCCTGACAACTGTGCTATCAGCATTGATTGAACGAACAAAATTATTCAGAGACTCTTAACACCAACAATCAAACACTCCTATAGCAGAGGGAAGTGTTGGCAAACGATGTAAGTGTTCCCATGCTTGTTCATACGCTTCGACTGCCCCGTTAAACCCATACACGGACTCTTCCGACTTTCTCTCTTGTGTCCGATCGTTATCGTTCCTTTCTTCCTTCGGTCTGATGGCGTCTATGATTTAAGAGAAAGGAGAAGTGACACTTGGAAGATCCTAGGTAAATATCAATTGTATTCAAGTGCTGCTAAAATAACCGACTGCCTTCGTCAGATAGGATTTGACGCTGGAGAACTCGTTCGGCTCCGGAACACGGACAGATCGTTAATTCTTATCTTACAAGATTAAGTTGTGCCTTTTCAGCTGTAGATTTGACAGGTCGGTGCATCTAGGTAAATATTCATTATTTGAGATATCAGATTGTCAAGTCGATTTACACGATTCACTGGGAAGAGAGATCCGATCTTCCGAGAGACTTCCCAGAACGCACCACGACGGACAGTACTTCCGATAGTTGAGAAAAACGTTACAAGATTGTCAGGTAGGTGTCGCTGTTAACCTCATTCATCAGAGTGACATGGGTACCGGACTGTGCAGAACACATGACCACGTTAAAGGTATCCTGTCAAATGACACTGCTTAGCGAAACAGTCGTTAAAATCATGCTTCTGTTTGGTAGAATTCCAGTCACTAAATGATGTTCGCGTTCTGTGATGTTCCTTTTCAGCTCATGTACGTCATGAAACTCGGTTGAACTTCGGGTCATCTGTCACGGGCTTAGCATGATTGTCGGTGTAATTCTAAGAAGATGGTGGATGCCAATGTATATGATCTAACCCCCATAACGTAGACTTTGCGCTACGATAATCTTAACGCTACGATTGATGTGTGGAAGGTGACCTAACTTGAAACATTGTGTACAGTCCTTCTTAATGTGGTTACAACAATAATGACTTCAGTAATAAATGGAATTTACTCTTTCATCGATCCAACGAAAGTACGTATTAGTAGAGGAATGAAAAGGGTATAGATTACTCAGGCCAATAAACTTTCCTCAGCATACGTTCATTTTTACTTCAGCTTATATGTTAGCTTCACCATCAGGCTCACGTGGTGGCAATTTAAATGTATGTCTGCCTGACTGAGTTTGGTTTACGCCGCTTGTAGCAATATTCCAGCAACATCACGGCGGGGAACACCAGAAATGGGCTTCACACATTGTACCCATGTGGGGATTCGAACCCGGGTCTTCGGCGTGACGAACCAACGCTTTAACCACTAGGCTACCCCACCGCCCTTAAATGTAGTTTATGTACAGCCAAGGCGGGATGTTACTGCCGTCCTTATGCATAAGCGTACATCTTATTTTTCACGTTCCAACTGAAAGCAAATTAATAGCGGATTATTTTAAGTCCCAGTACTGATTCTTTGGCCTTTCCTCCTCCAAACTATTGGAGAACATTTGCAAGATCCAGCAAGGAGACTGGCTTGCAAGTTTCAACATGGAGGTGTCTCGTGAAATATACAAGGTGACATGTTTTGCAATAGATTGAGGTGATGTAAGATTTGCGGCGTGATTTGCAAGATCCTAAATGGAATTGCAACAGTTTCAGATAGATGTTATGAGAGGTTTGGGGGAGTGGTTTGCAAGATCCAATGTGGGATGATTTGCAACATTTTAAGAGAGTTGATGTTACATTTTGGGGCGTGGGCTGCAAGATACAGCTAGAATGATTTGCAACATTTTCAGAAGGAATTCAGAAGGGGCGTGTTTTACAAAAAGAGGGTTAGATTGAAGGTCAATGCAAGATTCACCGGTTCCAGACAAACATGAAAATTTATGACAGCGATGACCTGCACCTCCAAAGTCCGCTACAGGTGGACCATCAGGTAGCGAGACATTCCAGAACCCGGTGAAAATGCAATTACATAAAGTCGGGGATTGTTTGGAAGCTTAGTGGTGAAGGTGTTTGCCCGACGTGACAAAGAGCTGGGTTCATGATCTGTGTCGACAGAATAGCTTCTTAAAACATATTCACGCAATCACAAATTGATATTGCCCCCGAAAACTATTTCAATTGAAAGGTTTAGTAATAACTTCAGTCTCTGCTCTCTTGAAATTCTGATCCTCGTTATCTGACGTCTCGGGACGTCATCTCTCCCCAGGCAATATTCCTCTCTCGCTTGCTCTTCTTATGATCAACATTTGCTTCAACCCATTATCGCAGACTATATAGACGCTGAATTCAGCGTCACAGCTAAAGTTACATCGATTTGTCTTCTCATAAGAGAAGGTAAACAAGGTGATGTTTTCAAACAATTCCGTTGTTAATAACGGCCATCGTCTGTTTCGAGGGCTCTGCGTGGGCGATGTATGTCTGTGATCATATTGATGTTATCGTATGATTACATTGGTTGGAGTGGCCATTCCACGGTACAAGATCCTGATTTAGAGCCATCGGTAGTATCATTTACCACTCAATATATGGCACATAAAGGCTAGCTTATTACGGACGGGTATGTTGCAAACACCTGCTAAGTATTATTGGGCATGTGGAGTCGTTTTTACAAAGTCGAACTGCATCACAGTTCGATCATAGTGATCAATACGGAGAAATTAGGGATCGTTGCTGACAATTACAGAGTTTTGACCTTCCAAAAACTGCCAGATAATCGATCGCTGGTTTATCTATGACAGAAATGCGATAAATCATTTTGTGTTTTTTGGTTATTTAACGATTCTGTGAAGCTCAGTGTTGAGGAACCGGATACAGGTTTGTCTTAATGTATGTAATCAGTCAGCCTTCTTTCAAGCACTGATAAGCATCAGAGGAAGAGGCAGATTTTCAGATGTCCGTCTGTCGTTGATGGATAGAATAGAATTACAAATTGGTAATGCTTATCTTTTACCGACTATTGATCACTTTTGACATCTTTAGAAGCCTACGCTTGTGCTGTCATAAGATTGTCCTGAAAAGGTGTGTCCACCTCTTTGTATATGCAAATATGATTTCGGAAAACGTCAGCTGAGCAGCAGTTGTATGGATAATAGCGTGAACCTTCCAGTAAGACAATCCAATAGGACGCATGTTAAGTGTCCTTGCTGGAGATGAGAATCTTCTTCCACATTTAGAATCTATGACAGCTCATCTTCAGATGACTTGTAGGGAAGGGCACGGGTCCTTTTTTATGTCAGCGTCGTCCTTTGCTCTGTGTTATGATGCCCCTTAGTTAGTAGGATCCGCTGTTCACTGTAACTCTGCCGCGATCTACAAAGAACCCTTGGCGTTACAACTTACGTAAATCATATATCTTGACAGACCTTGTTTGCAGGTCATAGTATATTACCACCAAGTTCCAGGCATTTGTCCCCAAAGTGACAAACACATCTTGGACATTCGTCACTTTGGTTGTTAACCTGTATGAAATTGAGGTGCTTGGAAAAAAACTTAAATACTGTTCTAGTGGTTTTGTTCTAGCATATAGTTTGTGGCCATACTCGTCTCAGAAAGGGAAGTTGTTTTAGAACTTGATTCTTCAGAATAATTGGTGCAGTGATAGACCTTGTAGCCTTGACACTGTCTGTATAAATACATTTCAGTTGTCAAATTGATACTATTAGATACGTTACACGGGGTTAAAACTAACATATATTACTGCTATTTAAATACACAGGAAGGGCTAAGGTGGCTCAATAGTTTCCGTTACTATTTCAACGTGTTTTATTGCATTGCTGTCTCCTTGTATGAGTACCGATACGATTTAATTTGGATACCTGATCCGGCCTCGCAAGGGTCCGTCAAATGGGCGTTAGTGATTGCCCTGAACGTTTGCATTGGTCTGAATAGATTCATTGCATCTCAATCGTAAAAGACATTTTTTTACGAAAATAACAAAATGAGTATCCTTCGTGTGACAATGAAAAATGAACCCGATGCATGATAATAGATTTTATACACTCGCAGACTGTGTTCGTTTTTCGTTTGTAGTTCGCGCCGCACTCGGTATGATTCAAACTAGATGACAGTAGATGTAAATAAACCAAATATTCCAGTGATTAATATTATGAACAACGTTCCAACTGGTCGGGGTACAACTGGTCGGTTGGATCAATTTACCGAGTCTGACCACCTATGACCATTCATTCAATGACCAACACAGGTTGGCAGGGACGTACTGGAACCCGGAATACCCCATAACCGACTGTACGAAGTCGTGTTGCTACTTGCTTTTATTTGAAAAATATACTTTAAAACAAACGAATTCGGATAATGGTTGGTTAGGTGACCGAAGTTGAGCGCCTGCAGAGGGGTAATTATGTCGTTCACGCCGTCGGCAGACTTCTGGGACAGCTCTTGGAGCAATCTGTGGCCAGATTAATCTGTAACAGTAACCAACAGGCATCTGATTAAAGAAACGTCTCTGTCTAATTAAACTATTGACAGATAATGTCTCTCTGTGTTGTATTGTAATTGCAAGTTGCTGGTTTCTCCAGATACGCATACACAAGAATGTAGCAATCATCCAACACTGGCTTCCACAGGTGATAACGCCGGTGAGATCATTTCGGATTGAAATATATTGGTCAACATCTGTTAAAGTCTGTAGGTTTTTTCCTTTGTGGATAATGGTCATGTAACGAACATTAATATCCAAGCAAGTAGGTATATTTATTCCAATCGGGTTTTACTGTTTAAGAAAAATACCTGACCCTTTAATATATGCCCTCATGTAAACAAGTTGTGTGTACATTGTCGCGACGCTTCATGACTGTCTAACCCTTGGTTTACTCGCCTTAACTAACAAACTGGAACAGCGAGATATCGAATGATCTGCAAACTGTAACACCAGTGCTACAATTACATTAAAGAAATTTGGAAATTCTACTGTGAATATAAATTGGTGTTTCCATTAATGTAGTTGAAGTCAGATAATAAAGACTTATAGACAAGCAGGTCGGACCCTGGTTAGCCGGCGTTGTAATCAAATGGTCCTGGAGTCTGGCTTTGTTCAACGTTTGCTAACGATCTTAAGTAAAACCCATTCGTGAATAAAACACTTCACATTTGTTCTTTATGGGAGACGTGATTGAATTAAACCGATGGAAGTATTGGATTAGTTCCCAAGGGACGTTTTGACTGACGTATTAAGGGAAATGGCAATTTTCTGTTGAAGGTTGGGTCAAAGGTGAACAAAATGTATCGAGTCAGAACCTGTCATGAAATCTAGTGACCGACGTCACCTAAAGGAGGTGATAAATAGTTGTAATACTGGTAGTAGCATCAATGATGTGTTCAAAGCGTGTTTGGAGCACGAGTGGTCTCAAGATACTCAGCGTATTGTCCAGTATGAACTTCCTTCTCGGAGAACTGTAGTGATCACAATACATTTTTGAGAAAGGTGTTCCTAAACATTGTGCCATTCATTACTTACATTGGCCAGGGTAGGGTGCGTAATGTTGTGGTCCTGTGGGTAGGGGTGTGGAGCGCCTGCTAATCTTGGGTTCAAATCATAGATTCGCCCCTGCATGAAATAATGAAGTCAAAACTCTACCCGTGTCCATTGGTTCCACGTCTTCAAACTGCGTTACCAAGGTAACTACACTATCATCAAGCTGACATGCTGTAATACCACAAATGATGCTCCAACATGAAACACCGTTCTCTAATAATACAAATGATTGAACTATGTTTCTTTTGTTGGACAGAACTTTTGGTAAGTTAACAGTTAACAAATATAAACGTATCGCCATGTCATCGCATATCGTCCTGGCACGGACGCAGAAGGAGCTGTCGAATGGTCATACGTTGCATTTATGGGCCGTATTTTTAAAATGGGGTGATATTGGTACTACTAGGCATTAAAATAGAGACAGTGGATCTTTGAAAACAGGAAAATAACAACGGTGCCTTGACATCTCTGCTGTCAGCTTGGATGTCTTTGCGATGGTTCTGACTGTGGAGTAACCTCTACTGGCCAATGCTCTCTACCCAGCATGACTAATGCTGCTTGTATCCCAACTTGTCACAGACACTGTAATGTCATTTCACTGTGGAAGCCCCAATCACTTTCACGCCACGGCGTCATATTGTTTTTATTCGTTTTACTTGTTTGAAGATACATGTTGATAGCATCATCCATATCCATCAGTATGACCCAGTAACCTCTGGACACATATTTATGTTTTTAAGTATTTTTAAGTGCACAAATGATCGATGGTCTTCACCTTCTAAATATTGTCTGGTAATAGTCACAATTTCAGATCTCCACACAAAATATTAGTACGGAGAGGACAGATGATTCGATCTGCGAACCGTATCCAATCGTGGCTCAGTATATTTTTTTATCCCGGGTAACTAGTTCTGGCCAGACCGCATCATCAGTCGTTCTATAATAAGTTCTAGTCAAAATAAAAACTATTATCAGTTGTACATGTGTAATCAGTTGTAGCCAGAATGTAACCCACCTTCAATAGTTCCGTGATAAGCTCGGGTCAGAATGCGCCATGCTTTCAATAGTTCCATACTCAAATCAGGACAGAATGTACCCTATTTTCAAGGATGTACCACATTTTCAAGAGTCCCAAAATCAGTTAAACATCTTTAAGCACTTTTTAGAGGGATTCAAGGACATCGATTATCATCAAATGAAGAAACGTGAACTTCGAATCATCTGTTTTGAGTTGTTTCATCAAATGGAAATTAGAATGGGCAAAATATTTGTTGGAAACAACAAATATTTGATGAAAATTTTATTGGAGGTGACTGTCAATTGAACACAGTACACGTCCACCCTTTTCATGAACACCTGATGTCGTTACGTCGCCATTATATTAGGTTTTTATTGAGTTATATTGATTCTTTTTCGAGAGCCTCTGTAGATAGGTTATTCTCTGGGGTTTTGAATTTATTGTCATGTGATGAACATTACTTTTAACATTTCCAAAACATCTGTAAATTTAGGGATGGACGTTCACAAAAAACAGTGAAGTGACTCTACTCACATAAAAATACATGTTACAGTAATCCACGTGAGTTGACTTGTCTGTCTTCAGTACGTTTATGTTCAGAAAGAAACAGTAATAGAAAATGGAGATCTCAGAACCAGGAATCACCATTATCGGATATCCGATGTAACTGATCCACCGACAAACCCGGAAAGGTCTCTCAAAGTCGCTTAAACGTTGAAGTGCAACTTCGACAAGTCAGTGAACCAACAAAGATTAAAATTGTCTGTTTTCAACCTGACTGTCTCATTACACTCTCAGCGCAGCTCATCAGTTATGAATAGTCTGTCTACAACCGATTTGGACGACCATAAATAACCGACTGGTGACCATTAAATGGATAGACCGCAAAGCTCGCGATGTCTCGCTAGAGAAGTGATTCTGTGAAGTGTAGCTCTCCTGGATGATAGACACTCCCGGGGGTTGATTTTTTAACTGTATACCCCAGACAGTAAATATTGTGCACTCACCGCACCACCGCCATGGGATACAAGTGACACATTAATAAATGTCTTTGAGTATATAACTTATAGGCGTATCACATTGCGATTCACAGCTTTAGAAGACCATCACGAGTGCTATATTTCAAATATTATTCGATTACTTCCAAATCCTTTAAGGATTTCTGCTACAACTTGATTCTCATTTGAGAGCCAAAGGTATGGATTTCTGGTGTCTAGATTGGCTGGCTCGGTGCCGTAGGCTGTGATTGAGGTATAATAATCCACACTAATGAGGTCTGCTGAGAGATTAATGTTGCATTAATATCAAATAAACACATTAAGCATATCGTAACGAAATAACACGATAGCGCTCCGAAATCTTCAAATATTTTCCGTGTTAGAATTTAATTTCGCTTCAAATCACACTTGTGCTTGTGCTTTGATTGTGGAATGGTATTCTGCTATGGCTACAATATATTTACACTGTGCTGTTAATCTGATTTGCTTTGCATATGCACAAATTCAGTTAGCATATGCAGTTAATAGTCTGTGTGCCTTGGGCATTAATGTTGTCGTTGACCTTGCCTGTCGACAAGAACTTAAGTGAGTGTGAATTATATTTTAAATCAGCAGCATTTCAAAACGATTTTGCAGCCTGTGAAATGTAAAGATTCCAACAGAAGGTGTAAGATCAAGTCATAACCCGTGATGATCCGGGTTAGAATTGGTCTTCAGAAACTTATACTTGTCGTAAGAGGCGACTAACGGGGTCGGGTGGTCAGGCTCACTGACTTGGTTGACACATGTCATCGTATCCCAGTTGCGTAGATCGATGCTAATGCTGTTGAGTGTAGCGTATCCTAACAACACCTTCTGATGACCACTTATGTCAGTAATGATAATTTTCCGTCCTTTGGATGGTTTTACCTTTCAAAGGGGCGATAGGAACACCATTGGAGAGAACAGTCACTGAATAAAGAAACAACTAAGCTGAAACTCTACGTCGGGGACAACGTTTGTACGTTTGAAGTTAATTTGAGGCAAAAAATAACCCTGGCCTTGTTAAAGGTTATTAAAAAGAAAGTCTGCTTTATCCAGACAACCGTTGTACCAAACTGTTGCTTAGTGAACGGTACTCTAGGTCATTGTACCGTTGTACCTACGCTAACAAATCGTCTATGAAACCGTTTATTTCACAATACGGTTGTCTCCACTAAATGTTGTTCTTCCGGAGGCTGATATTTTTGTGTGGGAAAGAGCTTATTGGACTCGACTTTTCAGTTAAAAGAGCGAGGTTTTTGTTTATCAAAATGTTTGTTTCAACAGTCCTGGTGCAGTACTACGTTTTATGCAGCTCAGTCAAGAGTCTTATTCTAGACATAGAGTAACACAATCAGCGGTCTGGCAGGATAATTGCCTTTCTGTGTCAACGGATCACACAAACTACCTTAAGACATATGTAGGAACATCATTGTGCAATCTGTTCATCAGGTTTACTGATAAAAAAAGTAATTTCGGTAAATGCTTTTCACAGTATCCAATAACTGAGACAGTACGGGCCTTGTTTATGTAGGCAACTTCTCCGTGGCAGAGGGATAGAGTGAAAAATACTTCTTTTGATTTGATCGTAAGAAGCACGATTGTGGGATTAATTCTCTCCACTTTCGATCCTGCTGCCTTGTCACTAAGTTGGAGTATAAAGACGACTTGTGTACATTAAACAATGTCACGGGGGTATGGCACGTAGCAGATAGACAGATCGGAACAGAGATTTACAGTGGCACTGATCATCGTGCATACCCATATAGTCAGCTGTTGGTCATGGTGTGTCAAGTGTATTGTATAGAAGGTAATTAGGATGATGTATACGCGTATACATGTATAAGAATAATGTCAACACAGCAGTCAACGAGGAACAGCAGATAGTTCGAATAAATAGGTGTGCTAAACTAGCGACGTTTTCTAAAACGGAATCAGTTTCCTAGATTCATTTAGCACACAACTTATTACAAAGTGTATATTTTCGCTAACAATCTGCTCGTCCCTATGGAAATGTTAGTGCCTGCTGAACTGTTATTGCATTGAAGGCCGTGTATTAAACAACCTCCCCGGTGGGCGATGATGACAGATAAATTATAAGAACATATTGAGAGTGTTATGTGAAACGAGCTTTGAAGGACACTTCAGGGAGAACGAAATCAGTGACGATATCATGATTCCTATGATCACAAACAGAATACATGTATGTGTACATTTAAAGTAATCACAACCAAATTTAATATGACTGTCATTCGTATATAATTCGATTCCATTCTACATGACTAATGGTTCGGATTTAAGGTCGAGGTGATATTCATAAGAAAACATTGGCATAGACATAAAATCTAATATATTTAGCCTGTTTTTGTCATCATATATTACAGGCGTTTATCGAGCTACGGTTATGATTACATGTTGTCATTTGTTCCTTGTCATTAAATTACAACAACGAACATTATCTGGACAGACCTAAATATTATTGCTACCTGATTTATTCCATATACCATTGTCACCCATGTCCAAGCTTTCTCAGCAAATAACAGATTACCTAGACATGGAACCCCTTCAACATGAACTGCTTGTTGTCTGATTTCTGATTTAGATGCGGTTATTCCAAGACCATCGCCATTTGGCTGGAATACTGTAGAATGTGGTGTTGGCCATCGGCCACAGCTTCTGTCAATATGACTTTTTTCGTACACAGTATAGATGCATATTAAACATGTGTCAAAGACACTTTGCAATCCAAGACATTTTACAAAGGTAGCCGGTATATATTTTAACACTGATGTTTAATTACTAGACCAGTTTAACTAATAGCTGTTGCTTAGTGTGTCTGTCTTCGGTCACTGTCCTTAGTCGAAAACAAACAAAAATATTCAAAATGGTGAATTTAAACGTATTAACAAGCAAACCGACGAATCACCCCTCTTTACAAACACCTCGGCCCTTGTACCAATTTCCTTATCGACTTTCATATATATACATATTCGTGATTCCTCCCGTAAAGCGAACAATTACACTTACCTCCAACAGAGATCACATCTGTTGTCCACACTTAAGCCTGGATTAACACAGTACACTGAGACAGACCTAACTCTCACGAGTACTGTAAATAACAAATGATGCATTATCTTACGGTATAGGTAGTAGTATGATTGATACCATATAAAACCTATATATAGGGATATGAACTGGTCGCAGCTGATTCTACAGTGAAAATGCTCTGCAAAGAATCACACATCTCATTTCCACAAGACGCTGAGCCGGAAGAGGAGGTCACAGTGACCCCGGCTGAGGTTTTGATACACGACATTTAATTTACAGAGACTCGTATTACCACATTGATCTTTACATAGGTACAGTTCGAAATGCTTTTGCAATTCCCTCTGGCCAATACTGGATTTTTCTAATATTTCCTTTATGTGTTTGTTTCCAAGTACTGTACATAAATGGCTGCTTTGCTTACGTTGCTGGAACCACACTGGAACCATACTCTACTGGGAGTTAGGAGCCGGTTTGAGAGTTGATTCGAGTATACATTCATGCATATGGTCAGAATGAATCAAATGGGCCCAATGCAGTAAAGCGTTCATAAAAAGCATGGCTTTTATTGCCTTCCCGGAACATTAAAGACTCGACGACCATCATCATCACCATTACCTTTTCCTAAACGCCCTACCCACCTTTATTCACCTCTGATACAGTTCTTATGTCCACTAGAGTATCTCACTTTGAATAATTAAACCCGGGTCTTGGCTCCCAGCAGACAATACACTATCGTTTTGCATTTCCATTTTACAGAGGAACTCAACAAGAAATATCCCCCCACACTGTTGTGTCACTTTAATTACTCCCAGTCGTCTTCAATCTGCTTTTAGTGAAATGGGACAGCGTGTGTGTACTTCCTTGTTTCGTGTGGCCTTTGGACTAACATAGTCAAAAACTGGACTGAAGAGTTAGTGCGCTTTATAAATATTGACTATTTGTTTTACACTGCCCTCATACGTATGGTCAATATGGATGAGGCATGATGTAAAATCTGTTCTGCCTACATCATCATTATTTCACCTCTGATAATCATTGTCAGATCAGGTAACGGTTTATCTTGAATGTTACACCCAAATCAACGTTAATGAGTGATTTGGTATTTCACATAACGTTATTACAAATATGGTGACACACTCGTCGGGAATGAACAAAACACATTATTGGTAAAGCAAACAGCAATTCTCGTCTCAGTGGGATATCGTTGGATTTGGCAATATGAATTTATAATGATATTAGGCCTATGTGGTGCAGACAACTGCAATCACGGAATGATCGTGAAATTCTCAAACACGGTCATATTATAGGGTTTCAGTTTGGTATCCTGACTAAAAGAAGACAACAGGTACACAAGATTCGTGCGTCTGTCTGATAAAATGGCTGTCTACAAAATGACCTCCTGATGAGTCCGTGTTGTATGAAACAACGTTCAAAAACATGGTTTTATGACATTTGAGACGATGGCACGAAACTCCCTTGAAAAAGGTCTCTTTCATCTGGACATAAAACTGAATTCTTTTCTTATAAGCCAAATGGTTGACTTTCTTCTGAGCGTCATTAAAGTATCCAGTCCTTTCTAGTGCTCGTTACGGGGCAATTCCACGTAGACACCTTTGAACCCTATGGTTTATACCAAGCATACAAATTCTACCATTTCACCATTATACCTTTCTGATGATTCCTTATGTGTTTCTAATCCCCAGACAATTTGCATAGTACCAGAGGATATGATCGATCTAAATTGTTGTCTCACTGCAAATAGATCTTCTGTAACCTTTCTTCAAGTATCCACCCTCTGGAAATAGTTCACATTTGTGTTTTGTAGCATTCTGTCTTAAGGTCAAAGGTTCTACAAGTTGGACCCATGTTGACCACTGTGCAGGATCTATATCTGTGACCAATGGTCAAACGGAAATCAGTTGGCTGCAGGTTATTCACGACTTTTGATTGCTTTAGCTGTTCCAAATGTAAAGGGCAGGTTCCGTTACTATATCAAGGTTGTGTTTGACATTGCAGCCTTCTTGCTTGAGTACCAAGACGATTTAATTCACGTGATCCTGTCTGGCCACGGTCCGTCATATGGGCGTTGGTCATCGTCCTGAACGTTTGCATGGGTTAGACTGTGTCTTAAATACCATTTATACGAAAATACCCAAACGTGTATCCTTCGTTTGACAATGGAAAATGAAGCGGATGCATGTTTATGTGTACATACAGCCACACTCTTCGTTTTGTCCGTTCTTTCGTTTTTGTTTAACGCCGCAGTCGGTGTTATTCGAACTACATGATGGTAGCTGTAAATAAATGGTTTGGACCAAATGATCGAGTGACTAATATTATGAACAACGTTCCACGTAGTCAGAGTACAATAACACGTACTGGATCAATTTACCGGGTCTGACCTCCTATGACCATTCATCCAATGGCCAGCACAGGCTGGTATGGACGTACTGGAACCCTGAATACCCACGGGTCATAAGCGACTGTATGAAGTCGTGCTGTTACTCGAGTTTATTTGAAAAATATACTTAAAAACAAACGAATTCTGATAATGGTTGGTTAGGTGACCGAAGTTGAGCGCCTGCAGAGGGGTAATTATGTCGTTCACGCCGTCTGCGTACAACTGGAACAGCTCCTGGAGCAATCTGTGGCCAGATTAATCTGTAACAGTAACCACCAGGCATCTGATTAAAGAAACGGCTCTGTCTGATTAAACTATTGACAGATAATGTCTCGCTGTGTTGTATTGTAATTGCACGTTGCAGGTTTCTCTGGATAAGCATAAACACACTGGTACAAGAATGTAGTTATCATGCAACACTGGCTTCCACAGGTGATGACGACGGGGTGATCATTTCACGATTCGTTGAGATCATTGTGACATCACCCAGTTGTTTTGCGTGATGCACGTGGAATACATTAATCTCTAATCATAGAGTATTCATAGAAGATACTTTTATCACGCACAAAGGTTATGCAACATGTTACGTAGAAGATAATTTCATCCTTGTGGAAGATACTTACATCTAGTCAGATCGAAGAAGATAATTTTATCTGACTGACTGACTGACTGAGTTTGGTTTTACGCCGCTTGTAGCAATATTCCAGCAACACCACGGCGGGGACACCAGAAATGGGCTTCATACATTGTACCCATGTGGAGATTCGAACCCGGGTCTTCGGCGTGACGAGCCAACGCTTTAACCACTAGGCTACCCCACCGCCACAGATAATTTTATCTACGTACATGGCACAAACATCTACGTAGAGGATATTTTCACCTACGTAGGTATGAGTATTATCTACGTAAATGTTAATATGTTTTAGACTAATTTGCTTCCATAGAATTTTTTTAATTTAGAATCAGAAATATAGTACCATCAAAATGAATACGTTATTGAAATGTGGGTTCAGAATCATGTAAGCATTAATAATACACCAACTGCCCATTCCAGATGTGTAATAATTAGAGATGAAGAGTTTTGAAAGTTTGAAACAATAGTAAGAGTCTCTGGTGTGACTAGCCTAAAACATCCTCGTGTCAGAGCGTTGACCAGAAAGTATATGTGACCGACATGTTGACCAACACTGCATAATAAAATGTATATTGTATATGGTAGAGAATAGAAAGACAGACTTGTCTGATAAAGGAAATATAAAGAAACGAAAGGGATATCACATCATCAAAATGGTAGGTTGTGAGATTTTTTATCTTTTTTATTTCCTTTTTTTCCCCAGGTAGGCTTTCAGGTTGACATGTGTAAAAGTACACAGTTCAATACATACGGGTAAGGTTGATAATACTTCAGTATAATTGTACAGAGTCAATCACATTGTTACATGTACAACGAGATAATTGACTTACTCAACGGTTCTGAATCACATGTAAACTGGACCATAGTTTTAGGAAGTAGGGTTCCTGGTCAAGATTAATGTATACATATTTTGTGGCATTATAATATTGTATGATTTGTCTCTTGGTGTATGAAATATTTGGAATGAAACCTTTCTTACTACAATTGTATATAATAATCTTGACTAAAATAGTTATTCATTCGTTCATAGGATATTTTTATTGCGCACATATTCACGCAACTAGTGCATGCTCAAGGCGCTGGTATTAAATAGTTCTCGCATTTAATGCATAGTTATGCTTTTCCTTTAATCTCAAACAGTACCTGGGAATTAGTAAGACTCAATTCTAGGCCTACAGTTCTGAGCCATATTTCCTATCATGCCATATGCAAAAGGTACATTTAGGGCTATCCACATAGTTGATTTTGTAGAGGAAATGTCTGACTGGCAATATTCTGTGAATGGTTCTGTACTGCAACTATCTTAACTCGGTACTTGGAGTACATCTATTTGCGATCGAGTTGAAACATTTCCAGTCAAAGTCCGAGCAGTGTGAACCAGTGACGTGTTCCCACTTATCATAGCAGGGGAGTTTAACAAAGCGTGGATCATCTAACATGTCATATACTTTCTGATGCCCCAGGCGACTGTTTGTAAATTTCATTATAAACGGATACACAGGATTATATAATTTACGTCCGGATAAAGTAATGCCTATTGAATTTGCATAACATAAAACTGCTCGTTTAACGCCCTCATATTTAAGAAAGTCTGTGTCTAGGGTGTATAAGGCACACAATTCTTCCTTAGAATAAAATCTGCCGTTTTCATTCAATAAGTCGTTTCTGAATATTATACCTTGTTTTCCCAGCTTCTGTAAGAAATAGGCTTATTTCCAAGTTTTATGTTATCATTATTCCAAAACTTGAGAGAGTAGGTCGCATTCACTTTTTACATGTCTTTTGTATCTTCTAACAATATTAGACCAATCTTTAAAGACTTCTACCCCAAATGGCTTTGAAAAAGGTAGGAATCATTCTATTTTCGATATATCTTTTATCTGATATCCACAATAACTTCTGGCTGTGTAATCTATGCATTAATAATGATTTCCAATTTGATGAGGTACTTTGTAATCTCTCTACCCATTTCCAATTTTTGCGAAAATATAACATTTTTAGTCATTGGAACTTTAAGCCCCCCATACTCCGGATTGAGAACAACAGTTATCTCTTTTAACTGTATCTGGCTTGTTTCGCCATATAAATCTGAAATATTGTTTTTAAATTGTCTATAACAGATTCGGGTGGTCGGGGAAGGGCAGAAAACAGATGGTTTAACTTGGGCAGGATGAGGGATTTTAAACTGTGATTCTTCCATAAGGTGTAAGATTTCTTGCTAACCAGATGTTCATTAAGTGTTTTATTTGTAGGAACTTTTTTTCATAATTTAATTGGCTCATGTTATCCATATCAGTATCGAAATTTATTCCTAACAGTTTGAAATCGGTCTGAGACCAGTCAAAGTTCCACTCCTTACATAGTTTGCTACGAGATCGTTTCTTGGATCCTATCCATTGTGAGATGGTAATATTTTCCTATCGCCTTAAGGTTATGACTAATGCAATGCAATACACATTGGTAGCTCTAAGCGAGTACGGATGTTACATGTAGAACTGAATAATTGGATATGATTCAGATAGATTTCTACTTACATGGTTCGTCAAAGTCATCCTAATGGTTATTTAAAGATGATTTGTTCAATTAATTTTTCTCAGGGCTTTCTAGTATAGACTTTTACAAATTGATTTTGGTTTTAATATGAAACAGGTCAGAATGTTAATGTCATGAGATATTTGATACCTGCAATTAGGTTTCCATTAAGTGAAAATTCCGCCAAAAAATTAGTCACCTAACCAATTAATATTTCTTTTGGGTTGGTCTGATTGGTCAATGTCTGTCATAGTCAGAGTCTGTTGGTTTGTGTCCTTTGTGGATAATGGTTATGGAACTTACCATTTGTAAGGCATTGATTTTGACAAAGGGCGAAGACATGTTAAACGTTGGATAGTTCTCTCACTTTGGTTCAGCCGTAGACAACTGATCTATACATTGTAACCTATTTCCACTGAACATTTTCACAACATGCCGTTCAATATGTGTCACCAGTTTATGTACATATACCATCGCTGCGGCCAGTTAGTTTATGACTTACATTAATATCCAACCATATAGGTCTATTTATTCCCAAGGGGCTTTTTTCTTTCGACAAATTACCTGACCCTTTAATATCTGCCTTGCATGTATGTAAGCAAACTGTATACATTGTGGCGTGGCTTTATGTCTAACTCTTGGCTCACTCGCTTTAACTAACAATCTGGAACAGCGAGATATCGAATGATCTACAAACTTCGACAACAGTGCTACAATTGCATTAAAGAAATTTGGAAACTCTATTGTGAATATATAATTGGTGTTTCCATTAATGCATAGTTCTCTCACTTAGGTTCAGCCGTATACTGATGTATGCATTGTAACCTATTTGATGATATATTCCACTGAAACTTTTCACAAGATGCCGTCCAATTTGTGTCACCAGTTGGGATTTAATAAATAATCAATAATAAAAGCACCGCGACCAGTTAGTTTATGACCTTTATTAATATCCTCTCAACCAGGTATATTTATTCCGAACGGTGTTTTTTAATGAAACATACCTGAATCTTTAATATCTGCCCTTATGTAAACAAGCGGTATACACGTGATTTCATGTCTAACCATTCGTTTACTCTACTTAAGTGACAAACTGGTACAGCGAGATATCGAATGATCTGCAAACTGTAACTTCGACACCAGTGCTACAATTCCATTAAAGAAATTTGGAAACTCTACTGTGAATATAAATTGGTGTTTCCATTAATGTAGTCGAAGTCAGATAATAAAGACTTATAGACAAGCAGGTCGGACCCTGGTTACCTGGCGCTGTAATCAAATGGTCCTGGAGTCTGGCTTTGTTCAACGTTTGCTAACGATCTTAAGTAAAACCCATTCGTGAATAAAACACTTCACATTTGTTCTTTATGGGAGACGTGATTGAATTAAACCGATGGAAGTATTGGATTAGTTCCCAAGGGACGTTTTGACTGACGTATTAAGGGAAATGGCAATTTTCTGTTGAAGGTTGGGGTCAAAGGTGAACAAGATGTATCGAGTCAGAACCTGTCATGAAATCTAGTGACCGACGTCACCTAAAGGAGGTGATAAATAGTTGTAATTCTGGTAGTAGCATCAATGATGTGTTCAAGGCGTTTTTGGAGCTCGAGTGATACTCAGCGTGTTGAGTAGTATGAACGTCTTTCTCGGAGAACTGTAATTGTGATAACAATATGCTTTCGAGAAAGGTGTTCCAAAATGTTGTGTCATTCATTGCTTACCTTGGTCAGGGTAGTGTGGGTTACGTTTTGGTTTTGTGGGTAAGAGGTGGGAATTGCCTTAAATGTACCCGCTGATCTTGGGGTAAAATCACAGATTCGTCCCTAAATGAAATAATTAAGTCAGAACTCTAACTATATCCATTGGTTCCATGTCTTCAAACTGCGTAACCTAGGTAACTGCACCATCATCAAGCTGATATGCCGTATTTTCCACAAATGATGTTCAAGCCGAGCGGCATGAAACACTGTTCTGTAATAATACAAATGTTCTGAATATGTATGTTTTCTTGGATAGAACTCTTGGTAAGTTAACATACCAACGGTGCCTTGACATCTCTGCTGTCAGCTAGGATGTCTTTGCAATGGTTCTGACTGAGGAGTAACCTCCACTGGCCAATGCTTTCTACCAAGCATGACTAATGTTGCTTGTATCCCAACTTGTCACAGACACTGTAATGTCATTTCACTGTCGAGGCCCACTTCTTGAACGGCGTCCATGGGGAATTGTAAGCCGTCTTGTGAAACGTCTGAATGCCACTTTGTTTTCATTCATTTTACTTGTTTGAAGATACATGTTGATAGCATCATCCATGTCCCTCAGCATGACCCAGTAACCTCTAGACACACGGTTGTGTTGTTTCAGGGGTTTTAACTGCAAGGTGTGCGAGAAAGGATGGAGACGGCACAGCACAGGTATAATGGATCAATAACATTGTCAGCGCTTGTACACGTGCTTCGCGTACACCTGGCTGTTCCTCTCTTTGCGCTCCTCCCTCGTAACAAATAGTGAATTGTGTCAAAATTGTAATGATAGTTTGTTAAACAACTTATTTATTTTTAGGACATAAATTCTGCAAATTGGTCTGATGTTCTGATTATGATCAGCGTTTCATTGAGTTTTATATGTTTATTAGTTTTCGAATTGGAATTGATCGGTCCGCTTTTGAGCCAAACGGACTATAATGATGGTTTACACTTTCTAAACATTGTCATATTCACAATTTCAGATATCCATGCGAAATATTATTCGGAGAAGACAGCTGATATTAACTGCGAAACGTATCCACTCCAGAATTATCATCAATGACTTCAGCGTTAACTTCGAATAGTTTGTTTTGAGTTGTTTACATTCATCAAATGGCAAGTAGAATGACCACAATATGTTTGGGGCTTAGGTAACAACTAAACGTTTATGAAAGTTACAAGGGAGGTTAACATTTGTCCGAGAACATCTGTATATTTGGGGATACACATTTAGAACAACAGTTAAGTGACTCTACTCACATAGAAAATACATGTTACAGTAATCCACGTGAGTTGACTTGTCTGTCTTCAGTACGTTTATGTTCAGAAAGAAACAGTAATAGAAAATGGAGATCTCAGAACCAGGAATCACCATTATCGGATATCCGATGTAACTGATCCACCGACAAACCCGGAAAGGTCTCTCAAAGTCGCTTAAACGTTGAAGTGCAACTTCGACAAGTCAGTGAACCAACAAAGATTAAAATTGTCTGTTTTCAACCTGACTGTCTCATTACACTCTCAGGGCAGCTCATCAGTTATGAATAGTCTGTCTACAACCGATTTGGACGACCATAAATAAACGACTGGTGACCATTAAATGGATAGACCGCAAAGCTCGCGATGTCTCGCTAGAGAAGTGATTCTGTGAAGTGTAGCTCTCCTGGATGATAGACACTCCCGGGGGTTGATTTTTTAACTGTATACCCCAGACAGTAAATATTGTGCACTCACCGCACCACCGCCATGGGATACAAGTGACACATTAATAAATGTCTTTGAGTATATAACTTATAGGCGTATCACATTGCGATTCACAGCTTTAGAACACCATCACGAGTGCTATATTTCAAATATTATTCGATTACTTCCAAATCCTTTAAGGATTTCTGCTACAACTTGATTCTCATTTGAGAGCCAAAGGTATGGATTTCTGGTGTCTAGATTGGCTGGCTCGGTGCCGTAGGCTGTGATTGAGGTATAATAATCCACACTAATGAGGTCTGCTGAGAGATTAATGTTGCATTAATATCAAATAAACACATTAAGCATATCGTAACGAAATAACACGATAGCGCTCCTAAATCTTCAATATTTTCCGTGTTAGAATTTAATTTCGCTTCAAATCACACTTGTGCTTGTGCTTTGATTGTGGAATGGTATTCTGCTATGGCTACAATATATTTACACTGTGCTGTTAATCTGATTTGCTTTGCATATGCACAAATTCAGTTAGCATATACAGATAATAGTCTGTGTGCCTTGGGCATTAATGTTGTCGTTGACCTTGCCTGTCGACAAGAACTTAAGTGAGTGTGAATTATATTTTAAATCAGCAGCATTTCAAAACGATTTTGCAGCCTGTGAAATGTAAAGATTCCAACAGAAGGTGTAAGATCAAGTCATAACCCGTGATGATCCGGGTTAGAATTGGTCTTCAGAAACTTATACTTGTCGTAAGAGGCGACTAACGGGGTCGGGTGGTCAGGCTCACTGACTTGGTTGACACATGTCATCGTATCCCAGTTGCGTAGATCGATGCTAATGCTGTTGAGTGTAGCGTATCCTAACAACACCTTCTGATGACCACTTATGTCAGTAATGATAATTTTCCGTCCTTTGGATGGTTTTACCTTTCAAAGGGGCGATAGGAACACCATTGGAGAGAACAGTCACTGAATAAAGAAACAACTAAGCTGAAACTCTACGTCGGGGACAACGTTTGTACGTTTGAAGTTAATTTGAGGCAAAAATAACCCTGGCCTTGTTAAAGGTTATTAAAAAGAAAGTCTGCTTTATCCAGACAACCGTTGTACCAAACTGTTGCTTAGTGAACGGTACTCTAGGTCATTGTACCGTTGTACCTACGCTAACAAATCGTCTATGAAACCGTTTATTTCACAATACGGTTGTCTCCAGTAAATGTTGTTCTTCCGGAGGCTGATATTTTTGTGTGGGAAAGAGCTTATTGGACTCGACTTTTCAGTTAAAAGAGCGAGGTTTTTGTTTATCAAAATGTTTGTTTCAACAGTCCTGGTGCAGTACTACGTTTTATGCAGCTCAGTCAAGAGTCTTATTCTAGACATAGAGTAACACAATCAGCGGTCTGGCAGGATAATTGCCTTTCTGTGTCAACGGATCACACAAACTACCTTAAGACATATGTAGGAACATCATTGTGCAATCTGTTCATCAGGTTTACTGATAAAAAAAGTAATTTCGGTAAATGCTTTTCACAGTATCCAATAACTGAGACAGTACGGGCCTTGTTTATGTATGCAACTTCTCCGTGGCAGAGGGATAGAGTGAAAAATACTTCTTTTGATTTGATCGTAAGAAGCACGATTGTGGGATTAATTCTCTCCACTTTCGATCCTGCTGCCTTGTCACTAAGTTGGAGTATAAAGACGACTTGTGTACATTAAACAATGTCACGGGGGTATGGCACGTAGCAGATAGACAGATCGGAACAGAGATTTACAGTGGCACTGATCATCGTGCATACCCATATAGTCAGCTGTTGGTCATGGTGTGTCAAGTGTATTGTATAGAAGGTAATTAGGATGATGTATACGCGTATACATGTATAAGAATAATGTCAACACAGCAGTCAACGAGGAACAGCAGATAGTTCGAATAAATAGGTGTGCTAAACTAGCGACGTTTTCTAAAACGGAATCAGTTTCCTAGATTCATTTAGCACACAACTTATTACAAAGTGTATATTTTCGCTAACAATCTGCTCGTCCCTATGGAAATGTTAGTGCCTGCTGAACTGTTATTGCATTGAAGGCCGTGTATTAAACAACCTCCCCGGTGGGCGATGATGACAGATAAATTATAAGAACATATTGAGAGTGTTATGTGAAGCGAGCTTTGAAGGACACTTCAGGGAGAACGAAATCAGTGACGATATCATGATTCCTATGATCACCAACAGAATACATGTATGTGTACATTTAAAGTAATCACAACCAAATTTAATATGACTGTCATTCGTATATAATTCGATTCCATTCTACATGACTAATGGTTCGGATTTAAGGTCGAGGTGATATTCATAAGAAAACATTGGCATAGACATAAAATCTAATATAATTTAGCCTGTTTTTGTCATCATATATTACAGGCGTTTATCGAGCTACGGTTATGATTACATGTTGTCATTTGTTCCTTGTCATTAAATTACAACAACGAACATTATCTGGACAGACCTAAATATTATTGCTACCTGATTTATTCCATATACCATTGTCACCCATGTCCAAGCTTTCTCAGCAAATAACAGATTACCTAGACATGGAACCCCTTCAACATGAACTGCTTGTTGTCTGATTTCTGATTTAGATGCGGTTATTCAAAGACCATCGCCATTTGGCTGGAATACTGTAGAATGTGGTGTTGGCCATCGGTCACAGCTTCTGTCAATATGACTTTTTTCGTACACAGTATAGATGCATATTAAACATGTGTCAAAGACACTTTGCAATCCAAGACATTTTACAAAGGTAGCCGGTTTATATTTTAACACTGATGTTTAATTACTAGACCAGTTTAACTAATAGCTGTTGCTTAGTGTGTCTGTCTTCGGTCACTGTCCTTAGTCGAAAACAAACAAAAATATTCAAAATGGTGAATTTAAACGTATTAACAAGCAAACCGACGAATCACCCCTCTTTACAAACACCTCGGCCCTTGTACCAATTTCCTTATCGACTTTCATATATATACATATTCGTGATTCCTCCCGTAAAGCGAACAATTACACTTACCTCCAACAGAGATCACATCTGTTGTCCACACTTAAGCCTGGATTAACACAGTACACTGAGACAGACCTAACTCTCACTAGTACTGTAAATAACAAATGATGCATTATCTTACGGTATAGGTAGTAGTATGATTGATACCATATAAAACCTATATATAGGGATATCAACTGGTCGCAGCTGATTCTACAGTGAAAAAGCTCTGCAAAGAATCACACATCTCATTTCCACAAGACGCTGAGCCGGAAGAGGAGGTCATAGTGACCACGGCTGAGGTTTTGATACACGACATTTAATTTACAGAGACTCGTATTACCACATTGATCTTTACATAGGTACAGTTCGAAATGCTTTTGCAAGTCCCTCTGGCCAATACTGGATTTTTCTAATATTTCCTTTATGTGTTTGTTTCCAAGTACTGTACATAAATGGCTGCTTTGCTTACGTTGCTGGAACCACACTGGAACCATACTCTACTGGGAGTTAGGAGCCGGTTTGAGAGTTGATTCGAGTATACATTCATGCATATGGTCAGAATGAATCAAATGGGCCCAATGCAGTAAAGCTTTCATAAAAGCATGGCTTTTATTGCCTTCCCGGAACATTAAAGACTCGACGACCATCATCATCACCATTACCTTTTCCTAAACGCCCTACCCACCTTTATTCACCTCTGATACAGTTCTTATGTCCACTAGAGTATCTCACTTTGAATAATTAAACCCGGGTCTTGGCTCCCAGCAGACAATACACTATCGTTTTGCATTTCCATTTTACAGAGGAACTCAACAAGAAATATCCCCCACACTGTTGTGTCACTTTAATTACTCCCAGTCGTCTTCAATCTGCTTTTAGTGAAATGGGACAGCGTGTGTGTACTTCCTTGTTTCGTGTGGCCTTTGGACTAACATAGTCAAAAACTGGACTGAAGAGTTAGTGCGCTTTATAAATATTGACTATTTGTTTTACACTGCCCTCATACGTATGGTCAATATGGATGAGGCATGATGTAAAATCTGTTCTGCCTACATCATCATTATTTCACCTCTGATAATCATTGTCAGATCAGGTAACGGTTTATCTTGAATGTTACACCAAATCAACGTTAATGAGTGATTTGGTATTTCACATAACGTTATTACAAATATGGTGACACACTCGTCGGGAATGAACAAAACACATTATTGGTAAAGCAAACAGCAATTCTCGTCTCAGTGGGATATCGTTGGATTTGGCAATATGAATTTATAATGATATTAGGCCTATGTGGTGCAGACAACTGCAATCACGGAATGATCGTGAAATTCTCAAACACGGTCATATTATAGGGTTTCAGTTTGGTATCCTGACTAAAAGAAGACAACAGGTACACAAGATTCGTGCGTCTGTCTGATAAAATGGCTGTCTACAAAATGACCTCCTGACATAAAGAATCCGTGTTGTATGAAACAACGTTCAAAAACATGGTTTTATGACATTTGAGACGATGGCACGAAACTCCCTTGAAAAGGTCTCTTTCATCTGGACATAAAACTGAATTCTTTTCTTATAAGCCAAATGGTTGACTTTCTTCTGAGCGTCATTAAAGTATCCAGTCCTTTCTAGTGCTCGTTACGGGCAATTCCACGTAGACACCTTTGAACCCTATGGTTTATACCAAGCATACAAATTCTACCATTTCACCATTATACCTTTCTGATGATTCCTTATGTGTTTCTAATCCCCAGACAATTTGCATAGTACCAGAGGATATGATCGATCTAAATTGTTGTCTCACTGCAAATAGATCTTCTGTAACCTTTCTTCAAGTATCCACCCTCCGGAAATAGTTCACATTTGTTTTTTGTAGCATTCTGTCTTAAGGTCAAAGGTTCTACAAGTTGGACCCATGTTGACCACTGTGCAGGATCTATATCTGTGACCAATGGTCAAACGGAAATCAGTTGGCTGCAGGTTATTCACGACTTTTGATTGCTTTAGCTGTTCCAAATGTAAAGGGCAGGTTCCGTTACTATATCAAGGTTGTGTTTGACATTGCAGCCTTCTTGCTTGAGTAACAAGACGATTTAATTCACGTGATCCTGTCTGGCCACGGTCCGTCATATGGGCGTTGGTCATCGTCCTGAACGTTTGCATGGGTTAGACTGTGTCTTAAATACCATTTATACGAAAATACCCAAACGTGTATCCTTCGTTTGACAATGGAAAATGAAGCGGATGCATGTTTATGCGTACATGCAGCCACACTCTTCGTTTTGTCCGTTCTTTCGTTTTTGTTTAACGCCGCAGTCGGTGTTATTCGAACTACATGATAGTAGCTGTAAATAAATGGTTTGGACCAAATGATCGAGTGACTAATATTATGAACAACGTTCCACGTAGTCAGAGTACAATAACACGTATTGGATCAATTTACCGGGTCTGACCTCCTATGACCATTCATCCAATGGCCAGCACAGGCTGGTATGGACGTACTGAAACCCTGAATACCCACGGGTCATAAGCGACTGTATGAAGTCGTGCTGTTACTCGAGTTTATTTGAAAAATATACTTAAAAACAAACGAATTCTGATAATGGTTGGTTAGGTGACCGAAGTTGAGCGCCTGCAGAGGGGGTAATTATGTCGTTCACGCCGTCTGCGTACAACTGGAACAGCTCCTGGAGCAATCTGTGGCCAGATTAATCTGTAACAGTAACCACCAGGCATCTGATTAAAGAAACGGCTCTGTCTGATTAAACTATTGACAGATAATGTCTCGCTGTGTTGTATTGTAATTGCACGTTGCAGGTTTCTCTGGATAAGCATAAACACACTGGTACAAGAATGTAGTTATCATGCAACACTGGCTTCCACAGGTGATGACGACGGGGTGATCATTTCACGATTCGTTGAGATCATTGTGACATCACCCAGTTGTTTTGCGTGATGCACGTGGAATACATTAATCTCTAATCATAGAGTATTCATAGAAGATACTTTTATCACGCACAAAGGTTATGCAACATGTTACGTAGAAGATAATTTCATCCTTGTGGAAGATACTTACATCTAGTCAGATCGAAGAAGATAATTTTATCTGACTGACTGACTGACTGAGTTTGGTTTTACGCCGCTTGTAGCAATATTCCAGCAACACCACGGCGGGGGACACCAGAAATGGGCTTCATACATTGTACCCATGTGGAGATTCGAACCCGGGTCTTCGGCGTGACGAGCCAACGCTTTAACCACTAGGCTACCCCACCGCCACAGATAATTTTATCTACGTACATGGCACAAACATCTACGTAGAGGATATTTTCACCTACGTAGGTATGAGTATTATCTACGTAAATGTTAATATGTTTTAGACTAATTTGCTTCCATAGAATTTTTTTAATTTAGAATCAGAAATATAGTACCATCAAAATGAATACGTTATTGAAATGTGGGTTCAGAATCATGTAAGCATTAATAATACACCAACTGCCCATTCCAGATGTGTTATAATTAGAGATGAAGAGTTTTGAAAGTTTGAAACAATAGTAAGAGTCTCTGGTGTGACTAGCCTAAAACATCCTCGTGTCAGAGCGTTGACCAGAAAGTATATGTGACCGACATGTTGACCAACACTGCATAATAAAATGTATATTGTATATGGTAGAGAATAGAAAGACAGACTTGTCTGATAAAGGAAATATAAAGAAACGAAAGGGATATCACATCATCAAAATGGTAGGTTGTGAGATTTTTTATCTTTTTTATTTCCTTTTTTTCCCCAGGTAGGCTTTCAGGTTGACATGTGTAAAAGTACACAGTTCAATACATACGGGTAAGGTTGATAATACTTCAGTATAATTGTACAGAGTCAATCACATTGTTACATGTACAACGAGATAATTGACTTACTCAACGGTTCTGAATCACATGTGTAAACTGGACCATAGTTTTAGGAAGTAGGGTTCCTGGTCAAGATTAATGTATACATATTTTGTGGCATTATAATATTGTATGATTTGTCTCTTGGTGTATGAAATATTTGGAATGAAACCTTTCTTACTACAATTGTATATAATAATCTTGACTAAAATAGTTATTCATTCGTTCATAGGATATTTTTATTGCGCACATATTCACGCAACTAGTGCATGCTCAAGGCGCTGGTATTAAATAGTTCTCGCATTTAATGCATAGTTATGCTTTTCCTTTAATCTCAAACAGTACCTGGGAATTAGTAAGACTCAATTCTAGGCCTACAGTTCTGAGCCATATTTCCTATCATGCCATATGCAAAAGGTACATTTAGGGCTATCCACATAGTTGATTTTGTAGAGGAAATGTCTGACTGGCAATATTCTGTGAATGGTTCTGTACTGCAACCATCTTAACTCGGTACTTGGAGTACATCTATTTGCGATCGAGTTGAAACATTTCCAGTCAAAGTCCGAGCAGTGTGAACCAGTGACGTGTTCCCACTTATCATAGCAGGGAGCTTAACAAAGCGTGGATCATCTAACATGTCATATACTTTCTGATGCCCCAGGCGACTGTTTGTAAATTTCATTATAAACGGATACACAGGATTATATAATTTACGTCCGGATAAAGTAATGCCTATTGAATTTGCATAACATAAAACTGCTCGTTTAACGCCCTCATATTTAAGAAAGTCTGTGTCTAGGGTGTATAAGGCACACAATTCTTCCTTAGAATAAAATCTGCCGTTTTCATTCAATAAGTCGTTTCTGAATATTATACCTTGTTTTCCCAGCTTCTGTAAGAAATAGGCTTATTTCCAAGTTTTATGTTATCATTATTCCAAAACTTTGAGAGAGTAGGTCGCATTCACTTTTTACATGTCTTTTGTATCTTCTAACAATATTAGACCAATCTTTAAAGACTTCTACCCCAAATGGCTTTGAAAAGGTAGGAATCATTCTATTTTCGATATATCTTTTATCTGATATCCACAATAACTTCTGGCTGTGTAATCTATGCATTAATAATGATTTCCAATTTGATGAGGTACTTTGTAATATCTCTACCCATTTCCAATTTCTGCGAAAATACAACATTTTTAGTCATTGGAACTTTAAGCCCCCCATACTCCGGATTGAGAACAACAGTTATCTCTTTTAACTGTATCTGGCTTGTTTCGCCATATAAATCTGAAACATTGTTTTTAAATTGTCTATAACAGATTCGGGTGGTCGGGGAAGGGCAGAAAACAGATGGTTTAACTTGGGCAGGATGAGGGATTTTAAACTGTGATTCTTCCATAAGGTGTAAGATTTCTTGCTAACCAGATGTTCATTAAGTGTTTTATTTGTAGGAACTTTTTTTCATAATTTAATTGGCTCATGTTATCCATATCAGTATCGAAATTTATTCCTAACAGTTTGAAATCGGTCTGAGACCAGTCAAAGTTCCACTCCTTACATAGTTTGCTACGAGATCGTTTCTTGGATCCTATCCATTGTGAGATGGTAATATTTTCCTATCGCCTTAAGGTTATGACTAATGCAATGCAATGCAATACACATTGGTAGAACATGTAGAACTTAATAATTGGATATGATTCAGATAGATTTCTACTTACATGGTTCGTCAAAGTCATCCTAATGGTTCTTGAAAGATGATTTGTTCAATTAATTTTTCTCAGGGCTTTCTAGTATAGACTTTTACAAATTGATTTTGGTTTTAATATGAAACAGGTCAGAATGTCAATGTCATGAGATATTTGATACCTGCAATTAGGTTTCCATTAAGTGAAAATTCCGCCAAAAATTAGTCACCTAACCAATTAATATTTCTTTTGGGTTGGTCTGATTGGTCAATGTCTGTCATAGTCAGAGTCTGTTGGTTTGTGTCCTTTGTGGATAATGGTTATGGAACTTACCATTTGTAAGGCATTGATTTTGACAAAGGGCGAAGACATGTTAAACGTTGGATAGTTCTCTCACTTTGGTTCAGCCGTAGACAACTGATGTATACATTGTAACCTATTTCCACTGAACATTTTCACAACATGCCGTTCAATATGTGTCACCAGTTTATGTACATATACCATCGCTGCGGCCAGTTAGTTTATGACTTACATTAATATCCAACCATATAGGTCTATTTATTCCCAAGGGGCTTTTTTCTTTCGACAAATTACCTGACCCTTTAATATCTGCCTTGCATGTATGTAAGCAAACTGTATACATTGTGGCGTGGCTTTATGTCTAACTCTTGGCTCACTCGCTTTAACTAACAATCTGGAACAGCGAGATATCGAATGATCTACAAACTTCGACAACAGTGCTACAATTGCATTAAAGAAATTTGGAAACTCTATTGTGAATATATAATTGGTGTTTCCATTAATGCATAGTTCTCTCACTTAGGTTCAGCCGTATACTGATGTATGCATTGTAACCTATTTGATGATATATTCCACTGAAACTTTTCACAAGATGCCGTCAATTTGTGTCACCAGTTGGGATTTAATAAATAATCAATAATAAAAGCACCGCGACCAGTTAGTTTATGACCTTTATTAATATCCTCTCAACCAGGTATATTTATTCCGAACGGTGTTTTTTTAATGAAACATACCTGAATCTTTAATATCTGCCCTTATGTAAACAAGCGGTATACACGTGATTTCATGTCTAACCATTCGTTTACTCAACTTAAGTGACAAACTGGTACAGCGAGATATCGAAAGATCTGCAAACTGTAACTTCGACACCAGTGCTACAATTCCATTAAAGAAATTTGGAAACTCTACTGTGAATGTTAATTGGTGTTTCCATTAATGTAGTTGAAGTCAGATAATAAAGACTTATAGACAAGCAGGTCGGACCCTGGTTACCCGACGCTGTAATCAAATGGTCCTGGAGTCTGGCTTTGTTCAACGTTTGCTAACGATCTTAAGTAAAACCCATTCGTGAATAAAACACTTCACATTTGTTCTTTATGGGAGACGTGATTGAATTAAACCGATGGAAGTATTGGATTAGTTCCCAAGGGACGTTTTGACTGACGTATTAAGGGAAATGGCAATTTTCTGTTGAAGGTTGGGGTCAAAGGTGAACAAGATGTATAGAGTCAGAACCTGTCATGAAATCTAGTGACCGACGTCACCTAAAGGAGGTGATAAATAGTTGTAATTCTAGTAGTAGCATCAATGATGTGTTGTTTTTCGAGTGATACTCAGCGTGTTTAGTATGAACGTCCTTCTCGGAGAACTGTAATTGTGATGCTTTCGAAAGGTGTTCCAAAACGTTGTGTCATTCATTGCTTACCTTGGTCAGGGTAGTGTGGGTTACGTTGTGGTTTTGTGGGTAAGAGGTGGGAATTGCCTTAAATGTACCCGCTGATCTTGGGTTCAAATCACAGATTCGCCCCTAAATGAAATAATGAAGTCAGAACTCTAACTATATCCATTGGTTCCATGTCTTCAAACTGCGTTACCTAGGTAATTGCACCATCATCAAACTGATATGCCGTATTTTCCACAAATGATGTTCAAGCCAAGCGGCATGAAACACCGTTCTGTAATAATACAATTGTCTGAATATGTATGTTTTCTAGGATAGAACTCTTGGTAAGTTAACATACCAACGGGGCCTTGACATCTATGAAAGTTACCAGGGAGGTTAACATTTGTCCGAGAACATCTGTACATTTGGGGATACACATTTAGAACAACAGTTAAGTGACTCTACTCACGATAAAATACATGTTACAGTAATCCACGTGAGTTGACTTCAGTACGTTTATGTTCAGAAAGAAACAGTAAAGGAAAAAGGAGATCTCAGGACCAAGAATCACCATTATCGGATATTCGACTTAACTGATCCACCGACAAACCAGGAAAGGTCTCTCAAAGTCGCTTAAACGTTGAAGTGCAACTTCGACGAGTCAGTGAACCAAAATAAATTAAAATTGTCTGTTTTCAACCTGACTGTCTCATTACACTCTCAGCGCAACTCATCAGTTATGAATAGTCTGTCAACAACCGATTTGGACGACCATGAATAATCGACTGGTGACCATTAAATGGAAAGACCGCACATCTCGCGATGTCTCGCTAGAGAAGTGATTCCGTGAAGTGTAGCTCTCCTGGATGATAGACACTCCCGAGGGTTGATTTTTTAACTGTATACCCCAGACAGTAAATATTGTGCACTCACCGCACCACCGCCATGGGATACAAGTGACACATTAATAAATGTCTTTGAGCATATAACTTATAGGCGTATCACATTGTGATTCATAGCTTTAGAAGACCATCACGAGTGCTATATTTCAAATATTATTCGATTACTTCCAAATCCTTTAAGGATTTCTGCTTCAACTTGATTCTCATTTGAGAGCCAAAGGTATGGATTTCTGGTGTCTAGTTTGGCAAGCTCGGGCCATAGGCTGTGATTGAGGTATAATAATCCACACTAATGAGGTCTGCTGAGAGATTTATATTGCATTAATATCAAATAAACATATTAAGCATATCGTAACGAAATAACACGATAGCGCTCCGAAATCTTCAATATTTTCCGTGTTAGAATTTAATTTCGCTTCAAATCACACATGTGCTTGTGCTTTGATTGTGGAATGGTGTTCTGCTATGGCTACAATATATTTACACTGTGCTGTTAATCTGATTTGCTTTGCATATGCACAAATTCAGTTAGCATATGCAGATAATAGTCTGTGTGCCTTGGGCATAAATGTTGTCGTTGACCTTGCCTATCGACAAGAACTTAAGTGAGTGTGAATTATATTTTAAATCAGCAGCCTTTCAGAACGATTTTGCAGCCTGTGAAATGTAAAGAGTTCCCACGCAAGATGTTGACAGAAGGTGTAAGATCAAGTCATAACAGCCAGATGACCCATTGCAGTTGACTATCAGGGATTCCTAAAACGCAACCCGTGATGATCCGGGTTAGAATTGGTCTTCAGAAACTTATACTTGTCGTAAGAGGCGACTAACGGGGTCGGGTGGTCAGGCTCACTGACTTGGTTGACACATGTCATCGTATCCCAGTTGCGTAGATCGATGCTCATGCTGTTGATCACTGGATTGTCTGGTCCAGACTCGGTTATTTACGGACGGCCGCCATTTAGCTGGAATATTGATGAGTGTAGCGTTAACAAACGAACAAACATATCCTAGCAACACCTTCTGATGACCACTTATGTCAGTAATAATATGTAATGATAATATTCCGACATTTAGATGGTTTTACCTTTCAAAGGGGTGATAGGAACACCATTGGAGAGAACAGCCACTGAACAAAGAAACAACTAAGCTGAAATTCTACGTCGGGGACAACGTTCATACTTTTGAAGTTAATTTAAGGCAACAATTAACCCTGGCCTTTGTAAAGGTTATTAAAAAGAAAGATTGCTTTATCCAGACATCTGTTGTACCAAACTGTTTCTTAGTGAACGGTACTCTAGGCCATTGTACCGTTGTACCTACGCTAACAAATCGTCTATGAAATCGTTTATTACACAATACGGTTGTCTCCACTAAATTTGTTTTTCCAGATGCTGATATTTTGCGGGAAAGGGCTTATTAGACTCGACTTTTCAGTTAAAAGAGCAAAGTTTTGGTTTATCAAAATGTTTTTTTCAACAGTCCTGGTGCAGTACTACGTTTTAAGCTGCTCAGTCAAGAGTCTTATTCTAGAGTAACACAATCAGCGGTCTGGCAGGATAATTGCCTTTCTGTGTCAATGGATCACACAAACTACCTTAAGACATATATAGAAACATCATTGTGCAATCTGTTCATCAGGTTTACTGATAAAAAAAGTAATTTCGGTAAATGCTTTTCACGGTATCCAGTAACTGAGACAGTCCGGGCCTTGTTTATGTAGGCAACTTCTCCGTGGCAGAGGGATAGAGTGAAAAATACTTCTTTTGATTTGATCGTAAGAAGCACGATTGTGGGATTAATTTTCTCCACTTTCGATCCTGCTGCCTTGTCACTAAGTTGGAGTATGAAGACGACTTGTGTACATTATACAATGTCACGGGGTATGGCACGTAGAGATAGACAGATCGGAACAGAGATTTACAGTGGCACTGATCATCGTGCATACCCATAGAGTCAGCTGTTGGTCATGGTGTGTCAAGTGTATTGTATAGAAGGTCATTAGGATTATGTATAAGCGTTTGGATGTCTTAAAAACGATACGCTGAAAAGGTTCAAACGACTAGATAAAGGGAAATCTGGCTGAATTGTTGCGATGATGACGGATATTAGAGGGTGGTGAGGTGGTGTAGTTGCGGAAGAATTTGTTGCGGAAGGGATGTGAAGGGGTGAATGAGGTAGCTCAGTCAGTGATGGATGAGATGGTAGGGGTGGTTGCTGTTGCTGTTGTTTAGTTGGTGGGTTGGATGGGCTGTTTGAATGTGAGGTGGTAAAGATGGCCCAGTATGTAGTAGAAAGATGCTTCAGTTGGCGGTAAAATGGGAGGTGGGTTGGCGGTTCTTCTATTGGTGGAGGAGATCGTTGAGGTGCGATAAAATAGGACGTGGTGAAGAGAATCAAGTTTGTTGTGAAATTGATGGTTGATGAGATCGTTGATTTCGTTGTTTTTGAGCAGGATTTAATGGTTGAACTGTTTTAGGAGGAGGTGAATGGAATAGTAGGATGTAGATTGAATAGAAGGAGGTGAATGGAATAGTAGAAGGCGGATGGAATAGTTGAACTGGTTTTTGAGTAGGAAGTGGATGGAATGGTTAAACTGGTGGCGGAGGAGGACGGGATAGTTAAAGGTAATATGGTGAGTCTGAGTTGCTGATAAAGACATGCTAAATGTTAACTATCAGCCACCGAGTTGTGCTCAATCCAGCGTCAGTAACAAGGCAATCATGCAATGTTACATATAGTATGCCGTAGCGACGGCAGAAATACTTCTGCAGAGTTGAGAAGCTCCCCGCCGTAGAAGGATGTCAACACAGCAGTCAACGAGGAACAGAAGATGGTTGGAATAAATAGGTGTTCTAAACTAGCGACGTTTTTCTAAAACGGAATCAGTTTCCTAGATTCATTTATTTCAAAACCATAGCACACAACCCATTACAAAGTGTATATTTTCGCTAACAATCTGCTCGTCCCTATGGAAATGTTAGTGCCTGCTGAACTGTTATTGCATTGAAGGCCGTGTTTTAAACAATCTCCCCGGTGGGCGATGATGTCAGATAAAATATAAGAACATATTGAGAGTGTTATGGGAAGCGAGCTTTGAAGGACACTTCAGGGAGAACGAAATCACAGTGACGATATCATGATTCCTATGATCACAAACAGAATACATATATGTGTACATTTAATGTAATCACAACCAAATTTAATATGACTGCCATTCGTATATAATTCGATTCCATTCTACATGACTAATGGTTCGGATTTTAAGTCGAGGTGATATTCATAAGAAAACATTGGCATAGACATAAAATCTAAAAAATATAGCCTGTTTTTGTCATCATTTATTACAGGCGTTTAGTGAGCTACGGTTATGATTACATGTTGTAATTTGTTCCTTGTCATTGAATTACAACAACGAACATTATCTGGACAGACCTAAATATTATTGTTTCCTGACTTGTTCCATATACCATTGTCACCCATGTCCAAGCTTTCTCTGCAAATAACAGATTACCTAGACATGGAACCCCTTCAACATGAACTGCTTGTTGTCTGATTTCTGATTTAGATGCGGTTATTCAAAGACCATCGCCATTTGGCTGGCATACTGTAGAATGTGGTGTTGGCCATCGGCCACAGCTTCTGTCCATGTCAACACAGACATCATAAGACGAATGTGCACGACTTTCTTCATACACAGTATAGATGCATATTAAACATGTGTCAAAGACACTTTGCAATCCAAGACATTTTACAAAGGTAGCCGGTTTATATTTTAACACTGATGTTTAATTACTAGACCAGTTTAACTAATAACTGTTGCTTAGTGTGTCTGTCTTCGGTCACTGTCCTTAGTCGAAAACAAACAAAAATATTCAAAATGGTGAATTTAAACGTATTAACAAGCAAACCGACGAATCAACCCTCTTTACAAACACCTCGGCCCTTGTACCAATTTCCTTATCGACTTTCATATATATATACACATTAATGATTCCTCCCGTAAAGCGAACAATTACACTTTTCTCCATCAGAGGCCACATCTGTTGTCCACACTTAAGCCTGGATTAACACAGTACACTGAGACAGACCTAACTCTCACGAGAGCCACAGCTCCACTCACTTGGATAAACGTTATCTGATGTAGACCAGCGACGAGCAATCGTAACATATGGTAAATATCAAATGATCCATTATCTTACGGTATAGGTAGTAGTATGATTGATACCTTATAAAACCTATATATAGGGATATGAACTGGTCGCAGCTGATTCTACAGTGAAAAGGCTCTGCAAAGAATCACACATCTCATTTCCACAAGACGCTGAGCCGGAAGAGGAGGTCATGGTGACCCCGGCTGAGGTTTTGATAAACGTACTTATTTTCGCGTGGTGCAATTTTCGCGGAATTGACAGTTTAGACTACATCGCGCGGTCAATTATTCGCGCAATCAGTAATTGCCGGAACTGCCAGCTGTCTCTTTGGCCGCCACTAATAGCAGTGAAAACAAACAGAGTGGCTTAACCTGTCAGGCGGCGTTTATTGCTTACTCACAGGAAATCCCTATCTGTGCGATATACTAGTACACAGTAACCCGTTTACTCCCGGAAGAGATGAAAAACACATCAGTCTTATGTTCCGAATTCTGACGATCTGACGAATTAACTTATGCTGTATATGAAGCTTTTTGTGATTTCAAACAAGCCGGGTTGTTGTGAATGAGATGATTGAGTGTTAAGTGACTATTCGCTTCATGATGATACGTTTGTATCTAAATGAATAAATAAAATACTGCTGTATTATTTCTTTCCGAGTCGTTTCATGGTAATCTGTTTTGTATCAAACCATCTGTCATGTGACCAATTTCCATGGCGGCCACAACACACATTGCTGTTTTCGCTAATTCGGCGATGGGATTTGGCTCATTATTTAATTATGTTTTGGGAAATCCATTACAGCGACAGTTAAGTATGATTGTTTATGCTACTATCAGTCGTCATTTTAAGATTCCCGTAGATTTCTGTCTTCAAACTTGATGTGTTATGGTTTATTCGCGGTGTATAAATTTTCGTGCTAAAATGTTTTGCGCGAAAAAGCGCGAAAATAAAACCTGCGCGAAATATACTACGTTTACAGTAGGTACAGTTCGAAATGCTTTTGCAATTCCCTCTGGCCAATACTGGATTTTTCTAATATTTCCTTTATGTGTTTGTTTCCAAGTACTGTACATAAATGGCTGGAACCACACTGGAACCACACTCTACTGGGAGTTAGGAGCCGGTTTGAGAGTTGATTCGAGTATACATTCATGCATATAGTCAGAATGAATCAAATGGGCCCCATGCAGTAAAGCTTTCATAAATAGCATGGCTTTTATTGCCTTCCCGAAACATTAAAGACTCGACGACCATCATCATCACCATTACCTTTTCCTAAACGCCCTACCTACCTTTATTCACCTCTGATATAGTTCTAATATCCACTAGAGTATCTCACTTTGAATAATTAAACCCGGGTCTTGGCTCCCAGCAGACAATACACTATCGTTTTGCATTTCCATTTTACAGAGGAACTCAACAAGAAATATCCCCCAAACTGTTGTCTCAATTTAATTACTCCCAGTTATCTCCAATCTGCTTTTAGCGAAATGGGACAGCGTGTGTGTACTTCCTTGTTTCGTGTGGCCCTTGGACTTACATAGTCAAAAACTGGACTGAAGAGTTATAAATGTTGACTATTTGTTTTACACTGCTCTCATACGTATGGTCAATATGGAAGAGGCATGATGTAAAATCTGTTCTACCTTACATGATCATTATTTCACCTCTGATAATCATTGTCAGATCAAGTAACGGTTTATCTTGTTACACAAATCAACTTTAATGAGTGATTTGGTATTTCACATAACATTATTACAAATATGGTGACACACTCGTCGGGAATGAACAAAACACATTATTGGTAAAGCAAACAGCAATTCTCGTCGCAGTGGGATATCGTTGGATTTAACAATATGAATTTATAATGATATTAGGCCTATTTGGTGCGGGCAACTGCAATCACGGAATGACCGTGAAATTCTCAAACACGGTCATATTATAGGGTTTCAGTTTGGTATCCTGACTAAAAGAAGACAACAGGTACACAAGATTCGTGCGTCTGTCTGATAAAATGGCTGTCTACAAAATGACATTTGAGATGATGGCACGAAACTCCCTTGAAAAAGGTCTCTTTCATCTGGACATAAAACTGAATTCTTTTCTTATAAGCCAAATGGTTGACTTTCTTCTGAGCGTCATTAAAGTATCCAGTCCTTTTTAGTGCTCGTTACGGGGCAATTCCACGTAGACACCTTTGAACCCTATGGTTTATACCAAGCATACAAATTCTACCATTTCACCATTATACCTTTCTAATGATTCCTTATGTGTTCTAATCCCCAGACAATTTGCATAGTACCAGAGGATATGATCGATCTAAATTGTTGTCTCACTGCAAATAGATCTTCTGTAACCTTTCTTCAAGTATCCACCCTCTGGAAATAGTTCACATTTGGTTTTTGTAGCATTCTGTCTTAAGGTCAAAGGTTCTACAAGTTGGACCCATGTTGACCACTGTGCAGGATTTGTGACCAATGGTCAAATGGAAATCAGTTGGCTGCAGGTTGTTCAGGACTTTTGATTGCTTTAGCTGTTCCAAATGTAAAGGGCAGGTTTGATATCCTTTAATCAGCCTTATATATGAAGACGTATTATTGAATGAAGCAACACAATTTGCCGGCCATCACTTCCGAATTTAATTGCCAAATCGGTACTATAAGAGACATTATACAGGGTTACGATGTAATTACCACATATTAATGACATTTAAATACACAGGAAGGACAAATGTGGCTCAATAGTTTCCGTTACTACATCAAGGTTGTGTATTACATTGCCGCCTTCTTGCTTGAGTACCCAAACGATTTAATTCAGGTGATCGTGCCTGGCCACGGTCCGTCATATGGACGTTTGCATGGGTCAGACTGTGTCTCTGTTGTGAATGCCATTTTTACGAAAATACCAAAACGTGTATCCTTCGTGTGAGAATGGAAAATGAAGTGGATGCATGTTAGTATGTATATACTTTCGTTTGTTGTTTAAAGCCGCAGTCGGTGTTAATCGAAGTACATGACGGTAGCTGTAAATTAATGGTTTTGACCAAATAATCCAGTGATAAATATTACGAACAACGTTCCACCTGGTCAGGGTGCAATAACACGTATTGGATCAATTTACCGAGTCTGACTACCTATGACCATTCATCCAATGACCAGCACAGGTTGTTAGGGACGTATTAGAACCCAGAATACCCACGGGTCATAACCGACTCTGTGTGTAGTCGCGCTGCTTCTCGAATTTATTTGAAAAATAGAAATAAAAACAAGTTCTGATTATGGTTGGTTAGGTGACCGAAGTTGAGCGCCTGCAGAGGGGTAATTATGTCGTTCACGCCGTTTGCAGACTTCTGGGACAGCTCCTGGAGCAATCTGTGGCCAGATTAATCTGTAACAGTAACCACCAGGCATCTGATTAAAGAAACGGCTCTGTCTGATTAAGCTATTGGCAGATAATGTCTCGCTTTGTTGTATTGTAATTGCACGTTGCAGATTTCTCTAGATAAGCATAAACACGCTGTTACAAGAATGTAGCAATCATCCAACACTGGCTTCCACAGGTGATAACGCCGGGTGATCATTTCACGATTCGTTGAGATCATTGTGACGGTACCCAGTTGCACGTGGAATATATTAATGGAATGTATTAATCTCTAATCATACGGGATTAAAAAAAACGACACGTTTCCAACCAAATTTGAAATCTATGGAAGCGTATTAGTGCCACATTCTAAAATAGTTTTATCATCTACGTAGATGAGACCTTCATCTGCATAGAAGATACTTTTATCACAGAAAAAAAACTATTTTATGCAACATGTACTTAGAAGATAATTTCAACCCTATGGAAGATACTTACATCTGTTCAGATCATACGGACATCTAAATGCACAAAGAAGATAATGTTATCTACGTACATGACACTAACATCTACGTAGAGGATATTTTCACCTACGTAGGTATGAGTATTATCTACGTAAGTGTTAAAATGTTTTAGACTCTGTTTTAGACACTAATATGCTTCCATAGAAATTCTTTAATTTAGAGTCAGAAATACAGTACCGTCAAAAGGAATACGTACATTATTGAAATGTGGGTTCAGAGTCATATAAGCATTAACCATTGAATATGTGTGACGGACATGTTGACCAACACTGTGCATAGTATAGTGTATATCGTATAAGATATAGAATAGAAAAGACAGACTAGTCTGAGAAAGGGAATATAAAGAAAAGATATGGGACACCGTATCATTAGAAGTCGTAGGTTTGGAGATGGTAGTCCCATCGCCTAAAGGTTATGACTAATGAAATTCACTATATACTGGTAGCCCTAAGCGAGTACGACTGTAACATGTAGAACTGAATAATTGGATATGATAAAGATACATTTGTACTCACATGCTAATTTGAAACAGAATATCGTTTCAATTAAAAGTCTATTTTTTAAGATTTTAGACCACCGCATTCAATTGTTGTTGCAGAATTTCATTAAATTTCTATCCCTGAACCTGTTTACATTTATGTAAAAAGGTCCTACAGACATCAATTCTTAGTGACATGACTCGTCAAAGTCATCCTAATGGTTATTGAAAGATGCTTCTTCAAATGGATATTCCTGAAGGCATTCTAGTGTAGACTTTTACAAATTGTTTTGGGTTTTAATATGAAACAGGTCAGAATGTCAAGATCATGAGATATTTAATACCCGCAAATGGGTTTCCAGTGAGTGAAAATTTCGCCAAAACAAATTAGTCACCAAACCAATTTCTCTTGGGTTTGTCTGATTGAAATATATTAGTCAACATCTGTCACGGTCAGAGTGTGAGGGTTTGTGTCCTTTGTGGATAATGGTTATGTAACTTACCATATTTAAGGCACTGATTTTGACAAAGGGCGAAAACATGTTAAATTTTGCATAGTTCTCTCACTTTGGTTCAGCCGTATACAACTGATGTATACATTGTTACGTATTTGATGATATTTTCCACTGAACATTTTTACAACATGCCGTCCAATTTGTGTCACTAGTTGGGATTTAATAAATAATCAATATTAAAATCGCCCCAGCCAGTTAGTTTATGACCTTTCTTAACACCCTCTCAACCAGGTATGTTTATTTCTAACGGGCTTTTTAAAGAATCATATCTGCCCTTATGTAAACAAGCTGTATACATTGTCACGTGGTTTCATGTCTAACCGTTCGTTTACTCTACTTAACTAACAAACTGGTACACCGAGATATCAAAAGATCTGCAAATTGTAAAGTCGACACCAGTGGTATAATTCCATTAAAGAAATTTGGAAACTCTACTGTGAATATAAATTGGTGTTTCCATTAATGTAGCTGAAGTCAGATAATAAAGACTTACAGACAAACAGGTCGGACCCTGGTTACCCGGCGCTGTAATCAAGTGGTCCTGGAGTCTGGCTTTGTTCAACGTTTGCTAACGATCTTAAGTAAAACCCATTCGTGAATAAAACACTTCACATTTGTTCTTTATGGGAGACGTGATTGAATTAAACCGATGGAAGTATTGGATTAGTTCCCAAGGGACGTTTTGACTGACGTATTAAGGGAAATGGCAATTTTCTGTTGAAGGTTGGGCGTCAAAGGTGAACAAGATGTATCGAGTCAGAACCTGTCATGAAATCTAGTGACCGACGTCACCTAAAGGAGGTGGCAAATAGTTGTAATACTGGTAGTAGCATCATTGAAGTGTACAAAGCGTTTTTGGAGCACAAGTGATCTGACTGCACTCAGCGTGTTGTGCAGTATAAACTGCCTTCTCAGAGAACTGTAATTGTGATAACAATATGCTTTTGAGAAAGGTGTTTCAAAACGATGTGTCATTCATTGCTTACCTTGGTCAGGGTAGTGTGGGTTACGTTTTGGTTTTGTGTAAGAGGCTGGGATTGCCTTAAATGTACAAGCTGATCTTGGGGTCAAATCACAGATTCGCCCCTAAATGAAATAATTAAGTCAGAACTCTACCCATATCCATTGGTTCCACGTCTTCAAACTGCATTACCTAGGTAACTGCACCATCATCAAGCTGATATGCCGTATTTTCCACAAAATGATGTTCAAGCCAAGCGGCATGAAACACCGTTCTGTAACAATACAAATGTTCTGAATATGTATGTTTTCTTGGATAGAACTCTTGGTAAGTTAACATACCAACGGTGCCTTGACATCTCTGCAGTCAGCTAGGATGTCTTTGCGATGGTTCTGACTGTGGAGTAACCTCCACTGGCCAATGCTCTCTACCAAGCATGACTAATGTTGCTTGTATCCCAACTTGTCACAGACACTGTAATGTCATTTCACTGTCGAGGCCCACTTCTTGAACGGCAGGCGCCAATCACTATCACGCCACGGCACCCAGGAGGAATTGTAAGCCGTCTTGTGAAACGTCTGAATGCCACTTTGTTTTCATTCATTTTACTTGTTTGAAGATACATGTTGATAGCATCATCCATGTCCCTCAGTATGATTCAGTGACCTCTGGATACACGGTTGTGTTGTTTCGGGGGTTTTAACTGCAAGGTGTGCGAGAAAGGATGGAGACGGCACAGCACAGGTATAATGGATCAATAACATTGTCAGCACTTGTACACGTGCTTCGCGTACACCTGGCTGTTCCTCTCTTTTTATTTTGAGGACATAAATTCTGCAATAAATCATTGAGTTGGTCTGATGTTTTGATTATGATCAGGGTTTCATTGAGTACTACATGTTTATTATTTTTTCAGTTAGATTGGAATACATCGGTCCGCTTTTGAGTCAAACGGAATATAATGATGGTTTATACTTTCTGGATTTTGTCTGGTTATATTTACAATTTCGGATATCCATACGAAATATTATACGGAGAGGACAGATGATTCTAACTGCGAACCGTATCCACTCCAGAATGTACAACATTTTCAATCGTCCCAAAACAGTTAAACATCTTTAGACATATTTTTAGAGGTTTCCAGGGACATCGATTATCATCTATTACTGCAGCGTTAACTTCGAATAGTCTGTTTTGAGTTGTTAACATTCATCAAATGGCAAGTAGAATGACCACAATATGTTTGGGGCTTAGGTAACAACTAAACGTTTATGAAAATTATCTGGGAGTTGAGAGGTAAATGGAACACAGGACATGTTCACCCATTTCACGTTTGTCGTTACTTTGCCTTTATGATGTTTCACGTTCTATTCATTCTTTTTCGAAAGCGTATCCAGATAAGTTATTGTCTGTGGTTTTTTATTTATTGTTATGTGATGAGCACTATTTTGATGTTTTGATTATGATCAGCGTTTCATTGAGTTTTATATGTTTATTAGTTTTCGAGTCTGATTGGAATTCATAGGTCAGTTTTTGAGCCAAACGGACTATAATGATGGTTTACACTTTCTAGATTTTGTCATATTCACAATTTCGGATATCCATGCGAAACATTATTCGGAGAAGACAGCTGATATTAACTGCGAAACGTATCCACTCCAGAATTATCATCAATTACTGCAGCGTTAACTTCGAATAGTCGAAGTTGAGTTGTTTACATTCATCAAATGGCAAGTAGAATGACCACAATATGTTTGGGGCTTAGGTAACAACAAAACGTTTATGAAAGTTACAAGGGAGGTTAACATTTGTCCGAGAACATCTGTATATCTGGGGATACACATTTAGAACAACAAATGTTAAGGGACTCTACTCACATAAAAATACATGTTACAGTAATCCACGTGAGTTGACCTTCTTCAAGTACGTTTATGTTCAGAACGAAACAGTAAAGGAAAAAGGAGATCGTTGAACCAAGAATCACCATTATCGGATATCCGACTTAACTTATCCACCGACAAACCCGGAAAGGTCTCTCAGAGTCCCTTAAACATTGAAGTGCAACTTCGACAAGTCAGCGAATCAAAATAGATTATATTTGTCTGTTTTCAACCTGGCTGTCTCATTACACTCTCAGCGCAACTCATCAGTTATGAATAGTCTGTCTACAACCGATTTGGACGATCATACATAAACGATTGGTGACCATTAAACGGATAGACTGGACATCTCGCGAAGTCTCGCCAGAGAAGTGATTCCGTGAAGTCTAACTCTCCTGGATAATAGACACTCCCGAGAGTTGATATTTTTAACTGTATACCCCAGACAGTAAATATTGTGCACTCACCGCGCCACCGCCATGGGATACAAGTGACACATTAATAAATGTCTCTGAGTATATAACTTATAGGCGTATCACATTGCGATTCGATATTATTCGCTTACTTCCAAATCCTTCAAGGATTTCCGCTTTAACTTGATTCCCATTTGCGAGCCAAAGGTATGGATTTCTGGAGTCTTGTTTGGCTGGCTCGGGGCCGGATGCTGTGATTAAGGTATAATAATCCACACCAATGAGGACTGATGAGAGATTTATGTTGTATTAATATCAAATAAACTTATTAAGAATATCGTAACCAAATAACACGATAGCGCTCCTAAATCTTCAATATTTTCCGTGTTAGAATGTAATTTCGCTTCAAATCACACTTGTGCTTGTGTCTTGATTGTGGACTTGTATTCTGTTATAACCAATATACATTTACAGTGAACTGTTAATCTGATTTGCTTTACACATGCACAAATGGAATTAGCACATGCCGATAATCGTCTGTGGATTAACGCCGCAGGTAGGTTTGTTGTCGTTAACCTTGGCTATCGAACATAGCGAGGTAAGTGTGAATGTTGTTTTACGTCGCTATCAGCAGCATTTCAGAAACATCTTGAATCGTAAACATGGCCAGATATTGATAGAAGGAGCATGATCAAGACATAACAGCAAGCCAAAAGACGCATTGCAGTCGACTAGCATGGATTCCTTACAACGCGAGTCCCGGTGGTAGTACTGAATGTTGAAAACAAAGTCTGCCTTATCTCGACACTGTTGTACTAAACTGAATGAATGGTACACTAGTCCAGCTTTTGCACGGCGGCCTGAAAATAAACGAGTCTCGATGTCCACCGCTTCTACAACGATCCACGCCATGGAGGCACTATGAAACCCGAGCACCTGATCATCATAGTTTTGCAGTTTTGTCTTATATGTTTTAGAGCAACAGATGGATGGCACTAGTTTGCATGTCACCTTCGAGAGAACACTTTGTTACATCATGTAAAGGCGGGGAACATCAGTAGGGTGAGGAAGGCCATGAAAAAAACAGCTGTACCGTTGTACATTTTCCTCTGCTATATCTGGCTTTATTCAAACGCTGATTTTTTGTGGGATAGAGATGACCTCGCTTTTTCAGTTAAAACAGGGAAGTTTGGGTTTTCTTAAAAGTGCTTGTTTTCCACAGTCTCATCAAAGTACAGAGTAACGCAAGCAACGGTCTGGCAGGATAATTGCCTTTCTATGTCAAAGGATGACACAAAGTTTTTGTTTATCAAAATGTTTTTTCAACAGTCCTGGTGCAGTACTACGTTTTAAGCTGCTCAGTCAAGAGTCTTATTCTAGAGTAACACAATCAGCGGTCTGGCAGGATAATTGCCTTTCTGTGTCAATGGATCACACAAACTACCTTAAGACATAGATAGGAACAGCAATCTATGCAATCTGTTCATCAGATTCACTGATAAAAACGTAATTTCGGTAAATGTTTTCCCCAGCCGTATTCAATATTTGAGACAGCTCCCAGTATGGGCCTTGTTTGTATAGGCAACTTCTCCGTGGCAGAGGGAGAGAGTGAAAAATACTTCTTTTGATTTGGTCGTCAGAAGCACGATTGGAGGATTAATTTTCTCCACTTTCGATCCATCTGGCTTATCACTAAGTTGGAGTATGAAGACGACTTGTGTACAGTAAACAATGTCACGGGGGTATGGCACGTAGCAGATAGACAGATCGGAACAGAGATTTACAGTGGCACTGATCATCGTGCATACCCATAGAGTCAGCTGTTGGTCATGGTGTGTCAAGTGTATTGTATAGAAGGTAATTAGGATTACATGATTTGGTTTTGTATTAACTGTTGGATGAACAGTCTCTTGAAAACGATCAGCTGAAGAGTTTCAACCTACTTACTATCAGGAAATCTGGTTGAATTGGTATAGTTGTGACGGAGGCGGATCTTGAAGACGCTGATGTTGTGGAGTTGTAGATGAATATGTTGCGGAAGGACTGTGATGGTGAATGGGGTAGATGTGTTGGTGACTGATGACATGGTAGGGGTGGTTGTAGTTGAGTTGACGGTGCAGTGGGATGTCTGAATGTGAGGTGGAAAAGATGGTTGAGTATGCAGTGGAAAGATGGTTTAGTTGTTGGTAAAGAGGGGGTGGGTAGACGGCTCTCTTATTGGTGAGATGTTTGAGTTAGCGACGAGGAGGTTCAAGTTCTAGTGAAAGTGATGGTTGATGAGATCGTTGATTCCCTGCTTGATGAGATGAGTACGTGGTAAATGAGATGGTTGAAAGTTTTAAGTATGAGAAATGTTGGATAGTTGAATTGTTTTGGAAGAAGATGGACGGGACGGTTCAATTGGTTTTTGAGTAGGAGCTAGTTGGGATGGTTGAATTAGTGGCGGAGTAGGACCGGATAGTCATAGAAAACATGGCGAGTCTGAGTTGTTGGTAAAGAAAACTGTGAAGTGTTTTGAGAGAAAGTGATCGATGATGGGAGGAGGTGAACTTTGCATAAGCTGTGTGTGTGTGTGTGTGTGTGTGTATGTTAAGGAACTGTTAACTATTGCTCACCCAGGTTTGCTCAATCCAGTAACAACGCAGCCTTAACCATCATGTAATGTTAAATACAGTAGTTTATCGTAGCGACAGCAGAAATACTGCTGCAGAGATTAGAAGCTCCCAGCCTCACAAGAATGACAGCACAGCAGCCAATGAGGGACAGCTTCTGGTTGGATGTAAATAAATCTCCTACACTGGCGACGTTTTCTGAAACGAAATCAGTTCCCAGGATTCATTCATTTGAAACCAATAGCACTCTGCCTATTACAAAGTGAATATTGCCACTGACAATGTGCTCATCCCCATGGAGATTTTAGTGCCTTTTGAGTTGTCATCGCATTGAGGGTCGTGTATTAAACAACCTCCCTGGTGGGCTATCATGTCAGATAAGAACATGTTGAGAGTGTTATGTTATGTGCGCTTTGAAAGACACTTCGGGGAGAACGAATATCAACCACAGTGACGATATTATGATTTCTATGATCACAAACAACATATGTGTTTATTCAAAGCAATCACAGCCAAATATCATATGACTGCCTTTCGTATACGATGACATTCATATGGAAAGGCACTTTTGATTGGCACAACTAATAGCTCAGATGTTTTGGCGAGGTAATACTCTTAAGAAGTCACAGACACGGACATGTTTAGCCTGTTTGTTTCTTCAGTTATTACAGTTATGATCACGTGTTGTCATTTGTTCCTTGTCATTAAATCACAACAATTAAAATTAATTGGACAGCCCTAAATATCAATCTTATCCAGTCCTGATATATTCTATTGTCAATACCTATGTCACCCATCTCCATGCTTTGTCAGCACATAATTGATTACCTCGGCTACATGGAACGTCGCGCATAACTGATATCAACCGCATGTTGTCTTATTATGAGGCGATTATTCCAAGGCCACTGCTGGAATATTGGACAATGTGGTATTGACCAAAACCCTCACCTCACCATACCAACACAAACATCATAATACGACAGTACACGACTATCTTCATACACAGTGTAGGTGCATGAAATACAGTTGTCCAAAACGTGGCTAAATATTGCAATCCAAGTAACTATACACAAATCAACGACTTACATGTTCACTCACTGATGTTCTAATTACTCGTCCTGTTTAACTAATGACAATGGTTTTGTGTGACTGTCTTCAGTTGGAAACAAACCAAAATATTCATGATCATGAGTTCCAACTTATAAAGAAACCTACCAATCCCCCGGTTTTAGAAACACATCGGTCCTTGTGTCTATTTCCTTATCGACTCTCATATATACACACATTGATAATTCTTCCCGTAACGTGAACAATTGCACTTTCCTCCAACTATGGGCATATCTATTGTTCCCGACAATTATCGACGCATAAGCCTGGACCCATACGGAACAATGAGATGGGCGGACCAGCAGGCCTAACTCTCACGAGGACCATAGCTTCACTCGCTTGTGTAAACGTTATCTGATGTAGACCAGCGATAACATATGGTAAATATCAAATGATACATTATCTTACGGTATAAGTAGTAGTATGAGTGATATCTTATAAAACCTATATATAGGGATAGGGACTGGTCGCAGCTGATTCTACAGTGAAAAGGCTCTGCAAAGAATCACACATCTCATTTCCACAAGACGCTGAGCAGGAAGAGGAGGTCACGGTGACCCCGGCTGAGGTTTTGATATACGACATTTAATTTACAGAGACTCGTATTACCATATTGATCTTTACATAGGTACAGTTCGAAATGCTTTCGCAATTCCCTCTGGCCAATACAGGATTTTTCTAATATTTCCTTTATGTGTTTGTTTCCAAGTCGTGTACTTAAATGGCTGCTTTGCTTGCTGGAACAATATTCTGGATTTAACTGTAACTGTATCATCTGTACATATATCTGTTTCAGATTTACGAAATTAAAATTGAATTATATGAAGCTTTACCTAAAACATGCAAGTGTATGCCACGAGATTTGAAAATAGATCTTCACAGCACACTTAACTTCGCATTCTCATTCTCATATATATATCGGGAATACTAGGAATTAAGAGCCGGTTTGAGAACTGATTCGAGTACGCATACGTGCTTGTAACCAGAATGAAACAAAACAGAGTAACACTTTCGCAAAAATGCACGTCTACTATTGCCCTCCCAGAACAATATAAACGCCACGACCACCATCATCACCATTACCATTTTCTACACGCCCTGTTCACCTTTATCTTCCCTCTGATATAGTTCTAATCTCCACTAGAATGTCTCACTTTGAACAATTAAACCTTGGTCTTGGCTTCCAGCAGACAATGCACCATCCCTTTACCATTCTGTTTTATTGAGGAACTCAACTAGAAATATCCCCCATACTGTTATCTCACTTTAATTACTCCCTGTCGTCTCCAATCTGCTTTTAGTGAAATGGGTCGGCGTGTGTGTACTTCCTTGTTTCGTGTGGCCTCTGGAGTTACCGTCAAAACCTGGACTGAAGAGTTAGTGCACTTTATAAATGTTGACTCTTTTCTCCGATTTGTTTTATAATGCTCGCATAAGTACATTTGGTCAGTATGGAAGAGGCATAATGGAAAATCTATTCTACCCTACATAATCATTATTCCACCTCTCATAACCATTGTCAGATCAAGTAACGGTTTATCTTGTTACATAAAGCAACTTTAAGTAATTTGGTATTTCACTTCACATTATTACAAATATGGCGCCACACTCGTCTGGAATAACCAAAACACATTGCGGGTAAAGCAAACATCAATTCTGGTCTCAGTGGGATATTCTTGGATTTGGCAATATACAGAGGATACTAAACGACCTTCCGTTAATACCAACATTTTTGTTGAACGATTTAATGATTTGGTATCTAACGAGCGAAAGCGAGTCTGGTACTAAATCGTTCATGAGTTTAATAAAAACGGTATTTCATGGAAGCGAGTTTAGTATTCTGTTTATTAGTCTCCAACATAAGTTGATAGAAACTGCCTACAGTTTGATGACACTCAGTTTTCCGCGAGTACAACAAGGTCTAATGCCATTGTGACGTCATAACTCTAAACCGTTATGATGTCATACGTCTAGCGGTATTACACTAGTGTAATATTGCCGTAAAAATATTACACTGCAGTATCTTCCACGGACGAGTAATAAGAATCTTTCTAAGATGCCTAGCGGTTAGAACAATCGAAAAACAACAACATTATCAGACAATAAAGGTATAGTTTTTTTATGACGTAACAATTGAATGACCTTATCCCGTCACTGCTCCATTCTAGTGTGCCCCCTCGTAATCGAACCATTTTACATTACGTCACAATGTAAGCGACGTCATGATGCATGTCAGTTGTCATCGCCTCGTACGGCCTCCTACAGTAAACTACTCCGTTGCATCCAGTTTCTTGGTTTGCAGTTGCTTCAAGCAGCTAACATCACTGGTGGAAACATTACGTTTATGTTCTACGAATGTGTCGATTCGACTCACAAGTTTTCAGCGACACGGTAACGTTCGCAATGTTTACATTCCCACAATGCAATCGTGGAATGACGCTTGACTACTCAGCTTCATCATGATGTACTGATCTAAACTTACGTTGGTAGTAGAAATGCAACGTTCATATTGCCCCATATGGTTTACGTTCATGACAGATGAAATTAAAATAATTCAGAGAAGATATTTAATCCGAACGTAAACCGTCATCAAACTGTTATCATTTGTTTCATTCTGGTAACGTTCGTCTTAACGTATGGGGGCAGACACATCAATAGAACAGCACGCCAGTTAGCCCTGTGCGAGGATTCTTAATTTAGGTCACCGACACCGTCGTTTGTTTTCTGCCTTAAATTAATCGTAATTATCCTTAGAAAGTATTAAATTTGGCATCTTAGAAAAGAAATACAGTTCCCTCTACCACCATGTATAGTGTAATAAAACACACTTTCGCCCTGAACTATTTATAGTTAAATTACGAGGACGCTTGCGGGCAATTGCAATAACGGAAATGGTCTTGAAATTTCAACTCAAACGCGGTTATACTACTGGGTTTCAGTTCGGTATTCTGATTAATAGAAGACAAACGGTACAAAAGATACGAAACACATGCTGATAAAATGGTTGTCTACAAAACGACCTTCTGACGTAAAGAATCTGTCTTGTGCGAAATAACGTTCCAAAAGCATGGTTTCGTGACATGAGCGATGATGGCACGAAACTCGTTTGAAAAAGGCCTCTTTCATGTGGACATAAAATTTAATCCTTTTCTTATAAGCTAAATAGTTGACTTTCTTCAGAGCATTATTAAATTATCCTAGTCCTTTGTAGTGCTGGTTACGTGGACACCTTTCAACTGCATGGTTTATGCCAAGCAAACAAATTGTACCATTTCACCATTATACATTTTCGGTACCTATCGAAATTCGAGATATTTTGGTATTTTATTGTTATAGATGAGCGAGACCATACAGGGTGATTCCTTTTGTGTTCCTAGTCCCCAGACAATTAGCATTGTACCAGGGGATGCAATCGGTATAAATCGTTGCTTCACTGCAAATAGATCTTCAGTAACCTTTGCTGCAGAATCAAGCATCTCTGATCAATTATCCACCCTTTGGAAATAGCTCACATTTGGTTTTCGTAGCTTTCTGTCTAAAGGTCAGAGGTTTGACAAGCTGAACCCATGTTGACCACTGTGCAGGATATATATATGTGACCAATGGTCAAACGGAAATCAGTTGGCTGCAGGTTATTCAGAACTCTTGATTGCTTTAGCTGTTCCAAATGGAAAGGGCAGGTTTGATATCCTTTAATCAGTCTTATGCATGAAGACATATTGATTGGAGCTACACAATGTGCTGGCCATCACTTCCGATATCCTATCAAATCGTTTCTCTGTGTACTCTACAGTTAGATTTCATATTACCTGTGTACTTGACTGGTAACCTTTCGTCCAGTGAATTCTTCTATTCGTTTTAAGAACTTGTTCTTGAAAAAGAACTTTCAATTTGGGAGAATAACTTTTCTGCATACAGACATGTGCAGGGCATTATGTACTGCTTGTAATATATATACCGTATACTGACATGTTCATATATTCACCTTAATCATTATCCGTGATAGAATGTGTAGAGATTAGTTGACACAAAGTTCTCGCACCAAGAGGAGAAGGCAAACAATAATACCCATCTCAACTCCGATTGGACCGATCACCCTGTCTTGTTCAGTTCTGAGAACAAGTATAGTATCATCATACCATATTTCGCAGGAGGCAAAGCGGGGTTGAAGGAGTAAAGAAGTGGTGGATGACTGGAGGGGGATCAATTGACCTAGCAGTTCGATCTCGGCATCTCAGATTCCCTCACAACAAATACTTGATCGTGATAGATAAGTACATATCGATTGCTGCAGTTTACTGGGGTAATGCGCATAGCGTTTGTTAAAGTGAGGACCAAAACTCGAGTCTTCCATTTGTGTAAACAAGGGCATTTACGGACACCGTTTGAATCTGACAGACACGGAAAGACTGGCAGACAAACAGGCACAGATTGGAATTAGACATGGGATAATGGGTAGACACATGTCCTGTTTGCTATATAATATATGAGCCATCAGTTAAGAAGCTGTACTTTTAGCCCCTTAACCAGCTGATTGCATTTCGAATCATAATAGTAAATTTGGCAACGTCAGATTCTATCGTTGCAACTTGGGTCCTGGCCCGACGGATTCCTTGACGTAGACCTCCTCAGAAAGATGGAAGTCCCCTTATTGAAACATGTCTACATCCGCATTGAATGATAATCCCTAGTTGATCGTCTTTCTCTCCTCGTGTAGCATGCATTGGTTTGGATGCCTCTGATATTTCCAATGATATTTGTCTAATTCAGTATTACAAGAGTCTGATATTTCCAATCATATTTGTCTAATTCAGTGTTACCAGTTGTGGGGACAATGTTGGGTTCCCTGTGGAACACAATAGTGGCAATAAAATCAAAGTCCGTTAACATAATGCACATTGAGTCTGTGCTGGACTAATGAAATAGAACGAATGATTCCTTTCAGTACATGCACGACATGTAATCACAGACATGGTCCTTTGGAATATAATATGATTTGAAGCTCATTAAATCACAAGTAAATCAACTTTAATGTTCGTTCATTCTTCTTGAAATCGGTCTTAATAGACTCACTATTTTTGAGGAGTATATAATGACCAACCTTTCTGTCTACTTCTCTCGTACAAAGCCTGTTATTATTAAGAAAGGTTCCATTATTCAGTTAATGACCAGCACGATTTTCTGTTACTGCGACCATTTGTTTGCACAACAATATCAGTCATTCAATATCGTGTTAATAACATTTCTATCGTAAGTAAATTGTGTCTCATTAAGATAACCTGTTTATTACCTAAACAAACAACACCGCATTACTGAGGAAATTATTAAAAACTCCTTGACGCTGAACAATGTACTTGAAGAAATCAATAATTCGATTTCAGTTATTGTAGAGAATTGTTTCTTTGTATCAAAAGTTTAAATGTGCCCTGTGTATAAATATTCAAGGGTGACTAGTTGATTACAATATTAAGTCATATCTCGTTTCCTATCGTTTTACATCGATGATGTTGTCGATGATGATGCATGCTTCAGTCTTCTTCGTGTGCTCACTTATCGATACGGATCTCAGCTCCAATAAATAAAGCTGATGCTGAAGTTGTGGTGGGAATTGTACAATCGATAATGTTGTTAGCCGAAACATCAATGTGGAAAGCGTAGTAAAACATTTATTATCATCATGATCCTTGTTTTGACCCGTGTCCGTTGGTTTCAGCACAATGATAATGGTTTATGATTGGCTCCAAGTTAGGCTATCCTTCCAACATGTAGAAGTCAGGCCATGTGATATTGGGTTTAACGTCATGTTCACGATTGTTGCATATCACAACGAGCATGTAGGGGATTTTTGTCCGTTGTTTTTATTTGTTTGTGTGTGTGCATCACAAGTCAATGGTGAATATCAAATGACACATTATCTTATGGTGAAGCAGGAGTAGGAGTGATAGCTTCTGAAACATATGCATAGCATCGGACTGGTCACAACTAACAATTGTACAGTGCAAAGGTTGTTCAAAGAATATCTGCAAATATCTCAATGTCCTGAGACGTTGGGCCGGGTGAGAGCATGATGCCTGCACCTAAAGTGTTGACAGAAGACTTTCTATTTACAAAGACCTGTATAACAATATTAATCTTTAGATATGTACCATTTCAAATGTTTTGTGTCACTGACCAATATTAGATTTATTCAAATATATGCTTTATCTGTCTGCTTCCAAGTCTTATACATAAATGGCAAAATGGTTACCTTACTGGAACCACGGTATCAACATATTGAACATCATTGTTGGATTCTGGATAAAATTGCACATATGTGATAGAGTAGTAAATCTGAAGGAAAAGCACCGACAGTATTTAAATCGGTATTGGACCCCTTGTACACTACAAACATCATCAAGCTGGCAACCGAGTAGCCTTTTAAAGGCTGGAAAATGTGTTGGAACGATTTGTACTCAGTTGTTGTTTTTTGTTACACAGGGAACTGGGTTTGATACCCCACTACATGTGAAGTCCTTTCTTGTACAGGCTACACGAAAATTACTAAAAACGTTCCAACTCCTTACTTCACTGGGAGTCGACTTTAAAGTTAATTCGCATATATAAGTGTTTTTGTGTCCAATAGGTATTACAGTAGACAGTAACAATGCAGTAACAACTTCAGAGAAACATTCTTTTTATGGTTTTAGTAATACATCACAGACACCACGACCACCACCATCATCACCATTACCGTTTCCTAAACGCCCTTCCCACCTTTATCTACCTCTGATATAGTTCTAATCTCCGCAAGAGTATCTCGCTTTGAATAATTAAACCGGGGTCTTGGCTCCCAGCAGGAATACACTATCATTTTACAATTCCAGTTAACTGAGGGAATCAACTAGAAATATCCCCCATACTGTTATCTCCCTTTAATTACTCCCAGTCGTCTCCAATCTGCTTTTAGTGAAAATGGTGTATGTCCTTACTCCGTGTTGCCTTTGAAGTTACACAATGAGAAATGGAATGGAAGTATTTCTGCTCTTTATAAATATTCACAACCGTCTCTGATTTGTTTTGTAATACCCTCATGTGTACATTTGGTCAGTATGGAAAAGGTTTTATCGAAAAACTATTCCGCCTTTCATAATCATTATTCCACCTCTAATAATCATTGAGAGGTCATATCACGTCTTATCTTGTTATACAAATCAACCTTAATGACTGTTACGGTATTTCACTTTACGTTATTACAAATATGGCGCCACACTGGCCGGAATTTATCAATACACATTGCGGGTAAAACAAATAGCAATTATAGCATTCCTCCTCTTTATGGGATATCCATGGATTTGGCAATATGAATTTATAACGCGATCAGGCCCATGTGGCTCGGGCAATTGCAATCACGGAAATGGTCTTGAAACTAAAACACGCTTATACTTAAGCTGATTAATAGAAGACAAACGGTACAAAAGATACGAAAGACATGTTGATAAAATGGTTGTCTACAAAATGACCTTCTGTCTTGTGAGGTGAGGTGAGGTGAGGTGAGGTGAAATTGGGTTTAACGTCGTGCTTGAGAATATTTCGTGTGTATGTGTATGTGTGGCTGCTTGTACTAGGACTCTGTCTTGTACGAACTGATGTTCTGAAAGCATGGTTTCATAAAATGAGCAATGATGGCACGAAACTGGCTTGAAAAAGGGTCTTTTTCTTCAAAATATTAATTCTCGTATCACACGCCAAATGGTTGACTTTAAGCGTTATGAAATGATCCAATCCTTTGTATGGTTGGACTATTCCACTATGCCAAGCAAACATATTGTACCATTTCACCATTATACCTTTTGGTACGTATCGAAAGTCGGGTTTGTTAGTTTGTTTGTGCTTTATAGGGAATCCATGGACAATTTGCATAGTACTAGGGGATGTAATCGGTATATATCGTTACCTCTCAGAAAATAGATCTTCCGTAACCTTTGCTGCAGAAGGAAACATTTTTCTTCAATTATCCGCCCTTAGGAATTAGCTCACATTTGGTCTTTGTAGCATTGTGTCTTAAAGTCAGAGGTTTGACAAGTTGAACCCATCCTGACCACTGGGCAGGATCTATATGTGTGACCAATGGTCAAATGGAAATGGATTGTCTGCAGTTATTCAGAACCTTTGATTGAACCCTGCGTAAACAGATTGTAAAAGCACGTTCTTATTTGAAGGTCCTATCCCTTTGTCACAATATAATGGTTTTATTTCCTTTAATCAACCTGATGCATGACGCCATGAAGAATGAACCCTCACAATACGCCGGTTTTGTGACATCCGATATCCTCAGTCATCTCATATTACATCTCACGAAACAAGACGACCAGGATTTGTGTGAAAATCCCTTTTCGACCTTCATATTCAGGAACAAATATGTTTCTGAATGTAAAAATCACCAAACATATTATGTCCGCTTGTAACATGTATACTTTATAGAAACAACTTCACCCAGATAGAATTTGTAGAGACTTGTTAACACACATTTTCTTCACCAAGAGAAGAAGCAATGATACAAATCACATATCTGATTAAACCGATCACCCTGCCTTGTTCAGTTCCTAGAACAAGTATCGGATCATCATACCATAAGTCGCAGCAGAATAAAGATGCTGAAGGAGTAGGGAAGGGGCACATTTCAGGGGAAGTTATTGATCTAGCTGTTCGATCTCGGCATCTCAGCTCCCCTCACATCAGCTACTTGATCTTGATAGATAAGTACATAACTATCTTCTATACAAGTTATTAGCCATCAACAGAGAAGCCTCTCAACTGGCTGATCGCAGTTCGAATCACACAGGAAGAATTTGACAGGGACAGGTTCGGTCGTTGCGAATTCCTTCAGTGTATGTGCGGTTTCCTTGACATAGACCAGATCAGAAAGTTCAAAATATATCTGCTACCGTTGAATGATCAACTCATCTCCGATCTCATTCTCCTCGCTTTGATTGATAAGCACTGTGTTTTGTCCGTCGTGCATTTCAATGAGACTGGACTGATTCCGTATTACATACACTAGAGTCAGTGCTGAGTATCGTGTGAAACATAACAAAGACAATACAATCAACGTTACTTTCAAATGACAATAAACAATATGTACATTATGTCAGTTCTATACTAATGCCATAATATAATGATGCCATTAAGTGCATTCAAGACATGCAATCTCAGGCACGGTGCTTTGGAATATTATACGATCTTAAGCTCCTCAGATCATAAGTAAATCAGCCATAATGATGATTCATTTGATCCTGAAATCTGTCTTAATAGGCTCACTGAGTTCTAGGAGCTGTGCAGGTACTCAGTATAAATATCTGTTACTGTGACAAACGTGGATTCATTTGTTTGCACAACAATATCATTCATTAATGACGTGATTACAACATTTCTGTTTTAAGTAAAATGAGTCTCATTAAGCTCAGATGTTTTTTTACCAAAGCAAAGAACTCTGCAGTATTGAGAAAATTATGAAAACTTCTTTGACGCTGAACAATGTCCGTGTAATTGAAGAGGTCAGTTATTCGATTTCAGTTTTTATCGAGCATTGTTTCTCTACGCATATCTTGGTATCGAGAGTTTTAATGTTTATTGTGTATATATTATTCAAGGGTAACTAGTTGAATACATAATAGGGCATATCTCATTTCCTAGGTTTTACATCGATGATGATGGTGATTATGATGCTTATGACTTCTGGGATGTGTGAAGCATCGTGTGGTCATGTATTGATACATGATCGTAGCACCAATACATTAAAAGGAGCTGTAGTTATGTAGGTTTTATTATAATGATCATTGTTCTGAGCCGTTTCCGTTGGTTTCAGCAAAGTAATAATGGTGCATGACCGGAAGCATGTTCGGCTATCCTTCCAACGTCCCATAGTGTATGAGGGTGAGGAGCGATGTTTTTAAGGGTACACTGTTTAAAAAAATGAAAGCATATTCACAAACATGAACTTGAACTTACAAACAACCCTACCAATCATCTTTCACTACAAATATCTAGATCCCTGTGTATACTAGTATTGATTGACTTCTCCCTTTACGCGAACAATTGCACTTTTCCAAAACTGGGGCATATCTATCTATTGTTCCCCGCTATTGCCAAGCCTTAAGCATGGACCCAGACAGTACAATGAGACGGACCTAACTTTCTCGGGGGTCACAGCTTCACTTACTTGTCGAAACGTTATCTGATGTAGACGGCGACTGGAACATATGGCAAATATCTAATGATACATTATCTTACGGTATACATGTAGGTAGTAGTATGAGTGATAGCATATGACAAATATGCATAGCAATGTGGACTGATCGAAACTTGCAATTCTACAGGGAAAAGGTTCTGCAAAGATTCACATATCTCATTTCCCCAAGACGCTTAGCCCAAAGAGGTCATGGTAGCCCCGGCTAAGGTTTTGACATATGACTTATTTTACAGAGACTTTATTAACCATGTTGATCTTTACATAGGAACCATTCCAAATGCCATGCAATTTCCGCTGGCCGATATTGAATTTATTCAAATATTTCCTTTATCTGTGTGTTTCCAAGTCTGATACATAAATGGCTGCATGATCCACCTTGGAAACATGGGGGAACTTATTCTCAAATTCAAGAGATACTATGGATGTTTCATCTGTATACTTCTCTGTTTTTGGTTTTAGAAATTGAATTTAAATAATGAAAAACCCCAGCACCAACAATATATAAGGATTTGTCCTGAAACATGTAAGTATGTGCCATGGCATTCTACATCAGAGGCGATCCCTTGTGCACTGAACTTTAAAAAAAAAGCAATTAACCTTGCGACTGACCAACCAGATTAAGGTGAGGCGAAGCGCGTAGGTATTAAAGGCTGTCAAGAACTAGGTGTGTTGGAATGATTTGTTATAAGTGGTTATGTGTTTGTTCGTTATACAGAGAGTTTGGGCTTGAAACCCCACTCCAGTACTGTGTGGAGTCCGTTCTTGTACATATGTCGAGAAAATTACTACAAGCAAACTCCAAACTCCGCTGAAAGATAAGAGGTGGTTTTGGGTTGATTCGTTTATACTTGGGTGCTTGAATCCAAAATGTTTCAAAATAGACCCATTCAGTAACACCTTGACACCAAACATGCTTTAATGGTCCCATTGCAACATTACAGACACCGTGACCACCATCATCAACCATTACCTTTTCCTAAACGCCCTGCCCATCTTTATCTACCTCTGATATAGTTATAATCTCCACTAGAGTATCTCACTTTGAATGATTAGATCCGGGTCTTGGCTCCCAGCAGGAATACACTATCATTTTACAATTCCAGTTAACTGAGGGAATCAACTAGAAATATCCCCCATACTGTTATCTCCCTTTAATTACTCCCAGTCGTCTCCAATCTGCTTTTAGTGAAAATGGTGTATGTCCTTACTCCGTGTTGCCTTTGAAGTTACACAATGAGAAATGGAATGGAAGTATTTCTGCTCTTTATAAATATTCACAACCGTCTCTGATTTGTTTTGTAATACCCTCATGTGTACATTTGGTCAGTATGGAAAAGGTTTTATCGAAAAACTATTCCGCCTTTCATAATCATTATTCCACCTCTAATAATCATTGAGAGGTCATATCACGTCTTATCTTGTTATACAAATCAACCTTAATGACTGTTACGGTATTTCACTTTACGTTATTACAAATATGGCGCCACACTGGCCGGAATTTATCAATACACATTGCGGGTAAAACAAATAGCAATTATAGCATTCCTCCTCTTTATGGGATATCCATGGATTTGGCAATATGAATTTATAACGCGATCAGGCCCATGTGGCTCGGGCAATTGCAATCACGGAAATGGTCTTGAAACTAAAACACGCTTATACTTAAGCTGATTAATAGAAGACAAACGGTACAAAAGATACGAAAGACATGTTGATAAAATGGTTGTCTACAAAATGACCTTCTGTCTTGTGAGGTGAGGTGAGGTGAGGTGAGGTGAAATTGGGTTTAACGTCGTGCTTGAGAATATTTCGTGTGTATGTGTATGTGTGGCTGCTTGTACTAGGACTCTGTCTTGTACGAACTGATGTTCTGAAAGCATGGTTTCATAAAATGAGCAATGATGGCACGAAACTGGCTTGAAAAAGGGTCTTTTTCTTCAAAATATTAATTCTCGTATCACACGCCAAATGGTTGACTTTAAGCGTTATGAAATGATCCAATCCTTTGTATGGTTGGACTATTCCACTATGCCAAGCAAACATATTGTACCATTTCACCATTATACCTTTTGGTACGTATCGAAAGTCGGGTTTGTTAGTTTGTTTGTGCTTTATAGGGAATCCATGGACAATTTGCATAGTACTAGGGGATGTAATCGGTATATATCGTTACCTCTCAGAAAATAGATCTTCCGTAACCTTTGCTGCAGAAGGAAACATTTTTCTTCAATTATCCGCCCTTAGGAATTAGCTCACATTTGGTCTTTGTAGCATTGTGTCTTAAAGTCAGAGGTTTGACAAGTTGAACCCATCCTGACCACTGGGCAGGATCTATATGTGTGACCAATGGTCAAATGGAAATGGATTGTCTGCAGTTATTCAGAACCTTTGATTGAACCCTGCGTAAACAGATTGTAAAAGCACGTTCTTATTTGAAGGTCCTATCCCTTTGTCACAATATAATGGTTTTATTTCCTTTAATCAACCTGATGCATGACGCCATGAAGAATGAACCCTCACAATACGCCGGTTTTGTGACATCCGATATCCTCAGTCATCTCATATTACATCTCACGAAACAAGACGACCAGGATTTGTGTGAAAATCCCTTTTCGACCTTTCTTCATATTCAGGAACAAATATGTTTCTGAATGTAAAAATCACCAAACATATTATGTCCGCTTGTAACATGTATACTTTATAGAAACAACTTCACCCAGATAGAATTTGTAGAGACTTGTTAACACACATTTTCTTCACCAAGAGAAGAAGCAATGATACAAATCACATATCTGATTAAACCGATCACCCTGCCTTCTTCATATCCTAGAAAAAAGTATCGGATCACCATACCATGAGTCGCAGCAGAATAAAGATGATGAAGGAGTAGGGAAGGGGCACATTTCAGGGGAAGTTATTGATCTAGCTGTTCGATCTTGGCATCTCAGCTCCCCTCACATCAGCTACTTGATCTTGATAGATATAACTATCTTCTATACAAGTTATTAGCCATCAACAGAGAAGCCTCTCAACTGGCTGATCGCAGTTCGAATCACACAGGAAGAATTTGACAGGGACAGGTTCGGTCGTTGCGAATTCTTCAGTGTATGTGCGGTGTCCTTGACATAGACCAGATCAGAAAGTTCAAAATATGTCTGCTACCGTTCAATGATCAGCTCATCGCCGATCTCAGTCTCCTCGCTTTGATTGATAAGCACTGTGTTTTGTCCATCGTGCATTTCAATGACACTGGACTGATTCCGTGTTACATACACTAGAGTCAGTGCTGAGTATCGTGTGAAACATAACAAAGACAATACAATCAACGTTACTTTCAAATGACAATAAACAATATGTACATTATGTCAGTTCTATACTAATGCCATAATATAATGGTGCCATTCAGTGCATTCAAGACATGCAATCTCAGGCACGGTGCTTTGGAATATTATACGATCTTAAGCTCCTCAGATCATAAGTAAATCAACGATAATGATGATTCATTTGATCCTGAAATCTGTCTTAATAGGCTCACTGAGTTCTAGGAGCTGTGCAGGTACTCAGTATAAATATCTGTTACTGTAACAAACGTGGATTCATTTGTTTGCACAACAATATCATTCATTAATGACGTGATTACAACATTTCTGTTTTAAGTAAAATGAGTCTCATTAAGCTCAGATGTTTTTTACCAAAGCAAAGAACTCTGCAGTATTGAGAAAATTATGAAAACTTCTTTGACGCTGAACAATGTCCGTGTAATTGAAGAGGTCAGTTATTCGATTTCAGTTTTTATCGAGCATTGTTTCTCTACGCATATCTTGGTATCGAGAGTTTTAATGTTTATTGTGTATATATTATTCAAGGGTAACTAGTTGAATACATAATAGGGCATATCTCATTTCCTAGGTTTTACATCGATGATGATGGTGATTATGATGCTTCTGACTTCTGGGATGTGTGCAGCATCGTGTGCTCATGTATTGATACATGATCGTAGCACCAATACATTTAAAGTAGCTGTAGTATGTAGGTTTTATTATAATGATCATTGTTCTGATCCGTTTCCGTTGGTTTCAGCAAAGTGATAATGGTGGGTTCGGAAGCATGTTGGCCTATCCTTCCAACGTCCCATAGTGTATAAGGGTGAGGAGCGATCTTTTTAAGGGTACTCTGTTTAAAAAAATGAAAGCATATTCACAAACATGAACTTGAACTTACAAACAACCCTACCAATCATCTTTCACTACAAATATCTAGATCCCTGTGTATGTGTATATCTTCATATAGTATTGATTGATTTCTCCCTTTACGCGAACAATTGCACTTTTCCAAAACAGTGGGTATATCTATTGTTCCCGACTATTGTCGAGCCTTAAGCATGGACCCAGACAGTACAATGAGACGGACCTAACTTTCTCGAGGGGTCACAGCTTTACTTACTTGTCGAAACGTTATCTGATGTAGACCAGCAATCTGGAACATATGGCAAATATCTAATGATACATTATCTTACGGTATACATGTAGGTAGTAGTATGAGTGATAGCATATGACAAATATGCATAGCTATATGGACTGATCGCAACTGACAATTTTACAGGGAAAAGGTTCTGCAAAGATTCACATATCTCATTTCCCCAAGACGTTGAGCCCAAAGAGGTCATGGTAGCCCCGGCTAAGGTTTTGACATATAGGACTTATTTTACAGAGACTTTATTAACCATGTTGATCTTTACATAGGTACCATTCCAAATGCCATGCAATTTCCGCTGGCGATATTGGAATTTATTCAAATATTTCCTTTATCTGTGTGTTTCCAAGTCTGATACATAAATGGCTGCATGATCCACCTTGGAAACATGGGGAACATATTCTCAAATTCAAGAGATACTATGGATGTTTCTTCTGTATACTTCTCTGTTTTGGTTTTAGAAATTGAATTTAAATAATGAAAACCCCAGCACCAACAATATATAACGATTTGTCCTGAAACAAGTAAGTATGTGCCATGACATTCTGCATCAGAGGCGATCCCTTGTGCACTGAACTTTAAAAAAAAGCAATTAACCTTGCGACTGACCAACCAGATTAAGGTTGAGGCGAAGCGCGTAGGTATTAAAGATTGTCAAGAACTAGGTGTGTTGGAATGATTTGTTATAAGTGGTTATGTGTTTGTTCGTTACACAGAGTTTGGGCTTGAAACCCCACTCCAGTGTGTATGAGCTCATTCTTGTACATATGTCGAGGAAATTAATGCAAGCAAATTCAAAACTCCGCTATAAGAGGTGTTTTAGGGTTCATTCGTTTATACTTGGGTACTAAGATCCAAAATGTTTCAAAATAGACCCATTATGTAACACCTTGACACCAAACATGCTTTCATGGTCCCATTGCAGCATTATAAAACGACGATCACCATTACCGTTTCCTAAACGCCCTGTCCATCTTTATCTACCTCTGATATAGTTCTAATCTCCACTACAGCATCTCACTTTGAATAATTAGATCCGGGTCTTGGCTCCCAGCAGACAATACACTATCGTTTTACATTTCCATTTTATTGAGGGGGTTCAACTAGAAATATCCCAATACTGTTATCTCACTTTAATTATTCCAATCGTCTCCAGTCTGCTTTTAGTGAAATGGGTCGGAGTGTGTGTACTTCATTCTTCCGTGTGGCCTTTGGAGTTACACAATGAAAAAAGGAATAGAAGAATTAGTTCACTATATATATTCATAATATTCTCTGATTTGTTGGGTTTTTTCATACACTTGTATGGACATTTGGACAGAATGGAAAACGCTATTCTACCTTAGATAATCATTTTGGGATCATAGTACGTTTTATCCTTTTACACAACTCAACTATAACGTCTACTTTGTTGTTTCACTTAACATTATTACAAATATGGCGCCACACTGGCCTAGAATAAACAAAACACATTGCGGGTAACACACATAGCAATTACGGCTTTTCTTGTGTCAGTGGGATTCTCATGAATTTATGAAGCCATGTTGTTCGAGCACCTGCCTGTACAAGAATGGACATGAATTACGGAAAATAAAACGGTTAAACTTTCGGGTTTCAGGTTCGTATTCTGATTAATACAAGAAAACCGGTACAGAAGATAGGAAAGACTTGCTATCAACATTGTTTTCTGTATCTGACCTTCTGACGTAAAGAATCTGTCTTGTTCTAAAAGCACGCCTTTATGGCATGAGTAATGATAGTTTGAAAAACGTCACTTTCGTCTAAACATAAAATTGAATTCTTTTCTTAAAAGCCAAATGGCAGACATAACTTTCTCCTGAACATTATCAAATGACCCCAGTCCTTTGCAGTGTTGTTTACGGGGGACTATTCCACACAGACACGTCTGACCCGCATGGGGTATGCAAAGAAAATATCTGTATCATTTCCCCATTGTTGAATTTCGGTACTGACTGAATTTCGGGGTTGTTTGGCAATTAGGTCGACCTTTAATGTTATAGATGAGCAGTGTCCAAACGGGAAGATCCCATATAGATCGTTTCTAATCCTTGGACAATTTGCACAGTAGCAATAACTGCAGCTGGTGTAAATCGTTGCCTCACAAGAAATAGTTATTCAGTAATCTTTACTGCAGAATCAAGCATCTTTCTTCAATTATACGCCCTTTGAAAATAGCTCACATATTGCTTTCGTAGCATTTTGTGTTAAGGTCTAAGGTTTGACAAGTTGAACCCATGCTAACCATTGTCCTGGACCTATATCTGTGGCCATTGATTAAACAGAAATCAGTTGGCTGCAAGTTATTCAGATCCTTTGTTCTTACACAGCTTGCAAAATCACATTAATATTTGAAGGTCCTACCCCTTTGTCAGAGTGTAATGGGCAGGTTTTATTTCTTTAATCAGCCTAAATGCATGTTGAATGAAGCCATACGCTACGCCAGCCGTCAATTCCTATATCCTCTCAAATTGTTTTCTTTATACTCTGCAGTAAGACTTCACATTACCCTTGTTTAAAGATTACCGCTGATCCTGTACTTGACTAGTTTTCTTTCTTCTCCTGAACTGTAGGTGCTTTGAACTGCTCTTCTAATGGTTTTCAATATAACTTGTTCTTAACTCAGAACCTTATTAAAGACATCACCTGTCCTGTAACAGTGATTTCAAAAGGCCTGCAGCAACATGATTCATTCATTACCTGTTGAACGTGAAGCCCTCTCAAGCTTGACCGAACCGATCGCTAGTGACGAAAACATGTTTTCTCCAAGCGTACCAGAAACCTATAATTCCAATCCCAGAATGTCCCAGACTTTTGTTTCGAGGTTTGTCAGCTCCACAACCAGGTGGGTTTCTCCAAAGCGCCAAAAGTCTAACACCTGTGCCGGGCTTCCACACGCCCAACTGACACCTTGTGATCCAACTGGTGTGCTGGTTACTATATGTGTAAAATGACCTTCTGGACAATTCCAGTTTAGTCTGACCACGAGAGTTTAGGAAACTATTTGTGTATGAAAGGTACGAACTGTTGCCTCATTCATCTCACATTACATCTCACGTAACCTGAAGACCAGTAGTTTTATGAAACTCACTTCCCCCCTAGATATTCAGTCCAGGCCTGTGACGCATTGTATGTTAAACTAACCAAATGTATCGTGGCTGCTTGTAACATATATATTTGATGCTGATGTATTCATATTCATCATTATCCGTGATAGAATTTGAAGAAACTTTTTAACACACATTTTCTTCACCAAGAGAGGAAGGCAAACAATGATACCATTTACAACTGTGATTGGATCTATCACTCTCCCTTGTTCGGTTCTGAGAACACGCATCTATAACCGTTCCATAATTCGCAGCAGGAATAGAGGGATGAAGGAGTAAGGAAGGGGAATGGGAGGGGATCAGTTGACCTAGCTGTTCGATCTCGGCATTTCAGATTCCCCCACATCAGCTACTTGATCTTGATAGATAGGTACATATGGATCGCTACTTTTTTCTGGGGTAAATATACATGGCGTTTGATAAAGTGAGGACCAAAGCACGACTCTTCCATTTGTGTACACAAGGGCATTTACGGACACCTTTTGAACCTGACAGACACAGGAAGACTCATTGACAAGCTGGCAGAGATTAGAATTACACATGATATGTTGGGAAGACGCATATTCTGTTTCCAATCAGCCTGATACAAGATTTAAGCCATCAGCTGAAAAAGCTTTGTTTTAGCCTTAACCAGTCGATGCCAATTCGAAACACACAAATATGTCTTCTATGGTTCAACATTGACCATAGCCCCACGCTATCTTAAGTGTAGAGCACCCTGCACTGGGAAAGAATAACGCATTGTGTGTGTGTGTGTGTGTGTGTGCGTGCGTGCGTGTGCGTGCGTGCGTGCGTGCGGTTTTATGTGTCGACGTGTGTTTCCATTAGTGTTTGTGTTACTAAAAGCCCTTCCAGCTCCATGTGTGTGTGTGTGTGTGTAAGGGTCAAGAGCCGTGTTTTGTGTGTGTGTGATCGACGTCTATAAAGCCCTTCCAGCTCCATTTGTAAGGGTCAAGAGCCGGTTTCATAGTTGATCGACGTCTATAACAGTGTTTGTTTCCATTAGTGTTTGTATCAAAATAAACCCGTACAGTAATACCTATAAAAGGCGCATCGTCCAAGGCGATGCCAAAACATTATAGACACCACGACCACCATCATCACCATTACTATTTCCTAAACACGCCCTGCCCATCTAACCCGTGAAGGTCCGAGTTAGAATGAACCTTCAGTAACCCATGCTTGTCGTAAGAGGCGATTAACGGGATCGGGTGGTCAGTCTCGCTGGCTTGGTTGACACATGTCATAGGTTCCCAACTGACAGGTCGATGCTCATGCTGTTGATCACTGGATTGTCTGGTCCAGACTCGATTATTTACAGACCGCCACCATATAGCTGGAATATTGCTGATTGCGGAGTAAAACTAAACTCACTCACTTACTCACCCTGCCCACCTTATCTATCTCTGATACAGTTCTAATATCCACGAGAGTATCTAACTTTGAAGAATTAAACCCGGGTCTTGACTCCCAGCAGACAATACACTATCGTTTTACATTTACATTTTATTTGAGGGACTCAACTAGAAATATCCCCCATACTGTTATCTCACTTTAATTACTTCCTGTCCTCTACAATCTGCTCTTAGTGAAATGGGTTGGAGTGAGTGCACTTCCTTCTTTCGTGTGGCCTTTGGTGTTACACAATAAAATACGGAATAGAAGAATTAGTGCACTGTATAAATGTTAACAATATCCTCTGATTTGTTTAATAATACCCTCATTTGTACATAATCATTATACCTTACATAATTTAATCCGAAGACTAGTGAGTTTAGTTTTAACTATTTTAGCAATATTCCGCTTTAACGGTGGTTTTTAATCCGAAGAGGGTACTTAGGACCACATCATGCAATGTTTGTTGATCATTGCCAGAGTTATAACCGTAGCATGTTTGTAGTTTAAATTTATGGCTAAATTGCTCAAAATTCGCCAAGAGCTAAGGGGATGATGTAAATCCAGCTAGGGCCCATGCAGGTAGCAAAAGTAATATAAGGATCTATAGCCCGATTTTATAGTGTGTTGTTTGGAATCGATTAAACATTTTACACCACTCAAGTAAGTTTTAATTAATTTGTGATAATGTAGTTGATATACTGTCCTTCGCTGGCAGCTCTTTAGAAAATATAAATATACTTATTCTCAGTATATGACTTTTTGTCGTCATGATATGGCTGAAACATTGCCGATGTGAAAATTATAAAATTTTAACTCACTCACTAACTGTGTTTAAATTAATGTATTCGGTATTTCACTTAACATTATTACAAATATGGTGCTTCACTGGCTTGGAATAAACAATACACATTGTAAAACAAACAACAATTATAGCTTTTCTAGTCTTAGATTTTAATGGTTTTAATATGAATTTATAACGCCTCCGGGTCCATGTATCTAGATCAACAGTAATGAAGGAAAATGTCGTGAGATGTAAACTCAAACATGGTTACACAAACGTTTTTCTGTTTGGTATCCTAAATAAAAGTACATAACATGAAGATACGAGAGTCGTGCTGATAACATGGTTCTCTACAAACTTCATGACATGAGTAATGATGGCACGAAACTCACTTGAAACACGCTTATTCCATCTGGACATGGAACTGGAATCTATACTTATAAGACAAACTACAGATTGTACATTCGTCTGAGAGTTATTAACTTATCCCAGTCCTTTTTAGTGCTCAGAATTCCACGAAGACACCTTTGAACTGTATGGTTTATGCCCAGCATACAAATTGTACCATTTCTCCATTAAACATTTTGGGTACCTATCGGTATTTTGGTGCTATATAGTTAGAGATGTGCGCTATCCAAATCGGGAATCATTACAATTTGCACATTAACAAGGATGCAATCTGTATATATTGTTACCCGACAGGGAAATAGATCTTCCGTAACCTTTGCTGCAGAATGGAAGCATTTTTCTTCAAGTATCCGCCCTTTGGAAATAGCTCACATTTGGTCTTTGTAGCACTGTTTCTTAAGGTCAGGGGTTTGACAATTTGAACCCATCTTGACCACTGGGCAGGATCTATATGTGTGACCAATGGTCAAACGGAAATGAACTGGCTGCAGTGTTTCAGAACCTTTAATTGATCCGTGCTTAAAAATATTGTATAAGCACCTTCGTATTTGAAGGTACTATCCCTTTGTCACAACGTAATGAACGGTTAGATTTCCTTTAATCAACCTTATGCCTGATGCCATGAAGAATGAACCCTCACAATCCGCCGGTTTAATTAAATCTTATAGCCTTCGTCATCTCACATTACATCTCACGAAACAAGAAGACCAGCATTTGTGTGAAGATCCCTTTTCGACCTTCATATTCAGGAACAAATATGTTTCTGAATGTAGAAATGACCAAATGCATCATGGCTGTTTGTATCATATATACTTACCTGCTTACCTGGATCATTATCCGTGATATGAGTTTTAGAGATTTGTTATAGTCCGCTTGGCTCAAAATCGGACCGATGAATTGCAATCTAACTCAAACACTACTAAACCTATAATACTCAATGAAACACTGATCATAATCAAAACATCAGACCAACTCACTCTGTGATTGTTTGGCAGCATTTATGTCTTAAAAATAAAAAAAGTTGTTTAACAGACTATCATTAAAATTTTGACACAGTTCACTATTTGTTACGAGGGAGGGGTGCAAAGAGAGGAACAGCCATACACTGGACTAATTCAGTCTTACATGTACTAGAGTCAGTACTACGTATTGTATGAAACATAACAAAGACACTACAATCAAAGTTCATCTTATATGACAATAAATTAAATGTACATTATGCTTGTTCCATACTGGAGCATTATACTGTCATTCAGTACATGTAATACATGCAATCACTGGTATGGTGTTTTGGAATATTAGACGATTTTAAGCTCCTTAGATAAAAAATATATCAACCATAATGTTGATTCATTTGATCCTGAAATCTGAATAGGCTCTCTGAGTTCTAGGGGCAATGTGGGTACCCAGCTAAAATATGAGATACTGAGACAAGCGTGGAGTCACTTGTTTGCACAACAATATCAATATGATTAATTCAATGTCGTGTTGGGGGACGTGGTGGGCGAACTGGCTAAAGCGCAAGGCTAGTGATCCTGCGAGCTTGAAGTGACGGGATCGAGCCCACCTGTGACCGGGTGTAAAAACCTTGGAGTCAACTTTGTATGCAGACTCTTTCACTGTTGTCACAACCCCTAGTGTACAGTACACAACCCGTTGGTATACGACCAGATGGTGGCCAGATGAATACGTGCAAACACCTAGTTGCGGGTACAACAACGTGCAGTAAACTTGGACAAAGTACTGTGACTATGTGTCCCAGTCCACCCAGCTGTGAATGGGTACTTCGTAAGGATGGGAAAGTCATACTAACTCGGTGCGCCTAGTGGCTGCAAGAGTTGTATGATCCCCAGGGGAGTTGAGATTGATAATACGACGTGCCGTTGAGACTGACATCTAGTGATCGAGGGAAAAACAAAGCGCCTTTGAACAGCTGAGCTGGATATCGGCGCTACACAAGTGGATGTATGTATGGATTGATGGATGTATGGATGGATGGATGGATGGATCATTAAGTTCAGAAGATCATTATTAACTAACCAAACAACTCTTCATTATGGAGAAAATTATAAAAACCTCTTTGACCCTGCACAAAGTGGAAATACGTGCAACTGAAGAGGTCATTAATTCGATTTCAGTTATTATAGAAAATCGTTTAGAGAAAATCGAGAGTTTTAATGTTTATTGTGTACATGGATATATTCAAGGGTAACATATTAAATCATGTGGCATTTCCTATATCTTTACCTCTATGATGATGATAAGACAATAAATTAAAAGGAACTGATGCTGTAGTAGTGGTGGGAATTGCTGCAGACTGGTTGGGCAGACATTTCTTATGGATGATGGCAACTGTGCTGCTATTATCATAATGATCCTTGTTCTGCTCCGTTGGTTTAAGCATAGCAATAATGTGCATGATCAGGCTCATGTTGGGCTATCCTCCCAACGTTCCATAGTGTTTTGGGGTGATTGGGCACGATTATTGCGGTTTATAGCAAAGCCCGTTTTGGGTGTGTGCCTGTGACAATGTGTTAGGTAGTAATTGAGAACGATCTTTACTGAAGGTACGCTTTTTTTCAACATGAAATAAAACATATTCATAAACGTGAACCTGAACTTACAAACAGTTCTACCAATCATCTCTGATTACAAATTTCTGGATCCCTGTGTATATTCTGATTGATCTTCGTATATACACAGATTGATTTATTTCTCCCATAACGCGAACAATTGCACTTTCCCCAGACAGTGGGCATATCTATTGTTCCCGACAGTTGTCGATACTTAAGCATGAACCCAGACAGTACAATGAGACGGACCTAACTCTCACGAGAACCACAGCTTTACTTGCTTGTCCAAATGTTATCTGATGTAGACCAGCAATCGTAACATATGGCAAATATCTAATGATACATTATCTTACGGTATAGGTAGTAGTATGAGTGATAGCGTGTGGAAAATATGCATAGCTATATAGACTGATCGCAACTGACAATTCTACAGTGACAAGGTTCTGCAAAGATTCACATATCTCATTTCCCCGAGACGTTGAGCCCAAAGAGGTCATGGTAGCCCCGGCTAAGGTTTCCATATAGGACTTAACTCACAGCGACTTGATTAACCATGTTGATCTTCACATAGGTACCATTCCAAATGCTATGCAATTTCCGCTGGCAATATTGGATTTATGCAAATATTTCCTTTTGTCTGTGTGTTTCCATATCTTGTACATCAGTGGCTGCATGGTCCATGTTGCTGAAACCACCCTGGAAACATGTCGAAACATATTCTGAAATTCAGGAGTTATTATGGATGTTTCATCTGTATACTTCTCTGTTTGGGGGTTTTAGAAATTGGATTTGAATAATGAAAACCCCAGCACCAACAATATATAACGCTTTTCCCCACAACAAGTAAGTACGTGCCATGACATTCTGCATCAGAGGCGATCCCTTGTGCACTGAACTTTAAAAAAAGCAATTAACCTGCGACTGTCCAACCAGATTAAGGTTAGGTTAAGTGCGTAGTTTAATAAAGATTGTCAAGTAGTAGATGTGTTGGAATGATTTGGACTTAGTGGTGCTGTGTTTGTTCGTTACACAGAGAGTTTGGGTTTGAAACCACACTCCAGTGCTATGTGCCAATTCTTGTACATATGTCGAGAAAATTAATGCAAGCATTCAAATTCTATACTGCCCTGGACGATAAGAGGTGGCTTAGGGTTCAGTCGCGTATACTTGGGTACTAAGATCCAAAATGTTTCAAAATAGACCCATTCAGTAACACCTTGACAACACACATGCTTTCATGGCCCCGCTGCAGCGCTATAAAAACGACGATCACCATTACCGTTTCCTAAACGCCCTGTCCATCTTTATCTACCTCTGATATAGTTCTAATCTCCACTACAGCATCTCACTTTGAATAATTAGATCCGGGTCTTGGCTCCCAGCAGACAATACACTATCGTTTTACATTTCCATTTTATTGAGGGGGTTTAACTAGAAATATCCCCAATACTGTTATCTCACTTTAATTATTCCAAGTCGTCTCCAGTCTGCTTTTAGTGAAATGGGTCGGAGTGTGTGTACTTCATTCTTCCGTGTGGCCTTTGGAATAGAAGAATTAGTTCACTATATATATTCATAATATTCTCTGATTTGTTGGGGATTTTTCATACACTTGTATGGACATTTGGAGAGAATGGACAGCACTATTCTACCTTAGATAATCATTTTGAGATCATAGTACGTTTTATCCTTTTACGCAAATCAACTTTAACGTCTACTTTGTTATTTCACTTCACATTATTACAAATATGGCGCCACACTGCCCTGGAATAAATAAAACACATTGCGGGTAACACAAATAGCAATTACGGTTTTTCTTGTGTCTGTGGGATGCCCATGGATCTGGCCATATGAATTTATGAAGCCATGTTGTTCGAGCAGCTGCCAGTACAAGAATGGTCATGAACTAAAGACAATAAAACGGTTAAACTTTCGGGTTATAGTTCCGTAATCTGATTAATACAAGAAATCCAGTACAGAAGATACGAGAGACCTGCCAACAAGATGGTTCTCCTTATGGCGTAAAGAATCTGTCTTGTTCTAAAAGCATCGTTATATGACATGAGTAATGGTGGCACGAAACTATCTTGAAAAACGCCACTTTCATCTGGATATAAAATTAAATTCTTGGTTTAGAAGACAAATGGAAGACTTTACTATCTGAGCATTATTAAATAATCCCAGTTTCTGTTGTGTTGTTATCGGGACTATTCCATGTAGACACCTTTGAACCGTATGGTCTATACAAAGTAGGCATTTGTATCATTTCGCCATTGCTCGATTTCGGTACTGATTGAAGTTTGGGGTTGTTGGGTAAACAGGTTCTTTATTGTTATAGATGAGCACTGACCAAACGGGGTGATTCCTTATAGATTGTTTCTAATCCCTGGGCAATTTGCTCAGTAGAAATATATGAAGCTGGTGTAAATCGTTGCCTCACGAGAAATAGGACCTTAGTAACCTTTACTGCCGAATCAGGCATTTTCTTCAATTATCCGCCTTATGGAAATAGCTCACATTTGGGGCTCCAAGTATTCTGTTGACCACTGTGCAGGATGTATATCTTAGACCAATGGTCAAACGAAAATCAATTGGTTGCAGGTTATTGAAAACCTTTGCCTGGTTCGTGCTTCAGGGATTGTAGAAGCACATTCCTACTGGAAGGACCTACCCCTTTGTCACAGTATAATGTACAGGTTTTTATATCTTTAATCAGCCTTATGCATGAAGGCATGTTGAATGAAGCAAATTCCTATATCCTCTCAAATCGTTTTCTTTATACCCTGTGTTGCATAATGATTACTCCCTAAGAGTCTGTACACAACGACTGGTCCATTGGCAGCGTGCGTCTGTGTAGGCCAAGGCAAAACCAACATGGAATAAAGTGTTCGTCTCCCACCACAGTTTCATGTTATCTGAGTCTTCCTAGGACATCTCCAGACATGACATATAACTTAACACCCTGCAGTAAGACGTCATATTACCCCTGTTTAAAGATTACTACTAATCCTGTACTTAACTAGATTTCTTTCTCCTGAACTGTAGGTGCTTTGAACTCTTCTTCTAATAGCTTTCAATATAACTTGTTCTTCACTCAGAACTTTATGAAAGACATCACCTGTCCTGTAACAGTGATATTAAAGTGTCTGCAACAACATAATTCGTGTTCATTCAGTACCTGTTGAACGTGAAGCCCTATAATCCTGATCGAACCGAACGCTGGTGACGTAGATGTTTCCCCATGCATACCAGAACCTATCATTCCAATCTCAGAATGGCCCTGAATCTGTTTCCAGGTTTGTCGGCTCCATAACCAGAAGGGTTTCTCCAAAGTGGTAAAAGTCTAACACCTGTATCGGGCTTCCACACGCCTAAATGACACCTTGTGAGCTGACACATAGACAAATAGATGTTAAGCCAACCGGGCTTACTCACTATCAGTGGATGGATTTGTTCTTACTCATGGTAATGTGACTGAAATTATTTGAAACACCATAGTTTAAACATCGGTGGATGATTTCAGGACCAATTAGGCCATGAACTCAGCATTTCACCCAGATGGTATAAAGAGTGGTGACGTTGCCGAGTCATAGGAAACCGAAGCTAGTTTTATGTTACATTGAAGAACCTGGTTTGTACTGTCTTGTTTCAGTGCATGCTCAATAGAGGGCATGGATGTGCTGGTTATTATATACTGAGAGAAACAAATAAAAAAACACAGAAAATTCAAGTGTTCCTTTAACATTTTCCAGTTTTCATCACCAGCTTTGAATAGTGCTGCGGGAGGAAATCTGAGAATAAATAGAGAAACACTGCCATGAAATGGTGTTCCCTTATTTGTTTCCCTCAGTATATTTACAATGGGAGACAACACTGGTGAGACAATGTGCTGGATAATTCTAGTATAGTCTGACCCAGAGAGTTAGAGAAAATTCAGGAATCTATTTGTATGTGAAAGGGACGAGCTCTTGCCTCACTCATCTCACATTACATCTCACGTTACAAGATATTCAGGAACAAATATTTTTCAGAAATAACCAAATATATCATGGCTGCTTGTAACATATATACTTTATACGAACATCTTCACCTGAATAGAATTTGTAGAGACTAGTTAATACTAAAATTCTTTTCACTACGAGAAGAAGGAAAACAGTCATACTTATTACATCTCTGATTGAACCGATCACCCTGCTTTGTTCGGTTCTGAGAACAAGTATCGGATCACCATTCCTTAAATCGCAGCAGGAAACATGGTGGAGGAGTAGGGAAGATATTCAGCCCAGGCCTGTGACGCATTTTATGTAGAACCAATAATTTCCTGTATTTAGAAATAACCAAATATATTGTGGCTGCTTGCAAAATATATGTTTTTAGTTGATATCTTCACCTTGACCATTATCCTTGATAGAATTTGTAGAGACTTGTTAACACACATTCTTTTAACAAAAAGAATGACACCAATCACATCTGTGATTTGATCTATCACTCTACCTTGTTCAGTTCCTGGAACAAGTATCGGATCACCATACCATAAGTCGCAGCAGGAATAAAAATGCTGAAGGAGTAGGGAAGGGGGACATTTCATGGGGAGCAATTGACCAGGCTGTTCGATCGCGACATCTCAGATCTCCTCACAACAGCTACTTGATCATGAAAGATAAGTACATATACCAAGAGTAGAGGAGTACGGAGGGGGTAGCGGGAAGTGGATCAATTGACCTAGCTGTTCACTATTGGCATCTCAGATCATCTCACATCAACTGCCTGATCGTGATAGATAAGTACATATCGATTGCTGCAGTTTACTGGGTTAATTCACACAGCGTTTGATAAAGTGAGGACTAAAACACGAATCTTCCATTTGTATACGCAAGAGTATTTATGGACACCTTTTGAATCTGACAGACACGGACAGACTGACAGACACATAGTTAAATTAGCATTGTTTTGTTGCCTCATGTATTTTAATGACATTGGCATAATTCAGTTTTGTATGTACTGGGTCTGGGTAAAGTGGCCTGTATTGTGTGAAACATACCAGAGAGGATAAAGTTCATTTAAATGTTAGAGAACATAATAAACATTGTGTCTGTGCTGGACTAATGAAAAAGCACAATAACGCCTTTCAGTACATGCAACACCTGCAATCACAGGAATTGCCCTTTGGAATATCATACGATTTTAGCTCACAATTAATCCTAACGTAATGTTCATTCATTCAATCACGAAATCGGTTTAAACAGACTTATTTAGTTCCAGTGGCAAGGTAGGTACCCCCACACACGACGTATAACTGACTTTTAAAGGACATTTAATACACTGTCAAAGCTGCACCAGTAAGTATATGACTCAAAAAGAGTTTCTCATGCTATGACCAATTAAGTAAAGTGATATGATGGAATGGGGTGTTCTTTAGCTTCTGATGACGAATAAATCTGTCGACTTCTTTCGTGCAAAATCTTGTGGTTATTGAGATAGGATTCATTATTGTCTTTGCAAAAAAACTATTTTATATTATTGGTGAATTTGTTTGAATCTCCTTGACACTTAACCATAGAGTAGACAGTGTAATTAAAACATCTATACAGAATCGTGGCACCAAAACATAACAAAGAAGTTGTCATCCTAAACGTGTCCTGCCTTTCTTGTTACTCATTAACTGTAGAATGCCATTACCTGTAGAATGGTGCTACTGTGAAGTCAGGGACGTCTCTGCACTGTTCGCAGTGTCACTGAACCAGTCGTCATGGCGCTACAGTGAAGTCAGGGACGTCTCTGCACAGTTCACAGTGTCACTGGACCGGTCATCATGGCGCTACAATGAAGTCAGGGACGTCTCTGCACTGTTCACAGTGTCACTGGACCGGTCGTCATGGCGCCCCTGTGAAGTCAGGGACGTCTCTGCACTGTTCACAGTGTCACTGGACCGGTCGTCATGGTGCTACTGTGAAGTCAGTGACGTCTCTGCACTGTTCACAGTGTCACTGGACTGGTCGTCATGGTGCTACTGTGAAGTCAGGGACGTCTCTGCACTGTTCACAGTGTCACTGGACTGGTTGTCATGGTGCTACAGTGAACTCAGGGACGTCTCTGCACTGTTCACAGTGTCACTAGCTCGATCGTCATGGTGCTACAGTGAGCTCAGGGACGTCTCTGCACTGTTCACAGTGTCACTGGACCGGTTGTCCTGGTGTTACAGTGAAGTCAGGGACGTCTCTGCATTGCGAACAGAGTCACGTCAAGGTTAAATAAATCGTTGTCCTTCCTTCATGCGATTATATAACTTGACATATTTTCATATCAAAACATATCACATCATTAGATGAAGAAAGAAGTCACCAGATCAACCATGAAGAAACCTAATATAGAAATCAGCCCAGTCATTGAGAATGCCACTGAATATTATATTCCTCTTCAATCTAATTGGTCAACTGACCGTCGCCTGTAAAGATTAAACTTATGAAGCCTCGGGCCATAGAGATTACCCTTCTAACTGGAGACTGGGAATGTTAGCCTCATAAAGTAGATAACATCAGCATAAAGCTCATAAACTAGAGATCACATTTGAACTTGCATGAAACCGATCTCAGATACAACAGACGTTTTACGAGATTGCATGCTTCATGAAAGCTACATCTTAGGAACTGCCTAGCTACATTAATGAGAGACTTTGAGATTAGCCAGCTCAAGCTTCCATTGCCTCTTGACCAGTATACTGTGGTAGTTTAATCAGTCGTATACAGGTTCTCGCAAACAGTAAATTTGACGCAACGATAACGAGCGTCTGATGGTAATATCCCTGTAGAAGCCAGGATGGGCCAATGAATAAGGGAAACCCTCAAGTACAACAAACCATTACTCGCATGCTACAACACGTATGCCGGAATTAAACGGAAAGGTGTTACTTTATAAGCACTTAGTAAGTCAGTATGTCCGCGAAAGTTAGATTAAACGAATAAGTGGCACCACGTTTAGATATTAAGGACAAAATTGGTGGGATTCCTTATGAGCAAATTGGTTCCTGTTTTCAATCAGATATGTAGTTCGCCCAATCCCACTGGCAGATTTAATCAAATGTCTGGACGTGCAATCTCTCCATACAGAGATGCTTCTACTATCGCCAGTGTCTGAATACATCTCCACGTATACGGAAAGTGATAGGGGCCGACTATGTCTGTGGTGTGAGTTCAATGATTACAAAGGATTGGGTTTCTACAGGGAAAATGAACTGTCTGTTTTCAGGATCGTCAGACACACATGACAGCTTTGGGTTATCAGGTTTTTTACACATTCTGATTACAAGTTTAAACATATCAGGGATCTGGAAGGAGGATTCTATGAGTCTATTCTAAGTGGTTTTGTGTTACTGTTTTGTTTTGTTGTTTGTGTTTGTTGTTGTTGTTGGGGGGGTATTATGGTTTATTATTATTATGGTCTGTTTGATGTTGTATGTTTGCTCATTTGTTTGATTGATGTTCAGACTGTAGTGATTTTCATTTGTTTTGTTGCTTCTGTCTGTTTTGTGTATATTTTTATATATTTTCCTTTGATATTTTTCTCTCGTACCTGAACTTTAAAAGAACCCCTAACACAACGTCACATTGAATTGATGGTCACACTATTAACCCCATGTTTATCCGTTCCTTGTTATCTGTTTTGGGCGCCTTGGCATCGTTTGAGTGTTGCTGTCTAAATAATATGAGATACTCGTTGATTATCAACGATGGCCTTCAACCGGTTGCCACTCGTACCGGCGGCGTTTATGAATGCTTCATGCCTTGTCGGCACCTTGGTGCCTTGTTCCAGAACCTCCTACTAAATTTGCCACGTCGACAGTGTTATGGTTGACATACTGCACCAACACATCATCATATCCTTTCATTCCCTCCTTCGGACTATGAGATCCTGACGCCTATACATGAAGCTCTTTGGCGACAAAACACTCCCTGATTCCAGACCCCTTCTCAATGTTACATTCATCTCGCTATTATAGGAACAAGTTCAACCGTGTCTAGACTTTTGCCCATCATATCTGTCATAAATGTTTTGCTACGTCTTCAGAGCTGCGTGTACTTCTATAAAAGAAAGTATGTGGTTTACTGGTTATCAGAGCAGGACAAGTAGAATGAAGTTAAGCTGTCATGAAATACATATTAGTCTGTCTGAGCATGATAATCACCGAATAATCGTCCTCCTCTTTCACGACATGGTGCAAATGTTTAGTATATATTAGTCGTATATATATCCGCCATGTCACTTCAAGTGGGTGTTATTATCCTCACAGTACCTAGCACCGCTTTCACTAAGAGCGAGTCTAGACAAAAATATATGAACGTTATTAAGGCTCCAATGTAGGCAGACACGCTTCCTGGTCTGGCTGTGATTTAATGTCCAAGGATGTGATGTAAGGGGTGAATTTTTATGATTAATTCATCGACCTGCTGCCTCTTCTGAACAGATGTCCAATGTAATTATGATGTATAACGTGACAAATACGATTGTTATCTAATCCGCCATGGATCCCGTTTCATCAGTGACCATAAAACTACAATTTCCTCCCTTCACATAAAAGCTGTTGCAAATGCACTCAAGTACAAATACGTGTAGTAATATTCAAGCCATTTGATCAGCAACAGCCTAGAGGTGCCCACACGTACTAAGCATCAAAGGCTAGACCCAACCGTTTCACTATTAATAAATGATAAAACCAACATGTTTATTGCCCAATTATGAAATACATTACTCCGGGAAAACATATTCCAAACGATCAAAAGCATAGCAGAGAATTTTAATCTAAATGTTATTGTTCGTATCTGTGTTATATTACGTTGTTACTCTTATTTATTCATGTTTTTTATGTTGATATCCTATTGCGTGTGGCTTCACCGTCACCTGCTGCTGTCAGGTCAATGGGGGCTTCGCTATAACTCTATATGTCTGTGAAAAAAACGAGTGATGGGTGGTCGAAAAAGGTACGTGAATTACAATAACGCGAAATAGACATTTCCGTTTCAAATAAGTCAATAAGTGACTGAGTTTAGTTTTACGCTGCACTATTCCAACCATTAATGGCGCTCAATGAAATATGCTTAGACAATCAAAAAAACTAAAGAAAAATCTACATCCATTCTGTAGTGAGTGAATGAGTTTAGTTTTACACCACACTCAGCAATATTACAGCTATATGGTGGCGATCTGTAAATAATCGAGTGTGGTCCAGACAATCCAGTGATCAACATCATGAGCATCGACCTACGTAATTAGGAACCGATGACATGTGTCAACCAAGGCAGCGAGCCTGACCACCCGATCCCGTTAGTCGCCTCTTACGACAAGCGTGAGATAACAGTATGGGGAATATTTTTAGTCGAGTCCCTCAATAAAATGGAAATGTAAAACGATAGTGTGTTGTCTGCTGGGAGACAAGACCCGGGTTTAATTCTTTAAAGTTAGATAGTCTCGTGGACAAGCAGTTACTGAAGATCAATTCTAAACCGGTTTTTTTCACGGGTTGAAATAAATCAACGTGAGCAGGGTATTTGTGGACACTCTGTGTTTGTTTTTCTCTTGTTTATGGTAAGTATGTGGTTCTGCCGTCCTGCAATATTCACTTGGTTTATACCTACGTCCAATAAAGTATTTTCTGCTGTTCCGTTCGACAAACATTTTCTGTTCTGTTCCTTCGTTCAGACAAAGGAACACCTACAGAATACCGGATACCTACAAACCATTTTGTTTAGTGTCACGTCACCCTAACCCTAACGCTGACTCTAACCCTAAACCTAAACCTAAACCTAAACCTAAACCTAAACCTAAACCTAACCCTAAACCTTAACCCTAAGCCTAAGCCTAAGCCTAACCTTAACCCTAACCCTAACCCTAACCCTAAGTAAACTTGCGTGCTTTCAAAGATGGCGGCAGGTATCCGGTATTCTGTAGTCTTACTCAGACAAACGTCCCATACAGCATTTTTATATTACCTGGTATTCGTTTAGACGGACATCCCATGATAATTTTTCTGGTCTTCATTTCGACCAAATTCCCATGTCCCATTACTACCTTTTCCCTATCCCAGATGATTTGTATTCAGTGCGAGACATTAGCGTGAGTTGCATTCAATAGGACACACATGCGTGAGGTTCAGTCAATAAGACACATGTGTGTAAGGTTCAGTGAGACACATTTATTTGAACTGCATTCAGTGGGACACATTTGCATGAACTGCATTCAGTGAACATTCAGTGACACAATGTCATGTGTGAACCGCATTCAGTGAGACACATTTGCGTGAACTGCATTCAGTGAGACACATTTGCGTGAACCGCATTCAGTGAGACACATTTGCATGAACTGCATTCAGTGAGACACAATGTCATGTGTGAACCGCATTCAGTGAGACACATTTGCGTGAACTGCATTCAGTGAGACACATGTGCGTGAGGTTCAGTGAGACACATTTACGTGAACTGCATTCAGTGAGACACGTTTGCGTGAGATGCAATCAAATGAAACATCGGTATGAGAGTGAGATACATATGCAGGAGTTGCATTCAGTAGAACATAGCTCCATGAGACGCATTTATTAAAGATAAATTGTATTCAACGAGACACAGGTGTATGTTAGATATATTAGCATGAATTAGTATTTGACAAAACACATGTACCTCGCGGTATTTAATAAGTCACATCGTCGAGAGACAGATACATGGGCTGCAACCCATGAAGCACATCTGCCGTGCTACATTCGGCTATTGATTATCTTGTTGGTATATAACAATCCATCCTAAACGCGACTGTGGAAATGTCGACAAGGCCAATTCAAATCCATCTTCAACTAAAGGTAGATAACTCTTACGGTATTAAGAACCGTAGCCTGGAAGTTGGCACATCACTTCATGGCGGTGGATAATCTTGTCACAGATGATTAATTGTTGTTGCATGGGTACAGAACAATCATTCGTTTACTTTCACAGACATTCTTTAGATCGCAAAGTTCATTTACAACTTGGTTTCTACGCAAAACAAAGGTTTTCAATCATGTTGCAGGTGCATTGGGGTTTATGTGTTGCAATTGAAAGACAAGGTTGATTGGTTTGTTGTTTAACCCCGGACTCAGCAATATTCCAGGTATATGGTGGCGGTCTGTAAATAATCGTGTCTGGACCAGGCAATCCAGTGATCAACAGCATGGCATCGATCTACGCAGTTGGGATACGACGACATGTGTTGAGAAACAAGGAAATCATGACGTTGACAACAGATACAAGGGCTCATGTCAAACCTCATTCCGTTTAATAACGATGTGCGGATTTTTGTCACTAATTCACATATTTTGTCCATGAAACATTAGACTTTATAAACGTGACTGAGAAATGCTGGCACTATCAGTCATGCGCAATTTTAGTACATTCCTATCTAAATTCCACTTTGCTGCCCATTCGAATCACACCTATTATATACACATTCGTTCAGATAACGCATTTGACCTCACCATCAAACGAGATCTGTTTGCCTGTGTCTTATCAACGAGGGTTAAACGTTACATAGCTTTACTTCGCTAACTTTGACAGAGGCGGAGACTGGCTCTCGAAAACCCAATAACCCCTAACAAATATCTCCCACTGTGTGATAAGAGAGAGGAAAGCCCCGGGAAGCCATTATTGGAATACATAAACCTGGGATTACACTGAGTATCGCCATCAAGTATTATCCCGTGGGTCACTTCGCGACTTCTAACGACTTCTGGTGATCGTTGGTCACGGAGTGACTGGTTGGGAAGGTAGCACTTCAATCAAACGCGTGATGCTGGGGCATTTGGGGAGACTTAGTGGGTTGGTTGGTGGTAAGTTAAACATGCGAGTCAGCGGTTCGTGTTAGTGGGTACTTGTTGTGTGACGTATTGTGTCTCCAAAGGTTTTATACCTCGTGTGAAATTTATATAAAACTGAAATACCATTGTTAAAATTTCAGGAATAGGTATTTGCGTCGTGGCAACTCCGACAAATCTTTTCTGCATGAGTCATACATCTTAATGTCTTGTTATACGTTTCTATATTATGTTTTATTTTCCGCTGCAACGACGTTTGTTGAAGATAATGAATAAGAGCTCAATCCGTCAAACTGTTTCCGAAAAAGGCGTTTTTACGAAACCTTAACGACGTTGTCGGCAATTGATGAAGTGGTATCTTTTTATTCCAATTTTCTTTCAATACATAATTATCTTTTCAGTTACTATGGAGAGATATCGGTTATCGTGAGTGAGTGAATTGCGTTTTCGCTGCTAAGATCAGTGTCACTAAATGTCTACTGAATGATGGTTGAATACCCCAAATGCAGGACCGAAACGTTGTGTTGTGGAACATATACATCAGTATGGTTTCTTAAGTAAAATACCCGTGAAGATCCGGGTTAGAATATTGATATTCAGTAACCCATGCTTGTCGTAAGAGGCGACTAACGGGATCGGGTGGTCACGCTCGCTGACTTGGTTGACACGTCATCGGTTCCCCATTGCGCAGATCGATCCTCATGCTGTTGGTCACGGGATTGTCTGGTCCAGACTCGATTATTTACAGACCGCCGCCATATAGCTGGAATATTGCTGAGTGCGCCGTAAAACTAAAGTCACTCACTCACTCTTAAGTAAAATATCAAATATAGTTGAATATGAATCATCTAACAAAGTGAAAAATATAAAAATGTGTGATGTTCGATTCATTGAAAGCAAGAGGACCTCTCATGGCAACCATTAACGAGGTTGCCATATTTAAATGTTTTCATCTGTATGACTTGTTAATAATCCAGTATTCCAGCTATATGGTCTGTAAATAATCCAGTGACTGTCATCGTGAGCATCGACCTACACATCTTCATCCCTGACCACTAGGGCTGCGCAATATAACCAGTTTATCGGTATTTACCGGTTCAGACATGAAAACGATACGTATTGCGATACGCTGATCGAAAACCGGTATTTTGACAAGCATTCGGAACAATTCGTAAGACTCGGAAATCTTCGGATATATCCGTTTTTCACACCGGAAGTCAAGTAAAGTTCGGTTAGAAGTTGTGTTCTTGATTTTTGTTCAAGTGTTTCGCAATGTTTTGGCTCTGAATGTTTTAAATATTTAATCATTAAGGACCAGTGATCTCTGATATGTCCTGACCATGTCAAGGTGCTGTCTAAAAGCCCTTTTTGGATAAAAGACTAGTAAGACTAGTAACCACTGTGTTGATGTTAAATTGTTCTTTTCCTTGTTTCATTTGTGCCACATATTATTTACATTTTTAATATGTCATTATTAAAAGTTTTTATTAAAGCTAATCAGGCATAGTGATTTTGTTGTGTTTTTGCTTAATAAATCAAGCATTAACATGATTATAAGTAGCTTTTGTTTAATATATCGCAATATAAAAATTCTCTGCAATACCCACCTCTACTGACCACCAGTTAGCTTAGTCGCCTCCTTACGACCAGCAAAGGCGGTGGGGTAGCCTAATGGTTAATGCATTCGATCATCACGCCGAAGACGTGGGTTCGATTCCCGAGATGGGTGCAATGTATGAAGCACATTTTTGGTATCCCCCGCTGCTAGAATATTGCTAAAAGCGACGTAAAACTAAACGCACTCACTCTTACGACCAGCAAAGACAAACGGGGGTAAGGAAAGACGGGGGTCTCAAACCGGAGCCTGTGATAAAACAGAAGCAGCTAATGTAAACTTTCAATAACAAAAGAGAAAAAGATACGTCCTGGTGTGTGAACACTCAACAACGGTTCACTTGATGGTAAATGGAGTATCTGTGTTGTAAATCTTCTTCCTCTTTGACGTATATTAAACTTATCCTTGAATGCCGTTTCAGTCAGTGTGTGAAATGACCCTTCAAGATGTCTGACAGGCCTTTATTAACTCGTATCGAGTACCGTTCGTTTTTCATAATTTGCTGAGGCTTATAAAAGAATTGATTATCGTGCATCGGTACATCACTTTAAAGCCCCTTTTTAAATTAAGTTTTACCTTCCTCGTCGTATATTCAACGCTTTTCCCATCGCTCACTAACAGCGCGTTGATCTGGGTTACAGGACACGACCATGATGAACGGGTTCCTTCACTGCTCTCTAAGACGTTTGTGTCGTTTAGTCCTTACCCATCAAAGCTAAAAAAGTCTCTTTTTTTGTGTTCGGTAAGGTTACAGTCGAGAGAAAATAAACAAATGATTGCTTCCTTGTTTTTTAGTTCTGAATAAATTGATAATAAAGAGACTCCTGGCCCCACCAACCTGAAAAACAATATGTCATTTATGCCAAACAAAAGCATTTCATTTCTCTGATGTAGCTTAAAAAATGGAGTATATTAGACATGTAAGGAATGCTATATATGTGCAACAACACCGACGTATGACGTATTTGCAAAACTGAATACATAAATAGCAAGTCCAGATTCGCAGACGCTTGAAGGTAATAATCTTGGAAATGCCCCAGTTTGTCTTTATAGTTATGGTACCAATATGAATATTCAGAAGCCAGTTACAAAACGAAACAAAAAGTTATGTGATGGTACCAAGAATGATTGCGATAATATTTAATATAAATTGAACATCAAAGCGAATTATCTGACTAAACGCTATTTGTTTAAGCACTGGTCATTTACCGCTTAATATTAAATCAAATATACCTTGGCTTTATATTATAAAATTCTGATCAATTTTCATGTTCATTACTGGAGACGGATAACGGACCCCATCGTCGTTATTTATATGTACTAAGGAAAGTAATGATGCCAGACAACAATATCTGCCAATAAAACCATAAAACACACAGCATTATATGATATCGTGGTTCCACCGTTCAAACCCTAAGCCGATAGCGTTTGCTACACTGTGATAGAAAACGGTGAATGTTATATCGGTGATAACATGTCTTTTACAACATCAACAATGGTAAATTGCTTCACGTTATATAAACACCTGTCTAGTTGTGCTCAAATAATCAGTATGAAACACTTGCTTTTTTGTCATTTACAGTGGACATTAACGCTGTTAGGTGGTTTGTATAAAGAGGTGTCGACCATTAACATTCCAACACTTCAGCTATTAGTGAAGTAAAATACTGTGTTAAGTAACCCAACCAGATGCACGGAATGACACTGAACCCGGGCTTTAAGCCGCTGACAACAGCAGTAGCAGTCATGAGTGCATTGTTCCTTGAAAGTGACAAAGAGCATTTGGTGAAATCATCGATGTGAGTTAACAAGGCCTTGCAACAATACAAATGAACTGACATACCATGAAAGAGTTGAATTCAAATGAACACGGGGACATGATGGATTTTTAGATTTCAATATCTTTATTCTTTCACTGCTTGTGCCAAACCCGTGTTTATATATACCCAGATTCTAAATGCTGCTTAAAGACAAAGACTGAAGGCGTTAAAACATTTGCAGCCCTTAAACATTGTTACGGTATGCGTTTTTCTTGTCAAAATATTTGACCATTTGTTGAGAACTGTGACGAGCTGGCGTGGAAGCATTAGCAAAGGTATCGATGAAGGTAGCATTGTCAATAAAGAATTCCCCCGTAGCGTCGAGGGCCCGAGTTCGATTCCTCACATGAACAAAACGTGTCAAGTCAGTTGTTTGTAACCATGTCCTATTTCAATTGCTGGAACATTGCAAAAGCTGGTGTGAAATCATGTTCAATCAAACACAAAAATACCTTTTAATCCAGCAATCTACTCTTTATGTATCACTAAAACGAGTTAACAAACATTAGTGAATCCAGGATCTGTTGGCCGCGGGTTCGAATCCCACACTACCTGAACAATTCCACATGTCAGAGTCTTTCAGTAAAAAGGCCGATAGGCCATAATTCGGGCATAATTTACTTGGACACTCAGAGTAAGATACCTTTTCGACACTAAGCGGGGATTTAAAATGCTCATATTAGAATTGCACATGCAACTAAAATGACTCTGAAGAACTGTGTCAAGGATTTTAACATATCGTAATGAACATAACATTAGCGACTGCCAAAACAATAGCAAAAAATGTATCTCCATAGATGACATTCCTATATCTTCCATAATACAGAGGAAAGAAAGCGACAAAAAGTTAAATGTTTATTCTTCTTGTTACCCTTCCTCACACACACGCACACGCACACGCACGACGCAAAAATACACCATCAGCGTACGTACGTACGCACGCACTCACACCACACACGTCGCTACGTAAGTACAATGATCGTGAACGCTACGTCAAACTCCATTTCACCTATTATGACTAAGCATCACGCTTGTCTGTGTAGTATTGGTCCATGTAATCCTGTAAGAAAAACCCTTAATGCCATAAACCCGAAAGCGCACCCAAACCAATTAAATCATTTCCGGTATCCCTGAATCTGAAGTAGAACATATTGATACTTAATGGCTAATACCACTGTACTGTCAGTTGTAAATAATAAGTTGCAACAACATGAAAGGGAAACCAATAGATACCGGAGTCAATAGTTTCAAGGGTCAGTTCACCATGATCGAACACGGATGTCTGCATAGGAAACTCACTCTGAAACAGAACCATCCCACTGATGTAAATCAGAATAAAACACAGGGTTGTCTCCTGAACTTGGACAAGGAAACCATACATTGACAGCCAGTGTGCCAAATTGTTCGTCAAGCCAACTAACTCTTTTATTGCTCAGGTTCTGGCGCCATGGTGGAACCGTTTATTTTTTCCAACATAATTAGATCCCTTATAGTCTGGAACCATGGTAGGTTTTTTTATGAGTGACGACGTTGCAAGAACGTGGCCGTCGTTGCAAGTTGGATATAGTTCCACGTCTTTTCAGCATGGATCCATGTTTAAGAGGCATAACGGTACCGTTAGGCGGTCAGATATTGTGAAACGTTTAGTGTTACGGCTGTGCTGGCGTGTGTAATGTGCTGGCGTTCCTCTGATGTTGTCCTATACGATGTTTATTGGCCAGTTGTACGGGATTGACGATGCTATCATATACACAGCTTGACCATTGATACTGAGAGCATTAACATGTCCCAGTTCTTCCGCGAAATTCATACTCTGTGTAATTGTGTGATATATAACAGGCATGCTTCAAAAGTATTGAGACTGAAAGCCTGCTTTATTGGCATACATCATGTAAGATTGATGAAGGTTACTCTTGAGCCGGGTTTGGATCACATTCATATTTATGATCCAATTTTCTTATATAGCAGTGAGTCTTTAGTTACTTAGCTTTATATTTCATTTCGCTGTGTCGTCGACCGATGATATTTACAGTAATTCACCAAGGCCATTCCAACTGGTATATTCTGTCGTCATCTAAACCTAACCCCGGATTATGTTTGAAAGGGTCAACTTTTATATGTTCACTTGATCCTTCCTGTGAGAGTCCCGCTTTCGCCAACACCTTCAGGTATTCCAGTTCAGAATAGGTCCCAAGTATTACTAATTGAGTTTCACGTTCATGATTCGTCCATAGTGCTGTATGTTTAACTGGTCGTAGGTATTCTACTTCATGACTGGTTTCCATCCCCTTGGTTGTCCCCCCTTCTATTCCGATTTTGTAAAGGTCTCCTATTTCCCATGTGCCTGATACGACAGGGTAGGGTCCTTACAGCCTGTTACTTGGATGGTTCAATCTGGTGTACCTCATCGTATCCCCGTTGCTTAGGATACAACTGCTGGTACGTCTGGCCCAGACTTTGATATCACTAACTGCTGAATAACATCATACATTCAGTCTCTTTTTGAACCCAGAAAAGATAAGACATATGAATGAACTTCTTCGTTTTCAATGAGGAGAGACATTTCGGTGTAGATTCTAACACCGTCATCAAGCAAGTGATATTTAAATCTTTCTCAATGGGAACAATTAAGTTAGCTCATGCAAACACTGTGTAAGTTGTGCATGTGGGTATAGGCAGCCAAAGAAGTCCATTCTTTGGCGTCGTCTTGGTAGTTGCGAGTTTTTTTCATTCTTCTCTTTAGGTAGCTCATGCAATCACTGTGTAAGCTGTGCACGTAGGTATAGGGAGCCACAGAAATACTTTCCCTCGGACTTTGTATCGACTTCCCAATGTCCCAAACGGTTTAAAGGCCGATTACAATGTGCAGACCACTCTGACCGCAAGTTATGGTACATGTACATTGCTGATGAACCCGTAAAGATACAGGATAGAATTGGTCTTCAGCAACCCATGCTTGTCGTAAGAGGCGATCGGGTGGTCAGGCTCTCTGACTTGGTTCACATCGTATCCCAATTGTGTAGATTGATGCTCATGATGATGATCACTGGATTGCCTGGTCAAGACTCGATCATTTACAGACCGCCGCCATATAGCTAGAATATTGCCGAGTGCGGCGTTAAACAGTGAGTGAGTGTGTATCGTTTTACGCTACTTTTAGAGGTATTTCAGCAATATCATGGCGGGGACACCAGAAATGGGCTTCACACATTGTACCCATGCGGGGGAATCAAACCCGGGGCTTTAGCGTGACGAGCGGACGCTTTAACCATTAGGTTACCCTACCGCCCCGCAGCGTTAAACAACCAACCAAAAAACGTTGCTAATGCACCAACCAGCCATTGCTGGAGAGTAATCAAATGGCACGTATGAGTACCACCCTTTATTCCTTTGCTTCCTCTATAAATTCCCCTTCAAATGGTTGCTCGTCATGGACGAACGAGAGTAGGTTTCAGTCCCATACCATCAGATGCTTAATCAACCTCTGAACATCTTCAAAGTATGATACTTCACTGTTACAAGACACGGTGTTTTTGTCCATGCAACACACGGAAGGATTTCATTCATGCTCCAAAATACACATCCGTTTGGGTGTCTACCCCTTTTTGGTATCCATTATGAATCTTTTTAAGCCAGGTTGAAATGATCTAATAACAAGCAGTTACCGGTAGTACATTTTGCTTCACTAAATAATATATAGTCCACGTGTTCCAACTTACCAGTTGGGATATCGATATTTGAATGAGATGAACTGGGTGGTGACTGGCATGTTCCAACCACTCAAATCAAATTTCACTCAAGAAGAGTTTGTTCCAAGGTTCACACGCTGCCCTGGACATTCTGTCTGGAAGAGGTCGGGAATGATGATTAAAACTCGTCAAATTGCTTTTCTATCTGTCTGCATGTATAAAGATTAAAATTATGGTATGCCAAAACATTTGAGTAGGTTCCTTTTCCTTTGATCCATCGGAGGTTAATTGACCCACCATGGAACAACACCGTTATGGGATAAAAATACGCTAAATTCGAGTCGTGTTGCTCTTTTGTAACTGTTTTTATTGAATTTTGTAAACCTACCCTTGTCTGAATTCGCCCATTATTGTACCAGACTTGACATTGTACTTGTGGAGTATGCTTAAATTAACCTATTAAGTATAATGTCTTCATACATGCATTGTTTTGCCTCTAAAATTGACTATACAGCCAGACATAATGGGAATTGATCCTTTGAAATGTCGATGTCGAATTTATAGTAGGTTATTGTACATTTGGACTCTGGAGATTTAGGTGGATTGAGATATGAAGCTCCTTGGTATTCTAGGTCGCTGTCTTCATTATGCTGACGTTAGCCATTGTGACTTCTTGGTTACTGTGCCTCTTAGGTTTGCAGTCAAGATAGAGAGTTATTCAGCTTGGTAAATTGACTTCGTCTCGTATATAGATGTTGTTTTAAGTCGACACATCAGTAAGTGGGTAGCCAAAGTAAACCGCCACACATCGATATACAAAGTTGCATCTCTTTTCTATGCTGTATCCGCTGATCATGGCTTCAAGTGCACGATTTGCCTTGATCATAGCACTTCAGACAGCTGTTTGCATCATTTCGGCCCTGACTCGAGTAATATCACATGGTCACATTAGTCTAATACTGAAACCTTCTTCAGGTAACAACTGCTTTTATTTCGTGGGTACTACGTTTCGATACCGATTCGTGTACCGATGTCAAGCATGAACTGCACTAGAATCTGTATCCAAACGTCACACCCACGAAATGAAACAAGTTGTTATCCATACAGTTTGTTCAAAATTGTACTTCCAAACTTCTAAAATGCCACTGTGGGTTTGCCAGCAATACAGAAGTGTGTCACTAAGTTTGATAAATGTCAACAACAAGCGTTGGTATTGCCTCCAATATAATCCTTTTTCCAGTTTACATCGACGTTGTTTATTTGGATGTGACCGTTTTGCCATGAATCATTTGAACTTTGCGTTATTCGGGTCTGATTATTTTGCCAGAGTTACTGGAGTTTCTAGAAACACAAACTAGACTAACGTGAACAGCGTTAAGACCCCAGAGTAGAAGTCGTGTACGTGTGTGTCGCAGTCATATTGATTCAGTTCCATTGGCTAATACACTTGTCAGATACCGAGACAGATATTCCAGTTCAAAAGGCTACCGCATCTTCCGATCTGGGTTTCAGGTAACACACGTCCCACTTTCACCTTCACACATATCAATGTACATCCGATTGTTCCGTAGTCGTCACACCAGACTCCTCACCGTTGCCGTATGAGATGGATGTCACTGTAGCCAGTCTGACCTGCCATTTGGAACAAATGATGAATCATGCTCTCAAATCCCAATCGTTGAAATCAGTTGAGCTTTGTGTCGATAGCTGTGGGCGAGCACGTCTCACGATACCCTTCCACCAACAACAGCGAGGAGTCTCTTATTGTGTGAAACAACATTTGAGTATTTAGACGTCAGATTCTATAATGTATCCTGCTTGGTTTCACCATGTCAAGAATCATCTTATTCGCATCATGACAGTGATCAGTCTCTCTAGTTTCACAATGAAAGTTCAGTCTTTTATGACTCACCATGACAATACTCAGTCTCCAAAATCTCTCCATGACCGTAATTAGACTCTTTATGTCGCCACGACAATATTCAGTCTCCTACGTTTCCCTTGACAGTACTCAGTTTCTTAAGTCTCACCATGACGGTACCCGTGAAGGTCCGGGTTAGAATGAACCTTCAGTAACCCATGCTTGTCGTAAGAGGCGACTAACGGGATCGGGTGGTCAGGCTCGCTGGCTTGGTTGACACATGTCATCGGTTCCCAGTTGTGCAGATCGATGCTCATGCTGTTGATCACTGGATTGTCTGGTCCAGACTATTTACAGACCACCGTCATATAGCTGGAATATTGCTGAGTGCGGAGTAAAACTAAACTCACTCACTCACTCACTCATTCACCATTACGGTTCTCAGTCTCCAATGTATCTCCATGACAATATTCAGCCTCCTAAGTAACCTCCATGGCAGTAGTTAATCTCTTATTGCCATCACGACAATGTTCAGTCTCCTAAATATCTTTTTGACATTAGTCAGTTTCCTATGTCTCACCATGACGGGTCTCAGTGTCCTAGGTCTCTCCATGACAGTAGTTATTTTCTTTAAAGACATCACGACAATGCTCAGTCTCCTAAATCTCTTCTAGGCAGTAATCAGTTCCTATGTCTCACCATGACGGTTCTCAGTCTCCAATGCATCTCCATAACAATATTCAGTCTCCTAAATAACCTTCATGGCAGTAGCTAATGTATTAATGCCATCACTACAATGCTCAGTCTCCTAAATCTCTCCATGACAACAGTCAGTTTCTTTAGTGTCACAATGACAGTATTCAGTCTCGCCAGTCTCATAATGACAATAGTCAATCACCCACCTCTGTCCATCCCAGAAATCTCTTCTCAGTCGGCCGTCTGACCATGACAGTGGACAGGCCACATCATCTCAGTTCGACAGCGGGCACTATGGTCAGAGATGCCTTTCCTCTGTTAACCTAGTTACATCGATGACGATGTCTGTGGCCAGTATGGAACTTTCAGAAGAAGCGTGACCTCCACTAATGAAGTATACCGACAGGGAATTCAGATCGGGTCTTGATTTCGTGACCCTTACTCAGTTACTTCGCCGAGGGAAATGTTTATTTTCTTACTTCAGATATATAGCACAAAGAGTTTGAGAAAGGGTGTAATTATTTCAATCATGAGACATAGCATTCTACTTGGTGACATTTCTTAACGACATAAAACTTAACGATGGCCCTCAGGGATATTAATAAGTTTCCATGAAGGTTCGATTTACACGTCTGCTTGAATCTTTAGGTTATCTTTATATACATGTACATCATTTGCCTGTCCTATGAGAAATATCTTGACCTGTTTAAAGCTGCTCCACGCCGACGTCATGGAAAGTGAGTGAGTGATTGACTTTAGTTTTGCGCCGCACTCAGCAATATTCCAGTTTATGGCGGCGGTCTGTAAAAAATCGAGTCTGGACCAGACAATCCAGTGATCAACAGCATCAGCATCGATCTACGCAATAGGGAACCGATGACATATGTCAACCAAGCCAGCGAGCCTGACCACCCGATCCCGTTAGTCGCCTCTTACGACAAGCATGGGTTACTGAAGGTTCATTCTAACCCGGACCATCACGGGTCTCATAGTAATTCAAGATGAAAGGTAAATGAACATTTTAACAGAACACATCCATCATTTCTCGTCGCTGTAATCACTGGTGCTCTAAATAACGAGAAGCTGTGTAGCAAACAGAATTACATAAAATATTGTTAACTGCTTTCCTTCCTAAAACTGCAAAATATCATTTTCCAACTTCATCCATAAACGAGACATATCCGACAATGTTTCATCTTTGTTTTACCTGTTTCCATGGAAATTGTTAATTAGAGAATGATCAGCTCATATATGACCAACATATCTTAGCCCACGTAATCCAAAGTGTTCATAACTACCTTGACAAAGATGATTATCAGATGTTTTTTGTTACTAATTGTGACAAATGGATATTTGGCCAGTGGTTTGTGCTGTCCAGTACATCATTAAAACTTACACGGAAAATCACTTTCTCATAATGCCAGATGCCTATCGGCAATCACATACCAAAGATACTCCATCATGAGAGGTGGAGTAAGATGTTTTAGTTTGCTCTCTTTGGAATGGTGGCCTTACATTAATAATAGGGGTAAAAACTATTGCTTATACAAAATACGCTATATCTGTATCTTCAAATCTTAACTGTGACCCGTTGTATTGTAACTGTAGCCTGACAGTCGTTATATTAATAATAGGGGTAAAGACTATCGCTTTTAAAAATCACCCTATATGTGTCTCTTCAAATCAAAACTGACCCGTGGCATTGTTATTGTAGCCTGAAAATCGCTATTTTCTTCATCAGAAATCATAATATCTAGATGACATTTCGACGAATTCACAGAATAATTCCCAGTGAGGACATCATCTTACACAGTTTTTATATCCGTAATTGTAGGTGATACCTCCTTTTTGTTTATCACGTTTATCTCGCTGAAACATTTATAATCTGTTCAAGGATCGAGCGTTTAATTTTATAGCGTCGTTTAATAAGGGTCATATGAGCCACTGTTCTTTCAGTAAAATCAATTCATACTAATAAAAGCGCCATAACGAAACCATTAGGTCGAATGAAAACGTGAAACCAGATCTGAATTCATTCCACATAGCATATTAACGTTTTAATGTATATCTTTGCAGAGCATCGAACTATTTAACGGAATAGATTTGTTGGTTCCTTATAAAAGACATACAGGACCCAGAGATATACTAGTATGTCTTAAACCACGTTTTGTCCTTAGACTGTTTATATTCACAACGTGAGTCTATAAAACATGACCCCAGGGTGCACACGGCTACGAGGTGACTTCCAATTTGAACCGCAAGGGTCAGACTAGAAATCAGAGCTAAGTTGGTAAATCAAAAAAGATACTCCATCATGAGAGGTGGAGTAAGATGTTTTAGTTTGCTCTCTTTGGAATGGTGGCCTTACATTAATAATAGGGGTAAAAACTATTGCTTATACAAAATACGCTGTATCTGTATCTTCAAATCTTAACTGTGACCCGTTGCATTGTAACTGTAGCCTAACAGTCGTTATATTAATTATAGGGGTAAAGACTATCGCTTTTAAAAATCACCCTATATGTGTCTCTTCAAATCAAAACTGACCCGTGGCATTGTTATTGTAGCCTGAAAATCGCTATTTTCTTCATCAGAAATCATAATATCTAGATGACATTTCGACGAATTCACAGAATAATTCCCAGTGAGGACATCATCTTACACAGTTTTTATATCCGTAATTGTAGGTGATACCTCCTTTTTGTTTATCACGTTTATCTCGCTGAAACATTTATAATCTGTTCAAGGATCGAGCGTTTAATTTTATAGCGTCGTTTAATAAGGGTCATATGAGCCACTTTTCTTTCAGTAAAATCAATTCATACTAATAAAAGCGCCATAACGAAACCATTAGGTCGAATGAAAACGTGAAACCAGATCTGAATTCATTCCACATAGCATATTAACGTTTTAATGTATATCTTTGCAGAGCATCGAACTATTTAACGGAATAGATTTGTTGGTTCCTTATAAAAGACATACAGGACCCAGAGATATACTAGTATGTCTTAAACCACGTTTTGTCCTTAGACTGTTTATATTCACAACGTGAGTCTATAAAACATGACCCCAGGGTGCACACGGCTACGAGGTGACTTCCAATTTGAACCGCAAGGGTCAGACTAGAAATCAGAGCTAAGTTGGTAAATCAAAACATGAACACACAACATCAAGAAATAGGTGATTGTTTAGACACACAGTTCAAGGTTTACAGAAAATACCCTAACAACTTATTAGGTAGAGTCAAATAGGTTAGAATCGCTAAAATATTATCACTGTCTAATGGCCCATCCCGAAACTTCTCGTAAACTACGTAAGACGTAAGACGGAGGTTCAGATCTGACCACGAAAGCAGTTAACGGAAAGCACCTTTGGTATGCTGCAGTCGGGAGTCAGATATGACGCTTTGGTGGCACTCCTGCAACAATCACTAGGTAGCAGTCACAATACTGACAAACATGACCGGTGCAGAACAGTCGGACCATGTGTAACGAAGTCCGAAGGAGATGATTAGTTGCGTAGTCTTCGTTTCAGGCACAGTTTCTTCCCGTCACATTACTTGGATGACAAGATGACATGATACATTATGTGTGAGAATCCCATGTTATAATTCAGAATCCCTGATTATATAATTCATGGTTAGTTTGCACGATGACAATGAAGATGGTTTCCAAAAGTGGTAAGAATATTGAACTTCGAACTAACCTCCCGCAGTCGTCAAGATGATATAATATATTTATAAACTGAAAATGTGACGTTACACCCCGCCGACTCGCTTCTGTTGCAGGAAGCCACCGTGCACAAAACATGGTGTCATCCCTAAACTTCCTTCACTCAGCCTCTCATGCATCAGATGGTAAATGGGTTAACTTTCAATTAACCCTTTCATTCAAACCTGATGTTTAACGAAGTGCTGAAGATGTTCTACCACACCAAACACGGGAGGTTGACGTCTCCTTTGAATGCTGTGCTCATAAATGACTGATTGAAAGAGAAAATCTATAAATTTCAATGTAACCCTTCAATCCCTGAATACTACTGTAATTCATATGTCGTAAATATCATGTTCCACCTTTCTGATTTCATGTACAACATTTACATGTGAAACAGTAGCACAATGAAGCAATAAGAGATACTTCCCCACACATACATGTAAACTGTCTACCTACTGCAAACCAGTCTGTCTTCTGACTACTTTACGTTCCATGGTTTGAATGGCATGTTCATCCTAAATCGGAAGAAGTCAAAAAAACTATTTTAAATGCTCGCTCCAAGGCTTTTATGCGTAGACGAGGGTCTGAAAATTTGAACCAACAACATCCTTTTATATAAGAACTTTCATTAGATGAAAGGCGAGCTCCTCTTAGCGTGGTACTATATAAAACAGCTTAATACCCTCTCATTTCTCTGTGGCGACCGTTCAGCATCGAGTCGATCCAATCGGACGTCTTCATTTAAGTAGGTCTTGGGAAAAAAACGAAGCCACGATAATGTTCTATTTCTACGGATCCTTGAATCTTTGGACAGACGTTCTTTTCTCCCATCATTAATAGATTCATACTTGCGTGTATTTAGTAAATTCATCTTTATGCACCTCTCATGGATACAGAGGGATTGTTGTATTATAATACGAGGCGTCATGCTATACACATATACGGTAAATACTCGGATGATAGTTTGTTTCTAAGATAAAGTACATGTAGTACATTATAAGTTATTAAAATATGTCACAGTACTCGAGAAAACCCACAATGTAAGGATACACAATAACTAACACACACACACACACACACACACACACACACACACACACACACACACACACATCCGACAAGTAAATATGTAATGTTTCTTGAATACAAACGTTTGACAAGTAAATATATAGCCTTTCAGCCTTTCCGACACGGTAATGTGTATTTTTTCCTGCACGCAAATGACCGACAAGTAAATATGTAGCTTTTCCTGCATTCAAATATATAGTTAGATATATAACTTTTCCTGCAAGCAAATGTCCGACAAGTAAGTACGTAGCTTTTCCTGCATATAAATATAGTTAAATATGTAGCTTTTCCTGCATGCAAATGACCGACAAGTAAATATGAAACTTTTCCTGCATACAAATGACAGACAAGTAAATAGTGTAGCTTAAATAGATTCCTGCGAACATGAGTCCAACAAGTAAAGTATAAGTAAATATGTAGCACCGATTTTGAACCGACATAAAATCGAAAATGCAAACCGTATATGAGTGAAACAAAGTTTAATAGAATCATGGTACGAATCAACACTTCATGATAAATGAAGTTCATTGTTAAAGTAACTTTGTAAGCAAAATAAAGTCAAGTGTAAGACATCATGAGTTTCCAAAACAACGGGTTGAGGAGTCAACTGCACGCCACGAAGAGGTCGCCGACATCTGATCCCTCGATCACGTAGTCGTCTGCACACAGTCCATCAGCTGACACGATGATTAAATCCCGTCATTGCCGATGACGTCACAGTTAGTGAACGATTACGTAGGTGGAGAGTGCGCAGGTGTCGGTCTTAGCTGGGTGTCGTGACACGTGGCCTACCCGACTTGGGCCGGTCCTTGGTACTTCCAGTCTGTCTCAATCGTTGAAACAACTTATTGATGGTTGTAGTCGTGCAATTAAACGTTTATTCTTGCAATTTGGCATTGTATTGCCCCCATATGATGCATTCCTGTAGCACTCTCGCGTTATTGCATTGTCAACCTGGCCATTTTAAACGTGTGTTTTTCTTAGCTGTATATTATCCGTACATATTGACGGTAACCGAGGGCAGGAAAGACCTAAAGTGTTGGAGCTACATGTGCAAAACGTGTTTTTCGATGTTGTTAGGAATTATCATCCATTTCAACTTTTAAATTGATACATTTCATCATTTGTCACTGCAGTAGATAGAGCAAATATTATTGTATATACATTGTAGTGAAACTCTCGTTCGTATTTGTTTGTGTGACATTGTCAGATGTTATACTTTCTTTTGCTCGCTAGTTTATGTAACTTATCCTGCATGCAAAAGACCGACAGGTACAGGTCGACAAGTAAATATGTAACTTTTCCTCCATGCAAATGGTCGACAAGTAAATATGTAACTTTTCCTCCATGCAAATGGTCGACAAGTAAATATGTAACTTTTCCTCCATGCAAATGGTCGACAAGTAAATATGTAACTTTTCCTCCATGCAAATGGTCGACAAGTAAATATGTAACTTTTCCTCCATGCAAATGGTCGACAAGTAAATGCAAATCGACAAGTAAATATGTAACTTTTCCTCCATGCAAATGGTCGACAAGTAAATATGTAACTTTTCCTCCATGCAAATGGTCGACAAGTAAATATGTAACTTTTCCTCCATGCAAATGGTCGACAAATGGTCGACAAGTAAATATGTAAATATGTAACTTTTCCTCCATGCAAATGACAAGTAAATATGTAACTTTTCCTCCACAAAGTCGACAAGTATATGTAACTTTTCCTCCATGTAAATGGTCGACATGTAAAAGTAAATATGTAACTTTTCCTCCATGCAAATGGTCGACAAGTAAATATGTAACCATGCAAATGGTCGACAAGTAAATATGTAACTTTTCCTCCATGCAAATGGTCGACAAGTAAAGTAAATATGTAACTTTTCCTCCATGCAAATGGTCGACAAGTAAATATGTAACTTTTCCTCCATGCAAATGGTCGACAAGTAAATATGTAACTTTTCCTCCCAAATGCAAATGGTCGACAAGTAAATATGTAACAAGTAAATATTTTCCTCCATGCAAATGGTAACTTTTCCTCCATCGACAATATGTAAATGCAAATGGTCGACAAAAATATGTAACTTTTCCTCCATGCAAATGGTCGACAAGTAAATATGTAACTTTTCCTCCATGCAAATGGTCGACAAGTATGTAACTTTTCCTCCATTCCTCCATGCAAATGGTCGACTATAACTTTTCCTCCATGCAAATGGTCGACAAGTAAATATGTAACTTTTCCTCCATGCAAATGGTCGACAAGTAAATATGTAACTTTTCCTCCATGCAAATGGTCGACAAGTAAATATGTAACTTTTCTTCCATGCAAATGGTCGACAAGTAAATATGTAACTTTTCCTCCATGCAAATGGTCGACAAGTAAATATGTAACTTTTCCTCCATGCAAATGCTCGACAAGTAAATATGTAACTTTTCCTCCATGCAAATGGTCGACAAGTAAATTTGTAACTTTTCCTCCATGCAAATGGTCGACAAGTAAATATGTAACTTTTCCTCCATGCAAATGGTCGTAACTTTTCCTCCATGCAAATGGTCGTAAATATGTAACTTTTCCTCCATGCAAATGGTCGACAAGTAAATATGTAACTTTTCCTCCATGCAAATGGTCGACAAGTAAATTAACTTTTCCTCCATGCAAATGGTCGACAATTTGTAAATATGTAACTTTTCCTCCATGCAAATGGTCGACAAGTAAATATGTAACTTTTCCTCCATGCAAATCGACAAGTAAATAATCCTCCATGCAAATGTCGACAAGTAAATGTAACTTTTCCTCCATGCAAATGGTCGACAAGTAAATATGTAACTTTTCCTCCATGCAAATGGTCGACAAGTAAATATGTAACTTTTCCTCCATGCAAATGGTCGACAAGTAAATATGTAACTTTTCCTCCATGCAAATGGTCGACAAGTAAATATGTAACTTTTCCTCCATGCAAATGGTCGACAAGTAAATATGTAACTTTTCCTCCATGCAAATGGTCGACAAGTAAATATGTAACTTTTCCCACATGCAAGTGTCCTATAAGTAAATTCATACACACACACCCCCCCCCCCCCCACCCATCTCTCTCTCTTGTATACAAATGTCCTACACGCCAGTGTACCCTTGTTTCAACACAGGCGTGACTGCTGACACCATGAAGCACCTTTAGGTGTAAATATTCATGTTTCCTTTGAGAAGACAGGGGAGAAAAGTAAATTTGATTAGCTACCAGAAGTAGGAGATAGGCATCCGGGATGTATATTGTTTGTCAATTATTCAATTTAACTAGATAAAGCTGGAGGTAGAAAGTGTGTTTGGCTTTTCAGTGTGGGTCTAGGATGTCCTGGTCTTGGCACGATTGTTTCAGTAGAAATATTGATATATTATTCCTGGGACGTGTAATAACATATCCTGTTGACTTACGTCATTTGATTACGGTCAATTGCGCAAGATACCAAGCATGTGTTTGCAGTTCCTGTCTGTAACACTGTACGCGGAGCAGTCGATCTCCCCTCTTTGTGGCCGAGTGAAGATCCGGATTAGAACTGGTTTTCAGCAACCCAAGCTTGTCGTAAGGGACGGCTGAAGGGATAGGATGGTTGGGCTATCTCACTTGGTTTATGCATGTCATTGCATCCCAATCGAGAAATCGATGCTCATGTCAATCACAGGATTGTCTGGTCTGGACTCGCTTATTTGCGCAGTGTCGTCATAAAGCTGAAATATTGCTGACTCCAGCGTTAAACAACGAAACATACCTCTTGGTGATGTATTGCTGCTACATATAAACTTCGAACCAGCCAACTACTGAGCCCGTCTCTTACCCAATGAAATTCAGCTTTCAGATGAGGATTCCTGCAATTAAAGGACAACAGACTCAAATGTCTGGATAGGACAAGCAATTTAAATGGCGCGTTAGATTCGAATCGACGATTTGAATGACTAATAGATGGGTATTTCTCCGAACCGTTTCGAGATGAAAAGAACACCCGGCACCAAAGAAATTCGATGACAATTGAAGGCCGATGAATCAGAGTTGGAACAGACCGTTTAAATTTATCATGCTGGCTAGATTATAGACGCTGATCACGTTGCACATGTGAGTTGGCAAGGTCGTAGATCAATTACGTAAAACGATTTTGTATGGATGAACAATTATTCGTCTCACTTAACACAACCTAGAATCTAAAACGATTGTTGTTTCAGGTCTGGCCTAAACTAGACATTTGCCACAGTGTAATGTACTTTGTACAGAATATACAGGCACTCTTTTTGCTACTGCTAACCAATGTGTAACTGACCTTATATGACAATTCTGACGTCCATGTAGTAGATATGAAATAATTGTTAATTATATAAGGTTTGAACATTGTAATTGGCAATTGTTTGCATGGTGATTGAATGTTATTAAGTTTCATATATGCTTTTTTGTACATTTGTTAACGACAAAATCAACTCATTATAAACACATTTATAAAGAATCTATTTATAGAGTTCATCAGTGACTGAGTGAATTAAAATTTTACGTCACATCGGTAATATTTCAGCCATTTCACAGTCCATCAGAGACTATAGTAAGATATAGGCAGTAGATAAATGCGAACTAGAATTATGACACATTACACGAGCTTAACCACTGCGGTAGCTATACAACAATATGATATTCAGTTTCCCTATTCTCAAACCTACTCTGATTTCACGAGATAAACACTTTAAACCAAACGTCTAAAAGCTGCACATGATAAATAGGAGTGTAATTGTTGTACCAGAAAAGTTGTGCGTGATAAAAACAACAGCCAGTTCAACAAAACCACAACTCTGCCAAACAACAATAACATGACAAAAATGATTCAGCCTTCTGATGTGTAATCAGTCAGTTACACACCGGTAATGGAGAATGACTCCTATATCGGAGACCTGTGTCGGGGGTCCTCCGGACCGGAAGTGCCAATGCTTGGAACGGAAGCGGAACTCGTGCATAAACAGATTGAACGGTGACCGTGAAACATTTGTTCCCGAGGAAGGAAATTGTGTGGGTTTTCAATCCCTGAATGCAAGCGATCGTTTTTTGCTTTGCGACAGGTTGTTATTTATCATTTTGATGTACGGGTTGCGTAAATGGGTATTTAACAAGAAAAAAACATGATTCCTTGGCTTAACACATGTCGTTATCCGTTTACCAAGGGCATGAGATTTATTGAACCAACCGAGAAGGTTTTCTTGGGTATTTACAGAACTGACAATTTGACAGGGGATTACCGGATTAGTTGAACTGAGCTAAAATACGACACGACGGCCGTACAGTTTATGCGAGTGCCTCTATAGTCAAACAGGTAGGGCGTCTGTCCGGACAGTCGAAAGTGGATGGTTCGATGCCCGGCCGCTTACCGTATTACCAAGAGACCACTCGGTGTCAATATACTGTGTCAGTGTATTATATCACCGTAAAACCGTGGCATAGTATTTCACTAGACTGGTGCTATATAGAACCGAAATTCGTCCGCAAATGATACTGATCGTAGGTATTCTAGTTCATGACTGGTTTCCAACCCCTTGGTTGTCTCCCCTATGATTGTCTCCCTTTCTATTCCGATTCTGTAAAGGTCTACTATTTCCCATGTACCTGGTTAGACCCTGCTAGTATCAACATGATAGGGTGCTTATAGCCTGATGCCTGGATGATTTTATTTAGTGTATCTCATTTTATCCCCGATTATAATGTGCAGACCACTCTGACTGCAACTTATGCTAATGAACCCATTGGTCTTCAGCAACCAATGCTTGTCGTAAGAGGCGACTATGAGGATAGGGTGGTCAGGTTCGTTGACTTGGTTGACACATGTCATCGTATCCCAACTGCGTACACCAATGCTAATGATGTTAATCACTGGATTGTCTGATCGAGACTCGATTATTTACAGACCGCTACCATATAGTTGGAATATTGCTGAGATCTGCGTTAAACAACAAACCAACTAACATTGCTGATGCAACAACCAGCCATCGCTAGAGAGTAAACACATGGCGTGAAGGAGTAACACCCTTAGAGTCTCCATCTCAATATTCCACTTCAATCGGTTTCTCGTCTTGGACGGGCGACAGACAATCCCCATATAGGTGGAATATATCTGAGTGCAGCGATAAAAAACAAACAAACAAACATTGCTGCTGTACCAACCAGCCATCGCTGGAGAGTAAACAAATGACGAGGATGAGTAAAACCCTGTATTCCTTTTTTCTTTATTCCCCCTTCAAATGGTTGCTCGTCATGGACGGACGAGAGTAGGTTTCAGTGCAGTCCCATACCATCAGATGATTGATCAACCTCTGAACATCTTCAAAGTATGATACTTCACTGTGACGAGACACGGTGTTTCTGTCCATGCAACACACGGAAGGATTTCTCTCACGCTCCAAAATACACATCTGTTTGGGTCTCTACCCCTTTTTAGGTATCCATTATGAATCTTTTTAAGCAAGATTGAAATGATCCAATAACAAGCAGTTTGTACATTTTGCTTCACTAAATAATATATGGTCCACGTACGCGTGTTCCAACTTACGAGTAGGGATACCGACATTTGAATGAGATAACCTGGGTGGTGACTGGCATGTTCCAACCACTCAAATTATATTTCCCTCAAGAAGAGTTTGTTCCAAGGTTCACACGCTGCCCTGGACATTCTGTCTGGAAGAGGTCGGGATGATGATTAAAACTCGTCACATTGCTTTTCTATCTGTCTGCATGTATAAAGATTAAAATTATGGTATGCCAAAACATTTGAGTAGGTTCCTTTTCCTTTGATCCATCGGAGGTTAATTGAACCACCATGGAACATCACCGTTATGAGATAAAAATACGCTAAATTCGAGTCGTGTTGCTCTTTTGTAACTGTTTTTATTGACTTTTGTAGACAAACCGTTGTCTGAATTCGCCCATTATTATACCGGACTTGACATTGTACTTGTGGAATATGCTCGAATTAACCTATTAAGTATAACGTCTTTATACGTGCATTGTTTTGCCTCTAAAATTGACTATACAGCCAGACATAATTGGAATGGATCCTTGAAATATCGATGTCGAATTTATAGTAGGTTATTGTACATTTGGATTCTGGAGATTTAGGTGGATGGAGATATGAAGCGCCTTGGTATTCTAGGTCGCTGTGTTCATTATGCCGACGTTAGCCAATGTGACTTCTTGGTTACTGTGCCTCATAACTTTGCAGTCAAGATAGAGAGTTATTCAGCTTGGTAAATTGACTTCGTCTCGTATATAGATGTTGTTAAAGTCGACACATAAGTAAGCGGGTAGCCAAAGTAAACCACCACATATCGATATACAAAGTTGCATCTCTTTTCTATGCTGTATCCGCTGATCATGGCTTCAAGTCCACGATTTGCCTTGATTATAGCACTTCAGACACCTTAATGAGTTTGCATCATTATGGCCCTATCACATAGTCATATTAGCCTATTACTGAACAAGCTTTTAGGTAACAACTGCTTTTATTTCGTGGGTACTACGGTTCGATATAGATTCTTGTACCGTTGTCAAGCATGAACTGCACTAGAATCTGTATCCAAACGTCACACCCACGAAATAAAGGTAGTTGTTATCCATAAAGTATATTCAATATTGTACTTCCCAACTTCTAAAGTGCCACTCAAAGAAGTAACATTAGGCTGTGGGTTTGTCAGCAACATAAACGTTTGTCACTAAGTTTGATAAATGTCAACAAGCGTTGGTATTGCCTCCAATATAATCCTTTTTTCAGTTTACATCGACGTTGTTTATTAGGATGCAGGTGTGACCGTTTCGCCACAATTCATTTGAACTTTGCATTATTCAGGTCTGATTATTTTGCCACAGTTACTTGAGTTTCTAGAAACTCAAACCTGGTTTCCGGACATATTCTTACAAACGTGAACAGTGTTTAGCCCCCAGAGTAGACGTCGTCTACGTGTGTGTCACAGTCATATTGATTCAGTTCCATTGGCTAATACACTTGTCAGATACTGACACAGATGTTCCAGTTCAAAAGCCTGCCGCATCTTCCGATCTGGGTTTCAGGTAACACACGTCCCACTTTCACCTTCACACATATCAATGTACATCCGATTGTTCCGTAGTCGTCACACCAGACTCTTCACTGTTGCCCTCTGAGATAGATGTCACCGTATCCAGTCTGACCTGCCATTTGGAACAAATGATGAATCATGCTCTCAAATCCCAATCGTTGAAATCAGTTCAGCGTTGTGTCGATAGCTGTGGGCGAGCATGTCTCACGATACCCTTCAATCAACAGCAGAGATGAGTCTTTGTTATCGTGTGAAACAACATTTGTGTATTTAGACCTCAATGTATCCTGCTTGGTTTCACCATGTCAAGAGTCTTCTTTTTCACATCATGACAGTGATCAATCTCCCTAGTTTCACAGCATCTTATGTCTCACCATGACAACACTGAGTCTCCTAAATCTCTCCATGACCGTAGTTAGACTCTTTATGTCATCACGACAATATTCAGTCTCCTAAGTTTCCCCTTGACGGTTCTCAGTCTCCAGTGTATCTCCCTGAACATAGTCAGCCTCCTAAGTAACCTTCATGGCAGTAGTTAGTCTCTTATTGCCACCACGACAATGCTCAGTTTCCTAAATCTCTTCTTGACAAAAGTCAGTTTCCTATGTCTCACCATGACGGTTCTCAGTGTCCTAAGTCTCTCCATGACAATAGTTAGTTTCTTAATGCCATCACGACAATGCTCAGTCTCCTAAATATCTTCTTGACAGAAGTCAGTTCCTATTCCTCACCACGACAATGCTCAATCTCCTATCTCTCCACGACAGTAGTCAGTTTCTTTAGTGTCACAATCACAGTATTCAGTCTCGTCAGTCTCATAATGACAATAGTCAATCACCCATGTCTGTCCATCCCAGAAATCTCCTCAGTCGGCCGTCTGACCATGACAGTGGACAGGCCACATCATCTCAGTTCGATAGCGGGCAGTCTGGTTAGAGATGCCTTTCCTCTGTTAACCTAGTTACATCGATGACGAGGCTCTGTGGCCAGTATGGAACTTTCAGACAGTAGAAGCGTGACCTCTACTAATGAAGTCTACCGACAAGGAATTTTCATCGAGTCTTGATTTCGTGACCCTTACTCAGTTACTTCGCCGAGGGAAATGTTTATTTTAACTTCAGATATATAGCAAAAAGAGTTTGACAAAGGGTGTAGTTGTTTCAAAGATGAGAAATATAGCATTCTGCTTGGTGACATTTCTTAACGACATAAAAGTTAACGATGGCCCTAAGGGATCCTAATATCTTTCCATGAAGGTTCGATTTACACGTCTGCTTGAGTCTTTAGTCGGATTAATCTACGTCATTGTTATAGACATCATCAGAAATATCTTGACCTGTTTAATGCTGCTGACATATCACTTCAAGCCTACGTCATAGAAATTCAAGATGAAAGGTAAATGAACATTCTAACAGAACACATCCATTATTTCTCGTTGCTGTAATCTCTGGTGCCTAAATAACGATAAGCTGTGTAGCAAACAGAATTACATAAAATATTGTTAACTGCTTTCCCTCCTTAAACTGCAAAATATCATTTTCCAACTTCATCCATTAACGAGACATATCCGACAATGTTTCATCTTTGTTATACCTGTTTCCATGGAAGTTGTTAATTAGAGAATGATCAGCTCATATATGACCAACATATCTTAGCCCACGTAATCCAAAGTGTTCATAAATACCTTGACAAGATGTTTTATGTTACTAGTTGTGACAAATGGGTATTTGGCCAGTGGATTGTGCTGTCCGGTACATCATTAAAACTTACACGGAAAATCACTTACTCATAATCTGTAAAATCTCAAGATGCCCATCGACAATCACATCACAAAATACTCCATCATGAGAGGTGGAGTAGGATGTTTTAGTTTGCTGTTTGGCACGGTGGCCTTACATTAATAATAGGGGTAAAGACAATTACTTTTAAAAAATACCCTGTATTTGTCTCTTCAAATCTTAACTGTGACCCACGGCATTGTAATTGTAGCCTGAAACTTGCAATATTAATAATAGGGGTAAAGTCTATTGCTTTTAAAAATTACCCTATATTTGTTTCTTAAAAATATAACTGACCCGTGGCATTGTTATTGTAGCCTGAAAATCGCTATTTTCGTCATCAGAAATCATGAAATCTAGATGTCATTTCGACGAATCTGCCCTTTAAGTTCATTTAAGCTGAATATATATTCACAGAATAATTTTCAGTGAGGACATCGACTTACACAGTTTTTATATCCGTAATTTTAGGTGATACCTCCTTTTTTGTTGATCACATTTATCTCGCTGAAACATTTATAGTCTGTTCAAGGATCGAGCGTTTAATTTTATAGCGTCGTTTAATAAGGGTCATATGGGCCACTGTTCTTTCAGTAAAATCAATTCACACTAATACAAAAAAGGCCATAACCAAACCATTAGGTCGAATGAATAATGTGAAACCAGATCTGAATTCACTCCACATAGCATATTAACGTTTTAATATATATCTTTGCTGAGCATCGAACTATTTAATGGAATAGATTTGCTGGTTCCTGATAAAAGACATACAGGACCCAGAGAAATATGTCTTAAACCGCGTTTTGTCCTTATACTGTTTACATTCACAACGTGAGTCTATAAAACATGACCCTAGGGTGCACACGGCTACGAGGTGACTTCCAATTTGAACCGTAAGGGTCAGACTGGGAAATCAAAACATGTGATTGTTTAGACACACAGTTACACACACAGGTTTACAAATAACACACTAACAAAAGAACAACTTATAAGGTAGAGTCAAATAGGAACTCTCTAAAATATTATCACTGTTCTGAAAGAGGTGTCTACGTGTATAAATTGGGAATTATGATGGAAGATGGGAGGACTTCAATGTTTCCAAACAGTTATGACAGCGTACTTTTGGTCGAAATTGTTTCTTGTGTTTCTATGATATTGCCAACCGTATAAACATTGGCCCATCCCGACACTTCTCCAAAGATCAAGCCAGGCATGTTCATGTATACAACGCTGCTATAGACAGAGGTTCAGATCTCACCACGAGAGCAGTTAACAGAAAGGATCTTTGGCATACTGCAGCATGGAGTCAGATATGACGCTCCGGTTGCACTCCTGAACAATCACTAGGTAGCAGTCACAATACTGACAAACAGGACGGGCCCAGAATTGTCGGACCATGTGTAACGAAATCCAAAGGATATCGATAGTTGCGTAGTCTTTCCTTCAGGAACAGCTATTTGAAGTCACATTACTTGGATGACATGATGCAGTGCTCGTACATTGTGTTTGAGAATCCAAAATTAAAATTCAGAATACCTGATTAGATAATTCATTGTTAGTTTGCACATTAACAATGCAAAATGGTTTCCAAAAGCGATGTCGAAGTGATATAATATTTTTATAAACTGAAGATGTGACGTTACTCCCCGCCCACTCGCTCCTGTTGCAGGAAGCCACCGTGCACAAAACATGGAGTCATTCCTAAACTTCCTTCACTCAGGCTCTCATGCGTCAGATGGTAAATGGGTTTCAATTAACCCTTTCATTCAAACCTGATGTTTAACGAAGTGCTGAACATGTTCTACCACACCAAACACGGAAGGCTGACGTCTCCTTTGAATGCTGTGCTCATAAATGACTGATTGAAGGGAGAAATCTATATATTTCAATGTGACCCTTCAGTTTTCAATAGTACTGTAATTCATATGTCGTAAATATCATGTTCCTCCTTTCTGATTTCATGTACAACATGTACATGTGCAACAGTAGCACAATGAAGCAATAAGAGATACTTCCACACATACATGTAAACTGTCTGCCTACTGCAAACCAGTCTGTCTTTTGACTACTTAAGTTCGATGGTTTGAATGGCATGTTCATCCTAAATCGGAAGAAGTCAAAAGAACTTGTTTAAATGTTCGCCCCAAGGCTTTTATGCATAGACGAGGGTCTGAAAATTTAAACCTACAACATCCATTTTTATAAGAACTTTCATTAGATGAAAGGCGAGCTCCTCTTAGCGTGGTACTTTATGAAACAGCTAAATACCCTCTCATTTCTCTGTGGCGACCGTTCAGCATCGAATTGATCCAATCGGACGTCTACATTTAAGTAGGTCTTGGAAACCGAAGCCACAATAATGTTCTATTTCTACGGATCGTTGAATCTTTGGACAGACGTTCTTTTCTCTCATCATTAATAGACTCATACTTACGTGAATTTAGTAAATTCATCTTTATGCACCTCTCATGGATACAGAGATGAAGTACATGTAGTACATTATAAGTTATTAAAATGTGTCACAGTACTCGAGAAAACCCACAATGTAAGGATACACAATAACTAACAAACACACACACACACACACACACACACACACACACACACACACATCCGACAAGTAAATATGTCACGTTTCTTGCATACAAACGTCTGACAAGTAAACATATAGCCTTTCAGCCTTTCCTGCATGCAAACGTCCGACAAGGTAATGAGCATTTCTTCCTGAATGCAAATGTCCGACAAGTACATATGTAGCTTTTCCTGCATTCAAATATATAGTTAACTATGTAACTTTTCCTGCATGCAAATGCCCAACAAGTAAATATGTAGCTTTTTCTGCATTCAAATATAGTTAAATAAGTAGCTTTTCCTGCATGCAAATGACCGACAAATAAATATGTAGCTTATCCTGCATAGAAATGACGGACAAGTAAATAAATTAGCGAACAAAAGAAATGTATAACACCGATTTTGACCCGACATATAAATAGAAAATGCAAACCGTATATGAGTGAAATAAAGTTTAATATCATGGTACGAATCAAGACTATCATGATAAATGAAGTTCATTGTTAAAGTAACTTTGTAAGCAAAATAAAGTCAAGTGTAAGACATCATGAGTTTCCAAAACAACGGGTTTAGGAGTCAACTGCACGCCACGAAGAGGTCGCCGACAACGGATCCCTCGATCACGTAGTCGTCTGCACACAGTCCATCAGCTGACACGATGATTAAATCCCGTCATTGCCGATGACGTCACAGTTAGTGAACGATTACGTAGGTGGAGAGTGCGCAGATGTCGGTCTTAGCTGGGTGTCGTGACACGTGGCCTACCCGACCTTGGCCAGTCCTTGGTACTTCCAGTCTGCCTCAATCGTTGAAACAACTTATTGATGGTTGTAGTCGTGCAATTAAACGTTTATTCTTGCAATTTGTCAGTGTGCTGCCCCCATTTGACGCATTCCTATAGCACTCTCGCGTTGTTACATTGTTAACCTGGCCATTTTAAACGTGTGCTTTTCTTAGCTGTATATTATCCGTACACATTGACGGTAAGCGAGGGCAGGAAAGACCCAAAGTGTTGGAGCTACATGTGCAAAACGTGTTTTTCGATGTCGTTAGGAATTATCATCCATTTCAACTTTTAAATTGATACATTTCATCATTTGTCACTGCAGTAGATAGAGCAAATATTATTGTATATACATTGTAGTGAAACTCTCGTTCGTATTTGTTTGTGTGACATTGTCAGATGTTATACTTTCTTTTGCTCGGTAGTTTATGTAACTTATCCTGCATGCAAAAGACCGACAAGTACATATGTAGCTTTTTCCTCCATGCAAATGATCGACAAGTAAATATGAAGCTTTTCCTCCATGCAAATGACCGACAAGTAAATATGTAACTTTTCCCACATGCAAATGTCCTACAAGTAAATTCATACCCCGCTGCCCCCCCTCTCTCTCTCTCTCTCTCTCTCTCTCTCTCTCTCTCTCTCTCTTGTATACAAATGTCGTACACGCCAATGTACCCTTGTTTCAACACAGGCGTGACTGCTGACACCATGAAGCACCTTTAGGTGTCAATATTCATGTTTCCTTTGAGAAGACAGGGGAGAAAATTCAATTTGATTAGCTACCAGAAGTAGGAGATAGGCAACCGGGATGTATATTGTTTGTCAATTATTCAATTTAACTAGATAAAGCTGGAGGTAGAAAGTGTGTTTGGCTTTTCAGTGTGGGTCTAGGACGTGCTGGTCTTGGCACGATTGTTTCGGTAGAAATATTGATATATTATACCTGGGACGTGTAATAACATATCCTGTTGACTTACGTCATTTGATTACGGTCAATTGCGCAAGATACCAAGCATGTGTTTGCAGTATTGTTTGATTGTATGGTCACCCCGATTCTTTTATATGGATGTGAGGTCTGGGGTTTTGAAAATACTTTTTGCTTTGAAAATGTCCATCTACGCTTTCTCAAATATTTAGTATCACTCAGGAAAGGTACACCTAACTTTATGTTATATGGCGAGTTTGGTAGATTCCCACTTGTAAATGTTAATCAAAAGCAGAATGGTATGTTTTGGGGCTAAACTTTTAACCGGAAAATCATCAAAATTATGCCTCTTAATATATAAATTAATATTCAACAATTTTATATTTGGCAAGTGTGAACATAAATGGATAATCTATCTTGAGATAAGTTTCGACAATCTTGGACTGAGTTCTATCTGGAAAGTATATTTTGGCTGAAAACTGTTATCAAAAGTAAATTAAAAGATATTTATCAGCAAACATGGATCTCAACAATTGAAACCTCATCCAAAGCAACCACTTATAACATTTTCAAAAATCCATCTCTCAACTTTGAACCATACCTAAATTTTCTGCATTACAATAACTTGTTAAAATTTCGAACTTCAAATCATTTTCTTCCAATCGAGACAGGTAGATGGCGACGAATCCCAGTAAATGATAGATGGTGTACTATGTGTAACCTAAATGATATTGCTGACAATTTCATTATTTATTTATATGTCCCAAATTAGAATTAGAAAGAGAAAAATATATCCAGAAGTATTAGTATATTAGAACAAATATGTATAAAATGAATATCCTATTTAACACCAAGAAACTAGGAACTTTAAGAAAACTCTCAATTTTTTGTAAAATAATTATGGCTTTATTTTAGAAATAATTTCATTAACTTAATATGTAACTAGCTCGATGTACATTGCACCTATCATACCGTTTGTATATACTTTTAATGTTGTATATAAATGTAAATATTATTTATGTACCTCCTATGCTGCAGTTTGCAGCCTGTGTGAATAAAAGTTCAGTTCAGTTCAGTACCTGTCTGTAACACTGTACGCGGAGCAGTCGATCTCACCTCTTTGTGGCGGAGTGAAGATCCGGATTAGAACTTGTCTTCAGCAACCCAAGCTTGTCGTAAGGGACGGCTGAAGGGATAGGATGGTTGGGCTATCTCACTTGGTTTATGCATGTCATTGCATCCCAATCGAGAAATCGATGCTCATGTCAATCACAGGATTGTCTGGTCTGGACTCGCTTATTTGCGCAGTGTCGTCATAAAGCTGAAATATTGCTTACTCCAGCGTTAAACAACGAAACATACCTCTCGGTGATGTAGTGCTGCTACAAATACACTTCGAACCAGCCAACTACAGAACCCGTCTCTTACCCAATGAAATTCAGCTTTCAGATGAGGGTTCCTACAATTAAAGGACAACAGACTCAAATGTCTGGATAGGACAAGCAATTTAAATGGCGCGTTAGATTCGAATCGACGATTTGAATGACTAATAAATGGGAGTTCTCCGAACCGTTTCGACATGAAAAAAACACCCGGCACCAAAGAAATTCGATGACAATTGAAGGCCGATGAATCAGAGTTGGAACAGACCGTTTAAATTTATCATGCTGGCTAGATTTTAGTCGCTGATCACGTTGCACATGTGAGTTGGCAAGGTCGTAGATCAATTACGTAAAGCGATTTTGTATGGATGAACAATTATTCGTCTCACTTAACACAACCTAGAATCTAAAACGAGTGTTGTTTCAGGTCTGGCCTAAACTAGACATTTGCCACAGTGTAATGTACTTTGTACAGAATATACAGGCACTCTTTTTGCTACTGCTAACCAATGTGTAACTGACCTATATATGACAATTCTGACGTCCATGGAGCGATATGAAATAATTGTTAATTATATAAGGTTTGAACATTGTAATTGGCAATTGTTTGCATGGTGTTTGAATGTTATTAAGTTTCATATATGCTTTTTTCTAGATTTGTTAACGACAAAATCAACTCATTATAAACACCTTTATAAAGAATCTATTTATAGGGTTCATCAGTGACTGAGTGAATTAAAATATTACGTCACATCGGTAATATTTCAGCCATTTCACAGTCCATCAGAGACTATAGTAAGATGTAGGCAGTAAATAAATGCGAATTATGACACATTACACGAGCTTAACCACTGCGGTAGCTATACAACAATATGATATTCAGTTTTCCTATTCTCAAACCTACTCTGATTTCACGATATAAACACTTTAAACCAAACGTCTAAAAGCTGCACATGATGAATACGAGTCCAATTGTTGTACCAGAAAAGTTGTGCGTGATAAAAACAACAGCCAGTTTAACAAAACCACAACTCTGCCAAACAACAATGACATGACAAAAATGATTCAGCCTTCTGATGTGTTAATCAGTCAGTTACACACCGGTAATGGAGAATGACTCCTATATCGGAGACCTGTGTCGGGGGTCCTCCGAACCGGAAGTGCCAATGCTTGGAACGGAAGCGGGACTCGTGCATAAACAGATTGAACGGTGACCGTGAAACATTTGTTCCCGAGGAAGGAAATTGTGTGGGTTTTCAATCCCTGAATGCAAGCGATCGTTTTTTGCTTTGCGACAGGTTGTTATTTATCATTTTGATGTACGGGTTGCGTAAATGGGTATTTAACACGAAAAAAATCATGATTCCTTTGCCTAACACATGTCGTTATCCGTTTACCAAGGGCATGAGATTTATTGAACCAACCGAGAAGGTTTTCTTGGGTATTTACAGAACTGACAATTTGACAGGGATTTAACGGCTGGTTTGAACTGAGCTAAAATACGACACGACGGCCGTACAGTTTATGCGAGGGCTTCCATAGTCTAGCAGAGCTGGCAGGGCGTCTGTCCGAACAGCCGAATGTTGATACGTGTGGATTCCAAAGTTGAAACTAAATAGTTAACGGAAATCGGCCCGTAAAAGAACAATATGTAAGATTAGGTAAGCTCACAGATCAGTACAAAAGTATTACTTTGGCAGTACAAAATTGTGTGGCAGTACAAATTCAAATGTTAGAACAAGAGCAGGAACTTTCGCAATAACATCAATGAATGTAACATTCACCTTTGAGCAGCAGTCATCCAAACTGGAACTCAGGCTTGGCAGGATATGACATGATCATCACACACGATGACAGTCTCCTGATGATTTGACATGTAATGTGAGATGAGAGGCCATAGTCAGCTCCCCTTAAAAACAAAAGATAAATATAGAAACTTTTAAAATATTCTCAGGGTCACTGCCCATAAGTTTGTACCTCAGGTCTAGATATAGAACACCACTGACTCTACAAGTACAACGTATACTACCAATCAAAAGCTTAGACTCACTAGTGTAAATGTAGCCACTTACTTCAGTCAACTGTTCTAAACTAGATTTTGCAAAATATTCCATGCTGTTTAAAGGTATTGTTTACACATGAACTGATGTATTGTAAAACAATTTTTGTAATATTGAAAACATTATTGTCATGAGTTCATAAGTAATGAAACTCAGTAAAAATTGGTGAATTCTTAACAAAACTTTAAACCAAAACGCAGCTGTTCACATGCACGATATTTGCACATGCCTTTCAGCAATTTGATGCATGATGCTCCTGCAATTCATCTGCATAAGGTTTGCAGTTGGTTCCCCCAAGTTAGTGGAGAAATTCATCTTCAATGTAACTATATGTATATCGTAACCAGCCAACTGTTGCAGGTGTCCGTGCAAAACACCTGTGATACACAAGTGTGTGTGTGTGTGTGTGTGTGTGTGCGTGCGTGTGCGCGCGCGCGCGCGTGTGTGTGTGTGTAGTTAAGGCCTTGGCCTAATGTTGAAACGCAACAGCTGACAACTTATTGGGTCGTTTCAGGCAGTAGGAATGTGTTTTGAGGTTGCAGAGATAGACACCTGTCCATCCCTCACATGTTCAGCATGTGTCAATTCTGTTGAAGGGTACTTGTGACAATCTGTTCCCTTAAAATGACCACTCATTGTCATTCAACTTCCAAATGGATGATGTTTTAGTATCCCGGAGTTGCCGTAGAAACATCTTTCTCCCACCCAGTCATCAGTCACTCCTATCTATCATCTGTATCGTGTCTGTTTGGGGAAGCTTTGTATGTGTCATATGTATTATTCTCCAATATTTATAAGACAAACTAAATATGATACGTAACTGTATACCGTATAAAGATCCACACACCCCACCCCCTCACGACTTCCAAAAGAAGATCTTCGTAAATGACACTGAACTGGTAGTAATGTGGTTTTGTGCAAATATAGTATAAAGTCTGAACTCTCCGTAATAATGTTGCTAAATTCCAATTACCCATTCTTATGTTAACTTCAAACCCTATACCACTCCATATGACATCTCCGTAGGTATTCCACTGCAATACCCACGTCCTTATTATTGCAATTATAATCATGATTTACGTTCGGAATATATCATTTAAAATTTTACATTTAGAGTGAATTACATAAATCTTTAGAAACAATTCTTATGGTCATATTTCAAAGCATTAGAGGGAATTCAAATCGCACTCAAAGACCTGAATGTTTTAATGTAATTTCGAACTATATACCCCTGCCCGTTACACATGTAACTTACCACCAGCCTCGCCTAGATGCTTCAGCTCCCAGACCAGACGGTTGTTACAGTGCGATACCGGGGTTATTTTTTGTTATCGTACATGCATGGGACCTGCCACTGATTCTCCTGGCCCAGTCTTCGTTATTTACACTTATATAACTGGACAAATGCTTCTTTTGAGGTACAAACATGCTCTTGCTGCCCTGTTCTTACGCCACTTCATCTTCCTCCAGCCGCCATTGACACTCATCTCATCTAACCAATCCATTATGATTCTTGACGTGTCAGCGCCGCACCTTTCCTGTGGGGTTAATCAAACTGATAAACGTCTGCATTACTTTGGTCTTTCTCCTTGGTCTCTCTCCTGCAACAACTGATATGTACTGGTCATTACACCAAACGAACTTATTCATTACATGAACTCGATAATACCAGTCCCTTCCTCTAGACTAATATAATCATCTCCCACTACCCACTTCTCCAGACACAGCCATGACCACTTCTTCAGGACAACTTATCCCACCTACAACCCTCGCTCGACCATAAACGATTCATCTGGAGAGCTTCCCCACTCTAACGCCCATCCCTTCCCCCCTCCCTCCCTCCTCCACGCGTCTTCCGCCAATCCAGTTCTTGTCCAAACTCAGCCTCAACCATCCTTCCTCTTGAAAAGTGATCCATCCATCCATCCATCCATCAATCCATCCATACATTCATCCATTCACCTTTGTTCACGCCGCCACCGCGTCCCGCTAACCCCACAACCTCTTTCTGTAATTTTGCACCATCTGTAACAACCCGTATACTCCCCATACTCAGAGATACATAACTGTCCTCCGCTCCGTATCCTCTTTGCCACGCTCTTCTTCGCTCCATGCCCAGAGCGATTATTTATAATCATGGAGTCTCTCCGTAGGTACTCTGTTGCAATATTCACATGCTTAATATTGCAATTATAATAAGGATCTACGATCGGAATGTATAATTTGATATTTTACATTTAGAGAGAATTGCATAAAACTTCAGGAACAATTCTTATGGTCATATTTCAATGCATTAAAGGGAGTTTAAAATGCACTCAAAGACTAGTAATGTTTTAATGCAATTTCGAATTATACAAGATCGTCCCAAATAAAGACAGCCACATTTGTTGTGACCTCGGAGCAAAAAATAGAAATTGGTGGAATTCTCATCTGACATTTAAATAATGGAAGTCAATTTACGTTTAGAACTTTCTCCGCATTTGAAAGGACGTGCGTATGGAAGTTATCAAGATGCGTTTCTCCTGTTTCTTCCTACTCTTTGTTAAAAGGATTCTCTTGTGTGACTAATGTCATGGTAGCAAGAACGTATATTACAGCCAGTATGGACATCCATTTGAAGTTAAATTGGATCAATTAACATCCTCATTTTATTCCGACGTATTATTGTCAAACCGGTTTCGTCCCTTTGCTTTTAGTACAGGATGGAGGTTGGTGAGTGCAAACAACATCTTCCGTCTTTCCGTTTTGTTCTCAAGGATTGGATGCGATGCAGCCAATGAATGCTGTCTTCTTTTGTTTCCGTTCGTTCAGGATTCAATTCACAACAATGATTAACAGAGGCCGTTGTAAAAGTACCAGATGTTCTGAGTGAGTGAGTGAGTGCGTGAGAGCGATAGATTAAAAGATATTACGCCGCTTTTACCAATATTCCAGCAATGACACAGTCAGGGACTCCAGAAATGGGATTCACACTTTGTTCCCATGGGACCCATATGAACTCATGACTCCGGCTTGACGAGCAAACGCCTTAACTACAAATCTCCCTAGATGTTCATCGGTAACGTACAAAACATAAATGTTCGTGATGACAAATAGCAAAAACACAATTCTGGAGCACAGTGCAAGATGAAAGTATCGTTCCCTTGTGGCCGTTCGATGCTTACATGTAAAATGACAAGGGTTTGTTTTATATCGAGCAGGCAGTTAGCACGACGTTAGTATTACCTGAAGGAATATTACGAAAACAACAACAGCAGCAACATTAACTAGGCGACAACTGCTACATATCTATGCCATTTGTTTTAGTCAACTCTTTACAAAGACCTTGTCGTGTCATCCAGAAACGATATGCTGGACACCAAGAAGAACTTATTAATAGTCACAAGTTACTTCTCAACATCTGATGTGAGATTCTACCCCATACCTTGACCTATACAGTAGCTTTTCACATCCCCTAATTCGTTGGCACATGCCTTAACTTAATGAAAAGGTTGGTCTTGAATGGTGACAATGTTCACAACAACCGCTGTGCCACACCAAAGTAGATGTTTGCTCATGAGACTGATCACTTGGTTGTCTCGTCAAGAATCAGTTATATATATACACTAAACGCCAAAAGAACCGTTACCCTCCTTCTTTTATGACGGAGGTACCCATCTACAGTTGGCGTTGTGATGCGTGGACGTCCACTTCTTGGTCTGTCTACGGTGATCCCAGTCTGTCTGAAGCCCTGAGTAAGTTTTATAACCGTGATACGGTGGCATCCATGGGCGTTGGCAACAGCATTGTATGTCAACCCCATCTGCACCATCCCAATGGCTCTTTCTCTCCCTTCAGCTGTTAATCGTGGCATATTTCTCGTACTTGTGGATCAGATGATGTCTTCTAGGTTCTTTTTTATACCTTATACAATCATTCTGCATGTGAAATGGATGTAAATACTGTTTGTAATATATTGCTGCGTTTTGGCGATTTATATTGCTATGAGTAAAATGGAAATGGAAAAATGTTACTTTGCAAGCAAAAATGATAACAAAGATAATTTTAGATGTTCCTCAACATTTTTTCACCTTATCAAAGACACGTTTTACTTGTTTTCAATAATACAAATCAGCAGAAAATGTTTTAAAAGACTGATATCATATCAATGATTTTTTTCAATTTTACACACCCTACAACAGTTGTTTCTTGTTTTGATAGTTGAAAAATAGTGACTTTAAATGGTTTATCATTGTCCCAAAGCAGAATTTTATTTCAACCTTTCTTTTGGACGTCAAAATCACTATTATTGGTTTATTTCGGCATGGACGAATATAGGACAATTTAACTCTTCTGAAAAAGATGCATTTCACCCAAATATGAATGCATTTGAGAATTTTATTTCGTGATTTGCATAAAGCTGTGTTGTTAAGCTTTCTTGTAAACTAAAACCTTCTCAAATATCTTTGATAGTTTTTCAGCAATTCATAAAGGTAGGAGGGTAACGTTTCTTTTGGCGTCGTGTGTGTGTGTGTGTGTGTGTGTGTGTGTGTGTGTGTGTGTGTGTGTGTGTGTGTGTGTGTGTGTGTGTGTGTGTGTGTGTGTGTGTGTGTGTGTGTGTGTGTGTGTGTGTGTGTGTGTGTGTACGTCGTCGAATGGCGGACGTATGGTGTTATCCAATAAACATTAAGGACACGCCTACCCTTATCGCGAACATTTAAATCATTTCGTATTTTTAGAGATCGGTTCATGTAAATTTCATCATTATTTTGCCTTCAACTCCAAATGAAATCTGTTTCGACAGATAATCAATAGTGATTATTCTCTGGCGTTGAATTTTTTAATTAAAAATGCTTTCAGCATGACGAAACAATTACCATCTAAAGACACTTCATGGGAAGGGGCTGGAGACGTAATATTCACGGCATCATTAAATATTTAATATGCTTTTGACAGTAACCAAGAAATGCTTCAAACATGAAGCAATGGCAAGAAACATCTAGCTTTAACTCGTCAAAATGATATTCTAACAACTTGCCTTCAATCTCGTGGTTCATGAAATGTATGGTCTAAATGCAATAGGGGCTGGCTTGGAAACTGTCTCATCGAACCAGTTTCTTTGAATATGCCACATTGATTATTCCTCTGAACATGCTAGAATTAGACCCTCTGTTTCTGCCAGATCTACAACTGCTCGACAACCAAAGGACAGTTAACTATAGGGATATAGAACTGCCAATTGCCTACAAAGTCTTCAGAAAAGGCGATGGATATTTTCGCCTTCTGATACAGTTTAACACTACCGTAATGGAAAGCTAAAGATCAACGACTGTAAAGCGTCATAAACACAGCCATGTTTATTTAGGAAATCATTCCAAAGACTTCCTGTGTCAAATCAATCATTTTTCACGTTTTCACCAGAAAAATTACATTTGTTCTTCGAATTCACATCACAAGTGGTTGAATAGCTAATATTGATTTACAAGATTAGATATTTGCAAAGTCAATATCTAATAACTTCAGCTAAATTCCTCAAACGATAATCTATCGATACCTTTGCATAAATACGAATTTACGTCCCGTGATGATTGGAGTTTCGTTGGAGGTCATGTGAACCATGAGATGCGCGTGCAGATGACGAAGATGGGGTCTCATCGAGATATGCTTCAGAAGGGTTGCAAAGAGAGCATTATCTTTGATTCTGACTTTTGAGGGACTGAACGAAAATCAGTTGTGATGTCCCGTAAAGAAACGGTCAAACGTCAACGCAAAGCTGTATATCACCCAGGACAGCTGAGGGTCGATTTGGCAAGAAATCCGGTAGAAAAGCGCCCGTACGTTTTGTGTTATTGATCAAACGCACACATGAGTGCCAGATTTGGTGAAGTAAGTGGCAGTTTTGTTGGCAATGAAAGGAATTAGCGAGTGTTAAATCCAAGACTTTGTTCAATACGCGTTAGTTGTTGAGACAAGTTTAAGATGAGGTTAGGCAGTTCACGCCCTTTTATGATGTTAAGTTAATATTTGAACACCAGTCGGTAGGAGTGTGGCACACGATATTTGGAGTGTTGGCTAACTGGATTATTTCCTTACATCAAACTGACCCGCATATCGCCTGCTTCCCCCATCCCCTTTCACCAACATCGATAGAGAATGAAATCTGGCGCTAACAGCGGTTAATGTAAGAAAGACAAGATTTAAGGCACAGCTTGTTAGACACAATGTAAACTTCAGCGAGAGAATGGTACTCAAATTCTTGTGTGGCCAAATCACGTTTGTTAAATCTCCCACTTTGAAGCTAAACCCACGAGGGATAAGATTCACCGTCAACCAAAACACCAAATATCGATTTATGTCAATATTATCGCGAACCGACGGAAACATTTTGAAACCATATTCTAAATATTTTGAGAACATTGCTGACTTTTTCTCCTCTTATAACTCAAGGAGTTTCATAAAAATACAACGAGGCCCACTTCTCGTTCTAATTGAAGCAAGGCAAATTTAATTTTGAGCATATTTGAAAGCTTGCCTTCATTTTGAAGCGTAAATGTTATCAAAAGTGAAAACAACTTGCCGACACTTTAAGGGAATATTATTTCTATCTGCTTTAAAATCAAACCAGTGGTGGACACTGTGAGTATAAATCCGAAAACATCGGTTTGAGAAGACTGTTTGTAACCTTTGCGAGTTGATTCAAATATCCGGGCATGTTTTACTCATATACACTCAGAGGCCTTTGGCTAACGGTTCCATATTTCAGTCGCCTCTAGCAATAAGCATAGGGCAGAGAGGAAATCTACTTTGGTTTATCAATTTGATCTTTGATAAAACAAGCATGTCCAGACGTAACTTTTCCTGGTGGTCCTGTAGGAATGTGTGATCATCACGTATCCAGGAAGATGTACTGGACAGGGAGTCTGGGGAGGTTTCAGGAATACCAAACAGTGGCCAACAAAGGGATATCAGTCCTACTGACAAGCCCCAACAAGGGATAGACAGAGGTATCGTTAAAGCACACGTTTCTATAGAACCATCTGACCATCTGTAACAGAGAGGCGTGATTGTAACAATAAGACGGCACAATAAATCTCATTTCTTATAATGGAATTGATACTAAGGAATCCAAAGCAGACAATTGCTTTAGCGAATCTTGTCTTCGGCGATGTAAAGCACCTTGTGTTGTGAACGCGTGTATGTTATTGAATCACTTACGTTGAGATTTTAACAGGAACGTTTACTCAGGATGATATGTACTGATACATGATCCAGTCAAGTAAGCATCGTAACTGCAGGGTTATGTCCCCTTGTCGTTCCAGTATCAGCTGAATGTGAGTTTTTCGGTACGGTCTAGAAACACATCGTATCATATTCGTTGCTTTCGTTAAAGTCGAAAAGGTCAACGCTGTGTTTCCTAGTCTGTCTCACAGTCCCTGAGCCACATTATTTTCCCAACTGCTTAGCCCTCCGTGCAGTGCTAAAGCCCTAGATGAAGCAAGCCTACTTTCCCCAGGTTCTCAATCTCCCATCTCACTGAGGCTCCTTTTCAATTTATATGGAATAATTTGTTACTATCAAAATTAAAATTCTATATATTGTGAGACTAGGCGATAGTCTAGGTGTTTCCTTGGTTTTCCAAACTAACACTCTCAGGTATAGTTAAAATACTGTATACGGCGTGAAACACAACTCTCTCGCTTAGTCACCAACTCCACTCTTTAAAATGAATTCATAAACTATCTTAAAACATACACAAAATGAGTGTGCGGGTTATATTTTCAACAACTCAAGACAGAAATTAATATCATTAGTTTCTATTTAACGGCTTGTCAGCCAGATGCCTGGACGTGATTTGACGTCGATCACCTCAACTGAAGGTTTCAAAATACCCATTATAATAAAGCAGCATTATTAACCCAACGTCTAATGGTTACTAGGACAATTAGTAGAGTTGCACTATCAACACCGCATATAATGATCACCTTTAAGTGTCACATAGTGTTCATATTGTTCTCCTCGTGGCCATATCAGCGTCAATTCCTTTTGATTACTTAGGTTAATATTAGTATTCTGATGAAGACAGTGATTTGATTCTCACTGTTTCAGTCAGACATATTCAGTGTACGAGACCCCGCCAATTTGTCTCCACATGAAATATAGGTCAATTTGCTTCCAGTGTCCCTGATGGGAGACTCAACATCAGACAGTTCTGGCAGTAATTACTACTATTTATTTATTCAAGGATTGTTATAATAGCAATCGAGACCTGCTGGACTTGTTCCTACACAATTCCGTCGCAGCTAAATCATCACGTAGTTAATTAATCCAAAATGATGAGATGAACGATACCAAAATAATAACTAGAGTAGCCATTCATATCTTATTGCTTGCTGGTCACAAGCTTTTGTGGATTAATGTTAGAAATATTCAGGATTTCGAATAAATATGCAGATATTTTACGTTTCAAACAAGAAATGCAATTATTTCGCTTAGCGCTGTTTGCACTTTATAATAGACCGTTCTGCATTTGCTTTGCTTCAAGACATCAAAGGGATTCGGATTGAATTCGTTTTGTCCTGAGTAAACATTTTCGCATTATCATCGTTTAAAGTTTTAGATGACTCTGTCCATCCAGCTCCTTATACTCAGAACAAAGGTGTAAATAGAATAATGAGAATATTGCATGTACCCCTCCAGCGGTGAATACTGATTGTTTTAGATTAGGTTTAATAAGTATTGTTATTTGTCTTGCCTTTCTCCATCATCACACCGACTTTGAAGTATTGATTGAATACTGTATACCATTCACATATGCTAATGCTAGTATTATTAAAACACGTTCCTTATCGAAGATAACTCGGATTCCACATGATGGCCTTGTACGGTTCGGCATTCCTTTTGCATTAGGCTGACGCGCTTTCATGTGAATGAGTGAGTGAGTGAGTGAGTTTTACGTCACTTCTAGCAATATCGCAGCATATTACGACGGGGACACCAAAAATGGGCTTCACACATAATACCAATGTGGGGGATCGAACCCGGGTCTTCGGCGTGACGAGCGGGCGCTTTAAACACTAGGCTACCAGACCGCCCCTGTCTTCGTGTTCATGTAACAGAGTTAAAGTTCAAAGAGGGCTGAAAACCTAAACCAACTAACAAATTGTTCAGACATGCATACACATCAAAACACTACTGCCGTCTTGTGTCTTGCGTCTTTTTTTTTACTGTACAGTAATGTAGGCCATAGGCCCATAATTACATCAATAGGTTTTCCCTTGGGGGGTGTATAACAGATACATATGAGATTTACAATCAGGAGGATGCGGAACGCTTTACATTTTCATAGTAAATATACATAGCAGTATTTCTAATAACTTCTATATTTGCTGATGACATTAACATATTAAATCTATGTAAAGATAGATACTTGTAAAACTTTTCTTCTATATATCTAATCCTTAAGTCATTGTAATAATCACACACTAATAAAAAATGGTATTCATTTTCAATACATTGTCTGTTACAATATTCACACATTCTCTTACTAGGCTGCTCTAAATTATATCTACCGGTTTCAATCCTAAGGTTATGAGATCCACATCTAAATCTTGCCATAGCTGTCCTGAACTTATATATTTGTGTATAATTGAGATACAATTCTCGCCCGAAACTAGGCTTAAAAAGAGCATACAAGTTTGTTTCATGGCTTTCACATATATAAAGTGCCAGTTTTGCTCATAGCAAAATTTTAATGTAGAATCAAACTCTGAGGTGAGGTGAGGTGAAATTGGGTTTAACCTCGTGCTTGAGAATATTTCGCTCATATGACGACGTGCATGCGTGTGTATGTGTATGTGCGGCTGTTTGTACTAGCCCAGACTTAAGCTGGTTTTATAGTGCTAGCCCACTGAGATACCATGCCGCAGTGAAGCATGAATACTCCACTCAGACACATTATACTGACTCCGAGCCGACCAGTCCTTGTTGTACCCAGTAATGCCGAGCGCCATGCAGGGACCAACAAGTACCATATTTTAACGTCTTTTGGTATGACGCGGTCGGGGATCGAACCAGCGACCTTCCGCTCTCCGGGCGTACGCTCTAACCACTACACCACGGAGGCGGTCAGAATCAAACTCTGAGAAGAAATTTTGTCTGTTACTAATAGACTGCTGTTCCCAAATATATCCGAAACCTAAAGAAAAAATCAGATGTTTAACTTTAGATACCCAACTTACTTTACCAACATCTGCTAATTTTAATAACATATCATATGCCAACTTTACAGTCAGGTTTTACAAGTAAGTCAGATTTTACGAGTAAGTCAGGTTTTACGCTGTTTCAGTTACATCACTTCGTGTCAGTGTAATGCTAGGGAAACCCAAAGTACAAGTCATAATCATAACCCGGCTGGGTGTTTGGTCTATTATCTGCGGATCCTTCACAGGGAATAGCGGTTCCTTAGGCGACTTTTAAAAGTATCCCGAGCCAAAATGTTTTCGGTAATTTGTGCTTCTTTGTATGGTGCGTCAGACTGGACCTGACAATCCACTGATCAACAGCATGAGCATCGATCTACGCTACTGGGATACGATGACGTGTGCTAAACAAGTCAGCGAGCCTGACCACCCGTTAGTCGCCTTTTTACGACAAGCATAAGTTGCTGAAGATCAATGCTAACCCGGATCTTCACGGGTCATATATACTGGCCACATAAAGAAACTGTGCACACAGAAAATATAAATATAGGCACACAGCGTATTTATACATAAATACATTTGTGAACATAGCAAGTATTGGAGACCATCAAATGCTCATGCACGTGTCAGGCGACGTGACGTCATTGGCGGTGGCCTAAGGCCTTGCAATGTGTGCACGTGCAGCCCGTACAGATGCACACAACATGTGAAACTCTGAAATTGCTGTCACTGTCGAAAGCTTGATCTTTGGTCATTCAAACGTTCACCAATTCACATGAGAAGTCACATGCACATCATGCCAAGATTAACATCTGCTCAACGTCATGAAGCCATTGGAACAGGTGGCAGCACTTTTCCAATGCCATCGTAACACGATATCTGCATGGGTCAGACGTTATCGAAACAGGAATGACGTCGCCGACCACCCACGTTCTGGGCGTTCCCGACATAACGACGCCAAGACAGGACAGATGGATTCGGGTGACTCATCTCAGATACAAATCCAGACAGCAGTGACCACGTCCCAGACCATTCCCCAGTCCTTCAATGCTCATTTGCTAGCCTCTATGCGTCTTCGACGTACTGCTGTGCTTTACGCACACGGTGGTCATACCCGTTATTGACTTTGTGACTTCGTCGTGTGACACCCTACTCGATTTTGAACTTCTGACGTCATCGTTACGGATATTGTTCATGTTCTTTTGACATTTTCTTGTGTTCAGATACTTCAGCTTATAAAGTGTCTACATCATTTCGTCTTTGCTGTGTTGTATTCCAATTATGAAGGCATTTTCTGTGTGCACAGTTTCTTTATGTGGCTAGTATATGTTGGCGCTAGGTGATTATATTCTCTTGTATAATTTGTATACACTGAGCATGGTTTAAGAATAAGGGCAGGAGTTGTCCGACATACCACAATCCAGAGCTCCGAGCGTTCAAACTGTCAATACCAATTAGCATATTTTTGCAGTAACGTGTGACTGCAATGATTAATAATTTGTTACGCGAGTTATACAAGAAAATTACGGTCATTAAGCTCCGGCTAAAAATAGCAAGCAAATCAGTCACAGATTAAGCTCAAATGTTTTTAGCCCGTTTAGTTCATGATATAGTCAAGCGTCACTTTTCGCCCCTCTGTCTGTTTATCAAATATCTTTTGATGTCACAGATCTGAAGTAATTATAAATGTCGGATGATGATTGGAAACAAAATAAATAACATTTGACCCTTTGAAGATGGGGTTCAGCGTTAGTTTTTGTAACACGACGAACGGAATCGGGTGGTAAGGCTCGGTGACTCGGTTCATGCATGCCATCGCATCCATATAAGGGACCATTCATAATTTATGGCTAGTGGGGGTGATGATGATTTTAAGGTGGGGGTCTACCATTTTGTTCTGGCGAACTCGGGGTGGGGGTGTGGGGTTTGTCATCAATTTTGTACACACTTACTATGGGGGTCATCAATTTTGTACATATAAATATGTTTAAAATTATGCTTAGAAATTATGGGTAGGGAGGGTGGGGTCATTGATTTTGTACATAACATGCAGGGGAGTCACTTATTTTGTACATAAATTTTAGGGGGTCATTCACATTGTACATGATTCTCCATAAAAATCATCATCACACGCCCTAGCCATAAATTATGAACGGTCCCTAATCCATGGATTATCTTGGACAAATTCGATTACTTACAGACCGGGGCGTTGGGGTAGTCTATTGGTTACAGCATTCGAAGACCCGCGTTCGATTCCCCACATGGGTACAATGTGTGAAGCCAATTTCTGGTGTCCCCAGTAGTGGTATTGCTGGAATGTTGCTAACAGCGGCGTGAAACAAAAACTCACTCACTCACTTACAGACCAGATCACATTCCTGAAATGTTACGAAGCGCGGCGTCAAACTAAAACAAAATAAAAGGACCTTTGAGCTGAAAGTTTGTAGGTGATGTAAATAATGTGCTCTCCATTAATATGGCCACTCTGGCCAGTTCTACAGGTCAGTCTCTGACATTTTGCTACGATATTGTATAAGCCATGAAAGGTCACAGGTAAGTTAGCCTTTGTCAATACTTTAGGTAATGGAACTTGAGATGCATTCAATGGAAGGGTGTTTTATTTGCTGTGATTTCAATTACGCAAAACATTAAACCTAAACCAGGACATGTTTTACCGCGGGGAAGGTTGTTCAACCTGACCTGGTTGCCCTGGTTGCCTGGTCTCTTGAAAGAATCTCACGCCTGCATCATTTTAATGAGTACACGACGGCGTCCTGTGTGACTCTCCTCCCACATCAACTTGATCCACGGTGTCACTTCACTTTACATTTGAATGTCACATTCTGATTGGCTGAAACACATTCTATTGTATTTCAACGTGCCTTTTAACATGTGGTGTACATTTCCCCGCTCTATTTGCGGAACTGTTGACATTACATTTACAACGTACCAACCGCACTTTTGTATCTCGAATTAAATAAGAAGCCATTCTCCGGAGGTTTACGATATTTTCAGAATGAAGTAGAGTCGGGGAGTAATTTTGTTTTTGTGGTCTGCATGAACGAACTGGATAACTGCCTAACTGTTGCTCTATTCATACCGATAGCGTGTTTATATGCAACTGAATTTGGTGTACGGCAGATGTATTCGTTGTCCAAAGGTCCCTTGTGTGATACAGATTCATGTGCCCTGTATGCCAGTTTATGCTCTCCACGATCTACAGGAGGACAACTTACAATGAGTAGACATAAGTTCAATACGGAAATAAACACAACTCGCACATGAGGCATAGAATAAAGCAAATGAAAGTGTTTAATTCATCACCAGTTATTGGATATTTTGCTCTCAATTAAATCATTATATTTAAAGTATTATCTGGTACCAGAAGTTTAGGCTTGACCCAGCGGTTAAACGTCTAAGCTATGCATCCTATACGGCTTTCCCAGTATCAACCTCGTGTCTTGACTTAAAGGAAACGCTCCTCATAGCGATCTCAAGCCAAACTCTCTTACATTGAACCATGCCGCTGTCACACTCAGATACATCACTAAATTTCAAGAGTCCTGGATGTCCGAGTCCGCTAAGGCGTCGCAATTCACTGTCCAGAGTCGCTTCCCTTGATCCTGACTTTGAATCCATGGATCTGAGTAAGCCATTAGGTGCCATGCCCGTGATGCTGACCTGTATCCCTCCGAGCTTTGCCCCACAGTAAACTGCCACGCCGTGATGTAACGGTAGACAAATGATCCAGTCGTCTGAGACTTGCATCTGACATTTGATCCTGTGACCGTGGGTTCGAACCCCGGACGATCAAAATATGACCACCAACTTAACCTTTCTCACAGGTTTCACCGACCTAGTAAACGTTTGACACGCCATGATACAACTGAAAAACTGCAGCATTAAACAAAACTCATTTACTCTAAATATACACAGCTCTCCGGTCTCTAAGGTACCAATCTGCATCAATATCAGTTATCGAAACAAGCATCATTATCACTTGTTCTGAAACATATACACGTCAGTTACATATAAAAACAACTTCCTCCCGTCTGGGCTAAACAAAAGTCACTTATTTCATAAGGATTCCGTGAAGGCATTACATAAGAGAATAGAAAACGGAGTATCAAATCGGTTTGTAAAAAAATAATTACATTACAAAACACTTATCCCTGGCGTTGCGAGAAAAACGTTACAGCGATTCAATAAAATACAGTCTCCTGGTAATGGTGATGGATGTAATTACTAGCCTGGGCTTCTGTATGCAGGAGAGCTGGAGCAACCATATGGACTATGATTATATTGATTATGTATCAGTCTTTGTCGACTTCTTCTGGATTTCGGGTCAAACAAACTGGCCTGACTTCATTTCGTGCCAAGACCCTCAGCGTGAGAACCCAGCAGCTGTCGTAGTCGTATATTCGATTTCAACGGAACTGACCCTAATTCCCGCGCAATGACCACGGTTCGTGAAGATTGTTACAGTGACATTGGTATCAAGATTCCGACTTCGCGCTGATACAGACTGATCGGAGATAACAAGTCGTACATGAATCTACATGTCATCGTTCTTCCCCTTCCGCCATCCATCTTCTGTTAAGTTGTTCGCGTCTATTTGTCCTTTAAGAGGGGCGGTGGGATAGCCTTATTCTTAAGGCGAAGATCCGGGTTCGATTCCTTATATTTGTACATGTGTGAAGACCACTAATGGTGTCCCCCGCTGTGATATTGCTGGAAAATTGCTAAAAGCGACCGCGACGTAAACTACACTCAGTCACTCACTCACTCACTCACTCACTCATACTATTTATCATTTTAGCATTCTCATAACAATACATTGCTATGTGCACTTAGGTCCTCAGTGTAGTAAATTGACCCATTAGTTACCTTGACCCTTGTCCTTTGGCTCTTGACCCTTGACCTACACGCAATGATTCGAGTTCCCACAAGACAGAATTTAAATACATTGTAATAAATTCAACACGGTCCGTGTGAATTTGTTTAACACAATTCAGTATCCCTCCGTTGTTATCTTTTTTCAACCACAGTTGTCTCCAGTATTATGACGTGTCCATGTTTATGACTCAACAACGTGCAGTACTGTGTGTGTCAGATAGATCATGAGTTCGAATCCAAGAGTATTTATCCACCACCTGCATACCCATTGATTTGTTTAGTTCGTGTGTTTTTGTGTCACGTCGCACTCATCAACATTCCTGTTATAAAACGGCGGTCTGTAAATAATTGTCTGGACCAGGATCATCCAGTGACTGGCATAATGCGCATCGATCTATGCAGTTGGGATACGATGACATGCTATAACCAAGTCTGCGAGCCTTACCACACGATCCCGTTAGTCGCCTCTGACGACAAGCATGGGTTGCTGGAGACCAGGATTTTCACGGGTTCCCATTGATTTGACGCTATGATATACACATATACACCTTTGGCATTCCTTCTGCAGTTAGTTGAGACAGCGTTGTGTAATCAAGTTACTGTTCAGAAGGCTTTATATCTAAACCAATGTGCTTTACAATAGGATATAACTGCATGACGACGCGAGTATGCATGATATCAATCATATTACCGTTGACATGCGTCACTGTGACCCAACCTAGCGCAGACCCAGACACTTTGTTTTCGTCTCGAGAGAATATGAAATTTGTTTTAACACTTTTAGCGTTAAAGCTCTAATGACCTCATATCCATCTACATTTTTTATCATTGCTGCTCTCTGTAAGCATAAATTATTGATTCCAGTTTCAGAATTCCCAGAAAACAACTATCCAAGGCGGTCGTTTATGTTTCAAACTACATGTCATTTAAAAGATGGAAACCCGCCCCCAAAAGTAGCAAGTGACATATCTTGTTTCTGCTGTATTTCTCGGCTGCAAGAAATGACATTTCGCAACCTTATTAAAATCAATGATTTAAAATTAAATGAGAGTTTATTCCATGACGTCAATGTAGATCGTTCAACATAAACGACCGTACTACATTCATCGTCAAGGGATGCGGCCACGGCCTCATCATGTACCTGACATTTGAATGAGCATTGCCAATTTGCCACCCTGGGCTGCAGCTGCAACCAAGCGCACCAATGATATCGACTTGCATGTCGTTCGAACATGATATGCTTAGTGCTCAAGGGGCGGTGGGGTAGCCTAGTGGTTAAAGCGTTGGTTCGTCACGCCGAAGACCCGGGTTCGATTCCTTACATGGGTACAATGTGTGAAGCCCATTCCTGGTGTCCTCTCCCGCGATATTGCTGGAATATTGCTAAAAGCAGCGCGAAACCATATTCACTGGACTCACTATCACTGCTAAAAGCAGCGCTCAAACCATACTCACTCACTCACTCTCCACTCACTCTCCTCACTCACTCACTCACTCACTCACGGATTACTGTCAGTATCATGTAGTTACTACAACCATGAAGGTTTCAACACTGTGAGCCTGTGAGTGAGTTGCCTTTACGCTGCTTTTAGAAATATTCTCACAATACCACGGCGGCGGGCACCAGAGATTCCCTTCACACATTGCATCCATGTGGGGAATCGATTCTTGGTCTTCGGCGTGACGGGCGAAGGCTTTAACGACTGTACTACTCAACAATTTTAGTAGAACAGACGTAACATTTCATATTTTTGCAAAGATTCTGAATCATAGTTTGGAGGTCACGTATACAAATAATATAGTATGACCAGAAATTATTGAGAATTTTAGGAATATGTTTAATTGGGTTTCTAGTATAAACAACCTTGACCAGCTAGCAAGTGCTTGGTTTCATTCAAGAGAGACAACTCCGTTAATCCTTTTCATTAGTTTGTGAAGAGTTATCCCCCTTTGTTTACTTGCTAGCAGACGACAATTTCAGTGATCCTCAGTATGGATGATTTAGAGAAGAGGAAGTTGATTTATAACAAGGACATCAGATCAGCTAAACTGATTTCAAGTAGAACAGGCGGCTTGGTATTCTTGTTTCTAACAACAAACGAAGGAGTTTAGAAAACCTAAGGCTGGATATGATTGATAGAGGAACTGTGGTTGTCTGTAAGGAGACAATTAGAACTGAGCTGCATGCAATGGGTTGGCAGAAAAGTCGAGGAATTCCATCACCCATCATGAAACCTGAACAAAAGGAGCGAAGGTTGAACTGGTGCTTACAGCATAGAAATTTTAACTGGGACAATGTGATTTTCTCAGATGAAAGTTCTTTGTGGCTGTTTCCTAATACACTGAAATTCTGGACCAAACAAACTGAAAAACCTTTGAATCAGCGCCCAAAGTACAGTCCGAAATTTAACGTGTTGGGTGGCATATCTGTGTTAGGGGCAACGTCCCTCTGTGTATTTGAAGGGAATATGAACAGTGAGCGGTACACAGATATTCTCGAGGGACATTTACTTCCATCTGCTCACGTGTTCTATGGAAATTTTAGGATTTTCCAGCAGGACAACGACCCAAAACATCGTTCAAAGCATTCACAGGCCTGGTTTCAGACCCAAAATATGACATTATTTGATTGGCCAAGCTATAGCCCTGACCTAAATCCAATAGAAAATGTTTGGGGACTTCTGAAGGAAAGTGTCAATAAGAAAAATCTGACAAATATTCCTGAAATGAAAGAAGAGGTGGTCCGATATTGGGATAGCATGGACCACGACTTTCTAACTTCTTTGATCAGTAGTATGCCCCACCGCATTGAAGCCTGCATTGCTGCCCATGGTGACTGACAAAATACTAACTGTTCACCTGTCTTTGAATCTGGAGTTATGTTCTGCTAATATTCACATTTAATACGTGAGTAATGAGTAAAAAAAATATAAAAAATTATAATCTTTAAATTCTCAATAATTTCTGGTTGTACACCTATGCAAATGTTTATTACACAATTTGCAAGCTTCGTATTCCTTTCTTGTTCAAATCCCGAAGGGTAGAATGCTGCAATCACCCTGATTATGATTCTTGGTTTGTCAGCGCCATATCACTGATGAAGGTAGGTTTAAGAAGTGCATTACTTAAGACACTGGCATTCTACAAAATGTGAAATGTGTTCATTCAGGAAACGAAATATGGCATGTGTACCAGAGAGTGAATGAATCTCACTCACTGACTTTGATTATGGTGATTACTAGTGAGTTATTCTCTTTCTTACATAATATTGCTGGCTATAAGAATGTTGGAAATGACAGTGTTCATCGTCATTTCCACAACTTCACTTATGGCAAATCAAGGACGTATATTCACGTCTTTGGGCAAATGTACAATTAGACTACCTAGGAAGTTTCTTCCTACGTCTCGTGGTGGAAGATACCTGGTGGATGTGTATCAAGAGGAAAAGGGGAAAGACTGCAGATCAAGAGTCTCAACAGTGAACGATATAATTTTTATACACATATTTTATTCATGAAATATAAACATAACGTGAATATGGATTGACACAACAAGCCAACGGCTTATGTAAGTGCCGCTCATTCAAATAGAACACAATACCATCAATAATTAGTTTCAAACAAAGTACAGAAACAATTATTTCCACTAAGGCACGAAATGCATAATATAGCAAAAAGTCTACAAGATACATTTAAAGGTTCATGGTCATTGCATACATAAGAGTTTAGAATAATTTGAACCTACTTGAAAGAGTATGTAGTTATGAACAGAGTCAAGAATAGGCTGATTAATTCTGTTGCTTGAAGTTTGATTACCAATTTTCAGATGTCTTATTGGCCCAGGGTTTGGGTGGATATCTCCGCAACATAAAAGTAAAATGATTATGTAAATTGAAAAGGACGGATTGTACAAGTAGAGAGATGAAAATAGCATTTTCAAATGGTAGAATTTTCTTAAGCATTAGCATGTAATTTCAAATCGAAAACACCAACCGCCCGTCTGTAAGTTAGAGGATCAACTGGAATCGAACATTGTTGGAGGAGTAAGAACTACGTTGGTACAGAGGGAGGTTAAAAGGTAAAATACATCAAATAATCCTGTAAAAGGATGCATGCCATTTGTGGAAAGAAAAGGGACGTGTTATGACAAGGGTATACGCATCTTCTTAAAATATTACTGAACAACAAAAGAAAAATAAACATATTAACATCTATCAACTAAATTTTTCATGTATTATTTATCGTGTAGAGAATAGAAATTACTGCTCCAATGAATGCACAAATAAAAATGACATTTTACAGCGTCCTTGTTCAGTTATTTTCCGGTGAACATTTTAGCATTAACTGTGCCGTTGTAAAAAGATTGACTACCCATTGTGTGGAACAAGTCGACCTAAACGACATACCCCTCCAAATCTTAATACGTAGCATCTTAATAAACCTTGACAGGTAGTATCTGATTCCATGTGAACACGTAGTATTTGATTCCACCAAACACGTCGCATCTGACTCAACCTTAACACGTCGCATCTGACTCAACCTTAACACGTAGTATCTGATTCAACTTTAAGACGTAGTATCTGATTCCACCTTAAAACGTGGTAACTGATTCCATCTTAACACGTCGCAACTTAATCAACCTTAACAGGTCGCATCTTAATTAACCTTAACACGTAGTATCTTAATCAACCATAACACGTCGTATCTGATTCACCTTAATACGTAGCATCTTAATAAACCTTACGACGGGGTATTTGATTCCACCTTAAAACGTCGGATCTTAATCAATCTTAACACGTCGTATCTGATTCACCTTAATACGTAGCATCTTAATAAACCTTACGACGGGGTATCTGATTCCACCTAAAAACGTCGGATCTTATCAATCTTAACACGTAGTATCTGATTCAACCTTAACACGTAGTATCTAATTCACCTTAACACGTTGCATTTAATCAACCTTAACATCCTCACCCAGAAGGCTACTGAACAATATTGAAAAAAATCGTCGCTGGGTGCCCTCGGTTTTGCAACACAGCTAACTCATTTATGCTGTTTTCGACAATTGAAATATTACCACTAAACCAAGTTGCTTCTGGGACTGTTTGCATCCATCACCGACAACATAATAAATATGATGACTTGTGATATCAAGATGCACCTCTTCTCTCGCTGCATCCGTGCTTGGCGTGACAGGAAGTATCAAAAGTAACCTTCTATAGCGAGCAGTATTCATTTTCTTTAAGAAAAATACCCAATAACATTGGCACTACTTTGTGTATGCTCAGCAGGATTGCATGTCGGAAAAGAATCGATGGCTTGAATGGACATGCAGAAATACTTGTTTGTTGATGATTGCATGTCAAGTTTCCATATGGAATGATACACGAATGAATAATTGCAGTGATGAAAAAGGGGGTGAAAGAAAAGCCAACTGCTGATAGCCTTCCTCCGAACAAGCCGCCAAGGGGATTGGGGTCGGGGCTGATAGATGATCCCATCTTCCTGTCAGTCAGACCTTGTCTTCTCTGGAAATCCCGTAGGAGCAACTGACCCTTGTCGTTTATTAAATACTGCAAACAATACATATCGTAATCCCGTGAAAGCAGACCCTGTTCAACCATTTTACATTATAGTTATGATTGTTTATTTGTTGCTTATAACGTCGAACTTAATAACAACCATACCCGTGAAGATTCGGGTTAGAATTGGTCTTCAGCAACCCACGCTTCTGGTAAGAGGCGACTAACAGGATCGGGTGGCCAACACGCTGACTTGGTTGACACATGTCATCGTAACCAAATTGTATAGACTGATGCTCATGATATTGATCACTGGATTGTCTGATCCACACCGCCGCCATAAAGCTGGAATATTACTGAGTACAAGAAAAGAACAAAATATTAGCATCCCAGCTACATGACGAGGGTGTGTCTTGACTAAACAATCCAATGATTGCCATCATCAGCATGTTGTGAAGTCTATGTACATGCATGGACCACTGATTAGTCTGAATGTACTGATTGGTCAAATGATCCGCATAATTTCGTCGGGTAGTGTACCATACGAATGAACCGGCTTGCAAAACACATACGTCAGAAAAGAGCCGCAGTGTCCTTGCCCTCTAACCTCCTGACCCACGTCATTTCACCAAGCCTCCTAACCTCACGCCGCCACCATATAAATGTGTTTTCAGTAAGTAGGTCATTGCATTAATCATCACGTTATACGCTTCCGTAGAACGTAGGTTTTGGGTTTTAGGTAAAAACCTTCATCATATTGACCGTCTCGTTTGGACTTAACATGTATTAAGTATGTTTTCTGTGTTAATCTCACGAACGCGCGTGATGTACGCGTTGTGACATTCCATCGCGATCCTCCCGGATTAACGCTAGTACCCTTTGTTTGGGGACGGATTTACTCCAATCCCACCAATAGCTTTCACGCCCCGTCCCACGGTCGTGGGAAGGTCTAAGTCCATGCAATAAAAAAGCTTCTGTAATTCGATTTTATTGTATTTGAGCATGACATTGCCATATGGTGGAAAATGTAGGCATTATGTTGTGAATGTGGAGTTGTTATTAATTTGATTGATTACCCACCGATTTACTGAGCGTGTAAATCTTGAGTGCGTAGAAGTATTGTCAGCTGACAAGGTCGTCATTTTTTTCCCCAAGACTGCTGACTGTATGTTTTGTCAGATATGACGGTCGAGTGTTCATAGAGGTTGTTTGGGTAAACGAGTGTCTGGATCAAAGAGGGCAGGTTTCAACGAGGCTAAGTGTTGGATTTCCCACAACAAACGAAGCTTGAGCAGACCTCGTATTTGTTTCCCTCGTCCTTAGGCATAGTCAACATGAGATAAGAGGGATTAACACGCGTCTAAAACAGTGATCGACAAGTAGAATTGGTTGTAGAAAGTTTACAGTTCTCATCCACAGTCAATGGACAATCAGGAAGTAGGTTTAACATCAGGGAACAAAGATGGCCGTAGGGTCGAGAACTGATTGAGCCGTTGAATCACAGATTCGCCAGGTGCGTACAGTTGGTGTCAGGTATGAACGTTAGCAGCGTCCACGACCTCCGTCATATAGAACCTCCTCCCAAAGTTAGCAAACGTGTCGTGATGTACCTGACATAGTGATCAATGCTGCATTGTACCCTTCCCAGAAACTGCCGACCTGGGTCTCAGCAACTTCAGAAACCTCAACAACATATGCTTTTCAGTCTCGGTGACCTAGTCGATTTCCTATCAGAGTGGGGGCGGTGGGGTAGCCTAGTGGTTAAAGCGTTGGCTCGTCACGTCGAAAACCCGGGTTCGAATCCCCACATGGGTACAATGTGTGAAGCCCATTTCTGGTGTCCCCCGCCGTGATATTGCTGGAATATTGCTAAAAGCGGCGTAAAACCAAACTCAGTCAGTCAGTCCTATCAGAGTGACCTGACGGCCATATTGCTCATAACATCAGTCACGGGATTGTCTGACCCAGAGGAGATTACTTACAACCCACGTTCATGGAAATTGCTACGTGCGGCGTAAAGAACAAAACAACACAATACAATTACACTGTTAACTACTCAGACATGGGTGTTTTTATCATAGCAAGAGCCAATGTGTTTTCATACTCATAGATCTCAGTCAATAACTGTATTCCTTATGAAAATAAAATAATATAAAATAACTGTATTCCTTGACTCAAATTCAAACCGACAGCACGAGAAGTAACACGAGGAACTAGCTTTGTGTTTTGGCACTTTCATATCTCAGACTAAAATGCTAGAAGTCATACCTCTCATAGATCCGTGTCAATAACTGTATTCCCTGACTGAAACTCAAACCGAAAGCACGACAAGAAACACTGATAACTTGTCATTTATTATTAGACTTATTGTAATATTTTCAACGTATTCGTTCATATTCTCAATGCGAACATACAACAGATGATATTTTTTAAAGCTATGGCACGTTATGTGATATCCAAATCAGAACAGATAAAGCAGTGATCGTACATTATCCGGGCATGTAATGAAGATCGGATGGTCTCAGTCTGTGTAACATTTAGGGTGATGTGTAAATTTTGTCAAATTTACTGCTTTCATTCACACGACAATTAATTTATAATACAAGTGACACTTGTCATTCACCAATATACCATACTCCTTTTTTCAGGCAACATCAATGAGCTTAATGCCGATGGTAATCCACTGTGTTAATACACGTTCAGCCAATCTGCCAATCAACAGGAGAGCCGAGATACCGGTTGCCGGTTTAGAGAGCGTCAATAACTGTACAAACAATCAATTGGGCGGCCTTTGTTGTGCCTAAATACGGAATAGATTGACGCCGGATTAGAGGGCGTGTAAATGATCATAAATTAACTAGCTTCTGCCGGGACCAAATTATAGTGCTGATATTGAGAGCATGCCGGATTGGAGGGCTGCCGGTTTAGAGGGCTTCCACTGTATATTGCTAGAATATTGCTGTCTGCCAAGTAAAAAGCACATTCACTTATTTTTACTGTGCCACCCGTAAAACACATTTTGATTAATTGCATTTCCATAATAACCACAGTGCACCCGATAAAACGCTTCTATTGTGATATATAAATAACACTTAATGAAAGAATCACAGTTTCACTCTTTAAAAAATAATGTCTATGTAAAGTGGGTGAAACTGGATTTAACATCGCGCTCATGATTATTGCACGTACATTCACGTACGTGTGCGTGTGCCTATAATTTAGGCATGTTATGGTCATAAAAGTCGACATTTCTTCAAGTGTGATGTAACAATACCCACAGACAATTCCCTCAAACGTTAAGGATCATACGCCGCTTTTCCACCCCAATAAGAGGCTTACCCAACTAACACAAACACGCTGTGTGTTTGGGGAACTTGTGTAAGTATAACATCCAATAAGAGGCTTACCCAACTAACACAAACACGCTGTGTGTTTGGGGAACTTGTGTAAGTATAACATCGGCAGATGCTGAAGATACATGTTCACAGCAAAGTAATTCACAGTCACTATCCCCATATAGCTTATAAGATCGACAGTGCCGTCACTCAAGATGTTGCCATAACGCGTCAACGTCTGTAACTGTGACACCTGCTACAGATATCCCCGGCAAGACGAGGCATCAGACAGTCTGGGTCCAAATCCATCGTCTACCAGTCTTCTGTCTAATCGCTTAATTACTACATAAATCTCTCTGTCGAGGTCTCGTCAAACGGAAGTTTCACATTAATGCTGGTTCCTGGAAGACTTCAAGACTTGGTATATTTGCTACAGGTCTTGTAAGTGAGCTATTAGATGTTTAACTGAGTATGTTTAAACCCCAGACCAGTTCGATATATCGTTATAAGTGTATAGAGTACTAAACTATCTACTAAAGGAAATCGATTTACTTGTTTCCGGATAATCTGACCAGTACAGACACAACATCATGAACCATCTTCCAAAACAAATGAATAAAACACATAAAAGTAAAATACATAAAGAAATATAAAACCGTCCATCAATAGCCCCCTTAAGATAATGCTATTGGCGTCGCTGAAATACAAGCCGGAAACTCGCCCACGAAGACAGTCTCCGATAATATAACACAGACGATTTGAGGACGCCTTGTGAGACAGCCAATGAACGATAGGGCTGTGTAGTTTACACACACTGAGATATATAATACTTCTTTTCAGTTACAGGTAGTCCAATTGTAATGTGAACGTTAAGTATCTTCAACAACTGTGAAATAATAACTATCCAATATCTACTTCTATACAACACGCGCAGTTAATTTTCGTTGTAGTAATGATTGGGTTTGGATACGAGGTGTTGGGTTAACAATTTTAACGAGATATAAGATAAGTATATACCACGCCCCGAGTGAGAAGATCAGTTATAAGGCACGACGATGGACTAGGCACCCTTATAGCGTACTCTAGTACTGACACGACCCCATTTGATAAATTATGATAACGAATAAAGAACTAAAATACATGATCATAAAACATAATCATCATTATAATTCCTGCTCAAGAGTAAAGAGCAAATGCATCTTCACCAATAAACAGTAAATGAACCGACCAGAGATCAATGTTTGTACCTATACAAATTAAGTTATATCATGATTCTTGATAAATAGTTTGACCTGCCACACAACGATTAAACCTGTTACCTTTAAAGTTGTTACCTGCATGTCGTACTTGGTACCACATGAACAGGGCGGTGAGGTAGCCTAGCTGGTTAAAGCGTTCGCTCGTCACGCCGAAAACCGGAGTTCGATTCCCCACATAGGTACAATATGTGAAGCCCATTTCTGGTGTCCCCCTCAGTGATGTTGTTGTAATATTGCTAAAAGCGGCGTAAAACTAAATTCACTCACTCACTACCACATGAAAAAGGATAAGCACTACCACTTCGTCCCTTTTGTTTTATATATTCCGAACTTCCATGTATCCTTGGGAAATAGTACCTAATTGTGATACTGACGTCATTCTGTTCAATGTTTAAGCTGCCACTGCTATCTGACTGTAACAAGTCGTTGTAAGTTCCTCCAGAACCCGTGAAGGTCCGGGTTAGAATGCTTGCCATGCTTGCCACAAAAGGCGACTATGCTTGTCGAAAGAGGCGACTAACGGGATCGGGTAGTCAGGCTCGCTGACTTGGTTGACACATGTCATCGGTTCCCAATTGCGCAGATCGATGCTCATGCTGTTGATCACTAGATTGTCTGGTCCAGACTCGATTATTTACAGACCGCCGTAATATAGCTGGAATATTGCTGAGTGCGGCGTAAAACTAAACTCACTCACTCCTCCAGATGGTAACATTGACTGAGTCATATACACACAGACCCAGCGGAAGGGTGATCAAATAACTATCGGCATGATGGAACAATCGCAAGAATGGCTTTATACGAACAACTTCGGTTAAAAAAACAACTACTGTTATAACGAACTCAAAGGAATCATTCATTTTATTCCGTTATAATCGCAGTTCGTTATATGCATTTCGACGAAACTGCACAGTAATTATACAGAACTTTCGTTACATCCGTTAGTTCGTCATAAGCGTTGTTTATACATGTAGTTTTCTGTATATAAAGGTACGTTGGTGTGTCTTATATGAGAAAGTATATACAGGATACAGAAATAGTAAAACTTTATTTGTGTGGAGATATGTATAGGAAGCGGTGAGTCATACGTTTCCAAGGTTATCTGAAGGTAGATGTGATGTCTGTATACTTCCGTTAACCAACGCTCAACATTGCTAGAATGCGACAAATAGTCACAATGCCATGGTGGCGCTTTGATTAATGTTGATATGTTTTACTTACTCCCATACTGATGTGTGCTGACTACATCGTGAAGCCTCATACCTTAGACGACAGCCGTCTTCATCCCAATCATACCAACAACGGTTACTAATAGCAATAAGTCCGCAAGTGTCGGTCATTTGCAACAACGGTTCAGTTTACCCATCCTTGGAGAAACTCTTCAAGGTGTTTTTGTTATCTAGAACTGACATATCATTGTTGCTATCATTGCACAAATCATACCCATTTAACCTCCATACATACACGACAGACACGACGTGGGGGACTATGCGTTCAATCTAAGCACAATACATATAAGATACTGTACCCCCATTCACAGAAAGATCTTACTGTTTTTGACACTCAACCACATCCCAATTTGATATCGCTGCGGGACATTGACTCGCCTTCAACACTGGCCCACGTCCCGGTTTGATTGCTATTCTCAACAGTCAGCGGGGTGCTGTAAGAACTCAGTCTAGCCTTACATCCTCTAAGTTGGTTTTAAGTGTTATGTTACATTGATTGACAGGTGAATGAACTATGAAATATAATACCTTTGGCCACTATGGCGTGTGCTTGTAGTACTGGTTACCTTTAACACCAGCTTCGCCATGACAAACCAATGTTATTTATTGGCTTTCGTGATCGTCACTGAGCAATGAAATTAATGTCAGCGCTACTGATAAAAGTTACTTAGCGACTAATGGTGACACTTTGCAACCTAGGGACAAAAAAACCCGGTTTCCTCCACTTTCTTGTGACAATGATCTTCTAACCAAATTACCAACACTGGCTGACCGACGAGTCAGTTTCTTTAATAACCTGGGGGTTTTTCGGTAAGAAAAGACGTGTGTGTGTGTGGTTCCTGTGTTGTACCTCGACTGAAACTGTGTGTGGTACTTTATCCGCATGTGTTTGCAGTATGTGTGTGATTGTGTGTGTATAGTACACGTGTCTTAGCCTTTCTCCAAGGCTGTACTGAATGCTGAGCCCATGGATGTTCATGTATACTAGTAATTCTATCCCTTAAAGAGGCAAGTCTTGATAAGCGGACAGTTCACAAGTGTTATTTATTATTTTTTAGAAATTATCATTTAAACTATTAATTTTTACCTTAGAGACCTGTGCAAGTCTACATCTGTGTGTATACACAAACTTCGGCCCAATTACTACAAGTACTTTTATCTGGTGTTTCCGAACTACTGGATGCGCCCAAAGACACATTAAGTGTTACAAACAAAATAGCATCAATGTCATCTGTTCTCTCAGTGTCAGAGGATGGTTTTCCGGGTCGCGATGTGCAAGACAATGATACATACAGTTTAGTGTTGTCTGGGTTTAAGATCCCGGCTAAAGCCTGTGGGGAGACTGTATTAGTGCTACCGGCCTACGCATGTCAGAGCTATTAGTGTATCGGCTAACTGAGTAAGCCAGCAGTGTCTGAGTCATTACCGGTCTTATCGTTGTCGAGCTGACGGTGTTTATGTTGTGTCAGGTCGAACTGACGATTTTAGCGTCCGATCGTCGAAATGTCGAACTAGCGGTTCCTGTGCGGCGTCCCGTCTTACTTATGTCGAACTAACGGTTCCTGTGCGGCGTCCGGTCTTACTTATGTCGAGCTAACGATGCTTGTGCTGCGTCCGGTCTTACTTATGTCGAGCTAACCAATCCTGTGCTTCGTCCGGTCTTACGTATGTCGAGCTAACGGTTCCTGTGCCTCGTCCGGTCTTACGTATGTCGGGCTAACGGTTCCTGTGCGTCGTCCGGTCCTACGTATCTCGAGCTAACGGTTCCTGTGCGTCGTCCGGTCTTACGTATGTCGAGCTAACGGTTCCTGTGCGTCGTCCGGTCTTACGTATATCGAGCTAACGGTTCCTGTGTCCTGTTTGGTGTTGCTAATTTCGAACTCACAGTTTCAGTGCAGTGTCCGATTTTACAATATTCGAGTTTACAGATTCTGTGCAGTTTCAGGGTTTACAAAATTCGAGGTCACAGTTTCTGTAAACCAGAAGGTGTCGAAGCTAACGATGTCTGCGTGTTTTAGTGAGGTTTCTACATGCAGTCAATCATGTCAACCTATATATACCATCGTTTCTTTTAATTTGCATGACTCTCAGCTCATTCTGATTTTCAAGTTTGCATACAGGGATGAGTGCATTCCACGTCAGGTGATGCTTAACGTACTGGTCCACGGGTTCACTCTCACTTAGCCAGTCTACCCAAAATGGTCTTGTTAAGACAGCATTGCACTATGGCTAGGTGAGAGATGCGAGCCAGGGCCTAGATTTTCGAAGCTCCCTTAGCGCTAAGATAGTCGTAAGTACCATACATTTAATTTAACATTAACTTACGACTATCTTAGCCCTAAGAGAGCTTCGAAAATCTAGGCCCAGGTAATTAGCAAGAGCCACTGAAGCGTGAACCTTAGTCCCAGGGCTATAGTCTATATCTACAATGCGACACAATTGAAGATGTATGCGTGTGTTTGTAATACTAAAGCAAAAGAAACAACATTTCAGATAAATTAATTGCACAACAAAAGAATAATACTGAGAAAGAATATTGAGAGAACATCATACATTATATCTGTTATATGAGTGAATATTGAATATGCTCGTAATGTGTTGGTTATGCCATGCAACGAACGTAGCGGGAATTCCGTTTTCATCCGTGCCGGTTCGATCGACATTGGACTCTGTATAATCCGACATCTGAATTATCCGACAATCTGTGAATTCCGACATATTTTTGGGGGTCCGGGCAGCGTTCTTCTATATTATCATCATTTAAACATTGAATTATCCGACATCTGTACATTCCGAATTCCGACACCATTTTCTGGTCCCAATGACACAATTAATCTGTACAATCCGACATCTTCTCCCCATATTGGACTAAAATAGCCAATCAACCTGTAAATGGTCTGGTGACAACTAACACCCTGCTACTGGCAATCTCTTTGGTCCCAGCACTTGCTAATTGAGAGGTAATTAGCCTTGTGAGAACGCCTGTACCTTTGTATGAGCGGCCAACGTGAGGACCTAGGTATGTTTTGTCAAGCATAGGATGAATGTGCTTTTTCATGAAAGTGTGATTATGATTGTGGTTGTAGTACATGTATGTATATTGTACTGAAGATGATAAATCCAATGAAACATACATGTACATGTAAATACAGTTTAAAAAAATTTCCCTTTATTTACCAAGAGAATAACTATTATGCATTAATTTCATGACATAAGCCAGTTAAAATGTATGGTACTGTTTGAAAGTATTTAAGCAAGGAGACATTGAACTATCCGACTCTCTGTATCATCCGACATTTTGTCCCTGTCACAGTGAGTGTCGGATTATACAGAGTCCACTGTAATCAGATTACAGTCGCCCTGGCTAATCTGTACACAATTTAAGTAAGTTGTGAAAGTAAACAAACTTCGAATTAAATAGGATATAGGGCATTCATAAAATGTTGGTTTCCTAGAGAAATGTACAACTTTGTCATAGAGGTGAGGTGAAATTGGGTTTAACGTCGTGCTTGAGAATATTTCGCTCATATGACGACGTGCATGCATGTGTATGTGTATGTGCGGCTGCTTGTACTAGCCCAGACAGAAGCTGGTTTTATAGTGCTAGCCCACTGAGATACCATGCCGCAGTGAAGCATGAATACTCCACTCAGACACATTATACTCACTGACTCCGAGCCGACCAGTCCTTGTTATACCCATTAATGCCGAGCACCAGGCAGGGACCAACAAGTACCATATTTTAACGTCTTTTGGTATGACGCGGTCGGGAATCGAACCCGCGACCTTCCTCTCTCCGGGCGGACGCTCTAACCACTACACCACGGAGGCGGTCCTCTGTCATAGATGTACACTGTATTTGAATTAATGGGTGTTATTTATCGTCAAATGGAACATGTTCGTGCGTAGAATGTAACACATGATTACATTACACTAACAAAAAAACACAGTCAGAAAAAATCATTTTAATGGAAAATAATTCCTTATCTTAAACTACCAATCATGAAACTCATTCCAAGAGGAATGTCATACCCACGTGATTTACAATAAAATGAATTTGCGAAAATAGGAAAAAAGTAGTGAAATAATTCCACTTTATTAAATTGAAATATATTTTCATAAAGACAGACATGAGGCATAATTCCATTGCACGTATTGGCGCCATTGGAAACGAAGTTGTTATAAAGTGATCTCTTATCACCTATTACACCTAATGCATGGGTAATTCAAAATTGTGATTGGAATTGCGTTTTTCCCTAAATTGTAGATAGGATCTGTCTACCATTAGAAGTAATACTCATGTAAAATGATTGTCATATATACCCTGAAACAAATATACTCAATACAAGTCTAGAATGTGTGGCACTTCTGAGTTTGCCTGCTCTGGGCTATATACACATAATTTGTTCTACTCTCCATGCTCTCCGGAACTGTAAGAGCTCTTACTATATTGCTTTTTTACATGTAAATATATATCTCTGTGGTGTTTATGTGTTTTCGACATGTCTGAGTTTTATACCGTGAGGGGGGCAACGAGCAAGTCGCTGAGAAGAGATGTCGTGGGATCACTTTATTGTCAAGGATATAGACTCAGGTAGGTTCCAACAGGATTGTAGACGTCGTGTCGGCATTTCCGCTCAAATATAAAAATGCTACCCTAGACTCAAATAAGCGACAGAGTGAATGTCCCAGGTGTGATTCAGTCCTTATAACATATGCGTATGAACGGAAAGCGCATCAGTTCGGTGTAGCTTTTACTCACTCACTCATCCACCCACTCACTCACTCACTCACGCCAATAACACATGCACTGCTCTTGGTGCTTAGAATATAATTCACTCATTTACTTTGTAGAGAAGAGACGATGGTCAATTTTTAGCATATCTTTGTTTTCAGAAATGCTTCGTTTGTCAAAATTTTGTTTTATTTATCTTTTCGTTTTATCAGAATAACAGACAGACACTTCTCTGGGCACTAAAAGTACCGTTATGCGAGATAAGTGATCTGCTTTTTGTGCAATAAGCAATATTCCAGCTTTGACACTCAAGCAACAGATGCTTCTCTTGGGGTTGAAGAAGAACCATAAGTGTCTTTCAGTGTCATTTTACGACGCAATAAGCACCATTTCATCTTTATCACAAGTGCCTTGGCCATTTGAAACATTGTCGATGATACGAACACCGCCCCATTGCGTAAGGCTACGACAATGTGCGACCAGTAAAGATCCTGGTAGAGTTGGTCTTCAGCAACCCTTGAATTGCTTGGCTAAAGAAGCGACCTACCGGATCGGGTGGCCAGACTCGCTGACATGGTTGACACATGTTATCGTATCCCTTATCGATGCTCTTGGTGTCAGTCACAGGATTGTTTTGTCCAGACTCGATTATTTACAGTCCACCGTCACACAGATGAAATAGATTTATGAGTCAAATAACAAACCAACAACAAAGAGGATTGCAATCAACCACTGAGCTTGAACCAACCCGATTTACTCTCCTCTCAGAAGCAAAACGTTGCTGGTTGCTTAGTTCTACCCGTGTCTTCATGCGGAAATGATTTGTTAACTGATATCTTATGATTCGATCGCTTACGTTGTACATTTTACTGCGCATTGTCAAGAAACATTCTTGCTACTGTGGGTACAACTTCTATTTAACCAATGCAACACACAGCTTCAAGAATACAGAGTTTTTTGTTTAGCAAAACAATAAACTCTGTCGTTATCTGTTTCGATATCCTTTGGGATAGTCATATATCCACTTTCCTCATAAGTATAAATGTCTTGGCAAACTTAGTTATTTCAGTTTGAGCCGAATCATATTACGAACGTGTTACAGTAAATTATTTGCAGTGACAAAAGGTTTAAGAGTCCCCTTTGAACCAGCAAAATGGAACACAGACAAGTCTGAAATATTCAATAATATATTGAACAAACAATGAGCAAGCTACAATGAATGACAATACAGATTTCTAGTACAATGCAATTGAGTCACAAATCTAAAATATTGGGTCACAAATATAAGATATCAACTCATCAGGGTCTTGACATTTACAGTGAGAGCAGTTATACTGATTGAAGGTTGTTTACAATGACAGTAGACGAAGAGGCAAGCACGGTCAGTCTTGAATTTTGATCAACTTGACGGTGGCAGACAGATGCGAATAAATCCAGTCATGAGAAATGACCTGTCCCGCACTACTCAACAACCAGCCCTTATATAGCTCTTACACAGTTCGCGAGCATTCTAGCAAAGCTAGGCGCCCTCGTTATTCTCTCAGAACGATGCAGGATGTTCTCGAACCATAGGCGCCTGACTCTGATATATTTATAAGTATGATTTCTTATATATATATATAGGTCATACTTATAAATATATCAGAGTCAGGCGCCTATGTCTCGAACATACGATCGGGGGTCAAAATAAAATAAAGACAGCCAAGGGAGGCAACCCTGAAGTGCTATCAAAAAGGCATGCCGCTACAAATAATATTGCCATTGAACATATATGAAGCGAGATGCGAGCCAAAACCGACACCCAAAACTTTAAACATTGTGACCCATAATAACTATCACTTAATCTATGTGATATTACAAATTACAAAAAAAACCACACTCATAACAAACGGTATTTAAGGACGATTTAGCATTTAGCATTAATTATGGCCATTGTTTCATTCCTTCTATGGCAGCTCAGTGTCGCCATCTCACCGGCCGAGTAACTTGACTCCAGTCAAATCATGACAGGAGAATATTTATTTTAACTGTTGCCGAAGAGTATTTTTGAGTGAATGTCCCTAAGAGATTTCAGTCCCCATAACATATCTGTGTGAACACGAAGCGCATCAGTTGTATTGTGGCTTTCACGCACGCAGCTGCGGACATACGCACGCACGGATTCACTCACTCACCCATCCACTTACGTTAACCAGTCTGGATTAACATAGATTGTTCATTATTCAAAATGTTCGTCTGAGAGAGCAGCACTTGGAAAGTTCCATGGCAGACATGATTGCATCAGTCTTGCCTTGACCTCCTTCCCCTCCTGATGTGGGCAGTAGTTGTCATCAGTCATCTCACGTGTGTTGGACTCGCTACCAGTTATGTGGCTGAAATGTCTCCAGACTTGCGTAATGACACCCTTTCATTCACATATTATACTTTTCCCCAAGAGTGGACATGAATGAATTTTCAAGTAACACTCACATTTACCCATATCACCTCCAGGTCCCATTGGACAATCCCTGTTTCAATACTGCTGGACAATATTACGTAAAACAACGACCCGGTGGAGAGCCGGGAGAAGCCATGACTCACATATGAGTCTCGTACTTCATTTTTCTATAAACAAACAGTGTACACTTCTTAAGGGACCAAATGCCAGACAAGTGATAGTGTATGAATTTCATTACCCAGATGACATCAATGACCATTATGACATTCTATTACTACTGGAGCAAATGTCGAATGGGTAAATCTTATTTGATTAGGGAGGGTAGTGTCATTTACCCTTGGGTCAAACTGTAACCGATGACTCTTCCATAGCTTCCAAACCTCCTGGAATTGACCAGAGAAGGTTGTGTATCCGTATATACCAGACATATTGGCCAACAGTGACCAGTATTTCTAATCAGTAGCCAGTCTAGACAATTTGTATGTACTTGTTAGAGGAGATGAATTTTGAGTACATCTCTGAGAAATTGCTTCATCCTGCGCAACAGATTCCGCAGTCCGCAACAGTCAGATGACCCGAGAACTACCATCTCGAAATTACAGCAATTTAACTGACTGACCAACATCTTTACGTCATCGTCCGTAGATGTGTTATATTGGATGGGGCACAGAGGGCAACATTTCGGACAAGAGGGTCCACACTTTATTGTGACGATGTCAGTAGCAGCAGTTTGGCTTATTGCGTCATGTTAGAATTTGATTGAAAAGAGCAATTACAAGAGGATGGCGGGGATCACTTGAGTAATCAATATCTATTTCTTTCATTCTCATGTTAGTAATTCTACATACTCATTCATCAAAATCACAATTTACGTATATTTCTGGTTGCGTGTGTGATGTGCACTTACACATATGTCAGCTTGATAAGATTTCCAGGCAGGCTGAAATGGAAGCATTAATATTAAAGTACCGTACGTCCTTGAACAAACATGTTGTCGTGAATTATCACAGAATCTCAATTCCTCATGATAAGCGCATGTACCATATGTAAGAATGCCTGTGTTAACTGCTAGGGGTACCTTCGAAATACATGAATGTCGGGTGTGTATTGAGGCAGAAATGGAAGCATTTATAACAAGTACCGTACGTCCTTGAACAAACGTGTTGTCGGGAATTATTACAGAATCTCAATTCCTCATGATAAGCGCGCATACCATATGTAAGAATGCCTATGTTAACTGCTTGGGGTACCTTCGAAATACATGAATGTCGGGTGTGTATTGAGGGATGAACGGTAGTGTCTCGCTCTTTCAGTGTAAGTATAACACTACGCGTCTCAAACAGCTGCACACACAAGAATGCAATGGCCCCCCATAGTGACTGTCTGGGGTATCTTTGGATTATATTAAGGTCTTAAGTTTATTGAATGATTTACGGTAAGCTTTCCTTCTGAAAGTGTCTCGCTGTTTCAGTGTAAGTACAACATTACGTGTCTCAAACAACGATCAGTTACACTAATAATGAAACTTACTTAAGAATGTAACTTTTACAACGTGTGGGGATTTATAGGGCGTACCACTGCTGGTATAATGTGTGAATTAGGTTTATTGAATAGACATACAAAACATAACTGTCGGCAAATGTATGATGGTTTAACTGCCTGAATGATGGAGGAAGCGGTCAGATGGTAGCAATGAGATAATCAGAACCTGAATTTGTAAGCGAACCCGCTATCTACTCGGCTAATAGAGAAGCCGTTGCTAAATCGTTTCACGAACCACACAAATTCACATGAATAAAGAATATTATTAAGAATATTTACATAGACTTTTCACATTTTGAAAACACTGTAACTAAATGTTTGCATACAACGTTTCTAAACGTTTCCGGAGCCATACCAAGTCAAATGACTATAATGTCAGAACATATTTAAAAATGTTTTGGAGATGTTTTTATTCGTGTTTCGCGTCAGCTGGGTGTAGTGTAGTGCACTCACGGAGCAGAGTTATCAAACTTGTGAAGCGGTCACGATGATCTTCGCAAACTTTCTCAGACGACGTTGATATGTGTGGTTTAGCTGTAGGTGTTAGTGGTTAAGTATAGATACAAGTTCTTGTGTTATTCATAAAACACACCAAGTGCCAGCCATATTGATTAGTTTGAGTGACTCCGACACCTAAATATGCCAAATCCTTGGAGACGGACATCCATATAGACTGGGCTCGGTTTCACACTGGGGCTAGTATGATTGGAGCCAGTTGATATACAAGGCTTCCAGCCATTGATGACAATCACTCTTTTTTGTCTCGGTTTGAAAGCTGGCAGTTTGGTGTTCTCTGACTCAGAAAAGAGAATGTTTCTAATATACAAATGTCATTGTTGTGAACATAGACGGAGGCGTTTAGGAGGAGAGTGGCGATGTTTGGTAAAGGGCTGTAGTTTTAAAGAAATGTCTGAAGGAAGCCGCTAGTAGGCCTTGAGAATACGTTTCAATTGCAAGTGGTTTAAACTGAGAGTCTGCCTTGCAAATGTCTACAGGTGGAATAAAGTTGATAACTTCTGTTTTGTTGCACTTGGTTCTTCTTCTATGTAATTATCCATTTTGTTAAGATCAATTAGCAATACTTAATATCTGAAAGTCTGACCAAAGAATCTATGTATAAAACATCTCCGTGGATTAACTTCATGTGAGAAGGCATATTTACTATTTAGACTTCTTCAATGTCGGATTATTGCTCACAGTCACTTTTCTGTGTACTGTTTTGGTGGTGTCTGATCAGAACGATCATCCATTTTCTTGGCTTCACTTAAGATGAATAATCATGGTTTGTTTTCCCTTTGTAGGACCAAGTATACATGGCGTTTATGATCTTATGACAAAACATTGACCCATGATCCATCAAACTAAATATCTCCAAGCTTGCACACAGGAAAGGGACCTTCGAACGTCAGGTGATGCTTTAACTAGCTCGTAGCGGCAATTCTGTTTTCATCCGTGCCCTTTCGATCATATCAAATGATAGTCGCTAATCCTTAACAATTTACCCAGAGCCTGAACGTTGAGGAAGTAAGCAAAATATCTAACTGGATATGGGGTATTCATAAACTATTTGTTTGCTAGAAAAATGGGAAACATTTTCTTAGATATATTTGAATGTATGGGAGCCATCTGGAGCAATTCCGTGTGCGTTAATGTAATGAACAGAGGTTATTATCTTGCAATCAGTCATAAACAAATGTATCGTGGAACGGGACATGTTCGTGTCCGTAGATTACATTACACTGATGATCAAAAGTTAATAACAAACAAACAGTCAGAAAGAAATCTGAACGAAAGTATTTCAATGGAAACTAATAATATTATTCCTTATCTTAATTTTCAAATAATGAAATTCATTTCAAGAGGAATGTCATACCCACATGATCTACAATTAAAAGACGGTTCGGAAATAGGAAAAAAGTAGTGATATAATTCCGCTTTATCAAATTGAGGTATATTTTCATAAAGACAGACATGAGGTATAGTTCCATTGCACGTATTGGCGCCATTGGAATCGAAGTTGTTATAAAGTGATCCACGGGGCGTGATCTTCTTATCACCTATTACATACATGTATGGGTAATTCAAAATTGTGATTGGAATTGAGTCTTTCTATACTTTCTAGATAGGTTCAGTCTTCCATTAGAAATTATTCCCATGTAAAATAACAACATTTCGTTTGTCGATCGAGCATACCCCCTCTGACCATTGAAACCTATCTTGTGGGGTCTGTGTCAACCGAACTTCATAACAGCCATGTTCTAATCAGGGATTCATTTGCATTAACAACACTGTCGTAACAATGCACTTATCTCAAATCAGGTCAGGAAACGCTGGCATCGTAGAGTAGCTGAGTTGATACCCGAGCTCAGCTAGCCTGACTTTTGAGAGTTTTGAGGGTCCACGTGTCACAAAGGGATTACACACCTTTGGATATCACCTAGACACCTGTATCTCGTCGTGTTGATCATGATGTTAGCATAACTCACATTGGACGTGTACTAATGTAAGGTCATATATATAGGTCCCTGATTTGAATGAAATGTCCTCGCGAAGCAAAATTTGTACAAAGAAGGAGAAGGTGTCCAGGGAGGGATATATATATCATTCATATCGCCTTCCACATGACAAAGAAGTCATCTCCTGAAAAAAACTGACTTGACCACAACGACGTATGAACCTTGTGAAGGTTGCTTGGATTACTCGGAAATTCTACTGTCACCCAGCTAATATACCATGCCACAGTTAACATGGATGCCCACTCAGACATACTGTTTAACCCCTGAAAGACTCATGCAACGTAACACCCAGCAACATCTTTTAACTTATTGTGTTATGACGCGACTTGGGTATTGAACAACCGACCTTCCGATCTCACTCGCAAACGTTCCATCCACTCGACCTTGGAGGTCCTTCTCTACATAACCTGTTCAGATGAAGTATATGGATGACAATAATCCAAGCTTAGAAGAAATGAAATGAACATTGATACATTACAGAGCCACGAAGGTAATGCTGTCCAGATCAGACCATTACAACCAAGGCTTGCCAAAATATTGTCACTTCAATCATATACATTACACGAGTACAACTATTGAAAACACGGTGGTCCTCAAGTGGTGGTTAAGTTCACTCTTCCTGAAAGCAGAAGCAGAAAACATTGACACAGAGGTGTCTTTTAACATTCTACATAATCAGGAACATAGAAACAGGAAATAGTTAAAAGAGCTTATGATTATCGGGTTCGAGATTATCGGGTGCCTCCATTATGCAAAGTGTCTTGCATGGCAATCAAGTGCAAGTTGCTAACATATAGCGTAATTACCCTGCTCGAGGAGGGTATCGCGATAACTGGAATTGTATCAAGAACATGTATTTAGGAACAGGAAGCATGCAATAAATCTCGACAAGTGCAGTTGATATTATCTAGAGAAATATTTCAACTTAATAAAGAGCTGCAATTAAGCTTGCAACCTACACAAGTCTCGAGTTTACATTGCGATCTAGTGTATTTTCAGTATTTAGCGTGGGTTCAAATACATTGGTGAAAGGCATATTACCATGTCTTATATTCCTCACGCCGACAACACAAGCACTGCTCTTTAAGTGGCTTGGAATACAATACACTCATTTACTTTGTAGAGAAGAGACGATGGTCATTATTTAGAAGATGCTTGATTCAGAAATGCTTCGTTTGTCGAAACTTTGTTTTATTTCTCTTTTCATTTACTAGTAATCAGAATATCAGACATACTTCTTTGGGCACTTGAGTGCCGTTATGCGAGTCCAGATACGTGAACTGCTTTTAGTGCGATAAGCAATATTCCAGCTAAGACGCTCAAGCAACCGATGTTTCTCTTGGGGTTGAAGAAGAACCATAAGTGTCTTTCAGTGTTATTTTACGCCGCATTAAGCACTATTCCATCTTTGTCATAGGAATCGATTGTCGAACATCGTCCCAAAATGTGCGACCCGTGAAGATTCTGTTAGAGCTGGTCTTCAGCAGCCCCTGCTTGTCTAAAGTTTGGTTTGGTTGACAAATGTCATTGTATCCTTGATCGATGCTCTTAGTGTCAATCACAAGATTGTTTAGTCCAGACTCGAGTTTTTACAGACCACCGTAACACAGATGAAATAGATTTATGAGTCAAATAACAAACCAACAACAACAAGGATTGCAATCAACAACTGAGCTTGATCCAATCCGATTTACTCTCCTCTTAAAAGCAAAACATTGCTGGTTATGTAATTCTACCTGGATCTTCGTGAGGAAATGATTTTTTAACTGATACGATATGGTTCGATCTCTTACGTTTTACTTTTTACTGAGAATTGTCAAGAAACATTCTTGCTACTGTAGGTATAATTTCTATTTAACCAATGCAACACACAGCTTCAAGAATACAGAGTCTTTGTTTAGCAAAACAATAAATTGTGTAGTTATCTGTTACGATCTCCTTTACTCATATATCCACTTTCTTCTTAAGCATAAATGTCTTGACGAACTAATAAAAACTTAGTTCTTTCAGTTTGAGCGGAATCATATTACGAACGGTATGTTAGGACGATTTAGCATTTAGCATTAATTGTGGCCATTGTTTCATTCCTTCTATCGCAGCACAGTGTCACCATCTCACCGGCCTTGTAACATGAATTCAGTCAAATCATGACAGGAGAATAATTATTATGTATTTATTTTAATTGTTTCCGAACGGTAATTTTGAGGGAATGTCCCTGAGTGGAATCAGTGCTCATAAAATATGTGCGTGAGCACGAAAGCGCAACAGTTGTTTTCTGGCTTTCACGCACACACACACATACACACGCACATACACACACACGCACGCGCGGATTCACTCACTCACCGATGCACTTACGTTAACCTGTCTGGGTTAACATAGACTTTATTCAAAATGTTCGTTTGAGAGAGTAGCATTTGGAATCTTCCATGGCAGATCTAATTGCATCATTCGTGGCTTGACCTCCTTCCCCTCTGGATGTGGGCAGTAGTTGTCATCAGTCATCTCACGTGTGTTGGACTCGCTACCAGTTATGTGGCTGAAATGTCTCCAGACTTGCGTAATGACACCCTTTCATTCACATATTATACTTTTCCCCAAGAGTGGACATGAATGAATTTTCAAGTAACACTCACATTTACCCATATCACCTCCAGGTCCCTTCGGACAATCCCTGTTTCAATACTGCTGGACAATATTACGTAAAACAACGACCCGGTGGAGAGCCGGGAGAAACCACGACTCACAAATGAGTCTCGTACTTCATATTTCTATGAACAAACAGTGTACAATTCTTAAGGGACCAAATGCCAGACAGATGATAGTGTATGAATTTCATTACCCAGATGACATCAATGACCATAATGACATTCTATTACTACTGGAGCAAATGTCGAATGGGTAAAATCTTATTTGATTAGGAAGGGTAGTGTCATTTACCCTTGGGTCAAACTGTAACCGATGACTCTTCCATTGCTTCCAAACATCCTGGAATTGACCAGAGAAGGTTGTGTATCCATATATACCAGACATATTGGCCAACAGTGACCAGTATTTCTCATCAGTAGCCAGTCTAGACAATTTGTATGTACGTGTTAGAGGAGATGAATTTTGAGTACATCTCTGAGAAATTGCTTCATCCTGCGCAACAGATTCCTTGTCGGATGACCCGAGAACTACCATCTCGAAATTACAGCAATTTAACTGACTGACCAACATCTGTACGTCATCGTCCGTAGATGTGTTATATTGGATGGGGCACAGAGGGCAACATTTCGGACAAGAGGGACCACACTTTATTGCGACGGTGTCAGTAGCAGCAGCTTGGCTTATTGCGTCATGTTAGAATTTGATTAAAAAGAGCAATTACAAGAGGATGGCGGGGATCACTTGAGTAATCAATATCTATTTCTTTCATTCTCATGTCAGTAATTCTACATACTCATTCATCAAAATCACCATTTACGTATATTTCTGGTTGCGTGTGTGATTTGCACTTACACATATGTCAGTTTGATAAGATTTCCAGGCAGGCTAAAAGGGAAGCATTAATAACAAACTACGTACGTCCTTGAACAAACGTGATTTCGGGAATTATCACAGAATCTCAATTCCTCATGATAAGCGCATATATCATGTGTAAGAATATCTATGTTAACTGCTTGGGGTACCTTCGAAATACATGAATGTATTGAGGGATGAACGGTAGTGTCTCGCTCTTTCAGTGTAAGTATAACACTACGCGTCTCAAACAGCTGCACACACAAGAATGCAATGGCCCCCATAGTGACTGTCTGGGGTATCTTTGGAATATATGAAGGTCTTAAGTTTATTGAATGATTTACGGTAGCCTTTCCTTTCCTTCTGAAAGTGCCTCGCTGTTTCAGTGTAAGTACGACACTACGTGTCTCAAACAACGACCAGTAACACTAACAATGAAACTTTCTTGAGAATATAACTTTTACAACGTGTGGGGATTTATAGGGCGTACCACTACTGGTATAATGTCTGAATTAGGTTTATTGAATCGAAATACAAAATATAACTGTCGGCAAATGTATGATGGTTTAACTGCCTGAATGATAGAGGAAGCGGTCAGATTGTAGCAATGAGAGGATCAGAACCTGAATTTGTAAGCGAGCCCTCTATCTACTCGGCTAATAGAGAAGCCGTTGCTAAATCGTTTCACGAACCACACAAATTCACATGAATAAAGATAATTATTAAGAATATTTACATAGACTTTTCACATTTTGAAAACACTGTAACTAAATGTTTGCATACAACGTTTCTAAACGTTTCCGGAGCCATAATGTTTAAAAAACATTGCCAGAACATATGCTAGCCACATAAAGAAACTGTGCATTGTCAAAATATTATCCCAGTTGACAAGTACGATAATAATGTCAAAGGTACATATAAACTTTAATTGAGGGATCATGAGACCATAACAAGTCGGGAGAATTTCAAGTGAAAAGCCAATCACAATGACGTCACGAGTCCACAAGCGGGACAGGGGTCAAACGACCATGTCACAAGCTCAATAACGGGTATGTCCACCATCGGCATTGAGAACAGCAGTGCATCGACGACGCATAGAGCCTATCAAACGTGCAAGGAAGGCTTGTGGCATGTCACGCCAGATTCTCTCAAGTTCTGTTGCAAGGTCAAGGACGTTATCTGGCGGATGAGGAAGACGGCGTAGACGTCGATCTATCTCGTCCCAAACATGCCCTATCGGGGAGAGATCCGGTGAATTTGCAGGCCAAGGCAGTAAGTCGACGTTGTGGTGTTGCAAGAAATCCATAGCAACCCTTGCCGTATGAGGGCGGGCATTGTCCTGTTGGAATGTTAACCCAGGGCCATGACGTTGCAGAAAAGGAACTGCCACAGGTCGAAGAATCTGATCCCTGTAGCCCACACCAGTTAAGTTGCCCTGAACAATCACCAAAGGAGTTCTTTGGCGGGCTGTTATGCCACCCCAAATCATCACGGAACCACCACCAAAGCGATTCCTCTCCAAGACGCAGGCCTGTGCATAACGTTCTCCCACGCGTCTATAGGCACGTTGACGTCCACCACTATGGGAAATGTTAAATCTGGACTCATCTGTAAAAACAACATTTCTCCACCAAAACAAGGGTCTGCGGACATGATTTCGGCACCACATTCGGCGAGCTTGTCGATGACGTTGTGTCAGGATAGGCCGTATGGCGGGACGTCGTGGTCTGATCCCGTGATGACGTAAACGTTGTCGAACTGTGTTGGGGTGAATACGGCGAAGTCCTGGGATGGTTCGGGCAGTCATCACTGCAGTCTGAAACCTGTGGCGAAGATGGGTCACCCTTATCCATCTGTCCTGTCTTGGCGTTGTTACACGTGGACGTCTAGAACGAGGCCGATCGATGACGTCATTTGTGGTCTGGTACGTCTCACCAGTGCAGAAATGGTGTTCCGGTGGCAGTGGAAATGTGCAGCCACTTGTCGTTGAGACATTCCCCCACGGACCATCCCAATGGCCTCATGACGTTGTGCAGACGTGAGCCTTGGCATGCTATGCGTTTCAATAGCCGTTTAATTTTTTGAACGATCGCAAGGGCAGGGGTTGAGCTTTCCAAAGTGACAGTATTGTGTGGCATTCATTTGCTCTGTTTCTTTTTCCCGGAATACACGTGCAACAACGTATTTCAAGTCTCAAGGACGAAACCACTGACGTCACGGAACGTGGCACGTGCATGAAGGTTGGATACAAGTCACTAATCTCTGAGTTTAAATCCTTATGTGTCTACACAAGTTTGATAAATTTAGATTTAAAATTTTTGTATGCACAGTTTCTTTATGTGCCTAGTATATTTTAAAATGTTTTGGAGATGTTTTTATTCGTGTTTCGTGTCAGCTGGGTGTAGTGTAGTGCACTCACGGAGCAGAGTTATCAAACTTGTGAAGCGGTCACGATGATCTTCGCAAACTTTCTCAGACGACGTTGATATGTGTGGTTTAGCTGTAGGTGTTAGTGGTTAAGTATAGATACAAGTTCTTGTGTTATTCATAAAACACACCAAGTGCCAGCCATATTGATTAGTTTGAGTGACTCCGACACCTAAATATGCCAAATCCTTGGAGACGGACATCCATATAGACTGGGCTCGGTTTCACACTGGGGCTAGTATGATTGGAGCCAGTTGATATACAAGGCTTCCAGCCATTGATGACAATCACTCTTTTTTGTCTCGGTTTGAAAGCTGGCAGTTTGGTGTTCTCTGACTCAGAAAAGAGAATGTTTCTAATATACAAATGTCATTGTTGTGAACGTAGAAGGAGGCGTTTAGGAGGAGAGTGGCGATGTTTGGTAAAGGGCTGTAGTTTTAAACAGAAGTCTGAAGGAAGCTGTCAGTAGGCCTTGAGAATACGTTTCAATTGCAAGTGGTTTAAACTGAGAGTCTGCCTTGCAAATGACTACAGGTGGGATAAAGTTGATAACTTCTGTTTTGTTGCACTTGGTTCTTCTTCCATGTGAGTATCCATTTTGGTAAGATCATTTTGCAATATTGAATATCTGAAAGTGTGACCAAAGAATCTATGTATAAAACATCTCCGTGGATGAACTTCATGTGAGAAGGAGTATTTACTATTACATCTTCAATGTCGGATTATTGCTCACAGATCACAGTTTCCTTTCTGTGTACAGTCTTGGTACGTCTCAGAATCAGTCATAAACAAATCTATCGGCACACGGGTCATGTTCGTGTGCGTAGATTACATTACACTGATGATCCGAAGTTAACGTCTCAGAATCAGTCATAAACACATCTATCGCTACACCCGACATGTTCGTGTGCGTAGATTACATTACATTGATGATCCGAAGATAACGTCTCAGAATCAGTCATAAACACATCTATCGCTACACCCGACATGTTCGTGTGCGTAGATTACATTACATTGATGATCCGAAGATAACGTCTCAGAATCAGTCATAAACACATCTATCGCTACACCCGACATGTCCGTGTGCGTAGATTACATTACATTGATGATCCGAAGTTAACGTTTCAGAATCAGTCATAAACACATCTATCGCTACACGGGGCATGTTCGTGTGCGTAGATTACATTACACTGATGATCCGAAGTTAATAACAACAAATAGTCAGAAGGAAATCTAAACGAAGGTATTCAATGGAAACTAATCTTAAATTTCAAATAATGAAATTCATTCCAAGAGGAATGTCATACCCACATGATCTACAATAAAAAGACTTCTCGAAAATAGGGGAAAAGTAGTGATATAATTCCACTTTATCAAATTGAGGTATATTTTCATAAAGACAGACATGAGGTATAGTTCCATTGCACGTATTGGCGCCATTGGAATCGAAGTTGTTATAAAGTGATCCACGGGGCGTGATCTTCTTATCACCTATTACATACATGCATGGGTAATTCAAAATTGTGATTGGAATTGAGTCTTTCTATACTTTCTAGATAGGTTCAGTCTTCCATTAGAAATTATTCCCATGTAAAATAACAACATTTCGTTTGTCGATCGAGCATACCCCCTCTGACCGTTGAAACCTATCTTGTGAGGGTCTGTGCTAACCGAACTTCATAACAGCCATGTTCTAATCAGTGATTCATTTGCATTAACAACACGAATTCACGTGTTTGTTATGAATGAAAAAATAGTTACGTCAGACGGTGACCTAATTGAGAGGTCATCGGTTATCCAATCAAATCGTTAGAATCTCAGGTCAAGTCGTTACGACACAGGTCAACGCGATACGACACTCGTGTGACGTACGAGATTAGTATGCAACTACCCATACGTTGACCACGTGGGTAATAATTTAACTTATTGTGTAATGACGCGACTTGGGTATTGAACAACCGACCTTCCGATCTCACTTGCAAACATTCCATCAACTCGACCTTGGAGGTCCTTCTCTACATACCTGTTCAGATGAAGTATATGGATGACAATAATCCAAGCTTAGAAGAAATGGAGTGAACATTGATACATTACAGAGCCATGAAGGTAATACTGTCCAGGTCAGACCATTACAACCAAGGTTTGCCAAAATATTGTCACTTCAATCATATACATTACACGAGTACAACTAGAGGGTATCGAGATAACTGGAATTGTATCAAGAACATGTATTTAGGAACAGGAAGCATGCAATAAATCTCGACAAGTGCAGTTGATATTATCTAGAGAAATATTTCAACTTAATAAAGAGCTGCAATTAAGCTTGCAACCTACACAAGTCTCGAGTTTACATTGCGATCTGGTGTATTTTCAGTATTTAGCGTGGGTTCAAATACATCGGTTGAAAGGCATATTACCATGTCATATATTCCTCACGCCGACAACACAAGCACTGCTCTTCAAGTGGTTTGGAATACGATGCACTCATTTACTTTGTAGAGAAGAGACGATGGTCATAATTTAGAAGATGCTTGATTCAGAAATGCTTCTTTTGTCGAAATTTTGTTTTATTTCTCTTTTCATTTAATCAGAATATCAGACAGATACTTCTTTGGGCACTTGAGTGCCGTTATGCGAGTCCAGACACGTGAACTGCTTTTAGTGCAATAAGCAATATTCCAGCTTTGACACTCAAGCAACAGATGCTTCTCTTGGGGTTGAAGAAGAACCATAAGTGTCTTTCAGTGTTATTTTACGCCGCAATAAGCACAATTTCATCTATGTCATAGGAATCAATTGTCGAACATCGTCCCAAAATGTGCGACCCGTGGAGATCCTGTTAGAGCTGGTCTTCAGCAGCCCTTGCTTGTCTAAAGAAACGAATTCTACATAATCAGGAACATAGAAACAGGAAATAGTTAAAAGAGCTTATGATTATCGGGTTCGAGAATATCGGGTGCCTGCATTATGCAAAGTGTCTTGCATGGCAATCAAGTGCAAGTTACTAACATATAGCGTAATTACCCTGCTCGAGGAGGGTATCGAGATAACTGGAATTGTATCAAGAACATGTATTTAGGAACAGGAAGCATGCAATAAATCTCGACAAGTGCAGTTGATATTATCTAAAAAAATATTTCAACTTCCTAAAGAGCTGCATTTAAGCTTGCAACCTACACCAGTCTCGAGTTTATATTGCGATCTAGTGTATTTTCAGTATTTAGCGTGGGTTCAAATACATTGGTGAAAGGCATATTACCATGTCTTATATTCCTCACGCCGGCAACACAAGCACTGCTCTTTAAGTGGCTTGGAATACAATACACTCATTTACTTTGTAGAGAACAGACGATGGTCATTATTTAGAAGATACTTGATTCAGAAATGCTTCGTTTGTCGAAACGTTGCTTTATTTCTCTTTTCATTTAATCAGAATATCAGACATACTTCTTTAGGCACTTGAGTGCCGTTATGCGAGTCCAGATACGTGAACTGCTTTTAGTGCAATAAGCAATATTCCAGCTAAGACGCTCAAGCAACAGATGTTTCTCTTGGGGATGAACAAGAACCATAAGTGTCTTTCAGTGTTATTTTACGCCGCATTAAGCACAATTCCATCTTTGTCATAGGAATCAATTGTCGAACATCGTCCCAAAATGTGCGGCCCGTGAAGATCCTGTTAGAGCTGGTCTTCAGCAGCCCTTGCTTGTCTAAAGAAACGATCGGCGAGTCAGATTGCAGTTTGGTTGACACATGTCATTGTATCCTTGATCGATGCTCTTAGTGTCAATCACAAGATTGTTTAGTCCAGACTCGAGTTTTTACAGACCACCGTAACACAGATGAAATAGATTTATGAGTCAAATAACAAACCAACAACAACAAGGATTGCAATCAACCACTGAGCTTTACTCTCCTCTTAAAAGCAAAACATTGCTGGTTATGTAATTCTACCTGGATCTTCGTGAGGAAATGATTTTTTTAACTGATACGATATGGTTCGATCTCTTACGTTTTACTTTTTACTGCGCATTGTCAAGAAACATTCTTGCTGTAGGTATAATTTCTATTTAACCAATGCAACACACAGCTTCAAGAATACAGAGTCTTTGTTTAGCAAAACAATAAATTGTGAAGTTATCTGTTACGATCTCCTTTTACTCATATATCCCCTTTTGTTCTTAAGCATAAATGTCTTGACGAACTAATAAAACCTTAGTTCTTTTCAGTTTGAGCGGGAATCATATTACGAACGGTATGTTAGGACGATTTAGCATTTAGCATTAATTGTGGCCATTGTTTCATTCCTTCTATGGCAGAACAGTGTCACCATCTCACCGGCCTTGTAACATAAATTCAGTCAAATCATGACAGGAGAATAATTATTATGTATTTATTTTAATTGTTTCCAAACGGTAATTTTGAGGGAATGTCCCCGGAGCGGAATCAGTGCTCATATAATATGTGCGTGAGCACGAAAGCGCAACAGTTGTTTCTTGGCTTCCACGCACACATACACATACACACGCACATACGCACACACGCACGCGCGGATTCACTCACTCACCGATGCACTTACGTTAACCTGTCTGGGTTAACACATAGACTTTATTCAAAATGTTCGTTTGAGAGAGTAGCATTTGGAATCTTCCATGGCAGATCTTTGTTTAATTGCATCATTCGTGGCTTGACCTCCTTCCCTCTGGATGTGGGCAGAGCCGTCATCAGTCATCTCACGTGTTGGACTTCATACTCAGTTATGTGGCTGAAATGTCTCAAGACTTCTGCGTAATGACACCCTTTCATTCACATATTATACTTTTCCCCGAGAGTGGACGTGAATGAATTTTCAAGTAACACTCTCACATTTACTCATATAACTCCTCAAGGTCCCTTCGGACAATCCCCTGTTTCAATACTGCTGGACAATATTACGTAAAACAACGACCCGGTGGAGAGCCGGGAGAAGCCACGACTCACAAATGAGTCTCGTACTTCATTTTTCTATGAACAAACAGTGTACAATTCTTCAGGGACCAAATGCCAGACAGATGATAGTGTATGAATTTCATTACCCAGGTGACATCAATGACCATAATGACATTCTATTACTACTCGGGAGCAAATGTCGAATGGGTAAAATCTTATTTGATTAGGAAGGGTAGTGTGTCATTTACCCTTGGGTCAAACTGTAACCGATGACTCTTCCATTTGCTTCCAAACATCCTGGAATTGACCAGAGAAGGTTGTGTATCCGTATATGCCAGACATATTGGCCAACAGTGACCAGTAGCATTTAATCAGTAGCCAGTCTAGACAATTTGTATGTACTTGTTAGAGGAGATGAATTTTGAGTACATCTCTGAGAAATTGCTTCATCCTGCGCAACAGATTCCTTTTGTCGGATGACCCGAGAACTACCATCTCCAAATTACAGCAATTTAACTGACTGACCAACATCTGCACGTCATCGTCCGTAGATGTCTTATATTGATGGGGCACAGAGGGCAACATTTCGGACAAGAGGGTCCACACTTTATTGGTGACGGTAAGTCAGTAGCAGCAGCTTGGCTTATTGCGTCATGTTAGAATTTGATTGAAAAAGAGCAATTACAAGAGGATGGCGGGGATCACTTGAGTAATCAATATCTATTTCTTTCATTCTCATGTCAGTAATTCTACATACTCATTCATCAAAATCACCATTTACGTATATTTCTGGTTGCGTGTGTGATGTGCACTTACACATATGTCAGCTTGATAAGATTTCCAGGCAGGCTAAAAGGGAAGCATTAATAACAAACTACGTACGTCCTGAACAAACGTGATTTCGGGAATTATCACAGAATCTCAATTCCTCATGATAAGCGCATATATCATGTGTAAGAATATCTATGTTAACTGCTTGGTGTACCTTCGAAATACATGAATGTCGGGTGTGTATTGAGGGATTAACGGTAGTGTCTCGCTCTTTCAGTGTAAGTATAACACTACGCGTCTCAAACAGCTGCACACAAGAATGCAATGGCCCCCATAGTGACTGTCTGAGGTATCTTTGGAATATATGGAGGTCTTAAGTTTATTGAATGATTTACGGTAGCCTTTTCCTTTCCTTCTGAAAAGTGCCTCGTTGTTTCACTCAGGGTAGGTATCGACACTACGCAGTCTCAAACAACGATCAGTTAAGCACTAACAATGAAACTTTCTTGAGAATAATATAACTTTTACAACGTGGGATTTATAGGGCGTACCACTACTGGTATAATGTGTGAATTAGGGCTATTGAATCGAAATACAAAATATATAACTGTCGGCAAATGTATGATGGTTTAACTGACTGAATGATGGAGGAAGTGGTCAGATTGTAGCAAATATACTAGCCACATAAAGAAACTGTGCATTGTCAAAATATTATCCCAGTTGATAAGTACGATAACAATGTCAAAGGTACATATAAACTTTTAATGGAGGGATCATGAGACCATAACAAGTCGGGAGAATTTCAATTGAAAAGTCAATCACAATGACGTCACGAGTCCACAAGCGGGACAGGGTCAAACGACCATGTCACAAGCTCAATAACGGGTATGTCCACCATCGGCATTGAGAACAGCAGTGCATCGACGACGCATAGAGCCTATCAAACGTGCAAGGAAGGCTTGTGGGATGTCACGCCAGATTCTCTCAAGTTCTGTTGCAAGGTCAAGGACGTTATCTGGCGGATGAGGAAGACGGCGTAGACGTCGATCCATCTCGTCCCAAACATGCTCTATCGGGGAGAGATCCGGTGAATTTGCAGGCCAAGGCAGTAAGTCAACGTTGTGGTGTTGCAAGAAATCCATAGCAACCCTTGCCGTATGAGGGCGGGCATTGTCCTGTTGGAATGTTAACCCAGGGCCATGACGTTGCAGAAAAGGAAATTGCCACAGGTCGAAGAATCTGATCCCTGTAGCCCACACCAGTTAAGTTGCCCTGAACAATCACCAAAGGAGTTCTTTGGCGTGCTGTTATTCCACCCCAAATCATCACGGAACCACCACCAAAGCGATTCCTCTCCAAGACACAGGCCTGTGCATAACGTTCTCCCACGCGTCTATAGGCACGTTGACGTCCATCACTATGGGAAATGTTAAACCTGGACTCATCTGTAAAAACAACATTTCTCCACCAAAACAAGGGTCTGCGGACATGATTTCGGCACCACATTCGGCGAGCTTGTCGATGACGTTGTGTCAGGATAGGCCGTATGGCGGGACGACGTCGGTCTGATCCCGTGATGACGTAAACGTTGTCGAACTGTGTTGGGGTGGATACGGCGAAGTCCTGGGATGGTTCGGGCACCTGTGGCGAAGATGGGTCACCCCTTATCCATCTGTCCTGTCTTGGCGTTGTTACACGTGGACGTCCAGAACGTGGCCGATCGATGACGTCATTTGTGTTCTGGTAGCGTCTCACCAGTGCAGAAATGGTGTTCCGGTGGCAGTGGAAATGTGCAGCCACTTGTCGTTGAGACATTCCCCCACGGACCATCCCAATGGCCTCATGACGTTGTGCAGACGTGAGCCTTGGCATGCTATGCGTTTCAATAGCCGTTTAATTTTTTGAACGATCGCAAGGGCAGGGGTTGAGCTTCCAAAGTGACAGTATTGTGTGGCATTCATTTGCTCTGTTTCTTTTTCCGGAATGCACGTGCAACAACGTATTGCACGTCTCAAGGACGAACCCACTGACGTCACGGAACGTGGCACGTGCATGCATGTTGGATACATGTCACTAATCTCTGAGTTTAAATCCTTATGTGTCTACACAGGTTTGATAAATTTAGATTTTAAATTTTGTATGCACAGTTTCTTTATGTGCCTAGTATATTTTAAAACCCCTTGAGACGGACATCCATATAGACTGGGCTCGGTTTCACACTGGTGCTAGTATGATTGGAGCCAATTGATATACAAGGCTTCCAGGCATTGATGACAATCACTCTTTCTTGTCTCGGTTTGAAAGCTGGCAGTTTGGTGTTCTCTGACTCAGAAAGCAGAATGTTTCTAATATACAAATGTCATTGTTGTGAACGTAGAAGGAGGCGTTTAGGAGGAGAGTGGTGATGTTTGGTAAAGGTCTGTAGTTTTAAACAGAAGTCTGAAGGAAGCTGTCAGTAGGCCATGAGAAAACGTCTCAATTGCAAGTGGTTTAAACTGAGAGTCTGCCTTGCAAATGGCTACAGGTGGGATAAAGTTGATAACTTCTGTTTTGTTGCACTTGGTTCTTCTTCCATGTGAGTATCCATTTTGGTAAGATCATTTTGCAATATTGAATATCTGAAAGTGTGACCAAAGAATATATGTATAAAACATCTCCGTGGATGAACTTCATGTGAGAAGGAGTATTTACTATTACATCTTCAATGTCTGATTATTGCTCACAGATCACAGTTTCCTTTCTGTGTACAGTCTTGGTGATGTGTGTGTGTGTGTGTGTGTGTGTGTGTGTGTGTGTGTGTGTGTGTGTGTGTGTGTGTGTGTGTGTGTCAGGGGGTGAAGTTAGTGGAGATGAAGCTTCTCTGAACAATCATCCTTTTTGATGGCTTCACTTAAGATGAATAGTCATGGTTTGTTTTCCCTTTGTAGGACCAACTATACATGGCGTTTATGATCTACAAGGCTTATCATTGACTGAAGATCCATCAAACTAAGGATCTCCAAGCTTGCAAAAAGGAGAGGGCACCTTCGAACTTAAGGTAATGCTTCATGTACTGTCCCCGGAGCGGCAATCCTGTCTTCAACCGTGCCCCTTCAATCATATCAAATGATAGTCCCTTCCCTTAAACAATTTACCCACAGCCTGAACGTTGAGGAAGTAAGCAAACTTCAACTCTAATTGAAGATAGCCTGATAGGGTATTCATGAAATATAAATTTTGTTTGCTAGAAATGTTTGGAACATTTTCTCCGATTTGAATTTGTGGGTTCTTTCTATCGTCAAGTGGTACAGTTCCGTGTGCGTTAAATGTAATCGTGATTACATTACACTGGTGATCCGAAGTTAACGTCTCAGAATAAGTCATAAACACATCTATCGCTACACCCGACATGTTCGTGTGCGTAGATTACATTACATTGATGATCCGAAGATAACGTCTCAGAATCAGTCATAAACACATCTATCGCTACACCCGACATGTTCGCGTGCGTAGATTACATTACATTGATGATCCGAAGTTAACGTCTCAGAATCAGTCATAAACAAATCTATCGGCACACGGGGCATGTTCTTGTGCGTAGATTACATTACACTGATGATCCGAAGTTAACGTCTCAGAATCAGTCATAAACACATCTATCGCTACACCCGACATGTTCTTGTGCGTAGATTACATTACATTGATGATCCGAAGATAACGTCTCAGAATCAGTCATAAACACATCTATCGCTACACCCGACATGTTCGCGTGCGTAGATTACATTACATTGATGATCCGAAGTTAACGTCTCAGAATCAGTCATAAACACATCTATCGGCACACGGGGCATGTTCGTGTGCGTAGATTACATTACACTGATGATCCGAAGTTAATAACAACAAATAGTCAGAAGGAAATCACACGAAGGTATTCAATGGAAACTAATCTTAAATTTCAAATAATGAAATTCATTCCAAGAGGAATGTCATACCCACATGATCTACAATAAAAAGACTTCTCGAAAATAGGGGAAAAGTAATGATATAATTCCACTTTATCAAATTGAGGTATATTTTCAGAAAGACAGACATGAGGTATAGTTCCATTGCACGTATTGGCGCCATTGGAATCGAAGTTGTTATAAAGTGATCCACGGGGCGTGATCTTCTTATCACCTATTAGATACATGCATGGGTAATTCAAAATTGTGATTGGAATTGAGTCTTTCTATACTTTCTAGATATGTTCAGTCTTCCATTAGAAATTATTCCCATGTAAAATAACAACATTTCGTTTGTCGATCGAGCATACCCCCTCTGACCGTTGAAACCTATCTTGTGAGGGTCTGTGCTTACCGAACTTCATAACAGCCATGTTCTAATCAGGGATTCATTTGCATTAACAACACCATCGTAACAATTCACTAATCTCAAATCAGGTCAGGAAACGCTGGCATAGTAGAGTAGCTGAGTTGATACTCGAGCTCAGCTAGCCTGACTTTTGAGAGTTTTGAGGGTCTACGTTTCACAAAGAGATTACACACCTTTGGATATCACCTAGACAACTGTATCTTGTCATGATGTTAGCATAACTCACATTGGACGTGTTCTAATGTAAGTTCATATATATAGGTCTCTGTTTTAAATGAAATGTCCTCGCGACCAATATTTGTCCAAAGAAAAAGAAGGTGTCCAGGGAGGGATATATATTATTCATATCGCCCTCCACATGCCAGAGAAGTCATCTCCAGAAAAACCCTGACTTGACCACAACGACATGTAAACCCTTGTGAAGAAATACACTTTTGAATTTGCCTGCTCTGGGCCATATACATCTACTTGGTTCTACTCTCCATGATCTCTGGAACTTCAAGAGCTTCTAGGATATTGTTTTTACCTGTAAATATATTTCAGTGGTGTTTTAGACACGTCTGACATGTTCATATTTTAGAGGTTGCTTGGATTACTCCGGAATTCAACTGTCAGCCAGCTAATATACCATGCCACAGTTAACATGGATGCCCACTGAGACATACTGTTTAACCCCTGAAAGCCCCTAGTCATGCAAGCTAACATCCAGCAACATATATAGAGAATACTACACGAGGTCTCATTACATACGAATTATACGAAACTCGTGTCCTTCCTATGGTATCTGACCGAGCGAAAGCGAGGTCAGATACCATAGGAAGGTCACGAGTTTCGTATAATTCGTATGTAATGAGACCGAGTGAGGTATTTTATTTATTAGCCACGTCTTACATGCATTAAATTGACAAAATAGCGTATTTTTGTTATTTTTATGGTTTCAAACCGAAACCGGTTTCATAAAGAGGTTGCGGAAGAGTTTTGTACTGTAGTACAATATTTGCATGACATCACACTGAAATGACGTCACTGCCTTGGTAACCGACGTCACGATGCATGTCAGTTGTCATCGCTTCGTACAGCCTCCTACAGTAAACTACTTCGTTTCACCCCGTTTCTTGGTTTGCAGTTGCTTCATTCGGCTAACATCACTGGTGGATCAGTTCGACTCACATCACTGGTGTCTCAGTTCGACTCACAACTAAACAGCAATACGGCAACGTTCGCAATGTTGACATTCCCGCAATGCATTTAAGTTGTAGTATGAATGAATTCACGTGTTTGTTATGAATGAAAAAATAGTTACGTCAGACGGTGACCTAATTGAGAGGTCATCGGTTATCCTATCAAATCGTTAGAATCTCAGGTCAAGTCGTTACGACACAGGTCAACGCGATACGACACTCGTGTGACGTACGAGATTAGTATGCAACTACCCATACGTTGACCACGTGGGTAATAATTTAACTTATTGTGTAATGACGCGACTTGGGTATTGAACAACCGACCTTCCGATCTCACTTGCAAACATTCCATCAACTCGACCTTGGAGGTCCTTCTCTACATACCTGTTCAGATGAAGTATATGGATGACAATAATCCAAGCTTAGAAGAAATGGAGTGAACATTGATACATTACAGAGCCATGAAGGTAATACTGTCCAGGTCAGACCATTACAACCAAGGTTTGCCAAAATATTGTCACTTCAATCATATACATTACACGAGTACAACTAGAGGGTATCGAGATAACTGGAATTGTATCAAGAACATGTATTTAGCAACAGGACGCATGCAATAAATCTCGAAAAGTGCAGTTGATATTATCTAGAGAAATATTTCAACTTAATAAAGAGCTGCAATTAAGCTTGCAACCTACACCAGTCTCGAGTTTACATTGCGATCTGGTGTATTTTCAGTATTTAGCGTGGGTTCAAATACATCGGTTGAAAGGCATATTACCATGTCTTATATTCCTCACGCCGACAACACAAGCACTGCTCTTTAAGTGGCTTGGAATACGATGCACTCATTTACTTTGTAGAGAACAGACTATGGTCATAATTTAGAAGATACTTGATTCAGAAATGCTTCTTTTGTCGAAACTTTGTTTTATTTCTCTTTTCATTTAATCAGAATATCAGACAGATACTTCTTTGGGCACTTGAGTGCCGTTATGCGAGTCCAGACACGTGAACTGCTTTTAGTGCAATAAGCAATATTCCAGCTTTGACACTCAAGCAACAGATGCTTCTCTTGGGGTTGAAGAAGAACCATAAGTGTCTTTCAGTGTTATTTTACGCCGCAATAAGCACAATTTCATCTATGTCATAGGAATCAATTGTCGAACATCGTCCCAAAATGTGCGACCCGTGGAGATCCTGTTAGAGCTGGTCTTCAGCAGCCCTTGCTTGTCTAAAGAAACGATCGTCGGGTCAGATTGCAGTTTGGTTGACACATGTCATTGTATCCTTGATCGATGCTCTTAGTGTCAATCACAAGATTGTTTAGTCCAGACTCGAGTTTTTACAGACCACCGTAACACAGATGAAATAGATTTATGAGTCAAATAACAAACCAACAACAACAAGGATTGCAATCAACAACTGAGCTTGATCCGATCCGATTTACTCTCCTCTTAAAAGCAAAACATTGCTGGTTTTGTAATTCTACCCGGGTCTTCGTGCGGAAATGATTTGTTAACTGATACGATATGGTTCGATCTCTTACGTTTTACTTTTTACTGAGAATTGTCAAGAAATATTCTTGCTACTGTATGTACATTTTCTATTTAACCAATGCATCACACAGCTTCAAGAATACAGAGTCTTTGTTTAGCAAAACAATAAATTGTGTAGTTATCTGTTACGATCTCCTTCTACTCATATATCCACTTTCTTCTTAAGCATAAATGTCTTGACGAACTAATAAAACCTTAGTTCTTTCAGTTTGAGCGGAATCATATTACGAACGGTATGTTAGGACGATTTAGCATTTAGCATTAATTGTGGCCATTGTTTCATTCCTTCTATCGCAGCACAGTGTCGCCATCTCACCGGCCTTATAACTTGAATTCAGTCAAATCATGACAGGAGAATAATTATTATGTATTTATTTTAATTGTTTCCGAAGAGTATTTTTGAGGGAATGTCCTTGAGCGGAATCAGTGCTGATAACATATGTGCGTGAACACGAAGCACATCAGTTGATTTGTGGCTTTCACGCACTCACGCACGCGCGGATAACATCACTCACTCACCCACCCACTTACGTGAACCAGTCTGGATTAAAATAGATTGTACTTTAAAACTTCAGCATTTGGAAACTTCTATGGTAGACATGATTGTATCAGTCGTGCCTTGACCTCCTTCCCCTCTGGATGTGGGCAGTAGTTGTCATCAGTCATCTCACGTGTGTTGGACTCGCTACCAGTTATGTGGCTGAAATGTCTCCAGACTTGCGTAATGACACCCTTTCATTCACATATTATACTTTTCCCCAAGAGTGGACATGAATGAATTTTCAAGTAACACTCACATTTACCCATATCACCTCCAGGTCCCATTGGACAATCCATATTTGAATGCTACTGGACAATATTACGTAAAACAACGACCCGGTGGAGAGCTAAGAGAAGCCACGACTCACAAATGAGTCTCGTACTTCATATTTCTATGAACAATCAGTGTACAATTCTTCAGGGACCAAATGCCAGACAGATGATAGTGTATGAATTTCATTACCCAGATGACATCAATGACCATAATGACATTCTATTACTACTGGAGCAAATGTCGAATGGGTAAAATCTTATTTGATTAGGAAGGGTAGTGTCATTTACCCTTGGGTCAAACTGTAACCGATGACTCTTCCATTGCTTCCAAACCTCCTGGAATTGACCAGAGAAGGTTGTGTATCCATATCTACCAGACATATTGGCCAACAGTGACCAGTATTTCTCATCAGTAGCCAGTCTAGACAATTTGTATGTACTTGTTAGAGGAGATGAATTTTGAGTACATCTCTGAGAAATTGCTTCATCCTGCGCAACAGATTCCTTGTCGGATGACCCGAGAACTACCATCTCCAAATTACAGCAATTTAACTGACTGACCAACATCTGTACGTCATCGTCCGTAGATGTGTTATATTGGATGGGGCACAGAGGGCAACATTTCGGACAAGAGGGTCCACACTTTATTGCGACGGTGTCAGTAGCAGCAGCTTGGCTTATTGCGTCATGTTAGAATTTGATTGAAAAGAGCAATTACAAGAGGATGGCGGGGATCACTTGAGTAATCAATATCTATTTCTTTCATTCTCATGTCAGTAATTCTACATACTCATTCATCAAAATCACCATTTACGTATATTTCTGGTTGCGTGTGTGATGTGCACTTACACATATGTCAGCTTGATAAGATTTCCAGGCAGGCTGAAATGGAAGCATTAATAACAAAGTACCGTAGGTCCTTGAAAAAAACAAAATTATCACATAATCTCAATTCTTCATGATAAGCGCGTATATCATGCGTAAGAATATCTGTGTTTACTGTCTGGGGTACTTTCGAAATACATTGTACATGAATGCCGGGGATTAAGGGTATCTTCTCATTCAATCAAATCTCTTTATTCCATTACTGAAGAGGCCACAGGCCTATAGTACAAAATATAAAAACAATAATGGCATACAATCACAATGTTTGCAAACGTTATTTTCTGTGTTCAAAAGCATGGTGGATATACATACCAAGTTTACGAATATAAGTTGTATTATTAGAGTTCATTATCAAATTAAATTTAAACATGGTAGGATGTGAATAGTAATATTGTGGTAGATATTTTGTCCTTAAATCAGCATAGTAAGGACATACCAGCAAAAAAGTGGAATTCATCTTCAATTACATTTAGTGCACAAAATTTGCGCAATCTGTTATCTCTTGGAATATTATAATATCTGCCCTTCTCGATCATAAGATCATGTGAAGAGCATCTAAATCTGGATAATGAAACGTGGAATTTTCCAAGATTGATATCGTGTAGGTATTGCTCTGTATGGAAAAAAGATTTAAAAGTACTGTAAAAAGTGGATTTTGGCGACTGTATTAAAGATGAGTTCCAGTAGTGTCTGCAAGGACAATACTCCGCGTCTCAAGCGACTTTCAGCTAGACACATAAGAATGCATTGCCCACCATAGTAACAATCTGGGGTACCTTCGGAATACGGTATACTACACTACGTGTCTCAAACAACTTTCAGTTACAATAACAATGCAAGTTACTTCAGAATATAACTTTTATAATGTGTGAAGATTTATAGGGTGTACCACTGCTGGTGTATTGTCTGAAATAGGTTTTGTTTAATAGAAATAGATATATAACTATCTGCGATTTTAAACTGACGGAATGATGGCCAAAGTGGTCAGATTGTAGTAATGAGAGAATCAGAACTTGAATTTGTAAGCGAACCCGCTATCCACTCGGCTAACAGAGAAGCCGTTGCTAAAACCTTCCTGGAACCATACACATTCACGAGAATAAAGAAAATTATTCAGAATTTTTTACTATTTCTTTTTACATTTTGAAAACACTATAACCAAATTTTTACGAACAACGTTTGTGGAGCCATACCAATTCACATGCATAAAATGTTTTAAAACATTTTTAAAACATTTCCGGATCATTTCTCGAAATGTTTTGGAGATGTTTTCTGTTCGTGTTTCGTGTCAGCTGCGAATGTTGGGCACTGACGGTGCAGAGTTATCGAACTTGTGAAGCGGTCACGATGTTCTTCGAAAACTTTCTCAGACGAAGTTGATATGTGTGGTTTAGCTGTAGGTGTTAGTGGTTAAGTATAGATACGAGTTCTTGTGTTATTCATAAAACACACCAAGTGCCAGCCATATTGATTAGTTTGAGTGATTCCGACACCTAAATATGCCAAACCCTTGGAGACGGACATCCATATAGACTGGGCTCGGTTTCACACTGGGGCTAGTATGATTGGAGCCAGTTGATATACAAGGCTTCCAGCCATTGATGACAATCACTCTTTTTTGTCTCGGTTTGAAAGCAGGAATCTTGGTGGTCTTCGACTTTGAAAGCAGAATGTTTTTAACATACAATATATTATTGTTGTGTAGATAGGTGGAGACATTTAGGAGGAGAGTGGCGATGTTTGGAACAAATATCAGAAGGGACCTGTCTGAAGGCCATGAGAATACGTTTCAATTGTAAGTGGTTTAAACTGGGCTTGTCTCTGTCTAGCAACAGGCGTGATAAAGTTACCTTTGGTAAGTTCTATTTTGTTGCTCTTTATGTTTATATCTTCAGTGTGAATATCCATATTAAAAGTTTATTATGTTGTAAAGGTTCTTTATTTCATCTCCGTAGATTAACTTTGTGTAAGATGGGATATTTAGGGATCTTCAATGTCAGTTTATTGCTCACAGATGTCATTTTGTATTAAGTACCATGTTGGGGGAGGATATATTTAAGGTAGAAGGTTCGGAATATGGATCATTTTGCTGACCGTACTTTAGTTGTATGAGGACGTTGTTTCCCTTTGTCTGTAGCATCAACCAGACATGGCGTTTATGATCTGCAGTAGCTTACAAATCATTGACTTAAGATCCATCAAACTAAGAATGTAGGATTTACCAAAGATGGATTGTGGAATCTACCAAACATTGATTGTGGGACATAGCAAGCATGAATTGTGGAATCTACCAAACATAGATTAAAGGATGCGCCAAATATGGATTGTAGAATCAACCAAACAGGGATTGAAGAATCTATCAAACACCGATTGTATGATCTATCAAACACAGGGTGCGGGATCTACGAAACATTAACCAAAGAATCTCAAAACAATGGATTATAGGATTTGCCAAACGTAAACATTGACTGTGATCCACAAAACGTAGGCTGTTGTATCACCCATACACTGATTATAGGATTACCATACATTAAATAACTAAATGATAGTTATTAGAACATTTATGGCAGATACATTCACACATTATGGGAAGTATGCATTTAATATTGACTCTGTTGAAGTCAGAGTAAAACCTGTGACCTCTATTTGATCCTTCTGTAGTGTATTAAGGGGTATTATTTAATGTCCGCTACTTGTAGAGACATATCAACAAACAGGATATTAAGAACTCCCAGTAATTATAAGATCAGTTGAAAAGGTTCATAGAAAACAAATTAATAGATCATGCGGACTTATGGACTTCGGGATCACAAAAACATGCCCTTCCCAACCCTAATAAAGCTGGTACCTGATCTTCAGTGGACACTCCACAAAACATAAGATGTAGAAATTGTGCTTTTACAGAGTGATTTCTAAATTTGCAATTTATTTTCAGAACACCTCATTTAATTATTATGATACTGAGTACATTCAGGTGATTAGCCTTATTCTCTTTACTAAACTCTATCCCTCCGAATAAATGCATATATGATCTAGGCATTGCATGTCTGACATGATGCTTGAATTCAATTAACAATTCCTTATGTAAAGTTTTCCTGATATTTTGAAGTCCTAATTTACATAACACGATTCTGCCATTTGTAAGTTTCAAATTTTAATGTTCCTGATTACCAAAGTACAAGTACAGTTGCTCCTTGCTGCTTGATCTCCATGGCTGGAGTTTCCTTTGTTGAACAACAGAAACCACCAACATGAAAGAGATGATTTGCATTTTATAAAAAGTATCCTTTCCACTGGGCAGGGTTTACTTGATGATTCTATTTATTAACATATAATGTTTTAGATCTTAACTTGTACTGTCTAATTTCTATTACGACACTTACAGGGACATTTTAAGACATCAGGGCCTGTGCAAAGATGAAAAGCTGGCTGTGTCATTAGCAACTTAAAGTGTTGCATGTGATGTAAAGTTTCATAAGTGTTTTTGACAATATTGCATCAAGTCTGACAAGTTAGTCTTGTCCATTGTGACAAGCTCACTAGAAGGTGATTTAGGTTTGTTCGTCGATTGACCAAATCAGGGACTGTGAACAATTTCTTCCAATTTCAAATTGAAATCAGCGTTCTTGTTGCACGTTCCATGGCTGACGCCTCACGCTCAATAACTTCACTTGTTATTTTCTCAGAATTGACGTCAATATAAACGTGAAAAACAGTGTGCACATAAATAAGTTAATAATGCCAGAGATTGCTTATTTAATCCTTAACAGAAGAAGATCAGTGACATTGTTCAGGGCAATAACGCAATACTAAACCTCCCCATGCTGTCATCAGGCAGTAAGAAAACAGAAGTTCATTACTTGAAACTTCAATTCAAACAAAAATGCTTTCTTAGTGAATCACGTCATGAAATCTCTTGCAGTTTTCGTGTTCACAAATGTGTCAACTGTATAATGTCTTATTACAGCCAGTTGTGCTGATTAAGACAGAAACATGTTGGTATGAACAGTTGTACGCGTGAGTATCTGAGTAATCTGAGTAAATCGTAAAAAGTCACGTATTTGACGTATTTGAGGAGGTGGTCAGACTCGCACACGTGGTTGATACATGCAGTTTTATCCATTGGTTGTGTAAATCGATGCTCAAGATGCCTATCACTCGATTTTCTGGTCCAGATTCAAATATTTACAGGTCACCGACACATAAATTGGATATTGCTGAGTGCAGCACCAAAAAAGTTACCACTTGCGTGATCCTTTGGGAACTTTAGCTACCCCGGATCATCGTTATGTATTTATGGTTAGCTACCTAAAAATGCAACAAAATTTGCCACAAATCACTTTAAAGAGGTCACTGAGGAATTCTGAGTGAGTGAGTGAGTTTAGTTTTACGCCGCACTCAGCAATATTACAGCTATATGCCTGCGGTCTGTAAATAATCGAGTCTGGACCAGACAACCTCGTGATCAACAGCATGAGCATCGATCTGCACAATTGGGAACCGATGACATGTGTCAACCAAGTCAGCTAGCCTGACAACGATCCCGTTAATCGCCTCTTACGACAAGCAGGGGTTACTGAAGATCAATATTCTAATCCGGACCATCACGGGTCCTGAGGGATTCTGAAAGATGTCAGTACATGAAATGTCACCTGACATAATGTGTCATAATGGATTCATTTCTGGTAATAATAATTCATGTAAAATTATGATGCTGTAAACTAAGAAACTTTCTTAACACAATGCCCGCATACCAATTGGCCATGAACCTTGTACAATGTCCACCAATTCATCAATCTTCACAATGGCATTCACAGATTTCATCATGGAGAAAAAGACACATTGATTTTTAACGGGTAAGCATTGGCAAGAATGTCGAGGAAATTTAAATCTTACCTCATTGTAAAACCCAATTTGATGTCTGCCGTTGAACAATGCAATCTTAGGGTTAGGGTGACTCTCAAATCTTACCATAGACTTACCATAGTGATAGCAATGAGGTCGTTTTCACCCAGGTTTGTATATATTCTTATGCTTATGGTGCAAGTCAGACTGCATATTTTGCATGTCAGTTGGTATGTACTTTTGCCATTGTCTGCCAATTTCCCAATGCACATAATAATATTCATTATCATTTACTGTGATTATTGATTGGCTAAAGTGGATTCTGGGTTAGTAATATGTGCTTATGGTAAGACGAAAATGGATGGTGTTCAAGTATGGTGATTTTGTAGACTGTGTTATTAATCAACAGTGACTTGGACATTCCTCATAATATCAAATGTTGATTTGTATAGTCTCAATGCTTTTAGCCTGTTTTGCTATAGCTTGGAAATTGCACAGAGTAATGCAATTAATGAACACAGGGTTTCAGTTACAATCACCTGGCCGGTATTCATGGTTGGTTGGTGTGGTGGCCTAGTGGTTAAAGCATTCGCTTGTTACACTGATTACCTTGGTTTGATTCCCTTCATGGGGACAACACGTGAAGCCCATTACATTGTACTTGCGTCCCCTATTTTGATATTGCTGGAATATGCCAAAGTTAGCGTAGATCTCTCCCACTCACTCACCCACCTACTCACCCACTCTCTTACCCACTCATTCACCCACTCATCCACCTACTCACCCACTCTCGTACCCACTCATTCACCCACTCATCCACCCACTCACCCACCCACTCACCCACTCACTTATCCACTCATCCACCCACTCATCCACCTACTGAACCGCCTACTCACTCGATCTCATCCACTCACGCACTCACTAACTCACCCACTCATCCACCTACTCACCCACTCTCTTACCCACTCACCCACTCACTCATCCACCTACTCACCCACAATCTTACCCACTCATTCATCCACTCACTCACTCACTCACCCACTCATCCACCCACTCACCCACCTACTGAACCGCCTACTCACTCGATCTCATCCACTCACGCACTCACTAACTCACCCACTCATCCACCTACTCACCCACTCTCTTACCCACTCACCCACTCACTCATCCACCTACTCACCCACAATCTTACCCACTCATTCACCCACTCACTCACTCACTCACCCACTCACTCATCCACCTACTCACCCAGTCTCTGAACCACTCATTCACCCACTCATCCACCAACCCACCCACTCTCTTACCCACTCATTCACCCACTCATCCATCTACTCACCCACTCACCCACCCACTCACTCAAACACCCACTCACTTACCCATTCATCCACCCACTCATCCACCTACTGAACCGCCTACTCACTCGATCCCATCCACTCACGCACTCACTAACTCACCCACTCTGCCACCTACTCACCCGATTCCGCCCACTTACTCAACCACACACCCACGCGGTTTGTATAGGTCGCCAGAAGCATGTGCTTGTTACAAGAATTGACTAAATGGATAAGATGATTCGGGTCATCATGATGCCCTGATTTTATGGATCTTTGCTAATACTGATCGACATCCTTAAAATTGATTAAAAGTTAATGTTCATTTGTGAAAACCGCACCACTACATTTTATGTTTCCTGCTGTAAAATCAATGTTTTCAACATTCTTTTGATCACAAATCATATTAAATTTAAACTTTCCACATCCTTTAACATTCGCTGGTATCCGCCACAACACTGTTTGGTGTACATATACAGCAAGACGAGTCCTGTTTATATCGCATCTTATCTATACTGGGAGCACAATAAGTGCTGACTCACAGCTGATAAGCCCCTCCTGTAGACTGGGTTTAGGACTGCATTAGCTTGGCATCACCTTTATGTCGTGCATAGAGACGAATTCTATTTGCAGCCTGTTCGGGTGATATTTTAGGCGACTACTTTGCTTGAATCTGTGTAAGCACAAGACACGGGACTAAATGTCAAACTGAGAGACTTCATTTCCCATGTCATATATAAAACTGATAACAATGAAAAACTCATAGAAATGGAATTAGGCACCTTCCAACCCGGTGATGGTGTTTCAGAATTCCATTTCAGGGGTTGATAGGATCTATTCAAATCGGGATTATGTTGTGATCATTCTCAGCTTTGATACGGTCCCTAATAACCGTATGATGAGACACTAACTCTAACGTATTAATCCCCAAGACATTAAGCCTAAACAACTTTCAGATTGAAAACAAGTTGAAACGACCTCATGTCAAATGTCACTGGTCACTGAGTATAATTACAAAATATTTCGATTTCATACCAAATTGATCTCATGACTGTAGAGAAAGGAAGTGGTAGCTTGGCATCCTATTGGGAGACACTAAAGCTCCAGTGAGTTTGGTATACATTTGAAGGATGAGTCTGTAGTGAAACAGGAGTTTCTACTTAGCTTATTGGAAAATTACTCCATATATTATCTCCACAGTATTGTTCTGTTGCCAGCCAGACACAGGCGGAAGATGGTATAGGATTTTAATGATGACGTTCATGTTGAAGCAATAGCTTGGAGGATATGTGTCATGGGGAGTGTGCAGTAACAGGAAGTCTTGTTTGTTTCCCAATGAATCAAACATGCTGTCTGGTTATGCCATCACAATTAATGGGAACTAGCTGTTTTGTCCATTGCTGTGTGAACATTGTTGTGGTAATGTACAGGTCAGTTTGACAAAATAGTTTTTCAGATGATTCGTCTGTTGAATATTATACTACTCACACTTTGCTAAGGATCACAAAAGTTTACAACTTTAGTTAAACGTAGATTTATAATTTGAAATTGTATCTATTTAAAACTGTATAAATAATAATATGGTAACCCCTCTTTAGGCACACAGCCACTTTAATCTAACCTTATGCACTTGATACAAGAGTAACCATAAAAATGGATTTCATGGCACCAAACAACCATTTTGCAAACCATGGAACGAGTCACTGACAAATAAACAAAACATGACAATAGCAGGTATGGGATCCACAAGATGTAATGACATACTGAAACCTAGGATCCATGCTTACAATAAGCTTAGATATTTAAACCAAATTTGACCCCACATAATAGTTTTCTGTTGAATCCATGATTTGATCCTTGTGTGAATAGTATATTATCAGTCACCTGTCTACCATCACCTCCATATTTGCCTTTGGTGCCATTGCCCATCCGCTATTACAAGGTAATCTCTTGAACCATGATTCCCTAAGAAAGCATAATACAAAGGTTGTTGCATATTGAATTTAAGTGGGAACGGGTAGCCAAGTGGTGAAAGGACTCGCTCATCATTATGTCCTGAGCTTGGTTCTCCATAAGGTTGTCATGTGGAGGTCCCTGTTTCTGTTTGTTGATGGCTTCAGACTTGAGAGTGCAGAAATGTTGTTGATAGAAATATACTCAATGATTGGAATTTCACAGCGTGGGTTTAACTCTCCTACTTATGAAAATCAGCTAATGTCCACAGTGACTTAAACCAAACAGACTGCCTTTAGTTGTCACAATGGTATATGTTGTCTGTAGTGTGTGTTCATTAAGAGATCATGATTTCTTGATATTCACGGTATTTACTCTGAGCTATAGTTTTCATATTTTAACACAGGGTTAAAGCTGTAAATGAGAACTGTATTTCTTAAATAACATTTTAGAACAAAAGTCTATGGCTGTCACACCTCCTCTTCTGTGACACAAAATTACTAAAGTAATGATTAAATTGCATCACAGAATAACGCAACGAATCACATTTTCTGGCACAGTTGTCTCAAATAACCTACTAAGATTGTTCAAGATAATGTCAAGATGCCTTCTCGCGAAGCAAGTGGAATTAAATGTTCCTGTATTGTAATGTGACGTTGAAAAGTAGAAATATGCCAGTGACTATTTTTAATGTCCTTCTTTCAGGTTGTGCATGCTGTCAACAAGTCGAAAAAACTGAGATTTTCTGGATGTGAATCAAGTCCTGCTAAGGCGTTACAGAACATCCTGAAGGTGAAGCTTCCTGTAGTTTGAGACAAACCAGATATCTCAACATTTGAAATGGTGTAAAAAATGTTCATCTGGTTTGATCCCTGTTTGTAGTTTTAAGGCCTGCTATGTTAGCCGAGCTGTTACACAAGCTGATTATTGTTGTGTATATTTGAAAATTCAAAATCCATACACTTCTTAGTCAGAGCTCTCCATTGGTTATTTGGATATTTGTTAAATGCTACTTTCAGAATATTCTATCTAAAGACGAATGTCGCCGTCGCGAATGAGTCGATATCTTGAACCTCTTTTATGGTCCTGATCGCGACCATCTCACTATAATCAATATTATCTGGCCAGTTTATATCACATGTGAAATATAAATACTTAGTTTGTCCTGTACCTTGCACTCTGATCAACCTTTGACACACATTATCAAATTTTGTACCTTGATGTCCAAGTTTGCCACATGTATAGTTTTGAGATGTGAAAGTACATCTAATACCTTTCTAACATCTAAAATCTAACATCACTGTCAGAATTGTTCAACAGACTATTTACTTCAAATCCGATCATAAAAGTAATCTGTATTGACAAATATAACATCTTAAGTAAACCTAAGTGAAAACATGACTGCACCTCCGGGCTCTTCAAAGACACAACTCCCAACTTTCAAGCTGTGCATTAGCAAGCTTGAGTGAAGTGAGAGAAGCACTTTGTTGTTTTTGACAAGTGGACAGACTAAATAGTGATTGATGCTATGCCTTTTTAGGTACATGTAGACAGTAATAATTTGTCAAAAGTGCTCGTAATCGTTACCCTGGCGTGTAATGCCACACTGGTCGAGCTAGGTTTCACATAACAGGGTTCTACTGTACATTGGGTAGTGTGTAAATATCTGAGACTGGACGAGACAATCCAGAGATCGTCCTCAACTGACAGACCTCATTTAGTGTTAGTGAGTGAGCTAGCTAGTTAGACACTATTTCAGTAAGATGGAGAAACTTCCAAGTGATGTAGTTTTAGATGTCTATACATGCATGGAGAATTCCATGACAGGGGTATGATGCTGGCAAACCTGAAAACATGATCTGGAAATTAGCCTTAATCATAGGATTCTGGTACACATAAGGGATGCAACTCTTCACAGCATATTTCGGTGCCTTTGACTGCTTACGCGGCCACCCATGCTCCCACGCATCTGAAGTGAATGAATAAGGGATTTTGTTTTATGGTTCCTTTAGCAGTCACTATTCCAGTAATATCAAGGTGGAAGACAACAGGATGGGCTTCACATATTGTCCGACCGCCTCCGTGGTGTAGTGGTTAGAGCGTCCGCCCGGAGAGCGGAAGGTCGCAGGTTCGATCCCCGACCGCGTCATACCAAAAGACGTTAAAATATGGTACTTGTTGGTCCCTGCCTGGCGCTCAGCATTAATGGGTACAACAAGGACTGGTCGGCTCGGAGTCAGTATAATGTGTCTGAGTGGGGTATTCATGCTTCACTGCGGCATGGTATCTCAGTGGGCTAGCACTATAAAACCAGCTTCAGTCTGGCACATACACATACACATGCATGCACGTCGTCATATGAGCGAAATATTCTCAAGCACGACGTTAAACCCAATTTCACCTCACCTCACATATTGTCCCCACTTGAGAGTGGAACTGGTGTGATGAGCGAACGCTTCTATCCACTTGACTTTTCCACCTTCTCCACAGCTTAAGAGTGAGTAAGTAAGTGAGTGAAACGTCCTTTTACCAATATTTCAGCGATGTCATGGCAGGGGACACCAGAAACGGGCTTCAGACATTGTTCCCATATGGAGAATCAAAGCTTTAACCAATAGGCTACCACGATGTCCTCCACGCCTTAAGAAAGAACACAACCATGTCTGATAAGAATGACAATAACCACCAGTTTAAAACCAGGTTAAACTTTACCAACAACGTCTTGATCAAATACCTAGACTTGATCTAGTTCTATGTCTAAAAATACCAATTTCCAAAGTAAATGTTATTTTGTCACATGCTTCTTTCGTTGATAAGAATCTGTCGCTGTATATTTACATCTTAAGATTTATCTGAGATGAATCACTGTGACATCGTGTAACAAACCAGATGAAAAACACCAGACCAAGTCTACTGGAGCCAAGAACTGTCAACAATTGCCGGCAGTTGCTGCTGATGCTAATTTCCTGGAAAATGGTGTTTGAAAGGTCTTCTTATCAAGCCAGCTTCATGTCTGGACTCTAACACAGAATGACTTAGCATAGTTAGTTGTTTGTGGCACGGTATGGCTAGATGATTAATCTTGCTGCTCAATCTGCTCTGTATCGATTTTCTCCTCCCCGCATCCTGCCATTATGTGTGCATGTGATCTGTTGAACAACACCTTCACACTGCTTGGGTGATAAGTGATATGTATAGGTACCAATAATGCAATTTGAAAGGAAGGATCTGCTCTGTCGAAAGAAATTACGTGAGATATAAACACTTTTGAACTTCATAGCTTCTGATGAATGACATTTGAACTGATCGAGATTTATCGGAAAAGGAATTATGTAACGGAAAGCCTGTTTGGTTGATGTGATAAATTTATGAAGTAATTTCCTTCATCTTGGGTCCTATGGTCGATGCAATTACCTGTTTGGGCTTATAACATATAAGTTCCTGTGCGTTGTTTTGTTTCGTTGAACACTTGACTACAATGGATTCTGCTTCTAGAAGATTATTTATCATGGTTAGGGAAGTCGTGTCTCTTTTTTCATGGAGAATGACAGAGAGGCTTTTTACCCTTAAACTCTTATCTGTGACTCCTAGCTTAAAAACCAGTGTTACTTTTTTGTCACTTAAAGCATCATTAGGGAATTCATTATTTTCTTGCAATGTCGTACTGTTAACATAAAAAAGAAATTATAATGTGTTCTAACTCGTGTGCGTTCCTCCTTCAGTCATTCTGTAGAGGTTCATCTCTGGTTAATTTATAGGCTGACCTGGCTACCATTATGAAAATTGTCCATATGTGATACGATATTGTTTTGAATGCATGTTGCATTAGTTATGTTTTTGAGGACAATGAACTGTTTAACAGTTGCAATATGTTTCCTTAAAACGTGGAAGGGGTGTCTCCAAGATGAGATATATCGGCTTTGGTACATATACAAGCTTACTTTTTCTGAGTTTGATAAGTGTGTTTATTATAAGTGTGTAAGAGAAAGATATATTGTGACCTTTTCGCTTACATTTATATATGGCAATGTTCATGTTTCGATTGTTAGCAGTCTGATTATAGGGTGTGATACCCTACTTGAGTACAATGCTTGACACCCATTACTTTACACCCCCATTGGTTTGCAGTAACTGAGAAAGTGCTCAGTTGTAGTCTCATTGTTTTCTGAGATTACCTCTACTTACTTGTCCTGGTTTGTTTGTTGTTAAATACTAGACTCAACAATATTCTAGCTATATAACGTTGACCTGTAAAGAATCAAGCCTGGATCAGAAAGCCCAGTGGTTGACATGATGCGCATCGATTCACATATACAAGTGGGGTACAACATCCTTCAGCTACGTCAGCCAGCCTGACCACCTGACACATTTAACCTTGCTGCAGGATTTCTGACCAAGACTCCTAACCTGTGTTAATAGTCACCTTGCTGTTGCATGTATGGAGGCACCATTACCTTGTTCAAGGTGGAGTTAGGGGAATTGTTTTCTAGACTGAAAAGAATAAGAACCCAAAGGTTTGACCAATACTCCGGGACCATTCATGAAGATAAACAGATGCAATGGAAATGTTTTTTTGGTGTTTTTAGGGTTCCATTTTATGGAATGACTTCTGACATTATAAATGTAGAAACTAATGCAAGACGTAAAGAGTAGCCAGGCATTTCCTATTATTATGATGTAACCCGTGGAGATTCGGGTTAGAATTGATCTTCAGTAACCCATGCTTGTCGTAAGAGGCGACTAACGGGATGGGGTGGTCAGGCTCGCTGACTTAGTTGACACATGTCCCCGTATCCAAATTGCGTAGATCGATGCTCATGCTGTTGCTCACTGGATTGTCTCGTTCAGACTCGAATATTTACAGACCGTAAATGTTACTGGAACATTACTGATTGCTCACTCACTCCCAAAGGTTAAAACATAAAAATAGCATATTTTGGGTTAAACTGTTTGATGGTATGGTAAGTAATATGACAATACTGAAATTGTCTAAACTATCTAATAACACAAATTCAGTCTCAATGGAACTATATATCACGGGTTACATGCACCACTGAGGTGATTGAAGTACTGGGCACTTCATTTCAATAGGTAAAAGATGGAATCTAATGAACACTGTGGTGAGACTCTGTCAGTGCTCTGTGTAGCTATCAGTGACAGTATTGCAGCCACCAGATGGCGTTAGAGTTCATAGCTGGATTCTGTCAACAGAGTAATGATCGAAAACATTGCTCTTTGGCAGGCTGGATATTATCAGATAGTTTTTTTCAACTTCGAACTCAGAATTGACGAGAAAATGAGAGAACTATCTTTTCCAAGGGAAATATTATCAAAACGTAATTCCACATGTGATTCATTTGATAGTTTTCTCGTTTTACAATCAGTTTACAAAAGCGACCTTAAGTTTGAGTATTTTTGCTGTGCAAGTGTTTGATAGCATAGTGTTGGTGGCAGATGACACTGCACTGCCTTGAATGGTGGCCCACACCAAACTAGTTGTAGTCAAGATTTCAACACTTATTTCTAGCAATGCTCCAGAACCAGACCATCTAAAACCACTGGCATTATGCACTTGTAGTCTAGACCTCAATTCTCGTACTAGACATGCATTAGACAACATCAAGCCACTGGCGTTATGACAGTTGTAGTCTAGATTTCGTCACCCACACCAGACATGCATCAGACAACCTCAAGCCACTGGCGTTATGACAGTTGTAGTCTAGACTTCGTCACCCACACCAGACATGCATCAGACAACCTCAAGCCACTGGCGTTATGACAGTTGTAGTCTAGACTTCGTCACCCACACCAGACATGCATCAGACAACCTCAAGCCACTGGCGTTATGACAGTTGTACTCTAGACTTCGTCACCCACACCAGACATGCATTAGACAACATCAAGCCACTGGCGTTATGACAGTTGTACTCTAGATGTCATCACTCATTCAAGACATGCATTCTACCATCCCAAGCCACCAACAACATGACAGTTATAGTCTAGCTCTCATTACTCACTCGAGACATGCATTAGACCATCTCATCTCAAGTCACTGACATTATGGCAGTTATAGTCTGGACTTCATCACTCACTCTAGACATGCATTAGACCATCTCAATCCACTGCCACTGACAATATGACAGTCATAGTCTAGACTTCATCACCCAGTCTACATTAGACCACATGCATTAGACTTCATCCCAGTCTAGTGTCACTCACTGACTTTATGGCAGATTTACCAATTTGAGTGTTTTTGATAAAAACGTGACTTAATGGTATTCAGAGAGCGTCCAATTTCATGACTGTTGCCTCAGGTGCTAATCACATCAATTATAGTTCATGTCCTTTGAGAAAACATGTTATATGTTGTTCCTCTGGTAAACGGTATTAATGTTAAATAAGTGGTTGTTGTTCTTTTTCTCCTCCGTTTACACTATGCTGTTACTTCTCCCATTTAGAAGTTCTGTAACTGTAGATTCATATATATATCATCAGCAAAGTCAATTTCAGAAGTAGGTTTTATTGACGATTGTGTCCTGAAGCCAAAACGATGACCACAGTGTGTTAAAGGGAATTATTCTCCTGCTTGTGGTATCCTTGTTTTAAATGCACTTACACCTGCACACCAGTTGAACCGGGGTCTCCTCACGGAGCAGGCACCTTTTGTTCATAATTACTGAAGTACCCAGGCGTATTAAACGACCAAACAAAGGGATTACTGGGGGACCGTATCAGTATTTTCTGTCTGGCAGAAAAATAACATACAGGTAATAGTGATACAAAGTTAAATAAAACTTTAATTCTTCAACACAGTAGCACACTCAACAGTGGAACAGAATTTAATCAAACTTTTACTTTTAACACAGTAAACACTGAACAGGTCACAGAGTAACAGGTCAACAACGGAAGAAATAAGCACTGGATTGGAAATAGCACTGCATGGACAACCTTTCATGATAGCAATGAATTACAATTAAAGTCCAACTAAATTAGACATGCAATCGGCAAATTCCATTGGAGTTTTCGCACCATTTCCGAGTAGAATTTTCTGCCGCACCGGGAGCCTGCTTAGCACCGTGTAGGATCTGAAGCATTGTCGTCTCAGTGTGGCTCTGCTCTCTTCGGAAAAGGTCAATGAATCTATATATGTTGGGGTTCTGGCCAAGTTTACTTAGTCTTGCATGCCATCCTTCGACATGATTTGTGGTCCTGGCACCCACAGTGTGGACGTGATTCCACACCTGTCTACCAGGACCCTCAATCCACTGCAGTGTCACATAGTCCGCAAACCGGTTCACACTTGGGTCATTCAGATAATTCACATTGTTCACAGCACTGAGCCACACATAAACCTCATCTGCAAGCCACATTTCTGAACATTTCTCCAGATAGCCTGCCTGAAGTGGAATAAACAGCCTTTCAGCTGACACCGAAACACGTCTTGGATGGCGTTCTGGGCTGCAGGGTCAAAGTCTGTAAAAACAAAATGCAGGGTGAAGATGGATATTCAGCTCTGATGACTTCTCTTTAATAATGCTGAATAATCCATGGTAGGTGGCCTGTTTCTTGTCTGGAAGAAGTCCATAAATCAGAGGGAACATCTTGTTGTTGACCATGGCATGGATCGTGTAGAGCTGATGGTAAATACTAGGGCTTACACTGAAGGTGCCATCGCAATAGAAGGTGTTGGCTCTGGAAAGGAGTTGGAGGTTGGGGTGAATATGGTCATCTTGTCGTCAGCATGGAGGATGAAGTTTTCACCGGACAAGGCCTGAGTGTAGTTGTCGGGAATGTTGACGTCTCATCGCCGTCTGGGAAGAGGTGGCAGTTCTTTGGCTCGTGATCTGTAGAGGCTGGCCTGGGCGCTGTAGAATGTCGGAGCAACAGCAGCAACATCTGGTTTCTCAGAATTGAGACCAAGATATCAAAGCATAGTTATAAACTTGTCTTGAAAATCTCCCTTGTATTCTTATCAATATCCATATCCATGCAAATAAGCAAATGCCATTGTTGACCTTTTATTCCAACTGAGTATGTTACTTTGTTTAAAGTAATTACTGTGTTAAAAGTAAAGGTTTGATTCAATTCTGTCTTGAAAATCTCGCTTGAATTCTTATCAATATCCTATCCATGCAAATAAGCAAATGCTATAGATGTAAAACTTGTCACTTACGTTGAAGATCGTCTTGGTACAGGGCAGACAGGGCAGGTCTGGTATCAGACTTGATCATATGCTTCAAATTAGCAAGGAATTTGTCCACTGTGATCTTGCTATGGTTTGCCGGATGGTTATGGGTGTTTCGATATTTCGTAATAAGATCATTGGCAGTGTTGATGGTTGCGGGACAGCCTGTCTTGTAACATCTCCAATGGACACTGGTGTTGCTTCTCTTCTGTATTCTAAACTTATAACCTTCATAGACAAGGTTACGACCACCTTGCGTATTCGGAATGAATTCTATATTTACTTGAACATTAGCCATGGTGATGAATGATAGTGACTAAGCATTTCCCTGCGGAATATATAGCTGTGAACAAGATGAATTTTATTCAGTGACATTATTTGAACATGGATAATTGGTGAGTTGATATCAGTCTGACAATCTATCAGCTTGGAATCTGTCCCTTGGCCATGAGTTCAGCTAAATCATGGGACGACCCCTTTCCCTAAAACAACATCACTAATCCTAATCCTCTGCAGGCTGCCTGCACTGTGAGGATAAACCGTTGAACCACTTGAAATTAGTCAGTATTATGTAGTTACTACAACCTTGAAGACTTAAAATTATTTTTGTACAGTGAGTGTGTGAGGGAGTTGCCTTTTTACGCTGCTTTTAGAAATATTCTCACAATATCACAGTGTGAGGTTCCCTTCATGCATTGCATCTTGTGGGGAATTGATTCGTGGTCTTCGGCGTGACGAGCGAACGCCTTAACCTCTGGGCTACTCCACCCTTTTGATAGGACAGATCTACCACTTCGTATTTATGCAAAGATTGTAGGTCACTTATTAAAAAAAATAATTAAAATTATTATTTTTAATAATACCTATTGCAAAACTGAGAAGTATTGTATCCCTTTGTTGTCAAAATAGGTTATGGTAGAATGCTGCAATCACCCTGATTCTTTGTGATTCTTGGTTTGTCAACGCCATATCACTGATGAAAGTACGTTTAAGAAGTGCATTACACCATGCTTTCCTACGAAATCATGTTAACACTGTATGATAAAACTGAAATAATGTTGCAGTGGCATCAATCACTTATTCACTCACCCACTCACTCTCTCACTCACTCACAAGCACAATGAGTAACATTCTTTAAAATTAAGTAGGAAACATTTTAAGAAAATCAATATTAATTGCAAGATGATCCAATCTCTTTCTGAGACGACTGTTCAGCTGGAACTGCATTTTGAACAACTGGTGCATTGTTAAAAAAGGTTAGTTTGGAGGAAAGCCTTATCTAGGGATGAATGTCAGTGGGAATACCACTGTTTTTCTTTGGCGCAAGGTTGAGGAAGCTCGACCTGAGAGCATTTGTCTTACTGAGTATGTTGAAGTTAGTCTTGATGGTCTGCCGAACCATCAGTTACAATAATGTTGGCACGTTCCTGATGGTTGACAGTAACAGAATGGTAAAACATACTGCTATCATTGGCAGTAACTGGTGGCTTGGGATGACCTGAAATTTTTGTCAAAACAACAATGTATTTCAAGACGACAATGATCTGGTTCACAGAGCCGGTATTGTGAAAACCTTAATTGCTGACAACGATGGAACAGCCTGCAGCATGCCCGGATCGTAATGTGATCGCAAATATAAGGCTGAAATTTAAAAGAAAAATACAGGACTCTGTTGATGACATAATCACCATTTGCCATCTGTTTGATGTGATCCGTACTGCCTTGCAAGAAATTGAACCGGACTTTATTCCAGGACTCTAAAATGCAGTTCCATGTAGGGGAGTTCAGGTTTGGAATATGAAGCTGCATCTAATTATGTATCAAGATTAACAAAGTAGTTTCATTTATAATCTTGAGAAAAAGAGAGTTGATAGGCAACCGACCGGCAGCCATGTTGGATCATTGAACTATAACTGTCATTGGTCTGTAGTCAGAATAGAGGACCACATCTACAGCATGTTTGGGGGCAAAAGAACAGCTGATCATTTGGTTGAGTCAAACCGTGGTTTTACGTGCACCACAGAGATTTAATAAAAGTTGAAAGCCGTTCCTGAAGGTTTCTTACAGATGGTAATGTGTCTGCCCAGTCGCTGCTGAAACATGCCTGATATGCTGGCTTGTTTGCAGGAATGCCATGTAAAGTGATAATAGGATCATATTGATTGGGCTTAAGAAGAAAATACTGCTCTAAATTTCTTTGGTCCTTGATCTATTATGCTATCATTGAATAACCTGGAACAAACCTGAAAAAGAATCTGTGAAAAACATATAAACCAATCAATTTCTTTCATTAGTCTTGAAATTTGCCACCATTCTGTAACTCTTCTGCCAATTCTGCAAGGCAAGTAATGACTCGGTAAAGACGTACAGAGCCATGCAAATGGAGTGATTTCAGACTTTTTGTTTGGATTTCATGGTTTTTTTGGACTTGTTAAAGACAAGTCACTGGCTTATTTGGTTATTCGAGATTTTGTGGCATCATTAGGTCTATTGACCGGGTTTTCTATTGAAGCCAACTTAGGCAGAATTATAAATGAGTGCACGTCCTTTAGCGAAGCTGTTAAGAGTAAGTGGGGTCGGTGTAACACCCCTTTGAACAGTACTCGTGTCATATCATGGCCAACCTATGAAGATCCGGATTAGAATTGATCTTCAGTAACCTTAGAATTGATCTTCAGTATCTTGTCGTTAGATTCGACAAACGGGATCGGATGGTCATGCTCGCTGACTTGGTTGACACGTGTCATCGTATTCCAATTGCGTAGATCGATTCTCATGTTGTTGATCACTGGATTATCTAGCAAAGACTCAATTATTTACAGACCACCGCCATATTGCTGGACTATTGTTGAGTGTGGCGTAAAACTAAACTAAAATGTCATGACGAATGCGGGATGAAAGGCCAAAGTGATGCCAATTTTTTACCACTTTAAATAGTAAAATCCCATTAGCATAATCGGGATTCGAACCCAGTATCATACAATTCTGTCCTGCCAAAGGGATGCAACTCTGCACAGCCTTAGACGATTACAACTGCATGTGCTCAGATAAGTTTGCTAAACTGCATTACTAGTAGCCTGGCATTGGTACGAGTTTTGACATTTGCAAGAAGAGTATTAAAAATTTAGCATTTCTCTCAGGTACCTTATTTCAAAGTAAAAGTAAGATAACGCGTGAGCGTCTGTATGTCTGTCTGTACCTGTCTGTTATGTGACTGTTATGGAAGAACGGAAAAAGTAAGGCGTGAATTTCACCTGTAATATTTACAGTACAGTGTCATGCTCTACGCCTACATAGTTTTGTGACCAGAAAGGGACGTACGGTTTGCCCGACTATATCCATATATGGATTTTCATAAATAAATAACTTCATTTATTATTCTACATCTGTTTTGTGAAAGCCTGCCATAGAGGTATTTTGGGTTTGTTTATTTTGGAACATCATGACTAATCACGTGATCTACCTTTTGACTCACGTGGTTGTGTATATCATAAACGTTATATTTTGGTTCTGTTTTCGATCAAGACATGGGGACCATATTTGCAGACAGGCAGCGAATGATAATTTGTCACCCAAAGACAAAGAAGTGATCAGGAAAACAATATCTCGTGTCAGCTGTTGGTGGTATTTATTACTTCAAGTTTAAAATCAATGCATCCCGTGGTCAAGGAACATTCAAAGTCACGAACTGACATGTTACACATTTTGATCACAGTCATCTAACCCTGAATTGTCACATTTCTTTTGTCACATAACGAAAGAAGTTACATATTTAACCACAGACGTTCATATTTACAAATCATGAAATGTTGCAGAATGTCTTCAAAAGCCTCCATACATAGTTGCATTTTTTGTAGTTTATTAAAAATGATGGTTAACAGGAACACGGCTTCCAGTTACTATGATCATAATTGGTCCAGCAGACCAAAGTCGAGACCTTCTCTTATCCTTTCCTATGACAGACAGAACAAACCTTTGATTGTCCCTCATCAAAGAAAACAAAGAATACTGCTTGCCGGAATTTATTATAGAAAATTGTAGAAACCTGAAGACATCGCCTTCATGTGATGTACAGACGTCAAAGATCAGACTGGGGGGCACTTAATTCGCGCTCTTCAAATGGCACGATCATATTAATGTCATTTGAAGAACAACAAACACAGATGAGAAACTTGATCAGTTATTTAATTAATATCGTTGTGATTTGTGTAAGTACTTTTGGTCCTCATCAAAGAGGAAATGACCAATATTAAATGTGAAAAGCCAGATGTGGTTTTGTATGAGTGGCTATAGACTTGATCAAACAGTAATTAATTTGTACTGATTTTGTTAGGGTATTTGTCATTGCGGTAGAGTAGCCCATAATTTGAAAAGTCAAGATGTAAGCAAAATCTCACACTTCTGTCGACAGAGACATTGAAGGTGCGCATCAACAATTCTGTGAAGAATCCGACTGAAGATTTGGCTGTTCATTAGCAAGAGGTTAGTAAATTTCATGAAACAGTTTTTAGTACGATCATATTATGATCATATTTGTCTGTCCAGTTCATGTGTTTGTTCTGTTGGTTGTAGTCAATGCTGAAAAGAAGTTCAAGGACATTAACTTCTTCCATCTTACTGCAGTTAATCAATGATGTACTATGTGTGTTCAGTAACATCTTGTAAATGGTGTATCAGAAAGAGAGATATTGTTTAGATGCACATCAGCATTATTGCAACTATTTGCAGTCAGACCAGTGTTTTGGTGCATTTGTGGCTGTCAGTCATGAGGGCCACAGCTAATAACATCCATAGCTTAATTTTATGGTTAATCATGAATGCTAATAATAGATCTAAGACTTTGTACTGAGAGTGAAATAACAACAGAAAATTGAAAACCTGCTATTTGATGTACAGTTATGAAATGCATTTTCAGTGTAAATTTCTTCCAGACACAGGGACTGTCAACCCTTAAATTGACCTTCCAAGTCATATTTGTAAACTGTGGTATGGAACCTCTGGCGGAATACCTTGTAAATACCAGCATTAGTCTTGATTAGTGTATACACTCACAGACTGTCCGGGCCCATGCAGGAAGCAAATGTACTGTAAGTCCCCATGGTCCCTAGTATGGTGATCTACCTTCAGTTGTTGGCGATCTATAGCCCGATTTTATATTGTGATGTTTTGAAATGATTTAACATTTTACACTGAACTCAAACTAGTTTTAATCTAATTGTGATATTCTAGTCGTAATACAGTCCTTCGCTGGCAGGTTTTTAAATAAGTATACATATGTTTATTCTTAGTACCTCACTTTTTGTCGCCACAATATGGCTGACATATTGCCGATGTGACGTTAAATATTAACTCACTCACTCACTCACAGACTGTCTGACAGATACAGACACAAACACACCACCACCACCACCACCACCTCTTTACCAAACCGCATCTCTCTCTCTCTCTCTCAAATTCAACACATCACATCACACAGACACCTCACACCACATCACAACTCTCTCTCTCTCTCTCTCCCTCACTCACACACATACACAAATACAACACATCACATCACACAGACACCTCACACCACATCACAACTCTCTTTCTCTCTCTCTCCCTCACTCACACACACAAATACAACACATCACATCACACAGACACCTCACACCACATCACAACTCTCTTTCTCTCTCTCTCTCTCCCTCACTCACACACATACACAAATACAACACATCACATCACACAGACACCTCACACTACATCACAACTCTCTCTCTGTCTCTCCCTCACTCACACACATACACAAATACAACACATCACATCACACAGACACCTCACACCACATCACAACTCTCTCTCTCTCCCTCTCACACTCTCAAATACTCACATCACACACACCTCACACACACACACATCTCACAACACTCTCTCTCTCTCTCTCTCACCTCACACACACATACAACACATCACATCACACAGACACCTCTCACTGATATAATAATAAATACACACATCACAACTCTCTCTCTCTCTCTCTCTCTCTTTCTCTCTCTCTCTCTCTCACTCACACACATACACAAATACAACACATCACATCACAGACACCTCACACCACATCACAACTCTCTCTCTCACATGCACACACACACACACACATTCACACACACACAACCACACCACAATGCACCACACACCTCTCTGTTGTTTTTAGTTCCTGAAGTGAAGTTGTCATATATGCCAGCTGAGAGTTCTAGCACTTCACTCACTCCTGGGAAAACACTAAAACCTGGACTAAACCGATAAGACTGGGATTTTCTCCATTGAGTTAATTATTTCATAATTTTTTTAACACATATACATGCAGCTAGTTTAACCAACAGTGACAAAATGTTTTTGCATCAATAATTCTGTAATAAAATCAGCGTATTTTTATATCAATCTTGCAAGTATTTTTTGTGGTGGATTTATTTAGATAAATTGGATTAATCTAAAACTGACAATGTCACCATGACACGTATGGAAAGTTTCATCTGCCCATGGAGATTTTTTTATTGTAGAATTTTATGAAGTTTGTTTGCTTGTTGTTTAATGCTGAACTCAGCAGTTGTCCAGCTATGTGGCTATGTTCTGTAAATAGTCGAGTCTGGATCAGACAATCCAATGATCGAGGAGATTAATAACATGGTGTGAAAAGAGGATCACGTTATAGCTTGCATGTAGTGTTGGGAATTGGATATAATCTCATAATTGATGATTGGTTCATTACAACCGATCAATCATTGAAAATAATTGGTTAGTGTCATTTATCAAATTTTCCTGTTATGTTTGTTAATGGACAAAAGTACGAAAAAACACGTAGTTCTTTGGTTTTTTATTGCAAATTGCACAAAATGCATTTGCAAATTTCACATCTTTGAAGGACTAGTATGATAGGAATAAATTTCCTGAAGTCTTTCAATGATGACTTGGAACGAGCTCGTAGTGCTTATGAAATGTAAATTTAATGACACATAAAAAACCAACCTTGTGACAAATATTGTTAATGTAAACAAGTGTTCCAAAATTGTTTGTGTTCAATTATGAGAAAACATGATCAATTGCTTGGTCGTTTCGTCACTGCGACCAATCTTCGATTATTTCAATTAATTGGACCACCACTACTTGAATGGTATGGCTTGTGACTGAAACAGACATTGTACTACCAGGCATTTCTCCAGTTAAGATTCTTGAAATAACTTGAATAACTAAATTAGTTTTGGCTAAAAACAGCTTTAGAATTTAACACGCATGTGTAGTCAGAATAGCATAACAACCATACTCTTGGAAAGTGGTGTCAGTAAAATAAGTGGTGCATGGACTCTATGACCTGTGTTATGGCGAGGGATGACTGTGTTATTGTGAGGGATGCCTGTGTTATGGTGAGGGATGCCTGTGTTATGGCGAGGGATGCCTGTGTTATGGTGAGGGATGCCTGTGTTATGGCGAGGGATGCCTTTGGATGCCTGTGTTATGGCGAGGGATGCCTGTGTTATGGTGAGGGATGCCTGTGTTATGGCGAGGGATGCCTGTGTTATGGTGAGGGATGCCTGTGTTATGGTGAGGGATGCCTGTGTTATGGCGAGGGATGCCTGTGTTATGGCGAGGGATGCGATGCCTGTGTTATGGCGAGGGATGCCTGTGTTATGGCGAGGAGGATGCCTGTGTTATGGCGAGGGATCTGTGTTACGATGCCTGTGTTATGGCGAGGGATGGAGGGATGCGATGCCTGTGTTATGGCGAGGGATGCGATGCCTGTGTTATGGTGAGGGATGCGATGCCTCTGTTATAGCGAGGGATACAATGCCTGTGTTATGGCGAGGGATGCGATGCCTGTGTTATGGTGAGGGATGCCTGTGTTATGGCGAGGGATGCCTGTGTTATGAGTAAAGTTGTACAATAGCATTTTTGTTCAGATAGCAAGACTATGTGTTACAGCAAGTTGTTGCCATTAGTAATGAGCTCTGATACATTCAGTATAGACATTAACATGATAATCCTGCAGTGAGACATGAAGCAGACCTTTACTGTGATGTTTATACCACTTGGCTACCTACCCAGCTGCCCCCATAATGATTTTACTTTACTATATACCAAGAATATTGATAATCAAGAAATTTGGTCTCAGGATTAATTCTCTAACAATGTTACAACCAGGATCATGGTTAGAAACAGCATGAATAGGAAATCAAATATGTCTTATAATCTTGCAAATCAACTCTTGAGTGTTCATACCTGGAAATTGATTTAAACAACATGAGTCATGAGTATTTGGTACAAATAGTACAGTGGACACAGACATCAAAACTGCAATCATCAGACATCCAAACATTTTAAGCCAAGCTCAGACTCTTCCAATCCTCTTACCACTGATCCTGAAATACATCTATCAGGACCCACTGTTACCCTGGCGACATGCTTCCATTGTCTTGGATGTGTCACTAACCCAATAATACAACATTGGTTGCTTTGGCAGCCACTTCCAGATCTGATTCTACCTTTGAGATTATGACTCTGCTGACAGTGTTGACAGCTCAAGTGAACCAAACGTTCGAATAAAACCCATCTGACTCCTCTCTGTGGTGGTACAAGTTGACTTAAGGAGAGCAGCATGTCTTGTCTGTAATTGGCTAGTGAAAGTGCCCTGCATGTTTCATGTTAAGGTCCATGTCTACAGATTCAGATTCTCACCACAGGATTCTTTTTTCCAATAGTCGACTTTCCTTTCATGTTGAGTAACATTATAGGAGATCCAGCCTTTGTTGTCTTCATTTCACAACATTTGAGGTACAATCAAGCATGCTCTTTCTACAAAGGTTTCAAAGAGCATGATATGAGTCTTGCTGAGGTTTGATCAGGCCTACAGATTCAAGCCCCATTAAATCTGTCAGTATGTTTTATGGTAGACTTGTGGAGGATGTTTCTAAATTTGATGATTCAGTGACAAACATTATGTAAGGTACAATTTCTTACATTGACCGGTAGACTTGTACTATATGATATACTTGTACCATGTATTATTGACTTGCCTTTAAATGTGGTATCACTGAGGTGTCAAAAGTCGGACAGGATATGCTCATCATTTGGTGAACCACAAATAGTGTAATGTCTTTCAGTGGCATTTAGAATTTGTTTTTGTTCAATTAATAACTGCCAGTTCACCTGATGAAGGGACCTGGAATGGTCTCGAAACGTTGTGAGAGAAATTAAAAAAGAAGTTTAATCCATAAAAATATCTTGGACACAAATAGTGTAGTATCATAACTATTTGATAGTGATCCATGAACTCATGTTTCTTATAAACATGTACAGAAAATTTACCTTCCCATTTATGACAAGTTATTAGAGAAATTTTACTTTTTTGAGCATTCGACAGTTGTGTGTCCAGGGATTTTAAGTGAGTTTCCATGACCACCTACAGAGTTGCCCTGCTGGAGTGGTTCATGACCACCTATAGAGTTTCTCAGCTGACATGTTCCATGACCACCTACAGAGTTTCTCAGCTGGCGTGGTCCATGACCACCTACAGAGTTGCCCTGCTGGAGTGGTCCATGACCACCAACGGAGTTGCCCTGCTGGGGTGGTCCATGACCACCTACAGAGTTTCTCAGCTGGCGTGGTCCATGACCACTTACAGAGTTTCTCAGCTGGCGTGGTCCATGACCACCTACAGAGTTGCCCTGCTGGAGTGGTCCATGACCACCTACAGAGTTGCCCAGCTAAAGTGGTCCATTACTGCTTACAGAGTTGCACAGCTGAAGTCCATTACTGCCTACAGAGTTGCCCTGCTGGAGTGGTCCATGACTGCCTAAAGAGTTGCCCTGCTGGCGTGGTCCATGACCACCTACAGAGTTTCTCAGCTGGAGTGGTCTATGACCATCTACAGAGTTGCCCAGCTAAAGTGGTCCATTACTGCCTACAGAGTTGCCCAGCTGACATGGTCCATGACCACCTACAGAGTTGCCCAGCTAAAATGGTCCATTACTGCCTACAGAGTTGCCCTGCTGGAGTGGTCCATGACCACCTACAGAGTTGCACAGCTGAAGTGGTCCATTACTGTCTGCAGAGTTGCCCTGATGGAGTGGTCCATGACCGCCTACAGAGTTGCCCAGCTGGAGTGGTCCATGACCGCCTACAGAGTTGCCAAGCTGGAGTGGTCCATGACTGCCCACAAAGTTGACAGAGTTGTGAGCTGGACTGGAAAACAGCAGATCGCTGATGGAGACCAAGGGTCAGGAATGGAGCTGAATGGAGCTTGTGGGATCAATACATTAAAAAATCTGTTGTGGATTCTGTTCTGCAAATTGAAAATAGCAATAACATCAATATAAAATCTCAACATGCAGTGTTCCATTGAAATGTTTGCAGTGAGCATTGTTTTCTGCGCTTTAGCTCCTGAGGATGCCTGGACAGAATAGCTCCCTTGTGACCGATCACTTTCATCCAGGGCAATTAATCAGGATTTTTCAGGGACACAATTAAAGGTGCAGGATCACAGTGTATTTCTTTTTTATAGTGCTTTGTATTTTCAAAAAGAATTTTTTTTTGTTCACTTCAACACTACGCTATATCTTAGACTCTTGGCCAGTCATCTTCCTAAGGCATAGGAGTCAACAGGCACCTGTTTCTATTACAATACAGATCTTGATAAGAAAGTGGATTGTCTTGACCAGGAGCTGCCATATTAGTTGAAATACATGCAGGTGATATAATAGGTGAAATCTGATTGGTCAATATGAGGGATGTACAAGGGAGATTACTCACAAGAGCTACTGGATCAGCTACAATGGAGCCCTGAAATATCAGCCTAGTATAGAAAGGGTGAAAACTGGACTTGTGGTAGTTAGTTAACTCCCTTGCCTCAAGAAGATGTTAGGCAGATTGAAATAACTGCTTTCCAAGGTCAGTGTAATAAAGTGATGTTAATGGAATGATTGTCAAGGAAAAACATATAATCACAGCAACATTCTGCCCTGCTTTAAAATTGCCCAAAGGTCCTTCTCTGTTATCAAGGCAGAGGATATTTAGGAATCCTCCGGGATGTTTTACAAATAGGCTCCTACGTAGAATCACATTTAAATGCTGCAACTGAAATCATCATCAAGGAACCATTGAATGTTTTGAAATTATACATTAGAACAATTGGGAGGATTCATTTAACTGTCATTTGCCAGATAGAGTAAGTCCTGTGGGAGCAATAACCTGCATCTTTGAGGTTGCAGACATCACCAGATACCCTTGATTCAGGATGCACCAGCAGCCCAAATGTGTCTCTGTGGAAGTGTATACCCAGCTCACCTAAGTCTATACTTTAACTCAGTTTTGCTTTTTGTTGTTTAATGCTGTATTGACAGAGACCTTTAATTAAATGAGTCTGGACCAGTGATTGATATTGTGAGCAGTGATCCACTCACTCACTCACCATTCCATTGGTCCTCCAGGGGAAACAGCAATTGCACAAGATACTGTACCTTCATATTAAATAAGACAGACAAACAGGTCATTGATGTTAGTGTCTGAAGCTGGTGGGTTTATGATGACAAGCACCATTACCACTATCTCAGCACCCAATCCATATCAGTTGCCCTTAACAACAAGCATGGGGTCCCATTCTAACCTGGAACCCCACAGTAGGTATGATCATAGAGTGCATGAGATTTGTTTGATGCAACTGTGAACAGGATTTCATTTATTTCACAGCATGTCAGCTTAATGTAGAAGGAAAGATGAAGTGATACAGTTTAGGCATTTACCACTTGGGTTCAACCCATGAGGTTGGGTTTGGTGCTTATATGGCTAGAAGTGTCTGTGGGGTAGCCTAGTGGTTAAAGCATTCACACTCAGCATGTCAAAGACCTGCGTTACATTGGGTACATTGTGTGGAGACCATTTCATGTGTCTGCTGCAATGATATTGCTGGAATATTGCTAAAAGTGGCATAAATCCATCCTCACTCACCCATTGCATACCTAGAAACATATTTAGGAATCAAAATGTCTGACATTTTTGGCAGTGGTCAAAGAACTGCAGAGAGGTGTCAGGATGGATGAATTTTATGTTTTACAGCTTTGATCAATCCCTAGGTTCACTTTTATACTAAACAAGTCTAAGAAAGTGGACATTCTTTTCTGGGGTCAAATTGTTCTGAATATATATATAAACTATAAATTAAAATTTTAACTAATAATTATTGCTTTTGAGACTTATGCAAGTCTATGTCAGTATGAATGCTACTGTTTGAGCAAATAGTTGAAAATGTTTCAATGAAGATGTTCAACATCTTTCAGTATGCACAGGCACTGCATCAATGTCTTAAAAGCAGCTATATCCTTCATGTCACAGAAGAAAAACATTACAGATGAAAAACACAGCTGCTCACATTCACTTTGATGCAAGAAATATGTGACAGGTAAAAAAATATGTATGTTTGACATGAAATTACCTACAGACATTTTGTTTTTGCTTTAATGCTTTGATTCTTAAAATATTTTGTAATTTGTCTGCTTGGTGAACGAAAACACAACACAGATATTTATTTTTGCTGGTTTAAGATCAAAATATCAGTGTGTTGTATGAACATTCAATTGAAACTTTAAAGAACAATTGTAAAAAAGATTGAAAGTACTTTTACAACTTTCATCTGCAACAAATGGTATATTTAGGATTATACTTTCTCAGTAAAGTACAAATCCTAGTATTTTAGGGGTGGTTGAGTCACATCTGGTATTCAAACAGAGTAAGGCGCTTAATCGTCATTTCACTTAACCAGCAATATAACCCACTCAGACACAATTGTTTCAGCATAAATAGTTTGAAAACAGGTAGGCTAGAGACTTAAACTATTCCCTTCTGACAGGTGTATATTGGAACAGCTCTCATGGTGGAAACCAGGAATACACAATGCCTTGTAAAAAGTGGTCGTAGTAAAGTACAGATTCTGACTTTGTGTGCTTACTCTTAGAGTTGCATTTGCACACTTTCTAAAAGGCATTGTAAGTGAGTGAGGTTTTACGCCGCTTATAGCAATATTTCAGCAATATCACGGTGGGAATATGGGCTTCACACATTGTGCCCATGTGGGGAATCAAACCCGGGTCTTCTGCGTGATGCTTTAACCACTATACCCCACCGCCCCTAAAGGCATTGTGTGTGTAGATATATAGCATTAATGCCAAGGAATATTCAGTGCAAAAGACAATTTAGTGATGACTATTTTGAGAATAGATCACTGAAATCAGGGATGAAACCTGGTATTTGCAAAAACAATACCATCCCATATATATGACTTAAATATTAGTATTTCTCTGACCCAATATGTATTCAAATACTGTCTTCATGTTCTTAATAGTTTCCTGTTAGCTTTCTTGAGTCACGTGCTTCACATAAACTGCTTGTACTGTTTGTTCATCGTTAATAATGCCACACTTAGCAATATTCAGCCAGTGGGGTAGCCTAGTAGTTAAAGTGTTCGCTCGACAGACTTGCATTCACCCAGCCCGACTATCAGGTCCTGTGTGTTGCTTTTACATCAAGCATGGTTTGTTGAAGAACTGGATTGTCACTTACTCAGGTGTAATGAATGGTTCCCCCTATACATGTACATCATACTCTCACAGCACTGTTGTGATACAGGAATATTTACCTGTACAAAAAGAACTAACAAATGTAGATCAATGTATCCTATGAGGTCTTGAAGTTCACAGCGGTCAATTTCTGTTTGTTCATAAACGTGTTCCTTTGGATGTTGCAGCAACTATTGCAACAGCTTGATACAATGATCACTACAGTATTCGAAATGCCTCGATCGCCGCTCTATCAGTGGCTATCTCCCAACATAGTATCCACTGAGTGATGAGTTATACCCAGGAGTGATTAACCGGCTTCAACCTGACTACAATAGTGATGTGCTTGATGAATAAAAGATCACGTAATTGTAGCAGGGTGCAGAAATGGGAATTCACCTGAGATACTGTCAGCAGTAAAATGAGCTGTCTGTGAGGGTATGTTCTTTCAAATCAGTGCAGCGGGTCTCAAGACCTGTCATGTACCAGGCAATTATTTGTTTCACCTACTGACCTGAAACTCCATGAAGTTCTTCAAGCTGGTAGGTTAATGTCTTCAAGGGTGTGAATGCTAGATATAAGCTGTAGTGCTTCAGTTTATGCTCTTCAAACTAAGGTATAGTATGTATACCATATATAAGTAGTTGACGAAAAGCTGTAACAATTTGCTGAATCATTGGTGCATTTAAGAGTATCTTGGGCAGTGGTGCAATATATTTTTGCATGTCTCAATATGTTTGTATGAAATCAATGTTGCATGGTTAGAAACGAGTAATTTGTGTTCAAAGATTTATATGCCATTGTAATTTTGACAGATCATTAGGTTAAATATCAGTATGTTAAATCTGATGCATGGATGATCCCAGACATATATTTAATGACACCCTTCCTGTTTAATATCATAACCTTAGTATCAACATGTCTAAAATATAAGGAACAAAGCCTGTTCCACACCCATATATTATATCTACCAAAAGCAGAGGCAGCCGTACAATTCAGACTATATCTAGTTTGCCATACAGACCCTGAAACAAATGTATCAGGGAAATCCTGTGCAACTCTAGAATATGTGGCAAGTCTAGAATACCACAGTTTCAGGAAAATGGAGAAAGTCTCTGCGCTTCTTGTCATTATATTTTATTATTATATTTCAGGAACCATTTGTTCTGTAAAGTATGTTCATCTCAGAGACTAGAAGCTAGTCTTGACTATATCATGGGCATGTGCTCAGGAATCATTATCCTAATAGTAGCCCCACTGGTGTACCCATCATAGACAAATGCCAAGCCTAGTCAATTGTTCACCTTAGACTGACTGACTGACTGAGTTTGGTTTTACGCCGCTTTTAGCAATATTCCAGCAATATCATGGCAGGGGACACCAGAAATGGGCTTCACTCATTGTACCCATGTAGGGATTCGAACCCGGGTCTTCGGCTTAACGAGCCAACACTTTAACCACTAGACTACCCCACCGCCCCTCACCTTAGAAGAATTGGGAGCCTATGGTACAAGTGAAAATAGGGGATTGCAATGGACATAATGTTCGTCACAAACGCGTCAAATTTTGAAATTTCCCCATATGTTTACCTTACAATATTTTTTACTGAGGCCATGAATGCTGTAACCTTTGTTGAACAATTTACAAGCAGTAAGCAAGAGTCGTATGATGCTTTTTGCAATGACATTTCAGATGATATATCCAGAAAATGTCTTTTGCATTCTTGTATTCCTCAGTGCAGCAATGTGACAATAAATAATGCAAATTAGTTACAACTGAAAAAGAATTGTCAGTGTCTTTCTTTTGAAAATTCCTTATTGTGATTTATTGACATATTGTGCACATTCCATGAAATTAATATTTTTTTTCCATATTTACAATTCCTTTCGATGTGAAGAATATTAAGTATATTTCCAAATATTTACTCAGTTCTACCGATATCGGATAAGATGCTACACTCAGTGCATGTCATCCTGGAATATTTATTCAAGCTTTTAAGGATGAAACTCAATACTTGGAGGTTTATATTTGTGGAGGACCTTCAACAACATGTAGAAAGATCTGATGTACTGTTAAAGTGCTCTTGTCATGCCTCTGTATGAACAGGTGGTGACTTCAGGAGTTATTTTCAGCTTAAATGAAGGAGAGTCCTTGATAATAGGTGACCCTGGTATCCTGAACAAATGTCCCTCTTCATTCCTCCTTGACCTTCAGCAAAGGGAAGGTCAATTGATGTCATTGCGGTCACATGATTACCCATCATTCCACAGAGATGAGGTCAGAGTTATGTACTCTCCCCCGGGCTGGGGATTGTGTGAATGTGTGTAAAAATCGTGAATAAACCAAGTACATGAACTATGTGAGTAATACGTCCTAATCTTCAGATGGGATAGATGGGAACTGAACATGATTACGTCAACAACTGAACCTTAAGAAATGATTCATTTGATGGCTTAAGATGAAATATCGAAATCTTTTGTTCTGCTGTATGTGACAGTGATGTGAGATGAAGCAGTAAATGGGTATTGTCAGGTAATCAATAGCATCTTTTATAAAACTGATTTAACAAAATCTCACAGCCCTTTTTGTTGAGTTTGCAACACTGACTTTGCAGTGAGGAGTATTGACACTGTCAGTGGCCATATTGACATATCCTATTGCCATGGGCTGAGGCTCCTTGAAATTAAACACCATTCCAGATTGAACGAAATCTCCAATGAAGTTAAGTAGCTTTGATGTTATGCAGATGAAAGCTAGAAAATCATTTCACGCTTACATTTGTAAGTGTCAAAGAGATTTCTCCACATCCATAAGAACTAGTGATCTGAATAGGACAGTGCATGAAGAAATATGCCTATGAAAACATGAACTTTATTTTTTCTAAACTATAACTAAAATAGACACCAAGTGGTACCCAATGGTTTTAATTATTTCTATTTGGTAGGATATTCCTCATCCAAAGCTTCAGTTCCTTGTCTTGAAATAAAAAATGAGTGCAAAGACCTTCAGGGTATATGAGCTAGCTACAAAAATTGAAATTGACAGTGAAGAGATAGGCTCTCTAACATGCCTTCCATTTCTGCTTGAAGTCCATTGAGATCTCCTAATCTTTACATTTTATTGCCTATAAAAGTATTACAGTTGGTGCACTCACATATCTTCATGTCATATATAACTCTGCATTGTTTTATGTTAGTGTGTATATATCGTTTATCTGTCTAAAAAACAAAGAATTTATATTCTTTTTATTCTTCTGTTTCTTATAATGTTGTCATGCAAATATAAGGATTTGTAACATTATATGTAACTGGTACAGATATCATCTTCAGTGTGATGGACGGGTTTAGGATTTCAGATGATAAAACAGAATGTTGTTCCCAAAATGATAAAAGAATTGCCCAGTAAAATGGAAAAGGGGAGCTTCTTGCATTGTAAAGGTATCTGTCTCCATAAAGATGAATAAAAAAGATATCAGCTCATAATAACACATATTTAACAAATTTTGAACAGAAATAAAGATCTAATAAAATCTGATAAAGTATGGCTGGACACTGGTTTAGTATCAGTATGCACCATTTAGTTCTGGTGTGGCTATGTTGTTGTAGGTTTCCACCTATACTGGCCTTTGGCTTGTCTGTTCCTGATGTTGTTTTTGCATAAGTTCCATAACTTAACACCCATTTTTCTCATTTTAATTATTTAGCTAGTGTTAATTTTGTTGGAAGTGAAATAATTTAAAAATTGGAAAAATGTGGTCACAAGACAATCATCTTGACAAATCAACACAATTGTCGGCACAGTTCTATATATGACAATACAGTGTACACTGGACACTTGAGACTTACATACCATCACAATACACAGTACATAAGGCCATTGTGACACACACTTGTTTATACAGTCAGTCCTTTAGCATTCCGAAGATCATTTCCTACAGTTTACACACATACCATCCCCCAGTCCTGGTGTATGGCACTATAGTGAATGAATATCTCACAAATGTACACACGGAGGAGACATGAAGTGGAGAGGTGACTTCAATCCCCTGACACACCCTCCTCCAGTCTGATACTAGTACCAACAACAGTAGGTAATCCTTTATGTATGATTTGTGGGTAGAGACATTCCATTACTGCTGATTTATGAACCCATGATAAGATTGTATTAGATGTCTGGAGGTTGAAACTTGATAAGGTAAACTTGTTTTATCATTATAATTGGACATGAGAGAAAGGGGTTGGATAGACTAACAGCTTTGTCTCTGAATATATATAATTTTGACAGTAACAAATTATCCCTTTAAAAGGAGCCCAAGTGAGAAGGGCGATTCAGAACCTGATTAAATCTAGACTTGTTCACTTTGCACTTTAGCATTGCAGGAGTGAGTGAGTATGTTTTTTTGCCACTTTTAGTATTATTCCAGCAATATCATGGTGGGGGACACCAGAAATGGGCTTCACACATTGTACCCATGTGGGGAATCAGACCCAGGTCTTCAGCATGATGAGGGAACACTTTAACTACTAGGCTTCCCCACCGCCCCTACCATTGCAGGAAAGTTGGATGGAAGGAAACATAATGTGGTTCAATGACTGTGAGACAGACTAAGGTGGGGAGGGAGGTTCTGATTCAACCAAATTCTTGTAAATTTTGAAATTTATTGAAAGAATGTGAGTAAAAAGACAAAAGGAATGACTGTGAGATTTTAAAGGAACAGGAATAATACCAACACTTTAACACTTTTTAAAAACTTATTCAGACATTGTTTTGTAACTATCATTAAACTTTTTATCCAGATCATGTCACATGTTAATGTTTATGCCATTATGAACATTTATATCCAAATTCCATCTGACTGTCCTTGAACTAGGTGCTTGAGACTGGCCTGGTATTTATTGAGCTGATTCGTGGTCTCACTCATCCATCACTTGGCCAAAGTCATTGCATCATTTCATTCATTTGAACTGTTATTTCCATAGCTATAAGACAACTAATACGATTTTAGATGGAGATGAACTGAGATTGTGAATCATATCAAAAAACTGTCTCCAATAACCAAGAATATATAAAACCTTTATCTAATAAACTGCACTTCCAGCTAGGGTATCTGGCAGTTTGCATTGGAATACACTCTGTAGGCTTCAAAAATGGTGAATAGTTAATTCACTCTATGTGCTTTCTGTATAATTAAAGATTGGAATTGGTTATCGAACAGAAAAAAGTGAAGACCAGTGTCCACTTGGATAAAATCATATTGCGATGCTTATCGGATTCCAAAGCTTTAACATAGACTCATGAATGTCATAGAGAAAAGATTGCTTCTGGATTTAGGGCCCAAGGGTTCCTTCCAGAAAATGATCTTAGCACTGAAGTGGTCATAACTCCTATACTGTAACATAGGCTCAAGATCATGATTGTGCTGTATTTTAGAATGAAGCCTTAGTTTCATTGAGACAAAGAATCTGCATGTTTTATCCCTGTTCCACAAAGAGATCTTAGTGTATAAACTGATGTAATTGTGTAAATGTATCATAGACTTGGTTGTAATGGTGAGAGCATTCTATGGTACATTGCCTGCTCAAACTGCTGAACTTATGTTGAATTTGCACTGGTTTTATAATCAGTATCTTGGACTAAGACACAGATTGGTAAATAAAGCTGCACATATTAAGTGTCAGCTGAGATATTAATCAGTGTCAGTGATGTGCAAGACTGGATTGTACGTAAGAGTGAAATACTGGTAACTGTAAAGTCATCATAGACTTAGTTGCAATGTTGAAAACAGTCTGTGGAACATTGCCTGCTCAAACTGCTGAACGTTAGTTGAATTCACACAGGTTCTTATAGTCAATATCTTGACATGGACACACATTGGTAAAATAACCTGTACATATAAAGTGTCAGCTCAAACAATAATCAGTGTCAGTGATATGCAAGACTGGATCGTGCATACGGTAAAATAGTGGTGAAGTTATATGAATGGATCTCTGAAAAACAGCCAAGAAACCAGGTGTTCATGAAAACCCTTGTCCATACACGTTCTTTATTACCAGTTCCTTTGTATCTACTCATATTCACCAAACAAAGCCCTTGGCATACCTGCCTAACCTTGGTGTGTATGGCAGGGGTATCTCACATCCTTTGTTTTTATGTAAAGAAATCAAAACCATTTTTACTACCAGAAAACAAAGACCAGAATACTTGCATTCCAGCTTTCCTTTCATAGAAACCTGACAGAAACCTTTGTGCAAGTTCTTGACAAATTGTAAGCTTCAAGTCTAAAAAATATCACAGTGATTTTTTGTTTTTGTGATTGAATGCTTCCTTTCTACTTCAATACATTTATACGATGTGTCAGAAAATGTTACATGCCTCTGGGAAACATTGCATAACATATACGTCCTAGAGAGAGTCACTTTAGAAAAACTGACTTTGTCATGAAGCTGTATTAATGACTTCCAGTTTCACCTGATTTCATCATGGATGATAAGTCTCCTGCATATGTAGATGTAGTTTTAAGGTACCTGTCATGGCTTCCATATAAACATCTATAAACAGGAACTAATTTTTCTCTGATCCAGTGCAAGAAGCATGTTCCCAAATCAGTCATTATACGTTTCAGTTGTTCAGTCTGTTGCATATTTTCAAGTTTAGACTTGCTGGAGAATACTGAGTGCTAAAGACCTAAGTTTTGAAGTAAAAGGTAAGACCAGAATTCCATATGACCATCTGCCTGCAGTATTGGATTGCTGAGCTAGGCTCTGAGAATTATCAAATTCCTGTCCCAATAGTTCAATTTCTAATTTTCATCCATCTTTGCTATAGGCATTCTTTTGGTAGCTAATTGTTTCCTAAGAGAATTATTTACTTTACATTGCAGTAGATATTGCACAGTTATTTCTATTTTCTCTCAATTTGCTCCATAGTGTATTAAGAAAAAGATCCAAGACAGTAACATATGTATGGTCAATGTCATGGTAGCATAATGGAACTCTTTCCTTAAAGTGAGTTGTCTGGAAGATGTTCTGTTTCATGACTGCTGTGAAAACATTTCATGATATGCATCTCTTATCAACAACTTCCATCCAAATCAGAAAAACATGGTCAAATTGATAGCGTGCTGAGAATATTAAGCCAAAATATTGCTCTTAGGCTCAAAAGTGCCATGTTGAATACATTCATTTGGATTAATTGATTATGGTATTCTTGTATTTTGTCCAGAGAAAAAGGGATATATCGAAGAAATCTTTTCGCAGTAAAATCTAGAACATTTGTCTCCAGTATTTTCTTCTGATAGTTTCTAAGAATTTCATGAATATGAAACATCAATGCCAGAGAATTACATGTGTTGGTTACAAGAACAGATTTAGTTGGGTATAAAAGGTGAAATAGTAAAAAAAAATGTGAATGGATCACAGAAAAACATCAGGAAGAACACCAGAAAGAAGCCAACAAGTCATTGAGTGAGTATTGTTATAGCAATATTCCAGCAATATCACAGTGGTTGACACCAGAATTGGGCTTCACACATTGTACCCATGTGAGGAATCGAACCTGGATCTTGAGCATGATGAGCAGATGCTTTAACGATTAGATTACCCCTAGGCCCCAGTAGCAAGAAAAGAAAGCAGTTTGTACTATACTTTACACAGGTGTAACCATGAACACCACATAAAAACCTCTCAGTATCAAGTAACATTTTAAGCTACATGCAGCACCCACTCACACAATTTAAATATTAAAGTATGCAGTCTAAAATGGACTTTAAATTCTGAAATATTTAAAAGTTTGATTTAAACACCTGAATGCACACAGTAGATGCTGAAACCAGATGATGATTCTCCATGTCAATATGTTAACCGGAGTTCCTGCAAGAGAAAAACAGAAGCCGTGTTAGACCATTTGACAGCTATTGTGTTAAGTGGGCACCACTGTGATTATTGCATGGGTGTTAGAGGAGACATTCTGTATAGAAGCTGATGTATATCACTTTCAGAACTAATTAAGTTGCGTAACAGCACCACCCACACGGCTAATTTAAGAGTATTGCTACCTAAATGTCTCCACTGTGTGTGTTAGTTCAGGTTTCCTCAATGTTTGTGTTGAATACAATACCACGCAGCTCTTGTTGCTTTCCTTGTGTGACTGCAATATTGCATGGTGACATTTTTCTAATGCCAGTTCCCTTGGTGTTCTTTTTCGAAATCTTTAAATGGCAATAAATTGGAGTAGGGAACTGGTGGCGTCACCTTCGACCATTGTAATTGAATCAACAGAGAGAAAATTCAATTGTATTCAAATCACATTTTCAGCTAAGTTTATTATTCCTCCGATGTTGTTTTGCTTTAAATCAGTCTTGAAAATCACTAGCAAGTGAAAATATTTTCTCCCAAGGATTTCTAACGAGCGCTGATTAAAATATTGTTAACAGTATGTCAAAAGCTCATGGGAATGCTACTTTCATAAGTTGAAACCAGTTCTTTAATTGTCTGAAGGGCTGAAAATTGAGAGAGAAAGGTTATTAGGGCTGTAAAGGGGAAAGATTTGATTGAATAGCCATCACAAGGGAAATCCATTTCTAATCGCCTTTGATAGTGTGTTCAGTTGATGAATTTTCTCAGAGGCAGTTTTTAGGAAACAACATCAATGGGTCTGAAGTGGAGTTAAGTGACTTGATTCACAAATCATAAAGTTATTTGACTTGTATTGCAGAAAATGACAGTCCCCTGTTCTTTGAAAAAAACCTAAAATCTTTCAAATAGCATTGCCGACACTAAACCGAACTTGTATTCATTCATGGAGAAGACATAGTCGCAGTTACAGGCACTATTAACTGTCATACTTTACACTTGGATATCACATCAGGCTGAGTTTCTATTGATCAAGGAAACGTACGCTGATCAGGCACATAGTTTTGTGAAGTAAATACAGAGCGTTTTGTTGGTTAAGTCTTGCGCTTGTATCGATTTCTTCAGCTGAGTTAAGTTTAGAGTCGGACAGGAATGCAGTGATTCACAAACTTCCTTTAATTGAAAAATAAATATGGATCTGACTTTGAATGTGAAATTAAATCGGAAATATGCAGGGTCAATACAGAACTAGTCTGGGAGAATAAAGAGTAAAGTGAAGCACCGGTTTCAGTTGGAGATTGGACAGGAAGTATTCTTAATGCATATAAAGCAGGTTTTTTGGTACTGTTGTGCCAGCCTGCCGGTTGATTTTAACGTGACGTATTTGTTTACAATAACTGTGATGTAAAAAGATGGACTGTTAATATAGGGGACTTGTATGTTGGCACTAAGTGCTTGGAGTATTTTCTCATTACTTCTCTGGAATGGTGGGAAATATCTGTCACATGTGTTTCAGAACGAGATTCAAGGGAGAAATGTTGGTGACTCACTCACTCAACTGCTCACTGTTGTTCGCTTGCTCATTCAATCACTGTTGCTTGCTCCCGCTTTGCAAGACGTGATAGGGTGGTCATGCTTGCTGATTTGATTCAGCTATGCAGTCATTGTATCCCAGTTGCATAGATTGATCTCATGTTGTTAATCACCAGTTTCAGACTTCAGACTCGATTATTCCATATAGCTGGAATATAGCTGATTGTGGCATTAAACAGCAAACAATCAAACAAACAATCTTTGCAAGTGTTGCATCCATTTATTGGAGTCCCAGATCCCCCTGCTTCTTGGCTGGTCTGCACCATAGTTGTGTTTGTGTGTGTTCCAAAGTGGTGAATGTCTAGTATCTACGTCACTGCACTTCCCTTCCATACTAAGAGCTTGTGGCAAGATGCACCTAACAGGGTCGAGTGGTCAGACTTGCTGACTTGATTGACATGTTATTGTATCCCAATTGTGTAGATCCACGCTTGTGATCTTGATAACTGGATTGTCTGGCCCAGACTCGATTACTAACAGACCAGTGTCATGTAGCAGGAATATTGCTGAGTGTGATGTTAAACAACAAGAAAACACTTCCCATAATTCCCCAGAATTCCTCAGACCTGCTAAATGAAAACGATTAACGCCCTAACTGAATGATGAATGGCACTTGTCCTGTGTACAGCAGGCCACAAATCAAGCTATATTAATCAATTACGGAGAATAATTGGACAGGTGACGAGTATGATTCACGGCAGTTTTTATGACTTTGGTTCTGATACACACTGAAGCACAGGTTGCTTGGTAAATGGAACTTGTCACATAATAAATGGACTTCTCTTTATTATATATTGAACACAGGAATTTTGTTGCTTTCTTGTCCTTACTTCAGATAGTGTGAACTCGCTGGGTTCGTGGATAGAATTCTTCTTACCTCTGGTAAATAGTGGTTGATGTTTTATCAACAATAGTTTTCAGTTGAAGACTTCTAATAATACCACCTCCATTACATCAGAACTACTCCTTCATACTTCCCAATCATCCGTCTCTAGGTGAAACAAACCCGTGAAGGTCTGGGTTAGAATATTGGTCTTCAGTAACCCATGCTTGTCGTAAGAGGCGGCTAACGGGATTGGGTGGTCAGGCTCGCTGACTTGGTTGACACATGTCATCGGTTCCCAATTGTGCAGATCGATGTTCATGCTGTTGATCACTGAATTGTTTGGTCCAGACTCGATTATTTACAGTCTGCCGCCATATAGCTGGAATATTGCTGAGTGCGGCGTAAAACTAAACTCACTCACTCTCTAGATGAAAGATGTCGGAAAGAAGTGTGCACACAGGTGCTGTGAGCTGATGATGAAGACTGTTGAAAATCTGAAGCTTAGTCTTAGATTGATTGAAGCCACAAATGCAGGGTTTATGGAGATGCTATAACAGAGGATCTAGTCATAGAATGCCACTTCATGTGGCCTGGAATTACAGCAAGGATCTTGCATCCAACATTCTCTGAATATATATAATTTTGATAGTAACAAATGAACCCATTTAAATTGAAAAGGAGCCCCAGTGAGTTGGGAGATTAACCTGGCAAAATCTAGACTTGCTTCATTTAGGGCTTTAGCATTATTACAGGGAGGGCTAGGCAGTAGGGAAAATAATGTGGTTTAGGGAGTGTGAGGCAGACTACCAAAGGTCCATCAAATGGTGTTTTGAAAGTTTTCATATATTGTTCCATAAATACAAAAATACCATAGAAAATCATATTACATCATTATTCCAAGCCCCTAAATAATATTTCCATTTTTCCATAAATCTACTTGAGGAAAAACTTCAGTTCCTTTGACAGCTCTATTCATGGTTATGGGATGAAGAATAGAAGAAATAGTATTGAATGATTAACTAATAAAGAAATCTGTGGCAAGAACATCGCTTCCGTTATCTCCACTGTAATACAAAAGATACGCTAGTGATTTTCAGTTCATATCTTGAAATAAGTTCCATAAAGATAAATTGTTTCAGAAATAAGGGCTGAGGCACTTGAGTTCATTCTCATAGATCATTACTATTCTTGAGGTAAATAATACACAGACATTCTTACTTTACAAATCCCAAGCATTTCATGGCCATTTTGAGTATTGATTAAAACGATGCATTTCTTTTTGTGATGTAAATCAAATATTCACATAATAAACTATTTTTTCAGGATTCCATCATCTTCCACCAAACATTAAATTTAAGAGCTCACTTGGTCTTTTGTTTGGTTAGATAAAATTGAATGAAATCTTTTTTATTTGCAATCTTCTGTAATATTTGTATATGAATGTTTTGGAACTCTAATCGTTATTTTGAGGTAATCATTAAAATTGAGGTGAACATTCAAGTCCTCATCAAGCATGCTCTTTCTACAAGATTTCAAGGAGTGGTGGGGTAGCATTTGGGTGAACATTTGACCCGATGTGTTTGTACTGGATGTTACTGTAGTTCCATTTTGTAGTGAAACCTCTGTCTCTTTTTATGTGTATGGAAATCAACAATCGATCAAAATAGTCCCAATTTAACAAGCATACGTCATGTAGGAAATGGCAAATTGAGTTGAGTACTTATCACTGCTTCTTTCAATCATGAACATGTTGATTCATTGAATATCATGTTTTAGAGCTATGTCCTGATTTACTAAGTTTTACTCAAACACTCACAGACTCACGCACCCACCCACTCACTTGCCCACGCCAAACCCACTCACTTGCCCACCCAAAACCCACCCACCCACTCACTCACTCACTCAATCACCCACTCAATCACTCACTCACCCACTCACTTGCCATCTCACTCACTCACTTGCCATCTCACTCACCCACTTACTTGCCCACTCACTCGCCCACCCACTCACCAACTCACCCCACTTATCCACTCGCCCACTCACTTGCCCACTCACACGCCCACCCACTCATCCACTCACCCACTCACTTGCCCACTCACACGCGCACCCACTCATCCACTCACCTATTCACCCACCCACTCACTCACCCACTCACTCACTCACTCACTCACTCACCCACTCGCCCACTCACTCGCCCACTTATCCACTCAGCCTGAGTGAATGTTCAATAGCATACCATAGCAGACGGATGGCAGATCTTTGTGTGTTAATGAACAATACCATGTAAGAAATTAGATGTAATCAGGGAATTAGTTGGGAAATGATGTTTAATGGAGTTTATACTGCCGTGAATTCATGTTGGCTTGAAGTGATCAAGCCTGGATCAGACAAAAAAGTTCTAGATCGTGTCAGCAGCCATGGGCTGCCTGTTGTGGCTGAACTATATGTACTTCTTTTCTTTATCAATGAAAAAAGCAACTTTATTTGATAATGTAAGATAAAAAATATGAAAGGGTTTTAGTGGTCTTGGAATGGTTTTGTTCTTAATTCTGCAGATGAAACATTTGATCATCATGTAAGAAGTAGGAACTATTTTTTGGGCCTGAACCTTGGACTTGTTCCCTATTTATTGATTCACCATGTAACATATGAAGTAGAAGGTGAGCATGTCCCATCACAGTTTGTTATATGTGGTGCCTGCACAACGTCAAGACCAGAATACATTCTACAACATGCTGAATGTTTGCATAGATCACCTATGTATATGTCTAATAAGAAGCTGAGAGAGTGAGAGTGCACTTCACCGTTTTGTATCAAGGCATTACAATTGACATTTATCTTCTTTGTAATCCCACAACCTTGGGTTTGGTGCTGAAAGGGGACATCATAATCAGGGCTGTTTGGTGTTGGTATTTCAACCAAGCTCCAAATTCCGAGACACAGCTCCTTAGATGTGGCACCAGTGGCTCTAGACAATGAAACGGAAACTTGGAGATGGCCCCAAAAGCCCATTGTCATGTACATTGAATATACAAACTGATCGAACCGGTTGCATAATGTAAACTCACTGGCGAAAGAAACGTCACCAAAATGATTTTTTTTATCTTTTATCGTACACTGAGTGATTATTCATATCTGTAATTCTCACTTTCATCATTCAGAATGTTGTAAATCCATTAATTTTCTAAGTATGATTGTTAAATTTCCAAAATCTGAGTTTGTTGTTTTGTGACATGTTAAAAAAGCGAGGTGACGTTTCTTTTGCCCGTGAGTTTGGGTCTATCTGTTACTATTTACTCATAATATTATGTTTTCTTTCACTTTGGTGTTGATAGTTTAATATTTGGGTAATTTATATCTTTTACTCCCTTTGGTCCCTTCTGTTAGTGTTTTTGTTTTATTTTGTGTCTATATTTTTGAAGCTGCTGAGTGGACAATGAAAATAATGTTGATTCTATGCTGATTCAGGTAAGGTAGTTGGGTACACCTACAGAATACCGGATACCTACCAGCCATATTGTTTAGTGTCACGTCACCCTATCTCTAACACTAACCCTAACCCTAAATCTTACCCTAACCCTAACCCTAAATCTTACCCTAACCCTAACCCTAAACCTTACCCTAACCCTAAATCTTACCCTAACCCTAACCCTAAACCTTACCCTAACCCTAAATCTTACCATAACCCTAACCCTAACCCTAAACCTTACCCTGACCCTATGTAAACTCGCGTGCTTTCAAAGATGGCGGAAGTTATCCGGTCTTAGTCTTACCGGTAGTTGTATGTTGCTTAACCTCAAAGAAGTGATGTGTCAATGTTACAATAGGTGAATGTTGCACATCTGTGAATTATTTATTGTAGTAGAGTTGTGTACATAACACCTGTAAAACACAATCTGTAACATAAAGTCACACAGGTGTCCAAGGTTTGAAATCATACACACTGTTGTGATCCCCTGGGTTGAGGCATTTCTTAGTGTATAATGGTCCACAAGCACCTCAAAAGGAATTGGGTCAGGGTGATTTTGTTGGTGTTTCATGCAAATAGACAGCTTATCTCGAGCTCTCATCACTTAATGACACTGTAAAAGGTGGTCATGAAAGGGTACCAAAATGTTTCCAAACTTGAATATATTACAGTTAAGTACCCTCCTTACACTCACAAATACTACTAAACCTATTGTCTCCCAGCTTTAGTAACCACTTTAAACAAAGGTGTCGAGATATAAGCAGCACACAAAACCAGCCTGATGTCTGCCCAGCATACACCTGTATTGTCTGACAGATAGACATATTTGGCAAATCTTGATAACTACTCTTCTGAAAATGAAGAAACCTCTGGGCTCCTTTATGATTTTATAAAAAGACAACTAAACATGTTTTTTCTGCAAGACATGTTCATTTCAGAGAGCAGATATTAGTCTACCGTATATGACCGACTATAAGTCGGAAATTTGATACCAGAAAATGAAGGTAAAAAATCAGACCCGACTTATACTTGAGTTCATTAATCTACCCCAAAAAAACCGAGGTCAGGTGTGTGAATCTGCGAACTCAACTGGCAATGTTTACACCGGAAGCAGGACGCATATACGTACTGGCAACGTTTCCAAAGGTAAATGACATCGTGGGACAAATAAAACATAAAATATAAAACTTTGTTGTTTGTCTTATGTAAAATATATTTCATAGTATAAACAATAAATTAAATTTAATCAGATATTTTTATCACAGCTATGCACTTACCGATACTTTGTTATCGCGCGATAAAGTTGGGCCACATGACACGACTTTTTTCCCGTAAAGTCAACTTATTTGTATTCTGTGGCAGTTTTGTGTGGTGGTTTTGAAAAATACTGTTAATGATGAAAATGCAAGTTTACATTTATATCCAGATAAACCAATTTAAAGAAGCAAAAACTATAGCGATTTTTTCCATTTGTGACATGTCATAAAATGCCCGTGAACCTCTTCTTTTATATTTTCATTTCACGCGTGATCAGAAAATTATTATAAAAAGATTTCTTAAAAATATGTATGGTCAGCCTATTTCCTGATATCAGTGGCTTTTCACGGGTAACATGACACAACAGCCAAAAATACCTCCGCTTTCTCAAGCTTCAGATGAATAACATGCGAGGCTTAATCGCTTTGATGTCGGCATCGTTCGAAGGCTCTGAACATCAACAATGTCACTGTACCCTTGCCGACAGTATTTTTCACACTTGTAAGAAGCAATTTTATTGGATAAAAATTGGTTTCTAATGACGCTTTTTCGCCACAGTTTGCTATAAGGGTCGTGATTGGTCAAAACCAGACACGTGACCTAAGGCAGCCAATCATATTACGGCAATGGATACCTTCCTCGTAAACGAAAACTTTGGATGTAGGCGAAAGTTTTGGGTAAAATAATGCTATTCTGAACACATTAAGCAAGAAATCGCTACCTATACATAAATTATGGGATTTATTTGACGTACCGTGCTAGGTTATGACCTGTGACAAAAATGATTCATGCATATATTTTCGCATTAAACATCGTGTCCGAGCGTGAAGATTGAGGCGGCGATACCGATTCGTACGGGGAAAGGGTCCGACTTATACTTGAGTTACATGGTTTTGGCAAGAATTTAGAGGGTTGAGAAAGGGGCCCGACTTATAGTCGGATCTGACTTATAGTCGGTCATATACGGTAATACCTGATATCATCACAATCCACAATCCTGGACATGCTCCATATATCCAGCCAATCAGAAATACTTTCTGGCATGAATGTACTAGTCCATTGCTGCAGCTATATCCCTAACTGTGGGACCGCCTCCGTGGTGTAGTGGTTAGAGCGTCCGCCCGGAGAGCGGAAGGTCGCGGGTTTTTGATCCCCAACCGCATCATACCAAAAGACGTTAAGATATGGTACTTGTTGGTTCCTGCCTGGCACTCGGCATTAATGGGTACAATAAGGACCGGTCAGTATAATGTGTCTGAGTGGGGTATTCATGCTTCACTGTGGTATGGTATCTAAGTGGGTTAGCACTATAAAACCAGCCAAAGTCTGGGCTAGTACAAGCAGCCACACATACACATGCATGCACGTTGTCATATGAGCAAAATATTCTCAAGCAGGATGTTAAACCCAATTTCACCTCACCACCTCACCTAACTGTGGAATCTGGGAGCCAAACTAATTAGGTACCCCAAGGAACAGTGTTGGGATTGCAGATGTGTTCACCTCCATTTTATCAGGCACCATATGTGTCAACTTATCATGTGTTCTTGTTCATTTCGTGATAACCTCAATAGGATCCTGGGTTGGAGTTGGTCCCCATCAATTTATGCTGGTTGTAATGAAATCAAAGGTACCGGGTACTGGACATCCTCAATGATCAGCACTACACAGCAGATTGTAGGTGACAGCTCTACACAGCAGGTTGTAGGTGACAACACTACACAGCAGGTTGTAGGTGACAACACTACACAGCAGGTTGTAGGTGACAACACTACACAGCAGGTTGTAGGTGACAACACTACACAGCAGGTTGTAGATGACAGCACTACACAGCAGGTTGTAGATGACAGCACTACACAGCAGGTTGTAGATGACAGCACTACACAGCAGGTTGTAGGTGACAGCACTACACAGCAGGTTGTATTTGACAGCACTACACAGCAGGTTGTAGGTGACAACACTACACAGCAGGTTGTAGGTGACAGCACTACACAGCAGGTTGTGGGTGACATCACTACACAGCAGGTTGTAGGTGACATCACTACACAGCACGTTGTAGGCGACAGCAGTACACAGCAGGTTGTGGGTGACAGCACTACACAGCAGGTTGTAGGTGACAGCACTACACAGCAGGTTGTAGGTGACAGCACTACACAGCAGGTTGTAGGTGACAGCACTACACAGCAGGTAGTAGGTGACAGCACTACACAGCAGGTTGTAGGTGACAGCACTACACAGCAGGTTGTAGGTGACAGCACTACACAGCAGGTTGTAGGTGACAGCACTACACAGCAGGTTGAACGTGACTATGTTGGTATTGTGTGCATATCAAGTACAGGTAGCTGTATTGATTCAGTTACCTGACTCTAAACAATTGCCATGGTGATGTATTTATTGAACATTTAACTCTGTCAAACATTGTGAGTATTTCACAACATGCAGCTGTTGACATACGCCAAACAACTGCAGTGATTTGGCTTTGCCATTCCTTCAAGTTGTTGGGTGTCAGTTATCCCAGGTGTACCAGTAGCTGATTGTTATGTCACCTCCACACATTCATCCATCCATGGACATACTCATCTCGCCCATTTACTTACTGACTGACACATCGATCTGATCACTGACTCACTCACTGATTCACTGTGTCATTGACTTTACTGACCTTGCCGCTGACTCACCCACTGACACACCCATTTACTCATGACTTACCTGCTGACTCACTAACTGAACAGTTTACTCATTAACTCAAGGGGTAGTGTAGACTAGTGGTTAAAGCACTCGCTCATCATGCCAAAGACCCCAGTTCGAATCCTCATATGGATGCAATGTGTGACGCCCATTTCTCATGTACACTGCTGTGATAATATCGGACTGTTGCCAAAAACAGAGTAAAACCCAACTCACTCACTCATTACTGATTAAATCAGCTCTGACTCTCCCATCTACCAGCACACCAATGAATATATCTAGTACTTGCCTCCTGGGGTGGGGCTGGGTAACCTGGATACTGTCAGGTTGGTACTAATAACCCACTGGACAATCTGAAGTGCATCATTAGTCACATGATACCTTGTTTGATGAGAAAAGTTTACTTGACATCCATGGTTACACTACAACACACTAATGTTCACATCTATTTCTGACTATGCATGCATATCTTTTGACTGTTATATGTAAATATATAGCTTCATATGTATGCTAACAATTTATATGTGAAGATAAAGCTTTGGATATATGCATGCCTGGTGTGTGTGCACATATAGCTTCAAGTGTATGCATGACTTATGTGTAAATACATAGCATCAGATGTATGCATGACATTTTATATGTGAAGATAAGGCTTTGGATGTATGCATGCCTGGTATATGTGCAAATACAGCTTCAATTGTATGCATGTCTGTTCCCAATTCTACAGCAGGTTCTGGGTAGGGTCAGGTAATCTGGGTCACAAGACTCGCTTAAGCCCTACATCCTACACACATTTGTCCAATGACTCACTCATTCACCTAATACCTCTTCTCAGATGTTCCCATTTTCTTAAATTCAGGAATCCACAATATGGTGGACATAAAGTTCATGCATATGAGGCAGTATATTGTCAATCCTGACAGAATTTTATTTTAAATTTGTGAGCGCTATGTCACTCTGATCCACCCATTATGCCCTTGAGTTACTTGTGAGGCTATATTGTGGACAGCGTAAAACACAAGCATCTTCACTGGCTGTATAAAATGCACAACATTCCATGTCATGGATTTGGAAGCACTTAACAGTTTCCGTCACGCAGTGCCTTCAAAGGGTGTCAATCAAATTGATTTTAAACTTGAACTTCATGAGTGATCAGATTTGATGTGTTTCATCTGGACATTTGCCTTAAATATCCAAGCCAGTAAATAAGTTTGTTTTGGTTTTGCAAATTTAACAATGTGACCCTTGTGTCTGATTCAGTGAGGATGAATATTGTCTGAAATTGAAGATTGCCTGACATTTGGTGTGATCATTGTTTACAGAAAATCCTAGCTTGATTTCTAATGTCATAAGTTACCTGCATGCAACTTTGATTAAAAACCTGCATCTTTAATAGCTGCTTCTAAGGTTATATGTTGCTAAATACTAGAAGGATGACAGTCATTTATATCCTAGTGAAGATGGTTGTATGCACATGTGCAGGGAGACCAACTTAGTCTAGTGGCAAATTAGAGAGTTGCTATATATTGTTGTCATTCAGGATCCAATTGTCACGACCTATGTCGGTGTACATTTTTATCCCCCGCAACGCGTTTTGGGGGGGTATTAAAATGGATGCATCCGTGTGTCTGTGCACATTTGTCTTTTCTTGAGCAGAACTTTAACACCATTCAATATTTCTTCACCAAACTTGGCACATGGTTGATCTGGTGGTCTACTGGTGCCTTTTGGTAGTTTTGGTATTCTGAATTAACATTTTGACTTTTCCATGGCAACAAGTTTGTCTTAGACTGAAATTGGTAGTAGTGCTCTTATCCGGAGCAGAACTCTAAAACTGTTCAATGTTTCTTCACCAAACTTGGCACATACATACATATGGTGGTGTACTGGTGCCTTTTGGTAGTTTTGGAATTCTGAATAAAATATTTTTTGCGTTTCCATGCCAATAAGTTTGACTTAGACTGAAATTGGTGGTAGTGCTCTTTTCCGGAGCAGAACTCTAAAACCGTTCACTATTTCTTCACCAAACATGGCGCATAGATTGGTCAAGTGGTGTACTGGTGCCTTTTGGTAGTTTTGGTATTCCAAATTAAATATTTTTGGTGTTTCCATGGCAACAAGTTTGACTTAGACTGAAATTAGTGGTAGTGCTCTTATCCGGAGCAGAACTCTAAAACCGTTCACTATTTCTTCACCAAACTTGGCACATAGATTGGCCTGGTGGTGTGCTGGTGCCTTTTGGTAGTTTTGGATTCTGAATAAAATATTTTTGGCGTTTCCATGGCAACAAGTTTGTCTTAGACTAAAAATTGGTGGTAGTGCTCTTTTCCGGAGCAGAACTCTTAACACCGTTCAATGTTTCTTCACCAAACTTGGCACATACATACATCTGGTGGTGTACTGCTGCCTTTTGGTAGTTTTGGAATTCTGAATAAAATATCTTTGCATTTCCATGCCAGCAAGTTTGACTTAGGCTGACACTGGTGGTAGTGCTCCTTTCTGGAGCAGAACTTTTAAAACGTTTCAATAATCTCCTTCCACTATTCTATATACACACCAAAACATTTGACATGATCAGAAACTCGAAGACATATTCATAAAGAGTATTTTGCCATTGAGGGGGATATTGATGACTTTGTCTTCTTGTATTTGTTTGTTATGATGTATGAAGATGTATTGATGTATTGTGAAACCATCCTACACTTAGTGTACAAACTACAGTGCCTGTATTGATCTATATAATGGTATTACTGTGTGAACCAAATATTAGAAACTATTATGAAAATGTACAATCTGTGGTAACAGTAGCTATGGGGATGTGTTTCAGGATGGCCTTCATGAATACGTTTTAGAAATTGAAGGGACTCATATTAGGTTGATCAGTATACAACAGTAAATAGATGAGGTGAAATAGAGCATAGCTTGACTATTGCACTTCTGTAGCAGCCTGAATGTACTTCTATGTCTATGTGACTGTGAGACTGCTTGTACTAGTCTGGACTAACACTGGTTCAAAAGTGACAGCCCACTCAAATACCATCCAGAAATATTACATAGATACCACACTCAGACAGTATATTGATTCTTAGTCCTTATTTTAACCCCATAATGATAAGCACCAGACAGTTTTTAATGGATCAAACCACAAGCTATTACACACAGGGCAGACACTGTATGCACCAGACCACACAGGTTTTGTATAGAAGTGTATAAACTTAATGATTTTAATTACATTAAATTAATCCCTAACCATATTTGCAAAGACAAACCAGAAAATCACTCGTTTTTGTCTGGTTTTAATGTAAATGATCAACATTCTGAGCTCTATATAATATAAAATTCTCAGGATAGTTATAATGCAAACATGCTCAAATGGATGTTTTAATGGAACACTTAATGCATAAAGAACAGACATATTATACTATGGCGAAATATGGTTGTTTTTTAAGCTTGAGTGTTGGCTGGATGCAATTTCACACAAGCATTACCAATCGTTAAAATTCTACAATTGATCCTTCCAGGGCGTTTTTGAAAAATTGATTTAAACCCTAGTAAATTCTATTATTTGAATGGCATGGTAGGTGTCCGTGAATAAGTTCGTTTCAATATATTTATCAATGTCTGGTAATGCCAGGCTTATGGATTACATGCCATGGAACCTCTTCAGATGTGTCCTTCCTCAGATCATGTCACATGACAGTTGCCTTGGAAAATTTATTTGTTCCGATATTGGCAGATGTGATGAATTAAAATATTGTACAGCTCTGTAATGAAATTTAATTTGACACTTGTCATATGATAATTATGTTACTTAAGAATTTCATACACAGAGCATTCGAAGATAGCCTGTTTGCTGATAAATTTTATCAGAATTTGTACCCTAAGGGGCGTGTTGAATTTCCCTGGGGGTCGGAAATGAGGGGGCTGTTTTACTGTTTAATGTTAACATTGTACAACTGTCTTAGAATGGCATTTAGAAGTGATGCAAATAAAAGGGGCTATTTATAGATATCAGCTTCTGTAACATGAGGAAACACTAGGTTTTTAGGGGTATGTTAAATGAAAGCTAGAAAACAGATAGCTATGGATTTACATATGAAAACAACAAAAGTAATAAGAAAAGAAAATGAAGGAGCAATAATATGCTACAAAACATCATTTTCCTGATATCAGAGAAGTTCATCCATACATTTCTGCCCTTTATTGTAGAAATGGATTATTTTCTAGATAACCCTGACAACTGGAAATGAGTGACATGTTGCAAATATCACCATTTTAGTTTTAATATCACCATTAGATTAATATAGCATGTAAGCCCAATGTGAGATATTAGTTGCTATACGTTGTCTGATTATCATGGTCTGTCAGAGTGACCAGGTTCTGAAAATGAAAGTTGGTCATAAATGTTGTTTTGTTGAAGAATACCAGGGATTGATGAAATGTAGTTATTTATGCTGTAAAAATGTTGATATCTTTTGTTATGTGACAAATGTGACGCTTTAAACTGTTGACTACACATAGAGTTGAAGGATACTTGCATGTGTACTATTTCTTTAACCCTTAAAGGTCCAACACACCTGGTTTATTATTTTGAAAAGCCCAACATGTTAACCTTGATCTTATTTTTAAATATGAATTTTCAGATGAATATCATAACAGCATGTGACATCTTGTTTTAGAATAATCAAAATATGTATAAAAATCAAAATGTCCATGAAAGTTATGTGAATGGATCACTTAAGATCAGTGATGAGACCGTGTGTTTGCAGAAAGAGAAAGCATCTCATGCCCAACAGGTAGCACCAAATTTGAATAAAAAAGAAAACGTCTGTTGCCTGATGCCACACGTATTCCTGCCATGTGATGGCAGCCATTAACAATTCATTCATTCAAAGGGGCAGTGGGTTAGCCTAGTTGTTTGTTCGTCATGCCGAAGACCTAGGTTTGAAGCCCATTTCTGGTGTTCCATGCCATGATATTGCTGGAATATTGCTAAAAGCAGTGTAAAACTAAACTCACTCACTCATCCACTCATCTGTTTCACCTTTAGCCTGCTAAATTATTTTAGCATAAGGCGTTGTAAAGAGGGTAGGTAATTTCAAACAGTTGGCGCGGGTTACAGAAGCTCTCACATTATGACTGCGTGTCCTCATCTAGCAGGACACGGCGTCATGCCTAGAATAACATATGACCATGTCAGCTTGCTCACGGAGTTAATCTCTGGGTCATGTGGACAAAATAGCTAACCTCGGATCAGAAAGTTCATGGTTACATTACTAAGGGTACTGAACTTGCTGCAATATACTACAATAAAAGATGCACAAGAACTAGTGTAGCAGGACATGGCACCATCCCTAGACTGACATCTAGTCTTTGTCAGCTTGCTGATAGAGTCACACTTGGGGTCATGTAGACAAGGTAGCTAACCAAAGATCAGAAAGTCCATGGTTACATTACTAAGGGTACTGAACTTGCTGCAATATACTACAATAAAAGATACACAAGAACTGCTCTTTCCCTGAACTAGTTAACCTGTGATTTTCATCATTTTGTACCCTCCTATAGCATCCAGTGTTTGAGCAGTCCATCATCTGCTTGATCCTGACCAGCAGTCCAATGAAACCAATGTCTGTATTACAATTCAACTTTCAGGAACATTCACCCCGATATAATGCCATTGAGGTCTGAAGAAAGGCAGAAAATCACATGTTGAAAACATTATTTCAGTATGAAAAGAGACAATTATGCGCCAGTCATAAAAGAATTTAATGAACTTGTATTCTGGAAAGACTAGGTTGGTCATGTTGGAAATATGATGCATTAGAGCCTTCAGCTGCTCCAGGGCCTGTTATAGATATGAGGAAAAAGACAATTATCTGTGATGAAAGAGTATGAATGAGTTCCATGTATTTTTGCAGAGAGCTTCTATTGGAAATCTGATACAAGAGTCATAATTATATCTGGTTCTCTCCACTTCACCTTCAGTTTCTGCCAGAGCTTCCTTTCATAGCCATCATTAAGTTCAGCATCAGACTAGGTTCTTTTTAAAAAAAAAGAATTGCCTTCAGATCCATATGAACTGCAAAGTAATGATCCACACCGGGGCCAGTAATCAACAGGAGCACAAAGAAGCATTATTACATCAGGATTTCATCAGTTTTAGATATACAATGTAATTAGGGATCTTCATGTTGTAGTTATAGGTGCACATGGGACGTAATGTGCCTGAATGTGATTTAATATTTCAGTTTTGCTTTATCATTTTCTTTTTTGCATATCACTCATGAAGAAGATTATAAGAACAGACAGGGACTTTCTGTTATCAGGAATATCAATATACAGAAGAACGTACTATTACTGGGGACAAAAACAGACAAGGTTTTTCTTATATCAGGAATAACAACAGACAAATTTTCTGTTATTGGAATAACAATAGACAAGGGTTTTCAGGTTTTGGGAATAGCATCGAGGGTTTTTGTATATCTGGAGGGAGAACAATAATTGTTTAATAACAGAAAGAAGACCAGACAAGGGTTGTGTTATGTGTGGAATAAGGACAGACAATGATTGTTTGATTACAGGTAATCTAATAGAAGGATGAACAATGTTTGGTTTGGTTTGATATGTGATATAAGAATAAATTAACTTGCTGTTATTAGGAATAAGAATAAACAAGAATTTTCTGTTATCAGAAACTTGACTAGGGAGAAGGATTTGCTGTTATCAGGAATATGGATTTGCTGTTATCAGGAATATGATAGAAGAATATTCTGCTGTCGAAATGGATGCAATGTCAGAAGTGACTAGCAGTGTACACATTGTTGATATTAAGCTGTTATTTTGTGTAATTCAAGTGCAGTTTGATACCTGGTGAGGCTTATGGGGAATTAGTTTTAGCTTTCCTAACAAAGGTAGTGCAGAGCAAAATACTTGTTGACTGCTCCAATGGAAGCCAGGCAGACAGAACTGTACAATTGACTCTGCTTCTAGCAGAGATTTCTTATGGACGTGGAAAGGGTTTTGTCACTTCTATTCCAGATTTAGAATTTAGATAGTACCTGTGTGTTCTTCTTAACCATATTGCTTATACACTTTAATATGAAATCATGAGAAGTCATAATGTGTGCAAGGACCACATTTTGTTGTCATGTTTCAGTAACGACTTTTAATGAACCTTAAATACCTGAAATGTTTTGATTCATGATAAGTTACCTTCAGGAAAACACAATGTGGCCCATGAATTATAATCACACCGAGAATTGTTCCAGTCTGCAGTACAATAAGATTGATCAGTTTACTCCAGCAATTTACTATATTCCAAAGCCTTGTTCATTTGCATGCTTCTTCCTTCTGAATAATACATACATTTCTGCAACACCTATATATCTGATACTACATTCTTCACAACATGTCATATTTGTGATGTCAATTTGTGCTAGACGTCTGTGTTACAAGGATGATGATGGATATGTACCTAATTGACAGTTTCCTCATTTGATACTTTTCCCAATAGACCTGGGTGTCAGGAAAGGGCGGCTGTCTGATTTATGAGGATTCCAGTGCAAGATGTCAAAACTGATGAAAAATCAACATCTTGTATAAATTTCAATCAGTAATTTGAGCCTGATGGTGAAATATATGACATAGCTCTTCTCTGACTGGCTCGACACTAAATCAGGAAAATGTTTTAGCTTGACCTTGACCTTGTGTGATGGTGATGACGTGATTAATGTGATATCAATGTCGAGACGGGACAATTGTCAATTTATCTCCATCAAAGGCGGAAACGTTAATGTTGGTTACATCACAGTTTGGTATTTTGTGCACTCTGCAAGGTCTGTTCTTAAAGGATTCCCAAGTGGGGATACTTTAACTGTTCAATCACCAGTTGTCAGTCCATTTCAAAGGTTGAGGAAAGCTAATGACAAAAAAAATCAACAGTTGATCAAAAACAGTATACCCTTTTCCCCTAGTTTTATTAAGCACTGATTTTCAATTAGAAAGAATTGATTATTTTTAAGGTATTAGCAGTCCACAGCTCAAGGTTCAGGATCGGCGATGAACCTTTTTAGATGACCTTGCTTTTTTTCACATATTTTAATATAACTTTTTTAATTCTACACACTCAATAATTTCCGGATTCCTTAACAAGAAAAATAATTTAATTTAACACTTAACATGTCCTCTCTCAACTCCTGGCCTTAGCCAGTCAATCATCAGGTCTCTTTTTGGAGATGTACTTCCTGTTTTTCTGTGCCTCAGTGATGCAGTTCCAAATGCGTATTCAGATTATCCAGGAAGAGCTTGAAGGTGTGCTGACCAGCATGTCCATTATGCTTCACTTCAGGCAACAGAGGAAATAGTATATAAACCTTTTTCAACACCTTCCATAAAAGGAAAAATAATTATGGATATGTACTTCTTTTTATGAGGAGCACAAGATTTCAGAGTATCACTTGCTTATTAACTATTCACATGATGAAGGAATATGCATAACTCTGAAACATTGTCGTCTTCATAATACTGAAGTTGACATCCATAAATTCTTTTCTCTGTGTGTATCACTCCTGAATGCCTTTCAGAAACTCAAGATATTTGAACAGTGAGACAATCTGGTTAATTAATTTGTGTTTTGCATAAACACATCACCAATTATTATCACACAAAATACTTTGGGAAAGTCATTTGAATAGCAAGAAGATTTCAAAACCTGTGAAACTGAAAGGTCTCCATTGTCAGTGGTTAAAAGTACCTCCTGTTTTGTCAACCATGCATTGCACATTTCCTGGCTCCAGGTATTTTACCTGATATATTTTGTAATGCTGCCATTACAATATGTGACCTGAATTGACCAGTTCTCAACATGCATCATGACAATTGACTGTTACTGTGAGGGCAGTGGGTCAGTGTATGAAGGTGTTGCCCATCTCACCAAATGCAGGTGTTCTATTCTATGCATCATGACAATTGACTGTTACTGTGAGGGCAGTGGGTCAGTGTATGAAGGCGTTGCCCATCTCACCAAATGCAGGTGTTCTATTCTATGCTTCATGACAATTGACTGTTACTGTGAGGGCAGTGGGTCAGTGTATGAAGGCGTTGCCCATCTCACCAAATGCATGTGTTCTATTCTATGCTTCATGACAATTGACTGTTACTGTGAGGGCAGTGGGTCAGTGTATGAAGGTGTTGCCCATCTCACCAAATGCATGTGTTCTATTCTATGCTTCATGACAATTGACTGTTACTGTGAGGGCAGTGGGTCAGTGTATGAAGGCGTTGCCCATCTCACCAAATGCTGGTGTTCTATTCTATGCTTCATGACAATTGACTGTTACTGTGAGGGCAGTGGGTCAGTGTATGAAGGTGTTGCCCATCTCACCAAATGCATGTGTTCTATTCTATGCTTCATGACAATTGACTGTTACTGTGAGGGCAGTGGGTCAGTGTATGAAGGCGTTGCCCATCTCACCAACTGCAGGTGTTCTATTCTATGCTTCATGACAATTGACTGTTACTGTGAGGGCAGTGGGTCAGTGTATGAAGGCGTTGCCAATCTCACCAACTGCAGGTGTTCTATTCTATGCTTCATGACAATTGACTGTTACTGTGAGGGCAGTGGGTCAGTGTATGAAGGTGTTGCCCATCTCACCAAATGCAGGTGTTCTATTCCCACATATTCATTATGTGTGATGCCAATTTCCGTGTACCCCAACACAATATATTGGAATATGCTAAAAGTGGCTTAAAACTTTACTCACTCACTCTTACTGGTTTCCATGTCCGAAAATGAACCATAATGTAAATATGTAATTTTCTATATAGCCTTCACTCACGCAGTCCCAGTCTATATTTACATGATATACAAGGTGGAGTTCCTTGGCCCTCATGGAGAAGCTGCATAAAGAATGATATAGAAGTGATCACTGAGTTCAGGAGTAAAATCTGCAAACGTCATGTGTTTGAGGTAGTTCTTTACATATTGAATTAATTCTTATAACAAATTGATACATTTATATTATCCTTGCCTGAAATAGCAGAGAAGGTGGTGCTTTAGCTTCAAACAATATTTACTTACTCACCTAAGTGACATGAAGAAGAGAAGCAAACAAAGTCAGCAGTTTGACATGGAAATGTCTATAGTATTGACCTTTTTGTTTTCAAAATCGCATATTGACTATTTCAGAAACTGTACATATTGCATTGAAATGCCGTGCATCTGAACAACTCCCATGGTTTACTTTGAAGATGTACAGATGAATGCTTTATATACTCTTGGGACCGCTGTTTACTTTGATGTCTTAATCAGAATGAACGTAATGGCGTCTTTGTCAAACACATTTGTTAATTGACATTCTGCCTTATGAAGTCAGTACATCTTGAAGCCATTCTTGTCAAACTCAGCCATTATTGCAACGTGTTCATGTCTTGATGCAATCAGCCTTCCAATGACAATGCATCTTTTTTTTTGTCCCCCTTTGTCAAATATATATCTTAATCAATAATCCCTTCCTGGAGCAATCATAGCATGTCCAGCCAGGGGATCAGAAATGAGATTTGACCATAATTCCTTGTTGTATAGACAAGACTATAATCAGTGTAGCACAAAGCTGTCTCTCACAATAGGCGCCAACAGACGAGACGGTAATATAGTGCAATATCAAGAAATAATGGCACGGAAAGACAAGATTATTATTGTGAATATATACAACTGTCTCGTCTGAATATGTTTCTAAGACGATTTGGTACATCCCATATGTCTGGCAAATTGACAATGTTGGAAGGATCGTTGTTTCAGTTCCTTATATTGGATGTCATTTTGCCTAAATTGCAGGCATCTTACTCACTTTGGCAGAACAATTATGTTTTGGTAGAACTTAAGGACAATATATGACATCTGTAAGCCAGACAGATTGGGCTTGATGAAGGTCATGTATTTTCAGTGCCTACCAGACAAGAGTTTTTTGTATGTTTGACGTAAAAGTTTTCGATAAAAAATATATACAGGAAATTGACATTTTTTGCCACCATATCAGAAAGAACAAGTTTCAGAATTGATCTGGTTACACTTTTATTGTGACCGAAAAAATGATGCTTTCTTTTGTCATGTTTGAGCTTGACTTTTTTCAGGAATATGGAAGCATCACCAAAACATGTTTGATATTGGAAATCACCAGGATACCAAATATTTGATGCTGTGGAGTCAGACAGTGAGGGGTTTTTTTTTCTTATAAATTGTTTTAAAAAAAGACTTTGGAAATTCACAAGTTAAAAAAAATCTTGATGAAAACAGATATGTCAGTAATATGGATATGAATACCATTTTTCAATGCCAAATTTTTCATTTTTCATGAGGGTTATTGATTAAGTCTATTCATATTAGCAACCTGTCTTGTAGATTGATTAGATGCATCGTTATCACAACCTGTATGTAGGTCAGAGGGAAATTCAATTAAATATACATTTCCTGAGCAGCATTAATACCTTGACACCATGGAGGTAACCTGTTTAAATATGGTTGAATGTGATGAGCTTAAACGTGAAGTAATAGGATTAGGAGGGTTTTTTTAAACCGCAAATAAATTCTGTTTGTCAATAAATCAATACAGACTGTTATTAATGTCAATTTTCTGACGAGGAAATCTATGTCTGACAATATGTGGAACTTGGGTAACAGCTTAAGTTCTTATATTGAATTCTGAAAATGTTATATTGTCACTGGCTCTCCAGTGAATAAGAATTGATCCTTCAAACCAGTCACCATTAAATTACCAAATTGAATTTTGAAAAAAGCATTTGATCATCCGAATTGCTGTGATGAAGTAGTTCAAAATAGAAATATGGCGATGAATCATTTGTGAATGCCTATTACTTACACCCTTCAAATAACTGGAGGTTCTGTTGTTGACTGCAAATAAAACTTCTAGCATGGCATTGAAGAATGCTTTATTCTGATTGGTTAAAAAGTGATATTATTTTTCCTATTGAAACCTCTTTTAAATTAAGCCTTTTCACATACAACGTGTGTATGAAAACATGGATCAGTTGACCGACATCAGTATCATCAACTCCAGCAAATAACCAGCCTCCATAGTCTCCTGAAATGGGATCCACAGGGTCTATATGGCATTAGCGGTGGTGTATGCCCTGAAAACAGTGATCATACCTGGTGTTCACGAAAAAAGGGTAGGCTTGTCTCGCATTACAAGGGGAGTGAACCTGATATTGCTGGAATATTGCTAAAAGTGGCCTAAAACCATACTCACTCACTCACTCACTCACTCACTCACTCACTCACTCACTCACTCACTCACTCACTCACTCACTCACTCACTCACTCACTCACTCACTCACTCACTCACTCACTCACTCACTCACTCACTCACTCACTCACTCACTCACTCACAACTGTGAACACCACATAATAACCTATCCCTATCAATTAACATAAATTACAGGAAACTACTTGTAGCATTGTCAGTTAATTCCACTTTTATGATACACTGATGTCATGGTATCCAGTACTGTTGATGTGTGCCAGTGACCCACTCATGGTGAATGTCAGGCAAGGTTAAGCAATGCTTGTGTCAGGCACAACCTTGATAAAGTTGATTCTGAGTATGATTCTCCCTGCCTCCAAGCCTGCAGCAGTGAATGGGTACCTGGTGGGATTACATGGTATTATGTGTTTGAAAATATCTTCCTGTGCCAAACTTGAAGCACGGGTTGGATATACATTTACATGTATTCCCTAGTTACCTGGGAGATTGATCTATTTACATTATTGCTCCACTGCATAATGTCCCATCCTGACCATTGTCCACTCTCATGTCTATGTTAAATTCTTATCAACTGATGTTGTTTTGTTTTAAAGTATGATTCAGTTTTAAATAGAATACCATTTTGTCCATAAATCTTGATTATGTTATGGTTTTTCTACAATATTGTAACAATATATGAACACTTTTTTTAACATGTTCTAAGAAGTCAGACAAATGAAAGCGTTACCTACAACTGTACATGAAAACCCTTTGAAACGTAGTTTACATGGTTCACATAAGTGTAGCACTGTGGTACGTTGCTGGACACATTTTATGCATGAGACAGTTTGACTAGCCACTGTTTGACTTCCCACAGTACATGCCACATTCATCGGAAAAACAAAACGTTGGCATTTAATTGTCAAAAATGACTTCAATGAGTCAATAACACAGGTCTTGGGGTCGATGGATGAAAAGGCTGTAATCAGATCATGATTGCTGGGAATAATGTGAAATTGGTGCTATCACAGCGTGGGCGAAAAGTGGACACTCATGAACAGGGTAAGCAAAACTTGTTATAGAAAAGGCGAGATAACACACGTTTTCACCAGTATTACTCTAAACAATTATTAATGAATGAAAATGGGACTAAATTTAATCCAGAGAAATGAAATAAAATGAATCATGAAACATAAGTCCAAAGTCTAGAAGATTTTTGTATTATGTCTTTTCAGACATCATATATTTTTTGGAGGGTAGTGTTTACTCACGTTATAACGATGTGTGTTGCATCACGCAAACAATGTAATACTCAGATGATGTCTTCTAGAAGTTAGTACGATGTTCTGCTGTTAATTAAGAAAACACTGAATGTTTCTTAAACATCTGAAACCCATTAAACAAAGATATACAATGGACACTTTATGTTACCATCCATACTGAATTCCTTACAACATTATTACAACTTGAGCACAACAGTGGAATTGTTCACATACTATTTCCAATGACGTTAAAATGTGTGATCGCTTGGAAACGTGTTTATGAGAGCCACTGATTACCATGTGGTTTAACTGAGATCGTGGTATTGTAAAGGGCATTATTGACAGGAATGAATGTAGTTTGCATTTTACATTTGTTTCATATATAATTTTACTTTCATTTTCAAAATAAAACAATTATCAGATTTACTCACAGAGTAATGTTTATATGAACGAAAATCAGATGTGAAGTAGAATATCATTTCCTATCATTATTCTCTTTACTGAATATTTTTCACCCAGAACAAATATTACCAAAATGATAATCTAACATTTACAATTTCATTGCGGACCAAGATATTTGTTATAAACTGACTTCTACTCAGAATGTAGGGCAAGCCCTAACATAGCAGTCTCTTCGTAAGACACTCCAGTACTATCATATCACTTTCGATGTAATGCTTAACAAATACAGCTGAGTGTTCTCCGAGAATTTATTGATGTCAACCTTATTGGTTTCTTATTCATCATGGCTGTTGTGGGGCTGCAAACTATCACAATAACAATAATAAGACATGGGTAAATCACAGGCCTCCTCAACAAGTACATCTGTCTTTGGAAGTTGAAAATTTATCCCTCAGAATTTATAGCCTCGAGTCGATCATTCAAATTGAAACATCCTTGGATGCTGGGATGGTACTTGAGCTGTACTGCTGTGATGTATTCCTGTTAATATGGTTGTACCAATTCCAGTAGTCTGTCTTTCAGACTCTAGAGATTGAATTAGAAAGAAACCCAACTTGAGTCTGGTATTATTTGGTTTGTCTAGGTCTGAAATTAAGTACTGGGTCTTGCTTCCATCTTCATTTCTAATTTTTTCATAGACATATATATATTATTGTATTTCTGGGACTAAATTTTAGTCTACAATTCAAGGCAAGATTGTAGTGGAGAAGGGTAATAGTACATTTCGAGCCATTTGGCCTCCTCTTCCTGGTATACTTAGATTGACATAAGAGTGAGTGAGTAAGTTTAGTTTTAAGCCGCTTTAGTAATATTCCAGCAATATCACAACGGGGACACCAGAAATGGGCTTCTCACTTTGTACCCATGTGGGAAATAGAACCCAAGTCTTTGGCGTGACGAGCAAACACTTCCACAACTAGGCTACACCACTGCCCCTTTGTACATAATAGCCTATAGCTTACTGAAAGAAGTTAAATACTGATGCCCTATTGTATTTTGTTGTTTGATTCCAGTCATGGAAAAGTTTGTGGACTAAATGAAGATCCAATATATACAACATGTGATTCTGTGGTGGTAGTAATCGTCTAGCTGCAGTAACTGTATCTCTGTGGTGGTCCCTATCAACCATTACAACACTAAACAGATCTGTGGGCTGTCCCGTAATGATTTCCCCACAGGTCCCTGAATACAAGTACTTACTTTTTAGATTGTACTACAATATAATTCTTATTGAAGTGTTTTATCTGCTGTTGAACTCAGTGATTCAGCCAAAAGTCCATACATTCTCAATGATTTCAAGGCTAGTTAATGTGGAAGTAAAGTCAAGGCTGGTTTGTGTTAAAGAGGTATCATGGGTGTTAAGGCGCCACCTACTGGGAGTGATTTATTTCATCTTTATCCATAGCAATTCAGAATTTGCTAATTAGCTTCCTTGGGGGCTTGATGAGTTTCAAAATAAAAATGATGTAAACTTTAATTCAAATTTAAGATGATCATTTTGTATGTATCACTTAGGTGAGGTGAGGTGAAATTGGGTTTTTACGTCGTGCTTGAGAATATTTCGCTCATATGACGACGTGCATGCGTGTGTATGTGTATGTGCGGCTGCTTGTACTAGCCCAGACTTATGCTGATTTTATAGTGCAAGCCCACTGATATACCATACCGCAGTGAAGCATGAATACCCCACTCAGACACATTATACTGACTCCGAGCCGACCAGTCCTTGTTGTACCCATTAATGCCAAGCGCCAAACAGGGACCAACAAGTACCATATTTTAACGTCTTTTGGTATGATGCGACCGGGGATCGAACCCGCGACCATCCGCTCTCAGGGCGGACACTCTAACCACTACACCATGGAGGCGGTTCTGTATCACTTAGGCCATGCTTGTTATGTAGCAAGTGGAATTCATTTCTTACATTGAACAAACACTGGAAGCATCGTAATGTTTAGAAACTAATGCAAAACATAACAGAACGTTGCAGTTTGAACTGCGTGCAATCATTGCCTTGTGCTGCTGATTTTAATTAGCAAAATCTCTTTGATGAAATACCAGTAACTATTTACCATGATTACGAATTAACTCCAAACATATTTTTTCCACTTCACAAATTATTTGTATGGACAGATAATGATGAAAGCTTCATAACACGACTTACAAACACATTCATTCACACCACACTTGAGAAGAAAGCATGCAGCTCCACCTAGCACGTGTGTCTAGCAGAATACTGAAACTGACAGGACAAACACTCCCTGGATAACCTACAGTGTTTACAGTGCCCCGAAATAATCACCAGTAATAGTTTTCACAACAACTTCGGGAGTTGAGCCTTGTTTGTGTATGCTGGATTGCTTTCAATAATTCCAGCCGGCAGTCTGTCGCCGTTTCCGAGTTGGAATCGTACAATGGACTTTGCTTCAGAGGACATTTCTTATGGTTATGAAAGGGGTTTTGTAGCTTGTAGATCTGGGTTCTCCATAATACTGACTCGACTTGAATGATATAACCACAATTCATATCTAGTTTTGTGCTACAAATCAACAAAATGGTTTTGTTCATGTGAATCTTTAGTCATTGTATTTTTAGACTTAGTAGATGATTTCTTTGTTTCGGTATCCATAACATGTTCTGTGTGGTGCTATTTCTATGTAGGTTTTTATATCTGTATGTCAACATGTCAGGATTTTTCAATCTTGCCTTGTTTCACGAGGAATTATTTGGGATTGTCTCTATAGAATGTGAGTTTTCAAACCATCATTCTAAGCTTATCTCCCTGCTGCTAGTTTATGTGGAAATTAAAAATAACAAAACCCTCTTCACATCCATAAGAATCTCTGATGATAGCAGAGTCGATTGTACGTTTCTGACTACCAAATATATCATGAGTCAAGTTGAGGCCTATTTTTGTGGAACTCAAGTCTAGTTTATGTGGAAGACAAGTCAAATCTAGTGTATATGTCAAGGCTAGTTTATGGGGAAGTCAAGTCAAGGCTAGTTTATGTAGAAGTCAAGTCAAGGCTAGTTTAAGTGGAAGTCAAGTCAAGGCTAGTTTATATGTCAAGTCTAGTTTATGTGGAAGACCAGTCAAATCTAGAGTATATGTCAAGGCTAGTTTATGTGGAAGACAAGGCTAGTTTATGTTGAAGTCAAGTCAAGGCTTCTTTATTGTCGCCTGAAAACCAGAGTGTCCTAAGTTCACTTTTGACAAAATTAGTGTTAGTATGCTCGGGGTAGGTTTTAGAGCATAATCTATTACTCTAGCAACTTTTTACAGTGCTATCTAGCCTTGAAAGTGGTTTTTCAAACTCAAACTTTGTTCTATCTCCATGAAAAATCACATGTTGTTAGTTTTCGAGTGTTCTAAGTTGTCAATTGACCAATGAGCAAGCACAATTTGATCACGTGACATTGAGATTTACCAATTTTGAAGTGATTTTCATCATGGAAATGGAACATTTTAACTCTGTTCTTATTTCTGCTTTATTTCATTAAATATAGTCCTTATGAAAGTAAAACAGGTTTAAACGACAAAAATACAACCTGGTAAAAATGAAATAACAATAAAATATCCATATAGTAATGATAAGGCTGAGTTTTAGCTGTGTTTCTGACACTTAGAACACTTTGGTTTTGAGAAAAATCACGATTTTCTTTGGTCAAATGTTTCTGATACTGTTTGACATGTCACATGCATGTGAAAAATTCCAAAGAATTCGATTAAATAGTTTAGAAGATATTGTTGTCCTAAACTTCAAGATCGGTTTTCTAGAAAATAGGTTTTTACGACTTAGTACACTCTGGTTTTCAGGCGATGTTATGTGAAAGACAAGGCTAGTATATGTGGAAGTCAAGTCAAATCTAGTGTATATGTCAAGGCTAGTTTATGTGGAAGACAAGGCTACTTTATGTGGAAGTCAAGTCAAGGCTAGTTTATGTGGAAGACAAGTCAAATCTAGTGTATATGTCAAGGCTAGTTTATGTGGAAGACAAGGCTAGTATATGTGGAAGTCAAGTCAAATCTAGTGTATATGTCAAGGCTAGTTTATGTGGAAGACAAGGCTACTTTATGTGGAAGTCAAGTCAAGGCTAGTTTATGTGGAAGACAAGTCAAATCTAGTGTATATGTCAAGGCTAGTTTATGTGGAAGACAAGTCAAATCTAGTGTATATGTCAAGTCTACTTTATGTGGAAGACAAGTCAAATCTAGAGTATATGTCAAGGTTAGTTTATGTGGAGGACAAGGCTACTTTATGTAGAAGTAAAGTCAAGGCTACTTTATTTGAAAGACAAGGCTAGTTTATATGGAAGTCAAGTCAAATCTAGTATATGTGTCAAAGCTAGTTTCAGTGGAAGTCAAATCAAGGCTAGTTTATATGTCAAGTCTAGTAAATGTGGACGTCAAGTCAAGGCTACTTAATGTGAAAGACAAGGCTACTTTATGTGGAAGTAACATCATGGCTAGTTTATGTGGAAGTTAAGTCAAATCTAGTGCATGTGTCAAGGTTATGAAATACACAATGCCATTTAGAAAGTGGTCAAATGAAATATATGTTATATTTGGGATTACACTTTCTTTGTAAAGTACAGATTCTAGTACTTTTGTTGGATTGAGGGTGTGGGTTCGAATCCCGGATGGGACTCAATCCAACAAAAGTACTAGAATCTGACTTTACAAAGAAGTGTAATCCCAAATATAACATATGTGTCAAGGTTAGTTTATGAGAAAGACAAGTCAAGGCTTGCTTGTGTAGAAGACAAGTCAAGGCTAGTTTATGTGGAAGACAAGTCAAGGCTAGTTTATGTGGAAGACAAGTTAAGGCCTGTTTGTGTAGAAGACACGTCAAGGCCTGCTTGTGTAGAAGACAAGTGAAGGCCTGTTTGTGTAGAAGACAAGTCAAGGCCTGTTTGTGTAGAAGACAAGTCAAGGCCTGTTTGTGTAGAAGACAAGTCAAGGCTTGTTTATGTAGAAGACAAGTCAAGGCCTGTTTGTGTAGAAGACAAGTCAAGGCCTGTTTGTGTAGAAGACAAGTCAAGGCCTGCTTGTGTAGAAGACAAGTCAAGGCCTGTTTGTGTAGAAGACAAGTCAAGGCCTGTTTGTGTAGAAGACAATTCAAGGCCTGTTTGTGTAGAAGACAAGTCAAGGCCTGTTTGTGTAGAAGACAAGTCACAGCCTGCTTGTGTAGAAGACAAGTCACGGCTTGTTCATGTACAAGGCAAGTCAAGGCTAGTTTATGAGAAAGACAAGTCAAGGCTAGTTTATGTAGAAGACAAGTGAAGGCCTGTTTGTGTAGAAGACAAGAGAAGGCTAGTTTATGTAGAAGACAAGTCAAGGCTAGTTTATGTAGAAGACAAGTCAAGGCTAGTTTATGTAGAAGACAAGTCAAGGCTAGTTTATGTAGAAGACAAAGGTGCAAGGTCACGGCTTGTTTATGTTTGTGTATGAGAAGACAAGTCAAGGCTAGTTTATGTAGAAGACAAGTCAAGGCCTGTTTGTGTAGAAGACAAGTCACGACCTGCTTGTGTAGGAGAGAAGTACAAAGGCAAGTCAAGGCGAGAAAGACAAGTCAAGGCTAGTTTATGTAGAAGACAAGTGAAGGCCTGTTTGTGTAGAAGACAAGTCAAGGCTAGTTTATGTAGAAGACAAGTCACGGCCTGCTTGTGTAGAAGAAAAGTCACGGCCTGCTTGTGTAGAAGAAAAGTCACGGCCTGCTTGTGTAGAAGCCACATCAAGGCCTGTTTATGTAGAAGACATGTCACGGTTAGCTTGTGTAGAAGACAAGTCACGGTTAGCTTGTGTAGAAGGGATATAATGGGTGATCAAGGTGACACCTAAGGGACACCTTTTCATGAAACACCTGGTATTACACAGTTGGAATCTGCTTCTAGCAGCGATTTCTTGTTTCAAAAGTTGTTTTTACTTTTTTCATGAAAACAGCCTAGTCATGCTGCTCTTGATTTAAATCCTTTCAGTCTTTTTTTTCTGACCCTTCCTAATTTGGCATGAATGAAATCATGGATGTTACAGATTTTCTACTTTGTCTCTTCACCCCCATGTTTGGTTATATATTACTACTTTCAATATTCGTAGAGACTGTGAAGGATTTTTTAAACTTCCTCCCATCAAAAGCGGCACAATTGTGTGTCGGGGGTTTATTTCATAAAATTATAATTTTAGAGAATAATCTTAAAGTTGAAACACAATCATCAAGAGAAATATGTTTCACTCCACAACAATAATTAAGGTCAGTGATTCTGGAAATTGATTGGCATCCATTAAATCAGTAACTAAAGAAGATGACATATAGCATCAGGGTTAACAACCTCTGGTTTATTGCAGTTAGCAACATTTCGATGTATATTGTTAAACCAGTATCAAGCGGGAGTGATGGTATATTAATCTATGTTACAAATCTGTAAATGAAATAAATCAGAAGATGTTATCTATAATTCTATTATGCAAATGTAATACACCATAAAATGAATATAATGTAACTTCTGCCTCTTTAACACTGGAATGAATCATTGAATATATAAAACCTACTACCAACCCATCCTTGGATTAAGTCATTGAAACTCATGGGAACTTCTATATCATATACCGTGTTTTGAAATGCTTGAGAAATGTTTTTTTCCTCATGATTGCATTTACTATTCAGCACGGTTCATTCTCAAACAGGAGCCAGGAGTGCATGTAAGGAGGTCAAATTCACGGAATTATTTCCATGTTATATGGACTTAAAGATGATTAAGTAATTTGAAGATTGATCCAGTTCATGTGTGTAAAATTCCATCATTTAGACCACCTCACTTCAATGTTTGTGTTGGCCTTCGTTCCACTAATTCCCCCAAATAACTCTCTGCCCCCAAAAGCATTTAACATAATCACTTCCGCTGTGCACCAAAAGTTTCCTTTGAGCCGGAAATAGCAGTCTCCGTAACACATAATGGCAGACAATATGTTCATGTACTAATTGCCTCGTGAAACTACTGAGGCTTCACATGGAGGAACTCCTGCATGCTAATTAATCTGTTAATATCAGCACTGTCTCTGTAGAAACAGGAGGAAGATTATATGGCCCGAATATTATCTTCTTGCTACATGTTTTAACTGAATTAATTTAACTGAAAGGTTTAGATAAGGTTTTGCTCATACAGGTTAAATGCTTTTGAATGTTCATTTCGTACTTTAGTATATAGCTTTCTTATCTTGTGGCAGAGGTACTAATAGGTATGCAACACATATGTTGCACAGTGATGAAAATAATTAGGTCTATGTGTTTGGTTATCATAATCATAAAATTGATATTCCTATTTAAACAATGAAAAACATCGTATTTTCATAGTCGTATCGCCCAGTAATGTAACAAGAAAGGCCTAATTGTTTATATTGATATTTTTCCTAAGGAGAAATGTATGAATGTCAACTTGTACAGGATGTAATGAGGTACACATTTTGAAGTATATTCTTACTTCCTCCTCCATTTTCAACTGATGAAGGAGGAAGAATATACTCCGAATATCCTGTATTGGGTTCCTCATATTACAAAAGTTGGCATCCATAAATTTCCCCTTTATATGTATCACTTCTAATGGCCATTCAAAGACCAAAATTTGTTTCTCATGATCAAATTGTCAGAATATTTATTGTGATCAGTTTGTCCCAGAGAAAGTAACATTTCAGTATTAGATATATGGTGACAAACATGAAACAGCAAAGGGGTTTTATACAATGATCTTATGTCACTGTGGACCAGCACAACTCTGGTTATATATGCATATTTGATAAGCCAACTAGTCTCCTTCTCCACTGACATAACAGGGTACCACCTGAGTGTTTGTTGAGGGCAGGTTCTGATACAGATGATTCTGCAGGTCACAATATGCTTCGGAAAGTTGGGATGTGTAGGTGAGTTGAAGTTATTGGTTTTATCATTGCTTGATTTTTTCACCTTTTTAGTGACATGCATGCATGCATGTGTGTGGCTGCATATATGGACTTGTGTACCCGTGAAGATCCGTGTTAGAACTGGTCTTCAGCAACCCATGCTTCTTGTAAGAGACGGCAAACAGGATCAGGTTGTCAGACTCGCTGACTTTGTTGACACATGTATCCGACTTACGTCGATTGATGCTCATGCTGTTGATCACTGGATTGTCTGGTCCAGCCTCGATTATGTACAGACCAACCCCACATAGCTGGAATATTGCTGAGTGCAGCGTTAAACACCGCACCAACCAAATCAGGTATGAGTGTGAAGCATCTGTAATCAGACGACCACATGTATCTAATGAGGAAATGGATATGCTTGATTCTTACTGATTCTTAAATAGAGATCATTGCAAGAAGGGAACCTATCTTTGCACATCTACAAGAAGAAACATGTAACTCATACAGGTACTTACATTTTTCAGTGTTCTCTTAACTTAAGCATATATTTAAGATCAGGCATATGCAATTGGCAATAACCGTGAACCTCGTAAAATGCATCATAAAATTAATGTGAATGAACCCACACATGTAATTTAAGACACTCTATATATCTCAATAATATGCAGCCAAACATCACCAAGGGCTAAGAATACTGGAAAAATATGGAAAAGTAGTGTTTAAATGTATATCTGTAAATGAAATAAATCAGAAGATGTTATCTATAATTCTATTATGCAAATGTAATACACCATAAAATGAATATAATGTAACTTCTGCCTCTTTAACACTGGAATGAATCATTGAATATATAAAACCTACTACCAACCCATCCTTGGATTAAGTCATTGAAACTCATGGGAACTTCTATATCATATACCGTGTTTTGAAATGCTTGAGAAATGTTTTTTTCCTCATGATTGCATTTACTATTCAGCACGGTTCATTCTCAAACAGGAGCCAGGAGTGCATGTAAGGAGGTCAAATTCACGGAATTATTTCCATGTTATATGGACTTAAAGATGATTAAGTAATTTGAAGATTGATCCAGTTCATGTGTGTAAAATTCCATCATTTAGACCACCTCACTTCAATGTTTGTGTTGGCCTTCGTTCCACTAATTCCCCCAAATAACTCTCTGCCCCCAAAAGCATTTAACATAATCACTTCCGCTGCACCAAAAGTTTCCTTTGAGCCGGAAATAGCAGTCTCCCAACACATAATGGCAGACAATATGTTCATGTACTAATTGCCTCGTGAAACTACTGAGGCTTCACATGGAGGAACTCCTGCATGCTAATTAATCTGTTAATATCAGCACTGTCTCTGTAGAAACAGGAGGAAGATTATATGGCCCGAATATTATCTTCTTGCTACATGTTTTAACTGAATTAATTTAACTGAAAGGTTTAGATAAGGTTTTGCTCATACAGGTTAAATGCTTTTGAATGTTCATTTCGTACTTTAGTATATAGCTTTCTTATCTTGTGGCAGAGGTACTAATAGGTATGCAACACATATGTTGCACAGTGATGAAAATAATTAGGTCTATGTGTTTGGTTATCATAATCATAAAATTGATATTCCTGTTTTAAACAATGAAAAACATCTTATTTTCATAGTCGTATCGCTTCCAGTAATGTAACAAGAAAGGCCTAATTGTTTATATTGATATTTTTCCTAAGGAGAAATGTATGAATGTCAACTTGTACAGGATGTAATGAGGTACACATTTTGAAGTATATTCTTACTTCCTCCTCCATTTTCAACTGATGAAGGAGGAAGAATATAATCTCAATATCCTGTATTGGGTTCCTCATATTACAAAAGTTGGCATCCATAAATTTCCCCTTTATATGTATCACTTCTAATGGCCATTCAAAGACCAAAATTTGTTTCTCATGATCAAATTGTCAGAATATTTATTGTGATCAGTTTGTCCCAGAGAAAGTAACATTTCAGTATTAGATATATGGTGACAAACATGAAACAGCAAAGGGGTTTTATACAATGATCTTATGTCACTGTGGACCAGCACAACTCTGGTTATATATGCATATTTGATAAGCCAACTAGTCTCCTTCTCCACTGACATAACAGGGTACCACCTGAGTGTTTGTTGAGGGCAGGTTCTGATACAGATGATTCTGCAGGTCACAATATGCTTCGGAAAGTTGGGATGTGTAGGTGAGTTGAAGTTATTGGTTTTATCATTGCTTGATTTTTTTTCACCTTTTTAGTGACATGCATGCATGCATGTGTGTGGCTGCATATATGGACTTGTGTACCATTGAAGATCCGTGTTAGAACTGGTCTTCAGCAACCCATGCTTCTTGTAAGAGACGGCAAAACAGGATCAGGTTGTCAGACTCGCTGACTTTGTTGACACATGTATCCGAACTTACGCCGATTGATGCTCATGCTGTTGATCACTGGATTGTCTGGTCCAGCCTCGATTATGTACAGACCAACCCCACATAGCTGAATATTGTTGAGTGCAGCGTTAAAACATCGCAAACCAACCAAATCAGGTATGAGTGTGAAGCATCTGTAATCAGACTCCACCACATGTATCTAATGAGGAAATGGATATGCTTGATTCTTACTGATTCTTAAATAGAGATCATTGCAAGAAGGGAACCTATCTTTGCACATCTACAAGAAGAAACATGTAACTCATACAGGTACTTACATTTTTCAGTGTTCTCTTAACTTAAGCATATATTTAAGATCAGGCATATGCAATTGGCAATAACCGTGAACCTCGTAAAATGCATCATAAAATTAATGTGAATGAACCCACACATGTAATTTAAGACACTCTATATATCTCAATAATATGCAGCCAAACATCACCAAGGGCTAAGAATACTGGAAAAATATGGAAAAGTAGTGTTTAAATGTATAACATGTGTTTTCTCACATTTTTTGTTTCTCCCACTTGTAATGTAATGTAAGCTGTGTGAAATATGCAGCAGGAAATGACAAATTGACGTAATGAGATGGGTTATGTCAACTGACAGAGATTGTAAAGGTTCCAAGTGTGCTACACAAGTTGCCATTATCTGTTGAGTGTAAATATCCATTGTGATGTATTCACTAAACATCCCTACATCTGCTCTTTAACCGGACAGTTTCACTATATGAGTGAGCAGTGTTTGACAATGGTTACAAGATTGTTTGACAAGGTTGCTAGGAACTAAGACATCAGCAGATGCGTCTGTCATAACGGTTTGACACAGTACCCATTAAGTTACAGTATATCTAGCAAAAGATTACATTGTTTACTGGGAGCTTTGTTATGTTATTTATGTCATTGTTGACAGCATTTGCATTGAACCTGTGACAACAGACCCAAGTAAGTCCAGATAAAAGTGGGTTAGTGTAGTAACACCAACCAGGGACACGCAGCTTTTGCATTTATTCCATGGTATTTAAAGTGCTTTTGGGTGGTGGGGTAGCCTAGTGGTTAAAGCATTCACTTGTCACGCCAAAGACCCGGGTTTGATTCCCCACATGGGTACAATGTGTGAAGCCCATTTCTGATGTCCCCTGCTGTGATATTACTGTAATATTGCTAAAATTGCATAAAACCAAACTCACTCACTCACTAAAGTTCTTTTGAAACTGCTAAGTTTATTTACCATGGAGGTGAGCTACAGCACCCTATTTTGTGTCAGTGCTAGATAAACTGTAATAATGTCTTAATGTGATGCATTAGTATATACATGTAATTGAAATCAGATGAGATACCAGTCACATGACCATGACACTGAAGTCGGTATAAACGAGGCATTTTGATGTTTCTCCAGTTTTCACAAAATTGTTTTCTTGAAATGGCGTAAGTGACAGACTACTTTCATGTTCCTTGGGAAAATCCTTGAAATTCCCTGACATTTTTAAATACTTTCTGGTCATTTAGGAACTCCATCCTTGAAAACTGGGTTGTTTAATACACTGAGAAGTCAGCATGATTGACTGCATGATAGAATACCTTGATATGATGCTTCCAATTGAACAAAACGAAAACTACATGCCCAGTCAATCTATGCCTAGACTCACTGTGACAGCCAACAGGATTCTACAGCAAGCTATGAATGGACTTTGCTGTCTATTCAACGCATCCTCTAATAGCCTTTGAATGATCCCTGAATGATCTCAAATTGATCCATAATGACTACTGCCTAATTACCACAGGTTCATTGACTGTTGAAAATGCCCCGTCACGTTGATCATGTTTTGCCAGCTTGGAGTCCAGGGCCTAGATTTTCGAAGCTGTCTTAGCGCTAAGATAGTCGTAACTTAATGTTAATGTATGGCACTTACGACTATCTTAGCGCTAAGAGAGCTTCGAAAATCTAGGCCCTGGCTTTTAAATGAATTACACGCACTGTTTATGACTGACTGTATGAGGCAGTTTTAGCAGACATTTCTGATCTATTGATGATGTTATTTAAAACTATTTATTTTAACCAAACTAGAAAGAATTTACTGTAGAGCAATTTCAACATACACTTGCTCATGTCATTTCTTGTTTTTAAGGAACTATATTTTTCAAGCAAAACAGATAGTTGTTGCATAGCATGCTGTAAATGTGAAATGAAGTGACATGTGTTAAATGAAATATTGTGCATATGCCCTACCATGTACAGAATAAGGGCTACAAAAATTATAAGAATTGATTTTCACATTGTATGAATTCTGGACATATGAACCTTCATAGGGTAAGGGTCAAAATGTATGATTGTCAAAACTGGTTCACTCCATGAAGAAGCACACTCCAATAGTCACACCCAATGTGAAAGTCAATTCTCTAATGTGTATGCCTATCATGGGACATATTCAGATAATGAAAACTGACTCCTGCTAAATTGGCTCTCACATCTCTGACATGTTCTTACATCCATAAAGGACATCACAGAAGTGGAAAGAAGGGTGATTATGACTTTGTTGCACTAAAATTGTCATCCGTATATTTAAAACCACAAGTGGGGATTAGATGGTGGCAAGGTGTTTTATGGCCATGTATCAGATAGGAGGTGCTACATCCAAAGTGACTAGGTGTCACAGTGAGTCTGCGGGAAAGTTCCCTACAGATGCAAATAAGCTGTTCTTCATACATGAGGGAATACTGTCATGTCACCCATGCTGATAATGGATTCAGATGTAGGTTTATTAATGATCAAACACATCAACCGTACATATATTATTCTAATAACTTGCATATTGTATTGTAAATTTCCTCTTAATCATATTTGTTGTAATTTGGAATCAGTGATTCAGTATCATGGTATGTTTGATGCAGGGGCAAGTTAATACGATTTCAAAAACATTTATTTTCAGGGTTAATGAATCCTGTGCCATGAATTTTCATGGCCAGTATTGTTAGTATAGATCAAGATACACAAGACAAGAACAGGTGCTTAATAAACTCAGCTCAACTCTTCTTCCCTTTCTGTGATGCAGTAGCCCTAAATGAAGAAAGCTTAGATTTTCTAGAGTTTCGGGTTCTGAATCACTAAAATCCTTACTAAGCCTCATTGGTCACGATATGGCTGAAATATTGCCGATGTGACGATAAATATGAACTCACTCACTATGACTCATTATATTTTAAATGGAGATGTTTCTTTCATTCAAAATAATGTATTTTCTATTTTATTAATGTCTTTTGTATACCTTTATAAATTATGAAACATTGGCCTGAAAGAGCAAACTGAATGGAGCTTTGTTGGCCAGGTTGAATGACTGATTATGTGACAGTCATTCCACAGGGGTCAGTCTCCCATTATATAACTGGAATGTTGCTGACAGTGGTATAAAACTACATTCAGTTAACATTCTGTACACAGCGGTACAGTCACCCTTCATGTTGTTTACAGTTGACGACCAAGTGCAAAACAACACATTATCCTGGGAAATTAGAAGAATTTAATGCTTGGATAATTGCGGTTACATTATCATCTGTCTACATGTCTGACACGGTGATTACACATTGCAAAGTTTGGGTACTCAATAACACGGTCATTCGGAACATACCAGCAGGAATACCTCCAACATTTGTTACATAATTCTGATATATGGATGTTTCATGGCAATTTCACAGCATGACACGGCATTGTCACAATTACCTCACATCACTCGCCATGAATCACTTGTCATGCCAAACCTCTAGAAAAACATAGACAGAAGGCAATTTTCTGTGCTTGACACAGTCTTTGTGAGGAGGGAAGAAATTCCCTGGTGCAGGAATCATCTATCTTTTGTTGGTTTCAGCTTATTGCTTCCATGTGGACGTCTCCATGTCTCTTGTCACGAACAGTAAATCATTAGTGTGATGAACTCCTACTACTGCTAGAAGCTCAGGAGATGCGGAAGTGTGCCTTGCCATAGTCCATATTTTAAAAAATGAATGTTGCAGTCTCAGTCCTTTGTCCTTTGTCAAAGTGAGTGAGTGAGTATGATTTTACCCCGCTTTTTGCAATATTCCAGCAACATCACATTGGGCCAAACATGCCCCATCTAAACCTAGGCAGGATTTCAGGGAAATAAACTGAGTGAGTGGTTTAGTTTTATGCCGCTTTTTGCAACATTCCAGCAATATCATGTCGGGGACACCAGAAATGGGCTTCACACATTGTACCCATGTGGGGAATCGAACCCAGATCTTCGGCATGACGAGCGATCGCTTTAACCACAAGCCTACCCCACCGCCCTGGTTCTTGACCAGAGGTGATGTCTTGACTAACTTGAATGTCTTGAGAAACTTCATCTCTTAGCTTGTAAAAGATTTCTAAATGTTGGACAAGCAACGCCAAATTGTATGATATCCAGTTTATATAAATTCACAAATCAGATGTTTAAAGTATTGGCTTAAGATTCTGGAAATGCATGAACAACGAATACCTAAAATAGCTTATAATATGCTTGTTCATCTTGATAACATGGGCAAGACAACTTGGGCTTCATATATTAGAAATCTTTTATTTTCTCATGGCTTTGGATTTGCATGGTTAAATCAGACAGTGGGTAAGGTAACTCTGTTTCTTAAACGTTTCCGAGAACAGTCAGTTTATATGTTCCATCAAGAATGGCATTCGACTCTCGAAAATGGTTCAAGGTATGATCTATATAGGTCCTTTAAGAGCCTTATCCAACCAGAAATATATTTATCTGTATTGACATCAAGAAATATCAGACGCACATTTGTTCAGCTCCAACTAGGTTTATTAGATTTAAGTATTAATAAAGGTAGAAGATTGCCTATAGAAAGAAATATGAGAATTTGTCCATTATGCACTTCATCTATTGAAGATGAAATTCATTTTATATTTGTATGTCCATATTATGATGATCTTAGAAGAAAATATATTTCAAGTAATTATCTATCAAAATATCCAACGATAGCCTTTGTCTCGATTCTCACTTCCAGAAATGAAACTGTTATCTGTAACCTTTCTCTATTTGTAAAACATGCTGTTGTCTTGTGAATGATAGGTTATCTAAGCAATAACCATTATAATTGCCATTGTATTATGTACTGTAGTTATGTGTATGTATGTAACTCCTTGTATATGGGCCGGAGGCCTTGAATACTATAAACTTGACTTGACTTGACTTGACTAACATTTAGGCTCAGATATAAAGACATCTTATTTGGAAATCTAATCTAAAAAAATAAACACAGATACAAAAAACATGACCATAGACAATTCTTAAGGCATTGGACCCATATGTTTTTCAGTGTATTCCCTGGGATCTGTCAGACAGACAAATGTCTAATACCCAATGTTTAATACCCCATATAGAGTCTTAACTAGATTGAGTTTAGTTTTATGCAGCATTCAGCAATATTCCATCAATATCACACCACAGGACACCAGAAATGGGCTTCACACATTGTACCCATGTGGAAAATTATACCCGGGTCTTCGGCATGACGAGTGAACGCTTTAACCACAAGGCTACCCCACCGCCCCAAACTAAAATGATACAATGTGGGTACAGGTTGTTGTCTTGCTTGGTTAAGTGACTGAATGGGGATTGGTTGGTAACACTAGTTGAGGATTATGATTGATATCTCAGTGTTTGAACACCATAAGAGGCCAAGATCCGTCATACGGTTTGTTTTTTATATCATCTAGTACCATCGTATAGGTCATAAATATGTTAATGTAATCTTCGTCATGGATTATTCTATGAAATATATTTGTGAATAATGCAATACAATTTTGTAAACATCACATTCCACAGCAAAGTAAAATATTCAAGAAAATTATACAGACAATTAAATAGGATCCAAATATATACTGAATGAAAAAATTTGGGGATCATGGCTTCCAAAATTATAAATGATTATCCATATTTATTTTAGCACATAACATATCCTTATGGGAAGTAGTTTAATTAAGTATAAGTATCTGCAATACAAAAAACACTAAACGTAGATTTACGATTTGTAGGTATTGTCATTTGATAACAAATATATGGTCCACATCAATTTCTTTAAGTTTTTGTACTGGTGTACCACCATCAAACAGACTGTAGAATAACATTTCCTCCCTAAGGACTTGGTTCATATCAATATATTTGCACTAAATTGACAATAATATCAACTACCTTTTATTCTTATGACCCAGGAGAGTGATAAGATTAATTATTTTATGTTTTGTTATTCATGGAATTGGTCCAGGGTGGTAGTGTTGGAGTGTGTTGACACGCTGTATCAAATATGAATATCAAGTGTTGTTAAGGTCTAAGTGGACACTCTCTGAGATTGCTTGTTCCTTTGATGACTGTCACTTGGTGGTAATGTGTTCATCCGACTTGCTCATAACGTGTTGTTGATCAGTGCGATGTTAATTACTCACACAAAATGTCCTTTGTAGTGTAGGCAAACCTAAAAAGTGAAAACAGGAAAAATGACACATATGTCTAAATATGTAAAATTAACTCTTGGAACTGCTGTTATTGACCGAGTGTTAATTAGATCTATTGTATTTTTAAATTTAAATTGGATTACTTATGGTTTATTTAGTTCATTTACTTAGGATGCACCAGATATTTAAATCATAACCTGGATTTAGATCGGGCTGTTTGTACTTTAGTTGTCAATGCTTTAAATGTTCATAATACAGACTGAGATCCTGGGCCTAGATTTTCGAAGCTCTCTTAGCGCTAAGATAGTTGTAAGTGCCAACATTAACATTAACTTATGACTATCTTAGCGCTATGAGAGCTTCGAAAATCTAGGCCCTATGTTGTTTAGTGCTTGCATTACATAGCTACTGCATATAGTTTGGTTAGTGTAGAATTGAAGAACAATCAATTTAGGATGTAAAGAAGCTTAAAGGCAACAAACCATTCACTAAGTGTTTGTAATATGTATTTGTAATGAGTATGGTACTTTTAGCAATATTCCAGCAGTATGATGATGGGGACACAGAAATAGGTTTCACACATTGTACCTATGTGTTGAATCGAACCCAGGTCTTCAGCGTGATGAGCAGATGCTTTAACCACTAGGCCACCCGAAAGGGTTTTACAATTCATTCATTGAGCCACAATATATTATACTGTAAACATACTTTTTTTCGCTTGGTGCAAATTTCACGGATTTGACCGTTTAGACTACATCGCGCGGTCAATTATTCGTGCAGTCAGTAATTGCCAGAACTGCCAGCTGTCTCTTAGACCGCCACTAATATCAATGAAAACAACCAGAGTGGCTTAACCTGTCAGGCGGCGTGTATTGCTTACTCACAAGAAATCCCTACCTGCGCGATATATACAGTAATACATTTACTCACGGAAGTATTAAATACTTAGGAAGTGAGATATCATGATGGTACTAGTATACTATATAAAGAGATGAAAAATACATCAGTCTTTGCTGTGTATAAATTTTCGCGGGAAAATATTTTGCGTGCGAAAATAAAATTAATCTGCGCGATATATAATCATGTGTTTGAACGCTGGTTGGTCATACATGTCAGCTCTATACCTATGTCGTGGGTTTCACCAAAGTAGTCATGTCCAGCATTGTGTAGGACTTTCCTCCCACAACAAGCTACCCATGAAGATCCAGGCTAGAATTGGTCTTCAGTAACCCATGCTTGTTATAACAGGCGACTAACAGGATTTGGTGGTCAGACTCGCTGACTTGCTTGACACATCATCATACCCCAATTGCGTAAATTGATGTTCATGCTGTTGACCACTTGATTGTCTCACCCAGACTTGACTATTTACAGACCGCCACCATATAGCTGAAATATTGCTGTGTGTGGCATTAATCAACAACCCAACCAACCAAACCACAACAATCTGATATACCATGATAAGGTCCTGTTCAAAGTGGTATCAAATCCAACCCACTCACTACTTTGTTGAAGCGAGAATGGCCTTGTGTTCTGCCTTGTCACAGTTAGCCAACAACCTTGCTTTCCTTCCATGGTCTTGGGTTTCAAATCCCTTTTTGGTCTGATAATTATCCTTGGTTTGACAGCACCTAACTTGTCATCATGGAAAACCTCTACAAGATGTGTCACTTTGGGCTTTCTGAAACTTGATAGGACTGAAGTGGTACTGAAGCCATGTTAATCCCATCTCTGGACACGGAAGATATATCTAGTTGTCATTATCTGGAAACAATTTCTGATATTAAACCATAGTGGTGTGGCATGTATTTCAGTGCCATATTACTAATCTAGTTGTATGATGTTGCCTGTAAATATACTGAGAGAAACAAATAAAGGATCACAGAAAAATTGAAAAGTTCCTTTAATATTTCCAGTTTTCATCACCAGCTTTGAATAGCGCTGTGGTGATGACAAATGGAAAATATTAAAATAACACCTGAATAATTCTGTGATGCTTTATTTGTTTCTCTCAGTATATTTGACTCCAAAATAAACAACCCAGTTATTGATGTAGTTTTGAACCATCCATGCCGTCATGGTATGAACCAACTGTCAACCAAGACACAGTGTCAGGCCATCCGATCCTTTCAGTTGCCTCCTATTACCATCATTTGTGTTGGGGTTTAAGTCAGACACATCTCAGGATAGCTGATATTGACACTCGGATCTGTAGACCATACAGTAATACTTACCTAATTATGTACAAGCTTTAGAGTTAAAGTGTATCAACTGCCAGGAAGGAGAAAGTACACACTAATGATTGATAGGGGCTGAAAATGTAACAAAAAGTAAATGGTTATTTCAGGGTGATGTATTTGATACTTGTGTTTCTTACTTTCAAATTGCAGTGTTTTGGCGACTGTTTTCTTCCCATTAACATTTTCATAAAACTTATTATTGCTTTGTCAGTTTCAATTTTCAAATGTATTCTTATATTTTCCCAGCAGTTTATGTAATATCCTGCTCTACTTTGAATGCATGTTGAAAAATGGATAACAGTTAGACATTATTTACAGACACATATCCAAAATTACAAACAAATATTGACACAATGTGAACACCGACATTCATAAAAAGAATGCTAGACAACTCTGCAGGGGCACGTTCAGAGCAGGATGCCAAGATTTCTTGTTTTCCCGTTTCTTTTGTTTTCAGGACAGCTACAGTACATTGATCAATATATATTGCTCATATCTTTTTCACATGCTCACTGACAGGTTACATTAGTTTCTGGAGATCTGGTTTCTGGTTTTGTGTGTGTGTGTTTGCTCTGGGACAAGTCTACATCTCAATACTGTGGAGTAAATTCCTGGATTCATAAAAACTCAATGTGTTAAAGGGACTTTTACTTTCACTGAAGTAAGAGAAATAATTTTAAAGATTCTGTGATGTTTACTTGGATTTCTTGGTGAAATTTCAAATGATTATCTGGGTTGATTTGAATTTAATTTGAAATTATATTAAACTTATGTACAAACATATCAGTAAAGATGTAAAGAAAGATTTATCATTACTGTATATGAGATTGTATGCACAACTATTGACATAAATATATGCACCAACATTTTATGATAACTTTAGTGTTTAAACAGGCAACTATACCCTACCCACAAATGCAAGAAACTGATACTCAGCAAGTGTGTATTTATATAAAAGTGTTCAGTAGATAATCAAGTCTGGACCAGACAATCTGGTGATTGACATCATGGTCACTGATCTGTAGCCTAGTGGTTAAAGCGTTGGCTCGTGACGCCAACGACCCGGGTTCGAATCCCCACATGGGTACAATGTGCGAAGCCCATTTCTGGTGTCCCCCGCCGTGATGTTGCTGGAATATTGCTAAAAGCAGTGTACAAAACAAACTCAGTCAGTCACTGATCTGTACAATTAGGATATGTTGGCATACATTAGCCAGGTCAGAGAGCATAACACCTTAGTCACCTCTTACGACAAGCATGGTTGGTGAAGACAAATTCTAACCTTATCTTCCCAGGTGAAATATCTTTAGATACACTATTCCTATATACTGTTTATATTACTGTATCGATGTTGTGGTTGAGATGGTTTGTCTGATGATACAGATGCTGTTTGCAGATTCAGTAGAATGATGATGGTGATACGGAGGCAAATTACATCTCTCCTCAGGGATGAGACAAAACAAAGTGTTTTCTTGGACATAATAAAATCATTTTCATATTCAAAATGTGTCATACCTTTCAATGCACTAAAACAGAAACCATGTACCAACAAACAGAGCACCATTAACGTAATGTTTCCCAGACAACTTGCCACTTGAGATACAGTCGTTTTTGTTCTGTCTGAGCATAACAAGTCAAGGAGAGATGGTTTTAGCTGCTCTGTCAACACTGTATGTTCTGCAGCATAATCGGTTGCCACGTATGTTAATAAACCGTGCTGCGTAGAGCATGTTGTTGTTGTTCAGGCAAGTTTACAGTGTCGTAGTGGATAGGTGCATACACATTCGCCAGTAGTTGATGAGTGAGTGAGCGAGTGAGTTTTCCTTATGCCACTTTTAGCAATATTCCTGCAATATCATGGCGGGGGATACCAGAAATAAGCTTCACACATTTTACTCTCATGGGGAATCGAACCCGGTGTAGCAGGCCATTTCTTCCCCGGTCTAAACTTTCCCCGGGGAGAATCTGGCTTAGCGGGACCACTTCTTCCCCACCCTTGCTTTTATATCAAAAGGAGGGGGAGATTCTGGCCTAGCTAGGCTACTTCTTCCCCATCCTTGCTCTTATAAACCGACAGTAGTTTTGACATATTTTGGTACACATTTTTACCAAATAGGCCATTTTGCCTCTGTCTTGGGTGTAGTGATTTGAATGCTTACATGTTTGAATGGCATATATCTCTAAATCCATCCTGCTCCTGCCGCCATTCCTATGAAGACACATTGCATTAGTTCCTTATTTGACCAAATCATGTCACCATAAGATGTAAACATTCAATTGCAAATTTGATAGGTAAATAAGATGTAATATACACAGGTTGCTTGCTCTCTTGCTGTTTATTATCTAATATTTGTTGTATTTATGTATAAATGTAATGGAACATTATTCATATAAGCTTGTTTACTAGTCCATAATCACTTTTGGTGAATGAAATATGATTCAGATATCCATGGGCCAAGTATACACCTTATCAAACCTTGTCTTTAGAATTTTAAATAAGGCACTTATTCCACTATATTATTATGGAATGATAGATGATACAGCATTTGATATAGATATTGTGTTGGGTTGTTGTTGTTGTGTTGATGTTTACGTCTGCTTCCAACTGTTAAGTTGATGTCGCCGACATGGATGCCATATTTAATGCCATGAGTGAGGGAATAAAATTTTGAATGGATATGGACATCCAAGTAAAAACTGGGTCTTTATTTAACGTTTCCAATAAAGTAATGATTTGGAGATAAGCCAATTTGGAGTAAGTGGGGATGAGTAAATTATTGAAATATAAAAAAACAAACAATAGTAAAGGTATAATATCTTTGCTTTTATGCTTGCTTAAATGCATAATAGCTAGTCTTGTTTTCATTTCTGACTTGGCCTAGGACAAAGGGGGGGGGGGAATTGTCCTAGGCTAAAGTTTCACCGGGGAAGGTTTGGACAGGGGGAAAGTTTGGCCTGTTACACTGGGTCTTCAGCATGACAAGTGAAGGCTTTAACCACTAGGCTACCCCACCACCCCCAATAGTTGATGACTAATGCTGGATAGAAGTAAACATTGAAAGAGGTGCATGTTAATTAATTTAAAGTATTTACAACCATATTTACTATGGACATAAAAAATAGCTTTTGTCACTTCACATACTCTTGAATATATTTTACAACTTTTATGCAACCAATTTTCATGAAATGTATTGAGCCTATAGATTGTTCTGTGTTGGTTTTCAAGTTGAAACACAAAGGTTAACCCAGAAACCAGTATGTAATAGCTAAATTGTGAAATAAGTAAATAACTGCCAAAGATCAATGAATAATTTACAAAATATATACATGCAGTATTAGGTTTACAATCACAAAGGCAATAGAATGGTTCGAATATGTGTCTGTAGCAATAAATACAGGCAATATTACTAGCACCACTGCACTCACAAATAACCAGAATTAGTCATAACAGAATGTCTTAAGTGAGCTCCATGAATTTAGAATCAGCGCTTGTATCCTAGAAACAGTGATGTCAGCTGGCAATAAATACACAATGCCATTTAGAAACTGGTCCCTTGGATTTGAACCTACAGGCACCTAATCCCAACACATGTCTGTGTTGGTAAACCAAGTTCTATGGATAGTCAACTTCTTTATTGCAATGGGTACCACGTTTCGGTGTAGGTACTAACACCATTATCAAGCAAGTGATGATAACGGTGTTAGTACCTACACCGAAACGTCGCACCCATTGCAATAAAGAAGTTGACTATCCATAGAACTTGGTTTTCCTTCATCTATTCAACATCTAACATGCCTCTCAAAGAAGGGACATGTCTGTGTTGTACACAAAGCATGTGATCTACACTACCCGTTGTCTGATTTCCAAGTTTTGTAGAAGTGGTTGAGTGGGTAAGATCACCGACTTTGAGTGCTGACATTGAGGTGTCTAACTCTCAGAGTGTAGGTCCAAATCCCAAATGGGAATCAACCCAACCAAAGTACTAGAATCAGTACTTTACTGACCAAGTGTATATAACATATGTTATCGCTGGCGATAAGTCAGTATTTTCCTATAGGTACCCGATCTGCATTGGGTGACTAGATATGTCGCAATCAGATCTTAGAAGGCCTCAAACTGCCCTCCTCTCTATATATAGGTACAACCAGCCTTCTAGAATCTGTTATCTTTTGATTCATCTCAAATGATGGAGTTTCTATTTCTGGTCATCTCTTGCCACACAATTCCAGTCACATCAGCCATGAAATTTTTGTTGTTGCTACTAATAGCCATCAGATACTACTACCAATGTAGTTTATAACAAAATACAAGCCAACAGTCACATTTTTTTATCACAGTTTGCTGCCTCAACAGAAGATAATTAACCCAAACCAAATTAACATCTGTTTTCAGCCAGAGAGAAACTGGTAGACACTTATTTCCTTTGGATAAAATGACAAGATGTTTGTGGCCCCATGAACTAAACATTTTTTTTTCAAATTTTAATTCTCCTTTTTACATCCTTTTGCAGTGAAAATTAGATTCTGTCGCTCTTGGCTTTGGAACTACAAAGGTTCTGACCCACTCTTATCTTCTTCATCACACAGTTAACCCAGTGAAAAAAACATCAAGCAAATAAAAGCTAAATTCCACATGACACCTGCCAGTGTGTCACATATCAAACCGACATAACCTTGACTAAAGTCTTTTTTGGTACTTTCCTGAAACACCAAAAGAAGGTAATAAGATTTACTCAGATACTGGAAGACACTGAAATGACCCAGACCAAGAACGTGGAGAGGCATCACCTTCAAACTGGATTATTGCAGTTAGTTCCCTGCACAGTAGAGCACTCAGATACTCGTCTTGTATTCAAGCAACAATAATGAAATACAAGTGGTTTTCTTGACATATTTGTAGTCCAATTTGATACTGTGTTCTGCAAAATGTTAAGGAATACTCAATTCTTTCATATAGCTATAGTTAATCTGTCATGGCATATCCCTGAAATATGTCTCTTTACATGACAGATCAACTAAAGTGATCTGAAATAGGGCTACTTAACTCTTTTTGAGGAGTATGAATGTTTTTGATAGGGAGAATTGGTCATGTCATTCTATTTGAATAGACACCAATCAGTTTTTGGGTATTATGGAACGATAAAAAATGTATCTGTCAAAATGGAGTTGTGTAAAACACATTTCATTAATCATGATAATTAAATTGACAAAACGTTCCACATCCATATGAAAACTGTGGAACTGGAACAGAGTTGATCATGCAGTTCTGACCATGTGATGAGCATGTGTTTATGAATCACTATCAAAATTGTGTTCGAGAAAAAATGAACGTATCTTGCCACAGTGGAAATCCTTACTTCTGGGTCTACTGCTGAATCAAAAGCATGGGTATATAAATCAATTTGTCTTACATCATCAGCATCAGCATCATCATCATCATCATCATCATCATCTTTAGCAACATAGATAATCATAACAGATATTGCACAATCAGTGACAATGTGCACATCTCCTGTTTGATACATTGTATTATTAATTTTTTAAATATAAACACTTAATAATATTAAATGAAAATCATACAAATGGGCACAGATGTGGAACCATTGTTAGTTACACATATGGTGCATCACAAAGATGGCTAGATAGTGTTTGATTAAAGATGTATGATCACAAATGTGGATAATGTTTACAGTATCAGTACATGATTCATCATGTTTGTGGTCACTCTCCTACCCAGAGTTCCATGCGGCCAGCCAGCATAGTACCTCTGCCACAGGCCAGAAAGATGTGACGATTCGTCACATCTTACACAGTCAATTCAATATAATGTACATATTTCTTAGCTTTTTTAATTGTTTTACGTGTCTACACATCTAATTAAACATCATTGTTAGAATTGTGTAGGTTCACTGAGAAATTCTCCTAAAACGTGTAACACTATTTCAATTTGCATAGCGATCATTTGTTTACATGGATTGTACGACTCCACGTGCTGTCATCGAAGCCTTATTGAGAGCAAACGATCCAGCCCCTTTAATATAGCAATATGTATTGTCATAAACCTGACTGTGGCAGTTTTAGAAGAATGTATATGTAACAATGTAAAACGTTATGAAGACTGAGCCGAATCACTTGCATTGGGCTAGTATCTTCTTACTTATGAATATGTGCGTTTGTTTACAAACATGAGAAAAGTCCGGTCACGTGATAAGCAAATTAGCCTGTGGCAGTGATGTTATGCTAAGTCATCGCTGCGCCGGAGTGTGGTTTGTGGTGTATGTGGTAATTATATCAGATACTTGTACAGCAAAAACCTTTTTATTTGTATGTGCTCATTTGAATGGGAATGTGTTCTGTTGTTTATGACTTCTATAGAAATTCTGAGTACACCTCAGGAAAGTATTTTTGGGGGTATAGTTTTCTGTGTGACCTTTCATGAGATGGTTATGACCTAAATTGTCAAGCAAAGAAGAAGCCTCTCCATAGGGTTAAGTAACTGATAGTACCCCCATTAATTCACTACGTAACATGATCGTGAGCTTCAACTGTCCAATCCCTACTTGAACCAAGATTTACACTTGCCATAGTTCTGACATATTTATAGCTTGTAAAAACTTGCAGTATGTACTTGATGCTCTGTTATTAAATGTCTGGAGACGGTCGCAATGGTCAGGCAAGCAAAAACCTTGTCTGCAACTGGGACATTAATGGATCAAGAATTTCATAATACTTTGATCAGTCATGTTTACCAATTTTCAGTATTTAGCCATCTATTAAAGGGCTCCGTAGTAAAATATTGCTTATCTTGTCACAGAATAGTAAGGGAGTATTGTTTTATGCCACTTCTAGCAATATTCCAGCAATATCATGGCGGGGGACACCAGAAATGGGCTTCACACATTGTACCCATGTTGGGAATCGAACAGGTCTTCGGCATGACAAGCAAACGCTTTAACAACTAAGCTACCCCACCACCCCTTGTCACAGAAAAAGACCAAAACTTGTTAGGTGTGTCAGAAAAGAACAGATATGAGAAGCAACATTATTATGGTCCTGTCAAATACTTGGCTGTTTTCTCTGGAGTAGATAATAGAAAGACAGAAACAAAAATATTTCCTCCAACTGACAAGATTTTGAAAGCGTGTAATTAGAACCATATAACCTTTTCATAAAATGTGATATTCTCAGCTTTTCCAATCACTAGGCAAGTGTGTGTTTGATTGTTCAGACTATGTGCAGTTATATTGAGATAAAGGTTTGTACCTTTTCAGGAACCTAAGTTGTCGAATGATTACGCAGAGTTAGTGGGTCATCGTAGGTGACCAGACATGGACAGTTGGTCATTAGACCTTGTCTACTCAATAACATTCTCCTTGTATTCTTTCAGGGTAAATCTCATCATCTGGTGACAGAAGGCGGAGAAGGTAATTGTAAATCTTTACATCCAATTATATTTGACATGAATTCTTCATGGCTGCTCTGGGTATCATACAAGGCTAGGGCTGTCTGATGTTATCCAAATTTACTTATTACCGTGTGTGAATCTTTTATGGCTGGACAAGCCTTATGTTGACTTGGTACCGTATCAGCTGTGATGGCTGTCTGAGAAGTTGCATATGTAATACAAGTCCTATGTTACTGACAGTTCCTGATATTACCATTATCATGGGGCTGGAAATACTGGTGCATATGTATGATGTTGATGGTTGATGGATGATCATCAGTTACCATATTCATCATAATAATACATCTCAGCTGATATTTTCAGCTACCATATTCAACATGACATCTATGATGATTTATCAGTTACCGTATTCATCATAATAATACATCTCAGCTGATATTTTCAGCTACCATATTCAACATATACATCTCAACTGATGATATTATCAGTTACCGTATTCATCATAATAATACATCTCAGCTGATATTTTCAGCTACCATATTCAACATGTACATCTCAACTGATGATATTATCAGTTACCGTATTCATCATAATAATACATCTCAGCTGATATTTTCAGCTACCATATTCAACATGTACATCTCTGCTGATGATATTATCAGTTACCGTATTCATCATAATAATACTTCTCAGCTGATATTATCAGCTACCATATTCAACATGTACATCTCGGCTGATGACATTATCAGTTACCGTATTCATCATAATAATACATCTCAGCTGATATTTTCAGCTACCATATTCAACATATACATCTCAACTGATGATATTATCAGTTACTGTATTCATCATAATAATACATCTCAGCTGATATTTTCAGCTACCATATTCAACATGTACATCTCGGCTGATGACATTATCAGTTACCGTATTCATCATAATAATACATCTCAGCTGATATTTTCAGCTACCATATTCAACATATACATCTCAACTGATGATATTATCAGTTACTGTATTCATCATAATAATACATCTCAGCTGATATTTTCAGCTACCATATTCAACATATACATCTCTGCTGATGATATTATCAGTTATCGTATTCATCATAATAATACATCTCAGCTGATATTTTCAGCTACCATATTCAACATATACATCTCTGCTGATGATATTATCAGTTACCGTATTCATCATAATAATACTTCTCAGCTGATATTTTCAGCTACCATATTCAACATATACATCTCTGCTGATGATATTATCAGTTACTGTATTCATCATAATAATACATCTCAGCTGATATTTTCAGCTACCATATTCAACATGTACATCTCAACTGATGATATTATCAGTTACTGTATTCATCATAATAATACATCTCAGCTGATATTTTCAGCTACCATATTCAACATATACATCTCAACTGATGACATTATCAGTTACCGTATTCAGCTTAATACATACAAGACAAATCTTATGGATAACAACTACTTGATTTATTTTTCATAACGTTTCTGGGCTAGTTCTTGCCCCTTCTTCAGGTGGATGAACTAGCCCAGAAACGTTGAAAAATAAATCAAGAAGTTGTTATCCATAAGATTTGTCTTATATTACTACACCAACTTCTAAATGCCTTTGAAGAATTTTAATAATACATATTGGCTGATATTATCAGATACCATATTCAACATATACATCTCAGCTGATATTATCAGTTACTGTATTCAACATGTACATCTCAACTGATGACATTATCAGTTACCATATTCAACATGTACATCTCAACTGATGACATTATCAGTTACCTTATTCAACATGTACATCTCAACTGATGACATTATCAGTTACCTTATTCAACATGTACATCTCAACTGATGACATTATCAGTTACCCTATTCAACATGTACATCTCAGCTGATGACATTATCAGTTACTTTATTCAACATGTACATCTCAACTGATGACATTATCAGTTACCGTATTCAACATGTACATCTCAGCTGATGACATCAGTTACCTTATTCAACATGTACATCTCAACTGATGACATTATCAGTTACCATATTCAACATGTACATCTCAACTGATGACATTATCAGTTACCGTATTCAACATGTACATGTCAACTGATGACATTATCAGTTACTGTATTCAACATGTACATCTCAACTGATGACATTATCAGTTACCTTATTCAACATGTACATGTCAACTGATGACATTATCAGTTACTGTATTCAACATGTACATCTCAACTGATGACATCAGTTTATCAGTTACCATATTCAACATGTACATCTCAACTGATGACATTATCAGTTACCATATTCAACATGTACATGTCAACTGATGACATTATCAGTTACCATATTCAACATGTACATGTCACATTATCAGTTACCATATTCATGTACTGTCAACTGATGACATTATCAGTTACCATATTCAACATGTACATCTCAACTGATTACATTATCAGTTACCTTATTCAACATGTACATCTCAACTGATGACATTATCAGTTACCTTATTCAACATGTACATCTCAACTGATGACATTATCAGTTACCCTATTCAACATGTACATGTCAACTGATGACATTATCAGTTACTTTATTCAACATGTACATCTCAACTGATGACATTATCAGTTACCATATTCAACATGTACATCTCAGCTGATGACATCAGTTACCTTATTCAACATGTACATCTCAACTGATGACATTATCAGTTACCATATTCAACATGTACATCTCAACTGATGACATTATCAGTTACCGTATTCAACATGTACATGTCAACTGATGACATTATCAGTTACTGTATTCAACATGTACATCTCAACTGATGACATTATCAGTTACCTTATTCAACATGTACATCTCAACTGATGACATTATCAGTTACCTTATTCAACATGTACATGTCAACTGATGACATTATCTGTTACCCTATTCAACATGTACATCTCAACTGATGACATTATCAGTTACCTTATTCAACATGTACATCTCAACTGATGACATTATCAGTTACCTTATTCAACATGTACATGTCAACTGATGACATTATCAGTTACCCTATTCAACATGTACATGTCAACTGATGACGTTATCAGTTACCATATTCAACATGTACATGTCAACTGATGACATTATCAGTTACCATATTCAACATGTACATGTCAACTGATGACATTATCAGTTACCATATTAAACATGTACATGTCAACTGATTACATTATCAGTTACTGTATTCAACATGTACATCTCAACTGATGACATTATCAGTTACCTTATTCAACATGTACATGTCAACTGATGACATTATCAGTTACCGTATTCAACATGTACATGTCAACTGATGACATTATCAGTTACCATATTCAACATGTACATCTCAACTGATGACATTATCAGTTACCATATTCAGCATGTACATCTCAACTGATATTATCATTTACCAGTTACAGTAACTGATAATGTCATCAGTATGCATGATATGCTGAATGCCTTTAATGTCACTGAGGGTGATAACATATGCACAATATGTCACCCTAGGTGGTACAAAAATATCTCACTCTGCATTATTGGTACAAAAACATTTTGATAACCCAATATGATAGGAAATGAAAACTTCAAGACTTTTATTGTTTACATCTCACTCCTCCAACCAGTTTGGATTCCTGGACAGATTAGGTCCCCATGGACCCTTGTCATGAGGTCCTCGATGTGTGACCTGTCTGGCTGTATGTCAGTGGACCCTGACTCTGTGGGTATTGCTCATACTGTCGACCACTGGTTGGCCTGACCCATGATTGATTATGTATAAAACAACATTCACCATCTTGTTAGTAGACATTTATTATCTACTTCCATTTCCATGCATTGATGTGTCTGGAATGCTGTTGAAGCATTATTGAGCCTCTCTTATTCTGACTCTCTTTCTTCCATTTTGGTAACGTCTTACTTCTTATACTTATGTGGATGGACTTTTGAATGTAGCATTCAGTGCTAATGTTGTTATGAGAAGTGCTTCCTACCTATGGAGAGTTACAGTTAGGTAACACTTTCTTTGAACATTTGGCAATACTTGTCATCCCCTGATATATAGACTAACACTTAATCTCTGAATATATATTATTTTGATAGAATCAAAAAGTCCCTTTAAATTGAAAATGAGCCCCAGTTATACAGGAGATTTGGAGCCTGAGGAGATCTAGACTTTCTTCTTTTAGGGCTTTAGCATTGCAGATAGGAATGGACAGACAGGAAAATAATGTGGTTGAGGGACTGAGACAAATCTAGACTACCTGATTCAATGCACCTTATCAACTACATTATACACTCATCTGTAACTCGTCAATATTAACAGTAATGACTTTAATGATCAGAAAACATTTAGGGAACATTATGCTGTCACCAGATAATTATCGTGTATGCTATTTATTTCCACAAATAACCGTGTAGTGTATGTTCCTTAGTACATAGTGAAGGTTCTAGATAATCTCAAGTAATTAGTCATGAATTGCAGGTCACAGTTAAAGTTTGATGAGGGTGAGTGTTTTTTTATAGAGTTCGGGATAAAGGTTAAGAGTGGCAGACAAAATGACACTGCATCTACATAACAGAGTTCATTAAACAGTATAGAGTCTCAAGACAATTACTGCGACCTTAGTGTATCACCTGTTGGTGGCTGAACTGTGACCTTTCTTTCAATCTCACATGATTTGTCCATGGTATTTTGAAATATGATTCACTTTTAAGATTCTGTATATCTAGACAAAACATTACAAATGTATGATTCAATCAATCTTATTTCTGTATTTTTTGTTTTACAAGCATAAATGTATTAAATGATAATTTGAAACAAGTGTGATGATAAACAGTCCTTATATCATCTTGATTGAATTAGCCAGGGATACATCTAGCATGATATGACGTTAATGTTTTCTAATTGCTTCGAGTATGCAATCTGTTCTGTTAAATGTGTTTTCATTATAATTATATATTATTTTAAGTTCCTAATATCCTCTCAAGTAATCTAATAATCTGAAAGACTTGATGGTTACAGGTAAGCCAATACAGAAAATTAATTTGCAATTTCAAAGTAATGGAGAAAACTGTTTTTTCTTTTATCACATGTTCTAAATTTCTGATTGAGAGTTTATTTTGGATACCATTTTTATATATATTTCCAGAAAGGTCTACTTAACAAGAAAAATTAAATACTTTGTTTGATAATTACAGTGCCTTCTTTCCCCTTCTAAATATTGCAAAGCAAACACATGTCTTTCTTTATTAACATATAAGCAGCAGTCAATTTCTTGGTCCCCTGCTGTGATGTTGCTGGAATATTGCTGAAAGTGGCCTAAAACCATACCCACTCACTCACTCACTCACTCACTCACTCACTCACTCACTCTCACCCACCAACCCACCCTCGCTCGCTCAAGCTCACTCACGCTCACTCACTCACTCACTCACTCACTCACTCACTCACTCACTCTAGTCCATCACTTGTCTGGTTTGTTTACCTGGTTTGTTTACATGTCACCATCACCGATGTGTTGTGTCAGGAAACAAACACATGTTCTTTTCCTCAAGTCATGTGAGCAGTAGCTGCTTTTCAGAAGGGCAGAACACCTGGTGTCATTACTGATTTTCAGTGATCCAGGTTTGTAATATTTACTGCTATTTTACATTTAATTTCCAGTAGAATCTGTTTGTTAAGTTTCTTCATTTTTTAAGACTTCTTTTCATGATTATCATTGATCAGTGCATTCCACTTAGATCATCTTATTTTCAATTTTTTTGTATCCTGCCTCTGGGCTTATTCAGCAAGAAAATGTATAAAATCTCAAAGTTAACTTGACATGGTTTTACAGGAACAAGAATGTAAATAGCGACTATTCAGTATCAGTACATATTATCAAATGAGTTACGCCCAGTGTAATCTGTTTTTACAGATCATTTTCTTAAGTATCATATCAACAAATTTAAAACATAAATGTGCGCATTTTCATCTGCTTCATTAAACTACAATAAAACATTACATTTCCTGAGCTCATAAATGGGAGATATCTGTTCCCAGCCAGAACATAGTTTTGTGCATTATAAGAACATACACGTGACAAGTTAAATGAAAAACCTTTTAACAGCCCCCAAGTAATGGTCCTTGACTAATCCAATATGACTAAACTGCACTATATGTCAAAATAAAATAAAAACTCCCTCCCAACATGTGGTTTTTGGCTACCATCTAGCCTGGCTGTCTCCCCCAAGGGCTGGTTGGGGATGAAATGCTAGATGCTATTGATAATCACAACAAAAACATAATGGAGAACTTGGCTGTATAAATATATAGACCTTGACCATGTCTCCACTAGGCCGATCTTACATAAACATACCACTGGGAGGATGACTTTCGTGTTTATCCACCATGGAGACCTCCATTAGGTTTTACTGCTGTGGATCCTGGACTTCTGGAGATTGTTGTTTTTAAGTGTTTTCACAGCAAAAAGTTACTTTTTCCTTGAAGCACCATTTAGTTAAAATGGAAAACAGGATTTTGTTTAATAAAATTGAATTTAAATGTACCATACCGTATCTAATGCAATAAGCACCCTGCTCCGATAACTACCTTAATTTTTTAACACACTCTTAAGTAACCTTACCAAGCAAAAGGTTTATACGATATAGAATCAAGAATTTGTAATGTACAAAAATATCCACTCTGGAGAAGGTAGACTATAAAAGTTTCTTGGCTCTATATTCTATAAGAGAAGAAGGGCGACGGGATAGCCTAGTGGTTAAAGTGTTCGCTCGTCACACCAAAGACCAGGGTTCGATTCCCCACATGGGTTCAATGAATGAAGGTCATTTCTGGTGTCCCCTTCCATGATATTGCTAAAATATTGCTAAAGCGGCATAAAACCATACTCACTCACTCACTCACTACAAGGGAGGAGGGGTAACCTAGTTGTTAAAGCTTCACTCATCATGCCAAATGCCCAGGTTTGATTCCCTACATGGGTACAATGTGTGAAGCCAATTTCTGGGGTTCCCTGCCATGATATTGCTAAATATTGCTAAAGGGGCATAAAACCATACTCACTCACTCACTACAAGGGTGGAGGGGTAACCTAGTTGTTAAAGCTTCACTCATCATGCCAAATGCCCAGGTTTGATTCCCTACATGGGTACAATGTGTGAAGCCAATTTCTGGGGTTCCCCGCCATGATACCGTTGGAATCCATACTCACTCACTACCTCAGACATCTTTTGGTCACTGCAACAAGTTTGGAAATGTCCTCATATCTATCATCTGAAAGCTCTAATGAAGCCTTTGTTGAGAAATCACATCATTATATGCATATCATGTTATATTAGTGCTGCACAATCTTGAAAATATCCAATAAAAATTATCCCATTCAATTACTCCAATTGTTAAGTGTCTACTATACAGATCAAGTTGATTGTCCAGTCAAATATATTCCATGTAAAAATTATCATAACAGTACATTATGAGCAGTTATTTATCAAGTGGATGAATACGAGATATTGTAAACAGTCATTGTCTTGTTGGTTGTTGGTATATCCTGGCTCATTGTTAGTGATAGTTAATGACTATATGTAGTGTAATAGCTGCAGTTCATTATGAAAAGTGCCGTTACATTGGATGGAAAAAACAAACAAAAGCTTCCTGCCACCCAGTGCTAATGATGTAACATATCACGTTTCAAACACATGTTACCTGTTACGATGCCTCATACATCATTTATTTAACACAATGTTCAATTCCATTCATCACTGATGTGGTAAACCAATAACAGCTATTGTTTTGTACAAACAAAATGAAATGAGATTTCCTTCCCAACTCTAGTTTTATTACTTGATATATTGTACTAATTCATTTCTGTGTTTTTCTAGCAGTTTGGTTAAATATCAACAAAAATCACCTTTGATGAATAAAAAACATCGGCCATGCTCGTTATCTTCTACATTTTCCTTTCCACAAATTGAAATGGGAAACTAAATAGGAAATTTAAGAAGACCTTTTGGTTTCATCATATTTATATTTTTTTTTATTCACAAGCATTGCCAAAAAATGGATACAACACTCCTGTTTCCGTAATTCCCCAAACCAAGTTCTTTAAATGTTAAAAACTTAATCTATACATTATCAACTAGAATGTATATTCTTTGACAACTACACATTTAAATGCACTTGGGTACTGATTACAGTAAATACGGTATCCTGCATGCTAAGCAATGTCTGACATTTCAAGAAAATGTTTGTTTGCTTTGTATGTATGATAATAAACATCATTTTTATTGTTGTTTGTGCATATTGCCAAACAGTACACAAAGAATATGGTCGCCTTCAGCTAAGAATGTATGGATATTTATGCCTACTTTGTATTTTTGAACCCCATTTAGAAACACAATGCTTTCCAATTTCAGTTGCATAAGCTAGTGTATTGTTGTACAACATATACAATGTCCATCCTCATCTTTGTGTGAGTAAGATGGATGCTAAATAAACTAGCTGCTAATAAAGAAAGGTGTTGGTTTCACACAGCTCTGTCATTTATCCGAGTGTTGAAGAGAAAGCTGTTGTTGAAGGGAAAGCTGGTCTCTGAGAATGCGTGGCTTTTAAGGTATCATCATCAACAGTTTGAAAAATAGCTAGTGTTCATTAGAAAGAATGTTTATGGCTGTGTTTTTTAGAAATACTTTAATTATGTTCTGTTGATGTTCGGATGTTTAAGGCCAAGTCAAGCTGATCATGTGTTTTATGAATTGTTATGCCCAAAATACTTGAAGGGAAAAAGGAATGATAGATTTCAATATTAAACAGCCAGTCAGCGTAATTTAAATATACCATCATTTCCCTTCTGGTGTGGTCTTTGCTGGAGAGATTAATTGATTGGGTATGGTTTTGCGCCGCTTTTAGCAATGTTCCAGCAATATCACGGTGGGGGACACCAGAAATGGGCTTTACACATTGTACCCATGTGGGAATCGAAACACGGCCGTCGGTGTGATGAGCAAACACTTTAATCACTAGGCAACTACACTGCTCCCTTCCCTGGGGAGACTGAGATAGAACACGTATTGGGCAAATGTCAATGCAACTGCATGTCTTGAAATAAAAGGTTACAGGTTACAGATTATTTTTAAAATTTTGTTCGTTTGTTGTGTTTGGCCATATAATCACAGACTGATTAGTTTATTAATATTGTTAATATTCAATATTTTAATACAAAATATGTGGCATTCATAACCTATTGCAGTCAAATATTTTAAACACTGATTGGTGTTGTGATCAAAAGGTACATCCAAATGTTGATGGCATACATATACTTTAATAGCATCTCTAAAACCTTTTCAAGATGTTCTTTTAAGGATTGATGTAGATGAACCTTTTTGAATGATGGATGCCATAATGGTTGACCTTCATGGCATTGTTGAGATTATCGTGTTTAACTAACTGATTCTTATTATTTGGTCCAACTTTACCTCAAGGTAGAACAATGCCATTTTAGAAAGTGGTCAAATGTAGCGTATGTTATATTTGGGATTACACTTTCTTTGTAAAGTACAGATTCTAGTACTTTTTTTGGGTTGAGTCCCATCCGGGATTCAAACCCACACCCTCAGATTCAGGCACCTAATTGCCAGCACACAAAGTCAGATGCCTAGACCGCTCAGCCACCTCAGCTTCCACATTCCATATGTTGTTGTAAGAGGACATGAATAGGATTAGGAGATCAGGCTTGCTGACTAGTTTGAAGCATGGCATCGTATCTCTATTGGTAGATTCATGCTTATGATGTAAATCACAGGATATCTTGTCCAGACTCTGTTATTTACTTGTAGGTGTCATGTAGCTGGAATATTAAGATATAGCTGGAAGAGATATTAAATAAACAAACATGACATCCTGCTAATCATCAGGTTCTCAGTGACCATGTGGGATATGTTGTTCCCTTCCTTTTTGAGAGCTCATAGCAAGATCAAGTCCAAAGGTTAAGTGGCAGTACACTAGCTCTTCCAAGAAAGTTTCAAAAGGTTACAAGCCAGAAAAGCAAGCAAGCCATTATGTCCTGCATGTGCATTGTTCTCCAAAAGGGCAATGACCACACCATCCTGAATGGCCTGATGCCCAAACTATCCTCAGAAAACTGTCAGGACAAAGGTAAAACTGGTACTTTGATTGATTCATGTCAGTGTCTGAGTTGAACTAATAAGTTAACATGAAGTCTGTATGTAAAAAATTCATTGAGAAACCAACAACAGAGAAATGTTATACAATTAACACGTTTAACACAAGCTTCATACAAATTACTACAAAAGCAATTACAATGTTGGTATAAATTCCATGGCAGTACGAATACAATGGAAGAATATTGTATATATATACAGTCAAGAAAGGTTGTGTCGAGCTTTGAGGTGTTGAACTTGTAGTTGTCTCAAAATAAAAGTTTGGTCGTAGTGTACTCCGTAAGTCATCATTTTGTGTGTTGAGTTTCCAGATGAGACTGTCATATTACGATTTTAAGGTAGGCGACCTGGAGTTGCCTACCCTGATACCCCACAGTGGTGTCGCCTGTAGACCACATGTGTCGGCAGTAAAGCTATAGTCGTCAAGAGAAGAAGTTGTGTCGTCTATCTCCTCCCAACCTACAACATGACAGAGACTATCCTGAATTATTGTGGATGCTCCAGAAGCTTCCAGACCAGTCTTGACTCCTATTCTAGACATAGTTATGAGCACACTACTTCCCTCTACTGCATCTTTACTGGTACAATGTAACACAATAAAACCTGATTTTACAAAGAATAATACTGCCACTTTGCACTATCCTGTAGTTTGGTTGTGATTTACTGATGCAATGTAATATAATTTCAACAATGTTTTTTTTTGGCGGTGGGGTAAAGCGTGCGCTTATCACGTCAAAGCCCATTTCTGGTGTCACCCTTCATGATATTGCTGGAATATTGCTAAAAGTGGCGTAAAACTAAACTCACTCATTTCAACACTGTTTTTACAATAATTAACACTGCTACCTGGCACTGTCCTGCGGCTTTGTTGTAATTGTAGGATGAGTCTGTATAAGGTCAGTCTCTTCTGATTTACGTATAAGTGCGTTTGTTTACAAACAAGAGAAAAGTATGGTCACGTGATATGCAAGTTAGTCTGTGGCAGTGATGTTATGCTAAGTCATCGCTGCGCCGGAGTGTGAGTTCCATTGGTGTGGTACCACTGTATCAAAGCAACTCTCCTAGTGACCTTCAAATGTATTTCAACCTGTCACCGAATCCATTTGGAGCATCCCATAGCTATGGCACAATTTTTAGTATAAATAATTTAATGTAATGTATCAAGTGTCACCCGTGACCTCATTTTGCATGTGCAGATAATGTCAATTGGTTCCGGTGTTCCGATGATTTATTTCTGTGATCAACACAAACACTTGCTCGGTTAAGATGTTGATCCTACCAGCTTTCATATAAGACTGGGAGATACAAAAAAATAGCTGAAGCACCAAAGGTTGTGGTTTCTTTCTAATTAAGTTTGAGTAGAAGTTTCCGTAACACTAGCTGCTATCACCCTTTGAAAAGTAAATCTATACCTCTATATATTCTGTGTGTGTCACAGCCCAATAATTATTACTTACATTTACATTTCTGAGGACAGGTTCTATGTATTATGTCTTATCTTAACGTATATTATTCATCGTTTACCTTCCATGGAATTCGATTATCTGGAAATGGACTTTAAACTCAAATGAACTGTTTGTACCCTCCGTTATATAAATATTTATGGTGCCCACTTTTCAAAACTTAGCTATCTTCACTTACAACTTACACTTAAAACAATGGAATTATTATTAGTGTATGTTACATCTTTATTGTACATCAACTCTCTCATGCTATCATGTAGATTGAGACTATGGCCTACATTACTTGATAAATGAAGTATAAATAACCTCATAGCACAATTCAAGTTGTTAAATGTTCATGTATGTGGGATTACACATCTCAGTACAGATTGTGAAAGATTGTGAATCTGTACTTTTCTGTGAAAGTGTTATCCCAAATATAACATATGTGATTATTCTGTGGTGCTGATGTTTCATACATCTAGAAGGAAAGTAACAAAACGTGAACACATTCCGTCAACTAAACTTTCTGGAGCCCACTTGTTTAATTTGCTGTTTGTTTAAACTTGAATCCAACATGGGCACCCAACTCACAATTGATCACCTCATGCATAAAAGTTGTATGTACAAAGATCCAACTATTTCTGAATGATAGTTCTGAACAAAAAAAGTGTCTGTATAGGTTTGCTCTTTTTAAAAAAAATGGAATTTGAATTTGGTTCCAAAGTGGAACCACAAAACTTGATCAAAAGCAATGTTTTTCAGAAATGTGATTAAAGTCTACATAGTATTACATTTACAAAGCGCCAAGTTTTTTGACTGATAGTTTTGAAGTGGAGGAACTTTGAAAGTATTACCCATGAAAAACAGTAATTGATATGTGAATACAAGCTGGCTGTCAAATCATACAGACCAATACATTTTCCAAACTTGATTAATGTCTACATGGAGGTTGTGTGAAAAAGTTGCAATTCTGTCTGCTGGCACTGAAGAAGGCTTTAAAGGCACAGACCTATGACAGAATGACATTCAAACTTTGATACAATATATGGATGATGAACTGAGTGACCTTCTAGCCATCGTGTTTTTATCAGGTTGACTAAGGTTTTTATGGACTTATCCTTAGTGTGGAAAATAATTTTTCTTTCCATTCAGTAACTTGTATATATATTGAAATATATCTTTATGGGTTTTTAATGCAAGTATGTCTTTCCAGAGTGCCATCCATATTGACAGGGCTTCACAATAAATTAGCCTGAAATATTGAGAATTCCTTTGTTCTCATTGCTGAGAGACGCTAATGATGTTGTCTATTCTTGTAAATCATGAGGCATAGGTTTCTATAACAGTATTGTTTACTGATGGGCATTCATTGAATATCTGAATGACCCCTTAATGTTGGCACTTCACCTTCTCCTCCTTTCTCCTCAACCACACCTTCCACAGCTCTTTTGGTCTCCTCTCCATTCCTCCACTCTGCTGCCTATGCTTTTCTGCTCTTTTCTTCCCCACTCCACCATTCTGTACCCAACACCTTCATGCTCTTCACTTCTTCTCCTCACTCCTCCATTATCCTCCCCACACCTTAATGCTCTTCACTTTTCTTCTCTTCCCCTCTCCAATCTCCTCCCCATACATTCCTGCTAGCCTAGTGCTTCAAGCGTTTGCTGGTCATTCCGAAGACCCGCTGTAACAGGCCAAATTTTCCCCCTGGCCAAACCTTCAGGGGAAACAATATCCTAGGACAAAACCTCCCCGGGGAAAGTTTGGCCTAGGCCAGATTCTCCCCAGGGAAAGTTTAGACCGGGGAAGAAATGGCCTGCTACACCGGGTTCAATTCCCCACATGGGTACAATGTCATAAAACCATACTCACTCACTCACTCGCTTACTCCAGCTCTTCTCATCTCATCCCCTGTCCTCTCTGCTCCTACCTGATTCTTTCCACCCTTAACAACTCCTACTTTCTTTCATCCCAACTCCTCCCCTACACACCCCACTCATACTGGCTCTTTCCCACTCAATGCCAGCTCCTCCCTCTCTTCTCCACAGACACTCATGTCCTTTTTCTCTTTTCCATCTTTCCCATTCTCCCCCACCTTCCTCTCCCCCACCATTTCCTCCTCCAGTCATTCCTGTTGTCCCCACTCCTCACGTCTACTTAGACTTGCACAGGTGTCTAAGGTAATGATTTATAATCTGTTTGATTGGCATTTTAGAAGTTGATAGATAATAGAAAAGTATAATACTTTATGGATAAAAAACATAAGAAATAAAGAAGTTTATATTTATAGTGTAAATTATAATTTCTGAAAAAAACAGACCAGGGTCCTATCACTGTCCCCTTATCTAGGCTTGCTTCTTTAAAGGATAGAATTACTATACATGTATGGGCATAGCACTCAGTACTGCCTTGGTGCAAGGTTAGTGGTCCCCCTATCTAGACTTGCCTCTTTAAAGGATAGAATTACTATACATGCATGGGCTTAGCACTCAGTACTGCCTTGGAGCAAGGTTAGTGGTCCCCCTATCTAGACTTGCCTCTTTAAAGGATAGAATTACTATACATGCATGGGCTTAGCACTCAGTACTGCCTTGGAGCAAGGTTAGTGGTCCCCCTATCTAGACTTGCCTCTTTAAAGGATAGAATTACTATACATGCATGGGCTTAGCACTCAGTACTGCCTTGGAGCAAGGTTAGTGGTCCCCCTATCTAGACTTGCCTCTTTAGAGGATAGAATTACTATACATGCATGGGCTTAGCACTCAGTACTGCCTTGGGCAAGGTTAGTGGGTAGCTCTAGTGAATTACTATACATGCATGGGCTTAGCACTCAGTACTGCCTTGGAGCAAATGGAAGACCATGCATGGGTTCGATTCCCCACATGGGCACAATGTGTTAAGCCCATTTCTGGTGTCCCCCATGGGCACAATGTGTTAAGCCGTGATATTGCTGGAATATTGCTAAAAGCGGCGTAAAACTAAACTCAGTCAGTCAGTCAGCTCAGTACTGCCTTGGAGCAAGGTTAGTGGTCCCCCTATCTAGACTTGCCTCTTTAAAGGATAGAATTACTATACATGCATGGGCTTAGCACTCAGTACTGCCTTGGAGCAAGGTTAGTGGTCCCCCTATCTAGACTTGCCCCTTTAAAGGATAGAATTACTATACATGCATGGGCTTAGCACTCAGTACTGCCTTGGAGCAAGGTTAGTGGTCCCCCTATCTAGACTTGCCTCTATAAAGGATAGAATTACTATACATGCATGGGCTTAGCACTCAGTACTGCCTTGGAGAAAGGTTAGTGGTCCCCCTATCTGGACTTGCCTCTTTAAAGGATAGAATTACTATACATGCATGGGCTTAGCAGTCAGTACTGCCTTGGAGCAAGGCTAACCTCAACCCATTCTCCTTCCTTCTCCTCTCCCAAGGACTGGAGTGTAAACTGGCTCTTGGTAGCCACATCTCTGTTGCCACCCATACTGATGACTATAAAACCCAGCTGTCAGGGAAGGAAGTACTTGATGCTAAATCCAATTGCTATTACATTTTGTGGCAATAAAATAATGGGGAGTTGGTATTCTTTTCATTTCATTTGAGTGTTTATCGTTTTGAGATGGGTTCATTTCTTTTGAACGTTTGATTTCAGTTGGTGATGGAGTACATTTGGTGTCCCGTGGGGAAGTAAGTGGTAAATATTCATGCATAGGATGTACCTATAGATATAGAGAAGGTAGCAAGAGTGGTGAAGCATTATACTGAAGAGATAGGTGTATATAGATATGGTGTACATCTTGCATGTTTTACATAATGTTAACATTGCTTGATGATAAAGCATTACACTGAAGAGATACGTGTATATAGATATGGTGTACATCTTGCATGTTTTACATAATGTTAACATTGCTTGATGATAAAGCATTACACTGAAGAGATACGTGTATATAGATATGGTGTACATCTTGCATGTTTTACATAATGTTAACATTGCTTGATGATAAAGCATTACACTGAAGAGATACGTGTATATAGATATGGTGTACATCTTGCATGTTTTACATAATGTTAACATTGCTTGATGATAAAGCATTACACTGAAGAGAAGTATATAGATGATAAAGCATTACATTACACTGAAGAGATACGTGTATATAGATATGGTGTACATCTTGCATGTTTTACATAATGTTAACATTGCTTGATGATAAAGCATTACACTGAAGAGATACGTGTATATAGATATGGTGTACATCTTGCATGTTTTACATAATGTTAACATTGCTTGATAATAAAACTGTGCATATATTCCGCATGTGGTAGTGGTGTGTTTGTTCTCAGGTACAACAAAGCATGAGGTGGGCTATATAAGTATATTTCATCTTATCTCACTTGATCTAAAAGTAAGGATGCTTAATTCCTGGAATAATGCTTAGTCTGCTGAATATATGTATATGTAATTTTGATTGTAACAAACAAACCCATATACACTGAACCTGAGGAAGTCTAGACTTGCTTCATTTAGAGCTTTAGCATAACAGAGAGGGATGGACAGTAGGGAAAATAATAATTTAATTCCACATCCTGTGAAATACATAAACAGTGTTCAAATGACAAATTAAACTGACTGACTGAGTTTGGTTTTACGCCGCTTTTAGCAATATTCCAGCAACATCACGGCAGGGGACACCAGAAATGGGCTTCACACATTGTACCCATGTGGGGATTCGAACCCGGGTCTTGGGCGTGACGTCACTCAGCCAACGCTTTAACCACTAGACTACCCCACCGCCCCGACAAATTAAAAGAAACGTACATGTCCAGGTTTTAACCATTAGATTTTAAACTTTTGTCGTTTGTCAGTATTATGTAGTGATCTTAATCACAAGGGTTCAGATTATCTGAATGTCTGAATACGATCCTGCAACAACAAACATAACAGACATCTCTCTTCTGAAACAACCAAATGCAGGACTCAAATTTCCAAAATTTCATTCATCTTTCTTTTCTACCAGCACAAACCACAGCATTTGGCATAAACACTTGGAGCTTTCAAAACCCACTTGTTTTCAAGCTAATTTCAACAAAGGCCAAATCCGACTGATGTTAAAAACACACATGGTTTGTATCAAGTTTGATGCTGCATACCAAACACTGCGCTGATTAGGACAATTTTCTTGTTGTGGAACTTTACTCTCAAGTTCACCCTGGTTCTGCATATCTTTCAACCCAAGGACATGGCCACCCACTTCAAGAACACCTAATTCTGGAACGTCTACCTCTCCGGAGCTCATGTGTTCATCCAGTAAATGGCTATGATGATGGACTCTGATATGTTGATGGATAACTGATGAAGTCTTTACCTCAGAAGTCTATATGATGTACCTAATACATATATACATTGTTCAGCCAGGAGGCAAATGTCTAATCAATCCCAACTGAGATTCATTCACAAATTTGAGAAGATCAAGAAAACAATCTCATTCCTAATAAGACCGATATTCAATTAAAGACTCACTGGTTATAGCTGATGCACCATTAGGCAATATTCACTCACTCACTCACTCACTTACTCACTCATTCACTTCAGTTTAAGTATGTGGAGACCAGCATTCATTCTTTCGTTATGTGAGAAGATCAACATTCAGTTACAACCTGCAAAAATGCACGTTCATTTAGATTAAAAAGATCAACATTCAGTTACAACCTGCAAAAATGCACGTTCATTTAGATTAAAAAGATCTACATTCAGTCATAACTGCAGAACATTAATGTTTTGTTATGGCCTGAGAGGATCTCCATTCAGTTTGGCCTGAGGGACCATCACCTTACCTGAAAACCTGCTCCATCATCTAGACAGACTTGAGATGCTATCTTATGTGTGACAACTCACCTCTGTGGCATGGTTCAATGCCCACAATATCAACACTACATGGTTTACCTGCTCCATCACCTAGACAGACTCGAGATACTAGCTTATGTGTGACAACTCACCTCTGTGACATGGTTCAATGCCCACAATATCAACACTCTATGGTTTACCTGCTCCATCACCTAGACAGACTTGAGATACTATCTTATGTGTGACAACTCACCTCTGTGACATGGTTCAATGCCCACATCATCAACACTCTATGGTTTGCCTGCTCCATCACCTAGACAGACTTGAGATACTATCTTATGTGTGACAACTCACCTCTGTGACATGGTTCAATGCCCACAATATCAACACTCTATGGTTTACCTGCTCCATCACCTAGACAGACTTGAGATACTATCTTATGTGTGACAACTCACCTCTGTGACATGGTTCAATGCCCACATCAACACTACATGGTTTACCTGCTCCATCACCTAAACAGACTTGAGATGCTATCTTATGTGTGACAACTCACTTCTGTGACATGGTTCAATGCCCACATCATCAACACTACATGGTTTACCTGCTCCATCACCTAAACAGACTTGAGATACTATCTTATGTGTGACAACTCACTTCTGTGACATGGTTCAATGCCCACATCATCAACACTACATGGTTTGCCTGCTCCATCACCTAGACAGACTTGAGATACTAGCTTATGTGTGACAACTCACCTCTGTGACATGGTTCAATGCCCACATCAAAATGACATGGTTTCCCTGCTCCATCATCTAGACAGACTTGAGATGCTATCTTATGTGTGACAACTCACCTCTGTGACATGGTTCAATGCCCACATCAACACTACATGGTTTACCTGCTCCATCACCTAGACAGACTTGAGATACTAGCTTATGTGTGACAACTCACCTCTGTGACATGGTTCAATGCCCACATCATCAACACTACATGGTTTGCCTGCTCCATCACCTAGACAGACTTGAGATACTATCTTATGTGTGACAACTCACCTCTGTGACATGGTTCAATGCCCACATCATCAACACTACATGGTTTGCCTGCTCCATCACCTAGACAGACTTGACCCGTGAAGATCCGGGGTAGAATAGGTCTTCAGCAACCCATGTGCTTGCCATAAAAACTTGAGATTATCTTGTCGTGAAGCTCACTTCTGTAACGGATCGGGGTGGTCAGTTTCATGGCTGACTTGGTTGACACATGTCATCGGTTCCCAATTGCGCAGATCGATGCTCATGCTGTTGATCACTGGATTGTCTGGTCCAGACTCGATTATTTACAGACCGCCGCCATATAGCTGGAATATTGCTGAGTGCGGCGTAAAACTAAACTCACTCACTCACTCACTCACCTAGACAGACTTGAGATACTATCTTATGTGTGACAACTCACCTCTGTGACATGGTTCAATGCCCACATCAACACTACATGGTTTACCTGCTCCATCACCTAGACAGACTTGAGATACTATCTTCTGTGTGACAACTCACCTCTGTGACATGGTTCAATGCCCACATCATCAACACTACATGGTTTACCTGCTCCATCACCTAGACAGACTTGAGATACTATTTTATGTGTGACAACTCACCTCTGTGACATGGTTCAATGCCCACAATATCAACACTACATGGTTTACCTGCTCCATCACCTAGACAGACTTGAGATACTAGCTTATGTGTGACAACTCACCTCTGTGACATGGTTCAATGCCCACATCAAAACGACATGGTTTCCCTGCTCCATCATCTAGACAGACTTGAGATGCTATCTTATGTGTGACAACTCACCTCTGTGACATGGTTCAATGCCCACATCAACACTACATGGTTTACCTGCTCCATCACCTAAACAGACTTGAGATACTAGCTTATGTGTGACAACTCACCTCTGTGACATGGTTCAATGCCCACATCAAAACGACATGGTTTCCCTGCTCCATCATCTAGACAGACTTGAGATGCTATCTTATGTGTGACAACTCACCTCTGTGACATGGTTCAATGCCTACAATATCAAAACGACATGGTTTACCTGCTCCATCACCTAGACAGACTTGAGATACTATCTTATGTGTGACAACTCACCTCTGTGACATGGTTCAATGCCTACAATATCAAAACGACATGGTTTACCTGCTCCATCACCTAGACAGACTTGAGATGCTATCTTATGTGTGACAACTCACCTCTGTGACATGGTTCAATGCCCACAATATCAAAACGACATGGTTTGCCTGCTCCATCACCAAGACAGACTTGAGATACTATCTTATGTGTGACAACTCACCTCTGTGACATGGTTCAATGCCCACATCTTCAAGGCTGGCAGGATCTAGACCCAGTCGTAAATCTTAACTGACATCCCATCTTTATAACCTTTATTTATATTATATATTATTATGCTCATGCATATCCGTGTTGGTGTAATATGTAAAGAAAACTATCATGTAATAAATCATCCCCCACATCGTCTTGGTTCTTTCATGCCCACACCACGCAGTGATTATCTAACACTCACAGAATCAAGTTATTGTCAAGAACCCGTCCATCTTATCATCCACATCCTGGCTACACTCATTAGCATATAAGCTGCCAATATCCTTTATCTAATACGTATTTACATAATCACTATTCCTGTTATTGATGCAGGTGATGTGTGGCTACATTAATAAAGACAGAACGCCAAGGACGGATCGTGTGTGCAAAGTGCAAAGGGTTCTAATTAGACTGACAGTGTTATATATCCAGCTTCATCACCCTGTAATGTAGATCTATCTCTCTGGTCAATAGCAATATTATGCTATTGATCTAATCCACGTCAGCCACTCAAACCTGGGAGTGATGGCAAGTGTTTTGGCTTGCCCATGTGTGTAATACAAGCCTATATCTCCCTATGGTGTTATTCATCATGATGTATTGCAAGGTGCATGCTACACACAATGGTTAGTTGGATAGTGATTCTGGGCCTGACATGTTCCGATTGTGATGGAGATGTCAAGCTTAAGTTTGATGGAAATTAATTTCCCCTGAAGATCTAGATGTTCAGGTTGATCTGATGCAGAGTAAGATATATATGCTTCTATAATGCATGCGTAACGTTTATCATTGATTAATCACCACTGTCTTATGTTTTTAGACACAGGATTACCATGAAATGGATTAAGTGCATATATTTATCATGGGTTAACGACCACAGAGTCATGTCAATATCGCAATGTACATGCTATCGACGTGATACTAGCACATACACACTGTCTGTTGATTGGGAACTCTGGTGTTAAGTGGGACGTCAGACCCTGAGTTGAACACATTGGGGGATTTCATGCTGTTTCCTCCCATGCAGATGCTGGGAGATTAGGGAGGTAAACAGTAGGTTCACACCTGCGAGGGTTCGGATAAATATCAAACCTCTGCAAATCCTCTTGCTTGCGTTAGTGATGAGTGACACGTTTTGAACCCAGAATATCTTTTGAAAGTCTCCTATGCAGGTAAGATTAATACACCGTTCTAAAATTTAATTAGCAGAAAGGAATTTATGTGCCCGTTCTACATGCATAGGTTCTTATTCTTTGTGTGAATGTCTTCTCAAATGTCAGCCTTTCAAAATCTGTCATGTGTGAGAGAATGAACATAATGAATTGGAAATCGGCAAAACCTTTTGTGACATCTACGTCAAAAGCAATCAGCAAACTGAAAAATTGGAACAGTGCTAGGCTGTTTTACGGACATGTAATACGTAAGTCTCTTGCATGCGTTTTCTTTGCCGTTATTGCTGTGGAATGTCAAGCATTTGTTTCTCATAGGAAGTAAACAGAAAAAGCTTGGCTAAAAAGTCACTCTAAAAATTTCAAGTGACAGAACTCATACACAATAGAGACGTTGTCTGTTACAATAAAGTGAAATGGTGTGCTTTTGTCAGGTTTTCCCAGCATGAGTGAGTGGGTGTGGGTGCGTGAGTGAGTGAGTGAGTGGGTCAGTGAAGAAATGACGGTAATCGCTGTTTGATTCAACACTGCTTTGAACAGTGTGTCATTTGTTGAACATTTTAGTAAGTCACTATCATAGGTATGGTGCTGACAATCCGACAATAATGATGAAGGTAAATCAAGGCTTTGAAGCTATGATCATAAGATCCTGAGGAGCCTAAGGGATGCAACTCCATCACCTGGAGCAAGGACAGTTCAGAGTTATAAATTAAATTCTTCAAAGTTGTGCCACCATGCTGTGTTTGCATCAATAACTGAATATATTTGGTTGTGTAATGTTGGAATGGATTAAACTAATCAATACATATTAGTTCCAGTCAGCGTATACTGCAACACCTGTGCTCTTTGTTCTTTGTTATGACAAACTGATGCAGTAACTATGCAGCATGTATGAAAATAAGAACATAATGACTACTGTCGAAAGATGTGTGTGGCTCAATCATATATACATGAAACTGCGTGTGCTCACTTTGCATAAAAATACTCAACAGAGTTGCACAGTGTATAGACCATTTATGTTGATTTATTCATCCCCTATTGGTGTCTCATCTTCTGGCTCACCCTAAAGGTGTTTCTAGCTTACCTCATCCAGACATATTCAAACAGGGATGCGTAATAAATTCTCTCTTCCCTGTGTGCAGCAGAACTTGGAGTACAAATTCTGACAAGATGGAAATATATTACATCTTGACTACTGAAGTGGGTCAAAAAATATTGTATATTGTAATCAGTTGTACAACAAATGTTATCTCCAGTGGTTGCTTTGTCTTTTGGCATCAAAACCATGACATGTTTTGTTAAGAGTTTTAAAGGGACATGATCCTTCTACCTGTCTGTTGTCCTTGACATTGGTCTGTGATCCATGTTGGAGGTATAAAGGTGAAGGTCCAGAACCCCCCCATACCCATAATTACCTCGTGAACCTCGTCAGTATGTATGTCGGACAAGCGACACTGCACAGTGTAAATGTCAAGTGCTTCTCATGCAAGTGTGAAAATCTTCTCTGAATACAAATAATGCATGTTGGGTCACAGAGGCTGCAATCATGCACCTAGACAGGAGATCCTGGACATCAACAAACACCATTGGTTGTTGGAGGGAGTAATTAAGAGGAATGACTTTGAACACGAAACAACCTTTAGTAAACAGGCTACATTTTTGGTTTGGATTGAAATATTTAAAAAAACAATCTGAATTAATTTGTATACTTGAAGGTGTTTTAAAGCTACACATTTCAACAGATTTTCAACATGATGCTTTTTGCAAGTCAAGAGTAACCGTGACATCAGAATGGAACAAACACGTTTTTAATGTATAATCTTTTTAGTAGGGGTGGTGGGGTAGCCTAGTGGTTAAGGATGTTCTAATTTTCTGATTGAGAGTTTATTTTTGTATATCATTGTTAAATATGTTTCCAGACAGGTCTACTTAACAGGAAAAATTAAAAGCTTTGTTTGCTAATTACAGTGCCTTCTCTCCCCTCCTAAATATTCCAGACCAACTCATTTCTTTCCTTATCAACATATAAGCAGCAGTCCTTGTAAATAACAGAGGTAATTTATAAAGCAGAAAATGCGCTATTGTGTGACCGGATTTCTAGTCCATCAGGGGCTGTGGGGTAGCCTAGAAGTTAAAGCGTTCACTCGTCATGCCGAAGATCCAGGTTCGATTCCCAACATGGGTGCAATGTGTGAAGCCCATTTCTGGTGTCCACCACTGTGATATTGTTTAATGTTGCTAAAAGTGGCATAAAACTAAACTCACTAAAATAGAAAATACAAAAGTATTGGCAGCATAAATGATCTGTTAGTTAAACAGTAACTGAGCCAGGCTGTTAAAATGATTTTACATCATGCAATCTATTTGTTTTGTATTTATAATTTATTGCTAATGATTATCTGCCAAATGTTTTGCTTTTATCAGATAATGTTTCAGAGAAGATTCAAGATAGATATTGATGTGCAGGAAAATGATTTCATACACCAAGCTTTTAGCATCATCAAACAAGCTGAGTAAACCTTGAGACACAATTTGTTGCTGTCAGTCAACACTTAAATCAAACAGTGTTTGTGGGTGGTTGGCATTTCTACTATGTTTATCTAGTGTTCGGTAGTGTAGGGTGCTTTTCTAGGGTAGTGGTGTCCTCTTCTGGTCCCAAATACTCACAGAGAAGCACCAGGGTACTGGTGATGCCTTCTGTCCCAGAATACTCATACGAGGAGAAGCATTGGGTACTGGGGTACTGGTCTGTACCTGTCTTGTCCCAGAATGCTCACAAGGAGAAGCTGGGTGCTGGTGACCCCTTATGACCCAGAATATTCAGAGTGAGAAGCATTGCTGTGATGCTGTTGACTCCCCTCTGATCCAGAATTCTTAAAGGGTGAAGCATGGGTACTGGGATACTGGTTACCCCTTCCGGTCTAGAGTACTCACACAGAGAGAGAAGCATCGGGTACTGGGGAACTGGTGACCCCTTCTTGTCTAGAGTACTCACACAGAGAGAGAAGCATCGGGTACTGGGGAACTGGTGACCCCTTCTGGTCTAGAGTACTCACACAGAGAGAGAAGCATCGGGTACTGGGTTATTGGTGGCCCCTTCTGGTCTAGAGTACTCACACAGAGAGAGAAGCATCGGGTACTGGGTTATTGGTGGCCCCTTCTGGTCTAGAGTACTCACACAGAGAGAGAAGCATCGGGTACTGGGTTATTGGTGGCCCCTTCTGGTCTAGAGTACTCACACAGAGAGAGAAGCATCGGGTACTGGGGAACTGGTGACCCCTTCTGGTCTAGAGTACTCACACAGAGAGAGAAGCATCGGGTACTGGGTTATTTGTGGCCCCTTCTAGTCTAGAGTACTCACACAGAGAGAGAAGCATCGGGTACTGGGTTATTGGTGGCCCCTTCTGGTCTAGAGTACACACAGAGAGAGAAGCATCGGGTACTGGGTTATTGGTGGACCCCTTCTGGTCTAGAGTACTCGGGTACACTTCTGGTCTAGAGTACTCACACAGAGAGAGAAGCATCGGGTACTGGGTTATTGGTGGCCCCTTCTGGTCTAGAGTACTCACACAGAGAGAGAAGCATCGGGTACTGGGTTATTGGTGGCCCCTTCTGGTCTAGAGTACTCACACAGAGAGAGAAGCATCGGGTACTGGGTTATTGGTGACCCCTTCTGGTCTAGAGTACTCACAGAGTACTCACACAGAGAGAAGCATCGGGTACTGGGGAACTGGTGACCCCTTCTGGTCTAGAGTACTCACACAGAGAGAGAAGCATCGGGTACTGGGTTATTGGTGGCCCACTTCTGGTCTAGAGTACTCACACAGAGAGAGAAGCATCGGGTACTGGGTTATTGGTGGCCCCTTCTGGTCTAGAGTACTCACACAGAGAGAGAAGCATCGGGTACTGGGGAACTGGTGACCCCTTCTGGTCTAGAGTACTCACACAGAGAGAGAAGCATCGGGTACTGGGTTATTTGTGGCCCCTTCTAGTCTAGAGTACTCACACAGAGAGAGAAGCATCGGGTACTGGGTTATTGGTGGCCCCTTCTGGTCTAGAGTACTCACACAGAGAGAGAAGCATCGGGTACTGGGTTATTGGTGGCCCCTCCTGGTCTAGAGTACTCACACAGAGAGAGAAGCATCGGGTACTGGGGAACTGGTGACCCCTTCTGGTCTAGAGTACTCACACAGAGAGAGAAGCATCAGGTACTGGGGAACTGGTGACCCCTTCTGGTCTAGAGTATTCACACAGAGAGAGAAGCATCGGGTACTGGGTTATTGGTGGCCCTTTCTGGTCTAGAGTACTCACACAGAGAGAGAAGCATCAGGTATTGGGTTATTGGTGGCCCCTTCTGGTCTAGAGTACTCACACAGAGAGAGAAGCATCAGGTATTGGGTTATTGGTGGCCCCTTCTGGTCTAGAGTACTCACACAGAGAGAGAAGCATCAGGTACTGGGTTATTGGTGGCCCCTTCTCATCCAGAATACTCACAGGTAGAGAAGCATCCGGTACTGGTGACCCCTTTTGGTCTAGAATAATCACAGAGAGAGAAGCATCAGGTACTGGGGAACTGGTGACCCCTTCTTGTCCAGAATACTCACAGGTAGAGAAATATTGGGAACTGGTGACCCCTTCTGGTCCAGAATACTCACAGGTAGAGAAGCGTCAGGTACTGGGGTACTGAGACCCCTTCTGGTCCAGAATACTCACAGGTAGAGAATCATTGGGTAGTGAGCTCTTTGACTTTGAATACTGAAGGGGAAACATCCATCTGACTGGAGGCAGACATGCATGTGGTACTGGAGACATCTCCTGACCCAGAGTGCTTACAGGTAGACAAGCTCACTCAAATGTGAATACTTAAAGGGAAACATCCATGTGACAAGCATTGGGTACTGCTGACCTCTCCTGTCCATGAATACACACAGGGAGGCAAACATACAATACTAGGGAATAATCACAAGGTAGGTTTGGTGTACTAAAGACAGAGCTCTTCTGTATTGCAACAGACAGGCAAGGGGAACTTGGCAACTGAATCATGAGGTGCTCCTGACCTCTCCAGTCCATGAATACTCACAGGTAGATAAACATACTTATCATCTTGTGATTATTCCATAGTGCTGTTGCAGTACTAGGGAATAATCACAAGGTGATAAGTATGGGGTACTAAGACAGAGCTTTTCTGTAGTGAAAGAAAAAGGCAAGGCTAGCTCGGGAACTGAATCATGAGGTACAAGGGACGGCTAAGGTCCATGAATATTCACCGAGAGCCACATATGTGAATTGCAGACATGCTGTTGTCCCAGAAACTCCACAGAAACCAGTAATATCAATGATTTAAATTACTTGTCTGCAACAATTTGAACTGAGAATGTTGCACACATACAAACTGCAGTCAAGGATATTGTAATTTAGACTGTCATAGAGACTGGCGTGTCTTCCACCATAACATTCCGATCAATTCATGCATCGCTGGATCTTTCACCAGGGTAAGCTTCTTGTAAATGGAAATGTCTAAGCAGGATGGAGAGTATAATACTGAACATACATGGCTGCGACTCCTGCGGCATCGCGTGTATCACATCAATAATATCTGTCAATATGATGCTTTATATAAAGTACTTGAAGCCAAATGAGGGCTGTGGAATCAGAAAAGGAAAGAGTTCTTTGCATTCCCCCCGATGTTCATCCATTGATCTTGCCAGGAATCAGGTGTTCCTATGTAACATGCTGCAGAATGAGCATTTTAGCAGCCTATTTTAATCTCAGTTGATGGGATATGCTTGACTTCTCCCATTATTGTTTAATTATTAAATCATTGACAGAATTTGAAGTAACATTGTAGGAACGATTGATAGCTTCAATGCATCATCACTTCAATGCTTCGTTAAATTGACAAACTTGCTTCACTGATTTTGATTTTCATTTATTGCTGTTATTCAGCAAATAGGAGTTAAGGCAATAGCCTTAGGGGAATTGATGCTCAGATTTCTCACACATGAAACGAAAAGGCGTCCACAAAAAAGAAGCAGCAAATTCATTGGGAGACAAATAATATAAATATGCAGCTTCATCACTGGATGAACACATTGTTTGAGAAATAAACATGATGCCTCATCATGATTGTTTGTATCTTGTGTACTGAGGTGTGACAATTAATATAAAGCAAAACATAGTTATGTGATTAATAATTCACTTCTTTTTATATAGGAATATCAGAAGAATTCTTGAGGGAACCTCAGGTGAATGTTGTAATGGATATCATAGACATAGTGCAGGAAAACGGCTTCCACAATTTGTCTGTGTGATGTTTTAAATATTTTGTGCCACATCATTGCCAATTTGTTTTACACATTATTGGAAAAATATGTTTGCTATACTTTTAACAGGCTCTTATCTGTACCTCATATGTCCCATTGCAGAAAATGTCAAAGGGATAAAAATTGAATTTTCTAATGCAGGGTGTGATTATTTTAGAATGTGAAGCTTATGTCTAGACTCGTAAATGTTTATAGAGCTTATGATTGATAAGTATGTGTAGTCGTTATGGATTTATAACATAGGTTTAATGAAAAATGTGGTCTCAAAATGTTAACAGGTTATATATCATAGAATGTCTACTTGATTAATGTATTGCCATTACCGAGTTCAGTGGGTTCGTGCTAGCCTTCAGATATATTGGATTTGCTCTGAAGAACAATATGCTTGAGTGCATGTTAATGTCTTGAAAAGATTATAAATATTTAACCTCCAAAGTTAAAGTAATGATCCAGTATTGACTGGGTTTTAAAGATAACCAGCATATATCAAGAATATTTTCTACATTTTTAGTTTCCTACAAATCAGTAATTTTGTACTTAGTGTTCATTACATAGAACCTTAACATCTATTTATATTTTTGAAAAGTGAGTGTAATTTTATATTATTATAAGCTTTATTACAGTGATTTTCTATCGACCAGGTGTAGTTTATTGAGTCCAAAGCAGACAGTGGTGATTAAGTAGATCCAGCACAGAGACATGTTAGGATGATTACTAGTATTCACTGAAACAGCCAGGTACATCTATGGCTGCAGCACCATCAGGGCAGAAGACACTCACCATGGAAACACATGGTACCATTGCTGGTTGGCAATAAATCATAAACATGTCCCATATAGTGGGCATTGTGAAAATGGACTCATGGAGATGGAGATTTCATGTGAATATTGAAAGGGTTTTGTCATTTTTGTTACCATAGTGATATGAACACTGCCAATAGGCAGATTGATGCAGAGGGGCGTGTGCAATCCCCCCCCCCCCCAGCCTGAAATTTTATTAAATGACCAAGGAAAATGGGTGAAAATGAAGTGTGTGCACCCCCACCCCTTTCTCAAGAGTGCTCACACCCACCCCCTTCTCAAAAGCTGTGTCCCCCTTGCTGCCATTGTGATTCTCTGATCCCCCAGTAATGCTTCCAATTGAGCTTGTTGTTTCACATCACTAGGGGCAGTTGGGGGCAGTTGTGGTTAAAGTGTTTTCTCATCTCACCGAAAACCCGGGTTCAATTTTCCTCATGGATACAATGCATGAAGCCCATTTCTATTATTCCCCGCTGTGATATTGCTGGAATATTGCTAAAAGCAGTGTAAAACCCCTCACTCACTCACTCTCATGACAAACTTAGCATGAAATGTCTCTTGCTCATGACCTTGAGCTCAAAATGCCTCTACTTGCAAAGCAGGGTGGCATAGGTATACATTCAAATTCATCCGAATGTGAATTAATATATCTAATTAAACCAGGAGATTCATATTAAGCTTCAGCTGGAACAGATGTGTTCATGAGTTTCACGAGGGCAAGGCAATCCATTGGGTACAAGATATTCTGGTTGTGTTGGAAATAACATGTAAACATCAAAATGAGTATTTGTGATATTGGCAGTTGTTTTAATCATGAAAATGTAATTTGATAGGATATTCAATTTTCATCATTTAAAGCAGACTCAAAGGTTCAGTATCAAAAGGGTCATGTTTCTATATCAAAAGAGAATGGGTATATTATATCCTGGTCAGTAGTACGAGTGCGCCATGGATAGAGAAAATGAAATACTTGATTGTTTGTCATTTTGAGCATTATGGATTCATATTTCATATCCAATCTAATTAATTTACAATTTACACTCTTCCAGAGTAAGTGAGTTTAGTTTTACACCGCTTTTGGCAATAATACAGCAATATCACAGCAAGGGACACCAGAAATGGGCTTCACACATTGTACCCATGTGGTAAATCGAACCAGGGTCTTCAGCAGGGCGAATGAACGCATTAACCATTAGGCTACCCCACCGCCCCTGGTTAGTAGTGAATGTGTTTACCGTAGGATCATTCACCACCAAATCGGTCAAGCTACAGCAAGAGCTGGTGTAGCCTCCCAAGGGTCACTATGAGACATGAACAACAAGATGCAGACATTTTGACCACCACATCCACATTTTGGCTGCCATTGATGACATACAATCAGTACTGTTAATCACATTTCACATGATTTGAGGGCAGTGGGGTAGCCTAGTGGTTAAAGCGTTCGCTCGTCACCGATTTGTTCATATTGTCTATTGTCTCACAGTCCCTCAACCACATTATTTCCCCTACTGCCTAGCCCTCCCTGCCATGCTAAAGCCCTAAATGAAGCAAGTATAGATTCCCTCAGGTTTCTGAATTTCCCATCTCACAGGGGCTCCTTTTCAATTTAAATGAATTTATTTGTTACTATCCAAATGATATATTCAGAGACTAAGTGTTACTCTACGCATGAGTAACTCTCTCAATTTGACACCATGTTTATTTCAAACACCTACAACAAACTATCAACACCATCTGGAAATATTTCAAAGTTTTGAAAGCCTCTTATCAATTATTATGACCTTATGGGTACTCATTCTTAATGCCCTATGAGATTAATATATTGATGTTTATAACACATGCCTTTCCATCTCTGCAGTAGTCCTGGAGTGAAGTATGTGACCTGTGACATTCCCATCCATTCACAGATAGTTAAAATGTCACCACCATTGAAATAAACACACCCCACCTGTTTTCAACATTAAGGTAGGTGGGAGAAACTATTTCTCTCCCTCACAATTCCAGCACAAACGTCTTAGTTGATTTCATATCTTGTAATTTTGTTTGTTGCTGTTTCTGGCATGGAGATACCAGTAAGTGTAGAGAGAAAACAATCCTGTTTATTTCCAGTGCAACTGTCAGGTGTGTGTAACCATATCAACACTATCAGCATGTCAGGCGGTATGTGCAGTCATTGATAGTATTGCTACTAGCAGAACCAGGGTGTCTGCACATAATGTAATTACTGTACCTGACAGAGATCAGTTCAAGTCATGACCCCAATTTTGTAACATGATATTTGTGTTGAAACACAAGGATACTTTCCATTGACAAGATACCTTGTATTGTGTTGTTACTTGTTGACAGTCTTAAAGAGGATTGCATGTTAATATGGATGTACCAATATACTGCAATATGCTTTTCAAATAATTTTCAAAGTATATTGGATAAACAATATATGACATTTTGTGATTATCTCTATGGCTTAAGTTAAATCTACACAGACTTTCATTCACAACTGATGCTTCCTCTTGAAATTACCTGACAAAATGACATGCATAGTATAAATTGAATCCCTCATTCTGCAAATCTATATTGCTGTTATCAGAACCATAACATGTTTTTAGGACCTTAGTATGTAGCAAATAGGATCTCGTATACAATCTATGTCACTCACTGTCAAACAGTTTACCTGCCAATATATTGCAATCTGTATTGCAATACAGGTTACCTCAATCACTGTGTATTGCAATACAATTTATCTGACAGCCCTATTCTTCAAGGTGTAAGGAGTCAAGTAGAATGTTCTTGTTTAAGGCCCATCTCTGTGGCCCAACACTTTACCTGGAAACACTATTTGTTGTCAGAGTGAGTGAGTGTGTATGGTTTTATGCCGCTTTTAGCAATATTCAAGCAATATCACAGCGGGGGACACCAGAAATGGGCTTCACACATTGTACCCATATGAGGAATCAAACTCGGGTCTTTGGCATGATGAGCAAATGCTTTAACCACTGGACTACACCACCCAGCAACCCAGCCACCCCTCCGTCCCTTGTTATCAATAGTTTCATGCCGTAAATATAGAAACAACTATAAATGCCATGATAGGATGTAAGTTTTAGCTTAAACACAGGCAAGCAATATGTGGCCGATAATATTTAACTAAATATAAATAGAATGCTGCAAAACATTTCCATAATCCTAAGAAAAGTCTCAACACAAAATCAATGGTACAGTTCTGACAATATAACAAACATATGTTCATGCTCATGTGAAACGTATTAAGTGTCTATATCAAGATATTCCTCCCACACATACTCCTTACATTCATCCCACACAGAAAGTGTCTTTAATCAATCAAGAGGACACATCAAGGTTGTTGTCCTGTCCCTACCTTTTTCTGTATTTTGTAAAGAAGTATACTGAAAACTTTGATGAAAACACACTTAAGAATGTTCAAATTCTCTGAGTGCAAATACATTGCAAATTGTACCTGTATACAACCATATATCTGTTGTTACCCTTGAGCACATAGTGAGTGTACAGATACTCAACCTCATAAACAGGAAGGTTCTCACAAGAAAATTATCAATGTAAGGAGATAAAGGTGTGTTATCTTTAAGCTTATGACTGATGGCGATTCAAGACATGAGAACCCACACAAATACACTTTCACGTGTCTATTTAATAAAATATGTGATTTATAATAGTAATATAAGTGAATTTCAGAACTGTCTTCATGTACTAGACTATAATCAGATTCCATTATTTGCTGAAATATGGGGCAATAATGATGAATAATATATGAATTGGTCAATAAAAATCACTGATAATACCATGTATTTGTGAAAAGGGTCGATGCTCTACCTATAGCAGCCACCATTCATACAATGCATAAAAATGTTTGTTTGCAGCCAAACTCTGCACCCAACAATATTTCTGCTATATAAAAGCAACGTGTAAGTAATTTGGTCTTGACACAACTGAAACACATCAACAGCTTAAACACAGCTCAGCATGGTCTTTCTAAAGTACATCGTTCATGTATGTGAAATACATCTCAAAAATTGTATCTTTGCCCAACAAAAATATTAGCATTAAACATATGCACATTCTATTTCAAAACTACACACCTAAAACCTTGGCCTTTGTAAATGAAAGTTACAAAACCTTTTCATATTCATGAAAAAATGTCTATTGTTTGTCTGTCCCTAAACCACATACTTTTCCCATCAGCCCAGCCCTCCCTGCAATGATAAAGCCCAAACTTGTAGATTTATATATGTCTAGATTTCCTCAGGTTCTGAATTTCCCATCTCACTGGGGCTCCTTTTCAGTTAAAATAGCTTTATTTGTTACTATCAAAATTATATATATTCAGAGACTAAGTGTTAGTCTAGTCTATTGTATGCTTTGAACAACTGCTGATCATAAGTATGTGTAAATGAATCACTATATGCAAATTAATGCATATTTTCTGTTCAACTCTGTTAATATATTAACAAGACTATGGGAGGTATCACATACGGCAAATGTTTCCTTTAGCTACAAATCATGTTTTATTGCTCCCCGAGAGATACATTGGAGATGAGATTCACCAGTTTGCCCTCAGCTAATACATTTAAATAAGCAGAAAAACAGTGTTCACTGAAATGCCTCCGCACCACAAGATTACAGAGATAAAAAGTTTTCTTCACACAGGTGAAAGCCAATGAAACAGACACATTTTGATAAATATCTGTTATGCACTCTTAACAAAAGGAAAGAGGTTATACATTTTTTGACAGTAAATTACATTTTCGAAACAAGATCCATCCTGCTACCAGAATGGAAAGATGTGTTGTTCCAGCTTAGTAAGGGTTGGTTTGGCACAGGTTTTGCTTAGCCAATTTAGGATGGTTTTTTTTTCATTTAGTTGAGTGTTAAACCTTGTTTCTATATCTGAAAAAAGTGATGTGCATCATTTCAAACATAATATTTGTGACTTGAATACAGTTTGTGCTGTATCGTAGAAAGTTACTTTTTCTCATTTGAGTAAATAAATATTCCACCATTCTGTGCTGGTTTAGTGAACTCATTTCAACAGCTGTACGCAGGGAACTGACAACTGCAGATACGTTTGTAAATAAACTGCTTATTATTCATAGAATCTGATTCGTATCATTTCCTTTTCTGATTAAATTAAATGTGAAGTGCATCACCAATTATCTCATCACAAATATCAAATGAACTGTGGTATGAATAATATCTCCCTGAAAGTGAAATTCAATTTTGGATGTGATAAAGCTGACACAATAGAGTTGATCAATAGAACTCTCCAGTAGTTAGTGAGTGAGTATGGTTTTACGTCGCTTTTAGCAATATTCCAGCAATATCACGGCGGGGGTCACCAGAACTCTACAGTAAATCATACTTGCTTTGAAAACTGTATTTGCCTCTGTGACTACTGATATTTTATCAAGTATAAATGTTCTTCTTGAGAAACAGTTGTTAACAGATATTATCTTATAGCTTCCTTGTTAACTTCTTTAAGTGGCTTTTAGAAGTAGGTGTGATGAGCAAGGGATAGTTCTATGGATGTACAACTTCCTTATCACAATATATACAACGTTTCGGTGTAGATGCTGACATGTTATCAAGCAAGTGATGTGAAAAAGCTTCCTATTTGAGAACTTGCTAACTTTAGACATCTCTAATGACTCTTGAGGGGTAGGGAGTGGTCTGTAGTGCCACACGTTAACTCATCCTCAAGATAATTCGCCACAATACCTGAATCAGTGTTCAAAGGGGAATGAACTCTGACTCACACAAAAAACAAAGTCTTTTGTCCAATGAGAGAATCTCATTTGATAATATCTAGCATATCAATATCCTTATAAATTCACTGGAGGTAATATCAAATTATCCTTGTACACAATTATAAACCAAAATATGAAACTCGGTCAGATTAGTTGTATTGTCAATAAAAACAGGTCGAGCTATCTCTTTATCTTGCAGAATCCCTGATATTTGGCAATCTCCATGCAGGAAGAGTTTGACGAAAACATGGCCTAAACAAGATTACACATGCAATTCCTGTCAGAGGATAAACCTTAGCAATAGATGATGAAAGGAAAATATAATTCCTTGGTACCTTATCTTTATATCTTTGAGAACAAACAGGAAGAGTGCGTTCCATCTCTTGTAAACGGATAAGAAGTCCCTTATCTGTGGCATGTCTGTGATAGTTCCAGCAGCTTTTCTCCTTTCTAATTTGCCATAATCCATTGGTGACTTTACAGCGAGAATGCCAATCTAGCAGATGATGTGTTTCGGCTGTTCGGCATTCGGGGAGATAACGAGACCAAAAAACAAACTTTTGTAGCAGATCGGAGAAAAACATTCATTATCAGATGGGAACGTGATCAGACGAGTGGTGGAGAATTCAGCCGTGAAATTCCACTGATCAGCTCCCTATCTGAAAGATTGGTCCTGATGCTGAAGGATAGGACTTTGATGCCTGGCCACTCGGGTATAAGTCCCAGCCCGAAACATGGCAAGCAACCATTCTATTGGATGGTTTTATTGCTGAAGACTTTTTTACAGTTCCTCTGGGCAAAACTGTTTGACAAGCCATAGATTTTTTGGGTCATTCAAAAGTGTTTCTAATGACCCTCTGGGTATAACACTTGTCTTTGATTCTGTGCAATTTTCAAGAATCAAGGTCATACAAAGCCAGTGGGAATTGATTCTAGTAGGAGTTGTGTTACAGCATTTGGTGCTGTTTGTGTGGGTATCTCAGAAGTCATTTACAGATATATTTTGAGATTTTTTAGTATATTTTTACTTTACCATTTTTTTACGTTGGAATCATGGTGCAAGTTGGAAAGTGTTTACTTATTGGTTTGTTGTTTAATGCCACACTCAGCAATATTCCAGCTATATGGCGGCAGTCTGGAAATAATTGAGTCTGGACCAGATAATCCAGTGATCGACATAATTGGTATACAATGACACGTATCAGTGAGCCTGACCACCCGATCCCATTAGTCGCTTCTTATAACAAGCATGGGTTACTGAAGACCAGCTCTAACCCGGATCTATTGGATCCTCTAATATTAAGTAAACTATGTTTATATTGAACACGCTTATTATAAACTTATGGATGTAACACACTGTTTTCTTGATCTGAGCAACTTGTATATGTTGGTCCAAATGTTTTTTAACAAATTTCATTTATAACAAAGTGGAATTAGTGGTCTTTTAGTCTGTTTTAGAAGATACTACTGTACGTTATTATTTTTATATTGCACTCATCATTCTTTGACTTTTGAATTCTCAAGGTCATATATTGTTACAGAATTGTTTCTAAGGAGAATTATGTTTCACCATGCACCGCCTGTTATTTCAAAGGGAAAAGGCCATTTTGCCATCAGTTAGAAGAGAGATGCTTGTTTACAGAGCCGATGTTGATGAATCAGTAGTGTATGTCTGGTTCCTCGTCATCCAACATTGCCCCAGGGAATCAATGAACTGGTTGTTCTGAGAAAGTTATATCTTTGGGGAGTATCAGATGTAATATCTTAAGTGCAAAGAATACCTAGAAGATCAACAGAACGTGATCAGTGAGATAGCCCAGTGGTTAGTGGGGTCTCATATCACATTAATTGTACACACTGATGCAGTTGTGAATATGTCTGTAATTTACTAGTTGTGATGTGTCTTCACTGTTGCTACATCCTTTTCCCACTTCGGAATTATGAGATTATCAAGACTGGCCTTTTCAAAATGCCAACTGCACCCACAATTGAAATTCATTGTAATGCCTGTCCAACACTTACAACATCCTACTTACCTCCATTGTAATGGTTACCAAACTTATTGCCACCCTACTTATCTCCATTGTAATACCTACCAAACTAATTACCACCCTACTTATCTCCATTGTAATACCTACCAAACTTATTACCATCCTACTTATCTCCATTGTAATACCTACCAAACTTATTACCACCTTACTTATCTCCATTGTAATACCTACCAAACTTATTACCATCCTACTTATCTCCATTGTAATACCTACCAAACTTATAACCACCTTACTTATCTCCATTGTAATACCTACCAAACTTATTACCACCTTACTTATCTCCATTGTAATACCTACCAAACTTATTACCATCCTACTTATCTCCATTGTAATACCTACCAAACTTATTACCATCCTACTTATCTCCATTGTAATACCTACCAAACTTATTACCACCCTACTTATCTCCATTGTAATACCTACCAAACTTATTACCATCCTACTTATCTCCATTGTAATACCTACCAAACTTATTACCACCTTTTACTTATCTCCTACCTATAAACTTATTCCATTGTAATACCTACCAAACTTATTACCATCCTACTTATCTCCATTGTAATACCTACCAAACTTATTACCATCCTACTTATCTCCATTGTAATACCTACCAAACTTATTACCACCCTACTTATCTCCATTGTAATACCTACCAAACTTATTACCATCCTACTTATCTCCATTGTAATACCTACCAAACTTATTACTACCTTACTTATCTCCATTGTAATACCTACCAAACTTATTACTACCTTACTTATCTCCATTGTAATACCTACCAAACTTATTACCACCTTACTTATCTCCATTGTAATACCTACCAAACTTATTACTTTACTTATACCTTAATACCTACCAAACTTATTCTCCATTGTAATACTCTACCAAACTTATTACCACCACCCTACTTATCTCCATTGTAATACCTACCAAACTTATTACCACCCTACTTATCTCCATTGTAATACCTACCAAACTTATTACCATCCTTACTTATCTCCATTGTAATACCTACCAAACTTATTACCACCTTATTTTTATCTCCATTGTAATACCTACCAAACTTATTACCACCCTACTTTATCTCCATTGTAATACCTACCAAACTTATTACCATATTTACTTATCTCCATTGTAATACCTACCAAACTTATTACCACCTTTTACTTTTATCTCCATTGTAATACCTACCAAACTTATTACCACCTTTACTTATCTCCATTGTAATACCTACCAAACTTATTACCACCTTACTTATCCTCCATTGTAATACCTACCAAACTTATTACCACCTTACTTATTCCATTGTAATACCTACCAAACTTATTACCATCCTATTTTATCTCCATTGTAATACCTACCAAACTTATTACCACCTTACTTATCTCCATTGTAATATCTACCAAACTTATTACCACCTTACTTATCTCCATTGTAATACCTACCAAACTTATTACCATCCTACTTATCTCCATTGTAATACCTACCAAACTTATTACCACCTTACTACTTATCTCCATTGTAATACCTACCAAACTTATTACCATCCCTACTTACTTCCATTGTAATACCTACCAAACTTATTACCATCCTTTTTTTTATCTCCATTGTAATACCTACCAAACTTATTACCATCTTATACTTTTATCTCCATTGTAATACCTCTACCAAACTTATTACCACCTTACTTATCTCCATTGTAATACCTACCAAACTTATTACCACCTTACTTATCTCCATTGTCATAATACCTACCAAACTTATTACCATCCTACTTATCTCCATTGTAATACCTACCAAACTTATTACCACCTTACTTATCTCCATTGTAATACCTACCAAACTTATTACCACCTTACTTATCTCCATTGTAATACCTACCAAACTTATTACCACCTTACTTATCTCCATTGTAATACCTACCAAACTTATTACCACCTTTACTTATCTCCATTGTAATACCTACCAAACTTATTACCACCTTACTTACTTGTAATATCTACCAAACTTATTACCACACCCTTTACTTATCTCCATTGTAATACCTACCAAACTTATTACCATCCTACTTATCTCCATTGTAATACCTACCAAACTTATTACCACCTTACTTATCTCCATTGTAATACCTACCAAACTTATTACCACCTTACTTATCTCCATTGTAATACCTACCAAACTTATTACCACCTTACTTATCTCCATTGTAATACCTACCAAACTTATTACCATCCTACTTATCTCCATTGTAATACCTACCAAACTTATTACCACCTTACTTATCTCCATTGTAATACCTACCAAACTTATTACCACCTTACTTATCTCCATTGTAATACCTACCAAACTTATTACCACCTTACTTATCTCCATTGTAATACCTACCAAACTTATTACCACCTTACTTATCTCCATTGTAATACCTACCAAACTTATTACCATCCTACTTATCTCCATTGTAATACCTACCAAACTTATTACCATCCTACTTATCTCCATTGTAATACCTACCAAACTTATTACCACCTTACTTATCTCCATTGTAATACCTACCAAACTTATTACCACCTTACTTATCTCCATTGTAATACCTACCAAACTTATTACCACCTTACTTATCTCCATTGTAATACCTACCAAACTTATTACCATCCTTTTTATCTCCATTGTAATACCTACCAAACTTATTACCATCCTACTTATTCCCCATTGTAATACCTACCAAACTTATTACCACCTTTACTTATCTCCATTGTAATATCTACCAAACTTATTACCATCTTTTACTTATCTCCATTGTAATACCTACCAAACTTATTACCACCTTTACTTTATCTCCATTGTAATACCTACCAAACTTATTACCACCTTACTTATCTCCATTGTAATACCTACCAAACTTATTACCATCTTACTTATCTCCATTGTAATACCTACCAAACTTATTACCACCTTTACTTATCTCCATTGTAATACCTACCTACCAAACTTATTACCACCCTACTTTATCTCCATTGTAATACCTACCAAACTTATTACCATCCTTACTTTATCTCCATTGTAATACCTACCAAACTTATTACCACCTTACTTATCTCCATTGTAATACCTACCAAACTTATTACCATCCTAATATTTATCTCCATTGTAATACCTACCAAACTTATTACCATCCTATTTATCTCCATTGTAATACCTACCAAACTTATTACCACCCTTACTTATCTCCATTGTAATACCTACCAAACTTATTACCACCTTACTTATCTCCATTGTATACCTACCAAACCTACCCATTTAACATTTAATACTCTACCAAACATTACCACCTCCTACTTATCTCCATTGTAATACCTACCAAACTTATTACCACCTACTTATATCTCCATTGTAATACCTACCAAACTTATTACCACCTTTTCTTATCTCCATTGTAATACCTACCAAACTTATTACCACCTTATACTTATCTCCATTGTAATACCTACCAAACTTATTACCACCTTATTTTATCTCCATTGTAATACCTACCAAACTTATTACCATCCTACTTATCTCCATTGTAATACCTACCAAACTTATTACCACCCTACTTATCTCCATTGTAATACCTACCAAACTTATTACCACCTTACTTATCTTCCATTGTAATACCTACCAAACTTATTACCATCCTACTTATCTCCATTGTAATACCTACCAAACTTATTACCACCTTACTTATCTCCATTGTAATACCTACCAAACTTATTACCACCTTACTTATCTCCATTGTAATACCTACCAAACTTATTACCACCTTACTTTATCTCCCATTGTAATACCTACCAAACTTATTACCACCTTCCTACTTATCTCCATTGTAATACCTACCAAACTTATTACCACCTTTTACTTATCTCCATTGTAATACCTACCAAACTTATTACCACCTTACTTATCTCCATTGTAATACCTACCAAACTTATTACCACCTTTTTACTTACATTGTAATACCTACCAAACTCCATTGTAATACCTACCAAACTTATTACCACCTACTTTATCTCCATTGTAATACCTACCAAACTTATTACCATCCTACTTATCTCCATTGTAATACCTACCATTGTAAACTTATTACCACCTTACTTATCTCCATTGTAATACCTACCAAACTTATTACCACCTTTACTTTATCTCCATTGTAATACCTACCAAACTTATTATTTATCTCCATTGTAATACCTACCAAACTTATTACCATCCTACTTATCTCCATTGTAATACCTACCAAACTCCATTGTAAAGACCTACCAAACTTATTATTACCATACCCCTACTTATCTCCATTGTAATACCTACCAAACTTATTACCACCCTATTTATCTCCATTGTAATACCTACCAAACTTATTACCATACCTACTTATCTCCATTGTAATACCTACCAAACTTATTACCACCTTTTACTTATCTCCATTGTAATACCTACCAAACTTATTACCACCTTATTATCTCCATTGTAATATCTACCAAACTTATTACCACCTTACTTTATCTCCCATTGTAATACCTACCAAACTTATTACCACCCTACTTATCTCCATTGTAATACCTACCAAACTTATTACCACCTTTACTTATGTCCATTGTAATACCTACCAAACTTATTACCACCCTACACTTATCTCCATTGTAATACTCTACCAAACTTATTACCACCTTTTACTTATCTCCATTGTAATACCTACCAAACTTATTACATCTTTTACTTATCTCCATTGTAATACCTACCAAACTTATTACCATCCTACTTATCTCCATTGTAATACCTACCAAACTTATTACCACCTTACTTATCTCCATTGTAATACCTACCAAACTTATTACCATCCTACTTATCTCCATTGTAATATCTACCAAACTTATTACCACCTTACTTATCTCCATTGTAATACCTACCAAACTTATTACCATCCTTACTTATCTCCATTGTAATACCTACCAAACTTATTACCACCCTACTTATCTCCATTGTAATACCTACCAAACTTATTACCACCTTTACTTATCTCCATTGTAATACCTACCAAACTTATTACCATCTTACTTATTCCATTGTAATACCTACCAAACTTATTACCACCTTACTTATCTCCATTGTAATACCTACCAAACTTATTACCACCTTTACTTATCTCCATTGTAATACCTACCAAACTTATTAACTTTACTTATCTCCATTGTAAATACCTACCAAACTTATTACCATCCTACATTTTATCTCCATTGTAATACCTACCAAACTTATTACTACCATCTTACTTTATCTCCATTGTAATACCTACCAAACAAACTTATTACCACACCTTATTTACTTATCTCCATTGTAATACCTACCAAACTTATTACCATCCTACTTTATCTCCATTGTAATACCTACCAAACTTATTACCACCTTACTTATCTCCATTGTAATACCTACCAAACTTATTACCACCTTTATTTATCTCCATTGTAATACCTACCAAAATACCTACCACCAAACTTATTACCATCCTACTTATCTCCATTGTAATACCTACCAAACTTATTACCACCCTACTTATCTCCATTGTAATACCTACCAAACTTATTACCACCCTACTTATCTCCATTGTAATACCTACCAAACTTATTACCACCCTTTATTTATCTCCATTGTAATACCTACCAAACTTATTACCACCTTACTTTTATCTCCATTGTAATACCTACCAAACTTATTACCACCTTACTTATCTCCATTGTAATACCTACCAAACTTATTACCACCTCCTACTTATCTCCATTGTAATACCTACCAAACTTATTACCACCTTACTTATCTCTCCATTGTAATACCTACCAAACTTATTACCACCTTACTTATCTCCATTGTAATACCTACCAAACTTCTATTTTACCACCCTACTTAATACTACCTACCAAACTTATTACCATCTTACTTATCTCCATTGTAATACCTACCAAACTTATTACCACCTTACTTATCTCCATTGTAATACCTACCAAACTTATTACCACCCTACTTATCTCCATTGTAATACCTACCAAACTTATTACCACCTTACTTATCTCCATTGTAATACCTACCAAACTTATTACCATCCTACTTATCTAATCCATTGTAATACCTACCAAACTTATTACCACCTTTACTTATCTCCATTGTAATACCTACCAAACTTATTACCACCTTCTTACTTATCTCCATTGTAATACCTACCAAACTTATTACCATCCTACTTATCTCCATTGTAATACCTACCAAACTTATTACCACCTTACTTATCTCCATTGTAATACCTACCAAACTTATTACCACCCTACTTATCTCCATTGTAATACCTACCAAACTTATTACCACCTTACTTATCTCCATTGTAATACCTACCAAACTTATTACCATCCTACTTATCTCCATTGTAATACCTACCAAACTTATTACCATCCTACTTATCTCCATTGTAATACCTACCAAACTTATTACCATCCTTACTTATCTCCATTGTAATACCTACCAAACTTATTACCACCCTACTTATCTCCATTTTAATACCTCTACCAAACTTATTACCACCCCTACTTTATCTCCATTGTAATACCTACCAAACTTATTACCACCCTACTTATCTCTCCATTGTAATACCTACCAAACTTATTACCACCTTACTTATCTCCATTGTAATACCTACCAAACTTATTACCATCCTACTTATCTCCATTGTAATACCTACCAAACTTATTACCATCCTACTTATCTCCATTGTAATACCTACCAAACTTATTACCACCTTACTTATCTCCATTGTAATACCTACCAAACTTATTACCACCTTACTTATCTCCATTGTAATACCTACCAAACTTATTACCACCTTACTTATCTCCATTGTAATACCTACCAAACTTATTACTACCCTACTTATCTCCATTGTAATACCTACCAAACTTATTACCACCTTACTTATCTCCATTGTAATACCTACCAAACTTATTACCACCTTACTTATCTCCATTGTAATACCTACCAAACTTATTACCATCCTACTTATCTCCATTGTAATACCTACCAAACTTATTACCACCCTACTTATCTCCATTGTAATACCTACCAAACTTATTACACCAGGCCACTTATTACTTATCTCCATTGTAATACCTACCAAACTTATTACCATCCTATTTATCTCCATTGTAATACCTACCAAACTTATTACCACCTCTACTTATCTCCATTGTAATACCTACCAAACTTATTACCACCTTACTTATCTCCATTGTAATACCTACCAAACTTATTACCACCTTACTTATCTCCATTGTAATACCTACCAAACTTATTACTACCTTACTTATCTCCATTGTAATACCTACCAAACTTATTACCACCTTACTTATCTCCATTGTAATACCTACCAAACTTATTACCACCTACTTTTATCTCCATTGTAATACCTACCAAACTTATTACCATCTTACTTTATCTCCATTGTAATACCTACCAAACTTATTACCACCTTTTACTTATCTCCATTGTAATATCTACCAAACTTATTACTACCCTACTTTATCTCCATTGTAATACCTACCAAACTTATTACCATCCTACTTATCTCCATTGTAATACCTACCAAACTTATTACCACCTACTTATCTCCATTGTAATACCTACCAAACTTATTACCACCTCTACTTATCTCCATTGTAATACTCTACCAAACTTATTACCACCTTATTTATCTCCATTGTAATACCTACCAAACTTATTACCATCCTACTTATCTCCATTGTAATACCTACCAAACTTATTACCACCTTTTACTTATCTCCATTGTAATACCTACCAAACTTATTACCACCTTTACTTTATCTCCATTGTAATACCTACCAAACTTATTACCATCCTACTTATCTCCATTGTAATACCTACCAAACTTATTACCACCTTACTTATCTCCATTGTAATACCTACCAAACTTATTACCACCTTATTTACTTATCTCCATTGTAATACCTACCAAACTTATTACCATCTTTACTTATTCCATTGTAATACCTACCAAACTTATTACCATCCTACTTATCTCCATTGTAATACCTACCAAACTTATTACCACCCTACTTATCTCCATTGTAATACCTACCAAACTTATTACCACCTTACTTATCTCCATTGTAATACCTACCAAACTTATTACCATCCTACTTATCTCCATTGTAATACCTACCAAACTTATTACCATCCTTTACTTATCTCCATTGTAATACCTACCAAACTTATTACCACCTATTTTATCTCCATTGTAATACCTACCAAACTTATTACCACCTTTACTTTATCTCCATTGTAATACCTACCAAACTTATTACCATCCTACTTATCTCCATCGTAATACCTACCAAACTTATTACCACCCTACTTATCTCCATTGTAATATCTACCAAACTTATTACCACCTTACTTATCTCCATTGTAATACCTACCAAACTTATTACCACCTTACTTATCTCCATTGTAATACCTACCAAACTTATTACCACCTTACTTATCTCCATTGTAATACCTACCAAACTTATTACCATCCTACTTATCTCCATTGTAATACCTACCAAACTTATTACCATCCTACTTATCTCCATTGTAATACCTACCAAACTTATTACCACCTTACTTATCTCCATTGTAATACCTACCAAACTTATTACCACCCTACTTATCTCCATTGTAATACCTACCAAACTTATTACCACCTTATCTCCATTTTACTTATCTCCATTGTAATACCTACCAAACTTATTACCATCCTACTTATCTCCATTGTAATACCTACCAAACTTATTACCATCCTACTTATCTCCATTGTAATACCTACCAAACTTATTACCACCCTACTTATCTCCATTGTAATACCTACCAAACTTATTACCATCCTACTTATCTCCATTGTAATACCTACCAAACTTATTACCACCTTACTTATCTCCATTGTAATACCTACCAAACTTATTACCACCTTACTTATCTCCATTGTAATACCTACCAAACTTATTACCATCCTACTTATCTCCATTGTAATACCTACCAAACTTATTACCACCTTTATTTTATCTCCATTGTAATACCTACCAAACTTATTACCACACTTTTACTTATCTCCATTGTAATACCTACCAAACTTATTACCACCTTATTTTTATCTCCATTGTAATACCTACCAAACTTATTATTACCACCTTACTTTTATCTCCATTGTAATACCTACCAAACTTATTACCACCTTTACTTATCTCCATTGTAATACCTACCAAACTTATTACCATCCTATTTTATCTCCATTGTAATACCTACCAAACTTATTACCATCCTACTTATCTCCATTGTAATACCTACCAAACTTATTACCATCCTTACTTATCTCCATTGTAATACCTACCAAACTTATTACCATCCTACTTATCTCCATTGTAATACCTACCAAACTTATTACCACTTTTACTTTATCTCCATTGTAATACCTACCAAACTTATTACCACCTTTTACTTATCTCCATTGTAATACCTACCAAACTTATTACCACCTTACTTTTATCTCCATTGTAATACCTACCAAACTTATTACCATCCTACTTATCTCCATTGTAATACCTACCAAACTTATTACCACCTTACTTATCTCCATTGTAATACCTACCAAACTTATTACCACCTTACTTATCTCCATTGTAATACCTACCAAACTTATTACCACTCCTTTTACTTATCTCCATTGTAATACCTACCAAACTTATTACCATCCTACTTATCTCCATTGTAATACCTACCAAACTTATTACACCTTTACTTTATCTCCATTGTAATACCTACCAAACTTATTACCATCCTACTTTATCTCCATTGTAATACCTACCAAACTTATTACCACCTTTTATTTATCTCCATTGTAATACCTACCAAACTTATTACCACCCTACTTTATCTCCATTGTAATACTCTACCAAACTTATTACCACCTTTTTATCTCCATTGTAATACCTACCAAACTTATTACCATCCTACTTATCTCCATTGTAATACCTACCAAACTTATTACCACCTTACTTTATCTCCATTGTAATACCTACCAAACTTATTACCACCTACTTTTACTTATCTCCATTGTAATACCTACTACCAAACTTATTACCATCCTACTTATCTCCATTGTAATACCTACCAAACTTATTACCACCATCCTACTTATCTCCATTGTAATACCTACCAAACTTATTACCACCTTTACTTATCTCCATTGTAATACCTACCAAACTTATTACCATCCTACTTTATCTCCATTGTAATACCTACCAAACTTATTACCATCTTTTACTTATCTCCATTGTAATACCTACCAAACTTATTACCACCCTACTTATCTCCATTGTAATACCTACCAAACTTATTACCATCCTACTTATCTCCATTGTAATACCTACCAAACTTATTACCATCCCATCTTACTTATCTCCATTGTAATACCTACCAAACTTATTACCACCTTACTTTATCTCCATTGTAATACCTACCAAACTTATTACCACCTTTACTACTTATCTCCATTGTAATACCTACCAAACTTATTACCACATCCTACTTATCTCCATTGTAATACCTACCAAACTTATTACCATCCTTTATTTATCTCCATTGTAATACCTACCAAACTTATTACCACCTTTTACTTATCTCCATTGTAATACCTACCAAACTTATTACCACCCTACTTATCTCCATTGTAATACCTACCAAACTTATTACCACCTTTTACTTATCTCCATTGTAATACCTACCAAACTTATTACCACCTTTACTTATCTCCATTGTAATACCTACCAAACTTATTACCACCTTTACTTATCTCCATTGTAATACCTACCAAACTTATTACCACCATCCTACTTATCTCCATTGTAATACCTACCAAACTTATTACCACCTTACTTATCTCCATTGTAATACCTACCAAACTTATTACCATCCCTACTTATCTCCATTGTAATACTCTACCAAACTTATTACCACCTTTTACTTATCTCCATTGTAATACCTACCAAACTTATTACCACCCTACTTATCTCCATTGTAATACCTACCAAACTTATTACCACCTTACTTATCTCCATTGTAATACCTACCAAACTTATTACCATCCTACTTATCTCCATTGTAATACCTACCAAACTTATTACCACCCTACTTATCTCCATTGTAATACCTACCAAACTTATTACCACCTTACTTATCTCCATTGTAATACCTACCAAACTTATTACCACCTTTATTTATCTCCATTGTAATACCTACCAAACTTATTACCATCTTACTTTATCTCCATTGTAATACCTACCAAACTTATTACCACCTTTTACTTATCTCCATTGTAATACCTACCAAACTTATTACCACCCTACTTATCTCCATTGTAATACCTACCAAACTTATTACCACTCCTACTTATCTCCATTGTAATACCTACCAAACTTATTACCACCTTACTTATCTCCATTGTAATACCTACCAAACTTATTACCATCCTATTTATCTCCATTGTAATACCTACCAAACTTATTACCATCCTTACTTATCTCCATTGTAATACCTACCAAACTTATTACCACCTTACTTATCTCCATTGTAATACCTACCAAACTTATTACCATCCTACTTATCTCCATTGTAATACCTACCAAACTTATTACCACACCTTACTTACTTATCTCCATTGTAATACCTACCAAAACTTATTACCATCCTACTTATCTCCATTGTAATACTCTACCAAACTTATTACCACCTTTACTTATCTCCATTGTAATACCTACCAAACTTATTACCATCCTACTTATCTCCATTGTAATACCTACCAAACTTATTACCACCTTACTTATCTCCATTGTAATACCTACCAAACTTATTACCATCCTACTTATCTCCATTGTAATACCTACCAAACTTATTACCACCTTACTTTTATCTCCATTGTAATACCTACCAAACTTATTACCATCCTACTTTATCTCCATTGTAATACCTACCAAACTTATTACCATCCTACTTATCTCCATTGTAATACCTACCAAACTTATTACCACCTTTTACTTATCTCCATTGTAATACCTACCAAACTTATATTACCACCTCCTTATTTTATCTCCATTGTAATACCTACCAAACTTATTACCACCTTACTTTTATCTCCATTGTAATACCTACCAAACTTATTACCATCCTACTTATCTCCATTGTAATACCTACCAAACTTATTACCATCCTACTTATCTCCATTGTAATACCTACCAAACTTATTACCACCCTACTTCTCTCCATTTTAATATCTACCAAACTTATTACCACCTTACTTATCTCCATTGTAATACCTACCAAACTTATTACCATCCTTTTTATCTCCATTGTAATACCTACCAAACTTATTACCACCTTACTTATCTCCATTGTAATACCTACCAAACTTATTACCATCCTACTTATCTCCATTGTAATACCTACCAAACTTATTACCATCCTACTTATCTCCATTGTAATACCTACCAAACTTATTACCACCTTACTTATCTCCATTGTAATACCTACGAAACTTATTACCACCCTACTTATCTCCATTGTAACACCTACGAAACCTATTACCATGGTACTTATACTTCCATTGTAATACCTATCCAACTTATTATCATCCTACATTATTCCATTGTAATAATTACCAAACTTAGTACCACCTTCTACTTTATTTCCATTGTAATACCTACCAAACTTATTACCACCTTACTTTATCTCCATTGTAATACCTACCAAACTTATTACCACCCTACTTATGTCCATTGTAATACCTACTAAACTTATTACCATCCTAATTCTATTTATATCTAATTAGTTAATTTACCAAATTTTATTTCATTGTATTACCATCCAAACTTACCTCCATTTTACTACCTACTACTTACCAAACTTATTACCACCCTACTTCTCTCCATTTTAATACCTACCAAAGTTATTACCACCTTACTTACCTCCATTATAATACCTACCAAACTTATACCATCCTACACTTATCTCCATTGTAATACCTTCCAAACTTATTATTACTACCCTTACTTATCTCCATTGTAATACCTACCAAACTTATACCATCCTACTTATCTCCATTGTAATGCCTTCCAAACTTATTACTACCTTACTTATCTCCATTGTAATAGCTACTAAACTTATTACCACCTTACTTATCTCCATTGTAATACCTACCAAACTTATTACTACCTTACTTATCTCCATTGTAATACCTACCAAACTTATTACCACCTTACTTACCTCCATCATAATACCTACCAAACTTATTACCATCCTACTTATCTCCATTGTAATACCTACCAAACTTATTACCATCCTACTTACCTCCATCGTAATATCTACCAAACTTATTACCACCCTACTTCTCTCCATTTTAATATCTACCAAACTTATCACCACCTTACTGATCTCCATTATAATACCTACCAAACTTACTACCATCCTTTTTATCTCCATTGTAATACCTACCAAACTTATTACCACCTTACTTATCTCCATTGTAACACCTACCAAACTTATTACCATCCTACTTATCTCCATTGTAATACCTACCAAACTTATTACCATCCTACTTATCTCCATTGTAATACCTACCAAACTTATTACCACCTTACTTATCTCCATTGTAATACCTACGAAACTTATTACCACCCTACTTATCTCCATTGTAACACCTACGAAACCTATTACCATGGTGCATACTTTCATTATAAAACCTATCCAGCTTATTATCATCCTACATTATTAATTGTAATAACTCCCAAACTTAGTACCACCCTACTTATTTCCATTGTAATACCTACCAAACTTATTACCACCTTACTTACCTCCATCATAATACCTACCAAACTTATTACCATCCTACTTATCTCCATTGTAATACCTACCAAACTTATTACCATCCTACTTACCTCCATTGTAATACCTACCAAACTTATTACCACCCTACTTCTCTCCATTTTAATATCTACCAAAGTTATTACCACCTTACTTATCTCCATTATAATACCTACCAAACTTATACCATCCTACTTATCTCCATTGTAATACCTTCCAAACTTATTACTACCTTACTTATCTCCATTGTAATACCTACCAAACTTTCATACCATCCTACTTTACCCATTGTAATACCCTTCCAAACTTATTACCACCTACTTTATCTCCATTGTAATACCTACCAAACTTATTACACCTTACTTATCTCCATTGTAATACCTACTAAACTTATTACCATCCTTTTACTTTATCTCCCCATTGTAATACCTACCAAACTTATTACCACCTTTTACTTATCTCCATTGTAATACCTACCAAACTTATTACCACCTTTACTTATGTCCATTGTAATACCTACCAAACTTATTACCATCCTACTTATCTCCATTGTAATACCTACCAAACTTATTTACTTCCTATTTATCTCCATTGTGTATACCTAGCAAACTTATTACCACCCTATTTATCTCCACATTGTAACACCTACCAAACTTATTACCACCCTACTTTTATCTCCATTGTAACACCTACTAAACTTATTTACCTTACATTTATCTCCATTGTTATATCTAGTAAACTTATTACCACCCTCTACTTATCTCCATTGTAATACCTACCAAACTTATTACCACCCTTCTTATTCTTATCTCCATTGTAAGACCTACCAAACTTTATACTCACTGCATTTGTATCTCCATTGTATCCTACCTACCAAACAGATACCATCAACCACCTTACTTATCTCCATTGTAATACCTACCAAACTTATTACCACCTTTTACTTATCTCCCATTGTAATACCTACCAAACTTATTACCACCCTCTACTTATCTCCATTGTAATACCTACTCAAACTTATTACCATCCTACTTTATCTCCATTGTAATACCTACCAAACTTATTAATACTTCCATTGTAAACTTACCAAACCATCCCATTACTACCTCCATTGTAATACCTACCAAAACTTATTACCACCTACTTCTCTCCCATTTTAATATCTTTCTTTACTTATTCTACCAAACTGAGACACCACCTATTTGACTTCATCCATTATAAATACCTACCAAACTTATTATTCCATTGTAAATGGCTCTACTAAACTGATTACACCTTTTATTTTTATTACCTACCTAAACTTATTACCATTTTACTTTATCTCCATTGTAATACCTACCAAACTTATTACCACACCTACTTATCTCCATTGTAATACCTACCAAACTTATTACTACCTTTTACTTATCTCCATTGTAATACCTACCAAACTTATTACCACCTTACTTTATCTCCATTGTAATACCTACCAAACTTATTACTCTTATGGTGTATTTACTTTTATCTAAACCTATCCATTGTAACACCTACCAAACTTATTACTCATCCTACTTTTATTCCCATTGTAATACTCTACCAAACTTATTACCACCTTACTTAATTTCCATCATAATACCTACCAAACTTATTACTATCCTATACCATTCCCATTGTAATACCTACCAAACTTATTACCATCCTATACTTATCTCCATTGTAATACCTACCAAACTTATTACCATTTCAACCCTACTTATCTCCATTGTAATACCTACCAAACTTACTACCTTACTTTATCTCCATTATAATACCCTACCAAACTTATTACCATCCTACTTATTCCATTGTAATACTCTACCAAACTTATTACCACCTTACTTTATCTCCATTGTAATACTCTTACCAAACTTATTACCATCCTACTTATCTCCATTGTAATACCTACCAAACTTATTACCACCTTGTTTATCTCCATTGTAATACCTACCAAACTTATTACCACACCCTATTTCTATGTCCATTGTAATACCTACCAAACTTATTCCCATCCTACTTATTCCATTGTAATACCTACTCAAACTTATTACCAATCTTACTTATTCCATTGTAATACCTAGTAAACTTATTACTACCTTACTCTATCTCCATTGTAATACCTACCAAACTTATTTACCAAACTTATTACCAATTTATTTATTCCATTGTAATACCTACCAAACTTATTACCTTCCTTACTTATCTCCATTCCATTGTAATACCTAGCAAACTTATTACCCATTTTACTTATTCCATTGTAATACCTTCCAAACTTATTACCATCCTCCTACTTATCTCCATTGTAATACCTACCAAACTTATTACCACCCTACTTATCTCCATTGTAATACCTACCAAACTTCAAACTTACTTTCCCATTGTAATACCTACCAAACTTATTACCATCCTTACTTATCTCCATTGTAATACCTACCAAACTTATTACCATCCTACTTATCTCCATTGTAATACTCTACTAAACTTATTACCACCATTTACTTTATCTCCATTGTAATACCTACCAAACTTATTACCATCCTTTACTTTCATTCCATTGTAATACCCTACTCAAACTTATTACACACCCTACTTTATCTCCACTGTAATACCTAAATTTTAACCACTACCTTACCAAATATTTCCAAACTTATTACTACCTCTACTTTATCTCCAATTGTAATACCTACCAAACTTATTACCACCTTACTTATCTCCATTGTAATACTCTACCAAACTTATTACTACCATCTTACTTTATCTCCATTGTAATACCTACTAGCAACTTATTACCACTTCTTACTTTATCTCCATTGTAATACCTACCAAACTTATTACCACCCTACTTATCTCCATTGTAATACCTACCAAACTTATTACCACCTATTTTATTCCATTGTAACACCTACCAAACTTATTACCATCCTACTTATTTCCATTGTAATACCTACCAAACTTATTACCATATCATCCTACTTATCTCCATTGTAATATCTACCAAACTTATTACTATCCTTACTTATCTCCATTGTAACCATTCTACCAAACTTATTACTACATACTTTTATTTTACTTATCTCCATTGTAATACCTACCAAACTTATTACTCATCTTATTTATCTCCATTGTAATATTTCTACCAAACTTATTACCACCTTTACTTCTATCTCCATCTGTAATACCTACCAAACTTATTACCATCCTACTTATCTCCATTGTAATACCTACCAAACTTATTACCACCTTTACTTATTCCATTGTAATACTCTACCAAACTTATTACCATCCTACTTATCTCCATTGTAATACCTACCAAACTTATTACCATCCTATATTATACTCCATTGTAATACCTACCAAACTTATTACCACACTTATCCTACTTATCTCCATTGTAATACCTACCAAACTTATTACCATCTTTTACTTTATCTCCATTGTAATACCTACCAAACTTATTACCACCTTACATTTCTTATATCTCCATTGTAATACCTACCAAACTTATTACCATCCTACTTATCTCCATTGTAATACCTACCAAACTTATTACTACCTTACTTATCTCCATTGTAATACCTACCAAACTTATTACCACCTTACTTATGTCCATTGTAATACCTACCAAACTTATTACCCATCCTACTTATCTCCATTGTAATACCTACCAAACTTATTACTCATCTTACCTCCATCGTAATATCTCCATTTATTAATACTCTCTACCAAACTTATTACCACCATCCTACTTATCTCCATTGTAATACCTACCAAACTTATTACCATCCCACTTTATTTATCTCCATTGTAATACCTACCAAACTTATTACCACCCTACTTTATCTCCATTATAATACCTACCAAACTTATTACCACCTTACTTTATATTCCATTGTAATACCTACTAAACTTATTACCATCCTATTTATCTCCATTGTAATACCTACCAAACTTATTACCACCTTACTTATCTCCATTGTAATATACCAAACTTATTACCTACTTATCTCCATTGTAATACTCTACTAAACTTATTACCATCCTACTTCTATCTCCATTGTAATACCTACCAAACTTATTATTACTTATCTCCATTGTAATATCTACCAAAACTTATTACCATCCTTTACTTATCTCCATTGTAATATATCTACCAAACTTATTACCAATTTACTTATCTCCATTGTAATACCTACCAAACTTATTACCACCTTTACTTATTCCATTGTAATACCTACCAAACTTATTACCACCTTCTTACTTATTCCATTGTAATACCTACCAAACTTATTACCACCTTACTTATTCCATTGTAATACCTACCAAACTTATTACCATCCTACTTATTCCATTGTAATACCTACCAAACTTATTACCACCTTCCTACTTATCTCCATTGTAATACCTACCAAACTTATTACCATCCTACTTATCTCCCCATTGTAATACCTACCAAACTTATTACCATCTTTACTTTATTCCATTGTAATACCTACCAATACCAAACTTATTACCACCCCTACTTATCTCCATTGTAATACTCCTACCAAACTTATTACCATCCTACTTATCTCCATTGTAATACCTACCAAACTTATTACCACCTTACTTATCTCCATTGTAATACCTACCAAACTTATTACCACCCTACTTATCTCCATTGTAACACCCTACCAAACTTATTTACCTGTAATACTACCAAACATTATAAACCTACTTATCTCCATTGTAATATCTATCAAACTTATTACCATCTTCTATTATCTCCATTGTAATACCTACCAAACTTATTACCACCCTACTTATCTCCATTGTAATATTCCTACCAAACTTATTACCACCTTTACTTATCTCCATTGTAATACCTACTCAAACTTATTACCACCTTTACTTATCTCCATTGTAATACCTACCAAACTTATTACCACCTACTTTTCTTCCATCGTAATACCTACCAAACTTATTACCACCTTTTACTTCCATCTCCATTTAATATCTACCAAAGCTTATTACCACCTTTACTTATCTCCATTGTAATACCTACCAAACTTATTACCATCCTACTTATCTCCATTGTAATACCTACCAAACTTATTACTAATTACCACCTTTTACTTTATCTCCATTGTAATACCTACCAAACTTATTACCACCCTACTTATCTCCATTGTAATACCTTCCAAACTTATTACCACCTTTATTTATCTCCATTGTAATACCTACCAAACTTATTTATTCCATTGTAATATCTACTAAAACTTATTCTCCATTGTAATACCTACCAAACTTATTACCACCTTTTACTTTTATCTCCATTGTAATACCTACCAAACTTATTACTACCCTACTTTATCTCCCATTGTAATACCTACCAAACTTATTACCACCTTTACTTATGTCCATTGTAATACCTACCAAACTTATTCCCATCCTACTTATCTCCATTGTAATACCTACCAAACTTATTACCACCTTTTATTTATCTCCATTGTTATACCTAGCAAACTTATTACCACCCTACTTATCTCTCCATTGTAACACCTACCAAACTTATTACCACCCTCTACTTTATCTCCATTGTAATACCTACCAAACTTATTACCACCCTACTTATCTCCATTGTAATACCTACCAAACTTATTACCACCCTACTTATCTCCATTGTAATACCTACCAAACTTATTACCACCTTACTTATCTCCATTGTAATACCTACCAAACTTATTACCACCTTTTCTTATCTCCATTGTAATACCTACCAAACTTATTACCATCCTATTTTATCTCCATTGTAATACCTACCAAACTTATTACCATCCTACTTATCTCCATTGTAATACCTACCAAACTTATTACCACCTTACTTATCTCCATTGTAATACCTACTCAAACTTATTACCACCTTACTACTTATCTCCATTGTAATACCTACCAAACTTATTACCATCTTATTTATATCTCCATTGTAATACCTACCAAACTTATTACCACCTTACTTATCTCCATTGTAATACCTACCAAACTTATTACCATCCTACTTATCTCCATTGTAATACCTACCAAACTTATTACCACTACCTTACTTTATCTCCATTGTAATACCTACCAAACTTATTACCACCTTACTTTTATCTCCATTGTAATACCTACCAAACTTATTACCACCTTACTTATCTCCATTGTAATACCTACCAAACTTATTACCACCTTACTTATGTCCATTGTAATACCTACCAAACTTATTACCACCTTACTTATCTCCATTGTAATACCTACCAAACTTATTACCACCTCCTATCTCCATTTATCTCCATTGTAATACCTACCAAACTTATTACCACCCTACTTATCTCCATTGTAATACCTACCAAACTTCCTATGATACTATGGTTTATACTTCCATTATAAAACCTATCCAGCTTATTATCATCCTACATTATTAATTGTAATAATTCCCAAACTTAGTACCACCCTACTTATCTCCATTGTAATACCTACCAAACTTATTACCACCTTACTTACCTCCATCATAATACCTACCAAACTTATTACCATCCTACTTATCTCCATTGTAATACCTACCAAACTTATTACCATCCTACTTACCTCCATCGTAATACCTACCAAACTTATTACCACCCTACTTCTCTCCATTTTAATATCTACCAAACTTATTACCACCTTACTTATCTCCATTATAATACCTACCAAACTTATACCATCCTACTTATCTCCATTGTAATACCTTCCAAACTTATTACTACCTTACTTATCTCCATTGTAATACCTACCAAACTTATACCATCCTACTTATCTCCATTGTAATACCTTCCAAACTTATTACTACCTTACTTATCTCCATTGTAATACCTACCAAACTTATTACCACCTTAATAAATACACTTATCTCCATTGTAATACCTACTAAACTTATTACCACCTTTTTACTTATCTCCATTGTAATACCTACCAAACTTATTACTACCTTACTTATCTCCATTGTAATACCTACCAAACTTATTACCACCTTACTTATGTCCATTGTAATACCTACCAAACTTATTCCCATCCTACTTATCTCCATTGTAATACCTACCAAACTTATTACCACCTTACTTATCTCCATTGTTATATCTAGCAAACTTATTACCACCCTACTTATCTCCATTGTAACACCTACCAAACTTATTACCACCCTACTTATCTCCATTGTAACACCTACCAAACTTATTACCACCCTACTTATCTCCATTGTAACACCTACCAAACTTATTACCACCTTACTTATATCCATTGTAATACCTACCAAACTTATTCCCGTTCTACTTATCTCGATTGTAATACCTACCAAACTTATTACCACCTTACTTATCTCCATTGTTATATTTAGCAAACTTATTACCACCCTACTTATCTCCATTGTAACACCTACCAAACTTATTACCACCCTACTTATCTCCATTGTAAGACCTACCAAACTTATTACCACCCTACTTATCTCCATTGTAATACCTACCACAACTTATTACCACCTTACTTATCTCCATTGTAATACCTACCAAACTGATTACTACCTTACTTATCTCCATTGTAATACCTACCAAACTTATTACCACCTTACTTATCTCCATTGTAATACCTACCAAACTTATTACCACCCTACTTATCTCCATTGTAATACCTACCAAACTTATTACCACCTTACTTATCTCCATTGTAACACCTACCAAACTTATTACCATCCTACTTATCTCCATTGTAATACCTACCAAACTTATTACCACCTTACTTATCTCCATTGTAAGACCTACCAACTTATTACCACCCTACTTATCTCCATTGTAATACCTACCACAACTTATTACCACCTTACTTATCTCCATTGTAATACCTACCAAATTTATTACCACCTTATTACCACCACTACTTATCTTACTTATGTCCATTGTAATACCTACCACAACTTATTACCACCTTACTTATCTCCATTGTAATACCTACCAAACTTATTACCACCCTACTTATCTCCATTGTAATACCTACGAAACTTATTACCACCCTACTTATCTCCATTGTAACACCTACGAAACCTATTACCATGGTGCATACTTCCATTATAAAACCTATCCAGCTTATTATCATCCTACATTATTAATTGTAATAATTCCCAAACTTAGTACCACCCTACTTATTTCCATTGTAAGACTTACTAAACATGTACCATCCTAATTATCTCCATTTTAAGACCTACTTAACTTATTACCATCCTACATATCTCCATTGTAAGATTTACTAAACATTCTAATGCCAACCACACTTGTTAAGCCAATTCAACTGAAGGGCCATGTTTTCTTTATCTGTAATAGATATTTTCTGCTCCGTAATGATTACTTTTTGTCCATCAAAAAATATTGTAAAACTAGATTAATTTTGCACCAAATATTAAACACACCTGATGTAAATATATTACGTTTAACATCTATATATTTGCTAAAAGTATTTAGCTTAAGATCTTCTTAATGTAATTTTGGTCATGTGACAATGACTGTATATCTTACAATACAATTGTACTATGGGTCATGTGGCCAAAAATACAAAATAAAATTTGATTGATTGAATATTTATAATTTTGATAGTAACAAATAAACCTTCTTAAATTGAAAAGGAGCCCCAGTGAGATCGGAGATTTAGAACCAAAGGAAATCTAGACTTGCTTCATTTAGGGCTTTAGCATTAGAAGGGAGCTATTATTTTTCAGTACATGTGATACTTCTTTTGATCTTCAAAAGCAAAGGGTGAACTGGTTCGGAAATAGACTACGGAATATTGCCATGTCTTTCAGGTTAAAAACATTGGCACGTTCTCTCGTACACATATGGTTAAACCATTGGGAACCAACCACAACCTCATATTTGCAGTGATCCTCATTAACTTCTCACTATGTGTTCTTGTTGCAAATGTACAGGTAGTACTTGACGTACAACAACATGACATTCAGTTTCATTTTGATGATATCTACCTAACAACAATACATACTGATGTTGTAGTGAGACGTCAACATTGGATCAGTCGCCACGATTATTTTCATTTTTCTGCATTTGCACTTAAGACACTTTAAAAAAAATTAAAAATAAGTAGAATCACTGATGTGTCTGTCTAAGTTTCTCACAACATGCCCTTGGAGACTTTTATGACATGCATGGATAAACACTGCTTATAAAACAACATACATAAACATGGGATTAGTTGTCAGCAAGCTCTATATGAGAGATAAGAGTCAAACACGCACATTGTCCATTTAAGGTGCTGTGACCTTTCTGTAGTGATTAGATTAATAAGTACAGAAATATTGTCTTGGATTTTTTCTGCCATGACCTGAACTACGTAACCTATGAACACCGTTGTGTATTGTTTCAGTTGAATGATTTTTATTGCCTTAAAAAAACAACAGTTAGCTGTCAAAACACAGCTGTGAATGGTTCAGAAATCTGCCTTGGCTACAATAGCACCTAAAAACATAATTGTGTTTTCCTTGGAGTGTAATGACAGTTTTTTGTAATGCTTTCATTTTTTAAGCTTCACTTTTCCGTGACACTTTAGGTTTAAAGTCTATTAGACATATGTTTGCGTAAAATAAAGTAACGAAGTGAAGTATACCATAGCATCTGTGTCAAAACTGATCAAAACTTCATATAAGTTTACCGCTGTTTTGCCTTTGTGGGAAGAAGAACCACTGTTATTCACAGGCATTTTTAATGTTCATTTACTATCTTATTTTATATATCTTATGACTGACAAATATAGCTACTAATAACTAACCTTTACAGTCAAATGTTTAGCACACAATAAATATACTTGTAAAGATTTATACTATGTAGATTTCATGATTTTCAAGAACAGCCAGATTGTGAACACATATGATGATAGATAAGCTGAGGGAACAAACATATCATCAGTCCAATTTTCCACAAACATAAAACAGTTTTCTTCACTTCATGTATTTGCTATGTCTGTTATCCTGATATACAGAACCCAGCTGTATATATGTATATTATCTTAGTATGGAATACATCGGTTTCCATTGTGTGCAGGTGAAACTCCATCCTCCAAAACCTTCATACAGACAGAATAGGTCTACAAAACAGTTGCCTCTACAGCTATTCCATACATCCAGCTTAATAAAGATTGATTATTAAAAATAATGCATTAAAAATTAATTTATCATAATTCCGTCGAATTGATTCAGTACCTGTAATGGCAGTCTGATAAATCCTTCAGGTTATGAACTAACTGAAACACGAACCATTTCCGGATCGTTTGACAAGTTGCTTAACGTGTCACTTGTCGTGAGTTTGAGGGGAGTTCAGGGGCATACAGAGGAAGAATAACAGGAGGTAAAAAATGGTATTGACAAATGCAACAGAATATGTGTGCGCTGTATAAAACAACAGACCTTGTGTGTATTATGTCGGCAGTAATGGTTCAGAAGAGCTGGGTAAAGGTGGAGTTTGGATTTCAATGCTTCTGTCAGTGGAATTAGTGTTTACCGTTCTTTGGACAGCGGAATCGGCATGTGCAGTGTGTTTGCTTTATTGGAACCAGAGGAAGGACGGCCATGCTGGACCTCAGATGATCATTTTTGCTAACTGAAAGTAGTTTATGTGATTGCTATGTTCATTCCTATCATTTTTAAAGACACACTCAGCAATATTTCAACTGTATGATGGCAATCTGTAAATGATTGAGTCTGGACCAGACAGACCAGTGATTTACAACATGAACATGAATTGTTCCAGTTTGTATACGAATACCTATGTCAACCAAATCAGCAAGACTGACCACCCAATCCTGTTAGTCACCTCTTACGACAGGCATGGGCTGCTGAAGACACATTTAAACCAGGATCTTCATGGGTCTCACTCTTATCAGAGCAAAGGATCCTTAGTAAGTCTTGGGCACTTAAATATCATCAGCAATGCCAGTAGCAGCAGCAACAGCAACATCAGCAGCAGCATGCACACATGGTGGAGTAAAAGTAATAGATCATTTTCATATTGCTGTATGATCAGTTAAAAGAATGAAACAAATTATTGAAATGATAGAGACACTGTAAGAGTTTGCCATTGCTTCCTATGATCTAAAGAAAAGTTTGAAGATTGAAATGCTGCTAGATGAAAGAACAGGTTTTGTGTGATGATAGACCATGCAGCATTTAGATGGAAGCATTATGTCAATGAGTGTATTTTCTATGTGAGGAAGAATTAGCTATGTACATATACTATCTATTAGGGAAAAACATCATAGGAAATGGAGAGAGTCTTCTGTTAAATATGAAGTACATTTCAAACTCATCTTTATGACATAAATGATGCAATAACAATCAAAACTGACACAGGAAACTGTTTTACCGTGTTTCTGGCTGTCTAACCATAATTCTGTCTTAACCTGTCTCATCCTGTACAATCCTGTCCCATACTGGATCACCCTGTACCAGCCTGTCTCACCCTGTACAATCCTGTCCCATACTGGATCACCCTGTACCAGCCTGTCTCACCTTGTACAAGCCTGTCCCATACTCGATCACCCTCTACCAACCTGTCTCACCCTGTACAATCCTGTCCCGTATGGGATCACCCTGTACCAGCCTGTCTCACCCTATACAGGCCTGCCTCAACCTCTACCAACCTGTCTCACCCTGTACAAGCCTGCCTCAACCTGTACAAGCCTGCCTCAACCTCTACCAACCTGTCTCACCCTGTACAAGCCTATCCTGCACTGACTCGCCCTATACTAATCTTTCTCACCCTGTACAAACATGTCCCACACTGGTTCACCTACTACCAACTTTTCTCACCCTTTACAAGCTCTGGCTCACCATGTTCCATACTTTCTGATCTTGCCTCACCCTGCTGTCATAAACTCTCCTACCTGAGTAGCAGTTACAGTTTCCTCAATGAGCCTCAGGTTCTGTTATACACAGTCTCTCTCAGGCTCACATTGCTTACAACACTTTCTCACACTAATCCTCACCTGTACCATTCTTGCTTATATAGTATCACCCTGTCTAACCCTTCAGCACCCTATCCCAAACTGTACATCTCTGTACCCACTGTAAAACCCTGTAACAATGTTATTTAACCCTTACCACCTGAAACCCTGTATCACCCCATCAAACTTGTATCACCCTATCTAACCTTTAATGATCTGTTAGCACCCTATCTAACCCTGTATCACCCTATCTAACCTTTTATGGTCTGTTAGCACCCTATCTAACCCTGTATCACCCTATCTAACCTTTAATGATCTGTTAGCACCCTATCTAACCCTGTATCACCCTATCTAACCTTTAATGATCTGTTAGCACCCTATCTAACCCTGTATCACCCTATCTAACCTTTAATGAAATCTGTTAGCACTGTATCACCCTATCTACCCTTATGGTCCTATCTAACCCTGTAATCACCCTATCTAACCTTTAAATATCTGTTATCACCCTATCTAACCCTGTATCACCCTATCATCTGTTAGCACCCTATCTAACCCTGTATCACCTAACCTTTAATCTAACCCTGTATCACCTTTAATGATCTGTTAGCCCTATCTAACCTTTAATGATCTGTATCACCCTATCTAACCCTGTATCACCCTATCTAACCCTTCTAATGTATCTATTAGCACCCTATCTAACCCTGTATCACCCCTATCTAATCCCTTTAATGATCTGTTATCACCCTATCTAACCCTGTATCACCCTATCTAACCTTTCTAATCTTGTATCACCCTATCTAACCCTGTATCACCCTATCTAATCTTGTATCAACCTATCTAACCCTGTATCACCCTATCTAACCCCTTAATAATCTGTTAGCACCCTATCTAACCTTGTATCACCCTATCTAACCCTTTATAATATCTGTTAGCACCCTATCTAACCCTGTATCACCCTATCTAACCTTGTAATAATGATCTGTTAGCACCCTATCTAACCCTATATCACCCTATCTAACCTTTAATGGTCTGTTAGCATCATCACCTATCTAACCCTTATCACCTGTTAGCACCCTATCTGTATCACCCTATCTAACCTTTAATGATCTGTTAGCACCCTATCTAACCCTGTATCACCCTATCTAACCTTTAATGATCTGTTAGCACCCTATCTAACCCTGTATCACCCTATCTAACCTTTAATGGTCTGTTAGCACCCTATCTAACCCTGCATCACCCTATCTAACCCATTATCACCTGTTAGCACCCTATCTAACCTTTAGCGATCTGGTATCACCCTATCTAACCCTGTATCACTATCACCCCCACCCTATCTAATCTAACCCTAACCCTATATCACCCTATCTAACCTTGTATCACCCCATCTAGCTGTATCACCCTATCTAACCCTGTATCACCCTATCTAACCTTGTATCACCCCATCTAACCTTGTATCACCCAATCTAACCCTATATCACCCTATCTAACCTTGTATCAGTCAATCTAGCCCTTTATCATCCTGTACCACCTTTTACTACCTTTTACCACCCTATCTCAACCTGTACATCTCTGTACCACCCTAAATCTTTGTATCACCCTATCTAACCCTTTACAACCCTTAGTATTTGCAACGGCTCCACCCTACCAGCCCTTGCCACTTTGTAGCCCCTTGTACAAGGTAAAATTCAAGGATTATCATCATTGAAACTATTGTTACAACAAAGTCAATACCTATAGTTTAAGCTGAATGATATAAAGAAACAATGACTGCTTGATTGTAGGCTTTAAAAAACCCAATATTCATCCCTGTTCAAACTGACAATTTCGGGAATTCTGGCAGTTGTAGCAGAATAATAATTTCATTTCTAAGATTATAATGTCAGTATAACTTGACATTTTCTGGCAGATTCGTTGAACTACAGTTGCTTGCCCTCCTGTAGTGACTATTATCCCCCAATGAGTTCCATTACAGACATGTCACATTCAAACCCACATTGACAATGGCTAGTGGTAGATTCCAGCACACTCCAATGGATAGCATTGATCTCATGGAACAGCTTGACCCATTCAATTCCTTTTGATTTGTAACGAAATCAAACCCTTTCAATTCATCCTTTTCATTTCACATAAAAGCAGTGGGTAATAATTATTATATGACTATCTGAAGATGCTGATCATTATTGCAATGTAAGGACATGACCATTTTGCAGTAGTTTCCGGTTTTATAGAAGAATAAAATTGGCATCGCATGTGGGAAATAGGAACTATCAAACCATGAATGAGGTTTCAAATTAATTTTGACATGTATTGATTAATTTCAGTAAAAGAAATAATTTTGCAGGATGAGACTTTGTGAAATGGTATCTTTACTGATGGGATTTGAGCTAATGAAGTACAATTAACCTCCTTTCTGTCTTCCGACTTTTGTTTTATGTGAGCTGGTAAACGTTACAGGCTCTGCTATTGCCATTATAAAAACACTTAACAGATACATATACTGTCATTTGAGAATGATTTTAAGAACTGACCGATATGAAGTTAACGTGTGCACGCCCTGGGTTTATAGTTAATGAAACCAGTCACTGTTAAGGTATTTTTGTTTCCTGTTAGTGGCCTCTGGCATTGTTTTAGGAGATGTACTTTATATTTATGGCCATGACACCTCTATAACCTCTGCAGCTGACAATATGACCTGTTACTCTAAATATCTGGAGTGAGTTGAGATTAAAGCTGCTTTCAGCAATATTCCAGCAACATCACAACATCGGACACCCAAAAAAAGGCTTTACACACTGTATCCATGATTGAATCAAACCCATGTCATAAGAAGCAAACACAAACCACTAGACTATCTGCCTGAATATCTGGAAAATATGTCCAGGTCTAGCATTACATGTTGAGCCAGAGGTCTGAGCCATCCATGACAGTAGCAGTTTTCTGTGTTTTACTACACAAAGCGATCTTAGTGCTATGGACCTTAATTCTGTGTTACCAGACGGGAGTTTAATGATCATCTGATGATGACTCTAAGATCACATTGTGCAAGTGGGCCTCAAGCATAAATGAAGCAGTGTATTCTAGATCTGAACCCTCTGTGAAGCTCCAGTGTAATGTACAAGTGATGTATGACACACTGAGTGAGTGAGTTTAGTATTGTGCTGATTTTTACAAAGGCAGATTTAAATCCCAACTCACTCATTGGTCTATGTGTAAGAACCCCAAAGACCTTTGACAAAGACTCAAGTTGACAGTATGGGTTATTAGGCAGCTGAACCACAAGGACCTTGTGTTAACACAAAGCTCTGAACAATTCTGGATCAGCAAGTTGACAGTATGGGTCATTAGGCAGCTGAACCACAAGAACTTTCTATTAGAAAGAAGGTATGAACAATTGTTACTGATCTCTCAAGTTGACAGTATGGGTTATTAGGCAGATGAACCACAAGTACATTGTGTTAACAAGAAGGTCTGAGCAATTCTTGCTCTTCTGTCAAGTTGACAGTATGGGCCATTTACTAAGGCAGCTGAACAACAAGGACCTGTGTTAACAAGAAGGTCTGAACAATTCTGGCTCTTCTGTCAAGTTGACAGTATGGGCCATTAGGCAGCTGAACCCCAAAGACCTTGTGTTAACAAGAAGGTCTGAACAATGCTGGCTCTTCTGTCAAGTTGACAATATGGCCCATTAAGCACCACAAAGATGTTGTATTTACAAAAAGGTCTGAACAATTCTTGTTCTTCTGTCAAGATGACGGTATGGGCCATTAAGCACCACAAGACACCTTTGTTAACCTATTGGTTTGTACCACAAATGTTAAGTTTAAGATTCTCTTGTGTATTGACCTGTGAACTGATACACCTTAGATTTACAAGATGTACCATAGAATATGAACAAAGCAGGGAAGATCTCATACATTTACAATCTCCAAGGTATTCCCTTGAAAGTAGTTAACCAAGATACCATTGCTGTTAGATATTAACCATGGCACTATGAGCAAGTAGTATTCATCAATAATTAGGCTGTTTATTCTCTCAGGTGCTGAGAAGATTCATATGGATATGCGTGGGAACCTGTGCTGAACTGTGAGTATAAAATATCCATAGAGGCACAGGGTTATTGGCCCATTGTGCAGTGAGCATAAACTGATCATTGAGGAAAAGACTTACTGGCACGATGTTAATAAAATGTTTTAATCTCTTTTGATAGATGATAGTGAGGTACACGGTAATATCTTGTGGCTGAGGTGTTTAAGTAATAAGTTGTTCTGTTAGAAATGCTTGCGTCACATGTTAAGAAGATACCAGTAGCCATGGATAGAGAAAATGAAATACTTGATTGTTTGTCATTATGAGCATTATGGATTCATATTTCATCTCCAATCTAATTAATTTACAATTTACACTCTTCCAGAGTGAGTGAGTTTAGTTTTACGCTTTTGGCAATATTACAGCAATATCGCGACGGGGGACACCAGAAATGGGCTTCACACATTGTACCCAAGTAGGGAATCTATCCTGGATCTTCAGCATGACGAGCAAACGCTTTACCCACTAAGCTTCCCCACCACCCCTGATCTTCCAGAAAAACATTGAGTGAACTACAGTGTCTTGGGTCTATATTGTTGTTGCAATTGTTCACCTTCACAGACGTTAAATAAGTATTTTTGGTCAAGAATATGTTTTGCTTAGAATTATTTCAATATTTTATGAGAGAATATATTGTCATATCTCAACATCTATTCATGTTAGACTGTTTGAACATGAAGTATTTAATTTCAAAAATGATGAAATATTTATTTTATCTAGATAATCTTCCTAGTTCAATGATTTTTGTTGAATGTCAGCATAAATATGTTGATCCAATGTGCTCAGCATTATTGACCCTGTCAGCTGATGGCTTGGGTGTGGGAACTGCTGTTCTTCAGGGGAGGTTTCTGTTGTATTCACTGACAACTATGTACCTATAAACACGCTACTACAGTAACTAATGTAATGGTGCACCTTGATATTAACTGTCAGAGTTTCAAAACAATGAAAAGGGCAGTTTTAAATTATGTACAGTTTCTTCAACCATTCATCTTCTTAGTGTTGATTTCTTCCATCAGATATCCCACATTGTTTCCTTCCACCCCTATATCAATACTTTCTCCTGTTTCCAATATAGTGATCCTTCTCTGCACACTGTTCTGTTGCCTCTGCTCAACCATGTCTTTACTTTGTTCACATCCCCATCTATTCATCATCGCCTCAGTCTTTTTCAGTCAATCCCCATCTATTCATCATCCCCTTAGTTTGTTCAGTCAATCCCTATCTATTCATCATCTCCTCAGTTTGTTCAGTCAATCCCTATCTATTCATCATCTCCCCATGTTGTTCAGTCAATACCTATCTATTCACCCATCTCCCCATGTTGTTTAGTTCCCCACTTATTCAACCTGTCCCCGATTTCTCGAAACAAACTTAAGTCTGAATTTTGACTTAAGTTAGAGTTTTTACTCAAATTTGAGAAACGCAGGAAAATGCATTTCCCAGAATGAACTGAAATCGATATTAAACCCAAACATAGTGTACAATTTGAGATTGGTGGATAAATTACTTAAGTTGTTTGGGCTTTTTAATTTTAAAAATGCAGTTGAGTAAAAAGTTCAGCTGTTTCAAATTGTCAAACTCAGTTTGAAATTTGAGTAAAAACTTAAGTTTGTTTCGAGAAATCGGGGCTAGTTCCTCACTTTGTTGTGTTCCCCATCTAGTCATCCATTTCCACAAAGCAGATCTATATGATGTCTTTTGTTTCACATGTTGTACTCATGACTAATGCCTTATGACACTTACCAGATGTAGATGTGAATACCAGTCCGGATTATCCAACAAAACAAATTCCATTGAACACAATAGGCATCAAAGTGAAACTAAAATGAATGCATCACTGAAAATCAGTAATGACACCAGGTGTTCACAGTGTAACCACATAAGCCATTGACTAGGGACGGGTGAGCTACAGTACTTGGTTTGGTTTTTTTTATATAGGGTTCCCAGCTCAGAGTAGTTCATTTGTACCTTACAATTGTACTGTACACAGTTATATAGCAGGTGTATTTTTGATTACAGTTCAGAAAACCTCCAAACACAATAAATAAAAGTTATACGGTCAACAGTTTTAATATCAGGATATACCTACATTCCCGGGTTCCCAGCTCAGAGTAGTTCCTGTTTACCCCCAGTTCTACTGTAAACAGTATGACATGAAGACAGAGCAGTAATACTCTTTAACCTGGCTGATTATGTGTCTTTACACATCAGAGTCCTGGGCCTAGATTTTCGAAGCTCTCTTAGGGATAAGATAGTCGTAAGTTAATGTTAATGTATGGCACTTACGACTATCTTAGCGCTAAGAGAGCTTGGAAAATCTAGGCCCTGGATCCATGCTGGTATTTCCATCACTGGGTTGCAGTGGTGTCGCTGGAATGGTGAGGACTGTGATTGTTCAACTTTCACACACTCAATGGATCAGTTAGACTAATGATAGCACAATGTATGCAGTGACCTTGAGATCACCGGGTTAGAAGGATCTTCATCAAGCTATGCTTCTTGTAATAGACCATAGGAGAATCGGATGGTCACACTCACTGGATCAGTTAGGCTAATGATAGCACAATGTGTGCAGTGACCTTGAGGCCACCGAGTTAGAAGGATCTTCATCAAGCTATGCTTCTTGTAATATTCTTCTTGGACCATAGGAGAATTGGATGTTCTTGTAATAGACCATAGGAGATGGATTATCCCAGTGATGTAGGTCGATGCTCATGGTATCAATCACTGGATCATATACTGGACAAAAATAGTTAGGGATATACATAAATTTTGAAATTATGATTAATGATCTATTTATTCATGGACACACTGATAAAATATCAATCATAAAATACCAATACCCCTAACTTTGTCCAGTATATTTTGCCAGTCATATAGCAAGAGTACTGCTGAATATAGTTTAGAAAAACAAACACAATAAACAAAAGTTATACTGTCAGCAGTTTTAATATCAGAATATACCTACAATCAGTCAAATAGCATCTCTCATTGTACAGAAACTGAGGCTTGAAAACCACAAGAAAAGGTGTTCTCACTTCCCATAAATCTCCTAGGCTCTTGCATCTATTTTATGTATGTTCATCATGAACACACCTTCAAAGCAAATGTGTTTTTCTTAACGCTCCAAAATAACAACTTACTCGCACAATGGCTTGCTCGATACTAATCCATTTCATTATCTGAACATCTATTGATGTCATGGCTTAATCCATATAAGTCAGTCAATGAACACCAAAGTGCCTGTCATTTTATAATCTATTTTATGTTCTGCTCTCACAGTTCATTTGATATTTCATTCACCATTGAGATAATTAATGGCCATTTATTACATTAGGAGTGATCGATGAAAGCATCAACGAGCAGGCTATGCTTGTGAATTACTTGCTAACATTCCCATACTTGTGTTTTCGACATGTGTGGGCACTTAACGTATCTCGTTCGTAACATCATGACATTGCAGTGATCTATGTGCCAATCACCAGCAATTAACATATTTTGTTAAGACATTAAGACAATTAGAGCATATTACTCAACAGGATGGTCATTTTCAGCAGGAAATGGCATGCTTAAACACACATGTATATGATAATTGTTATCTGATAATCTTGGTAATTATGCACCTAGATGATGTAAGAATGTCACAGACAATGGGATGAGGAATATAATCTGTAAGTTATAGATAAAGGAAAAGTTCCTTGCCCTTTGTTCTTGAGACAGTGTTGATAGCCCAATGATGAGCTGGTACTATAGTCCGTTTGGCTCAAAATTGGACCGATGAATTGCAATCTAACTTGAAAACAACTAAACATAGAATACTCAATGAAACGCTAATCCTAATCATAACATCAGACCAACTCTGTGAATTTTTTTTTTCAGAATTTATGACCTAAAAATAAAAAAAGTTTCTTAACAAACTATCATTAAAATTTTGACACAAGCACGTGCACAAGTGCCGATAAAGTCATTGATTCATTAACCTTTGCTGTACCATCTCCATCCTTTCTTGCACACCTGGCTGTTCCTCCCTTTGCACCCCTCCTTCGTAACAAACAGTGAACTGTGTCAAAATTTTGCTCACTCTGCCCATCCCTTTGTTTGCAAAGAAACTGTTCAATGTTTCTTTGTGACACATCAGACATGCATAATGTACAGTTTATGCATTTCTTAATCAGTTAGGTTTTACATTGAAATCAGAGTGTCATTTTAAGCGTATCACTCATACACATTGGAATATTTCTTGATTAAACTTTGTTAGCATATATGATGCCATGCATTGCTCTATCCTTAATCTCTGTTTATTCAAATGTACCTTGGAACATACTGAAATTTTAAGAATAAGAGGGATTGTTTTGTCTTTCATAAATGTCAGCCCTACTCACAAGCATTTATAGATGTTTTATGTTGTAATGAGGTATATGAGATCATTTGATTATTCTATGAACATTTAAAAGGACAGGGATATCAATAATTTTGTGTTTTTGTCCATTTAATTATTAGAAACGAGTTCCGTCCATCTGTGCGTCCATCACACTTTGTCTGAAGCATATATCCTAAACTATTCGTGATAGCTTAACCAAACTCGGTACACCTGTCAACCATGATCCCTAGATGTGCCTTTTGGGGGATAGACCCAGATATGAATTTTATTTTTTGCGGTTTCCACGGAAACATGACTTAGGCTGTGACTATGAGGATGTCATCTGGTCCAGAGCAGATCTCCTAAACTATACATCATAGGCGGATCCAGAGGGGGGTGCGCACCCCACCTTTTGTGCTGAAAGTTTGTTAAATGACCATTGAAACTCAGGTGAAAATGAAGTGTGCACCCCACCTTTTCGCAATAGTGTGCACCCCCTCTTTCTCAAAAAGCTGTATCCGCCCCTGAACATGCTAGCTTCATCAAACTTGGTACACGTATCAAGCATGATCCATAGGGTGACCGGACAAAATCCACCCGGACAAAATCCACCCCAAAATTGCCACCCCGGACAAAATCCACCTCTTCTTAACAGAAAAATGGACAAAATCCACCCTTCTCAAATTGCTTTTGTGAAAAGTTTTAGTGTGTCCTGATCTTTGATCAAGTTGTTTTGCTCAAGCATTGCAAGCATTGTTTTGATAGCATTTTCGTTTTCCTAATTGGCTGTTGTTCCTAGATGTTGTTTCAAACATTAAAGGTTTCTCCATTTGTCACATTTTGATCATTACGTAATCCCCTTAAAGAATTAAGATGTTTTTGCAAGCCTGATTGGAGCCCTTTATACTCATGTTTTGATAGAACATACTTTTTAATGAGTTTGAGAAGAAAGAGAGCAAGTCAACAATTAGGTGGGAGTGTTCCCAACGGAAACCTCTGTCTTGCAAGGGTTCAGTGACCACAGACATGGAAGTGAAGAATAAAGTACTGACAACCGACCACTGCCACACCCCAGACCCCAGCGCTACAGTGGCCCTCAAGTTGCGGTCAGAGATGAAGCAGAAGGCCAGTACATCCCGAGAGACACCAAACCGGGTTCTTCCCCTAAGAAAAGAACCAGAACAACCACCAAACGTCTCCAAGAACGCCTTGAAGGTCTGTGCAAGACCTACGGAGCGAAGGAAAAGACACTCGAGGACACGCATCGGCCGTTGTTTGCGTTGTTGAAATTTGGCAAGATGTTTAGTCATAGATATGTCTGAATGTGTGAAAATATATGCTGTTGTCATATTTATATATGTATTGATGCATGAATGATTAATAAATGTGAAAATGTGCAATTGTCATATTTATATATGCAAAAATGAGCTTACATATGTATTTTGGGTTTTTTTGTTATCGATTATGAATGACTGATATGAATAAAATTCATTTCTGTGACTAAACATGTCATTAGGTTTTTTTTCTTAGGGTGGAATTTATTAGGGGTGGATTTTGTCCGGGTGGATTTTGTCCTAGGTTGCAATTTTGGGGTGGATTTTGTCCGGGTGGATTTTGTCCAGGTGGATTTTGTCCTGGATTCGATCCACAGATGTGACATTTGATGGTTAGACCCAGATACAAATTTTATTTTGGGGGTTTCTGTGGAAACATGACTTAGGCTGTAAGTATGAGGATTTCCATGGCAACAAGTTAAGCTTCAACTGAATTTGGTGGTAGCGCTCTTTTCTGGAGCAGATCTCAAAAACTTTTCAGTACTCTCCTTCCACTTTGCTATATACACTCCAAAACATTTGACATAATCATAACTAGTAGACATATTCATAAAGAGTATTTTGCCGTTGTGTGTGATATTGATGACTTTGTCTTCTTGTTAACTTTACAATGCTTGTGGCTTTGACCCAGAGGTCTAGGTACTCATGGAAAATGATCTTTTGACATTGCGAAAGGCTCCAGAACAGTTATAGAGGGATATGTGTCAATAAGCCTGATACAGTTCTTTATGCAACTGAGTTTTCTGTATCCCTTGACAGCATCATGGATAGCAGGAATCAGGAAAAGCATGATAAGTATGCAAACCTCATTTTGTAAATGGCTAACTTACTTCTGAAGTATAGAATGATAATCAAGCGTATAGACTCCCTATTGTGTTCTCAGCTTGGTACCTCCAGACATCTTAGGAGGTGTCTGGGATCTCCACTGGGAGAACAGGCCTTCTGTCAATCTGGTTTCTGAAGAAGGCTGCAGTGCTACCATATCTCCATATGTTTTTGGTGGGTTCATCATGGCAGCACTTCCTGGAAGTCAATTTTGCTTTCTGGGTTTTGTTCAGAGAGGGCAAGGGTGCGTGTGTGGTTGATGAGTCAGACCGGGACCCACCAACCTTTCTCTGCTGTATTTGTATTTTAATCTGTGAAGTATCATCATCATCATCATCATCATCATCATCATCATCATCATCATCATCATCATCAATCATCACCATTACCAATCATCATCATCATCAATCATCATCATCATCATCAATCATCATAATATTAACATTGATATCCATAATATGCTACAAATAACAACATTCCAACTATCTAGGAATAGATAATCAAGTTTGGGTCAGACCACTGGTTGATGTTATGAGAGCAATTCTACCTGTTTGAGGTATGATGCCAATGCTATCAACCAAGACAATCAGTTTCTTGACCACCTGGTTCAATTCAGTCAGGCCGTGAAGATCTGGATTAGAATTGGTCTTCAGCAACCCATGCTTATAAGAGATGACTAACAAGATCAGCTGACTTGGTTGACACATGTCATCATATCCCAATTGTGTAGATTGATGTTCATGAGGACAATCACTGGTCCAGACTTGAATATTTCGAGACAATTGTCATACAGCTGTAATGTGGCGTTAAACAACAAACAACATGATATCCATAACAGTTCTCAAGGGGATGCTCAAACACTTGTGTAGGATAATTAAATATCACTTGCAATACGGGGGATCTTGATTCACTCTGAACAAATGCACATATCCACATCAGAACCCAAACTGAAAGTATTCACTTCAACCTCAAGGGGCGGTGGGGTAGCCTAATGGTTAAAGCGTTGGCTCGTCACGCCGAAGACCCGGGTTCGAATCCCCACATGGGTACAATGTCTGAAGCCCATTTCTGGTGTCCCCCGCCGTGATGTTGCTGGAATATTGCTAAAAGGAGCGTAAAACCAAACTCAGTCAGTCAGTCAGTCACTTCAACCTCAAAGGTTCTAAGCAGGAGTGTTTTCAAGTTGGTCCTGAGCATCTTCAAGTTTTGTCTGGTCTAGAAGGTCCAAATAGCTGGTCTGCTGTTGAAATATTCTCTCATCATATATGTTACTGTTGTTCTTGGGACTTGGCACTCTGTCCCAGCTTGTTAGTGTTAACCACTCATGTAGTAGATCCATCATGTCTATTTAAAGTCTCATGATTCTTATTAATGCTTGCTGATGATTGTGACCGTGATACGAGTATCTGTTTTTCAATATTCTACAAGAAATCTACATAAACACAATGTATTACCAAGGTGAGTCATGGTTACAAAGAAGACCACTTCACACAAATATAGGTAACTATTGGACTAAACATCAAGTATTTGTATTTGTTTTTATATAAAAAAAAATTTAACAAAAAAATATAAATATATTTGTTTACGATTTATGTTCCACTGTCATGGATTTATCTAACATTTTACTAATTGCCTTGAGAGAGAAGAAATAGTATTTTATTCCAAAGTTGGAATTTATTCAATCATTAATTTGCAGGTATATGAACTTAGAGATTGCATTCTCTGCAATAATATAAAACTAATCATTGAAACTTATGTCACCTGGCCATTTGGTTGCAATTACAGAATTTTTAATATCAGTTTCTATGGAAGTAGCGCCGATATCAGCCTCAGAGCAGGTCTAAAATGATCCCTGAGTGTAGGGTAAATTTCATTAAGTACATTGTAATCCTGCCTTCCAGTGTAAGGTATCAGCAGGTATATGATGATGTTTCTGAGGCTAAATGAAATTATTAGAGTGGAACTGCCAGCACTGAACCTGCATGCAATCATCAAGAATATCACATCAGTGAAATATTTATGTAGTAGTTATCATTGTCTTCAAAGTGATTCTGACATTTATATCAAAACTGGATACTACTTCAGAAATAAGCTGAACAATTCAAACATCTATACAATGCTAATTATTTTAAGATTAACCATGAACCATCTTGATCAAGGCATTTTCAGCATCTCTTTATGTTTGTACCTATGAAGATATATAATCTATTGATTTCTCTTAGATAAGGTGAGGTGAAATTGGGTTTAACGTCGTGCTTGAGAATATTTCGCTCATATGACGACGTGCATGCGTGTGTATGTGTATGTGCAGCTGCCTGTACTAGCCCAGACTTAAGCTGGTTTTGTAGTGCTAGCCCACTGAGATACCACGCCACAGTGACGCATGAATACCCCACTCAGACACATTATACTGACTCCGAGCCGACCAAACCTTGTTGTACCCATTAATGCCGAGCGCCAGGCAGGGACCAACAAGTACCATATTTTAACGTCTTTTGGTATGACGCTGTCGGGGATCGAACCCGCGGCCTTCCGCTCTCTGGGTGGCCGCTCTAACCACTACACTACGGAGGCGGTCTCTTAGATAAGGATGTGAGAACAATTTCAAATAATAGATTATGAAAAACCAGCAATATACTATAATAAATAATTGTACTGTGTGTTTTATTCCTGTGTTTCGGCATTTGTTTTAGAATATATTAAAAGTAAATGCATGGCATGTCATTGCCTAACCATTGCGATAAACCTAAAACAAAAACCACGCCTACAAATAGATTACTGTTTCCTGATTGGCTATAAATACACAAAGCCTTTCAGAAAGACATCAGTGTAACATGTTATATTTGAGATGACACTTTCTCTCAGTAAAGCAGTTTTCTGGATTTCTACAGCTCCCATGGCTGAATCCCAGAAGGGATTGAAGAAAGTATAATCCCAAAAATAACATGTTATCTCATTGGCTGATAATATGGATGTGATGTAAGGGACACGGTTTCATTGCATTGTGGCAATAATGTACTGAATGATGTCATATGTCTACATCTTTGTGTGCATTAATGAATAAATAATTTGTCAGGTGTGAACATCAGTCTTGTGTGACACTAATGGCAGATTCACTGCAGGTATGTTTTACTGCATGAACACCAATTTATAATTTATACGTTCACAAATGCAAAAATATGTTTACGTAAATCTTGAATAAATCAGTAGTTCAAATTTAATTCTAACAAAATAGGTTATTAATGTTTTTAGTACTATATTTATTGTTAACTGGAATGTTGATTTTTGCTGGAAATGAAACTTTCACAATCACAATTTCAATTAATCTTCAATTTATATCAAATGAAATGCTGATATGTATGTTTTGATAGAATGAGATAGGCCATGGTTTGTGCAATTCATGATATAGAATGACAACAGTTTCTTTGTATTTGTGATAATAGAATGTTGAAACAAATAATCTTCATTAAAATTAAGTGCAGCATCTTTTGTTGATAGTTTTGGAGCCATGAAACGTGCACCTGAATCACATTATTCCACTTACATTAATTTAATTAGATACTTTAAAACATTTGAAATTATTTATGGCATTTTAAAATATTATTTTTCAATACAAATGCAGTCATGTTTCATTAAAATTGAACTTATTCTCCTGAATACTTTTTATCAATTTTCATCAATTATTATGTTCAATCAATACTGTAAAAAAAAAGTAGGGGATATTCCATTTCTTGTTGGGGGGGGGGGGTATTTGGGAACCAAGTTGTATGAATGTGTATGGATTTAAAAAACGATTATTCCATTCACCATTTGTTATGACTTTCATGTAAATGCCAATTTCATGCAATCATTTTTCATGATATGCACATAATTATGGGTCGAATAAAATTTGAAATTCACAGTTGCTGTACAATTCAGTGATAAAACCAAACTGTTCTGATAGTGTTTTGATCTCAATTACTTGTTTTTCTTTAAATGTGGTGTATGTGCTGTTGGCATATTAAACGTTGGAATATAAGGGAGCATTGTAGCACGAGCTGTTATTGTTTCAAGGTCAATAATTAGCATATCACACGATATCGACTGACAAATAACATTGATGACAGATATAGATCTGGTTGACAAGAAGCGTCAAGACCGTTTCATGAGAACGGCTGTGTCATGAAACCAAGGTCAAAGTGCCTCTCAAATTGGAGATGAGCTTCCCAAAGATACAGGTTTTAGAGTGAGTGGACAGATGATTCATAATCAGCTACACAGGTGGAGGCAGTGAGTATGGTGTTATGACACTTTAGCACTATTCCATCAATATCATGGTGGGGACACCAGATATGGGCTTCACACATTGTACCCATGTGGGGACTCAAACCCGGGTCTTCGCCGTGAAAAGTGAACACTTTAACCACTAGGCTACCCCACCGCCCTGGTGGAACCTGCATTCCTGACATCTATGTGTTATCCCTAGTAATCGGAACAAAAGCATCAGGAAAAAAAGAATCGGAAAAGAAAATCAAATTTTGCTAGGAAAAAAAGAAATAGGAAAAAAATAATCAGTTCACAGCAGTTAAGACTAGACTTTCTTTTTTTTACTGATTCTTTTTTTCCTACAATCTTATCCCTTGACTATCACATTAGTCTAAGATGTCCTTGGTGTCAAGAGAGCCAGTGCCAGACAAATCATCATTAGGCAAGCATTTTATATTTGGATGAATCAAGGTTTACTTCTATCTTCCTTGACAGGAGCAACAGAGTGTGAACAGACATAGATGGAATGAACACTTTCATGCCAATTGTTTTGGAGTGGTTTAGTAATGTTGTGGATAGGGATCACTGTGACTGACAGCACATCTTTACATGTTATTCACTGACGTGTCACTGGGCAGTTCTACTGTGACATCATGGAGGCACGTCTGGTGCCATTTGCAAGCCAGCATGGGCATTGCTTTGACTTTCAGAATGACAGTGCTATAGTACACAGGGCTCCTATTGTTACTGAGTGCCTCCAATCAAAACAAAACCACTTTACCATGGCCAACACTAAGCCCAGACTTGCCAACCACTAAACATGTTTGGGATATCCTTTGATGTTACAAACCTTACCATCAAAACCACCAACCACTCTCAACAAACTTGGCACAGTTCTTCTGGAAGAATGGAATGGACCAAGTTGACATAGGACATTTGATTAAGAATATGCCTCACTGATTCCGGGATTGTCTTCAGAATAGAGGCAGATTCATGTGATATTGATGAGTTTGACTTTTCATGGTAAATGAACTTATGTACAGAAGGTCGCTTTGGACCATCATCTATCAATATCTATAGTCATCTGACATTTGGAGACAAATACAAATCTCAGCTAGATGTCCCTGATACACAGTTGAAATATTTATTTCATTAAAGGTATAAAATATCAATAGTTATGGCACCTTTTTATTCAATATCCCCTACATTTTATAGTATATATAATTGTACATTTTCTTTGAAATTACAAGAATAAATGTTAATGATTCTCATAATGAAGGTGTTCCTGTAACAGTCTCAGATAACTAAAACCTCTTTCCATATTCAGTAGAAGTCTTTGCCAAAAGCCGATTGTAGGATTCCAACTATTGGTATGAATAAGTAAGTGCCTGAGAAAAAAAATTGATAGAAATTATGCCACAGAAATAAAAAGCCTTTCCATATTATAAGAAATCTCCGCCTAAAGAAGAGTCAGTTGTAAATTGCAACTTTATCATAATCAAGATTTCTGATTCACTATCAAATACTGATGATACCAGTTGCTTGCAGAAAGCTGGATGTATCCTGCCCCACAGAGTGCACCTGTCGTAACACAATTGCAATGACAAGTAAATTGTTCAACTGAAAACACACAGGAGGACACTTTGCAATTACAAAAATGGAAATTGCATCTCTTTTTACTTCTCTGATGTATCAAATTTGAAAATGTTCCAAAACACTGTTCAAAGCATAACATCAGTTTTCAGGAATACTGTTTTAAGCAGTCTAAGTAAACTTAGGCTCAGTATTATTTGTTACAATGTTATACTGAGTCTAACAAACCCTAGTAGAAGGTCGCGTCAGCTAACCTTTGAGCGACCTATGACCTATAAAATGTGAGGCAGCCGAACGGATTCAACCAACCAGATAACGACTACTTGTTAGTGTTTGGCGGGACTTACAAAACAGTTTGGATTTTCTCTTCCCCTGTTGCTGACACTGATCTATCAACAACAAAGATTCGCATAAAACACAGATATTTGACCTGCAGTATATACGCTTAGGGGGTTTCTAATGACATGGTTACTATAGCTTATATTTCCGCAAGATGACATCCTTGAATATTGACAAAAACGCTATTTTCGGCGACTGTTTACTCACTGCGTCCTCTATGTGTATCACTCGGAAGCGATCGTGCGGAAAATAGCTTTCGGAATCATTTGAGTTTTTTGAGGTAAAGGCTCAAACAGTATGTGCAAATGTTAACTTTCGCGATTTGGTAAGCCGTGTTCTGATTGGTCAGTCCAAAAGGTTAGCTGACGTGACCTTCCACTAGGGTTTGTTAGACTCAGTATAGCAGTGTAACGAATAATACTGAGCCTAACTTTACTTAGACTGCTATTTTAAGAGGATTGTAATTGCACTCTTCTGACACTTTCGCAGAGGAAGTCACAAAATTTTCAAAATGTCAGCAATAAAATTGTTCAAAATTATGAAAATGAAATTTTGACCTAATTGATGTGTCTATGTATATCACTAAAGGATGATATATATTTAAAGCAGGATATGTTTGTCAGTAATAGACAAGCTTATACATATAACAGAGACAACACGTATGAAACTGAGATGAATAGGTACAGATTTTTGGTGAATTACACTAAATGAGTGATTGAGTGTTTTGATGGCGGTGTTTAGTGTCAGTAACAGTACAATAGCACCTTGTAGACCAACCTTGTTCTTCCAGAAACTACACATTCAGCTGTCAGGATGATAGAGCATCTAGACATGCAGTATAAACACCAGTGAGAACTGTATATGGAATAGTAGACCCAATATTATAAATGTTGGATCTTTAAGTCTGACACAATACCTCCCTGGATGAAGATGTGAGCACACCTCCATAGAAAGCTGCATCAGTTGAGCTTTCTCAGCAACTAGTCAGTGCCAAGTATTCTGAATGTTTGGTAAGAGTGGAACAAAAGAGCATGTCTGCGACCTTTTGCAGCTCATTAGGCCCAATATTATAAAAATCTGATCTGATAAAATACCACTCAAGATCAAGATGTGACCGCACCTCCATAAGAAAGCAGTGTAAGACCCAGAATAAACTATCCGAGTATTGACATAAGCAGTATCAGACAGAATCAGATATACTACCTATCAAAAGTTTAGACTCACTAGTGTAAATGTAGCCACTTACTTCAGTCAACTGTCCTAAACTAGATTTTGCAAAATATTCCATACTGTTTAAAGGAACTCTTTACACATGAACTGATGTATTGTAAAACAAATTTGTTATGTTGAAAAAAATATTGTCATGAGTTCAATATATGATGAAACTCAGTGAAAAGTGACGAATTCTTAAGAAAACTTTACACCAAAATGCATCTGTTCACATGCACGATATTTGCACATGCTTTTCAGCAATTTGATGCATGATCCTCGTGCAATTCATCTGCATAAGGTTTGCAGTTGGTTCCCTCAAGTTAGTGGAGATATTCATCTTCGATGTAACCACATATGCATAACATATAGTGAATGATTTAAGTGAGTCTAAACTTTTGATGGGTAGTATATATTTTAGTCATGTACAAATCTTCTCTAGATCAAGATATGAGACACTTCCTTAGGTCGCCCCCACATGGGTACAATATGTGAAGCCCATTTCTGGTGTCCCCCGCCGTGATGTTGCTGGAATATTGCTAAAAGTGGTGTAAAACCAAACTCAGTCAGTCAGTCAGTCGTTAGGTCGCATCAGGTGATCACAATGTTTCTCTGATGAACAGAATATAATTTGAAGTGCCGGCATATTAGAAGTTGGTAATTAACAATAAAGACAAGATAGTTTATGGATGAGAACTTCTTGATCCTATTATAAAGCAATGTTTAGGTAGCTCTACACTGAAATGTCACACCATAATACAATAAAGAAATCCTCCATAAACTGTCTTGCCTTTACAGACTCTAATTTGTGAAAACTAAACTGAAAAGCACACAAGTCCAGAGACCCAAGACTACTAAATTAGGCTGTGTACAAAGGTTAGTAACATTTAAAGGCTGTAATTCTGAACAAGTTCTCAATTATTAAGTTTTACCACAAACTGGAAATCAAATAAAGCTGACAGAAGATGAATGCGTAATAAACATTATTTGTCTCATTTGTGCAGAACTAGCAAGAAGCTCTGGAGGACCAGTTAAAATATCATCTACAGATGTCAAAATAGAGAATTGCAAGGACTGTCTAAAAGTAACAGTATTAATTTATGACTTAATGTGTAGTGAACTAAGAGGCAACTAACGGGATCGGGTGGTCAGGCTCGCTGACTTGGTTGATAAACATGTCATCATATCCCAGTTGTGTAGATTGATGCTCATGCTGTTGATCACTGGATTGTCTGATCCAGACTCGATTAATGACAGACCGCCACCATATAGCTTGAATATTGCTGAGTGTGGCGTATAAGTAAACTCCCTCACTCACTATATTGATTTCCCTTAGCTCAGGATGTGAGAACAATTTCAAATGATAGATTGATGAAAAGCCAGCAGGATACTATAATACATAATTGTACTGTGTGTTATATTCCTGTTTTGCGGCATTTGTTTTAGGATATATTAAAAGTAAATGCATGTCATGTCATAACCATTACCATAAACCTCACTCAACTCACTCACTCACGAACTCACGAACTCACTCTAGTGAACTCAATCTGTATTAAACATCAACATCTTGTTGTGACTATGTATGTTAATTGGGAGCACTGGGACCCTTATGGCCTGTCATTATGACATTATGGGTGTAATTTACTAATTGCAGCATGTAGACAAAGGTTGCAATAACACATTCTTGTAATGTGAATCATGTGGGAATCAGGTGGGTAGTGTGAGAGAATATAACCCAGCTTGTGAAGTCAGTGAAATCTGTGTATATATGCTCATGAGACACATGTGCGAACAACTGGTGCAAATTATCACTCTATATTGGTACCTTCTATAAATGACAAGCATGTTTAGAATCGGATCTTTATGGTTTGTTCAGTTTTTGATGTGGTATTCACCAATATTCTAGCTATAGAAAGTGAGTGAGTTTAGTTTTCACCACTTTTAGCAATATTCCAGCAATATCCGGTGGGGGGGACACCAGAAATGAGCTTCACACATTGTACCCATGTGAGGAATCGAACCCAGGCCTTCGGCGTAATGAACAAATGCTTTAACCACTAGGCTATCCCAACGCCATTCAGATAGTGTGAGCAAAGATTCACACAGACGGTATCTGATGGCATGTAAAACAACCTAATCACTGAGCCTGACCACCTGATGTATTTGGTTGACAATTACACCTACCATAAGTCGTCAGGGGATCTCTGCGGGGATTTAATGCTTGTGAATGGCAAGTGCAAGATTTGCCGAGATGAAGATGTTTACAAGCACCTTCAATATCGTCAAGTGTAGCCTATCCACCTATGTAGAAATTGTGGTGGGCAGAGCTCCTGTGGGCAAAGTTCTGTACACCTATTCACCTACATTCATCTGAAGCATCTCAATATATAGGCTGCCAAACACAGCACTCTTCCTAAAGTTACCATCATATCTTTTGTCATGTACACAATCACATTATGTTAGGCTGGAGAAAGGTTACTATTCAACTAGAAATAGTTGAGATATAAATGAAAAGGTAAAAGAGGATTCTGAAAGCAAAACAATACAGTATGCTTTACCACTTAAATCTTCGATCTTCAAGACAAAAAAGGAATCTGATGAAGTTAAAGAAAACCCATGCAAGCTCCTTCTGAAATCATTCTAACTAATGTCTTTAAAATATAAGATAATGTTCAGCCTTCCCAAGAAATAAGCTTGGAATATAGGTTTGGAAATGAATAATTACTCACTGCATTGTTGTGGATATTGTTACCACATATACCATATATTCTCTCCTCACTACAGTTAGTATCAATACCATATATTCTCTCCTCACTACAGTAGTGACAATACCATATATTCTCTCCTCACTACAGCAGTATCAATACCATATATTCTCTCCTCACTACAGTAGTGACAATACTATATATTCTCTCCTCACTACAGTTGTATCAATACCATATATTCTCTCCTCACTACAGTAGTGACAATACTATATATTCTCTCCTCACTACAGTTGTGACAATACCATATATTCTCTCCTCACTACAGTAGTGACAATACTATATATATTCTCTCCTCTTGTAGTGACAACACTACCATATATATTCTCTCCTCACTACACAATACCATATATATATTCTCTCCTCACTACAGTAGTGACAATACTATATATTCTCTCCTCACTACAGTAGTGACAATACCATATATTCTCTCCTCACTACAGTAGTGACAATACCATATATTCTCTCCTCACTACAGTAGTGACAATACCATATATTCTCTCCTCACTACAGCAGTCACAATACCATATATTCTCTCCTCACTACAGTAGTGACAATACCATATATTCTCTCCTCACTACAGTAGTGACAATACTATATATTCTCTCCTCACTACAGTAGTGACAATACCATATATTCTCTCCTCACTACAGTAGTGACAATGACAATACATATATTCTCTCCTCACTACAGTAGTGACAATACCATATATTCTCTCCTCACTACAGTAGTGACAATACCATATATTCTCTCCTCACTACAGTAGTGACAATACCATATATTCTCTCCTCACTACAGTAGTGACAATACCATATATTCTCTCCTCACTACAGTAGTGACAATACCATATATTCTCCTCACTCACAATATATATATTCTCTCTCCTACTACAGTGGTGACAATACTATATATTCTCTCCTCACTACAGTAGTGACAGTACCATATAGCTACAGTAGTGACAATACTATATATATTCTCTCCTCACTACAGTTGTGACATATATTCCTCTCCTCACTACAGTATATACCATATATTCTCTCCTCACTACAGTAGTGACAATACCATATATTCTCTCCTCACTACAGTAGTGACAATACCATATATTCTCTCCTCACTACAGTAGTGACAGTACCATATATTCTCTCCTCACTACAGTAGTGACAATACCATATATTCTCTCCTCACTACAGTTGTGACAATACCATATATTCTCTCCTCACTACAGTAGTGACAATACCATATATTCTCTCCTCACTACAGTAGTGACAATACCATATATTCTCTCCTCACTACAGTAGTGGTGACAGTAGTGACAATACCATATATTCTCTCCTCACTACAGTAGTGACAATACCATATATTCTCTCCTCACTACAGTAGTGACAATACCATATATTCTCTCCTCACTACAGTAGTGACAATACCATATATTCTCTCCTCACTACAGTAGTGACAATACCATATATTCTCTCCTCACTACAGTAGTGACAATACCATATATTCTCTCCTCACTACAGTAGTGACAATACTGTATACTCTCACCTCACTACAGTAGTGACAATACCATATATTCTCTCCTCACTACAGTAGCTACTGATCATTGTCTGTACATATATGAATAATGAACTTTACATGTTCTTCTTGGATACATCAGCTTGTGGCAAGAATCCAAGGGTTCCATAATGAAAGAAAATCCTTTAAGTCATCCATTTGCAAAACCCTCATCTCATTGTCATTATTGACCATTTACCATGCGTTGGACAATCATCTAATGACTTAATGGCTCTTAGCTTTGTCTTTCAATTACAATAGTTAAACGTAAATAAAAGATTCATCTTGAAGATGTAGCTGATCTTGTTGACCCATGTGAAGGAACTATGCAAGTCCACATGGAAATATTGTCAATGTTTTGCACCCAGTACACGGCAGAATTTTTAAGTGGCTTCACTCCACATGTGTAGGCCTTTATTAAGGAGCATGTCAAGTGTGACGTCTAGAATCAATAGTCTGTCTCCAATACTCTTTACAACTGACTCCTAGTATTGACAACCTCCTTAAGGTCAATAAGAACAATTGGAAATAAACCATTTGCTTTTCCTACAGGTGGGATATGACTGAAGGGCTGTGATCAGTTCTTCCTGAGGACGTTGAAAGCTTTCTGATGTTATTTTGCTCGGTTTTACTTTCCAAATTAAACAGATCTCTTATGATGTAATTCTGGGAGTGTATAAAAGTGTATGGTTCCATGAAGATCGTTTAGTTTAAGATCATCAATTTAGTATTTAATTAAGTTCCTGTCTTTCTATTTGGAATTCCATTGGGTTTCCACATTTGTCTTTTAATGAACTGAGTGATCAATTCACCATTAATAATAAGTGGAAACACATTTCTAATCATTAAACTTCTATGATTATTGTGCATTAGCTCCACTGGCTCAGCATGAGGGACTCTTTGATGTGTTGGGCACAGTTGTCACATGTTGTGATCTTGGTTTTTTCTGTATGATACAGTTGAGTTGTGGTTCCATCAGTTAATATGTTTAAGAAATGTAATTAGCTCGCTGTTTCACTGATGGCTTTGTGCAGCAATTCCTGCCCCCTACCTATGTCTGTCTAATCCAGTTCATAGGCATAACATTGAAGTAGACATTTTAACCATCATTTGTAGCTTGTCCCCTCAAAATGTTCATAAACCCTGATAATAATGATGAAGTCATATAAGCATGTAGTATACTAGTACTTGAGACAGTATAACAGAATTACATCGAGTCGCATTTTAGACTTCGGGAAGTACAATACAGACCACCTTTATGGATAACAACTTCTTTTATTTCATGTGTGTGACATTTCAGTTCAGATTCTTGTACTGTTGTCAACAATGACAACAGTACTAGAACTTGTACCGAAACGTCACACTCATGAAATAAAGTTGTTATCCATAAAGATGGTCTGTATATAACAGATTTTTTACAGAAAACACATTACAGTATCTTGATAAAATATTATAAAAAAGAGCATAGAGATTCTCTTCAGTAATGGAGACTGCCAACTTACGGATGTACATGGGCTGTATTGGTTGGTTTGGATTCCTGGTCTGCATGACAGACTACCATTTTGGGTAATCTTCAATGCAAGGCCTACATGCACAAAGTGAGTTTAGCACTATATACCTGTAAATATTTATTAAAGTATGTTACAGTGGTTTTGGCAGTGCTACAGGTGCTTTGTGCAAGAGAACCTTGACTGAGTTTGTGTCAGTATCCTTGGACATGATCACTCTACTGTCACTGAGTATGGGTTTCTGGTGTCATGGGAGGCAAGTATTTTGTTAAACCTATATTTTCCCAGACCAGGCTGTCACATCCAGGACAAGCTTCTCCTAAGAGGATAACTGTGATGAGTGGCCATCATCTTGATTAAATCAAACTGGACAACGCTTGATGTCAAGTCTCATGAATACTGTAAAACTGACTAATGGAAAGAATTAGTCTTTGCCCAGCCTCACCTTACTTTTTATGTTTGAAAACAAAACCTACATCCATACCTTGCCAGATTGTCACACAGTACTAAAAGTATGTTGGTATTGCAATATCGGTGGATGGCAGAGCTGGATAACAGTTATCGATTGTAGGAGAGGCTGATGAGTACGGTAGGTAATAAACATACTAGTCACTGACAACAACATGCATGGAGGGATTGATGTGTGACAAGATGACTAATAATGGTAATTGGATTCTCATATGAAAAAAGTTTCTCAACTGCTCAACTCAAGTTAGTTGTCAGTAAATAAATACGACAAAACACTTTCAGTAATTATATAAATAAATATTCTGCTGAAATTTGTTGTTTAAGGTGAAAGCATCATGCCTTACCAGTGGCACTCATCACAAACACATGCAATGGCAAGTAAATTGTTCAGCTGAGAAACCATGGGAACATGTTTCATATGTCAAAACATGGAATTGCAATTTTGACATATTTTTTTTAGAATTGATTCATTAAGTACGGCATTAGGAAGCAAGCGTGGTCACAAATACATGAACATTTCTGGAATACTGGGACTTGGGAAGAAAAAGTGTTTGAGTTAGTTGTCTGCAACCCATGTAGTGGTGTCTTACAGTAATGGGTGATCAGGCTTACATCATAGGTAATAAGTATATAATTTCAGTACAGAGCCACACGGTTCTGAAGCTCTGTCATCTGTGCTGGTCAGATTACTAACATTTGCTATTTGTAAAAAAAATGTTTAAGAACATCAGAAAACTTTCAGCCATTAGAACTGAAACTTATGGAATATATATATATAACTCCATCATTGGGCATACCATGAACAATTTTAAAAATTATTCAAACATATTCCCAGAATCCACAAGACCCACAGACTTAAGGGTAATGTTCAACGCTGCCATGGGAATCAGATTAAAATATTCATTATAAATGTAGTTTTTCTTTTTCTCAACACTTAAAAAAGTCATGTCACATAGAAAAACGTTTAAGAATAGCCTTCTTGATCTTAATAGATAGCAGTAACCGTTAGACGTGTCATGTTTCATCTTCAGCCATTGTCAGTGATGAATAGCTTGTTTCACATCTGGTAGACTGTTGTACCTAATGTGGTCATTCTTTTTATGAATGGCTTCACAAAACAATATTGTTCTCTGAGGTTCTCCTGAATATGACATTGATGCCCATCTCGCCTCCCACGTCAGACATATCATATTACACATAAAAAATATATGAAAAGCATTTAAAAACCGATTGCAGTGACATTTGTGCATACCTGACTGGACAAAATGCCAGTGCATGTTACATTCAACGCGCTTCATCTTCTATCAGATGAGGGCGGTCAGAGGTAGCCTAGTGGTGAAAGTGATTGTTCATCACGCTGAAGACCCAGGTTCTATTCCCCACATGGGTACAAAGTGTGAAGCCCATATCTGGTGCCCATGTGGTGGTATTGCTGGAATATTGGTAAAATTGATGTAAAACACTCACTCACTCACTCGAGTGTTATGCAGGGTTGTGGCACAGAGTCTCATGATTTATCAAGGAACAACCAAAGTTTACGTTTCTTCATTGTTCAACACTGCACTCAGCAATATTCCAGATGTTTGACAGTCGCCTGTAAATAATTACATCAGGACCATATCCCATGACTAACGTTATGAGCAACAACAGCCAATAAGGTAGAAGGAGCGACTGATAACCAAGTCACTAAGTCTGGCCATCCAGTTCATTTCAACCAGCGTTATTTGTGTGTGTGACCAATTCTTAACAAGAATCCCCTCATGGTACAGACTAATATAAATTGTTATGGTTGTAACATATCAAAAGACTCTTTTGTTTGTTCTGTCTAACTACAGTAGAATCTGTCAGATCCTGACTCTTTGTAAACTGGTCTTCTCTATAATCCGGACTACTCTCTGAGTCCTGGCAAAATTGTTCTTAATTTAGCATTAAAGCTTTCTTTATAATCTTGACTCTCTCTATTTCCGGCTCTGTATACGAGACACACAAACATGGTAATCTTAATCCCTGCATATAAGACGATGCCTAGCAGAAACAAATTAGAAATGAAAAGGTAAATAATCTTGTCATGTTTAATTGCAAATTTGATGGTTTTACTGACAAATTCGTCTTCTTGTGTTTGTTCACATGTAGCGATACAATGTTGTTTTCTTACCCGATGAAAAAAGTTTGAGGAAAGTGTAACCTATAGATAAGCCAAACCCCTTCTACAGACGGCTTTGTTTGGTCCTCAAAATTCGGCTTATCTATTGTAGTATATGGTAACTCATCATGGCAGTGTCTACAGTAACAGACAAAAGTTGTCTAATCCGGACTCCTCTATAATCCGGAGAAATGAGTCATTTCCCATGCCAGTTCATAATTGACAGATTCCACTGTATATCAGTAAAAGGTATCTGAAAATGGATTATTTCATCAATCCTGAAACAATGGGTGGCAGTTCCAATTATAAATCATAGTGAGAATGTGCAAATTAATGTCTATACTTAATCTATAATTGCTTTCAATTTGTTAGAATGACACAGTCATACCTTTGTACATAATGTCGGACCTAACGATGAAATTGATGTTAATTGAGTTCAAATACTTACAATAAGTGTTTGATCATTTCTTTGATCATATATCACGTACCAAGTGAGACATTTCCAACCTAACTTGTTTCAAAATGTTATGGCTAGTTTGAAAATGATTATTGTGAATAAGTGTATATCAGAAAACTACTTTTATTGTAAATAATACAAAGATTTCCTTTAATTGAATAGCTTATTGTTTTCTCGGTTGAAAGATGAAATGAAAATTGCATCTAGAGCAACTCTGAAAATTACGTTGTTCTTCAAAACCTGTAACTCTAAAGAGAAAGTATGCTTTAAGTAAGTGATCATTGATGCCAACAAGTTAATAACCCTCACTAACAGAACTTTGTTCTCCGTTATGATCAGGTGAATACTTAAACTGCGAGTCTACTTCTATTTATGTTATTTTCTGTTATATCGTCCATTTTTGTGCTATAAAAATAGGACTGTCGCCGAGCACCAATATGCAATGAGTGTATTAATACATAGATCATAGAGGCTTTTTCAGAACATGAAATTCAATACTTGTTCACCGTGTGACATGAAAGGTCCTGTCATTTATCAATATATGGCATCAGTTGTTTGAATGATGTATGTGTGAATTGTATTCCTCAGTGATCTTGACACTAATGGAGTAGAGATGAAAGCTATTAACATTTCATTTTCAACATAAACCTTTTAATGTGTGGCTTAAATATCACACGGCAACAGGAAGAACATTTATATTTTATTCATAAATGTTGATTAACGTGCACTCATTAATATTCCTGCGAGTTTGGGCCAGACAATCCAGTGATTGACATCACAAGCATTGATCTGTGCAACTTGGGATATGATGACATGCTTCAAGTCAGCGAGCCTGACCACCCGATCCCATAGTCACCCCTTCTGGCAAGCATGGGTTCCTAAAAACTAATTCTAACCTGGAACTTCATGGTTTTCTTAATAAACAGACAAGTATGCTTCTAATGCTGGAAAGGTGAGTGAGTGAGTTTAGTTTTACGCCGCTTTTAGCAATATTCCAGCAGTATCACGGCAGGGGACACCAGAAATGGGCTTTACACAGTGTACCCATGTGGGGATTCGAACTTGGGTCTTTGACGTGACGAGTAAACACTTTAACCGCAAGGCTACCCCACTGCCCCAATACTGGAGTGAGTGAGTATGGTTTTATGCCGCTTTGAGCAATATTCCAGCAATATCACGGCAGGGGACACCAGAAATGGGCTTTACACAGTGTACCCATGTGGGGAATTGAACTCGGGTCTTTGGCGTGACGCGCAAACACTTTACCCGCAAGGCTACCCCACTGCCCCAATACTGGAAAGGGATGAAGATGATAATAATTAGGTATATCAGCTTTGTACGATGAAGCAGCCAGATGACATTTGTATTTCAGGGTATGGTTTTAAATCATGTATAAACTACTCATGTTGTCTTCAATGGCGGAAAAGTCAACGTCATGCTATTATCTATGTAACATGAGATTGTTGATTGTTGATATGAATCCTCTATGCACATGTGCAAACAAGATGAGACATTTGATGAAATGTATCAAGACCTGACATTTACACATTGTAACAGTGATGTGGAAAATAGTGCAGTGATGACACCATAGTACAACCTATTAGAGAATAATAATTTCCTTTTTCATAAATGCTGTGCACTCCATGTGCTATTACTGAGGAGTTATTTGGTTGAAGGTCTAAAACTTGTGTTCAGGCTATGGTAATTACTTGAATTAATTTCTTCCATCTGAAGTTACTTCTTGGACAGGGGTGGTGGGGTGGCCTAGTGGTTAAAGCGTTTGCTCATCACACCTTAGACCCGGGTTATAATCCCCCCAAGGGTACAATGTGTGAAGCCCATTTATGGTGTCCCCTGCTGTGATATTGCTGGAATACTGCTAAAAGCAGTGTAAAACTAAACTCACTCACTTCTTGAACAATTGATCACTTGATTGTCTGCTTCTGTTTGCAGAACATGGATGTGCAGTACCAGGCAATACTTGCCCTTTATGCAAGGTCTGCCGTTGATGACTACAATAATTATTTGGGACATGCTTACCCATTTTACAAACACCTGGTGTCCGAGCTGCTTTTTAGTGATTCATTCATGTAATCTACGCCGCTATCTTGTCTGATAACAGAGACCGGTTATTCCCCGGTGTTGCTATTTAAGGTCTGCAGTTCATGACTACAGAAACCATTAGGGCAGGACATGCTTGCCCATTTTACAAACACCTGGTGTCCAAGCTGCTTTTCAGTGATTCATTCATGTAATCTACGCCACCATCTTGTCTGATAACAGAGACTGGTTATTCCCCGGTGTTGCTATTTAAGGTCTGCAGTTCATGACTACAGAAACCATTAGGGCAGGACATGCTTGCCCATTTTACAAACACCTGGTGTCCAAGCTGCTTTTCAGTGATTCATTCATGTAATCTACGCCGCTATGTTGTCTGATAACAGAGACTGGTTATTCCTGGTGTTGCTATTTAAGGTCTGCAGTTCATGACTACAGAAACCATTAGGGCAGGACATGCTTGCCCATTTTACAAAACACCTGGTGTCCAAGTTGCTTTTCAGTGAATCATTCATGTAATCTACGCCACCATCTTGTCTGATAACAGGGACTGGTTATTCCCTGGTGTTGCTATTCAAGGTCTGCAGTTCATGACTACAGAAACCATTAGGGCAGGACATGCTTGCCCATTTTACAAACACCTGGTGTCCGAGCTGCTTTTCAGTGATTCATTCATGTAATCTACGCCGCTATGTTGTCTGATAACAGAGACTGGTTATTCCCTGGTGTTGCTATTTAAGGTCTGCAGTTCATGACTACAGAAACCATTAGGGCAGGACATGCTTGCCCATTTTACAAACACCTGGTGTCCAAGCTGCTTTTCAATGATTCATTCATGTAATCTACACCACCATCTTGTCTATTAACAGAGACTGGTTATTCCCTGGTGTTGCTATTCAAGGTCTGCAGTTCATGACAACAGAAACCATTAGGGCAGGACATGCTTGCCCATTTTACAAACACCTGGTGTCCGAGCTGCTTTTCAATGATTCATTCATGTAATCTACGCCGCTATCTTGTCTGATAACAGAGACTGGTTATTCCCCGGTGTTGCTATTGAAGGTCTGCAGTTCATGACTACAGAAACCATTAGGGCAGGACATGCTTGCCCATTTTACAAACACCTGGTGTCCAAGCTGCTTTTCAGTGATTCATTCATGTAATCTACGCCGCTATGTTGTCTGATAACAGAGACTGGTTATTCCCTGGTGTTGCTATTTAAGGTCTGCAGTTCATGACTACAGAAACCATTAGGGCAGGACATGCTTGCCCATTTTACAAACACCTGGTGTCCAAGCTGCTTTTCAATGATTCATTCATGTAATCTACACCACCATCTTGTCTATTAACAGAGACTGGTTATTCCCTGGTGTTGCTATTCAAGGTCTGCAGTTCATGACAACAGAAACCATTAGGGCAGGACATGCTTGCCCATTTTACAAACACCTGGTGTCCGAGCTGCTTTTCAATGATTCATTCATGTAATCTACACCACCATCTTGTCTATTAACAGAGACTGGTTATTCCCTGGTGTTGCTATTCAAGGTCTGCAATTCATGACAACAGAAACCATTAGGGCAGGACATGCTTGCCCATTTTACAAACACCTGGTGTCCGAGCTGCTTTTCAATGATTCATTCATGTAATCTACGCCGCTATCTTGTCTGATAACAGAGACTGGTTATTCCCCGGTGTTGCCATTCAAGGTCTGCAGTTCATGACAACAGAAACCATTAGGGCAGGACATGCTTGCCCATTTTACAAACACCTGGTGTCCGAAGCTGCTTTTCAATGATTCATTCATGTAATCGCCGCTATGTTGTCTGATAACAGAGACTGGTTATTCCCGGTGGTGTTGCTATTCAAGGTCTGCAGTTCATGACTACAGAAACCATTAGGGCAGGACATGCTTGCCCATTTTACAAACACCTGGTGTCCAAGCTGCTTTTCAGTGATTCATTCATGTAATCTACGCCGCTATGTTGTCTGATAACAGAGACTGGTTATTCCCTGGTGTTGCTATTCAAGGTCTGCAGTTCATGACTACAGAAACCATTAGGGCAGGACATGCTTGCCCATTTTACAAACACCTGGTGTCCGAGCTGCTTTTCAGTGATTCATTCATGTAATCTACACTGTTATCTTGGCTGATATCTGTGGCTGGTTATTCCTGGTGTTCATAGTTTATAGTTTTGAAATATGTGTCTACTGACTGCTGAACATTTTGAAAAGCAACTCACAGTTAGTATTTTGTTTGGTGTTTCTTTAAAAAACGTGAACCTAGGTATTTGCAAAACATTCCATGGCTACCAAGTCCCTATGAGCATATTTTAAGTATAGAATATATATTTTAAAGTTCATCACATTAGATCAAACCATCTCAAATTTCAACCATTTTGAAAAATGTAACTGTCCAGGCAACATATCACTTTTCAGCAGGAACTGACAAGATTAGAATGTGTATCATATTCTTTCAAATGAATATGAGGAAGATTAATTTTCTCAGACATTGAGGTGCAAAAACGTTGTTAAATCAACAAAATATTGTTATTTCTGCCAGACATATTGATTTAGATTTTTTTACCATACCTTTTGCTATGATGGATGGCATCATAACATTTTGTTCTCTTTTCTGAGACAATTATTCCTCTTATTAAGATAATGTCTCAGGTTAGCACAAAAAATGAATAAAGTTTAATCAAGACATACATGGAATTTGAACCGCTTTGAATACCATTTGAATTATTACTGTTACACATGAATAATGAGAGATGCTTGTGGATCAGATTTTGATGATACCAGACTCCAAGAATATATTCAGTGTTGAGCTCCAATGTTGCCTCCCATTCTACCAGGGTCAGATATAGATGGTAAGGACAGTTATGGGCATGAAGATTAAGCACTGAGGGGCCTTCCATTGTCAGTTCAGTCATTTGCAACAAATTATTTTTTCATTAATCTTTCAACACACAAAATGGCTTCTTTCTGACAGGTTGACAGAACAATTCTGTGCATCCGGTGCATATAACAGGTCTCTTTGTTATATCTTATTTATATCAATGATGGGCGTAGGCACTGAGGAGCTGTGGGTAGCCTAGTGGTTAAAGTGTTGGCTCATCATGCCAAAGACCTGGGTTCAATTCCCCACATGGGTGCAATGTGTGAAGCCCATTTCTGGTGTCCCCTGCCATGATATTGCTGGGATATTGCGTAAAAGCAGTGTAAAACTAAACTCACTCACTCACTCACTCACTCACTCACAAGAAAGAGACATTGTAACATTTTGAGAAATCTGACTGAGCTTCAGTAACTTCAGTATACTTTTTAATAAAGAATTACCAGTTGTTGTCATGTTCTGTGACAGGTGTTACAATGGAGCAAGATGCTCACACTTTTATTCAAACATCTGGTACCATCAATTTGATAGCGATTCAAAAACACATGCTATTCTTATAGTCAGAATAATGTAATTGATTCTGCATTAGCAGATATTTTTATGACTATAGAAGGGGCTTAGTTGCTTATATAAACTCTGTCAGAAAAGAAACGCAACCCCTGTCCTCAGATATGAAAAATTCGTTTGAATGAAGTTATTGCTTCCAAACTAAATGTTATTCGAATGTATTGAAATTATACACGTAATTAATGAAGATTACCATCCAAACAACTGCATTTGTACGCATAAGTGTATTTTATTGCTTATTCCGTCACAACGCATGAAATGACCCTCATGGTGACTTCGCACACAAAAAACACATGCAAATCATGAAAATGGCAGTTAATGTAGGGGTGTATAAAAGCCCATGTGCTTTCGTGATATATTCATTCATTTGTCGCATGAAAAGCTGTGTGAAAAATGCCACGATTGAGTGCTGCCGATCAAATATCGCCATTGGTCGTGTTCAAGCCGGAGAAAGTTTTGGAACTGTTGCACGGCACCTAAATGTTCACAAACAACGATATCCCGACTTTGAGCCGCTACAACAACTTCAATTTGACCAACGACGCCTCCGAAGTGGAAGGCCAAGAATCACGACCCCTTCAAGATCGGTACATCCGGTCCATCACTCTGCGTAATCGGCATGCCCTACCAACCGTGACTGCCACACAAATACCAGGTTTGAGGAGAGTGTCAGCTCAAACGATTAGGAACCGCCTGAAAGAAGCGGGTTTACGTGCCTGTAGACCAGTTGTTGGACCTGTACTACGCCTCTACATCTCCTCACGACGACTCAGGTGGTGCAACAACGTAAGGATATGGACTTTACAAAACTGGAGGCGATCTGGTTTTCTGATGAATCCCGCTTTTGCAACATCACGACGAAGAAAACGCGGTGTATAGGAGACGCCATGAACGCTTTGGCGCCCATCTGCGTCCCACAGGGGACAGATTTGGCGGAGAAAGCGCTATGGTTTGGGGATCCATCTCATACAACCAGAAATCAGACTTGGTGATCGCTGAAGGAACCTGACAGCCCAACGCTACATCAACCACGATACAGCCTCACCTTCTCCGATTATTGACCAACAGACACAGATTTTTCAACCAGACAACGCCCGCCTCATACTGCACGCAACAATGAACTTTCTGCAGAATTCCAACGCCAATGTCTTGCCATAGCCCTCTAAATCACCAGACCTCAACCCTATTGAACACCTGTGGATACTCTGGGTCGACGCAAGACGCCAACGCCAGTCGCCGCCACAGACGCTGCAACAGCTCGGCGCTGCACTGCAGGAGGAGTGGAGAGCCATTCCCCAGGAAAGAATCCGCCTTATCCGTTCTTGTCCAAGGAGATGCCGCGCAGTGATTGCAGCTCGTGGTGCTCATACGAGATACTGAGAAAGACGCCCCCTGGTGACAAACTGGTGTCTGTGAGATGACTTTTGAAATGACAATTTTAAACATGCCCATCTTGGTTATTATTCTGCCAAATTTCAGACTTCTGTCTTAAATAATAAAAATGCTGTGTCGTCTTAAAACTTCAGATCAAAATCTCTAAAATACAGGGGTTGCGTTTCTTTTTTGACAGAGTTTATATTAATTCAATATTTTTAGAATTGTATTAAGACTACAGAAACTCACACATATGGGAGGAAGACAGTTTATCATTCGTTGGCATGTCCAAGGATCTGGCCAGGCAGTGTCTTGTAAGTTGGCTTGTGGGAATGTATTGATGTCACATGGCAATATGTTTTGATTTCTTCACTTGTTTGTCGAATGTCGCTGTGGAGAGTTTTAGCCACTTACTTGTGTGAGTGGTGGATGCAGGTCTGGACAAGCATCCTCATCTTGCAAACACCTGGATTCACCTCCAACATTTAGTAGTCATTCATATGGGTTTCACCATGCCTTTTACATCCAAAGGAATTAGTTTCAGCCGATACTCTAGACTAGTTATTCTATAGTTTTGGCATCATGTGTTTACCATAGTGGGCAATAAATGAGTTAGTGATGTTTCACAAACAACCCTTTGTGTTTGAACTTGCAATGATATATTCACATACATGAGTCAACTTCAGATTTCTGATGTTATGTCCCTCATCCCTCGATTAGTTGATCTGTGAGATCTGGAATTCATTTTGAAACATGACATCTGAGGTCTTGAACATAGCTGTCAACCCAAAATGTGTCCAAGGAGTGAAAACCATTAAAAGCTGGGACCCAGGCACCACAGGTCTGGGTCGTGTCCAGGGCGAAGTTCTGGGGGGGGAGATGGGGGGATAAGTTGATGCATATTATATATTAATGGTCGTTATTCGAGATGAAAACATCATATAGCAATATTTAGAAAGTACTTGTACGAAAAAATGTGAGATTTAGTATACTGAGCATGAACATGATAAAGAACATGATTTTCATTAAAAGAACATGAGACTCACAGCAAAACCTGAGCGTTGACAGGTTTGCTTGAATGTTGTTTCCTTCATCAACACCTTTTCAGTTAGACTTGTATGAGTATAATGACACTCTTTGAACTTTTTGTACAAAGAATGTGCTTGACTGTACCTCAAACATTACACATGTAGACACCAAAGAATGGAACTGAAGGAATATTGCCTGAGATGAAGGGCTGATTGGTGTCTTGGAGTCTTGGAGCCACCCACCTTGTCACGCAGACTCATGAAGAGTGTTTAATCATTCTGGGTCTAAGCTTGAATCTAAATATGATACCGATGAAGCAATCTCACTAGTCCCTTTATTTCTTCAGCATAAATGCATAAATATCCATAGCGGGTTGCAATAACACAGTCTACAAATACTGATGTATCTATGGAAATCAGCATGAAACCATTCAGGAAGTGTGAGAAACAAGACGCGAGAGACGATACTGCTGCCAGGTCACGTCCAGTAGCATGGGTGTGAAGTCGATCCTTCACTACCAGCTACCAGGGCATGTCTTCCTGTCTCATTATATCACATGTCCTCATTTATGCTGCAGGCTTTTCCCCTTAGTGCTAAAGACATATTTGTAATGTTTATGTTAAACCCAGTCAATGATCAGACCAACCAATCCATAAAACTGAAATGACATTTTGTAGATGAATAATATTTATAAGGATCAAACCAGGACCCATTCCACAATACGATCATAGCACTAAGATGATCGTAACTCCCATACTGTAACATAGACTTACGACTGTAGTAGTCCTATAACTTTGAGGAATGGGGCCCTGGCCAGTTTAGGAAAGAATACACCTGCCAAACCAAATGAAACTTTAAGTGGATTGAAAACATCCTTCACAATGCATAGTTATTTTCAACAATCAAACTGTATAAACAAAATATAATCAAAACTCTGGCCTTATTCCAAAAATTGAATGATTTTAAAATTTAAGATTATAGACCAGTTTCATCCTGGAAGGACAGAATGAAACCCAGTGATGTGTTCCCTGAAAACTAAACATCTTCAAATCAAATCAAGAATTTGATTTTAAAATGTAATACTTTTAAAACATAATGCAAATATATATTTCTTGTATTATTCCATGATGACAATATCAATAAGCATCTATAGAGCAACAATCCCCACTGTAATATGCTATAAAATGTTTGAGTGGACCCATCTATTGTTGGCACAGTCAGAATCCATGCACAGTATAAATGCTGTATTCCCACAAGCTAAATATCTACAAAGACAAATCAAGAATATAATATAAAAATGTGATACTTTTAAAACAAAATGCAAACATATATTTCTAGTATTATTCCATGATAATATCAATCAGAATCTATAGAGCAACAATCCCCACTGTGGTATGCTATAAATTGTTTATATTGGATCCATTTATCGTTGGCATAGTCAGAGACCATGCACAGTATATGGGCTATGTTATCGTTACACTGGGTCAGTGTTAATAATATCATTACAGTACGACATCCGTAAGTTATTATGCACACTTCCCACAATGTGTTTCCGATGTGTCTCTCACGCTGACAAGGCTTGGATCATTAATACATAATATCCTTAGTGTAGATTGATAGTTGCTCTCTATTCATAATTGCAGCTTCAAGATATGAATAGGTGACACTGATATAATCCACATTTGAGTAGGACACTTATCGCATCCAATTCTAGGAACAATGTAATGTGTAATTGTGGGATTCCTAAGAGTTTGGTTGAAGACATACCACCTAGGGGCGGCATTGGTTTCCATTTCGGTAGTACCACCCATGGCGCCTCCTGCAAATAAGCGCGCCTTGAGAGATATGGCGTTCTTGTAGCTCTTGGAATATATAACACTTATGTATAATGGTGTTGATAAAACATGAAACACACCCAAATCTATTGTATATTATTGCTGACATTTCCTTATCTACATCCAGATATGTATCTGTTACATAGCCTAAGTGGAAGTTATTTCAGAAATGTTGTTCATATTTGTTGTTTACAAGGTGATATTTGACTGATATGAGAGATCAGAGAAACTTTGTTTGGGCTCACTGCCAGAGCTGCTTGAAGTTTGATTCAAGTTCAAAATACATCTTGTTTTTTCGCATGAATTTTATGATGTAAATGAAGCAGTTTGTGACAAGCCTGATGCAGAGACGGTGTCTTACACCTGTCAGTTGTTACAGCACCTGAACAGATGCATGCAATGAGCATCAGAGCATGGAGCAATTACCCTAGCTATGTTTCCTTCTCCTTTTCAACACTTTAATCTATTAAAATACATTTAACCTCCTTAACATGGACGACTGGAGATCCATAGAGAACATAATGAATTGTCAGCAAAGTGTGTCAAGACTGCTACAAATACATATTCTATCTGAGCCATTATATTATCCTGAAATGATAGCATAATGCTTCCCTGTATAGGTGAAACCTTTGACTCAATTGCTGAACCTGAATCAGAAGAAATACAAAATATGTGGTGTTTTTTAATCTTTGTTCAGTCATTTAGATTACACATGTGACAGGTAGCTATGACACCTGAGGAAATCTTTCCCGAATCAGCTGTTTCATGTTTCTGCTGTTCGATTAAGACAGCTTTCTGTATGTATTGAATATGTGTCATTCTGTATGTATTGTATGTGCTTGCTCTACTATTTAAACACCCATTGGCATGCTTGAGTCATTCACCTAAAATTTCGGGGCGGTGGGGTAGCCTAGTGGTTAAAACGTTCGCTTGTCACGCCAAAGACCTGGGTTCGATTCCCCACATGGGTACAATGTGTGAAGCTGATTTCAGGTGTCCCCTGCCGTGATATTGCTGGAATATTGCTAAAAGCAGCGTAAAACTAAACTCTCCTAAAATTTCACAGAAAAACAATTCCACATGAATTTTTTCCAACATGTGCAGCTTTACCATGTTGTTGTTTAATGCCACGCTCAGCAATAATCCTGCTATATGATGGAGACATACAGATGCTCAAGTCTGGACTGGACAAACCGGTCAATGAGAAAACAAAGGGCATGAATCCATGCTGTTTGGGAACAAAGACACTCTATCAACAAGTCACTGGGGTTGACCAACCAATCCATTAGGTCACCCCCATGGCCAACATAGGCTGCAGATCAATTAATATTTTTACACAGAATACACGCTGATCTATTGACCAGGCTAATGATGTAGCGCTTTGAGCATACCTCAGAAGGATTGATTTGGTACATAATAAATGTACACATTATTATTATTTTATTGGTACATTATTATTAACATAGCAACACTCTTATGAACATTGATTTCTGGAGTCGGACTCTCTTTCATGTGATTTTGTACTTAATGCCTCATAAACATCCAAAATGAATATAATCTGAAGGTTTCAGAAAATATAATTATTGACAAACAAATCTTTAATTGGTTCTGGCCTTGAGTATTTATTTTATTGTTTGGATTCACATGTTGAAAATATGATATTTGATGATTGTGTTGCTTATTTGAAACAGATGTTAAAGTAATGTGGCACCCACGTGAGTAATAACTCTTTTGTTTTGATTGGCATAGTGTTGGTGTGTGAAGAAACAGGATGTTGAGTTGTGTATCTAAATACAGCATGCTTCATCTAATAAAAGGAGGCAAATAAAACATATCATCAAAGTTTTTTAAGTTTGCAGTTTGTGATAAATCAAGTCAGTATGTTCTTTTACTGTCAATATTCCTGTAGTTTATTCCATTCAGATAGAAATATGCTGGCCAAACCAAATTAGTGTTCGAAGCCTGCGTGCCTGATGTTGTACCCAAGTGAACTCTTGAGAAAATTATAGGGCCAAACATCCAAGCCAGGATTTCAGGGCCAAACATTCCCTATTCAGACCTTGGCAGGATTTCAGGGAAAAACATGCCCCACTGAGAGCTAGACAGGATTTCAGGAAAAAACATGCCCCCTCTAAACCAAGGCAGGGTTTCAGGGAAAAACATGCCCCATCTAAACCTAGGCAGGGTTTCAGGGAAAAACATGCCCCATCTAAGACTAGGCAGGGCTTCAGGAAGAAACATTGCCCCATCTAAACCTAGGTCAAATTTCAGGGCCAAACATGCCCCATCTAAGCCTAGGCAGGGTTTCAGGGAGAAACACGCCCCATCTAAACCTAGGCCAAATTAGAGTGCCAAACATGCCCCATCTAGACCTAGGCAAGATTTCAGGGCCAAACATGCCCCATCTAAACCTAGGCAGGATTTCAGGGGAAATAAACTGAGTGAGTGAGTGAGTGGTTTAGTTTTACGCCGATTTTAGCAACATTCCAGCAATATCATGGTGGGAGACACCAGAAATGGGCTTCACACATTGTACCCATGTAGGCAATTGAACCCGGGTCCTCGGCATGACGAGTGAACACCTTAACCACTAGGCTACCCCACCACCCCCCTGAGAAACTGATGAGACAGTGGGAAACTATAGTTTTACACCATTTTAGCAGTATTCCAGATTTATGGTCTTCTCACATTTGATGTATATGGGAAATTAAACATGGCCTTCGACATGACGACAAAACACTCATGCCACTTGGCGATGCCACTCTCCTGAAGACAGTGAAGAACAAAAGAGATAAAAGAGAATGCTTACCTATCACTAGTCTGTCTCACAGTCCCTGAACCACATTAATTTCCCTACTACCAAGCCCTCTCTGCAGTGCTAAAGCCCTAAATAAAGCAAGTCTAGATTTCCTCAGGTTCAGATTCTGAATCTCTGGTCTCCCTAGGGCTCCTTTTCAATATAAAAGGGCTTGTTTGTTACTATCAAAATTATATATATTCAGAGACTAAGCCTTAGTCTAACCTTTCATTGAAGCAGGTAGTTGGCCACATATCTTCATCCATATGTAATAAGGTGATGGAAACAAAGCAGGATAATGACATTCTGCTGGAATGTTACACAGGAATGACTTCAAGATAAGCCTATGTGCTAACTCTTTAACTGACTTGCACGATTGACTTTTACCAGAGACTTCTTGTGGATCTGGAATGCGTTTGTCGTTTTTATTTGCTAGTTAGTATGACTCTTGCCTTAGGGTTTGTTCATCAAATCCCATGAATTCACATTCAGGAGGATCAAATAATTCAGATTTTGAATTCTGCGTCTGCAATTTTGTTTATTGCTGACTGGGATATCCTCTATGATTATCCGGGATGATGTCAAGGAATTAAGGAGAACCAATATCCCTGAGAACCCTGCATGGTGAGGAGTCAAGGTCAGAAGTTGTTGTAACAACCACTTCTTTGTCATAGTGACTATTGCTAGAACACACAGTGATGATGACTGGGTAAGTGTAACACTGCTTTGAACATTATTTTGGTCATAACACAGTTTGTCTGTTTCATATGGGAGGGGACTCCTGAGTACTTCAAATCTTAGACATGCTTTACTCTAGTGAAAATCTTGAGCAGGGTATGATGTGAACATACCAAGATAATCTTGGTGAATCTTGCTTTCGAACCCACCACCATGTGTTTCTTGCATGCCTAATTGATGCACGTCTGCACCGTGAAATGCAGCAGTTTATACACCTGTATCAGAAGGTGATCTCCCAACCTGGCTGATTGGGTGTGTCATGGAGTGATACAGATCAGTCAGCCTCTGTTTCCCTGGTACATTCTAGGTCAAACTGTTGTTGCATAATACCAGAGATGTTGCAGACAATTGTGTAAAATGTCCTTCTCTCAATGCTTTATCAGCCTGCATATCAAGCGTCTTCCACATGCGCACATTCAGGTATGTCTGTTACCAGTGTGCACCTTAATTGTTGTCCCAGGTGCATGCACTTGGCTGTTGGGGCTGCTGAAGGGTAATACGTAGCATCCCTTCAGGCAGCTGCATCCCAACCACAGCTATGGGAGGAGACTACAAAGCAGTTGAGGTGCCGCCACATCTTATACCACTGGAAACCATTGGCGCAGTGCACATTTTTCTACGGTGAACTATTTGACATTTGAACTATCTATATTCAACTTCTTTACCTTTCGTAAACTTCGTCATGATTAATCCTACTCAAACTTTGGTTCATTAAAGGGAGACTAGGATTGGCCTAAGTGGCAGACCTAGCAAATTTGATTTCAGTCTCTTTACATAATGGTTTTCCTGCTGGTTGAAATGTTAATTGAATATGCATGTCAGTTTAGCCGTTAGTGAGTATCTGTCTTAATTACACAGAGACATGTAACACCTTCTCACAACAGTTAATGATTATCCATCCTAATTACACAAGACATGTGACAGTTTTTCACATAGTATTAATTACAATGTCAAGAATTAGGTGGAAAATGGGCACCATGTATATTCCTCCTTCGTTGAAGGAACTGAAGAAATATATATATTCCTTTGTTGGGGACAAGAACACATGGTCTATTGTCCTGGCCCATGAGGTCATCTGCCTGTCCATCAGTCTGTGCATCTGCCTGTCCATCAGTCTGTCCATCTGCCTGTCCATCTGCCTGTCCATCTACCTGTCCATCTGCCTGTCCATCAGTCTGTCCATCTGCCTGTCCATCAGTCTGTCCATCTGCCTGTCCATCTGCCTGTCCATCAGTCTGTCCATCTGCCTGTCCATCAGTCTGTCCATCTGCCTGTCCATCAGTCTGTCCATCTGCCTGTCCATCAGTCTGTCCATCTGCCTGTCCATCAGTGTCCTGCCTGTCCATCTGTCTGTCCATCTGCCTGTCCATCAGTCTGTCCATCCTCTGCCTGTCCATCTGCTCTGTCCATCTGTCTGTCCATCTGCCTGTCCATCAGTCTGTCCATCTGCCTGTCCCTGTCCATCTGCCTCTGTGCCTGTCCATCTGTCCATCTGCCTGTCCATCTGTCTGTCCATCAGTCTGTCATCATCTGCAGTCTGTCCATCTGTCTGTCCATCTGCCTGTCCATCTGCTCTGTCCATCTGTCCTGTCCATCTGCTCTGTCCTGTCCATCTGCCTGTCCATCAGTCTGTCCATCTGTCTTCTGTCCATCAGTCTGTCCATCTGCCTGTCCATCTGTCCATCAGTCTGTCCATCTGCCTGTCCATCAGTGCCTGTCCATCTGCCTGTCCATCTGCCATCCATCAGTCTGTCCTCTGTCCATCTGCCTGTCCATCTGTCTGTCCTGTCCATCTGCCTGTCCATCAGTCTGTCCATCTGCCTGTCCATCTGCCTGTCCATCTGTCTGTCCATCAGTCTGTCCATCTGCCTGTCCATCAGTCTGTCCATCTGCCTGTCCATCTGTCCTATCTGCCTGTCCATCTGCTCATCCATCTGTCCATCAGTCTGTCCATCTGCCTGTCCATCAATCTGTGCATCTGCCTGTCCATCTGCCTCAGCAGTCTGTCCATCTGCCTGTCCATATGTCTGTCCATCTGCCTGTCCATCAGTCTGTCCATCTGCCTGTCCAGTGTCCATCAGTCTGTCCATCTGCCTGTCCATCTGCCTGCCCATCTGCCTGTCCATCAGTCTGTCCATCTGCCTGTCCATCAGTCTGGCATCAGTCTGTCCATCTGCCTGTCCATCTGCCTGTCCATCAGTCAGTCCATCTGCCTGTCCATCAGTCTGTCCATCTGCCTGTCCATCAGTCTGTCCATCTGCCTGTCCAGTGTCCATCAGTCTGTCCATCAGTCTGTCCATCTGCCTGTCCATCTGCCTGTCCATCAGTCTGTCCATCTGCCTGTCCATCTGTCCATCAGTCTGTCCATCTGCCTGTCCATCAGTCTGTCCATCTGCCTGGCCATCTGCCTGTCCATCTGCCTGTCCATCAGTGTGTGCGTCTGCCTGGCCATCTGCCTGGCCATCAGTCTGTTCTATCTGCCTGGCCATCAGTCTGTCCATCTGCCTGTCCATCAGTCTGTCCATCTGCCTGTCCATCTGCCTGGCCATCAGTCTGTCTATCTGCCTGGCCATCTGCCTGGCCATCAGTCTGTCCATCTGCCTGGCCATCAATCTGTCCATTAATCTGTCCATCTGCCTGGCCATCAGTCTGCCCATCTGCCTGTCCATCAGTCTGCCCATCTTCCTGTCCATCAGTCTGTCCATCTGCCTTTCCATCAGTCTGTCCATCTGCCTGTCCATCAGTCTCTCCATCTGCCTGTCCATCTGCCTATGCATCTCCTTGTCCCTCTGCCTGTCCAGCAGCCTGTCCATCTACCTCTGCATCTCCTTGTCCCTCTGCCTGTCCAGCAGCCTGTCCAATAGTCTGTCCTTCTGCCTGTCCATCTGCCTGTCCATCAGTCTGTCCATCTGCCTGTCCATCAATCTGCCCATCTGCCTGTCCATCTGCCTGTCCATCAGTCTGTCCATCTGCCTGTCCATCTACCTATGCATCTCCATTGTCCCTCTGCCTGTCCATCAGCCTGTCACAGTCTGTCCATCTGCCTGTCCATCAGTCTGTCCATCTGCCTGTCCATCAGTCTGTCCATCTACCTATGCATCTCCTGTCCCTCTGCCTGTCCATAAGCTCTGTCCATGTCTGTCATCATCAGTCTGTCCATCTGCCTGTCCAGTCTGTCCATCAGCTCTGTCCATCTGCCTGTCCATCAGTCTGTCCATCAGTCTGTCCTATCTGCCTGCCGTGTCAGTCTGTCTGCCTGTCCATCATCTGCCCATCTCTGTCCATCTCTGTCCATCAATCTGCTGTCCATCTGCCTGTCCATCTGCCTGTCCATCAGTCTGTCCATCTGCCTGTCCATCTACCTATGCATCTCCTTGTCCCTCTGCCTGTCCATCAGCCTGTCCAATAGTCTGTCCATCTGCCTGTCCATCTGCCTGTCCATCAGTCTGCCCATCTGCCTGTCCATCAGTCTGTCCATCTGCCTGTCCATCTGCCTGTCCATCTACCTATGCATCTCCTTGTCCCTCTGCCTGTCCATAAGCCTGTCCAATAGTCTGTCCATCAGTCTGTCCATCTGCCTGTCCATCAGTCTGTCCATCAGTCTGTCCATCTGCCTGTCCATCTGCCCGTGCATCTCCTTGTCCCTCTGCCTGTCCATACCCTGGATGACTTCATGGTCTGTGAGAGAAGTAGCCATCATACACAATAGCACAATAATCCAATATCATAATGCTATGGACTGATGTTGTGGTTGAAGCTCATCACTCTGATGCCTTGGATGAAGCCCATTCTTGGTGCATCTCCTGGAGCTGATGACAATGTACAAAAGTGGCATCCCTCATTCATCCGTCTACAACTAACTCATTAACCGACCATCCCACTTGTGCACTCACTACACTCCAAAATAACATTCACTCACTTAACAATACGATTATTGTTTGACTACGCGACACTAAAAAACACAGTCTGACTTCTATTTAATACACGGAGGAAACAACACGTCAACATGTTAACATGATTAGTTTGCTGAGACGTGAAAAGAAATGAATTTGTTACAGATAGGAAAGATGCTGTGATGATTAATACTCACTGTATCTGCTCCCAGCCCTGATACATAGGAACTGTATCTAATCGTCATCTATCTGGAGGTGTAAATGGATGATAATAGCCAGGAGGTGTCTCTTTGTCATAATTATTCATGGTATAGCCTTCACCTTTTACACAACAGAATGTTTAATGATGCGATGTTATGGTGCAGGAATTGTATTTCCGGACTTCATGATGTCAGTCAGCATCTTTTTTGTTCCAAGAAGAAAGAATCTATCGACATAATATGTGACAGGTAACTGATTGGAAAGGTATGAACAGACATCAGATGGAGATATAGAACCGTGCGTGCAAACACTGCTGTCATGTTTATCGTCTGTCTGCAGAAGATCAGGGCTCACCTCCATAAAGCACTTGCACCAACCAGCGTTATGACTGCAATTAACTTCTGATCATAGAAATACTGCTTTGTGCACAAACACTGATGAAAATAGAATAATTCAGAACTATTCATGCTATGGCGCCCTGTTCTGATAAGTATTGCTTCTTCTTCTTCTTCTTCTTCTTGTCTTCTTCTGCATTTTGGGGCGGTGAGGTAGCCTAGTGGTTAAAGTGTCCGCTCGTCACACAGAAGACCTGGGTTCGATTCCCAATATGGGTACAATGTGTGAAGCCTACTTCTGGTGTCCCCCACTATGATATTGCTGGAATATTGCTAAAAGCGGCGTAAAACCATACTCACTCACTCACTCTTTTCATTTTCTTCAACATATTTTCCCTGTTTTCTTGAACCATTCTCTTTACCAAATCTCTTCCTCTGGTTTCTTTTTTTTTCCATTTTAAAATAGTGTGTGAATTGTAAGTACCATACCATTTTCTCCATATATTTTGATATCATTTGCTCATTTACATACTGTTGATCTGTATTACATGTTTTCTAGTGATGAGGACTTTGTCAGAAACATAATAGGTCACTGTAACCTTCTTTAAATGATGAACATATATATTTCTATTACTTTAGTCTACACATTTAGTGAGTGAGTGAGTTTGGTATACACTGCTTTTAGCAATATTCCAGCAATATCATGGTGGGGGACATCAGAAATAGGCTTCACACATTGTACCCATGTGTGGAATTGAACCCAGGTCTTCAGCATGACGAGTGAACGCCTTAACCAGTAGGCTACCCCACCGCCCCTCTACACATTTAGAGCCCACTGGGATATCATGGTGTGCCTGCTTCATAGTCGCTGGGGGGCGGTGGGGTAGCCTAGTGGTTCGCTCGTCACACTGAAGACCTGCGTTCGATTCCCCACATGGGTACAATGTGTGAAATCCATTTCTGGTGTCCCTGCCGCAATATTGCTAGAATATTACTAAAAGCAGTGTTATAGGGACTAATTCAGGACAGCCATCGTCCAAATATTTAAAAAGTCCAAAACTATGTACTCAAGACATGTGAGACTTTATTGTAATATATATATGACGCTAACCTGTATTTTTAATCACTACTGTACATCCTTATCACTACCGCATTGTACATTGACTTGTCAGACCATTAATTATTGTATAAGACATTTATAACCTTCATTGGTAATCCCCCTTGGCCGTGTCTGCCATCACATCAACTGGTCAAGGAAGTGCTATTGTTTTTCTGTCTGTCCATTGATGAGTCAGTCGCCTGTCCATTGTTGTCAAAAACTGTATATATACTTAGTATGCTCACACCTAGACAGAGAAGGAGTACGAGTTCGGTATTTGGACAGTCTGTTGGGACGACTACGAGCAGGATAATGCCGCTCGTAGGAAACGCCCTGGGGTTGAGCAGGTACTCCGCTCACCTCGCTCATGTCTTGTGTATTTGTTTGTCATGTACTAAAGACGTGTGAACTCAACTATGCCTTCGTCTTCATCAACGCACACTTCATCTTAATTATCAGCTAATTGACCAGTCGACGCTACACTACGCTGTTGACAGCAGCGTAAAACCATACTCACTCACTCACTCATAGTCTCTGGAAATTTGTTTTTCATGAACCAAAAGTCAGTCCATACAAGGTCATACCCCCGAACATAACACAGATAAATAATAAATAATCTCTTGCAACTTTAATAAAGGAGTCTTTATTGCACTTCCAACAATAGTTGGAACAAAGTTTTCCAAACAAAATCAGCCATGTTCATAACACTAACAGTTTGTAATTTGACAGAGATAGCAATATCCTGACCTAACATCACTGAAGCAACAATGGCAAGATATGGCTGTATGTACACCAGTCTCTGTTATTGCTTCCCAAATTGGCTTACTCAACCAACCATTCAAACTGGGTCCGTGTATTACTCCTGCTGGTGGGAATTGGTATTTCACGCCAGTTCTCTTATAACCAATAAAGACAAGCCATGCAAAGTTATCAGTCCCTGTACAATTCAAATCAAAATCCTCACTCTTGTTTACATGGCAATGCACAGTTTGACTTGCGTATCTGACAGAACTGATGGTACAATACGAGACAGACATTTAATCCCAGAAATGTTGTTATCTCATTTAAAAATATATATTTGTAAAAAATATATCCAAATGGAGCCAAGAACGATCCTTAATTTCTGGGAATAGCTAAATCTACAAGGTCTTAATTTGTTGGAATCTCTTTACTTTTAGAGCTGAGGCAATCTAGTCTTGCCAAATAATTCTAGACTTGAGTAGGACTCCTATTTAGTTTATTGTCTTGGGTCTGGACTGACTGACTGAGTTTGGTTTTACGCCGCTTTTAGCAATATTCAAGCAAAATCACGGCGGGGGACACCAGAAATGGGATTCACACATTGTACCCATGTGGGGATTTGAACCCGGGTCTTTGGCATGATGAGCCAACACTTAAACCACTAGGCTACCCCACCGCCCCTCTTGGTTCTGGAAGAAAGTAGTACCATACAATTGAACCTTGATCCTGTCAACAGACACTGTATGATTCAAAAGAAGTGAAGGAGTGTTTATATGAAAAAAAATAGTCATTACTGAAATGATTTAACTTTCCATAATTGTATTTTTTATTCTACATTTCTTCTATTCACACACTTTTCAAGTACTATCTAAGGAAAATACCTTTGTACAAGACATTCCTGTGAGAAATATCATTTTTCATCTGAATGTTCTTATAAACTTACAAATTCAATTTCTCTTAAACCGTTCCTATTTTCGATTTCCCCAGTGATTGAAACCTTGTCACATCAAGACCTAGTACCCTTGCATTAATGCAGATATATCCATTTGTTAACTCATTGTATCTTGCAGCAAGAAACGCCACTCACAATTTCATCTTATACAATCAATGTCATAAAGATAGCCACTTTTTCTTTGAAGTGATCGTGGCAATAGTATGGGTGAATAGCAGTGACCAGTTACAAACTATTTCAGTTGATACAAGCTTTTTCTTGCCATTGTTTCCAGACAGATACATGGTTTATCATTTTCGGTAAAGGGCATCTGATTGGGTCAGTCCAACCTTGAAAGTAGAACATAGCCAAGTCTACTTAGACTAATTTGGTTAACTAACAATAAGTCCTGTAAGGCAAGCAATTACTCTTCTATCCTGGGACTTGAGGTTTTTAGATTAACACTTGACAAATTGTCCTAAAGGCTGTAATTGTGCACTTGGATTGTTCTTATGAAGGAGATATAGGCAGTGAGGAGAGTAACTGTGAACTCATGTCAGAGGTGCCAGGTACTTTAAATAAGCTGGATGTAGATCTGTAATTATCGCACATTGGCACTGGCTCAGTACAACGCTGCAGCCTATACGACTCCTGGATGAAGGTTCGAGTGTGTCTTCCTTACAGTCTGGTGCCACACAGACTCAGCATGGTCAGACAACCAGTGTCTTGGTTGACCCATGAGGGGTCATGACCCACACCAGACAGGCTGAGCTGTCAGTTTCTCATTAAGTTACTATCTACCATATATTACTGTAGATAAGCCAAATTTTGAAGGCTAAGAAAAAGCAGCCTGTAGAAGGGGGTCGGATTATTTTCGGGTAACACTTTCGTCGAACTTTTTTTCTGGTGACCAGTAAGAAAACAACATTGTATCGTTTCACGTGAATGAACAAGAGAAAACTACTTTGTTCAGTGAAGACATCAAATTTGCAATTAAACATCACTGGACAAGATTATTTCCCATTTTAGTTCTAATTTGTTTTTGCTAGGCGTTGTATTATATGCAGGGATTAGATTATCGTGTGTATTTGTCTCATATATAGAGCTAGAAATATACATGCACATGTTTCCTGGTAATAAATTTTTGTCACACTATGAAGGCATTTTGGCCATCTAATCCACATTTTATCATCATTTGTGAAAGGCTACATAGCAAACTATACATCTTTTTATGGCAAACTGTTGTTGTTGGGTTTTCTTGTTCAATGCCGCAATCCAACAATCAAACAATCTAGCTGTATGATAGTGATCTGTCAGTAATCTAATCTGTACTAGACAATTCAGTGATTGATATCATGAGCATCAAGTGGATATGACATGCATCAACAAAGTCAGTAAAACCTGGGAGTCTGAGTACCCGATCCTCATAACCACCTACAACAAGGGCAGGTTTCTGAAGACACGTTCTCACCTAGATTTCCATAATTGGTTGTAAAGTATCGCAGCATGGTTTATATTTTTATTAAGAATGAGAGTTAAGAGAGAGAGGTGAACATTATATTTGCTTCGTAGAATTGGAAATACAAACCTAGTCTGTTTTGTGGCATTTTGAGCTATGGTAACACCTTAATTGCTACTTGTCTGCAGCGTTCTAATTTAGATGGTGTGCATGTACAAAATTACAGTTTCCAACATTGCATCGTTGCAGTGACTTATGCTTACCTGTAATAAGAGGCATCTCACATACGCATATCTAATGAGGGTATGGGATATCAAAGAGATGATATAAAGATAAGGGAGGAGTAAGTATGTGGGGTTTTGTCTGAATGTCAGCAGCATAGCCCATATATAAGTACAGTCTGTAATCAATGAAGCAGGGATGGACAAAACCAATGATTAAAGCAGGGGAGACAATCTTTACCACAGCGGCAGAATGACAGCAAGCTGTATGTTGAACTGGTATAGATGTCCCAGTCATGCTGTAGAGATTGAATCCCCAAATCATTCACTGTTACTATCACTATATTTACTGTGCAATGTATATCAGGTTAGTTTTGTCAATGAATGCTGTGTAACCCAGTGATCATGATGCTGAATTTCATCGTATCAACTCTGATCCAGGTTACCCGTGAAGGCCTTTAGCAATCCATGCTTGTTATAAGAGGCAACCAACAGGATTGGGTGGTCAGACTTGGTGACGTGGTTGACTCATATCATTGTATCCCAATTGCGTAGATCGATGCTCATGCCGTTGATCACTGTATTGTCTGGTCCAGACTCGATTATTTACAGACCGCAGCCATAGAGCTGGAAGATTGCTGAGTGCAGATTTAAACAACCAACCAACCAACTAATCTGACCCTGGCCTGTTGATTGCATATCAAGTCCATAGAGGGAACTCCTAAAAGTCATCACTGGATCTGACTTGCATTTGAAAGAAGTTGGCAGCTCATGTTAGTGTGAGTATGCTGTTTGGTGGAGGTAATCATACCACTGGGTTCTCTGCTAGCAATCTGAGACTGACTCAACTTGGGCATACACCACTTTCCACAAGTGTTCATTTATTTCAATCTGGGAATAACTGATTCATTTTTGTTATCAGTATTACTTTCTCTGTTTGGCATGGGATACTGTAATTAATGAATTGAAAAATGAAACTCAGCAACCAGCTTTTAAAGCTGAAGAGTTTTTTTAACTCCTTGGGGATTCCAGGCCCAACTTGGTGCAGGTCCAGGCTTGTCCATGACTCAACTAGAGCTGGTAGTTCCATTGGCTTGCAAGTGAGCAGTTCGTGGAGGACTGAAATAACAAGAAAACCAGCTGGTGCTGAAGGGGTCATTGTTGGCACGGGTACTACAGATGAGTACCTATGGTATGTTTTTGTATACAGAAACGCACCCTAACAAAAATTAGAATACAGAAACATACCCTAATGAAATTAGAATACAGAAACATACCCTAACAAAAATTTAAATTCAGAAACATACCCTAGGACATCCTGCATTGTGCCATTTCTTAATTGGAACTGTCATACTGTTGTATTAGATACATTTTTTTTTATTGCGTTATATAAGAAACAAGTACACACTGGTAACAAACAGGCAGTCAGATGAACGGGAAAAACTACGTACAGTTTCATCTTGTGGATGTGGCGTTTTGACTCATCCATCTTTTGGAGTACTGGGTATGTTTCTGTATTTAGACTTTGTTTAGGGTACATTTCGGCATATACAGAAACGTACCTGGGGTACATACCTGTAGTACTTGTACCAGCGACCCCTTGAGCAGATCTGGCACTGACTGGCAGTAGAAAGCTGGCTTATTGTTTGCCATGGCTGTTCCATACAATGTACTTCAATCCTTCTTGAGAGCCAATTTGCCCGATCCTGTCTTGATAACATAACAGCCTACTGTGATAAGGATGATTTAATATAAACCATCAACACTGGAGAGTAAACAGCGTTGATTATCTGTCGTAACTAACTCCATTATAAACAGACTCAGACTCCATTGTAAACTCCCGTAAGCAAAAAGCCACAAAACCCTTTCCAGTATCTCGAGAAACCTCTGCTGGAAGCAAAGTCCTTTGTATGATTCTGATGATATCATAAGCATGCGTTGATGAATCTCTATCAAATAGTGAAGCAAGCAGTGTTCAGGAAGTGATGAGGTTATCCTGTGAGGTTATTTTGCTTCCTGTCAATAGACAGTGGTATCTTATGATGATGTTTCCTGTCTGTGTACAGTAGTGGTATCTTATGATCTTGCTTCCTGTCAGTCGACAGGGGTGTCTGGGATTATGATGATGTTTCTAGCCTGTGATCAGTAGTATCTTATGATGATACTGCTTCCTGTCAGTAGACAGTGGTATCTTATGATATTGCTTCCTGTCAGTAGACAGTGGTATCTTATGATATTGCTTCCTGTCAGTAGACAGTGGTATCTTATGATATTGCTTCCTGTCAGTAGACAGTGGTGTCTTATGATATTGCTTCCTGTCAGTTGACAGTGGTATCTTATGATCTTGCTTCCTGTCAGTAGACAGTGGTGTCTTATGATATTGCTTCCTGTCTGTAGACAGTGGTATCTTATGATATTGCTTCCTGTCAGTAGACAGTGGTGTCTTATGATATTGCTTCCTGTCAGTAGACAGTGGTATCTTATGATATTGCTTCCTGTCAGTAGACAGTGGTGTCTTATGATATTGCTTCCTGTCAGTTGACAGTGGTCCCTTATGATATTGCTTCCTGTCAGTAGACAGTGGTATCTTATGATATTGCTTCCTGTCAGTAGACAGTGGTGTCTTATGATATTGCTTCCTGTCAGTTGACAGTGGTATCTTATGATATTGCTTCCTGTCAGTAGACAGTGGTATCTTATGATATTGCTTCCTGTCAGTAGACAGTGGTATCTTATGATATTGCTTCCTGTCAGTAGACAGTGGTATCTTATGATATTGCTTCCTGTCAGTTGACAGTGGTACCTTATGATATTGCTTCCTGTCAGTAGACAGTGGTATCTTATGATATTGCTTCCTGTCAGTAGACAGTGGTATCTTATGATATTGCTTCCCGTCAGTAGACAGTGGTAGGGCAGTGGGGGTAGCCTAATGGTTAAAGCATTGGCTCGTCGAAGACGCCGGTGTCTTATGATATTGCTTCCACATGGGTAGAATGTGTGTGAAGCCCATTTCTAAAATTTCTCCCAGTCCGTAGACAGTGTTGCTGGAATATTGCCAAAAGCAGCAGACAACCAAACTTATGAGTCAGTGTCAGTAGACAGTGGTATCTTATGATATTGCTTCCTGTCAGTAGACAGTGGTATCTTATGATATTGCTTCCTGTCAGTTGACAGTGGTATCTTATGATATTGCTTCCTGTCAGTAGACAGTGGTATCTTATGATATTGCTTCCTGTCAGTAGACAGTGGTATCTTATGATATTGCTTCCTGTCAGTAGACAGTGGTATCTTATGATATTGCTTCCTGTCAGTAGACAGTGGTATCTTATGATATTGCTTCCTGTCAGTAGACAGTGGTGTCTTATGATATTGCTTCCTGTCAGTAGACAGTGGTGTCTTATGATATTGCTTCCTGTCAGTTGACAGTGGTACCTTATGATGATGTTTCCAGTCTGTGGAAAGTGGTACCTTATGATGATGTTTCTAGTCTGTGGACAGTGGAACCTATACTGATACTAAGTAACAGTGGTGTGGCAGTGGTGTCAAGTGGACAGTATTGTCATATGATAATATTGCTTTGAAAATTCATACAATATGTATATTATCTAATGATAATGTTGCTTCTAATCTATGGACATTTTTGTTCACTTAATTATACTGATTATATCCTGTGGGCAGTTGTGTACACTTGTATGTTGTGATGATTTTGATTTTATTCTGTGGACAGTGACATGGAATGATAATGCTTCGAATGTGCATACAGTATTTACATCATCGAATGCTGCTGCTGTTTCTTGTGGTATCAGTGGCATCTAATGATGATATGTCTGAGTAACACGTCATCATATGATGATACAGTTATTACACGATGCTGTGAGACGGGAGTAGCTTCTTGTTCTCTTGTTAGTAGAGAAGAAGCATCCTGAGACAAGGGTCAGACATCGAAATATTCGTTTTCTCCAACAGTTTGGGAAGTTGTCGGACTGAGTCTACCACTAATGGACTTTCACACTTGAGTTACATCCACAAAAACCATGGCAACTAGTGTGAACAAATTGCTCTCTGCAAATAGGAATTGACAGTGTGATTGATTTACGCTGGTTTTAAAGCTCATGACATTTGCTTTTGAAGGAATGAAACCTCGGTGGGTTGTAAGGAAGATTCAACATGATTGATAGTGATGGTTAAGTTGAGTGGTGCACAAGACAACAGAGAATCTCACATACTCCGATAATTACATGTTATGCAAGTTCACATTTCTCTTGCACTGAAGTCGTCACATTTTTTTAAGACAAAGGCTGGATGTTCTTTGGTGGAAAGTTAAAAAGGGGTCTATTAGATCTGTGCTCTTTTGTCAGAATATTTCCACTATCTCTATTTCACTGACTGGCCTTTCTCTGTCTTTGAGGACAATAATGACAATCCTAATGGTTCTGTGTGATCTGTGGCCTAGCTTTTGTGCAAGTGGATGTTTTAGCAGTTTTCTTCAAACGGCTTTTTCGGGAAGATATGTTGTATGTGTAGCAGACATGGAGTCATCCAATAGATCACATCTTTATCTTGTCAGTTTGCTGACGGTGTTAACCTATTTGGTCATGTGGACAATGTGTCCAACTTCGGATCAGAAGGTCTGTGGTTCGAATCCCGGCATGGCAGATACATACAAGTGTTAACACCATATTTGTTTCTGTCCATGAATACTATCTTGCTCATGCAAAGTATTTATTTCTAACTGAGAGGGCAAAGTTCATGATGTAAGGCTTCTATGTTGATGCCAAATGTCTCTAATTAGGAGATAAACATCACGTGTTGGCCAATTTCCGGGTGTTATTGAGTATTTGAAGCACATTCATTTGGAACCGACGGCGTCAGCCAGAGGTTTCAAATGAAATATTCCCGTGCTTCAAATACTCAATAACACCCGGAAATTGACCAACACATGATGTTTATCGACATTGTAAACACAAAAGTAAACCAAAAGGTCCACACACATATTTTGTGTCTGCTCTCATTGACATCGAGTACGGGTACAGCAGTGAAATGTCATCAGCCGGCTGTTTCGGCTGTCTCTCATGGTAGCATCTGGAACTGCTCATTTGTGACGTCATTTGGACTTTACTTCACAATATGATTTTAATGACGTCATCACAGCTGACGACGTAACAATACAATGGTGTGAGCGATGTTTGTATGTATTAATACGCAGAGAATTTCTGGGAATCAAATACCATTTGATCACGTTTTTTCAACCAATCAGATTAAAGAACACAGTGACTTTTGGTTTACAATGCTTGTTGTAGTCAAGGGAATGTTATAGATGATAACTTTGATGGGCAAGATAAATCCTTGACTGAGATAGTAAGATGTAGTGCGGTTTGTTTGCTGTACATCAGATTGGACGACCCTATTCTCAGATTCAGGAAACTTGCTATTTGAAGCTGTCTTGAAAACGACCCGACCCTGACAAAGGTATGTTTTGTAATGAAAGTAATGTTTGATGGAGATGTTATTCAATCTTAATTCTATGTCAAGGAATTTTAGAAACTAGGTGAGGAATATGGTTACAACATATAAGCAGTTTGAGATACTATTTACATTTGGAAACATACACACATTTGAATGCTACTGAAGTGAGTGAGTTTCTGGCTGCTTCACATGGATGGATCACACACACACCCCTCTTCCCCAAATAAATTTTACCTGGGGAGCATATCCCCCTAACTTTTGGACCTCATGAATTATGTGTCCCCCCAAAAACAAAAAAATCCTGGATCTGGCCCTGCTTCAAATGATATTTCAGTGTTTTTCAGTTTAAAACTCTGTGGTCGATGATGCCAAAGCTGAAGGCATTTTGACCATATCAAACAAGTGAGAAATACATTGGTAGACTGTTTTTTTCGTTTGATGCTGCTTCAAACTATTTTTGACCTGAAATGTTTACTGGATAAAACCCATGGGTGGGGTGCTGATAAAAGTGGAAACATGATCAGGATGAACTAGGATTCGAACCCAATAGATTGCTGCTACTGGATGCAACACTTAACTGACCATGTCAAAACTGGTCTGTGGCATCATGAAGATTGGTTGGATTGTTGTTTAACACCACACTCAGCACTATTCCAGCCACATAGCGGTGGTCTGTAAATAAACAAGTCTGGACCAGACAATCCAGTGATCAAAAGCATGAGCATTGATCTGTGCAACTGGGATGTGATGACATTTTGTCAACCGATTCAGCTTCCATATTCATTCAGTTTGATGTTTCAGCACAGCAGCTATAGTACCCATATTCAGCCAGGTTGAATACAGCCTAATAATCATATCCAAAGATCAATGCCTGGACCTCGGTCAACAAACCCTTTTAGTTCTAAGATGGTCATAATTTCCATACTTTAACATATACATGGCCATCATATCATCGCTTTATTGACTGGTGTCCCAGCATCAAGAATCTTAATATTTATTTTGGCCTGTGGTAGAAGGTATGAAACCATTAAATATAAATATTTATATGTTGAACATCATGAAAGCATATGTTGAATTTCTAAATCACGCACTCCTCCAACCCAAACACTCATTCAGCCTTGAATTGAATAACAATAGTGTGTTATCATAAACCAAATATGCTGAACTGATGCAGTGCACTTGAAAACCACCTGTCACCATCACTCAGTGCAGTGTTCATTGTTTCTGTGAATGTTTGTGAATGCAGAGATGCTCCTCGAAACAATAGCTATAAATTAAAATCCTGTAACAGGAATGTGATAACAAATACTATGATCATCTATTCAAGCTATGCAGACAATCCTATTTTAAATAAAATTAATTGCTACATTAATCAATTTAGCAATAAAACTCACCAGCCTGTAACACATTTCCCCTTTTTTAACAGATTTCCGTTATCTGTTGCTCACAGATTAAAGTCATAAAATCTATTTGTCCTAATTTTTTGCAACTGTTTGCAGTTGCTGTTGAGAGTTTTGCAAATGCAGAATCTGAAATATCCGTTGGTAATTATTTTTCCCAAATAGCCCGAAATTATCAGAATATTCCATTTAGCACTTTCATGATATGGTGACTGGGTTTAATGAATGGAGTATCATTTGGCAAGGCGCTGCATGATGGGATTTAGTAGCAATGTAGAACTATGATTTTATCAAACAGCTTTTCTCAAACAAAACATACATTATGGTCCACTGACATGAGGAAATACAGCTGGTGCCACATTTCTAAAAAACGGTAATGGTATAACAATGAATAATGATTCATATTTTTTAGAAACATGTATAGAGTAAATTACAGTTATAACAAACGCAAAGGGACCACTAATTCTTGTTCCTTACAACTGCAGTTAGTTATACACATTTCAACTCAAATATATGTCACGTGGTTGGCGCCAAAACTAACATTTCAATATATCCATCAGTTTGTTATGAGTGTTTTTATAAAGGTAATTTACTGTATCTGCAAGCACATGGCTTCAAAATCAAATAATTAGTTTTACTTCAGAAATTTTGGTTTAAAAGGCTTGTGATAGAGGTAATAAAGTATTTTTTCCATTATATAGTAATTGAGTTCCATTAAATTAACTAAATTACATTTTACAGCAATTTAGGATGATATTTGTTGTGAAATGTGTCACCATAGGAATCTTTTACCTTCCTAATGTATCAACCATCAGCTGTATTCAAATGTAATGTTAGATGTATCATATCCTGCTGAGTTCAGACATTTTCATGTTGGTATTAATCTAAACAATCTTTCACAATCAATTAATGACTCACAGACCGACCGTTTTAGCAGTTCCTATTCAAAGGCCCAAACATTTTGTAATGAGGATTGGCAACTGTGGTTAGTTGGCATTGCACAATCTTTAATCAGTCATTTTTTAACATTTTAATTTGATTAACATACTATAAATGATTGCAACTTTTTTTTCTTTATAACATAATAATAATAATTCTTTATGCTATTAAATTATGGTATGGATATTGGAGCTAAATTAATGATTGTTGTTGTCTTGTGGGATATGTTTTTCAGCCTTGCTATATTTTGGCTGAAATTACCGACCCCTCAATAGTTAGTATGGAGGAACAAAGCAGTAGTTATTTCACTCAGATTATTTCGAAGCACAGCTAACAGGGGCCAAGGGGCAGAATTGAATACAACTGATAACAGGGTAGCACTATTTTCAGCAGGAGATTTGGTGAAGTTTGAAACTGATCTGGAATCACATCAGAATTACTTTATTGATTCCATTCCTAGAATCATACCAAAATATCTTCATCTACTCGTAAAAGAACAAATCTCAAATTAGGAATAACTGTGCATCCAAAATACTGGTCAAAAGTTTTTAGCAAGGCTGGTTATCAGTATAACAAAGAGATTGACAATCGTTCACTAAATATTAGTTGATTTTCAATAAATACTTAAGAGAAGTAATTTTGGACAAAAAATGAAAAAATATCTGAAAGAAGTCAACATATTTTGCATCACTTGTGAGCAGTGACATGTTTAAGCATGGATTAATAACAAAAATCAGTGTAGTTCTTCCCATCTTTGCTACAAGTCTGTTTTGGTATAATAAAGAATTATGTAATCGCAATTGTTTACGTAAGATGTCACTACACAATTTCCATATCAATAATCATTAATAATTCTTCCCAATGATGATATTTCAGACTATCAGTCTCTCAAGTCAGCCATAGATGTTATTTATAATTTGTTGTAGATGAAATGCATGTCTCTGGATGGAGGCATCATTGTTCCAAGTGAAAGTAAGTACTGTGTCTTGTGAATCATGCAAATATGTGTTCACTAAGCATCATTGCCAAAACATTGACTTGGGTTTTAGATAAGCTATATCTGATATGCTGCTGACTTCTCTGCCTCATTATAATGCCATTCTCATGTCATTCTCTTGTCGTTCCTCATGGTATAAGATGTCAAAGATGGCCACTGCTGCATTAGTATGTCATGGTTTGTTATTCTGATCGCAGCAGTACTAAGAACATCATGCAGTACACCAAGAGGTGATCTGTAGTCTTTCCTGAGTTTCCCCTGATGTCAAGCAGCATCTGCCAGAGCTCATGGCATCGACATTTCTCATTTGCTTGGGTACTATTAGCATGGAAAATGTAATCATCACATTTCATGGAAAGAAACATTTTGGTTGGAACTGCACTCTCGAAAAAATCAAGGTTTCGCCATCAGAGACCAATCTTATGAAGAACATTTAGAGGAATTTACCAGTTATGACACATCTCGTGTCGACATGATGGTGGATGCTCTACAAATGTATGACCTTTACATGGATATTTCACACTTCATGACTCACGGGAACTATTTTATTATGAATATCATGTAATGACCTTACCAGTAGAACAGGCTTTTCTAAAACATCTGGTGTCATCACTGATTTTCATGATATAATTTCCATGACTATTTGAGTTGGGGCAGGATATGCACACCTATTTGTTCGTGATTCATAAACACGTGCTTATGATATACATCTTATAATTGACTTGTTATGATAATGAATTTTTACACATCAAGACATCATGCGATGACTGTTGTAACCCCTATAAAGCTTATGACATCAGTGTGCAGTGTACATGTATACAGGACCACCTCCGTGGTGTAGTGGTTAGAGCGTCCGCCCAGAGAACGGAAGGTCGTGGGTTCGATCCCTGACCGCGTCATACCAAAAGACGTTAAAATTTGGTACTTGTTGGTCCCTGCCTGGCGCTCGGCATTAATGGGTACATCAAGGACTGGTCGGCTCGGAGTCAGTATAATGTGTCTTAGTGGGGTATTCATGCTTCACTGCAGCATGGTATCTCAGTGGGCTAGCACTATAAAACCAGCTACAGTCTGGGCTAGTACAAGCAGCCACACATACACATACACACGCATGCACGTCATCATATGAGCTAAATATTCTCAAGCACAACGTAAAACCCAATTTCACCTCACCTCACATGTATACAGTGTTAAATATATCACAAGGACACTTAAGCCCCATGCTGCTTATAGATGTTGTGAACCAAATAATGTTGCCGATAATTACGGGGCAGTCTTAGAGTTAATATTTTCAGTATTTTCAGTGTGTTTTTCTTGGTGTGTTTTGGAGTTGTTTCTTCTGAGAATTTTTTTGTTTTTTTTAGAACTTATTCTTCATGACCATTTTTCAATTGGTCTGTAGATTGAGGTGTGTTTTACACATTTCCTTCATATATAACCACACAAGATTCACAATGAAGTGACATCATTCACACCAGATGTGGACCTGTGAGGATCCGGGTCAGAATTTGTCCTCAGTAACCCATGCTTGTCGTATTTTGTTGTTGTTGTTTTGGGGTTTTTTTAAACATTTTATTCATCCACCCCTGTTATATAGCATTGATCTTCATGCCAGGGAAATGAAGGTCATTGACATATAGGAAATCTTTAAGTATCATGATGTAAGCAGTACTTTACAATTTACTTAGGTGGGATTATAGTACACAAAAATCTCTCTCTCTTTCTCTCTCTCTCTCTCTCTCTCTCTCTCTCTCTCTCTCTCTCTCTCTCTCTCTCTTTCTCTCTCTCTCTCTCTCTCTCTCTCTCTCTCTCTCTCTCTCTCTCTCTCTCTCTCTCTCTCTCTCTCTCTCTCTCTCTCTCTCTCTCTCTCTCTCTCTCTCTCTCTCTCTCTCTCTCTCTCTCAGTTTCACTATCAGTTTGGCAAAATGTGCTTGTCGTATTAGTCGACTACCGGGATCAGATGAGGCTCACTGACTTGGTGGACACATGTCATCGTATCCCAACTGCGTAGATCAATATTTATCCTGTTGATCACAGGTTTATCTGGTCCAGAATTTATCATTTACAGATCACTGCCATATAGTATATTTCAATGTATTATTAGGAACTCTATTTGGATGTGTACATATTGCTGTATAAATGTTGGAGACTTTTTTAATCTGTCATTGTTGCGCCTTTAGCATATCTGCTGACATGGAAAAGGAGCATGAAGAAATCTGATATATATATATAGCTGGAACATATAATGTTATGCCTGCGACCATGTTTGTTGTTTGTACTGCTATGGGCAATAGGAAAAACAGGACATTCTTCTATGCCCAAGTATAGACTAAAGGTCAGAAGCATTTGAGTAACAACATTATCAATTGAAGCATCTTGGACAGCTGAAAATAATAGTTTCATGTTTTAACTTACAATTGTCAAATCAGAACCTATTAAATACATTCATATGGGTATTCAATTTTTCACACTGCTTTGTTTCCTAAAGTAATATATCTAAACATCCCTATTTGCACAGGTAATTATTTGGGTAAATATATGTGACATCAGCAACTCAGCCAAACATTATTTGAAAATCACCCATTGCTTTGTTTTCCACTCTGTCAGCTACATTCTTATATTGCAGCTTAAAGCAGTTTAAGGGCGAACTGTATTCGACAGCATATGTGTGTTATTGTATTTAATGTATACACATTCTCCAGCAGAATAACATATCAATTATACTGTTTACTAAATTAGTTTATAATGTTGAAATAAGAAAGTAGATTAATGGTGTTTATACACATTTATGTATATCTTCAGTCTTTAAACCGTCGTTCATTTGAAGATGCATTTGATAACATGACAAAAATTGTCGAAAATTGAGTGGAGATTTAACATCACCATATTGAAAAAAGAAAGTGCATTGCTGTCGAGCATGTCTGTGATGGAGATGGAGCTGACAAGGATGAAGAGGAAATAGGTTTTAAGTAGATCCAGGTTAGGGGTTAATGTAGGGGGGAATACATCGATGCAGTACGGGGGAGAACTTTATAGCTTTGCTAAATCCTCCATGTGTGTAATTTGGTGCAGACAAAACCTTGCTTCAATATACATGTGTATGAAATCTGTGGAAGTGATTTGAACAATCTCTGCCAACCTTCCAAGGTAACCTTACTTAAACAGCTATGAGATAGTTCAAGAGGTCATGTGTTTGCTTGACATGTATAAAACAGAGTTTGATTCTCTATACATACATGTGAAGGGTTGCTTAGAGATCAATGTTTTTATACAATCAACGTTGAATCCTTTACAAAGACAGCATCTGGAACTGGCTGTGGACTGTGGTAGTGGGTAATGCATGTGCTTGACGTCCATGCTGCAGGATATGACTATTGAGTGCATGAATGGGTAGGATAGTGGTTACTTTTAGGGGTGACTATCGAGGGGGAAACAACTATTGCGATAGCGATAGTCTATTGCAACATACAACTATTGCAATATAAAAACAAGTTGAAGCAGTTTCAGTCTCTTTTAATAAATGACCAAAAAAATTGAAACCCAGATCAAGTAAACAGTTCAAACATAGACTAAACTCTGAGTCTTATGCCATGTTTTACCGCCATGTTTGTTTAAGCGGTAACAGGGGCGGGTAACTCAAAATCAAACTGAACGAATCTGGTACATCCTATATTTTGCTCTGCCCATTTATCAATGGAAGTCAATAACTAAACTACTGATAGTCACTCAACAATTGCAATCCATGGATAGTTTGATGCATCGTTACGGCACTAGTTACTATGTTTTGGGTGTCATGAGTTTGGGGTGTCACCAGCGTGCAAAATCAGTACTTTCCTGTAGGTCCGTGATCGGTAGATCTTGTCTGTAGTGCACCTAGCTGTTTAAGGCTTACAGGAACGTTGCATAGATTTATTTGTCACAATGCAATGCAGTTTTTTAAATGAGGACGAAAAGAGTTTAGGCCCTGCAGCATCTAAAGTCAGGGGTCCCTGATGACAACCTGACAAGTGTCTGCCTGTAGGCCCGTGACAGGTAGATCTTGTGTTTGGTCTATAGTTCAGATGAGTCTTTAAGGCTTACAGGAAAATTAAATATATTTATTTATCACAATGCTCTACATATTTTTAATTGAGGGCGAGAAGAGTTGAGGCAGCATCTAAAGTTCAAGGATCCTGATGGCAGCCTGACAAGTGTCTTTTCAAACCATAAAAGTACAGAGGTAGACTAGACTAGAGTGCTAACTCACTCCAACAGCACTGGGAGTCCATTACAAAAACTCGCACTAATAGGCGACATAAGTATGTGTTGAAGAAGGTTACATTTACGTGGGGCAGAGGATGTGAAGGATGACAGATCCTGGCATCATTCTTGGCCTTGCTAAATGGTCTGTCAAATACAAATGGATTGTCAGCCCAAAGTATCAATATAAATGCAGCTCAGTTAAGAAGATAAGTTTGTATACTGAATATTCTATTCTATTTATGTATGCATGTTATTGGTACCCTTGCAGATGATATACTATAAAACAAGTCATTTCCAGTTCTTGGCCGATATGTGTAGTTCAGTGACTTGCGAGGAGTACAGATAAATGATACGAGATGTCAGTGTGGTATGGGGTTTTATGTGGGGAGACTACTCTAATGAACACTGGATGGTCCCGATTATTTGTTTCTAATGTTGATATTGACCTGATAGCGAAATTGTGAGGAAATTGATTGTCGGAAAGTTACAAATCGGTTGGTTTGACCTCTAGCGAGTATAAAGGGCTTTGTGATCTAGGGAAATTCTTGGTGTAAAGTGCCAGCCCACTGTTTGTGCAGATTCTGTTTACCATGATGTACTTTAGGCGGGAATATGAGTGTTCTTGCAGAATATGCGTCTGTATTGGGGAACTATTCATGGCCACAAATCGTCATGAATCAGGTAAAGCTGGACAACAAAAAGAATGTAACAAGCTATTTGATAGAATATGTGTAGTCAAGTAGCATGATCAGTAAGCTTGACTCCTGGGAATTGTCTAGACCTGCCGACCGGTCCAACCTTTGTTGAAGCCAAGGAAACAAACACTGGTATTTCTTTGGAAAGGGACTCAAAATTTGCTTCTATTCTCCATGCATCAGATGGGTACTGGAAGGATTAGATAGGAAACTTAATGCAAAGCATTATGGGAAACATGGTTTGCATTCTCCCCAGGGAGTTCAAAATGAGGATGAAGCATTATAATGATGCCATACTGATTGAGCATGTCTTTCAGTGATGTGGAATCTGGCCCTTGTTGAAAGAGATTTTGACTGCAATATGTTAGTCTACCTTTGATATGATCACATTTGTAGCACTCTCCATGAATCCAACACAAGATGATCTGTTGGTTTTGCCATACTTCAAAATGCCATCTAGCTACTTAGCCTTCACTTTGTGGGAGTGAGTGATGGTCATAAACACTGTCATTGTGCTGGCACTTAGCCTGGGTGGACGAGGAGGGCCTATTGTGTCGGGGAAAGCTGTTTCCTCCACTGGGAGATTTATTTTACTGCAACATTTGTGTTCAAATATTAAACTTTGTCCAGTACAACAAAACTATCAGCCGACAGCCATCTCCAATGCCAATATCATTTCCATGAAAATAGGACATTGATCAACATGGCACAATGGTCAGTTTGAGTAGGTGTTATTTATCATTACTATGCTGGACAGGGTCTGTTCTGCTTACTGTATCCTCAAAGGGCTGTGTCGCAGTAGATCCCCAACAATTTGTACTTGTAAGAGCTGACTGAAATCCATTGGTTGGTTGGTTGGTTGTTTATCGCCTCACTCAGCAATATTCCAGCCATATGGTGCTGGGTCTAGATTTTCGAAGCTCTCTTAGAGCTAAGAGAGTCGTAAGTGCCATACATTAACATTAACTTACGACTACCTTAGTGCTAAGAGAGCTTTGAAAATCTAGGCCCAGGTCTGTAAATAATCAAGTCTGGACCAGACAATCCAGTGATCAACATGAGCATCGATCGACGCAGTTGGGATACAATGACAAGTGTCAACCAAGTCAGCGAGCCTGACCACCTGATACTGTTAGTCGCCTCTTACAACAAGCATGGTTGGTTGAAGACCAATTCTAACCCGGATGTTCATGGGTTGACTTGGTTGATAGCATTGGCATCACACCTCAGATGGGTTGAATTGCACTAATAACATCAACCACTGGTTTATCTGACCCAAACTGAATTATCTATTGATGAATAGTTGGAATGTTGTTAATTGTAGCATGAATCGGCAAACAAATAATCCATATGTATAAAGATGCAAAAAGTATTATTTACATGTAGGTCCATCAGCTTTTAATAATGGTAACATGCCATTTAATATTTTCAACTGTGCAAAGATATTGGACAAAAAGGCATCCCCAACGGTGCAATCAGCTAAAAATGCTCATGAGAATAGACTGCAGAAAGCATCTGTCTCACATATCAAACGTCTGCTGCATGAAACAGCTGAATATAAATCTGGATGACAGCTTCATTACAAAGCATGATACATTCATTATGTTCTTCATAGATATTCCTTTATATGGGGTCACGCCTGTCCCAGTTGTCTAAGGCATCACAATTTGTTGTGTATGCTTCTCATTGGAAACCTATGATTGTGTCTTTGCAAATCCTCAAGTTTGTCAATACCATACACTGACTGACTGACTGAATTTGGTTTTACGCCGCTTTTAGCAATATTCCAGCAATATCACGGTGGGGGAGACCAGAAATGGGCTTCACTCATTGTACCCATGTGGGGATTCGAACCCGGGTCTTCGGCATGAAGAGCCAACGCTTTAACCACTAGACTACCCCACCGCCCATCAACACCATACACATGCTTATGGATTTCACCAATGTGGTAAATATACTGAAGGAAACAAATAAGGGAACACCAGTTCAAAGAAGTGTAGCTTTGTTTATTCTCAAATTTTCACCTACAGTGCAATACAAGGCTTGTGAAGAAGCTTGGAAATGAAGGAAGGAACACTTGTGCTTTCATGGGTTCCCTTATTTGTTTCCTTCAGTATATGTTGGACTTGCATCAAGTCAGGCTTTCCTCCCAAATAGCTCACACACTGTAATATAACTGGAATACAGTTCAAAGTGGCATTAAACCCAACCCACTCACTCACTCACCCTATTAATCAGGAGCATTTCATAGGATTTCTGATTCACTCATATTCTGAAAAGGAAATTTAATGAAATGAAATACAATAGCATAACGGACAACCAAAGTGTATTGTATAGATAGTAATATAACCTATATCAGTTTTTACATGTGGTGCATTCTGGTATGGTCGATTAGAATGATAATGAACATATTATTCAAATTTCAAACATATGACAGATAGACTGGAACTTCATACCTTTCCACTAATGACAGATGTGATATGTGTCTATATATAACGTGTGTTGTTAGTACGTAGATGAGTGATTTTGCTGGATTTTTTGCTAATTGTTTGTGTAGTTACTTTTTAGAGTGACCTCCCTTAGACATGCCAGAAAATTATGATTTCGGGCTTGAATCCCATGTTCTCCCTAATTATCTTTCTAGGTTTGTCAGGACAGAGCCCTTGGGTGGTAGATATCTAAACTTGGCAGCACATGAAGCTGGCATGCTGTGAGATAACTGAAATACTGTTTGAAGCAGCATTAGACCAGATTCTAAATATAATAGTGGTGGTACATGCTTAGGTGGTAAATACTCACAGTGGTGGTATGTACCTAAAACAGTGCTAGATGGCTATTGTGGTGGTAAATATAATAGTGGTGGAACATGCTTAGGTGGTAAATAGCAACAGTGGTGGTACATATCTTAAACAGTGCTAGATGGCTATTGTGGTGGTAAATATAATAGTAGTGGTACATGACCTTAAACAGTGCTAGATGGCTATTGTGGTGGTAAATATAATAGTAGTGGTACATGCTTAGGTGGTAAATAACCACAGTGGTGGTACATATCTTAAACAGTGCTAGATGGCTATTGTGGTGGTAAATATAATAGTGGTGGTACATGCTTAGGTGGTAAAATAACCACAGTGGTGGTACATTACCTTAAACAGTATACGTTGTGAGGTGGTAAAACAGTGCTAGATGGCCATTGTGGTGGTAAATATAATAGTGGTGGAACATGCTTAGTAAATACAACAGTGGTGGCATTGTGACGTAATTAGTGGTGGAACATGCGTTTAGGTGGTAAGTACTCACAGTGGTGGTATGTACCTAAAACAGTGCTAGATTGTGGTGGTAAATATAATAGTGGTGGAACATGCTTAGGTGGTAAATAGCAACAGTGGTGGTACATATCTTAAACAGTGCTAGATGGCTATTGTGGTGGTAAATATAATAGTAGTGGTACATGCTTAGGTGGTAAATAACCACAGTGGTGGTACATATCTTAAACAGTGCTAGATGGCCATTGTGGTGGTAAATATAATAGTGGTGGTACATGCTTAGGTGGTAAATACTCACAGTGGTGGTATGTACCTAAAACAGTGCTAGATGGCTATTGTGGTGGTAAATATAATAGTGGTGGAACATGCTTAGGTGGTAAATAGCCACAGTGGTGGTACATATCTTAAACAGTGCTAGATGGCTATTGTGGTGGTAAATATAATAGTAGTGGTACATGCTTAGGTGGTAAATAACCACAGTGGTGGTACATATCTTAAACAGTGCTAGATGGCTATTGTGGTGGTAAATATAATAGTGGTGGAACATGCTTAGGTGGTAAATACTCACAGTGGTGGTATGTACCTGGTACATATCTTAAACAGTGCTAGATGGCTATTGTGGTGGTAAATATAATAGTAGTGGTACATGCTTAGGTGGTAAATAACCACAGTGGTGGTACATATCTTAAACAGTGCTAGATGGCCATTGTGGTGGTAAATATAATAGTGGTGAAACATGCTTAAGTGGTAAATAACCACAGCGGTGGTACGTGCCCATACAGTGCCCTTTGTGATGGTAAATACCTATCATGATGGTAAACATTGCAGTGTTGATAAATGCATGTAAAGTTTATAAAAAGCCAACATTGGTGGTTCCTGCCTAGAATGATTATCTGTACAACTATTTATTGTCATATGCCATGCTCATTATTGCATAACAAATTTATCTTCACAAAGTGTACAAAAATGTGTCAGGTCAACAAATAGATGTAATTAATATTTTTATTCACCACAACTTATACTGATATGTGTCTCATATGTTATCATTACTGTTTTACCATTTACAACCTCTCTCCAGGTGACTGGCATACATTATTCATTACAATTGTTACTGATACCAGTATTTCCATGGAAGCATAGCACTTTGTGTGAATGTTATTTATTTCCATGTTTAATATTTATACTATTGTCTCCTACCTTTGCGACTGTTTATGGAACGGGTGTCATTATGTTCTTGGTGCTATTTTTATTGCTTGTCAGATATCAAATGCAGTCACATGAAAGGGCGTTTCAACAAACATATCTGAATTATAAATGCATAGCATGAATAATATCTAAAAATACCCAATGTAATAAATGAATACACAATGCCATTTAGAAAGTGGTCAAATGTAACATGTATATTTGGGATTACACTTTGTCAATAAAGTACAGTTCTGTTACTGTTGTTTGTTGAGTCTCATACTGGATTCGAACCCACACTCACAGAGTCAGGGACCTAATCGCCAACACACGAAGTCAGCCATCTAACCCACTCAGTCGCATGGCTTCCACAAACATGGAAGTTGGACAACCCTTCTGATAAGGTGCCTGACTCTGAAGGTTTGGGTTTGAATCCAATATCGAACTCAACCTAACAAAGTACAAGAATCTGAACTTTACTGAAAAAGTGTAATTTTTATTGAGCCCAATCATTGGATGTATACTGAGGGAAACAAATAAGGGAACACATGAAAACGCAAGTGTTGCTTTATTCTTTTCCCGGTTTCTTCACAAGCTTTGTATCGCACTGTGGGTGAGAATCTGAGAATAGATAGAGGAACACTGCAATGAAGTGGTGTTCCCTTATTTGTTTCCTTCAGTATATATAAGGAGGTGAGGTGAAATTGGGTTTAACATCGTGCTTGAGAATATTGCGCTGATATGACAACGTGCATGCGTGTGTATGTGTATGTGCGGCTGCTTGTACTAGCCCAGACTTCAGCTGGTTTTATAGTGCTAGCCCACTGAGATACCATGCCCGCAGTGAAGCATGAATACCCCACTCAGACACATTATACTGACTGAGCCAACCAGTCTTTGTTGTACCCATTAATGTCGAGCACCAGGCAGGGACCAACAAGTACCATATTTTAACGTGTTTTGGTATGACACAGTGGGGGTTCGAACCCACGACCTTCCACTCTCCGGCCGGACGCTCTAACCACTGCACCACGGAGGCGGTCCGTATATATAAGGAAGGCAAGAGGGACAAGGAAAAAGGTTACTACACAGAGAGATGTCTCCACACTGTGACTGTGCAGTTATCTTGTGACATTATCAGCGGAACATTCAATACCTTGATGCCATGCCATTCTGGTAATGATGCCATTAGAGTTTGGGCCAACTCTGGATGTTATTTATATCTGTGGCATTGCTGACATATTTCCTCCTGTAGTAATCAGTGGTAATAATTACCATACATACCTTCTGGTGTCTTGGGTATGACAGAGTGTCTGTTCCAGGCTTCTTTACAAAAATGCTTCAAAGGAAAACACTTTTTCAAATGATGTTGGAATATTGGATATTATATAGGGATAGGTAGGAAAATTATTTTTGAATGAAGTGTCCCTGAGGTTAATCATATAGGAAATTAATATGCAAAGCAAAAAAACACATTTTGAGTAAAGTTCATATTTTTTACCTTACCTACTCATGAACATAACATTCATTTTGTCAACAATGAATCAATTTTCTTCTCACAAGAGGATTTGAGCTAATTTGGTTACAAAGATTGCCATACAGAAAAACACATTTGAAGAGTTACAATGTGTATGTTAAAATGATAACATGTAACTAGTATATAGTTTAACTCAGCTTGCTTTTTTGCCAATATTTTCAAATTTGACCCATGCACACATTTAACATGAATATTCAAGGAACCATTTTGAAAACCCCATGAGTGACTAGTCAGTGAAATATTTCATACTTGGGAGTCATGTAGTCTGGCACCACAAATGTTTGTATACTGGTTGGCCTCAAGATGTTTGATGTCATATATAGAAGATAAAACTCCTCTTTCTAAATTTTTGGTCAATAAATCTTTGTTTGATTTTGGAACCAAGTGGTTCAGCATCATTTAACATCATCATTTGTATGTAAGTGTTGTCCTCTTATCATTAAACCACTCAGCGTAAAGTCCAGGATATCGAAGGGACTTGTCATGGTAGCTTGAACTGATATTAGACCATTAAATTATTTATATAATGTGTCTTGCATGCTGTATTGTTTCATGTTTCTTTGCCTGAAGTATGGCATTTGAGTCAGTTTATCTGAGGCTTAAAGTTAGTCAGTTGTCAAAGAGCACTCAGTCACAAGATTGTTTAGATTGTCAGAAATGCCAGAGGCCAGGTTCGTTTCACATTTGACTTGAAGACTCACTCACTCACTCACTCACTCACTCACTCACTCACTCACTCACTCACTCACTCACTCACTCACTCACTCACTCACTCACTCACTCACTCACTCACTCACTCACTCACTCACTCACTCACTCACTCACTCACTCACTCACTCACTCACTCACAAACAAACAAACAAACAAACAAACAAACAAACAACTATATATATACACTTTAATGACTGTTAACATTTATACCTTATATTTCAGTGCTTCAATCTTTTATAAGAGCCATTCTTTTCTTATTTTGTGGTGAAAAATATCCCTGATAGTACACACATCCATGTAAATATATTCATACAGGTAAGTTACAGTACCTTGACCTTTTTATACCACAGGATCAAACCCAGTCCCTGGTTTGTGTAGTCCCAGCTTGCCTATAGGCAAACATAAGAACTTTAATACCTCTAGTGAGCTCACACCTCAGTCATTCTTTCCCTGAAATAATTTTCCTTTAATTTCACCATGACCATTATTCTGTCCACTTCCCCTAATTGAATTTTCCATTATTAAATTTCATTGAACATTTGCAAATGTAGAAATGTTTCTTTTATCAAAAAAGCGGTTATTTAATGATCTGAAGTTGAAATCAGCATTTTCATGTTCAATGTCAATTTACATTCATTTTTTAATAATTACAAATATTATCCCAAAAAATCTTTAAGCGTAATTGGATTTGGAACCCATGGCTGGAGCTCCTACTGATTGGCAATTAAGGTTTGTCCTGTCATAACTCACTTCTTCGACATCTCTTACACAAAAGCATCAACATGTTTGGGGGAAATTTACATCACGACATTCTATTGTGCATCTCCGAAGTCATGTTTATCTCAATTTTAATTTGTCGTAATGCTGCATTGAAGCATGCATAGTGAAATGTTGTGCAATTCAACTGTGGGGGTGGAATCTTTATTAAGGGCAATTAAATTTGGCATTTGATACTATGCTACCGTTCCCACATCTCGTTGTGAAATATGTACATTGTTTAGTACAAACATTCAATAATTAGGTCTGATTCATGACTGTAAAACCTTAAACTATAATCAAGAGAATATTTTACAAAATTGTGGTAAAGCTTGTTCTGTAGAATTACAAAAAAATACTCATGCATCATTATTGAGGTATTCAAGTTCGTAAGGTGAGTTTGACAGAAAGGTGTAATTGTCATTTTGACTTGACATGAGACTACATCTGTCCCATATGTTCTCGGGTGTCTCATCAATTGGCAGATGAAACAATGAATCCATCTACATATGACAATAAATGTTTATAGTTTTATAGGGTATGTTACAATACCATCTGTATATCAGTAACATTATTGATTAATCTGGAGAATTTAATGCAGTCTTACCTTTTAAATATGTAGATATATGTAAATATATGTTAAATTTAATAAACACCCCAGATGTATGCGACATTTAATTTATGAACATACAGACGAAGGGAAACGTAGCATGTATATTTATAGGAAGGAAGACATTTGTCCTGTTCAAAATATTTATGTGGATGAAAGCTTGTTGACAATGAAATGACAAAATCATATCAAACAAAATTACTGACTTCATAAATAGATGTATGATATATTTTTCTAATTTTACAATATTTCAAATTGTAATCAGGGTAGTATCTACACTTACTTTCATGCAGACATTCATCAAGTCTACAGCAATCAGGGGTGGAAATAACCCATTGCCCGACGTCCCAGTCCAGTGTTTTTTTCTGTCGGGCAAGCAAATTTGTATATCACACTGTACTGGTGTCCAGTTGACTTTCCAATGTTTATTATGTTGTTTATTTAAAAAATCAACAAGAAAATCGGCCAGTATAGTGGGAAAATTATCAGGGCAAGTGATTTTACTTGTGCCACTGTTCCAGAGTACACTAGCAATTTTAAAGTTATGTCCACCCCTGAGCAATGTCAGTAAAGATTTCCAAATTTAATTTCTTAAATCATGCTCTTTCAGTCATAATTAATGTTAAACTTCCTCTAAATTTACGAAAATATGAACTATACTATATCACGATCTGACGCAGTTTGCAAAGGGCACTTTGTTTGAAAACGTATGTAAATCACTGTGACATGCACTCAACATGCATGTGGTTTTGTATCTATAAATAATCTGTTTGTATGTGCTTTTCTAATGTGTCAATAAATATGTAAATTACATTGGGAACACGCCCAGTTTATTGCTGTGTACATGTTAAAAGCCTGAATTAAAAATCGGAGCATACTTCAATCACTGACAGTGGCCACAATGCCTATGAAACCTCAAACAGATCTCCTTGTGTGGGGAAGGCTATAGGCAAATCCCTCGAAGTAAACTGCAGTAAACACAAAGGTGCAGCTTATCACACCCGTGTTGTACATTGAGCGTGAATCCTCCACATGAAAGTCAACACAAGGTATGTATTTCACACCATATGGATCAAAGATTACACGCCTGACTAAAAAAATGATTTTTTAAAAAGAATCATGTCCCGGCTTTCATGTCGAGTGTGTGTATGCGGTGACCAATATATCGTGTGACAGATATGGAGGGAGAAAGGGTTGCTGTACTTTATTATGGAGCACTCTGGTGTTACAGTTCATGGTGCTATCAATCTATGAGGGAGACTGTCACTTCTAGCAGCCTGAATGTCACACCGAGAAAAGTCGATCCAAAATGTCTGTACTGGAAGCTGGGTGCTATAATGGGGTGTTGTTGTAATGTTGAAATGAAGGTATTCACCAGCAGTGGCAGCAAGAAGCTGTCCTGTATGCAAACAGCGTGGACATTCACAACGTTAATGTATTTTCAAATGTCGAAGGGACGAATGTAATGTCTTCAGAACGTGCTAATGCTTTGATAGAAGAGTCTCAGCCAGGCAGAGGGTAAACTTAATGTGTGTTTAGCGTGGAATGGATCATACGGCTACAAAACTTCCCCACCACTCTCCACCGTATCCCAGCTAACGCAATGAATCGGACCTAGATTGACAGACTCCCTGCTTCAATATAGGGAGGGAAGTTGTGATTTCAAATATCACTGGGGTTCCTCAATATCCCCACTGATAGGATGAAATAGGATACAAAGAGACTCCATTTTCCAGAGGTTGAAGGGTGTTTGTGTATTTTACTGATATTTTGTGTTAAGTTACTGAGCGTTTCAAGCTTTGGCTTCTTCAGGCCTGGTTGTGTCCTATAAACTGTCCAGCTCACTGATGCTTTCAATAATGATAGCAGTTCATATATAAATTTAAAATTGCTATCAATATTTGTAACATGTTTTCTGATCTAATCAATGATAGTAATGTGCTTTTATGACATATTTTGTGATGAAATATTACTTTCAAGATTCATTAGAGCCTACACTTATATGACAATTAATAATATATGTTACTTGTAATTGTCCTACATAGCCGCTGTTGTGAAAAGGTGTTCCATGACAAAGTGGGTAGATTATCATGAAAATATCCCTTTTAAGTTTATCTTGTTAAGATTAACTTTACCTCTGCAGTAGAAACATGAAAGTGGAACGACTCAGCGTTTATCTTCACTGTTGTATATTGTATCAAACTGTTGATAGGATACAACTTAAATCAGATATATCAATGGTTATAACCAATTTATGATCATACAAAATTGCCTGAATGTTTACAGTAATCCTGTCCCTGTGCCTCGGCCCTGATTTATTGTACCCATAAATCCCTGCAATCCACCCCCATTACTAGGAATTTGTCCCCACCCACTGTTATGCCTGTAGAATGTGTGTGGAGCGAGGAGAGGCTTGTACGTTTCAACAGCGAGAGTGGGTACATTGATACACAGCAGAGGAGGCTTGCCACCGGCTAATGATATTTACCCCTGTGAGGTTATTTAATTGTCCGTCTTCTTCCAGGTGAGCTGGTTGGCCGACTATGACGAGGAGTGTTGAGATGAGAGGATCGGAACTCTACTCGGGATGATCGGCGTTGGACAGGCGTCGGGACAGACTTATTCAGGTTCAGTCTCGTGCTCGGCAGACGGGACACATAATGAAGTGAACCGACTCAGTGGATTGATTATTACCTGTGTGTTGGATTAATACGAGAACCAATGTGATTATAAGGCACAGCGGCTTAGATCTTTCGTAAACTGATGTTTGACAAGTGATACGATCAGTGGCTCGTGATTAGTTTGGAAGGGGACGGCAGCTATGATGTTGCTGATCTGAAGAGTTACAGATGATGATAAGTGTGTGGTATTTCAGGGCCACAAAGTAACTGCTTTCATTAAAAAAGATAGGAATCTGTCATCAGAGCCTTGAAAACCATCCACGGTTGGTTGAAAATTTGAATGCACTGAGCTGTAGTCGTGACGCAGCGCAAACGTGGAGGAGAAAGGAGTTGTTGTGTACGGTGAAGGGATTATTGTTCGTTATTTTGTACAAGTTGTGATCAACAGTGTGATCGGTGGAGTTACAACTCAACAACTGTTACAACAACTGGACTCCTGATATAGACGTGAGTATAAGACTTACAGCTATCACAAGCTGCTAAACAAGTAGAACACTTTCTGTTATGTTTTAAGATATGGTTGGAACAATGCATGTCTCTGTAACTATAATGTCAAAAACATTATAACGATAAGCTCTGTTTTTTTATAAATTTACAAACATAAGACTAGCTATAAAAAAATCATAAAAATTTACTTCATTATTATAAACAATACTGAATATGTTGTATAATAATGCCATTATTTGAAAATATATAAGCAAGAAAGTTTGATAATATCAAACCAATTATGTACTATGACATCTTATTTTAAATAGCATTCCCATGTTACAACTGTTGTGATGGTAGTAGTATCATTGAAGTGAAATACTTCCAAGTGTGTATAACTCCCTGCGCACCTCTCTCGTGTGATGATAACACACAGTTTTACAATTGTACCTGACACCGGTATAAGGACAGGCTGTCACAGTAGTGTTGTTGTCAGTCTTTGGTTACTGCTGATCAAACCCACCATAGCTCTCGGATTGAAACCATTGATCATCAGCGGTTGCCGGAAGACGATCGGTAAGCATGCCTTCTCACACACATGCTTAGCCGTGTTAAAGGGGCTGGAAGACGTGTGCAGCTCGCAGAGTGAGTTGACATAATCAATATTGGAGAGTTATTGATACATGAGTGTTGGTGTGAAGGTATGTGCAAGTTGGGGAGGATGTAGGTACTCCTGGTTGTATATGCTCCACGGTAAGTGTCAGCTTCGGGTACGGAGGATGGGGAGGTCTAGGAATGGGGTCTAGGTTAGTGACATCTGCTTCAGATTAAGCTCGGGGTAATTACTGTAGTGTGTTCTGTCATTGTAGACAGTGGTCTTGAATACAACACCACTACTTAATTCACACTGGATATTGTTTCAGAAATGAATCTGTATGTATTTTTATTGAAACCATAGTAATTAATGGCATGTTTACGATCCAAGTGATGATCAATATAGAAGTGTAGTTTCAGTTTTCCTAAATACAATGTGAGGAAACAATTGTGATAGCCTTTGTTCCAGTTCATTTATCAGCTAAGATCCTATATGTTTGTAAATATATGATGAAAATAGTTATCTATATCTGTCATAGCCTTTTTTCAAGTTCATTTATCAGCTAACATCATAATGTTTGTAAATATATGATGAAAATAGTTATCTATATCTGTTATAGAGTTTGTTCCAGTTCATTTATCAGCTAAGATCCTATATGTTTGTAAATATATGATGAAAATAGTTATCTATATCTGTTATAGCCTTTGTTCCAATTCATTTATCTACAAACTTAATACGCCTTACATTTATTAATATATGATGAAAATAGTTATCTATATCTGTTATAACTTCTGTTCCAATTCATTTATCAGCATAATTTAGATGCTTTATGGTTGTAGATATAGGATGAAAATAGTATCTATAGATGCTATAGCCTTTGATCCAATTCATTTATCAATATATTTAAGATACTTTATGTTTGTAAATATATGATGAAAACAGTTATCTATATCTGTTATAGCTTCTGTTCCAATTCATTTATCAACTTAATCAATGTGCCATATATTTGTAAATATATGATGAAAATAACCATCTATATCCATTATAGACTCTGTTCCAATTCAATTATCAACATAATTAATACACCTTATGTATTTAAATATATAATGAAAATAGCCATCTATGTCTGTTATAGCTTCTGTTCCAATTCATTTATCAACTTAATTAATACGCCTTATGTTTGTAAATATATGATGAAAATAGTCATCAGGGTATTGATGTGTTCGGAGGAAGTAAATATGGTTGGAAGTTGCGATGGTGAGAAATGTAAACTTGAGTCTGATTACTAGGATTAGTTTGAGTTTGTGTCGGTTTGTAGGAAGTATTGATGGCTTGTCAGTGATTGGTCTTGTATGTTACAGAGAAGGAGTGCAGAGACCTCCTTCAGCCTGGATTACACCACAATCAACTAATAGTCCATGGAATACCACCAGCACAAAATGAAAGAGTTAAACTCGTGTGGAGCAGAAAATCTCAAGGTACATCGATCTGTTGCTGCAATCAACCGACGTAATTTGGAACAGTTTCTTGTTTGCTGATGTGCAAAAAATCAGATCATTTGCAATTTCGGGAGTTGAAATAGCCGTTTTGAAGGTGCTGATGACTGGAATCGGTTCGAGTGGTCAAGAATAATATATCAATTTCGCCGTGACAGTTAATGTGAATTGTTGTATGTAGTAGACGCCGTTTGTGACAGGGAGGCAAGTCTAGCAAGTTATTCACAAGTGTATGTCGGACGCAGGAATTTTCGACCAATGACTAGGATCCACTAATGAGCTTTTAAGCCATCAGCCTACAACTTAATGGAGAGTTAATAATACTAATGTTATACCAATAATGGCACCGGTGAAAAAGGTGTCTGTGAAAGCTTGGTTCCAGGATATGTTCTCTATCGTGCTATAATGGTCAGTTGGCGGATACGGATATTACCTTTGGACGTTCTGGTCAGTCTGGCGGCGCTATCATTGGTAGCCACAGGTAGGTGACGCATAGCATCACACTGATACACCGACTCTAATCAAATGGATGCCTTCAGCAAACAGCATCCCCGAGTACACACTCTTCTTTAACCTTTGAGCTCTGTTCTTGCAACACAAACATGATATATTCAATAACTTTGGCACCAATTAGGCTATGCATGGGTAGTGTTTGGTCAATCCTTCTTCAGGCAACCTGGTAGCAATTTCTGTAGAGAACAAAGTAGATTGTCAGTGCTGTCTGTGGCAGTAACAAATAACCATTCCTTAAAGGTACATGATCACAGGTACGGTATCTTTATAGGTTTTTAATCTGGGCTATATAGATATGGGAAAACCAATACCCAATTAGGACATTTATGGCACTGCTCTATACAGAGGTATCATGTTAGCTAAAGGGTGCTTGCATCATAAATAATAGTTAATAACATATTGATTTTACTGTTCCCAGGATAAACTATGAAAAACTCATATCTACGTAAAAATGATACATTGCTCAAAGGATCAAGACCGGATTCAGCTGTTTTAACAAGCTCTAAGTGCATGACAGTTTTTCTACACTATCAATGTAGATAGTTGAGTGAATGAGGCATCCCTGTAATGAACATGCAGAAATACACATGCACAAATGTGACATCTCAGTTGTTTGTGATTGTCCCTGCTTTGGGGAATATCTCCAACTAATAGGTTCTACAGTATATTTGTTATTTTAAAACCAAAAGATGATATGTGCAATAAGAATATTGTAGTATTTTCTCCATATGCAAAAATATTCAATACCGTTTTATCTGCAGGAAAAATTTGTTCACATGCCCAAGCCTTAAGCATTATAATATTCAAAAGAAGTTTACTTAGTTTTGAATTACAATATCAAGATTGATGACAAGGAATATCGTGGATAATAACTTCTTTATTACACATAGTCAGTGTTTTAGGGCTACTTCCTGTCTCTTCATAACCTTTATAATTAGATCCAACTTCTAAATGCCTATAAAGACTCAATGTCAATATTATTTTATTCTCAGAGTGGTTATCAAACTTTCTAACTTGTCATGACGGACAAATAAAGAAAGATTGGTTGTTCATAATAGCCACATAGCATCCATTTTTGGTGATGGATGTTTATTTAAAAGTTCACATCCAAATCTCAGCGTGGACACAGATTTGTTGCTATGATTCATCTGTTATGCCAAGAGAATCTGTTTCGTCTGATAATCCAGACTGGTTATTCTCTGTCCTTGAATTTCATATTTAGTTGTTGGGCAGTTGTATTTAAATATATTTCCCACCAAAATTGTAAGAAACTCGGTGAGTGAGTGAGTAAGTTTAGCCTTACACCTCTTTTAGCAATATTCCAGCAATATCGCAGCAGAGGACACCAGAAATGGGCTTCAGACATTGTACCCATGCGGGGAATTAAACCCGGGTCTTCGGTGTAACCTCTAGGCTACCCACCACCCTAAGAAACACGGCAAAAGTCTCCTGTGTTGCATGTTTTGCAACTGTGTTATAAATTGTAAGGTTTTAAAAAGACACAGAAAGTCATGTTTGTTATGCATGTCACTTCATGTCACTGTGTTATTGAATCATAAAGTTAGTACAAAAAGTGGATTGGTTAGGGAACAGAAACCAGTCACTTTTCATTTTTACAGTGCCTGTGAAATGTGTGATGTATTAAATTGTGAAGCTTGTACAAAAGAAGGATTGATTAATAACAAAACCCAGAACATTTCCATTTCTTTTGCTACCTCTGAAATGTGTGATATAATAGATTATAAAGTTGGTGCAAAGGAAGGATTGGTTAGTGACAAAACCAGAACAGTTTCCTTTTCTTTGCTATCTGTGAAATGTGTGACTTAATAAATTGGGACATTGGTGCAAATGAAAGAATGGTTAAGGATTGGTTACTTTGATTGAACCAGAACAGTTTTCTTTTCTTTGAGACCTGTGAAATGTGTGAGTTAATACATCATAAAGTTGGTACAGTGGAAGGATTGGCTATGAACAAAACCAGAACAATTTCCTTTCTTTTGCTGCGCGTGAAATGTGCGATTTAACAAATTATGAAGTTGGTACCAAGGAAGGATTGGTTACATTGATTGAACCAGAACAGTTGTTTTTTTCTTTGATACCTGTGAAATGTGTGAGTTAATACATCATAAAGTTGGTACAGTGGAAGGATTGGTTATGAACAAAACCAGAACAATTTCCTTTCTTTTGCTACGCGTGAAATGTGCGATTTAACAAATTATGAAGTTGGTACCAAGGAAGGATTGGTTACATTGATTGAACCAGAACAGTTGTTGGTTTTTTTTATACCTGTGAAATGTGTGAGTTAATACATCATAAAGTTGATGCAGTGGAAGGATTGGCTATGAACAAATCCAGAACAATTTCCTTTCTTTTGCTACGTGTGAAATGTGATGTTGGTGCAAAGGAAGGATTGGTTACGTTGATTGAACCAGAGCAGTTTTCTTTTGTATGCTACCTGTGAAATCTGTGATTCAGCTTGACATTTCATGCCGGTGATATCAATCAATACTATAACTAATGGCTGAAGCATGTTGCCATATTCAAACCCAGTTGTGCATCACTCAAACTGGCGTAATGTAGATAGTACTACTGACTGAAAAACACATTCATACAATCACAGAGTTATATATTTCATTGTTTATTCACGATAGATAACTGAATGGAAAACACTGATTTTTTTAACAGACCTGTCTCATTTATAAACATTCAAATAAATGTTTAATCACTCTCCTGAATTCACTTCTCTCATTCTGTTATGAATCCTTCTGTCTATAGACGGAGTATGTTGTCTCGGTCTCGTACTAATCGCAATAATGTAACCCAAAGGTCTGGCATTGTTTCACCAGCTGATCATAAATCTGTCGATGCCAACATCCAATCACAGGAATACATCTTGTCCCGAGACATGCTGAAGTACAAATACTGTTCATTTGGTGCCGTATTGGCTTAGCTTTAGATCCTCCGTGAGAGCATATATGATACACATTTCTGAAAATTGAAGATGAAATATTGATCCTGTGGTCATGCATATTTAAGCATCTGTTTGTATGAATGTGTGATTCCAGATCAGGTTTTGTACTGTACAATGAGAGATGCTGTGTCAATGTACATTGTACTGTATCCATATTTGGATTTACTATCGTGGCAGATAAGAGGCAGCCTTTTTGGTTCAGTCTGCCCAGCAAGGTTAGCTGGTTAAAGTAAATAGGGCTATTTGCTGCAGGCACTTTGGTTGATGCGGTTTGGTCCTCAAAGCCGGTTTGTTATATTTTCGTTGCTTTAGGTGTTGACAAAACCATTATCTTTGATGCTGTAGGATCATGTAGCGTCATGTTCTGTTGATTACCTAATGGGTAAAGTGAGTGGGAAAATTTGAACAATGTGGGGACTATCAGTGACCTTTGATTTTATGCTGAAACCAGGTCTGAGAGTAACTTCATTCATAAATTGTATCTGAGATATTGGCCGGATGTATCAGTTGATTGATGAGGACCATCGGCCTACTGCTTGCTTGCTCGCTCGCTCGCTCGCTCTCTCTCACTCGCTCTCTCACTGGCTCACTCGCTCACTCTCTCTCGCTCACTCACTCTCTCACTCACTCACTCACTCACTCACTCACTCACTCACTCACTCACTCACTCACTCACTCACTCACTCACTCACACACTCACTCCTGGCCAAAGGTCCCATCTACAACACAAGGTAGTTGATGCATTGGCAGAAAAAACAAAGAAGTGCTGTCTCATCGGTTTCCAAATGCGCAGATCGATGCTCATGCTGTTGATCACTCGATTGTCTGGTCGAGACTCGATTATTTACACACCGCCGCCATATGGCTGGAATATTGCTGAATGCGACATAAAACTAAACTCACTCACTCACTCATTGTTTCTGAATCTAAAAGTAATAATAATAATAATAATTCTAATTTTTTGCGACTAGAATCAAATGCAATGCTGTTCTCTGGCGTTACATTATTACACTGACGGAATTGCACTTTCAAAGCAGCTACTAAGCCAAGTGCGACCGTATAGGTCCGTACATCAGCTTCTCAGGTACCCAATTTAAACAGGTTGGTGGACTGAGTGCAATGTGGATGAAGTGCCTTGCCCAGGGACACAACACAGTATGAGACCCAGGTCACAAATTTTGGTGTCTTTACCAGGATTCGAACCTGGGCCTGTGGTGTGAGAGGCCAGCATGCTAACCACTACACCACTGTGCTCCACAGTATATCTTAAATATGTCTAGTCATTCAAGACTTACTAATACCATAGCGTCATGATATCGGTGAACAGAGCATTGCATGCAAGTGACAATGCCCTTGAGCTCTAGGTGAAAAAAGCAAAGGTATAATCAGTTCATAATTAGATCTTCCCATCAAGCTTCTGGGGTTTAATAGACCCCCAGTAACCTATACCCTTAAGAGGTTACAATCTGACCTGGAGGTCAGGCTTCATGGCATAGTTGAATATACCAAACTAATTTCAGAGGATTATCTACATGGTCAAGTAGATACACTATCTGCCTGGTGAGTGGACAGTGAGAGAAGTGGTAAGGTCTGCAGCAGGTCAAAGATGTTAAAGAATGGTACTTGTTGTTACCTAGCCTGGCACTCCACATTCAGGTGATAAAGTGTCTGTAAACTCAGTTTATACAGGGGTGGTGGGGTAACCTAGTGGTTAAAGTGTTTGCTCATCACACTGAAGACCAAGGTTCGATTCCCTCCTTGGGTACAAGGTGTAAAGCCTATTTCTGGTGTTCCCTGCCGTGATATGGCTGGAATATTGCTAAAAGAGGCGTAAAACTACACTCACTCAGTCATTCAGTTTATACAGATTCCAGTTGGTAAGGAGTGATGCCTTGCAAGTTACTTCAATGCTAATGGTTTCATTGCAGACTTCATAATTGCTGCTTCAATTTTCATCACAGACAGAACTCCCAGAACTAAAACCAAACAACCAGGCAATAATTCAACAAGAACACCCAGATATATAAATATAGCAATATATCTTCACACTTCTTTGACTCAGTGTAGTCAACTTCTGGTTCCTGTTTGTAAGATGTTACAGCCTCATTATCTCTCGCAGCAGAGGTAGCGCTCTCTCATCAACCATTTTAGTTAAAACAGTCAGCGGATAATGCACAGGAGTAATTACAGGGATATCATGGAACTACGGCGGGGCGAGTCAGCTGACTACCGCCGCCACTGGCCGCTGCACTACCTGACTGGAGTCAACATACTCTCTGAATATATCTTGGGCGGTGGGGTAGCCTAGTGGTTAAAGCATTTGCTTGTCATGCTGGAGGCCCGTGTTCGATTCCCCACATGGGTAAAATGTGTGAAGCCCATTTCTGGTGTCCCCCACTGCTAAAAGTGGCATAAAACCATATTCACTCACTCTGAATGTATCTTATTTTGTTAGTAAGAAATAAACCCATTTGATTGGAAAGGAGCCCCAGTCAGAATGGATATACAGAACCTGATGAAATCTAGACTTGCTCCATTTAGGATTGTAGCATTGCAGGGACGGATAGGGAGTAGGTAGTCCGTCATACAAACCCTGAAACAAATATATCCAAGAAAGCCCATGCAAGTCTAGAATATGTGGCAAGTCTAGATTTCTGAAAATGAAGAAAGTCTCAGGGCTCCTTTTCATTGTGTTTAATGATTAATTTTTATGAACTGTGTTTTTTTGTTATTTGTTTTGTAAAATATGTTCATTTCAGAGACTAGATGTTAGTCTAGGCAGTAGGGCAATAATGTGGTTCAGAGACTGTGAGATAGACTATAGAGGAGGTAGCACTCATATAAGTCGTTTTCAGGAAGATGTAATAGAGCGAGAAATATTTTATTCAGGAATCCAGGTTTCCAGATATTGTCAGTTCCCTATTTTCTTTATGTTCCTGGAATACGATGCAGGTTTGGTGTGTTGATAAAACACACAATGTTTTCATGCATTGAAATGATGCATTGCTTGTTTGATGTTTGTCATGAGGTTTTTGTTCGTGTTGAAAATAGCTGAAATTAAATATCAGCATATATTTTCCATAATCATTTTTGCTGGGGAAATACATGTTGTGGTCGATTAAGTAGTTTTGTTGTCGTGAAAACGGATAATGCCACTTTTTGTGGTGATGTGTCTTCATTTTCACAGCTGGTGTTGTATTTACATAGAACGTTTGCTTTATAATGACAATAAACATAAAATGTTGTCGAAGTTTTGCTGTTTTGATGTCCGAAGCTCGTGTAACACATGTGGGTATTGCCTCAGGCACATGACTTTGTTTGAAATGGGCGTTTGGAATATACTTTTGTTAAACTCACAGTAAATGGGTACCAGGTGAGGTGTTATGATTATGTGACCGTTCACCCTCAACCACCATATAGGAACATATGAAGGTCAAGGTTAGAATTGGGCGGTGGGGTAGCCTAGTGGTCAAAGCGTTTGCTCGTCATGCCGAAGACCCGGGTTCGATTCCCCACATGGGTACAATGTGTGAAGCCCATTTCTGGTGTCCCCCGCCGTGATATTGCTGGAATATTGCTAAAAGCGGCGTAAAACTAAACTCACTCACTCAAGGTTAGAATTGATTTTTCTATTTCAACCGTATCAGAGTTACCATCAGAGGTTTGAATTATGCTTTTTTATATTCTTTGAGACTGCTGACAATGATGTAAAATCCTTTCCACGACCCCACTCATTCATCTGAACTTAAGGAACTAATAAACTGCAATTTACAGAGAAGTCTTTCTTTCACAGACTGGTTCCAAGCAGCATTTGAGTTGTGTCATCTTAGTGTAAAAAAAATGTTATTAATTGTGTATTTGACACCCAGTATCAACTCACAGGGCAAGATGTTAAACGACATGTGATTTGTAGACAAATAGCGCAAGAATAAATTGCTTTTATTTTAACTTGTGTTGTCAGGATGATAGTACAAAGGCAAACATAATTAGTTTTGTGCAAAGGGGTCACGTTCAAGAATCACAGACAGTGAGGGTCAAATATTTATTGACTGAGGGCAGTCAACCAATGGAAGAATTGGTTTATCATTCAGATGTCTTGAATTTTATGAAAACTTTTATCAAATCTTGTTTATTCAGCTGCATAGGTTTATAGCAAAAAATGTACTTGTAAGATGGTCTGGTCTGCATGTGGCCAACTGCTGTGACCAGAAAGAACTCTGTTAAAAGAGATCATAGGCTTTGAAGATGATGGATGTGTTTAATAAAAACGGAGGCATCTTGATAAAATTTCATCTGGACCCAAGTACTCTGTAGCACGACATTGATGTCTATTTCTTGAGCAGGGTTTTAAAGGCACACTGTCAGTGTGCATTCATCATGAGAAACGTGTCTGGAAACTCAGAGTAGTTTCTGGAGTAACTGTTTTGAATGAACAGCAAACCCACTTTTAATTCCCCCAAAGCATATAGGGCTCAGTGTCAAATGTACAACACAAATGACAAACAGAGCATGTCATTATCATAGCCAAGGCAAATGTTTTTTAAACCGACACTTATTATCAGTGGGATATTTGACACCTTTAACAGGATAATCCAAGGCAAAGATGCACAAAGCACCTGTAGCTCTGTGACAGTTATAACACTATCGTGAACTACAGGTTTGCAATTGTCAAAGCTCTGCAAAAGCGTTCTGGATCCTTGCCCTGGATAATACTTTTCATGTCCATTATGTTTATGTAGAAATTGTAACGCTTTAGAGTTTTTCTTCTGAGTCAAAAACTAATATAACAAACTGGAGTCAGACATAATCAATATTTGGCAAAATTGAAATTTTGTAATAAAAAATAGCATTGCTTTTGTAATTACAGTAAGAGTTGATGAATAATTAATCTACATTTCATTATCTTGAGACTTAACTTGATGTATTAGCCCAAAGCAAATAAACATATGTGACTGTACTTTTGAAAAGCACGTTGGTTGAAATAAAATTAGATGATTAGTTATGTTTTTTAGGAAGAACAATTGTACATCACCAGGTGTATTGAGCACAAACTAATATTCTTAATATTCTAATATTCTTAAGGCATATAGCCTTCACTTTGACAGACAATCTTTGAATCAGTCTCGGCTAAATTGTAGGTATATTTTTATCTAGCACTCAATCCAATGTGTATCAACTATAAAGGACAACCTATGTCTGAGTTTCTAACACCCTTCACTGAGTGAGTGAGTATGTTTTTACTCTGCCTTTAGCAATATTCCATCAATATCACGGCAGGGGACACCAGAAATGGGCTTCACACATTGTACCCATCTGTGGCGTGACGGTCCTTCTTATTAGACCATCACATGTAAACCTTCTAGCACCTTGGTTAACCAAGGTAAATATGTCTGTAATCTGTCAAAAATCTCTTATTTGAGCATATTTGAAAGTGGATATTCTACAAATGTATTATATATGTTCTTTCATGGACAAAGGGATGAAGCCAGACTTGCTTCACAGATCAACCTGCTTGAAAAATGAAATACATGAAAGTTTCATTCACCATTGTTGGCCACTATATCCACAAGGACATATTAATTTAACAATCAATATTAGATGATATAAAACCTGGCTTTTCTAACCTGTGAAATTTCCTGTTAGTCATAAGAGGTGACTAACGGGATCTGGTGGTCAGGCTCACTGACTTTGTTCATTATATCTCAGTTGTGTAGATCGATGCTCATGATGTTGATCACTGGATTGTCTATCCATACCCAGTTATTCACAGATCATAGCCATTTAGCTGGAATATTTCTGAGTGCAGCTTTTAAACAACATCCAATCCTAGCTTTTATGAAATATAACATTTATGTAATGTGGTTAAAATTCAGAGACATGCCATACTGTAGATATACTCCATGAACATGAATGATCGTCATCACAGACAGAGGATCAGACATGGAGGATCAAGGAAAGATATTACTTCAGTTCTAATCCCTCACAAACATATAAGTACATGAAATCGGGATTGATGGTTGGGAGGTCGATGCTCATGATGTTAACCACTGGGTTGTCTGGTCTTGCTGGTTACTAGGGGTGGGTATTGCAGAGAATTTTTGTATTGCGATATATTGCGATGCAAAAGCATATATTGCGATATGTATTGCAATATATTGCAAGAAGTTTTTTCAACAAAAAAAACTACTTATACTCGAGTTAATGCTAGATTTATAAAGCAAGAACAAAACAAAATCATCATGTTTGATTAAGCTTTAATACAAACTTTCAATCCTGGCAAAATAAAAATGTAAATAATATTTGACACAAATGAAACAAGGCAATATCCGAAGATTCCCGAGTGTTACGAAGTTTTCCGAATGCATGTCAAAATACCGGTTTTCAATCAGCGTATCGCAATATGTATCGTTTTCATGTCTGAACCGGTAAATACCAGTAAACTGGTTATATTGCGCAGCCTTACTGGTTACAGACTGCCATCCTATATCTCTCATATCATGCAGTGTGGCGTTAAACAACATGTAAACAAGGTGTTTAAGTCTGGAAGACACACCCAGTGACAACTAGAAACCCTGACGAGTAGGACGTCACATTTACATAGTCATCATCCTCACCGAGGCTGAACGTATTACTAACACAAGGCTAGACTTTCTATCACTTTTGATGGGGACTTTAAAGCAGCCATCCCTTGTTTGTGATAAGGATGATGATTACTGAGAAACATATTTCTGATTGTCAGATACGTTTACATTTATTGTATTTAGGTATGTTACTCGTAAATGATATTGTTAACGTCACATCGCTCAGATTCATGGGCAGATGTTCAAAATTTCAAAATATCTATTCAAAATAAACTATCAAAAACTTCCAAATTAACATGTTTGTTTACAGGTTGTATAAATGACTTGCAAAAATATGTACAGCGGGACACTTTCACACTGAATGAAAGATATAATTGCCATACTCCATTCAGAAAGATGACTCATTGTAGCTCTTTGCGTCACGTTACAGAGGGTGTGAAGATGATTATATAAAAATAGAAACAATGTGAATACCATGGTACAGTGAAATAGTACATAAACATGTAAACAAGGTGCACTACAGTCAAGGTGATTTTGATTTTAGCCAGTGTGAGAAGCGGGTTCAAACTTTCAAATGGCTTTGCAGTGCTGTTATGTAATAATATGTGTTGAACTTTCTGCATTGAAATGAATGATATATGTGATATAATATTCCAAGAAGAATATTTCTGCTTGATAAATTTCACATTAGGATTATATTTAATCACTTGACATTTAACTTACACTACAATAATGGTTTTGATATTGGATATTGTTGAGTATTTATTCTGAATTTTAGCTGTAGATCAAGGTGGCTCACAGAATCATTTCTTTCTGATCCCAAATCATTAAGAAAGTAATGTTTTATCATTCATATCATTATGTACTGAATTGTAGATGTGATCTAACGTACCACTGCAGAGATGCAGCTCTTGGCATCCCAGAAACCACTGATCATGGGTTCAGACCTCCGTTTGTCCTGATAATGTGGCATGGTATGTCAGCACCATAGATGCTCTTGTGGGTTTCACCAAAGTAGTGCATGGCTAGGACATGTATCATTTCAGATTTTCCAAACCTGAAGTGAAGCACTTTTCAAAGCTGTGTTAACCTCAACTTAACTCAATTCTTATCTCACCTCAACTCAACTCTCACCTCAACTCACCCCTGACCTCAACTCACCTCTCACCTCAACTCTCCTCTCACCTCAACTCTCCTCTCACCTCAAGTTACCTCTCACCTCAGATCACCCCTCATCTTTCATCTCAATTCACCTCTCACCTCAACTCTCCTCTCACCTCAACTCTCCTTTCACCTCAATTCACTCCTTATCTTTCATCTCAACTCACCTCTCACCTTGATTTTGAGTGTATGAAATTAATTATTATTTAAATTATAAATGTTTTACACAGTAACATATATTCTACTTGGATTGTGTGATTAAAAGGTCCCACTACACAACACTGTATATCCGTGCTCTGCACAACACCTAGTCTGGCATACAGACCCTGAAACAGATATACCCTATGTAGCCCATGCAAGTCTACAATCTGTGGCAAGTCTAGATTACCAGTTTCTGAAAATGAAGAAAGGCCCTGGGCTCCTTTTTGTTGCATATTATTTTGATTTAAAAACTTTTTCTGTAAAATAAATTCATTTCAGAGACTAGCTGTGTTAGTCTACACAACAGCATGTATTTTACTTTGATTTCGTGAAAATAACGTGCACTGCACATGACCACATTTTACTTGGAGTATGTGGACATGCTTAGATTGGCTATTGATATTTAGTAAAGCTATACCATGAAAAACACATAAAATTAATACTCAGTCATGAGCCATAACACATTGCACACAAATCATAAAATCTATAAATTATCTGAAGTGTATGTGCAGAGAACCATACACATTGGTTCGTAAGAAGACCCTGCACAGTGGGTAATTATAGAACAGTAATATGAAAATAACTATCTCCTTCGCTAGTAGGTATGATTAATAGATCTTGTTTGTCATATCGGAAGCTATTATGTAAAGGTCGGCAATCTTCAACAGTGTATTTTTTGGGTAATTAGCAGCTTAAAGGTATATATATCTAAGCGTTACCATGTAATAGCCTAATTGTATATACACTCAAGTAGCAGATAAATGGCCATTTGCAGTGGTCACAGAATATCAGTGTTTCGCAGTATGCACATTTTGATATGGTATGTTAAGCAGAAACCATTCTGATTGACAGACTTTTTGATGTCAAACCATTAATTATTTGAATGTTAGGACAGGAAAACTAGCATTTCAAACTATATTGAAATTTGGATCTAACAAATGATGTAATGTAATATATGACACTATCTTGTGTTTTGCTTCATTTTGAGTTAACTGATAAGAAAACAACATCAGGGGAATCGTTTCATATGATTGATTATATGTCGTCTGACATTTTTGAAAATGTTATCAAATATCATTCAACATATTTCTTTGACCATAGTTTAGCTGCTGTCATCTGGAGGTTTTCCAACTTTGTCAGTTTCATGAAAGGTGGCTGTATCATATATGTTTATACCTTGCTTTTCTCTACTCAAAAAACTCCTTTAATATACATTAATGATTAAATTAATATATCTGTCATTATTTGATGAAAGTAGATATATTTCATTCCACCTACTAACTCCATTTCCTGGAATTAAAATCCAGAAAACCGAACCCATTGCTTACATACCTATGTTTTTGAAATGTTTCTGTCTGGAAAGAATAAATCACTGACTATTATCTTATATTTTATAGAAAAAATTAAATAATATTGATTATTGGTTGACAAAAAATAGGCTCCTTGCAGCTAGGTTTGAGAAAAACCTGTATCGTGTAATTATTGCTATTTTGTTGTCATTGTTCATTGGGTTTTAGATTTTTTAGATGACACTTAGTAGACGTCTCTTCTGTGTAGTGTTGGACAGAGCATTCTTTATATTCATTGTCATTGTTCAGATATAAGGCTCAATACAAGACCTCAAGAAACAGATGTAGTTCACAATCTGGCACCATCAAAAGGGGAGCTTCCATGTATTCTGGTTGTTCAATCATGGATGTAAAATTAATGACAGGTGATCATCATAAACACAAGGGAGGCTCCCATTTCTTTCACAGGTGAGCTCAATTGGGTATTATGTGCAATAACCAGGTACACAAATACCACCTACACAAGCCTCACCGACAAACACTCTATAGAAATACGTATAATGGGAGGGTAATGAATATTAAGATACAATTCATAGTACTTGCTGTTATCAGAGCTCGGAATGTTGTACATATGTTTCATAATCATTCCCGTGTGATGAGTGTTTTTTTAAGAAGTGTTCTTTTTCAAGGATGAAATGAGAATTTCATGAGACCTACCTACAGCAAGGAATGCTTGGATAATAAGTGTCCATTCTGCAGTGAATGAAGCCAGAGTGTTTGCATAGATGAGATTTTATACCCTGCCCAACCGACAAAGGTTTTTATGTGCATCTACAAATATGTGCTTGATGGGAAATAGAAACGTGAGATGTTGGACAACCTTGTCGATGAAATGGGTGGTTGACACAGTTACATGAGAATGTATGAAATGAGAGCAGGGAAGGTGGATGAGGTGTGCGGCTCTCTGTGTAACAGTAGTTTGTAAAGTGTTAAGTGTATACCTTCGTCATGACCTTGAGAATAAGCTGTATGATCAAGTATGTCACTGGTGATAAGATCTGTACAAAATACCTCTACCTGTTGAAATAGTTGGGAAGGTGTAAAGGCTGATTCACTGATAACACTGACAGTACATCCCTAACATAATATCAACATCACCATTGAAGTCAATAGCAGCGGCAGCAGCAGCTTCTCTGTTCTCTCAAAGTCATAGCATAGTTATGACAATTTTTAGCATTTTCATTCTTTCTTGAAATTCTTGGACCCGTGAAGATTAAATCTAGAATTGATCTTCAGTAACCCATGGTGGTCAAAATAGGCGACTAACGGGATCGGGTGGTCAGACTCGCTGATCACTGGATTGTCTGGTTCAGACACAATTATTGACAGACCGCACCCAAATAGCTGGAATATTGCTGAGAGTGACGTTAAACAATAAACCAACCAACTTGAAATTCTTGGATGAAAAGGAAAGGTTAAGTACCTGTATTTGAAAGAAATTCCTATAAAAGTTTTAAAAAGTGATATATTAAGAAAAATGAAGGCAATACACTCACCTAGTTGCACCAGCAGTTTAATTAGTTCTATATTTTTTCTCCACTGAATGGTAAAAGAAGTGAGAAGTGAAATTAAGAATTTATCAGCAAAGGAACAATATTCCATTCCAAGAAGGATTATAGCGCAGACCAATTCCACAGAGTCCATCTTAAATAACTTAAACTGTTTTCCAATGTTGGAAACACTGACAGGTGGCGATCAAGGATAGGTTCCAACTAAAAAACTGTCTACAAGAGGTGACACGGAATCAGAGTAAAGCAGGAACCCAGCAGGCACAACCGAACTGGTATTCATCAATACTTGCAGTGCCGCCAACACTCTAGTGTCTAGAGCTGCGACCATCGGTAAGGAACTGATATTGCCATGGAATTTATTCCTACTTCATGCCTCTGGTGTCAGGTGTTGAGGACATGTTAGCCAGACTATAGGTGGAGAACGGAAGAGGATGGTTGGAGGGATGATCACCCACTAGGGAATATGTCGGTTGTGCTTATGCATGTGTAAGGAACGATGATAAACTGTCTTGTCTTAAAATATGTAATTGTCATAGAAACATATGTTTATATTAAACTTGTAAAGAGCCCAGTGAGATTGGAGATACAAACCTGTCCAAAAGGTAGACTTACTTTATTTAAAGCTGCCCATATTATAGTTAGAATTGCACAAGTCTCTAAGGTAATGAATTTCTAAAAAAATATAAATAACAGCTTCCTTAGAATATCTGCTTATCTAAACTTGCCTCTTTGAAGGATAGAATTACAATGCAGCCTTGGAGTAAGGCTACATTACAGTAAGGGCTGACAGACAATTGTATGGTTCTGGGACCGTGAGGCAGGCTGGGTCGGCTGACCACAAATGAGATCTGTCTGTGTTATGGCAAGGCTGAACTCAATGACTGTGTACATATATTTGTCCCTGCGTTTTTCAGACATCTTATGTGTCAGTCTATCAACCTACTGTAACCCGTATCCCGGGTCTGGCTCTAGTACTGAATATGTGTATTTACTGTATGGCAGATCTCCATTAAACTCATAGACTGTATGGCACTTCAACCAGTCAGGTTTGTCTGAGAAGAAGTAAGGTTACATCGATGTATCTCTTGGTGTATAGAGTGTATGGCACTTCAACCAGTCAGGTTTGTCTGAGAAGAAGTAAGGTTACATCGATGTATATGGTGTATAGAGTGTATGGCACTTCAACCAGTCAGGTTTGTCTGAGAAGAAGTAAGGTTACATCGATGTATCTCTTGGTGTATAGAGTGTATGGCACTTCAACCAGTCAGGTTTGTCTGAGAAGAAGTAAGGTTACATCGATGTATCTCTTGGTGTATAGAGTGTATGGCACTTCAACCAGTCAGGTTTGTCTGAGAAGAAGTAAGGTTACAGGTTTGTCTGAGAAGAAGTAAGGTTCATCGATGTATCTCTTGGTGTATAGAGTGTATGGCACTTCAACCAGTCAGGTTTGTCTGATGGCACTTCAACCAGTCAAGTGAGAAAGGTTACATCGATGTATCATGGTGTATAGATCAGTCTTGGTGTGTATGGCACTTCAACCAGTCAGGTTTGTCTGAGAAGAAGTAAGGTTACATCGATGTATCTCTTGGTGTATAGAGTGTATGGCACTTCAACCAGTCAGGTTTGTCTGAGAAGAAGTAAGGTTACATCGATGTATCTCTTGGTGTATAGAGTGTATGGTCAACCATCAGGTTTGTCTGAGAAGAAGTAAGGGATGTATATGGTGTATAGAGTGTATGGCACTTCAACCAGTCAGGTTTGTCTGAGAAGAAGTAAGGTTACATCGATGTATCTCTTGGTGTATAGAGTGTATGGCACTTCAACCAGTCAGGTTTATCTCTTGGTGTATAGAGTGTATGGCACTTCAACCAGTCAGGTTTGTCTGAGAAGAAGTAAGGTTACATCGATGTATCTCTTGGTGTATAGAGTGTATGGCACTTCAACCAGTCAGGTTTGTCTGAGAAGAAGTAAGGTTACATCGATGTATCTCTTGGTGTATAGAGTGTATGGCACTTCAACCAGTCAGTCAGGTTTTGTCTTGGTGAAGAAGTAAGGTTACATCATGTAAGGTTACATATCTTGGTGTATAGAGTGTATGGCACTTCAACCAGTTGGTGTATAGAGTGTATGGCACTTCAAAGTCCAGTTCAGGTTTGTCTCAACCAGTCAGGTTTGAGAAGAAGTAAGGTTACATCGATGTATCTCTTGGTGTATAGAGTGTATATCAACCAGAGGTGTATGGCACTTCAACCAGTCAGGTTTGTCTGAGAAGAAGTAAGGTTACATCGATGTATCTCTTGGTGTATAGAGTGTATGGCACTTCAACCAGTCAGGTTTGTCTGAGAAGAAGTAAGGTTACATCGATGTATCTCTTGGTGTATAGAGTGTATGGCACTTCAACCAGTCAGGTTTGTCTGAGAAGAAGTAAGGTTACATCGATGTATATGGCACTTCAACCAGTCAGGTGTATAGAGTGTATGGCACTTCAACCAGTCAGGTTTGTCTGAGAAGAAGTAAGGTTACATAGATGTATCTTGGTGTATAGAGTGTATGGCACTTCAACCAGTGGTTTGTCTGAGAAGAAGTAAGGTTACAGATGTATCTCTTGGTGTATAGAGTGTATGGCACTTCAACCAGTCAGGTTTGTCTGAGAAGAAGTAAGGTTACATCGATGTATATGGTGTATAGAGTGTATGGCACTTCAACCAGTCAGGTTTGTCTGAGAAGAAGTAAGGTTACATCGATGTATATGGTGTATAGAGTGTATGGCACTTCAACCAGTCAGGTTTGTCTGAGAAGAAGTAAGGTTACATCGATGTATCTCTTGGTGTATAGAGTGTATGGCACTTCAACCAGTCAGGTTTGTGAGAAGACTTAAGTAAGGTTACATAGATGTATCTCTTGGTGTATAGAGTGTATGGTTGTTCAGTAGTAAGTACTTATAGGACTCTCTGAGTCCACCAGTAAGTAAGGTCTTTCGGAGATACAGATAGACTCCACTGAAAACATCTAGATGCATAGATAACATTGTAGTTGGCCAGTAAGTAAGGTCCATCTGAGACACAGCCAGCCTCCACTGACAAAAGTCTAGGTGCATAGATACTACGACAGTTCACCACTAAGTAAGGTCCATCTGAGACACAGCCAGCCTCCACTGACAAAAGTCTAGGTGCATAGATACTACGACAGTTCCCCACTTAGTAAGGTCCATCTGAGACACAGCCAGCCTCCACTGACAAAAGTCTAGGTGCATGGATGACATGGTATATAGGGAATAGAACCACCGACCTTCCACTCTCCAGTCAGATGCTCTACCTACTGAACCCCAGGGTGGTTCGTGTGACATAGGATGACATGGTATGTAGGTATCAAATTTCCATTCTCTAACTACTAAACCCCAGAGGTGGTTGGTGTGACATAGGATGACATGGTATGTAGGTATCAACCTTCCATTCTCTACCTACTGAATCACAGATGTGTGTGCTGTATCAGAAGATATACAGACAGCTGTTATTCCAAAACACCGTTCTTTGAAAATGTCAGCATTAGCCATGGAAACCTCCCCAATAAGAAACTCTATGCCTTGTCATAAACTTTTCACTTCCACAACCAGTTTAAATGTTGCAGTTACATTTGAGCAAGTAATTGAATTTTGTCTATGCAACCCTCAGCTAATCAAATTGAATCTTGGCTGTTGGAGATTGCCGTGTCTTGATCACTTGTTGTTCAGAAAATAAAGTTTATTTGAATTTCTATTGGCTTGGATAGGGAAGGTTCAGGAGACTGGAGCTTCCAGAAATGAAATTGACTTGAAATGAGACAATATCCTGTGACTGAAGATGAAATTCCACGATAAGGATTGCTGTTCATCTATTACACTCAAACCAAACATCACTGTGAAGAGAGTTTGTTGAACAAAGTTTACAGCATTTCATTCCACTAACTGAACAAGTCAAACTGCTTGTATTGTGAAAAAATAGCTCATTACAATGATTGCCGTTCTAATATTGTAAAAGATATGGATGACCTGATTTATTCAGTTTCAATTCATCTTATCTTGCAGAATGAATCATTGAGTATGATGAAATAATATCTCGTTGACAACTTCGTTACCCAAAAAAAGTGATGTTCCCACTGAAATAAGAGCTAGTTTGAGGAGACATTTAACAGAACCAGTTGGTTCTATCAACATCCTTGCCAATATACTACTCAACTTTCCATAAGGATAATGTTACTACAGAAAACTGAGTAATGTTAAAATATCTTGGTGTCCTTATCAAAAGATGGCCTTCATGTGATACACCACAATCACCAAACTTATGAGGAATCACTACCCAATCCATTAGGTTGCTTCGTACACTAAGCCTTAAATAATAATAATAATATTGAGAATGTTTATAATGCACCTTATCCAGGCTAAATATCCTGCTCAAAGCACGCAATTTGATCATCATTAAATCAGATAACCCAAGCTGCCTGTCAGGCACTAGAAAGGTAATCGTCTCATGACTTTTTTCACCGGGTACCCACTTTCTGCTGGGTGAACAGAGTCATTTTTGAACAAACTCACTTGCCTAAGGTGAGACCACATGTATCACATGTGCTTCGTTGTGGGGCAGGACTGAAGTCCTAGAAACTCACAGGAGTCAAGCTGTCAAACACGGTCACCCATCCAAGGACTCTCTGTGTCCAACGTTGCTTAAAGGTCACATGCAACGTAAAACACAACTTTGCAGATTCTGATACCTTTCGGTATGGACTTACCGAAAAAAAGCGTCAAAAATGCAAATTCAACTTATAAAGTTGAAAAATAACGCGATGAAAAAAAATGTGCGAAATCGGAGTTCAGACGTTTCATTAATTTTCCCCAGACTTTTCTGGGGAATACGGGTTTCAACAGCTGGGCTGCGCTCATAGCACGTGCGCAGTGAAATAGGTTCGCACAACTTGGAAGCGGGCTGTATGGTGAATACTCGGTGAAGGCTTTGGTGTGAGCTAGTTTCATAATGTTTTGTTGATATCTCACATGCGAAGCTTTTTGTATGTTATGACAGTAAATAAACTGTTTATATAATTTCATTTGTCTATTTCACCACACGTTCTTCTTACCAAGTCACTTTCTCAGTTCGATACTTAAAAGCAATGTCATTATTTAGAGTTGACACGATTTCTAACGGTGATATAGATATGTCGCTGTCACAGACAAAACTCAATGTCTTGTTTTATTGACACCAGTGTGTCTGCCTGCCTGTCTGCTAATGACAATATTCAATACACAACTCGCGATCACTGACCACATGCAATTTGAACTTAACACCAATCAGGCTATACACCATAAACAAAACGCATTGATTTATGGCCCGAGTTCGGTCTCTGTCACATTATGTAATTACACAGACAGGCAGGTGTGATACTTGAACACATGACATGTTATGATGTCTGTTGATTGCAAAATGTTATACACAAAAAATGAGCATGTATTTACAAAACCCAACTTTCTATATATACACACACAATGACCCGTGAAGGCGGCATCTGCTAATGAACCAGCCGTTACACTTGAGTGCACACCCACCCGCTCTGACTGGGTTCGGTATCCCGGCTGCTTCGTTTCAAGGGAGGTCAACCCAAGTACAAAATATTGCACTTTTGATTTGCGATTATACGCTTATAATTTTGTTTATTTGTTTTTTCATAATCAGCAATGCATATTATATGTCATGAAGAAGTGATAATTGTGTTTTAATTATGTTTGATTTTTTGGTTGCATGTGACCTTTAACTTCAACTGATTGTGACCTGAGCTCTATGCACAGGACCACGCGCTGCCACTTAAAGGGAACAGTTCTAACCCAGAATCATCACAGGGGCATATTGCAACCCTACAAGCAAGCAATTTTCAACTTACCCTTCTAAGCAAATGGAAAGTCAGGGAGTCTAAATAGAACATAGGGAAAGCAATTTAATCCAGGTAAGAAGAGAGCATACATGTCTACACCTCTGAGGTCTGAACGTCTCTTAAACCAATACAGCCTGCATCAGGTGTGAAATCTTCACATTTGAATACCTCCATTATGAATTACATTCCATGATTTACATAATCACCTGTTATGGTCATTTTTAAATGTTTTTAAGAATTTAGATCAACGTGGGAGCATTTCCAGGGCATGCTGTGTGTCCTGTTTCTTTCTTGTATAGAAACATTATGCTCAATGGCCCATTGACTAGTGCTGGTGTAATTGTAAGTCATACATATGACGTTTTTTAGAAACTGTTACTTTAGTTTTGTTTGGATTTTGTTTACATTTCATATGCAGGGCATATGAGTGCAGTTGTACAATATCAGCAAACATGACTGTGGGTGTACAATACAGCTGAACATTAGCGTGGGTGTTCAGAAAGAGAGAGTCTGGTTGTATAATAAAAGTAAGAACCAGCAAACCGGTAAGTGTGTGTGTAGGCGTGCAATGAATGTGTGTGTGTGTACGTGTGTTGGTGTGCAATAAAAGTAAGCATGTGTGTTGGTGTGTAATAAAAGTAAGCATGTGTCTTAGTGTGCAATAAAAGTAAGCATGTGTGTTGGTGTGCAATAAAAGTAAGCGTGGGTGATGGTGTGCAATAAAAGTAAGCGTCTGCGCTGGTGTGCAATAAAAGTAAGCATGTGTGTTGGTGTGCAATAAAAGTAAGTGTGTGCGCTGGTGTGCAATAAAAGTAAGTGTGTGCGCTGGTGTGCTATAAAAGTAAGTGTGGGTGTTGGTGTGCAATACAAGTAATTGTGGGTGTTGGTGTGCAATACAAGTAAGTGTGGGTGTTGGTGTGCAATACAAGTAATTGTGGGTGTTGGTGTGCAATACAAGTAAGTGTGTTTGTTGGTGTGCAATGAAAGTGAGAGTGGGTGTTGACTTCAAACGAGCAGTTTGCCTGAGCAATGGCAAGTATAACCCACCACATATCCCCAGCAGGTTATTTAAAATCAGCATGTACATGATACATTTAGATATGCATTGAAATATTAATATACTAGTATATAATTGAATATAATTGAACACAAAATTATATCCTGATGCTCTTTGTATAAGAAAGTCAAATAAAATGAAGATTAATTATTAAGTAAACAAATTGTCATGATTGAAAGAAAAAACATTAATATGTCTACTCAATGTATGTTAACCAAGACCACTTAGATTTACAAAATATGACAACTATGTGTTACATTATATGTGTTAATACCAGGGTTCAAGCACATGCATGTATCTCTGGCTTACAGAAGGTCTGTCAACACTTCTTTCTTCAGAATTCTTGAATGATTTACGTGTTAAGTGAACCAGGCGAAGATTCTTGTTACTTGGATGAGGAAATTGTCTGCAACTGTCTTCTCAAGACAGGCATGCCAGATGCAGCAATTAATACCACAAAGCTTTTTTTCGGTAATTCCATTAAGACCCCGTCACAACAGAGGCATTGAACCCAAGGAAACAGTGGCACTCATACATATATAAACAGATAATCCATTTGTTCGCGATTCTACAATTCTTTTCTCTAAGTTTATTGTCAGGGCATGTGTTTTTTACGACCTGAGTAATTTGTAGTACGACAGTTCAGGTCATGCCAACTGTGGCCATTCTTCACAAAGGCTTTGATTCAGAAGACTGGAATTTGCAGAAAACACTATCTCAAAATGATGAAGTGTAGCCAAGCGTTGATGTCTTCATCCCAACTCAGTTATATGAGTGACCACCATGGAAGACTATGGCAGCAGAGGGGGATCGGGGAAAGCCATCTTGGATGACAGGTTTGGATGTGATTGTAATCCAACTTCAAAGAGGTGGTAAGAATGTTCTTAGATCATCCTGGTTTTATGGACGTAGTTAGGCCAGTGCAGGTGGGAATCCTGCTTCAGTGGTGGAACGAATGGCAAGGTTTTTTCATTTATCATCCTAATGCTCTGGGGAGGTCTCTTAATGATGGCGATGTGTAGATCTCGGGCCTCATTATAGGTCTGGAGAGGCAGAGGTATGATGAATCCGTGGGCAATATAGTGGTCCTGTCGCCAGGAGGAATACTTTTGGTACCTGAGACCTCAATATCGGTAGATGAACAGTATAGTTTAATCATTTATCAATGCAAAATAAATTGTGTTATCCATTTTAAGCGTACATTTTACATCAGTCACTTACCATTAGACTTATGTTAGGTGCGTTCGATAAAAAGCAACAGGCTGACATAAAGAGAAGGAAATATCAGTTAAAGAAAAAGGTTCTACACAGGGAATATAGATAGGAAAAAAAAGAAATGCTTGAGTGGAATGGGCTAATTCATTTTAATGTACAAGGTACAAGAACCACAAAAAAATTGCATTTTATATGTGTAAACCATTACGCTTAGTATTAAGGTAAATGTACATGATGGCAGATACATCACACCTGTTGTAAAGAACTGATGTAGATAAAAACATACTTAATTGTCTGAGGAAACATCTATCACATGGACAACTTCTCTTGTCAAAAGTTTTTTAAAGTAAGGCCAGACTAATTTCATTACCTCCTTTACAAAATTCCGTCCCAACATACATGGGTGGTGGGGAGATGCTAAAATAGAAGTATCTATTATACTGTTTATTTCTGTGTTTATTATACTGTTTATTTCTGTTGGGGTGGTGGGGTAGCCTAATGGTTAATGTGTTCGCTTGTCACACCGAAGACCCGGGCTCAATTCCCACCATGGGTACAATGTGTGAAGCCCATTTCTGATGTCCCCCTCTGTGATATTGCAGGAATATTGCTAAAAGCGGAGTTAAAACTAAACTCACACAATTTATTTCTGTGTGTTTATTGAATTAAGCCTACAGGCACGCCTTTGGGGTTTAAAAGGGAACATCATCCTGCCCCATAACATGTTGGCTGTACAACAACATTGTAATATTAAGTGTTTAAAGAACTTGTGTAGTCCCTTCAAGAATGTTAAGTGTGCAAAGATCATCATGGTGACCCTTTAACTATACAAGGGATACTGTAGCATCGTAGAAGATTCCTAACCGATTATTCCAGCTGTGATGTGATACTGTTAATATGTACAGTGTAGACAGTGATTATAAACCGTTATATCACATAATGCCGGACAGACTGGTCCACAATGTCGGGAATAACCATCTATCATGCAGCATCGGAATGTTTAGCAACGTTCCGCTGGTCTTCAAGTATACACATCGATCATCTCTACCCAGACATCAATAATCACTCTGTGATAATATACCCTAAATACATCTTACATGACACAAGAGGAGTGTCCGTTCTAGACTGGGAAAGTTTGGCTGAAATAAAGATTTATCCAAAGGCATATTTTTTTCATGCTTGCTTTATTATAATTCACAAAATTTTAAATAATATATGGCATTTGTAGTTCTTGGCAGTCTTGCTGCTCCCTTTGTAAGACTGACTGACTGACTGAGTTTGGTTTTACGCCGCTTTTAGCAATATTCCAGCAATATCACGGTGGGGGACACCAGAAATGCCCTTTGTAAGAGATATGATATCAGTGTTTTGAGCTATCCGCTTACATACAAAAGCTTTGTTACATTCAGAGGAACATGTGTATCTATATTAGTATGGGTGAAAAGAACATAATTTGATCCCAAGCAAATCGTTCTAATTTTGCTAAGAAAGTTGCCTTTAAAGCCCATTTTCTAATCATATTGTTTTCTATCAAGTAATAATCACTTTTTATTCCAAGGTTATTTGTTGTTGACGAAACTCATTATGTCTAGTTTTAGTAATGTGCTAAACATGAAAAACTGACGAGAACCTTAGCTAATCCTTTTTATGGTCTATTTTCATCCCCTAGTCATTTCCCAACACCAAGATTGCTGGAGGTGTTTACATTGTAGGAAGCAAAGGTTTTTCTACCAGTAGAACCTGTTGGAATTAAATAAAATGTCTTTATATCTGAACAATTGTTCAAAAGAAACTGATGAGTCCATTAGAAAACAGACAGATCACACTGCATCTTCGGGAAACTGCTAATTTTCTCCTTTTTAAAAAAGAGTTCCTGTTTTTACTTTATAATTACATCAGGTCATTGCCTCGAGACAAACAGATCAAAGGTTTAGAAGTCCTTGCTTTTGTATGGATTATTTCATTTGATCATGCAAAAGTTCAGTCCTCAGATAGATACTGTTTGTGTCATTGTGTCTTATTGGATGAAGATGAAAATATTTTGTGGAACATCTGTTGCTGAGAGGGAGGAGCAATGGTGTCTCAGAAAACCTAATGTAAAGATTACCAAAGTTATGGACGTCCAGACAAACAGGGCACAGTCTTGAATTACCCTTGAGACCCATTTCCTTTCAGAATTTAATGCCAATTGGATATCAGGCTTGCCCTTCAAAGAAATTTCATTGGGGAATTTTTGGAGAAGTCATCTAAAGTTTAATTCTGTTGGCCTTTGGACATAAAAAATCTTTGAGGGTGGAGGATTTAAGATATTTATAACGTTTATAATGCCAAGAGACGATTTATAGCATGTGACTCTCTGCATTTTATGGTGGGGAGGATGTGGTATGTTTTCCAGAGAGGAACACATTGTCCAATGGTTGCCATTAAACGTGACAAGAAAATTTGTAGTTTATTCCCCATGTTTCATCCATTATAGGTGAAGAGAAAATGGACTTCGCCAGCTCTGGCATTAATCCGTTTAATGATATTGAATGCTGTCCTGAAATTTAAATTCCTTTTGAAGCGTTTGAAAAAATGCTGATGTGTTTCTGAACAGTCATGCCCAGCAGATTGTAAGGAAATTGCTTTTCAGCTGCGCATATAGTCATCTGCACAACATTGACATGGTGTTGTGTTGTTTTTACAACCTTGTATGGATGTTGTTGAAGTGAACAATATTTTTAATAAAACTTTACAGGAAATAACATGATTTTAAATCTTATTGGTAATTGGTACAATTTAGTCCAAGGTATTCCATGCTTTTCATAAATTAAAATGGGGATCAGGTGTCCAAAATGGTTGTGTTTATGAATGACATTATCACAGTGAATAGGAAAATAGTACCTACCAAGAACTTTAGCAGGTCAAGTTTCTGTTTGAAGTGGATTAAATTGGAGATATTCTTAGCTAACTGAACAATTGTACTCAGCTATCCATTAGTGGTGTGATGATTCATCGATATGCATCGATCCATGGACCGCCGATACAGTGAATCGATATAAAGTTTTACATTGTCGTATATCTCGATACGATACGTCAAATGGTCTACGATACATCGATGTTTAACTTTGAATATTGCTGAATCGCGATATCTGTCAAGATATACCGTTTTTAAAATCAGCACAAATTTCAATCCATTTTGCAGTGACAAATGTGTTTTTGACCTATGTTTTCTGTTTATAACAGTATTGTTTTATTTATTTCGTACTTGCTTTTAAAAAATGCGGCTTTTTTTTCAAATTAAAGTTTCTTTCATTTAAACATTGTTTTTGATTTGATATTAAGGTGTTTTATAGTTGGTGTAAGAATTAAAGGTTTTAGTATCGTGATATGTATCATATCGCCACCCTTATATCGGGATCATATCGTATCGCAGCTGCCATGCACAATACTTTTGCAATATATCGTCGAGACTAAAATGTTAGTATGGTGATGTATCGTATCGCAGGTTGCTTGCCAATACCAGCACTACTATCCTTAACATTTGTAAAGATTTCAAAAGGTTTTATGGTAGAGAGCTTGCTATAGTTAATGCGGCATACATTTTCAAATTTCATGCATCAGTGACTAAAATTATTTTTGGATGCAATTTTCACTTGTACTGTGTGCCTTGCCTTTGCATGTGCTTGTGATGGCATCAGCAGTATATCAGTGTATTGCCAGTTGATGGCATCAGCAGTATATCAGTGTATTGCCAGTTGATGGCATCAGCAGTATATCAGTGTATTGCCAGTTGATGGCATCAGCAGTATATCAGTGTATTGCCAGTTGATGGCATCAGCAGTATATCAGTGTATTGCCAGTTGATGGCATCAGCAGTATATCAGTGTATTGCCAGTATATCAGTGTATTGCCAGTTGATGGCATCAGCAGTATATCAGTGTATTGCCAGTTGATGGCATCAGCAGTATATCAGTGTAAATTAGGGACAGATTATAAGGATTATGAAAAGGATTTGGTCATAAGGAGTTGTTAGCTCAACCATTGTTGGTGGAGATGCACTAACAATGTCTGATCTATTTTTGATAGCTTGATACCCGTGAGTATCGAGGTTAGAATTGGTCTTCAGTAGCCCATGCTTGTCTTCAGTAGCCCATGCTTGTCTTCAGTAACCCATGCTTGTCTTCAGTAGCCCATGCTTGTCTTCAGTAACCCATGCTTGTCTTCAGTAGCCCATGCTTGTCTTCAGTAGCCCATGCTTGTCTTCAGTAGCCCATGCTTGTCTTCAGTAGCCCATGCTTGTCTTCAGTAACCCATGCTTGTCTTCAGTAACCCATGCTTGTCTTCAGTAACCCATGCTTGTCTTCAGTAACCCATGCTTGTCTTCAGTAGCCCATGCTTGTCTTCAGTGCCCATTGTCTTCAGTAGCCCATGTCTTGTGCCCCATGCTTGTCTTCAGTAGCCCATGCTTGTCTTCAGTAGCCATGCTTGTCTTCAGTAGCCCATGCTTGTCTTCAGTAACCCATGCTTGTCTCCAGTAGCCCATGCTTGTCTTCAGTAGCCCATGCTTGTCTTCAGTAACCCATGCTTGTCTTCAGTAGCCCATGCTTGTCTTCAGTAACCCATGCTTGTCTTCAGTAGCCCATGCTTGTCTTCAGTAACCCATGCTTGTCTTCAGTAGCCCATGCTTGTCTTCAGTAGCCCATGCTTGTCTTCAGTAGCCCATGCTTGTCTTCAGTAACCCATGCTTGTCTTCAGTAACCCATGCTTGTCTTCAGTAGCCCATGCTTGTCTTCAGTAACCCATGCTTGTCTTCAGTAACCCATGCTTGTCTTCAGTAGCCCATGCTTGTCTTCAGTAGCCCATGCTTGTCTTCAGTAGCCCATGCTTGTCTTCAGTAGCCCATGCTTGTCTTCAGTAGCCCATGCTTGTCTTCAGTAGCCCATGCTTGTCTTCAGTAACCCATGCTTGTCTTCAGTAACCCATGCTTGTCTTCAGTAGCCCATGCTTGTCTTCAGTAACCCATGCTTGTCTTCAGTAGCCCATGCTTGTCTTCAGTAACCCATGCTTATCTTCAGTAGCCCATGCTTGTCTTCAGTAGCCCATGCTTGTCTTCAGTAGCCCATGCTTGTCTTCAGTAACCCATGCTTGTCTTCAGTAACCCATGCTTGTCTTCAGTAGCCCATGCTTGTCTTCAGTAGCCCATGCTTGTCTTCAGTAACCCAGTAACCCATGCTTGTCTTCAGTAGCCCATGCTTGTCTTCAGTAGCCCATGCTTGTCTTCAGTAACCCATGCTTGTCTTCAGTAGCCCATGCTTGTCTTCAGTAGCCCATGCTTGTCTTCAGTAACCCATGCTTGTCTTCAGTAACCCATGCTTGTCTTCAGTAACCCATGCTTGTCTTCAGTAACCCATGCTTGTCTTCAGTAACCCATGCTTGTCTTCACTAACTCAGTAGCCCATGCTTGTCTTCAGTAGCCCATGCTTGTCTTCAGTCAGTAGTCCCATGCATTTTGTCTTCAGTAACCCATGCTTGTCAACCCAGTATGCTTGTCTTCAGTAGCCCATGCTTGTCTTCAGTAGCCCATGCTTGTCTTCAGTAGCCCATGCTTGTCTTCAGTAGCCCATGCTTGTCTTCAGTAGCCCATGCTTGTCTTCAGTAGCCCATGCTTGTCTTCAGTAGCCCATGCTTGTCTTCAGTAACCCATGCTTGTCTTCAGTAGCCCATGCTTGTCTTCAGTAGCCCATGCTTGTCTTCAGTAGCCCATGCTTGTCTCCAGTAACCCATGCTTGTCTTCAGTAACCTATACTTGTCGTAAGAGGTGACTAACGGGATCGGTTGGTCAGGCTCGCTGACTTGGTTAACACATGTCATCGTATCCCAATTGCGTAGATCGAAGCTCATGCTGTTGATCCCAGGATTGTCTGGTCCAGACTCGATTATTTTACAGACCATATAACTGGAATATTGCTGAGTGCGACTATAAACAACGAACAAACAAATAGCTTGGTGGAAATTCTGCATATTCCTTGTGATGTCTTCAAAATATCCTCACAAGTGAAGATGCATCCACATAATTCTGGCTGGAAATATTATTGCTTTGTTAGGAATAATCAGATTATACCCCGGAGAAATATTTTATCATGGAAATGTTCTAAAGAAATGTCTTCACTAGCAGAGACCACAACTATTAGATAGATAAAGATCCACAGCAGCACCTGTAGAGACCCAGGAGACATATGTTGGTGACAGCATCTTTCACCAGCTGTCCACGATTGAGGCAAATTATGTTAGACTTAGCTGCAAAGAACATAAATATATATTTTTATCAAAATTTGTGTGTCTTTAAAAGTGATATTCCCAAACTCCCTTGTTAACTCTGTGCCCCTGTTCAATCATTTCAATCTGCAATATGGCTCCCAGAGGTGATCTAAAAACATGGAGGCAAGTTGAAGTGTTAACAGTTACAGATCCGAGAGCATATTTGAAAAATCACAAATTTCATGGAATTATCGGGAAATGGTACTGTTACAGTTTAAAATGTTCATCATTTCCTGAAAACAAACTCCCAGCTGTCATTCAAAACACCTAATAGCATGAAAAATTAATTGCAGCATGGAAATTTGAAATAACAAAACCTCATGACAGCTAGGAAGGTGTTGACATTACCAACCATGTGTACAAAGAGTGAGTGAGTGAGTGAATAAGATTTTATGCCACTTTTAGCAATATTCCAGCAATATCGTGGTCGGGAGACCAGAAATGGGCTTCACATTTTGTACCCATGTGGGGAATCAAACCCGGTGTAACAGGCCAAACTTTGCCCTTGGCCAAACCTTCTCTGGGGAAACTTTAACCTAGGCCAAAAAAAAACAAAACCCCCACCCCCATCCCCCAAGGCTTAATTTTCCCCACCCTTGAATCAACTTTAAAGGCTACTTGTTTCAAACCTTTGTTCACCCTATTCATGTGAACACATTGATAAGATATTCATGTTGATGTCAAATTCCATTAATAATTTACAGGTCATATTTTCATCTTCATATATAACATGTACATGGTTCCCATTTTGTTGCAATACCCTTCTTCAGTGTCACGAGCAGTCCTTTAACCTACCACACACAAAGTCAATTGGAAGTTTTGGAAGCAATGCAAATAGTTTCTGATTGATACATGGTGCTTGGTATAAGCTGTTGTTAATATAGCTTCCATGCACAATTTGCTAATAAATAATATATCATATTCTGATAAATCATTCACCTTTCACAGTTTTTATCTCTGAACAATACTATCTCAACATGTGCATTTCAGTGGGATACACGTTTCACATTTGACAACAAATATAATGTATGGTTCATATTGAAAAATTCATTAGCCATGAACAGATTAATCATCATTACCAATTATATCTCAGAAGGAACAAGATAATTTGATTATTGATATCAGGGGATATTTTTATTAACAGTTTACAGATTGGACTCTCAAAAAAGTCAAAAGTGGAATCAAAATGAAAGATTAATGAGGCCGACAAACTGTTTTTGCACTTCTACATGTAAGGCAAGGGAAAGGTATTGAATGACAAATAAGAAAACGATATATTTTTTCTCGTGCCTAATCTGACAACCTTTGATATCATTGCACACTTAATGGTGTGTTATATTTCTGTCTATTACCAGTATGAAGCTATGCAGTTGAGAACAATTATTTTAAATATTGAAATCAGAGGTTTCTTTTTCAGCAAGAATTAAATTCATTTTTCAACAGAGCACCATTCTAAAATGCAATTGCAGTGCCATGACTGTGTTAGAGTCTGAGAGATATGATCACCTTAGCACTGTGTTTGCTTCATGAAACATGGCTAGGGTTCTTTTCTGTAAAGCAATCTTAGCACAACAAAAACTGTAAGCCTTTTTGTAAGATATGGGAGTTGTAATCACCTTAGCGCTATGTTTGCTTCCTGAAACATGGCTAGGGTTCTTTTCTGTAAAGCAATCTTAGCACAACAAAAACTGTAAGCCTTTTTGTAAGATATGGGAGTTGTAATCACCTTAGCGCTATATTTGCTTCCTGAAACATGGCTAGGGTTCTTTTCTGTAAAGCAATCTTAGCACAACAAAAACTGTAAGCCTTTTTGTAAGATATGGGAGTTGTAATCACCTTAGCGCTATATTTGCTTCCTGAAACATGGCTAGGGTTCTTTTCTGTAAAGCAATCTTAGCACAACAAAAACTGTAAGCCTTTTTGTAAGATATGGGAGTTGTAATCACCTTAGAGCTATGTTTGCTTCCTGAAACATGGCTAGGGTTCTTTTCTGTAAAAGCAATCTTAGCACAACAAAACTGTAAGCCTTTTTTGTAAGATATGGGAGTTGTAATCACCTTAGCGCTATATTTGCTTCCTGAAACATGGCTAGGGTTCTTTTTCTGTAAAGCAATCTTAGCACAACAAAAACTGTAAGCCTTTTGTAAGATATGGGAGTTGTAATCACCTTAGCGCTATATTTGCTTCCTGAAACATGGCTAGGGTTCTTTTCTGTAAAGCAATCTTAGCACAACAAAAACTGTAAGCCTTTTTGTAAGATATGGGAGTTGTAATCACCTTAGTGCAAGTTTGCTTCCTGAAACATGGCTAGGGTTCTTTTCTGTAAAGCAATCTTAGCACAACAAAAACTGTAAGCCTTTTTGTAAGATATGGGAGTTGTAATCACCTTAGTGCAAGTTTGCTTCCTGAAACATGGCTAGGGTTTGCTTCCTGAAACATGGCTGGGAGTAATCACCTTAGTGTTCGTTTGCTTTCATGGCTAGGGTTCTTTTCTGTAAAAGCAATCTTAGCACAACAAAACTGTAAGCCTTTTTGTAAGATATGGGAGTTGTAATCACCTTAGTGCTACGTTTGCTTCCCTGAAACATGGCTAGGGTTCTTTTCTGTAAAGCAATCTTGGCACAACAAAACCTGTAATCTTAGCACAACAAAACTGTAGTGCCGTTTGCTTCCTGTAAGATATGGGAGTTGTAAAGCAATCTTAGCACAACAAAACTGTAAACCTTTTTGTAAGATATGGGAGTTGTAATCACCTTTGCAAGTTTGCTTCCTGAAACATGGCTAGGGTTCTTTTCTGTAAAGCAATCTTAGCACAACAAAAACTGTAAACCTTTTTGTAAGATATGGGAGTTGTAATCACCTTAGTGCTACGTTTGCTTCCTGAAACATGGCTAGGGTTCTTTTCTGTAAAGCAATCTTAGCACAACAAAAACTGTAAGCCTTTTTGTAAGATATGGGAGTTGTAATCACCTTAGTGCAAGTTTGCTTCCTGAAACATGGCTAGGGTTCTTTTCTGTAAAGCAATCTTGGCACAACAAAAACTGTAAACCTTTTTGTAAGATATGGGAGTTGTAATCACCTTAGTGCTACGTTTGCTTCCTGAAACATGGCTCAGATTGTGTTCCACAAAGTAATCTTAGCACTAATATAACTGTAAACCTTTTTGTAAGATATGGGAGTTGTAATCACCTTAGTGCTACGTTTGCTTCCTGAAACATGGCTCAGATTGTGTTCCACAAAGTAATCTTAGCACTAATATAACTGTAAACCTTTTTGTAAGATATGGGAGATGTAATCACCTTAGCTATGTTTGCTTCCTGAAACATGGCTCAGATTGTGTTCCACAAAGCAATCTTAGCACTAATATAACTGTAAACCTTTTTGTAAGATATGGGAGTTGTAATCACCTTAGTGCTACGTTTGCTTCCTGAAACATGGCTCAGATTGTGTTCCACAAAGCAATCTTAGCACTAATATAACTGTAAACCTTTTGTAAGATATGGGAGTTGTAATCACCTTAGTGCTACGTTTGCTTCCTGAAACATGGCTCAGATTGTGTTCCACAAAGCAATCTTAGCACTAATATAACTGTAAACCCTTTTGTAAGATATGGGAGATGTAATCACCTTAGCGCTATGTTTGCTTCCTGAAACATGGCTCAGATTGTGTTCCACAAAGTAATCTTAGCACTAATATAACTGTAAACCTTTTTGTAAGATATGGGAGTTGTAATCACCTTAGTGCTACGTTTGCTTCCTGAAACATGGCTCAGATTGTGTTCCACAAAGTAATCTTAGCACTAATATAACTGTAAACCTTTTTGTAAGATATGGGAGTTGTAATCACCTTAGTGCTACGTTTGCTTCCTGAAACATGGCTCAGATTGTGTTCCACAAAGTAATCTTAGCACTAATATAACTGTAAACCTTTTTGTAAGATATGGGAGTTGTAATCACCTTAGTGCTACGTTTGCTTCCTGAAACATGGCTCAGATTGTGTTCCACAAAGCAATCTTAGCACTAATATAACTGTAAACCTTTTGTAAGATATGGGAGATGTAATCACCTTTAGCTGCTATGTTTGCTTCCTGAAACATGGCTCAGATTGTGTTTCACAAAGTAATCTTAGCACTAATATAACTGTAAACCTTTTTGTAAGATATGGGAGATGTAATCACCTTAGCGCTATGTTTGCTTCCTGAAACATGGCTCAGATTGTGTTCCACAAAGTAATCTTAGCACTAATATAACTGTAAACCTTTTTGTAAGATATGGGAGATGTAATCACCTTAGAGCTATGTTTGCTTCCTGAAACATGGCTCAGATTGTGTTCCACAAAGTAATCTTAGCACTAATATAACTGTAAACCTTTTTGTAAGATATGGGAGATGTAATCACCTTAGCGCTATGTTTGCTTCCTGAAACATGGCTCAGATTCTGTTCCACAAAGCAATCTTAGCACTAATATAACTGTAAACCTTTTTGTAAGATATGGGAGTTGTAATCACCTTTGTGCCCAGGTCAACGACTTCTTTTTACCAAAGTGAAGGTTCTCAATTAAAGTTCCTCCAACCTCATCAGCGATGATGACTTTTGACCGAAGCATCTACATGAGGCATCATGACATTAGGGGATATCAACAGAACATTGCTGGACATTAAAGGATATACCAATTTGAATGTTTGTATATTTTGTGTAAGTATAAGCCAAATATAAGAAATGTCACTGTAACATAATGAATAATGTAATTATGTTGGGAAAGAATATGAAACTGTTTGATACTACTAAGTTTAGATCGGTACAGAAATGTGGACATGGTTACTAAGTTTCCTGTATATATTTGGATTACCAGTAATTACACCTCAGAATACAAGATTTGTCACTTTTGGAAGTTGTGCTCTCCAAGTGTCAGAAGATAAATAATAGCTTTGTCATTTTGAAACGTACTGGAGCTTTATTATGGGTTTGTGAAAACATTGTTCCAATGCATCTCTGATGATAGGAGTAAGAAGGCACATGGAACCTTATGATTACTTCAGCTGAATAAGATCACAAACCCTGGCAGTTCCCCTGACAATTTGTCAAGTATGAATGTATGTTTGTCATAAGCCCATGTTTGCTATGCAACTTATTGATTATTCATCGATACATGTAATTCCACTGACATGTTCGTTCCTGTTCAGTGTCTCGCTGTGATGCTTTGTGCAAGTGTTGCCTCTTGTGCCACTTTACCCCGTCTCAATACAATTGTGGGCACATCTTGACATTAGCCAGAGCTCTATATCTTAGAAAAACAGGTCAACAGGTCATCTTATTGGGTTTTGGTAATCCCGAAGGCCTTGATCTTCTGATAAGAGTGTCTTATTGGTTTGTTCCAAGACTCTGTGTCTGTACCAAGTCTGTGACATAGCAATTCGGATGACTGAAAAAGAGGACTTTTTCTGAGCTCATTTCAAATGTTACTTCTTATTGTGAATAGGTAGTTTTAAATGTGATGAGTTTATTTCTTGAACTAAAAAAGTCTAGGATCCTATTAGGGATTTATGGTTTTCATGATATTTGGCCTGACAGCACCATATCTTGGTTTCTGGGTATCCCCAAAGTGGCAGCCATTTGCAATCTCTTTCACTGTGGGTCAAACTCAAACTTTAGGATGACCTATCTGAAGCTCCACTGAACATACTGTGAAAATGTTACAGTCTGTTAATGTATATTGAACCACAACAAATATGAATACTTTACTGTAAAGAAATTGTTGTTTAGTCTCTTTAAGAATTTATAGAGCCCCTAAACTTGGCCTATGTGAATTTTTCCATTACAATATGTTGCAGTCTCTACAAGCCTCCAGTGACTTGAGACCAATTCCGTGGTCTAGTAGTTAGACCATCTCCCTAGAGGGATGGAAATTGGCGTCATTGTAGGATAGGACTTTGTTGTTACCATGACTGGCACTTGTCTTTTAGGGGACACACACATACATGCATATCTCTGTATATATGTGCAAACATCATGAACATGACTGTAAACAACAGTTCACCTTGCCTCACCACACCTCACCTCGCTTCACCAGTGGCATTATTCCAGGCTGCAGGAATATGGGTTGCCAAGAAACACAGGTATCAGCATCAGTGCATGGTTCAAAAGATAAAAGAAAATCATTAACAGCTTGAGCTTAAAGTGATATGTTCCAAAACAGAAGCCTGTGAAATATTTAAGTGGGTCCCCAGATTCATATTTCATTATCCTTTATGAATAATAGATTGTTTGTTTGAACCAATGGACATTCAGGATGACAGGCAAATCAATTCACTGCTAAATTGTGCCTCCCTCACTGGTTTCGTTTGCAGATAGAATTACATCCTGAGTGATAATATGGCCGCCATAATTCATAAATAGTAATAATGAATGTAACAGTAGTAATGAACACCATAGTTAATCCGTATATAGGGTGTGGAATCTATGAGAAGCATGATTATTTATTTATCTATTTTTTCTTTTGTTCGTTGCTTTTAGCCACACCCAGCAATATTCCAGCTATGTGGTGGCAGTCTGTAAATAATCGAGTCTGGACCATACAATCCAGTGATCAACAACATGAGCATTAATCTATGCAACTGGGATATGATGACATGTGTCAACCAAGACAGCAAGTCTGAGCAACCGATCCTGTTAGTCACCTCTTACGACAAGGATGGATTACTGAAGATAAATTCTAACCCGGATCTTCATGGGTAAGAAGCATGATTAACAACCTGTGTGTATTTATTAATAAATATGTGTACACAGTTCCTGAGCTGGTAAAAGGATGTCCTGGTGGGTGCAGTTGTAGATCTGTAGGAATGTACCTGAACCCTATAATACTACTAGAAACAGGTTCGTAAACCAGTGGGATTGTTCAGATTACAGATCCTGGATTTAAACGACGCTATCTTCCAATAACCTATTCATGCGTCCTTTTTCCTTAGTATTTGAAGCAGCTCCAACACTGAAACTTAGAAATGCTTTATGTGCTATAATGTTCAGCATACTTAGAGGACTCAAACAAATTTCAGTCAGAACTGTCAAAGGTTATTATTTCATTCCATTTTCTAAAGAATGACTCTTTTAGGAATTGGTTCTGAATTATTTCTTTTAACTTATTCTCAAAGAAACCTATTAGTGATCATAGTCCTTCATCGTTTGGAATATATAGTACCTAGGGAAATGAAAGAATTGTTGTGTCATTAACTTCTTGTATGTAGTATACACAGCTTTACAGCAGGAGGATTAAAAAATAGGCTTAAGTTTACAACTATTTTAGGTTTGCATGTTTAATCATGGGTTTATGGTTGTGGCAATAATGTCATGTTAAAGGTGACTGAAATAAATGTCAGGCCCATTCCAGGCGAAGCTGACTTAATGTGAGAATATGTGTGTGACTTACCACTGTCATAGTGTTAAAGTGTCTCTGTACATTTTATGGTTTATAGATGGATAAGAAAAAGATCAAGGCCAAAAGATATCAAAACTGTTTGATTATTTTGATGATCAGCTGAATAATTGATAAAACAGGAATACGATTTTTTTTTACAAAATGTTTGGTAGTCAGATTTGTTTGTTTGTTGTTTAACACCACACTCAGCAATATGCCCGCTATATGGTGGCAGCCTGTAAATAAGTCAGGTCCAGACAATCCAGTGATCAACAGCATTAGCATCAATATAGGCAATTAGGATACCATGGCAAGTGTCAATCAAATCAGCGAGTCTGAACCAAAAACCTGATCCCATTAGTCACCTCTTACGACAAGCATAGGTTGCTGAGGACCAATTCTAATTCGGATGTTCATGGTTTTGGTATACATAAGTATTTGTGATATACATTCTCAACAGAAATACATAGTAAAGGGAACGAGTACATCAAGACCTGGCAGCATTAGTACAGTTTTATACTCTGAAGGACTGACTGACTGACTGAGTTTAGTTTTACGCCGCTTTTAGCAATATTCCAGCAATATCACGGCAGGGGACACCAGAAATGGTGGGGAATCGAACCCGGGTCTTCGGCGTGACGAGCCAACGCTTTAACCACTAGGCCACCCCACCGCCCCTACTCTGAAGGAGGGATGTAGTTCCAGGATGTAGGATGTAATCAATCATGGATGCCTTTGATCTGGCCTGATTTACACTGATGACATTAGAGATCAATACCTGGGGATTACATCACAATTAATTTACTAACTCACTTGTAGTGATTTCATAGCCTGGCTTGGAGCGATGTCACAGACCCTTTGTTTGACTTAGTTTGATGGTGATCATGATATGTGACAGCGTCGTCTTTGTTTATCTGTGTATGACTTCACTTTGACTGACTCACTGGCTGACTCACTGACTTACTGAGTCACTGCTTAAGTGACTCACTCACTCTCTTGCAGGCATTCCTTTACCATATCTAGAGTGATAGAAATGCCATGTTTTTCAATTATTTGGAAATTACACTAATGACTTTGGGTGATGGTGAATATAATGTGGAAACACTGGTTATTTCTTACCTTTTTCAGTATGATCATTTCTACTCACTCTCTCAAACTCACTCACTCATTCACTAACTCACTTGCTTGATCAATCACCCTGGGGTGACCCATTCACACTCTCGCTTACATATATACAAACCCACTCACTCACTCACTCATCCACTTACATGATCATTGTGTATTGACATCCGTCATGACATTATGGAAGAGATACTCACTCACTCACTCACTCACTCACTCACTCACTCACTCACACACAGGTGATGTTAGCTACAGCATGGTGCTAAGTCACTCACCTGCACACCTGCCTACGCATTCACTCACCCATTTACCCACTCACTTAGTCACCCACTCACTTACCCATTCATCCACTCATCCACTCACTCACTCACTCACTCACCCATTCATCCACTCACCCACTCACTCATCCACTCGCTCGCTCAATCACTCACTCACTCATCCACTCACTCACTCACCCACCCACCCTCTCACTCACTCACCCATCCACTCACTCACTCTGATCTAGTATTCCATCCTGAAGGTACAATCATGGTCATGATTTATCCAATGGCCTACAAAAACACTTCAAACAGAGCATTAACAACATATTTGAAAAAATGAATGGTCATAAATCATTCTAAAATTGCACTGATGATTGGCAACAGGTGTTTAAGAAGTGGGGGAATACAACCCACGAATTCAACATGACTGAAGGTCAAGGTTAGCACACAGCGTGTCCCAGAAATCACTCCCTGTATTGAATCTCTACACAGAGTAGCAATTACATTGCCCATATATTTACAAAATGGTCATTATTTAAATCATCTGTGTACACCAGCATCATGGGCTTCCCCAGAGATGTAGAAAATGAATTTTGTGGAAAAAAAACATCACTTGACATTCCTGTCAGCACAAACACACTCACAGCCTCCCTCCACTGAAGAGCTACATTTCCATACAATGTTGACTAAGCATGTCCAGCCAATGTAACTGGCATGATGAAGTAAGACCTATATTGAATATTCAACATCTGTTCCCCAACACTAACAATTTCACCATCCCATCAAGCATACTTTTATCGGTATTTGAATAATCAAGACTAGATATCCAGAAAATAATGTTTCCTTTAAGCTGGAGGGGTAAGACTCAATTAGAGTACAGCGCTTTGGGTGGCAAAATGAGGACCTGGTGTCAGCTAGAACGAATGGAATATTTTCTGCAATCTCATTTGAGTTTAATGATGTCATCAGCATTTTAAGGACAATCTAGGCTGCAGGGTTGTTGAACATGAAATGATATCTTTATTTCTTCATACATGCTTCTTCTTCATTGGTTGTAACATGATCATGATTATCTGGAATAAATATTGTATTTTACTTTTAGTACATATGGTACTTAATTAAAAATACTGTATTTAAGATAATTAGTTTTCGATAATGAAATGTTAACGGCTGGAAAAAATGTCAAACATAGTTGCAGTGATTCTTTGACATTTAGTTTTTAACTTTAATCTCAACATGTATTTGATAAAGCTGCAATGCCTCATATTAGCTTCATTCATTTTTTAAGTTTAGGAAAAAGGTTACCGTATTCTAGGTAACAATGTTGACTTTGAGATCAGTGTTGGCATTCAGACTGGTAAAAACTAGATGCTTCTATGAATATATTCTAAATCAAGCTGCTAACTCTTCACAGGATTCTTTAGCATGAAGAAAAGCACTTTCCTGTTGTTGTATCAGTGAAGAATGAGTTTGACATACTGACTAGAAATGTGTAGTGATGTGAGAGTTGTTACAGTGTACACAAGCGACACTGCGACACCTCTCAGCACTGAGTCACTCCTGCCGTTCATGTAATCAGTGCACCCCAGTCCTCTGTCAACACAATCAGGCTGCCGATGTAGTACTGGGAGATTCCATTGCTAATGTAACAGATGAGGACAAGCACTCACGATTCCATCCACATATCGGCTGATGTTCATAGTGGAGGATGAGTGAGTGAGTGAGTTGAGTTTTACGCCGCACTCAGCAATATTCCAGCTATGTGGTGGCAGTCTGTAAATAATCGAGTCTGGACCAGACAATCCAGTGATCAACAGCATGACCATCGATCTGTGCAATTGGGAACCGATGACATGTGTCAACCAAGTCAGCGAGCCTGACCACCCGTTCCCGTTAGTCGCCTCTTGCGACAAGCATGGGTTACTGAAGATCAATATTCTAACCCGGACCTTCACGGGTCAGTGGTGTTTGCATGCATGCGTGTGCATCTGTGTGTGTCTATGTGTTAGAGAGTGTGTATGTGTGTGTGTGCATGTGCATACATGTGTATCTGTGTGTCCCTGTGTATATGTGAGAGAGAGAGTGAGTGAGTTTAGTTTTACGCCGCTTTTAACAATATTCCAGCAATATCACGGCGGGGGACACCAGAAATGGACTTAACACATTGTGCCCATGTGGGGAATCGAACCGGGTTTTGGCATGACGAGCAAACGCCTTAACCACTAGGCTACCCCACCGCCCTGTGAGAGAGAGAAAAAATGTCTGTCTGTCTGTATGAGCACCTGCATGTGTATCTGTGTGTGTCTGTCCGAGTGTCTATGATCTGGCATAAATCTTATACAATACTAACCATTTTAATAAATGTGTGAGTAAAATATATCTGTAACATTTTAGTTACCATGTCTAAAAGTATCAAAAAAAATCTTTCTTATTTTTATAACTTTTTCTAATTATATAGCTGCAATAAAAATTACATTTTGATTTTAATGGTGACATGTATAATACACTTAGATCCGGGTACCGGTAGTTTATGGTTCAGGAACTGTAAAGTGTTTTGGTGAATAATGTATGTGATTTTATCAACACATATAATGATTATTTTACATACGTGCTACACACTAGCCAGTGAAATCGTGTTCATCTGTGTAATACTGTTCCTATCAAAGTCATCCAGGCTTAGCTATTTTGGGAAAATGTGGCTTGAATAATTTATACCCGGAAGGCATACTAAGCAAAACTATGTATATTAGGACTAGCAGTTGAGGTGGGGTGAAGTGTGCTTTAAGATTACTGCTTTTATGGAGGAAGCTGCATAAGTAAGTAAGTAAGGTTTTATGCCACTTTTAGCAATATTCTAGCAATATCATGGCAGGGAACACCAGAAATGTGCAACTTGGGTCTTCAGCCTGACGAGCCACTCAACCTGCAGGCTGATTGAGCATGTGTAAGACAGCTTGTACTAGTCAGGACAGCTGTTATACCACTAGCCTAGGGAGACACATTGCTGCAGTTTAACATGGGTACTCCTCTCAGACAAATTCCTTATGCCAAACCAACCAGTCCTTGTTTGTCAACTAAATGCTGAGTGACAGGCTAGGAATCAACAAGTACCATCTTTTAACATTTTTTTATATGAGTGAGCTGGAGATTAGCCATCAACCTTCCACTTTCTGGGCAGATGCTCCATCTGCAGACTATGGAGGTTGTTTCAAAACTAATGGATTTGAATAGTTTTGAATTGATTGAATCAGATATTAGTGGGTAAACAGTTTGGGTTTTTGCATTGTTTGCTTTCTGTAGAAAAATACTATTATAACTCATTCCCATTCAGAAATAGTTGTATGCAACGACACTATTGTCAGTAGTATACTGAACAGCACAAGGTCTGATGACATTATTGTCAGTACTGTATTTAACAGTACAAGGTCTGATGACAATATTGTCAGTACTGTATTTAACAGTACAAGGTCTGATGACAATATTGTCAGTACTGTATTTAACAGGGAATGAATGTTGTTTTATGCCACCTTCAATATCTCACACACTTTTTTCAAATAACGAGGCATTACATTGTACTTACTCTTCATCTTTGATGTTTTAAATTGAGTTCTCTCTGTGAAGCAGACTAAAGATTCAATTCCCATCAGTTCATCAACATTTAAAAATTCATGATGAATATTGAAAGTGGTAACTTCAAAGAATAAAATGTAATTAGTCCCAGCACCAGGTGATTCTGAAAGAATTCATGACCAATTTAATTCTTGAATTTTAATATGTTTCGAAAAACCTAAGCCTGTTAAGGCATAGTGACCAGTTAATGTAATCTACTGACTACAGCCTATCCTGGTCATCACAGAACATCTGAGACATGGAAACAAAAACAGTAGAATCACCCTGCATTGCATCTTTCTAGACAACATCTTCCATATGATTTTAGAGAATATTCCTTCACTCAGAATACAACAAAATTCATTTTCATTTGGATTATCCACTGCAAAGTAACAAGTGCGCTTGGAAAACAAATCAGCTGAATAATTTAGATTTAACATTATCATATATGAAAAAGTTATGAAATTTCCAAGAGTACAGAAATGTTAAAAAAGCCCATATGATATATTCGTCTATTATTCCGTTCCATTATTGAAGATTGGAACATTTAATCTTCCAACACCAGCCTGCAGACCTTGAGCATCTTAAAGTATTCAACTCGTGTCTATTCTTGATCAGACTGCAAAGGTCAAAAGCCTTTACCTTTGAACAATAAGTGCAGTAACCATTCCGGTCTTTGATCATTGTGGCAACACTTAGTAAGGCAATGCTATACAGATTGCAGATGTCACTTGTAACAAAAGAACGGAGTCCAATCAGGTTTTGCAGCTCGTTTTTCCTGTGCAACACGTTATAAGGAACCGCATCAGTGTTTTGAGGGATAATCTGAAAAAAGATTGTCGAAGACCAGCAGGTGCTCAATTATTTGTGATTAGAGGCTATATTCATCATGGGATTGATCAGGAAATAGAAGGTGAATGTGGCACAAGGTGACACTGGGAAAGGATAAGCTCTTTGGTTGTGGTCGTCAGTGTTTTCACCAGACTTGTAACAGACATTATGCATGTTTTGCAAGTCTTAATGGAAGATGATGTGGATGCCAGGCCAAGATGTGTTCTTTTATTATTTACAACACTGGGTAGGCTGACATACTGTCTGGAAGAATATCAAAATGTTCAGAGAATATGTTTAGGGACTTGCATTCTTTTTCATATTGTTTTGTACGAGCTTATGGTATCTTTTGGTATGCGTCTTTGTCAGAGATTCATTTCCTTCAATTTAATGATGTCAATGAAAAATGGTGTCTTAATGTCCACTGAGATAAAACAGAAGTAAAATGGCAAAGATTTCTTTATATTTGAATTCTTTAAACCAGGAAAATATGTTAAACATATCAGTTAAAGTCGTGAATTAGATTATATTTTATAGTTATTTGAATTTGATATGAATGTTTAAGTCATAAATAATACGGGATGGGTATGTACAGACAAACATAAATTTCACTAAATTTTTGGTTTGGAAGTGTGACACAGTATTTCATTTAGGAATGTTATACATGATGCACCTCAGTATCAATATAGGATACTGACAACATTTACATTTATCATGACAGGATATCATATTCAGTGTGGTGTGGTAGTCCTTTCTGATTCTAACACAAACTTATCCATAACAAACTGAATCAAGCTTTACTTTTTATAGAGAAAAAAGGCAAAACACATTCTCCCAGTTATAACAAATCTCTACTAAAGGCAGAGTACAAGTTCCTTATGAATATGATGAGATCAGGTTTTTAAAAGAAAGTTGAACATATCACACTGGTGGCACAAGTCACAAACACATGCTAAGGCAAGTCAACCATTCACCTGAGAAAACATGTGAAAATGTGGTTCCAGTCAAAATAACAAACTGCACAGGACATTGTTTTTATAATAATATTTAGAAATGTTGTGTATATGTTTCCTACATTAGTGTTGTGTGTCAAGATCATGACTTGTACTTGTGCCTTGGCTCAGATCATGAGACTTGTACTGCTACAGCCCAAAGTCAGGGCAGTGGGCAGTGGAGACTTGTACTGCTACAGCCCAAAGTCAGGGCAGTGGAGACTTGTACAGGGCAGTTGAGACTTGTACTGCTACAGCCCAAAGTAAGGGCAGTGGAGACTTGTACTGCTACAGCCCAAAGTAAGGGCAGGGCAGCTGGAGACCAAAGTAAGGGCAGTACTGCTACAGGGCAGTGGAGACTTGTACTGCTACAGCCCAAAGTGAGAAGGGCAGTGGAGAGTCAGGGCACTGCTACAGCCCAAAGTAAGGGCAGTGGAGACTTGTACTGCTACAGCCCAAAGTAAGGGCAGTGGAGACTTGTACTGCTACAGCCCAAAGTAAGGGCAGTGGAGACTTGTACTGCTACAGCCCAAAGTAAGGGCAGTGGAGACTTGTACTGCTACAGCCCAAAGTAAGGGCAGTGGAGACTTGCAGGGCAGTGGAGACTTGTACTGCTACAGCCCAAAGTAAGGGCAGTGGAGACTTGTACTGCTACAGCCCAAAGTAAGGGCAGTGGAGTAGCCTAGAGGTTGAAGCCTCCACTCATCACGCCACAGATCCAGGTTCAGTTCCCATGAGTACAATGATAGAAACCATTTTTAAAACATAATTCTCATCTTCCCTGCAATGATACTCTAGCAATATTGTTAAAAGCGGCATATGAAACCATACTCACTCACTCACTCAGTAGGTCAGCGTGCAGGTAAGGTCTGAATATGCACAGTTAATTCTGTTTAATTAGGCATGAGTTTATGACATGGGGCAGAAAGATGCGATATTACAGTAACAAGTTAATTTTTTTGTTTACCAGACTGTATGAAACCCGATCCTCTTACAGTGCCATTACAATCCCCTCATGAATCTGATTTTGGTGTAATTGTATCAGAATTTAATCAGGGATGCTGCTCCCAGCAGGTTTTAATCATGCTCGTTGAGTTTATCTTTTCCTGTGTGATCACAGAAAATCAATGGATTTCAAATATTTTGCCAAATATCTGCTTCACCTTCCACAACCTAACCACCTCTTGCAATCACTGATTTGAACCCTGGTACAGACTCAACACTGGAAGATGTAAACCTTTCAGGAAATCATACGTTATTTAACAGTACCTATATCGATGTCTGTGCTGTGAGATGTGGATATGAAATGTTACATGCTAACTCAGTCACATACTCTACACACTTCTATGACTACAAACAGTAGGATGGAATTAGATATGTCTTTCTCCTGTCTCCTTTATGTTTCTTTCTCCACTTTCTCCTCTCACAAGCCATGGTGGCCAAGAGGAAGCATTTTCTCCTCAGATTAAAGTAATGGGTTGGACGGATTATGTTGGGCTTACTCTTGATACCACCAAGGGATTTCAAATCCATCTTTTCCTTCAGGAGTTCTCATGATTATCACAAACTTAAAACTTGTCCATACCATTCGCCCTCCCTCCATACGTTCTTGAGGAGAGGGGACGGTGGGGTAGCCTAATCGTTAAAGCGTTGGCTCGTCACGCTGAAGACCCAGGTTCGAATCCCCGGATGGGTACATTGTGTGAAGCCCATTTCTGGTGTCCCCCGCCGTGATGTTGCTGGAATATTGCTAAAAGCGGCGTAAAACCAAACTCAGTCAGTCAGTCAGTCAGTCAGTCTTGAGGAGAGACCATTTTGTTTTGTTGTTTGAAGGACATAAGATGTTTTAAAGATATTTAAGAAAATCTTTTGTGTTGTTAAAACTATTATTTCAAGTTTATATACCTTTAATTTTTATTTTATTTATCATGGATTGATGTGCCTTAGTGTGGTCTTTGACTAGCATATTCTAATCATCAAGAAATTAAAATGGTTTAAAACATATATTTTGAGGTTAGGTTCATGATGCTACATACAGTATAGATGAATGTATTGCACTGGTCCTGTCTGAGATGATACACACCAGTTTAAACTGAGACTAGTTTGGCTTCATTTAGCTGGCGTCATTCACAGTATATATAGTTCACAGGTTTGGTGAAGACTTTTTGGTAGAGACCTGATAGATGTGATCTGTATAGATGGTTCAGGGCAGATGAGAAGAGATGAGATTTATTATCCCGATAGAAACATTAGAGTACAGATACTGATACCCAGACACCAGTGATGGATGCTCATTCTACCTCGGCCAGGACAACATCCTTCATCCCTGGTGACACATCACTTGTATCTTGTATGAGGTGATGCTAGCTACAGCATGGTGCCAAGTCAAATACCTGCCTGCACACTCACTCACCCATTTACCCGCTCACTCACTCACCCATTTAGCTGCTCACCCAATCGCCCATTTACCTGCTCACTCAATCACCCATTCATCCACCCACCCACCCACTCACTCACTCACTCACTCACCCATTTACCTGCTCACTCAATCGCCCATTCATCCACCCACTCACTCACTCACTATCTCACTCACTCACCCATTTACCTGCTCACTCAATCACCCATTCATCCACTCACTCACTCACTACCTCACTTACTCACCCAGTTACCCGCTCACTCAGTCATCCACTCACTCACTCATCACTCCACTCTCACCCAGTTACCCGCTCACTCAATCACCCATTCATCCATCCACCCACTCATTCACCCTCACCACTCACTCACCCATTTACCCGCTCACTCACTCAATCACTCACTCACTAATACTGCATATAATCATTCACCTAACACTTTGGTCAAAAGTGCATTCTGGATTTTTTCCCCAAAGCCCATTATTCTTGTCTAAAAGACCACCGAGGACACACATTCTCCGAAGTTCCCAACCTCTATGAATTGTAATGACTGTTAAATATTTGACTTTCCGACATCCATACATCCGACATCTTGCTCCAGTGCTGTAAGTTGGTCCTGCCAGTCGTCAGTACATCCCATGAGTGTAATATACCCATCAATCTCGTCAGACTGAAACACGCCTTTTTCCTGCCTCATTTGCTCCAGTCTTCAGAACACAACTCCTGTTTTTTCCGCAGCCAGAAGAACATAGAGCAAAGAGTTTACCATGTCCCTACTCACTCATCCCTCGGCTGCCTCACGATAAGCCCTACCTGCCATCTCCACTTCTCTATTTCCTCTATCTGAAGCCGAACCATGATTAGCGCCCTCCCCTTCCTCCATGTTGCAATCAGTGGGTTTCAGTCACGATGGGGTGATTGGATGTTTGATGGTCAAATGAGGTAATGGTAGTCATTTCACATGCCATGAGTGGCGGTAGGTAGCCTAGTGGTTAAAGCGTCCGCTCATCACGCCGAAGCCCCGGGTTGGATTCCCCACATGGGTACAATGTGTGAAGCCCATTTATGGTGTCCTTGCAGTGATATTGCTGAAATATTGTTAAAAGCGGCATAAAACCCAATTCACTCTCACTCACTCACTCACTCACTCACTCACTCACTCACTCACTCACTCACTCACTCACTCACTCACTCACATGGCATGAAGGTGACTATTGGTCTGGGGGCAAGATTATCATTAATTGAAGTAAGAATTACGTGTAGATAGAAAATATGGTCATTGTATAAGTCTTCAGAATTTCATAACAAATATACAGAAATGTATTCTGTGGAATATCTGGTAGTGCTGTTTTTGAAAATAGGATTGGTTTTTCACATCAGCATAATTGTCCCAGTGTGACAGCATCTGTGGTGTTCTGACGTTTCGATGTTTGATTTTGCATTCATAGAAGGAAGAGCAGGATGTGCAAATTAACCCTTGATTGTTAGATTTGTAATTAGTATCAATCCAGATGTCATCTGAAGTATACTCTGGATGGACAATTGATCTGCTCAGTACCAAAGGTTATTATTATAGGTCAATCAGTATTGAAAATTATGGACTTTGTTAGCTTTGAAAGTGGCAAGGAGGTTTTGACCGATGACACAATTAACCCTTATTGTTAAGTAGCACAAAAGAGTTGATACTTGATGATGACATGAAGTGTTTGAAATTGTGGTTGTTTAGTTGAAGTCACTGTGAGAAGAGAGATGTACAGATTCTGAAATGCTTGTCTACTGACAGAGTTAGGTTTGGCCGATGTACCACAATAAGCCCTCATTGCGTAATGAAACTTTTAGAAGTTAATCTTCATGATGTGGAATTATACAGATCGACATCATATTCTTTTATAAGTTGACAATGAGAACATTTCTACACAGAAACCCTTTATGATTGATTTGATCAGCTGTCAAGTTTGAAGGAAATCATCTTTGTGTTGGCCAAGACAAACTGAAGAAGTGATTCTCAGAACCATTGACAAGCAAGACAAATTGCCACTATGAAACCAAGAGGGCTATTACCGCTGAGTAACGGAGTCAGGAGTAGAATCATGGAAGTATAGAAGCGCCCAAATTGTCAGATGCTATCCTGATATCATTCATAAATATGCCATTCAGATGTTTTTATATGCCCAAAGTCAATCTATTGAAAGTCAATTCCTACAAAGTATATCGAACCTACTTTTTTATCTTCTTGTGTACCCAAATGATACAAAAATATAAGTAAAACCAAATCAGAACTGATGATAAAAAAACTCCAAAAGAGTTTGTATTAATGTCAAATATGATGGCTTGTCAGCTGTGACATGTAGATCAGATATTGATTTGTCCATGAATCAACCCACAATACTTGATAGTGGTCCTGAAAGACATCTTTTCCAGTACATCTAACCTTCACCTATCAAAAAGTAATTACTTTACCAAACAGTAATTACTTTTTGGGTAATGGCTTTAAAAACCTTCATACTATGAGGAATTATGAACATTTTTCCTGAGTTAATGGATTTACCATAAGAGGGACATTATCAATGTAAGAGGGGCGTATTATCTGTGATTCTAAGTTCCCACACGATTCTTCATTTTGCAAGAAAATGTGGAGACATCTGAGCCTTCTTTATGATGAGGCCAGTGCACCCAGCTAACAATTTCACGTCACAACGTTATGCTTTCGTTGTCACACCGTTATTCTGTGGACTCCCATTTACCTTGTCACAACGTTGTGGCCTGATGTTGTGATACATCATGATTATGTCGTAAACAATCTCCCTGGATTATGGTTGCCAGTTTCCCGTGGGTACCACAGAGACATACAGAAACGTAAGTGAATAAAATTTCAAAACTAAATCATAGCTATCCTGAGTGGTATGCCTAAAGAGTTGTTATGACAGGTCATTTTTATGTCACCTCAAGGGAAAGTTATTTGAAGCTAACATATTTCATGTTGTCTTAAAGTTCTATTTAACATTAATAGTTGAATATTTTCCCCAGTAGTGAACAGTGCATAAGAAACAAAGCAGAACTTCACTTCAATGATCGTTCACCAATTTGCATGTTGTTTTGGTCGTGTGTTTTCTGAAGCTGTAGCTGAATAATGAAGAACAAATCTCAAAGTGAAAAGTTTTACAGAAAACTCTGTGACACCAAGTTATGAGAAACATTGTTATAATGTTGTGAGAAGCCTAAAGCATAAGGTATCCTCAACATAAATTTGCAATGTTGTCATTACGTTGTGACATAACGTTATAAAATTATGTAATACTGACTTTGTGACATCGTTGATTCATGACGTTACCAATATACAACCTTCCCACAACATTGTTATGTGTTAACTTGGTATATATCGATGGAACAAGGTCACATGACATCCTCAAAGACATCATGAAGAGTATGCATTAACCTGCAGGAAATGGATACATTTCTAAATGGGATTGAAGACAGTTTCCCAGACATGAATGGTCACACTGGCAATAATCAAAGAATAACTCCAGTCGCTCCCCAACAATAGTAGTTTTTTTTAGTTGGTGATAACATGTTTTATAAATATGGAAATGGGTTTGTCGCTTTTATTTACATGTATACATGTGTATAAAAATGTCGGGTGACATGAGGTGAAATGGATTTTGGCATTGCATTCCATATTTTTACATTTATATCGGATGTGCATGCATGTTTGTGTGATTGCTTTAACTGGTCTGAGCGATGTTGGTTTAGACTGCTGGAACATTGATACCCCTGTTAGACACAGTGACGCCATGCTGACTCTATGTTTTCTCCACTGAGTGCCAGGGCATCAGGTATAACATTTTAAAAGTCTCTTGGTAGGGAAATAAACTACTGACCTTCCACTCTAGTAGACCCAGAAGGTAGTCAGAATGTATAAACATTTAACATCAGTGCTAAAGGATACCCAGTTTTGACTATCATTAGAAACAAATTATGTTTTGTGTAAAAGTAATATCTGTGAAAAATTGATCCATTGATCACTGACAAAGAGGGATGACTACAGCTGTTCATGAAAAGGCCCTTCTGACCATTCACAAATTTTGCAGAAAAATGGAAGCATCATTTGCCTGATGCCACACGTTTGCTATGTAGAAGTACAGAGAGATTCTGATGCTTGTAAGTAAAGAAACACCTTTGAACTAACGAAAAAGTTTGAGAATAGATTTGTTTTACAACACATTAGGGGGTCAAGTTTAAAGGCAGGCGCATAGCAAGCCAATATTTTTGTGTAAGCCCGATAGGTTACAAGGCTATACATTTAGATAGTATTGAGAGCTTACCCAACTTTCATTTTCAAAATCATGTGTAAGCTCGGGTATTTTTTTCATAATGGTAGCTACACTCCTGAAAGGTCTGTGTACTTATCTCACAATTCTTAAATATGCTACTGAGCTTATGTTGAATCTTGGGGACTTCAATCCACCAGCAGAAATACTGACCCAGTTGAATTTAATATAGAATGTCAGTGAAAAAGAGGACCCAGTCTTGACTATCTTAAGAAACATGCTTTTGTGGGGACGGAGCGGTAGGGTAGCCTAGTGGTTAAAGCATTTGATCATCCCACTGTGATATTGTTGGAATATTGCTAAAAGCGGCGCAAAACTCAACTCACTCACTTATGGGCATGTTACACCCACTGTACAATCTGCTTATTGCCTGTTCGTGTGCACAGTATCATCTATTGGCCAGGAATATCACTTGGGCAGAGGGCATGCCAAACAGGAAAGATCAACTCCCTGGTGTCGGTGTGTCAAACCATGATGGTATGGTTCATTGTTCCAGTCAGCGACTTCAGACCAAATTCTATTAACATTCTGTCTGGTCCAGTAAGCTCATGTATTAATTCTCCATATGATAACACCAAACTCTGCCAAAATGATGCTTAGCGCAATATTCAGGCCTTTGTCCTCAGAACATTTTGGCACCGACTGTAGTTCACGCTTTAGACAACAGATTTGTGGGACCCATGTTTATTTTATATTTCTACTGAACAATCCTCCACACAACTAATGATCTAAGATAGGAGACGCTTTAAGACCATTTGTTGACAGTGGGGACTGGAAATTTTCTGTCTAAACAGTAGCATGTCCAAAAGGTCAGTGAATAAAGATATAAGCATCCTGGTCTATATAAACAGTTAAGGCAACAGTTCCCCCCAATGAAATATATCCCATTATGAACTGTGGAGTGAGAGGTGCATCGTTACAAGTGTCAGTATGTCAAGTGGCAACGTTGCACATGTAAGGACCTTAGATGTAGTCTAGCGCCAACTTATTGAATCCTAAATCGATTATGGCTCACCCATCGTACATCACGTCCAGACATTTTTGCAGAGTTCTTAAAGGTTAAGAATCAAGCAGAAAGAGCCAAAGTTTGGACAGTGGGAAAATAAAGCTTTTAATTACACAAGTTGTTTATTGATAAAGCCAGACCAATTTTTAAAAAAAATATTTAAAAGCGCCTGTCGTATTTTTTCTAGAAAAAGAAAAAAAATCTATTTTCCCCTCTCCAAAAATAAAATTCTAATGTTTTTGTTGGCCAAAAATGTACACTTACACAAAAAAAATTTTTAGATTGTGGTTTGCCCCATATACACTTCCTAAAATTGCCAAAAGAGAAAAACTTTTAGTATTTCAAACAAATATTACTTTGACTGGTGATTCTTTATATATATTTTGTTCCCTCCTGCATTTCGGTTTTCTGAGGACAAAAATCCGTAAAACAAGAAATAAAATTGGTCTGGTCTAAAGACAAATTCATAGAAGAAATTTCAAGTCTTATTTATACTTTTTCATCAATCCAACACAGGGTGTACAGGGGAAAGATGTTAATGTATTCATTAATCCCACCACATTCATCAAACTGGTATATTAGGCCTCTTAGCAACAAAGCATGTTTTTTAAATGAAACAAGTAGTGACATTGCATCCATCCCTGAACATGTATAACCAGCCTGGCATTAAACAGCTTGAATACTGTGTATAAATTTCAGATTAGCATGTACTTGTTTTGGTCAGTGAATATGTCCACTGGTGTGGTACTTAGCAGGTGGTGTATTGCCAGTTTTAAACTTTTTTGTGTAATTACTTTTCTTAGATTAAAATAAATTTGATTCAAATATTCAATTCTGTTTTTTAAATTACTTTCCATCTATGGCAGATGGGTTTGAAAATGAGTTTCTGGGTTCTTTTTGTTCTACAGTTTAGTGATGACAGAATGATGCTATTATAACGTATGTGTGTTTCTGTCGACGAGGACTCACGTTTCTGGCGTACATAACTCAAGAAGATGGGCTAAGTGTTGAAAAGCTTTCCCAAACAACATACTTCATAGTTTGTGAAAATGTCTGTGTACATTATGTTTGGTTAATACCGCCTATTGAAAGAAATGCCATTACTCTAAAAGAGAATGAAGATATTCCCTGTGTGTTATGGCTTTCAGAAACCAAACTCTTTACAAGCAGATGGAAATAATATTCTTTTGAACCATTACTGGAATAATGATTTAAAAGATGGTGATTTGCTGCCCAAAAAATCAAAGTTTAGGACTCTTCTGCGAACGATCTCTCCGCGGTTTATATCTTCTGGAAGTGTAACTCTTCATGTTGGAGGTTTGGAAACAGGGAAATAAATACACAGCATAATGTGGCGCTGAAAAAAAACGAAAACAAGGGAGGTAATCATTGTTCCTGTCAGGTTTGTCAGGTCTCATGCAGCGAATATGCAAGATGTCTTGAAAGAACAACTTGCTTTGTCTAATTGACGCCAGGAAAAAGCCCCATTTCCCAGTGAACTGTTGAGGTTGCTCAATACAAGCAAAGACAGAGGTACCAGGAATCTCATCAGATTGGGTAAAATAATCGCAATGCTTGTGTTGCTAGACTGTGGTACATTGAGCAAAATTACGCTTATGTCTTCAGCAGACTGATCATTTGGAAAGAAGTTTTTCGCTACAGTCGAAAGTGTGATCTAAGATTATTATGCGGTGTAGTGAGTCGTTGAGCCGAAATACCTCAATGTTTAAATAATAGTTAGTGCCTCTACACTCAATGGCATCACATTTCCGTGGTTTTTCACATTCCTGGAACTTGTGAAACAGATGTGTACCTTCAAAACATGTGATAAAACTTTTAAAAAATTGTCTAATTTAGATACTTTAAACAACTGGTGAGAACTCAGTGTTGTATTGTTGAAAACTCTCATATGTTTCCACAAATGCATGCATGTCTCCATCATTTGCAGATTATCTAATATCGGCAAGAAAGGGAAGAATTTTAAGCACTTATCAGTCACCACACATTGAGACACTTCCTATAAATCATTTACCAGTGACACACTTAAGTTTGCCAACAATTCCAACAGGGCGTCTGAGCATTTCTCCGAAGGACTGTTTGGAGAACAAGCAGTTACGTATTTCTAGTGTATGTAGCCAGTTCTTTGCCAACTTGCTTGTCACATTGCAAGTGGAGAAGACAGCGTGCAACAGTTTCTTTCAAGTGAGGCATTTACACTGCGGACTTACACACAGAATGTAAACAATGTGAACGTACAGTGACAAGAGATGCAAAACGCGATACCTTACAGAATTATGGCAAACGCTACACGTTTAAGTATCACAAGTTCTGCTTGTATACAGCTACCTTGTCTGTTGTTGGTTATTTTCCGTCATCTTACAAGTAATCAAGTGAACACATCAAAGATGCTGTTTGGATTACATATTGGATTTTTACCAAACTGAATAATGTGTGTTGTCCTTTCACCGATAACACTTGTGAGTTTCCTAAACAATATCCTGTTTGTTTTGTTGTTATTGTAAATGATATTCCCTCATATATGTTTTCAATGAACCGGTATATCAGAGGGTGAGGGAGTTTATTTAAACTATTTTTTTTATCAATATCTGTGTCAGATGTCTGCGTCTGTTCAGCCATGACAACATTACACAGGGGGCATGTTGGTGCTTCCTCTGCCTGGAGCTCATCATTACACTGGGTACATGTAGGTGTAGCCTTGCTCCAAGACTGCACATAATGCCAAGCCTATTGGTGTATAGTAATTTTGTCCTTTAATGAGGCAAGTGTAGATATGCCGACAGTACAAAGACACCAGTCCATCAGAGGAATATTTATATTTTATAGAAATTATCATTTAAACTATTTTTTATATCCATAGAGACTTGTGTAAGTCTAATGTAGGTGCTTCCTCTGCCTGGAGCTCGTCATTACACTGGGTACATGGAGGTGCTTCCTCTGCCTGGAGCTCATCATTACACTGGGTACATGGAGGTGCTTCCTCTGCCTGGAGCTTGTCATTACACTGGGTGTATGTAGGTGCTTCCTCTGCCTGGAACTAGTCATTACACTGGGTGTATGTAGGTGCTTCCTCTGCCTGGAACTAGTCATTACACTGGGTGTATGTAGGTGCTTCCTCTGCCTGGAACTTGTCATTACACTGGGTGTATGTAGGTGCTTCCTCTGCCTGGAGCTAGTCATTACACTGGGTGTATGTAGGTGCTTCCTCTGCCTGGAACTAGTCATTACACTGGGTGTATGTAGGTGCTTCCTCTGCCTGGAGCTAGTCATTACACTGGGTGTATGTAGGTGCTTCCTCTGCCTGGAGCTAGTCATTACACTGGGTGTATGTAGGTGGAGCTTCCTCTGCCTGATGTAGGTCTTTACTGCCTGGGTGTCATTACACTGGGTGTATGTAGGCTTCCTCTGCCTGGAACTAGTCATTACACTGGGTGTATGTAGGTGCTTCCTCTGCCTGGAGCTAGTCATTACACTGGGTGTATGTAGGTGCTTCCTCTGCCTGGAACTAGTCATTACACTGGGTGTATGTAGCTTCCTCTACCTGGAACTAGTCATTACACTGGGTGTATGTAGGTGCTTCCTCTGCCTGGAACTAGTCATTACACTGGGTGTATGTAGGTGCTTCCTCTGCCTGGAACTAGTCATTACACTGGGTGTATGTAGGTGCTTCCTCTGCCTGGAACTAGTCATTACACTGGGTGTATGTAGGTGCTTCCTCTGCCTGGAACTAGTCATTACACTGGGTGTATGTAGGTGCTTCCTCTGCCTGGAACTAGTCATTACACTGGGTGTATGTAGGTGCTTCCTCTGCCTGGAACTAGTCATTACACTGGGTGTATGTAGGTGCTTCCTCTGTCTGGAACTAGTCATTACACTGGGTGTATGTAGGTGCTTCCTCTGTCTGGAACTAGTCATTACACTGGGTGTATGTAGGTGCTTCCTCTGCCTGGAACTAGTCATTACACTGGGTGTATGTAGGTGCTTCCTCTGCCTGGAACTAGTCATTACACTGGGTGTATGTGGGTGTATGTACAGTATGTAGGTGCTTCCTCTGCCTGGAACTAGTCATTACACTGGGTGTATGTAGGTGCTTCCTCTGCCTGGAACTAGTCATTACACTGGGTGTATGTAGGTGCTTCCTCTGCCTGGAACTAGTCATTACACTGGGTGTATGTAGGTGCTTCCTCTGCCTGGAACTAGTCATTACACTGGGTGTATGTAGGTGCTTCCTCTGCCTGGAACTAGTCATTACACTGGGTGTATGTAGGTGCTTCCTCTGCCTGGAACTAGTCATTACACTGGGTGTATGTAGGTGCTTCCTCTGCCTGGAACTAGTCATTACACTGGGTGTATGTAGGTGCTTCCTCTGCTTCCTGGACTGCTTCATTACACTGGGTGTATGTAGGTGCTTCCTCTGCCTGGAACTAGTCATTACACTGGGTGTATGTAGGTGCTTCCTCTGCCTGGAGCTAGTCATTACACTGGGTGTATGTAGGTGCTTCCTCTGCCTGGAACTAGTCATTACACTGGGTGTATGTAGGTGCTTCCTCTGCCTGGAGCTAGTCATTACACTGGGTGTATGTAGGTGCTTGCCTCTGCCTGGAGCTAGTCATTACACTGGGTGTATGTAGGTGCTTCCTCTGCCTGGAGCTAGTCATTACACTGGGTGTATGTAGGTGCTTCCTCTGCCTGGAGCTAGTCATTACACTGGGTGTATGTAGGTGCTTCCTCTGCCTGGAACTAGTCATTACACTGGGTGTATGTAGGTGCTTCCTCTGCCTGGAACTAGTTATTACACTGGGTGTATGTAGGTGCTTCCTCTGCCTGGAGCTAGTCATTACACTAGGTGTATGTAGGTGCTTCCTCTGCCTGGAGCTAGTCATTACACTGGGTGTATGTAGGTGCTTCCTCTGCCTGGAGCTAGTCATTACACTGGGTGTATGTAGGTGCTTCCTCTGCCTGGAGCTAGTCATTACACTGGGTGTATGTAGGTGCTTCCTCTGCCTGGAACTAGTCATTACACTGGGTGTATGTAGGTGCTTCCTCTGTCTGGAACTAGTCATTACACTGGGTGTATGTAGGTGCTTCCTCTGCCTGGAACTAGTCATTACACTGGGTGTATGTAGGTGCTTCCTCTACCTGGAACTAGTCATTATACTGGGTGTATGTAGGTGCTTCCTCTGCCTGGAGCTAGCCATTACACTGGGTGTATGTAGGTGCTTCCTCTGCCTGGAGCTAGTCATTACACTGGGTGTATGTAGGTGCTTCCTCTGCCTGGAATATTTGTAATACAAGTAACTTACATGTCCTAGATAGATTTGGGATCGGATGGTCAGGCTTGCTGACTGAGTTGACTTTAAATGTGTGAGAGACAAGGCATTTTACTAATGCCAGAAAGTAAGAATGACACTTGATAAAAACACCAAGGCTTGCTAATACAATATTTATTCATAACATGTATATATAAACTATCCTAAGCCACCTGCCTTACTTCGAAATACACCATCTCACATCAAGCCCTCAAACTACCTACAGAGGAAGGTAATCAGTGTGTGTGTTTCCATCTGTGTTTACTTTATCAAATACACCATATGGGCCAAGATTGCATATGTATCCTGTATCACCACATGGAACCATCATCTTTTAGCATGAAACACACACAATTTTACCAAGATGCTTTCAGGTTTTATCAATATCCTATCAATCACCATTGTGTTATCAAAGTCTTGTGAAGATCTCAGCAAAGGGCTCACCAATGAGTTTCCCAAACCTTATCAATATCTCATCAAGGTCATATGAAAGCTCTCACCAAGATCTTACTAGAGTCTAATCAAGTTCTCACTAAGGTCTTATGAAAGGTCTCAGCAGGATCTCAATAGATTCTCCCAAAAATCTTATGATAGTCTTAACAAGATCTCACCGAAGTCTCATCAAGATCTTATAAGGGTCTAATGAAGATCTCAGCAAAGGGCTCACCAATGAGTTTCCCAAACCTTATCAATATCTCATCAAGGTCATATGAAAGCTCACACCAAGATCTTACTAGAGTCTAATCAAGTTCTCACTAAGGTCTTATGAAAGGTCTCAGCAGGATCTCAATAGATTCTCCCAAAAATCTTATGAGAGTCTTAACAAGATCTCACCGAAGTCTCATCAAGATCTTATAAAGGGTCTAATCAAGGTATCATCAGATTCTCCCAAAAGTCGTATGAAAGGTCTCACCAGGATCTCACTAAGATCTCACCGAAAGTTCAACAAGTCTTATCAAGATCTCACCTAGACCCTCTCAAGGATGAGTTATAGGCCGTTGTTATACATCACAACTTCTATACAGTGCAACTTCAGATATGTGCCATAATTTGGTACACGGCACCAAATGTCCCCAGCATCCCAGACAGCAGTGACTGGTGTCCTGATAACATTCCGGCTGCTGTTTACTCTGGAACAGCCCATTAGTCCTCAGTTCCATGAGAGCCTCACTGTGGAGTATGCATCAAAAACTATGCACTGCCTCCGACTTTGTTTTCTAAGAGTATATATAAACGCAACATAACAGAAATCGGCAGATTTTGCTTTGAAACAAGAGAAAATCGTAGCCCCATGTTTCAAAGTATTTAGCACATGTTACCAATCATCACATAAAACTGAAGTTTTTTTCGTAAAGCATTACCCTTGACAAAAAGAAAATTATTTTTTTGAAGCTGTTAATGAGAATACTGAAGCGTCTCAATCTGAGCTCCAAACTCACGTTCTTAGTGAGATTCTGTTACAAATGTTTGTGAAACAGTGCTCAGTTTGAATACAAACAAAGCTATATTTTTCACAATAGAAATCTCTTTAAGGTTTGTGCAAGTTCTTACGTTTAAGTGGGATTTGTTTATGCTGTAGGCCTGCTTTAGAGGTTTCTTGCCATCAGTCAGAACGGCATTTGGCAAACCGATGTAAGCCTCTTTTATTTTCCAGTTCCCTTTCACATTTCTTTCAACAAAATCGGAATCCTGATTTATAATGAAGAATTTTATGGAGATCGATCTGAAATTACATGTCACCCTCTGCTGGGTATTTATGTGTTTGTATGTGTTGCTGTACGAGTGTGACAGCCTTTGCTTAGTCACTTGCCTACCTTAGCTTTCATGGTCTATACACACCAAGTTAGATAATTGCTCATCTGCTCATCATGCCACCCTTTACTAGTAAGTTTGATCGATAAAGGAGTCCGATCCAGTGTTGAAAGAGTTCTAATGGTTTGGATATATTCACTGTGTGTGCAATGCATGTGTGTGGGGTTAGTACATTTAATTGAGTGAGTGAGTGAGGTTTTACGATTCGATGAGTGAGTATGGTTTTATGCCGCTTTTAGCAATATTCCAGCAATATCATGGGGAGGGGGGGACACCAGAAATAGGCTATTAGTACAAGTACATATATTAATTCAAATACATTCGAGTACATGTAAGAAGTAATAAAATCATTAGCAGATAAGGTTTTTAACAATTTTTCATCTATTTGTTCAATTAAATCATGATGAAATATCACAATAATCTGTATTTGATGTAACTACGGTCGTTTTGTTTTGTGGGATTTTAGTGTTTTGTGCGAATAATGAAGCTGATTGTCTGAACCAGTTAATTTCTGAGTTGGGTTTAGAGCCTTTTAACATTATTTTCATTTTATCCCATCAAGTCAGTATACTGTGGAAGCCCAATATGATGCACATGTTAGACATTGACGCCTATGTTGAAACCCAAGGTCAAGGTAGTGCAGAAAAACCAACAATCATTATCAGGGTAATTCGGCAATTAGAGCTCATGATCACAGGATAATGACACACCTAAGGGACAGAACTCTCGAGTGAATAGCAGCTGACGAGGCACTGTTTCCCCTTGGATTAATTAAAAGTCATTATGAAGCATTTGTATTAGGTTTAAAGGTGGCTAGTGGTATAGATACAACCCCAGTGTACATACACCATCACATACACCATCACTTTACTGTGCAGCTCTTTCCATGACAAGCAACAGTAACTCTACGTCAAGGCCGTACTTCAGCGTTCATTGTGTGCATACACTCATAACACATGAATACAGATCTCAAAAAAACAGGTCTTTGATGGTTGAGAAGAAAGGCATGCAGAAGCAATAACCCTAAATCTTACCATTATTTCTAGGCTATTTCTTTGACCTTTTCAACAAAACAGTCTTTGTCGTAACTCACGTTGTTTAACACAGACCTAAAACGCCACAGCAACTAATATTGCTTTGTGGCCGAAAGCCCTGACACACCATAAAGTGGATGAAAATGTCACAATGGGTTTTTTATGTTTTTCCTGGCATATTGTGCAACTGGGTATTCATAAGTTTCGAGTTTGTCTGTCCCCAGGGACGGCAAGGTAGCCATGATATCTAGAAACTGCTGACTACAGCAATAAATAACCTTAACTCTCACTCTGTAATATATAGTGCTCATGAAAGATCCGGGTTAGAATTGATCTTCAGTAACCCATGCTTGTCGTAAAAGGTGACTAACAGGATCGCGTGATCAGGCTAGCTGACTTGGTTGACATATGTCATCTTATCCCAATTGCATAGAACGATGCTCATGCTGTTAATCACTGGATTGTCTAGTCCAGACTTGATTATTTACAGACTGCAGCATATAGCTTGAATATTGCTGAGTTCAGCATAAAACTAAACTCTCTCACTCACCTACAGTCAGTGGACATAAGTATTCGTCACTGTGCATAATTTCCCTAGACTTACGTGTTAATTTGGTGCAGCTAGAACAAATGTCTTGAATTATTTTTCGTTTGATCTTGTTCATATTTTGCACATGGGTCATGAATCATCTCAGCTACAAAGACGTAATTTCCGTTTTATTTTCCATTCAGTATTTCAAGAATGACCACACTTTGAATGATGCGTGTCATGGTTATGACAATTTTTAACATGGCGGTCTATGGGGAAAGAATACACAATGTTGTATATATGTTGCTCATGTAACTACAATGCGGAAAATACTTGAAGGAACATTACATGGAAATTATGTATCTGTGACCAAGATGATTTCCTAACAACCTGCAAAATTTGACAACCAAATAACGGAAACTGTATTAATGAAAATTATTACAGCTACACTAAAATAACATGCAAATCTATGAGAATTTTGCCGACTGACGAATACTTATGTCCCATGACTGTACTTTGTAAAATTGTAACCATGTCTTTATTGATATATTTTAGTTTATATTTATTTTGTTCCAGAACACAACAAGAACCATGTTCCCCAGCATCGCAGGCACAAGTACGAGCACAGGGAACCGGAGTACGTTGGACCGATGTACAAGCGGCCTCCCATCAAGGATTCTGTGTATTTGACCCGCAATCAGACGACTGTGAATGTCAGGATGGGGCACACGGCACATCTTCCCTGTGTGGTGCAGCACCTGGGGACCAAGCAGGTATGTTGTACTGTCAGTGAGCATCAGTTAAAGAAGCACTCATCGTGGACAGTTTCGGCTGCTTCTGAGTGGTGAATTCCAAGTTATGCACTCAACACTTTACTTCTTCCATTAACTCGTGTTTGGTGTAGTTCAGAGTGACAGCACTTGGTAGTCTAATGATATAAGCAATGTCCTATTTGCAAACAGGGAACAAGTAAGACATTCTTGACCCAAACACAGTTTTGAGTTAATATATACTCCTGAAAAATGTTAAGCAGTTCTACTTCTTCGTATCCATATATCCTGAGGTCCATATAAAGTTAGGGAACTATTACATATGACACTGACCTCATAGATGCCAAAGGAGCCACCAATACCAGATGTAAAAATGGTAGAACAGAGTACCGTATATTACCATCTATAAGCCAAATTTTGAGGATAAAAAAAGCAGTCTGTAGAAAGGGGTCGGCTTATCTATGAGTTACGCTTTCGTCAAACTTTTTCCAGGGTGAGGAAAACAACATTGTATCAATTCGTGTGAACAAACAACAGAAGACGACTTTGTCAGTAAAGACGTCAAATTTGCAATTAAACATCACTAGACAAGATTATTTACCTTTTAAGTTCTAAGTTGTTTTGCTGGGCATTGTATTATCTGCAGGGATTAAGATTACTGTTTGTATTTGAGCCAAAAATAGCAATCAGCTGTGCACACATTTCCCAGCGATCAAGTTCAAACATGCACAATAGTATAACGTTATGAATTCAGATGCAGTCATCAGTAAAATATAATACAGAACACTATTATTTAACCAAAAGAAATATATCCTAGCATTGCATAATTTTAATTACAGTTTTTGTTCTATAAATGTAAAATATATATAATCAACACTAAGGTTATACGGACCCTCATGAACGTGGTATTAGCGGAAGTTGGATGCACATGGAATGGGGTAAAATAAGCAAGCCAGTTTGTTGCCACATGATCGTTCAGCTACAATAAGTATGATATTTAGCGAAACAAAATATATATTATCCATTTTCTGTCAACTACACTTCATTTCGATGCGTGAGTAGATGCAATATTACTGTGAATTCTTTTAATAATGTGGGCCAAAGTTATAATTATTGGTAACTGCCAGTTGTCTGTGGTCTGTGTTTGCCAGGATTAGAACCCCATTGTGGGGGGATCGGCTTATGTACGAAACATACCATTTTGACACTGATTTTAAGGGTCAAGTTTGTGGTCGGCTTATCTATGGGGTCGGCTTATAGACGGTACCCAGCTGAAATGAGCATGCAAAAGACCATGGTAGACCATGGTTCACAGACCATGGTTGACCATGGTGTATCATGACTTACCATGTCCGATAAATGGCACCACAGTTTACCATGGTAAAAAAGAGACCATGGTGTACCATGGCCTACCATGGTAAAAAAAGACCATGGTCTATCATGGTTTAACCATGTGCAGTAAATGGCACCACAGTTTATCATGGTAAAATAAGACCATGGTCTACCATGGTAAAAGAGTCCATGGTGTACCATGGTCAGCCATGGTGACAAGAGACCATGGTGTACCATGGATTACTACTGAAATGAAAATGAGACCATGGTCAGTATACCCTGTTTGGTAGATGGCACAACAGTTTACCATTAGAATAACCTTTGGTTATTGAGACTATGGTAAGAAACCAACCGCACCATACCACAATATATAGTCATATACACCATGGCATAGAGATCAATTAGAATATCGGGTATTGAAGAATTAACATTAAACAAACTCATGCACTGAAAACAAACTGTTTAAATTATGTCGACACATTTTATTACTAACACTGACAGATTTAAATGAAAGACAATTTGAGGATAGCTGTTGGGAAACTCACAGGGATTGAGGGATATGCTGTGGAACTAGTACAAATCTAAAGCAAACTAGAATTACATATCCAGTAATGTTGCTAGGGACAAATGGCCTGTGGACATGTTCATCATTTTTCAGAGGATATTCTTATTTATTATTTCATTTAAAAAACATCTTTAGGACAGCTTGGATGTCAATCAGTCAATATCCAGGAAAATTAACTAATTCAGAACACCATATCATGCAGTAATATACAATTTCAGAAAGAGTAGTCTCTTTAGTCTATATGGTTTGGAAGTAGACATAATGAGAGTCACTACCAACAGAGAAATTACAACAGGGCCCAAAATCATCTACCTGCAAGTTGTACAACTTTGAGTATCACAATTTCTCTCAGAAGAAACAGGATGCACACAAGTCTGAAGAACCTTCAGGAAGAGCAGTGGTGACGTCACAGAAGATGTCCACAATGGTTCAGGGATAGTGAGTGAGTGAGTTTAATGTGAAGAAGCTTCAGTGTGAAGAGCAAATGCTCCAGCTCAGCAATAAACTCATCTAGCAGAACTTCATCTTCAGTGTTTCAACATTAGGACCATTTCTTCAGAATCATCCAGTGGAAATCTGAAAACCACACCAACAACATTTAATCACAATCATTCTATTTCCAAGAGTCTTAAGCAAATATCAAAACTGTGTTGTTGTTGTTTTTTAAATATATATTTACAGTTGCTCAAAATGTTATGTATTTTTGACATATTTCAAATAAATTTTCACCAGACTATAATTATACTATTCAAAATAATTTCTTTTCACTGATGGCAGATGACTTTAAATTATTTTTGTAATATGAAGAGTCTATGTCAATTAACAAAACATGTATTAGAAATTAAAACACAAAATTGGCTACTAAATCACTAGTCTACATTCATAACCAAATATAATATTCTGAAATATTTACATTTCCCATTACTTATAACAATCAACATATCATAACATAGAAAAACGTATCTTATTGTAAGTGAACCTATTTCCACGTTAAGTGAATAGCTAAACGTTTTGGCACAGTCATTTTTGGTTTACAATCAGTAGTTATTCCAAAACTGAATACAAATACGATAAAAAGAAAAAGAAATATCCATAAACATGCCTATAGCAATTATCTCCCTTTTTATGATCCTTTGAATTTATTTTGCTGTCTGTGTAATCTAAGCAAACAAACTGAATCTTTCAGGCTGACCTTTACAAGCACCGTGAACTTTGACACCATTCGATCACAGATAACCTAACTCCAAAAAGTCATAACGGTTGGGTTAAACTAACTCAGGCAAAAACATTTTTCATCTGCCACTTACATGTTTTACACACATATCCTTTGTAATGCTATTGGTATACTGCTTGTGTAACACTTCATTGAATGCTCCCGTTATTTGTTATTCATAAATGAAACACAATGTCATGAAACAGTCAGGAATTCAATTTTATTTATCACAGTTTGAAATGTAAAATTGGTCTGTCATGACCATGGTCTACCATAGATTTGTATGTGATGACCATGGTCAACCATTACTTTGTATGAGAACACCATGGTCTACCATTGTTTTGTCTAAGATGACCATGGTCTACCCTGGTTTCTGGTGACCATGGTCTATAATGACCATGGTCTGCTGTTGTATACCATGATCTACCATGGTATACCATGGGGAGAAATGTTGGTGACCACGGTCTACCATGGTTTCTGGTGACCATGGTCTGCTGTGGTATACCATGGTGACCATGGTCTATCATGGTTTACCATGGGGAGAAATGTTGGTCACCACGGTTTAGCATGGCAAACCATGGTAAGCCGTGGTTGACCATGGTCAACCATGGTGCCTTTTCAGCTGGGTAATATACGGTATGTGTTTCTCTAACGGATCTAGACTTGTTTTTACATTCCTCTGGGCGAGGAACCTATGGGATATAAATGTATGAGACATATCCATGAGACTGAATTCTGTAACCGTGATTGGCTACTCCATGATAATGACCTAAGGTCAGATTACTTTCCTTAGTGTCCTTTACTTATAAGTTGGTTGTGCTTCTGTAAAGGTCACTGAAACTTAATGGTTTTAGACTGTTAACTAATGTACATAGGTCGTATCTAGCTCATAATCTGTCTTGATCCACAGGTGTGAGTGAAATGTTTGAGTGAAGGGTTACACTAGGTATGAGTAATACCAGTAGGCAAAATGATGTCAAATATTGCTGTTATATTATGTATTAATGCAGCACTTTGGTCATGAGAATACACAAAATATGTGTAGATTCAAGGGTAATATGGTGTGGTTTAAGTGAGTGTAAGGAACAGGTCATACACAAACTTGTTTGAAAATGTATCTGATTCACCTTCCCTTGTTAGAGACATTTGGAAACAATTCATTATAAGACAAATGATGTGTGACAGACAGTTGTGTAGGAATCTCTATGTGCCATATAATGCAAGAAACAGAGGAAGCAATGGAAATGGTAAATAGCTAGTAACTAATAACTAACAAATTATAAATGTAAATGAATTATCTCAATTATGTAACATACCAGATTGCAAAGGGTGTTAATGGCAAAATTGCCATGAACAGTTTAGGAGTCTGTGAAAAATTTTGGAATGGTTTGCTGAAAGTCTGTGAAGACACCAGGTGTTCAAGACTAAATGTAAGAATGTCCTGTCCTAAACACATCAACTCATATCAGTAAACTTTCAGTTTCAATAATCCAATTTGAGTATATATGAGTGTCTGAACAGAAACGAACCCTTTTTTTCAGAAAATATCTTCAGAATATGATTAAGGATTTAGTAATGTCTCTGTGGTGGATATTAGTCGCTTTATAAATACATTATTATTATTATTATTATTTGATGTAAAAGATGTTCTTGGCAGTGCTTTGTTATTTCCAGTAGTTGTTGTAGAACAGGTTTTTTAGCCAATAGCTTTTTCTGCAGTTAATTTAGAAGAACAATTTGGCAGTAATTGAAACATATTGTCAAGCAAGACCCTCATCATTGATGTATATTTGTCTGTTTGTTAAACACATCTCAACATGTCACCATGATCACGGCCCAAAGAAGGTTTCACTCAACACAAACAACAATTAGTTATGGCCTTGATCATTATGTCACTGGTGTCAACTTCCATCAAACATTTAAACCTTCCCATAAATTATTCAAATATTTTAATGAATTGAATTGAAAGTATAATAATGACCCCACAGTCTTTAGTTAAATTTATCCCCTAAATACAATTATAGTTATGAAATTACCATGTGAAAACTGTAGGATAAAGGTTTTTGTACGAGTGTAATCGCATGTATCATGCAACATGTATAGAGCTCTCTAAAATCTCAACTGACATGTACTGTTATCTGATCTGCTTTGGAAACCGTTAGTTTTAATGTTTGATAACTCACATAAAGGGATGTGACATTAGAACCTGCAAGAAAACAGATTGGCATATAAAATGTAATAAATTGAGGTGATGATATCTTCTGAAAAATATTTAACAATGTTTTTGTATGCAGTTTGTATCAGAATGTCTTTCTTATTGTATGTAGTATGTTTACCAAAGCAGCTGCGTTGAGCTTCCACATTTCATGCATGTTTGTTTCAGAGGTAGATTGCATGCATTCATTATTACTGTGCACTTCAGACTACAGGCCGTAGTGGGCAAGCAGCCCTGTCAGTTGCCGTTTGTTCTTCTCAATTAATGTTACAGTGATGTCCCTTTGCTTGTTTTCAAATTTCAAAACAGGACATGTAACTTTTGTTAATTGTTCCTGAATTATATGTTTGCAACAACACAATTTTAATTCGCTTTTACATCGCATCCTGTCAATCATCAGGATATTCTTGTTTTCACTTGACAAGATAGCACATGGCTGATGTAAAAGTATTGATTTGAGGCGTATCGTTGCATGAATGACGTCATTGTGACAGAATCTGTGATGTGTTTGTTTGTTTAACTCTCTTGTAATATATTAGGTTGTAACATAAATTTAATTCATTAAAATGCCTACCCCTGAAGATCTGGTGTAGATTTGGTCTTCAGCAACCAATGCTTATCATAAGAGGCAACCAACAGGATTCATACACCTATGATACACCTTTCCTAATTAATATAAGAACACTTATAATACACCATCCCTATTTAAGGACACCTTCCATAATTAAGGACACCTATGATACACCATCCCTATTTAAGCACACCTATGATACACCATCCCTATTTAAGGACACCTGTGATACATCATCCTTGTTTAAGGACACCCATGATACATCATCCTTGTTTAAGGACACCTATGATACATCTTCCTTATTTAAGGACACCTATGATACACCTTCCTTATTTAAGGACACCTATGATACACCTTCCTTATTTAAGGACACATATGACACACCTTCCTTATTTAAGGACACCTATGACACACCACCCTTTTTGTAAGGACACTTATGATACACCTTCCTTATTTAAGGACACCTATGATACACCTTCCCTATTTAAGGACACCTATGATAAACCTTCCTTATTTAAGGACACCTATGATATGCCTTCCTTATTTAAGGACATCTAGGACACCTTCCTTATTTAAGGACACCTATGATAAACCTTCCTTATTCAAGGACACCTATGATACACCTTCCTTATGTAAGGACACCTATGATAAACCTTCCTTATTTAAGGACACCTATGACACACCTTCCTTATTTAAGGACACCTATGATACACCTCCCTTATTTAAGGACACCTATGATAAACCTTCCTTATTTAAGGACACCTATGATACACCTCCCTTATTTAAGGACACCTATGATACACCTCCCTTATTTAAGGACACCTATGATAAACCTTCCTTATTTAAGGACACCTATGATAAACCTTCCTTATTTAAGGACACCTATGATACACCTTCCTTATTTAAGGACACCTATGATACACCATCCATAATTAAGGACACTTATGATACACCATCCCTGTTTAAGGACAGCAGTGGTACCCCATTCCTGGTACACCATCCCTAATTCAGAACACCAGTGATACACCCTCACTAATATCATATACAATACACCTTACGTAATTAAGAACACCTATGATTGATTTACACTCCCTAAGTGAGAACACCTGTGACACACCTTCCCAAATTGAGAACAGCTATGACACACCCTCCCTAATTAAGAACACCAATGAACACTTCCCTTCATTAGTTGCGCGAGACTGTCTCAAGGTGCACCGATGTGACATTTCACTGATAATGGTTCGCCATCAGATCAATTCTTATTCAAACAGAAATGATTATATGAAGTGTTGAGTCCCAGGTATATATTTAATTTGCCTAATTAGGACACGATCAATCTGTCTAGACTTTGATGTTTGGACCAGAGAAACTTACTACTGTATACATAATGTACTTAAACTCAGTGCTGTATTCACGTACTGGGATAAACTAAATGTCTGGCAGACTGTTTGGAAGTGACTTTTCTCACAGTCAATAAAAACCTGTAAAGTACGCTTATTTGCAGTTGTGGGAATAATCCTTTACACAGATGTGCTTTAGAAACTTGTTGACTTTGGAAGCTTACACCAAGCAACACTATTTGTGTATGTTGTGTATATATATGTGAACATCTGAAGAACAAATTCATACAGCATCATGTAGCATTGATAGCCTGACCTGTGTGTGGCTGATCACTTAGGTCAAGTAGCAGGTTGGTTGGTGTGTTGTTTAACCCTGCACTCAGCAATATTCCAGCCATATGTTGGCAGCCTATAAATAATGAGTCTGGACTAGACAATCCAGTGATCAAGTGTTGATTCCCTAGTTGAAATCATAAAATAAATGGAAATCAGTTTGAAAAAGCGTAAAACCAATAAACAACAAAGAAATGTGATATGATTATAAATGTATTCTAGATTTAAATAAGTTTACAAATCATTACAAAAGAATTACAATGACAGTTCAGTATAGAGGGTCAGTACAAATTCAAATGCTGTGTAATATAAAAGTAGTGATTATAGCAATGAAAACACACTGATGAAACATCGTAATAAACAATATCAGATTTAGGCATAGGCTGTAAAACATATACTTATCAGTCTATGAGAAAAAGTGTAGTTGACATTCAAATTTAATGTCTGGTATAAAAATATCGTGCATTTTATGGTATATCTTTATTTTCTGTCCTCTATGAATAAATAATAAAGTGCAATAGGATTTTTGTCCTAAGGTTTAATATCATCCAGATCATTTTTTGGGTGTTCACTAGTAATATCATTTGTAGTAGGCTGTATGGTTATTTCAGTGGGAATTTATCCAGTGTTCAGAGACCAATACTCAGCCCTATCTATTAAAGCATTCTGTGAAAAGTTTATGAATAGAATCAAGTCATGTTACTATAGTTTTCACTAGTGGAAATATGACTTGTATTTCACTGAAAACAGGGCCAGTGTCACGATGAAACTATATAGTTGGTTGTACAGATTTAGGATTGAGTGAAATATTAAGATACCTTTTATTTAAGAAAGAAAACAATTTTAAGAAAATCACAGTTGGTTTTTTCCCCATTTTTTATCAAGGTCACTTAGTTAGGAATCCCAGATAAGTCCCTGTTTATTTAATCATACTACCTATTGTATTACTGGGTTTGAAAACTGAGAGCGGATAACGTACTTTGAAGATCTGCTTCCAATTTGAAGCATAGCCTCACTGTGTGCATGGACTTAATGTCAATGGGTCAACTGTACCAGGCCCAAACTCACGTCTAAGGAATAGTCAAGGTTTATAGAGAACTGTTATTGATATATATATGAATAGCTTTAGTTTCCAGTTTCAAAGCAAAAGGCACTGGTGCTTGACCAGAAACAGCAACCCTCATTTGATGTTATCACCACCGACTGTGAAATGAAATAACAGCTAAACAGTCATTTTGAAGCAAGCTTTCATTACACAGGTTTAATGTCTTACTTCTTTACAGTGACCTGTTTTACCAGTTGCCATTTTGTGAGATGAAGATGTAGTTCCAGGTAGACCAAACTGTTACCAAAAATTCCAACACACAAGTTAAGCATTTAGCATCTGCTTCCCAGTCAGTTTGTGTACCCTCACCAGGAATGAAACAAATGTTGTCCTTCTATACTGAATTAAGGATCTGCTTCAAGTGGGTCATTATACAGTAAGTTCTTTACAGGAAATGTATATATTTGGTGCAGTTTTAGTTAGTTTCATGTGTGTAATGGTTTTTATCAAATGACAAAAGTCAATTACAACTTCCTGTAATTATATTTTGCTTTGAAACATCTTGTGTCATTAAGCACATAAAGCTGCTAAACTATTTACTTGATAATCTAAGGGAAAATATCCATATTGCATCCAAGTGGTGTTAAATATAGGCAAGAAAAATGAATTTACCTGGGTTTTTTAGGTATGAATGAGATTATTTAGCTGAACCACTCAAATAATTATATCATAAAGTGTCAAGGCTTTGAAGTTCAAAGAAAAGACATCTTTCATACAGCAAGCCATTTGATTTATAACCACATATTAATTTCCATCACGGGTTTCTTTAACCACATTTATCATCTTGCTATAAATCCTTGAAGAGTTGCAAACCTAAATTCCTGTTTGCAGATCCATCATAATTTCATGAAGTTATATTTCAAGTTCCAAAAATCAACCTGGTCATATTTCAACCGATTTTAATGTTTTTGTCATTAAGTCAATTAGAGGGTCGTTCTCGTTCACATTGGGCACCTTCCCTGTTCCCAACTGAATTGGGCCCACCCTGCAATTGACAAGCAATGAACGAGGAAACCTGACAGACCTCCCTTTCATCTTTGCCTCTTTGACAGCATGGATCATCTCTGTGGTAGATATATTTACAACAAAGCAGGGTTAATTATGGATCATTCATATACAGAAGGAGATAATTGTGTCCTTATATTTCTTGTGAAGTTCGAAATTTACTCTGAATATCAAATATGTGTCAGAATGTTATTCCTTTCATTTGGAATTAGATAGATGATGAATAGTTATTACCAGTGCTTAGATCAGCTGTACAGAGAGCAGTTGTTTACTGGATGTGACATTGTGACACATGATTTGACAGTCAGAGTGATTTACACAGCTGAAGTATTTTGTAGATGCTATTTTGAAACAAGAAATAAATAATTTGATAATTGAGATGGTATTTGTTTCCAACTGGCGAAAAATACATTGAAGTTTATATAAGCTACATCTGTCTGTCTGTCTGTCTGTCTGTCTGTCTGTCTGTCAGTCAGTCTTGTCAGTACTGTCTTCTTGACGATGTTAATCACTATTCATGATGTAATGTTAACATTGTAGTTCTTGTATCGACCAGGCCTAGAGAATTCAATGAGATTCTCCTTGATCAACTTTTCATCTTGTTAGTCAATAATATATATATATCAATCATAAAATATAATGGTTGAGCTTTCAAGCAGATCATTTACCAAGATCTAATATGATTTTATTCTCTTTCTTCATCCTGTAAACCAAACCATTAGTCATTGGCTTTAAAAAAGCACTAATCATACAATAAAACAATTAAAAGAACCCCTTAACAATCAAATGTTATTACCTTTCCAATAACTGCATGTCTAATGTATTTCAGCTACTTTAATGAAAGTGTGTAACTCAAAATGTTCATGTTACTACCACAAAGACATTTATATGAGTACTTCATTCTTATTGCAAATAAATCCTTTAATACCAAATCATAATGGACTCCCATGAAATTATATAAAGTCTTGATAACAGAAATATATAAGGGTATCAATCAAGAAACTAGCATACAAGCATGCTTTTCTGTTTAAAGAGTGAGGCTGTGAACGTGTTGGGTAGTTATGACAAAAAAGTGTGTTAGTCAAGGAAATAGTATACAAGCATGCTTCTCTGTTTAAAGAGTGAGGCTGTGAACGTGTTGGGTAGTTATGACACCCTCAGACACCCTCAGCCTGTACTTACCCTTGTCACGCCGATACATCAATAGCTCAATGAATTACTGACATCGATACTTGATTTGTGTGTTCATGTTTTGGGTTCAGTTGAACGTGTGCAATGTGCGACCTATTCACAAACAGTTGTTATGAAAGTCATAAAATATTAAATGTGTAAGTAGCTTTGTAACTTGCGGTGTTTGCATGATGGATTTTGAAAAGAGGACTGAGTACATGAGGAGGTTATTGGGTGTAGAGGCGATAGAAATTTGATTTTGTGACCTATTCACGTGTGAAGATGTAGCTTCCTTGCAGTGCTCCACATGAATAGTCAGGAAAGATGACTGTTTGTTGTTTAATGCACATTCAGCAGTATTCAGGCTTTATGACAGTGATGTCTAGACCTGATCAACTAGTGATTGACAGCATGAGCATTGTTTTACACAGTTAGGTTACGATGAAATACATGAATCAAGTCCGTAGACAACACAATCACATCAGTCGTCTCTTACAACAACTATGGGTTGCTGAAGACCAATTCTATCACAGATCTTGGGGTCGCCAAAGAATGATGGAGTGAAAAATTGTATTTAACACTGGATTGAACAGTAGACTTCATTTATATCTCAGCATGTCAGCTTAATGTGGAACTAAATCTAGAAATGATGCAATGATGAAATGTTAAACAAACCTGGTATTATAATCGAGACAAATCTGAGATTCAACCTGCAGTCATATGATTCTGTAACATGTAAGGTTAAAGCTTAGCCCGTCACGCCGAAGACCTGGGTTCGAATCCCCACATGGGTACAATGTGTGAAGCCCATTTCTGGTGTCCCCTGCCGTGATGTTGCTGGAATATTGCTAAAGGCAGCGTAAAACCAAACTCAGTCAGTCAGTCTGTAACATGTAAGGGACTTAACTCTGAACAGCTAGTATATGTACCTTTAACAACTGAATGAATGAAAGAATTCTGGTGCTGTGTGACAAAACATGGGGATTACATGGTTGTGATGGATTTGTCATATTTTGGTTTAGTTCTGTAGGAAAAAAAAGTCAGTTTCTCCATCTACTCTTGCAGTTGTGTGGGGATGGGTTGGTTGATGATGTGAAAGATGCAATGACAATCTGTGTGTAGGTGATGACAGATGTAGATGGCCAGGTTTGTGGGACGAGGTATCCGCAGGTAGAGCTAATGGATGGGTCAAGACCCAATCTTCCAGATGACCAATTATCTATCTGATGTGTATAGACCATGAAAGCAAGGCAGGCAAGTGACTTAAGCAGTGGCTATGATACTAAGCGACACATACAAACACATAAATACACACATACATATAAACATACTCATAAACACATGCACACACACACCCACACATACATATAAATACAAACACATAAACATACTCACTCACTCACTCACTCACTCACTCACTCACAGACCTAACCCCACACCACCCCCACACATGCACTCCACATACAGTGAATATATTCAAACCATTGGACCTATTTTACACTGGATCGCACTTCTTTATCGATCAAACTTACTGGTAAGGGGTTGTTGCGTCAACAATGATATATATACTTGTTGGATGCAGATACCTTAGCGCGCCTGACATTTCTCCCAGCAGCAATTAAAGCTTCTTCATCACATTCAGTTAAATACCAAAATAGTGAGGGTTTCCACTTTCACATCTTTATGCCAAGAAGCATGTTACATTTGCAAGCCTCTATCAAATTCATATAGACTCTACCACGATTAATGATACTGCAAAACCTGTAATGCTGACCTAAATGTTGCATTTAAGAGACAAATATCGCTATAAAATATTTATTATGCTATATACCTACCACTGTAAGTTAATCCTAATGTGTAGGATGAAGTAAACATAGAAATATGCCAATAAAATATTAAACCTGTTCTAAATCTAGCATACCGAGGAGGGAAATGTGATCAAAACACAATAGCACAACTTTTTGAATTTTGAAATGTTTAAAAGTGATCAGTTCACCACAGTTTCTGTCATTATTTTCAATCGCACAATGACACGTCTTTGAGGGGGTAACAAGAATCCGCTCTAAAAATGGATTAAACTCGGCCTGTTCTGTAACTTATTAAATGGGTTTGCTTCAATGGTGGCACCTTGGAGCTCGGATACTGCTTGTAGGATTAATGCTGGATCCTCAAGGGGATAATTGTAAAGGTTCTTTCTAGAAATCATTTTCCATGTGTGCAGTAGGTAAACGCAGTAGATTGAAACATCAACTATGGGAATCACATTGAACGGATGATAGACAACTTGTAGCTAGGGTATTGATTCGTCTGATGTTTCCTAAAATGATTCCTTGCAGGGGATTAAATGTAATAAGGTTATAAATTGATATGGCATCCTTTACCTACTTCTCTGTAGGGTATTTGTAACACAATTTGTTGCAAACCGGGCCAAAGAGAGTCTGTTCAGAAGTGACGGGGGTACAAGGGAGAAAACACATGGGATATATGTAATCGAAATTACCAAAAGTTGGGCCGTCTTTATGTAAGTAAAATATCAATGTTGTGGAGGAAGGATTTGTACAAACACAAACTGAAGTTCTCCTTATGGCAAAATTCCAAACTGTAGGCTTGAATGGGTATTTATAGGATATCAATGGTTGATAGTCTCTCTGCATCTGGTTTTAAATCACCTGGTAGAGCATTGATGGAAAAGGATGATTTTCAACAGCAGAACTAAGTATCTCACTCACTCACTCACTCACTCACTCACAACTGAACTCACTCACTCACAACCAAACTCACTCACTCACAACTGAACTCTCACAGCTGAAGTCACTCACAGTGAGTGAGTATGGTTTTACGCCGCTTTTAGCAATATTTCAGCAATATCTTGGCGGGGGACACCAGAAATGAGCTTCACTCATTGTACCCATGTGGGGAATGAACTCACTCACAACTGAACTCACTCACTCACAACCGAACTCTCACAACCAAACTCACTCACAACTGAACTCACTCATTCACAACTGAACTCACTCACTCACAACTGAACTCACTTACAACCAAACTCACTCACTCACAACCAAACTCACTCACAACTAAACTCATTCACAACTGAACTCACTCATAACCGAACTCACTCACTCACTCACAACTGAACTCACTCACAACTGAACTAACTCACAACTGAACTCACAACCGAACTCACTCACAACTGAACTCACTCTCAATATAACTCACTCACAACTGAACTAACTCACTCTCAACTGAACTAACTCACAACTGAACTCATTCACAACATAACTCACTCACAACATAACTCATTAACTCACAACTGAACTCACTCACTCATAGTATCTGATGATAAATGTTTCCATGTTGTTTAATGCTCAGCAATACTCCAGCTTTTCCAGTTTGTAAATAACTGAGCCTTGACCACGCAGTCATCATGACTGACATCACAAGTAATGATCTATGCAATCAGGATGTTGTGCTTCATCCAAGTCAGTGAGCCTGACCACGATCCTGTTAGTCACCTCTTACAACAAGCATGGGCTGATGAAGACCAATTCTAACCCAGATCTTCACAGCGATACTTGTAGAACTCATTACCATAGTCATAAAGAACAATCACAATTATTTCAATAAACTAATCAAAGTCAACAATCACAGCTTATTCATAGAACTCATTTGGGGAGATCATGATATATCAACAAAAAATTTCAAACCCAATAAATCACTCTTCAGACAGTTTGCCACTCTACTGTTAACAACCAAAATTGATAGTAGAGCTTCTCGGTACATCAGAATCTTCATAAACACATTTGGCTTGATGAAAGAGAGTGGATGCACTGATATCTATACCTACTGCCCTCTGACAGCAAATTAGTGAATGGACAGTTGTTTTTCACTTTAATATTCAAAGTGTCTGGAGAGTTAAGAATGGCCACTTACACCTTCTTCAAATAGAAAGTGATGGTAAAGTTGCAAGACACACAGGCGGAATAGCACTTCTGACATGTGTTTTTACGTACCGTCTCTGTTTGCCTAATGAGCGGGATGAAAAAAGTATTTCCGGCACACACCTTCTGACTGAGGATCTCAGTGACCAGCTGGTTTGGAGGTGGGTGATGTGAATATGAACGACTTGCCTCAGTCCTTCCTCCCAGGGAGCCCAGCTGATTGACCTCCGACAGGGAAGCGCTTCACACATGACTGCCCTAGTGGACACTTGTTAGGAGGAGGATGGACCAACTCATCTTCACTGAACCCAACTTTATGGAATTGTTTTGATTAGAGATCCAGCATTGTATGTTTTATTCATCATGCTCCGCCATTGTAAAGCCAGACAATTTTGTGGCGGGACTGAGATGTTAAAAGACTATTGGGAATAAAAGAAAATCATTTTTGTCATGCAGTGCATACTTTTTGAGAACAGTTCTTAAATTTTGTTCAGGAATTTTATTTTGAAATTGTTCAAAATTAATGTTAGTGGGAAAAAATAATTTATTGATTTTTATCATGTTATTCAAGAATAATCCAATATATTTTATGTATTTCGGAAGTTCCATAATTGAATTGAATTGAATTTTTTTTTAAACAGAAACTTTCTCAGCATTCATTACAACTCTAATACACCAATATTTCCATAAGACATTAATAATCCTAGAGCTTCTCAAGCTGATTCTTATAAAACAGAAACTGCTGAACTACCAACTTATTTTATCTTGTGTAATCTCATCCTAGGCCTCATTTTTTATTTCGGTTTACAACTATAGACAACCCAGACACTTTCCATAGATAACATAATCATTCACTAGACAAGAACTTATCAGTTTGGATTCAGTGAAGGACAACTATCTGAAACTGTTGCAATAATCACCTTGACTACCCAACACTTGAAACTAGTTATCACTGAAGCTGATCGTTAGTATATACAGTTGCAATATGTTTTTATCAAATAATAAACCATTCATCAAGTTGTTAAAAATCATTTTTAGCATATGCTGTTATAAACTGTTATAGTTTTATTCCTATGTCCCCAGGGCTGGTGGGGTAGGCTTGTGGTTAAGGTGTTCGCTCATAACGCCGAAGACCCGGGTTCGATTCCCCACATGGGTACAATGTGTGAAGCATTTTTCTGGCGTCCCCACCCGATATTGCTGGAATATTGCTAAAAGTGGCGTAAAAGCATACTCACTCACTCGTATTTCCCCAGTCAATGTCTCCATTTGATCATGCTGTTATAATAGGTAGGAAGTACCACACTTTGTCTACAAACAAAATTCTTTACATAATTATAATACATTTATTTCAAAATAAACCCTTCCTCCTTTACATCTAGTGTGTTTTATTAATCGAGACTTGCCTAGGATATTAATATATTTGAAAATTTAAATTCCAAAATGGACAGACCAAACTATTATAGTTTGCATACAGTATCAAGTCTACCTATATTGTGTACAGCTGTTGGGGTACAGTTGTTGTACAGGAAATTTGATTTCAGCAGACCTTGCCTAAAATTGTCTATTTTTTTAAATTTATCAAATTAATATGTATGTATTAACATAACTTAACTTTGGTTAAGTCTTGTTTGGATTTAGCTGTGGTAGAAATTTGGATCTGAAAATTAAAGTTGTACCTTTTCCCTGTCTTATCTATTCATGCATTACTCATTTTAGATAAAACATTTCAAAATTTGATTTATTAATTGGATCTTAATATTTCAGTGGTTTGATGACAAAGGATGCATATGTTATACTACATGTGTTTCATGTGTGTATTTATCCGTTTCTCTGATATTTTCATAGTCATTTGTATTTTAGAAAATTCATATTTTTGTTGTAGAAATTAGTACTTTAATAATTCAGTGATATCATCTAAAGGGAGAATTATAACCGATATTTAGCTGTTTTCGTAATTGAAAAAGGTCTGTGTTATTAGATCTTTAAGATATTATTCATGTATAACTGTGGTATTTTCTCGCAGTCATTTTAATTTCAGATAACTCATATTGAAAGTTAGCTATAGGAAAAGTTCATTGATATTAATAAAAATGGATAGATAGCTGATATTGTATTTATTTGATGTCATATGAGGAGGATAAATATCATCCAATCTGATTTGTTGTATTATATTTTAAAAATATTATTTATGTATTATAATTTTAGATAACTGTCATGAAAATTTTACAGTACGAAAACCATAAATGAAGCAGGTCCAGATTTCATCATGCTCTGTATCTCCAAGCTCAAGCTGCTTGTCAATTTAAATGGAGTTATTTGTTTCTATCAAAATGAAATATTTTCAGATACAAAGCGTTAATCCAAATATTCCAGCACTCTTACAACTGGAATTAGGAATTACAATGAACACATTTTAACACTGCGTTTAAGGGCACTGAAGATCCTAGAAAATGAAACTAATTGTTTTCAGTCACACCTGTTTTTGTATTCAGGTGGCAGAAATAGAAGTAAACCCATCTAACCTAGTTCATTGTCTTTTCTCAACATCTATTAGGCCCGTCATGGCCTGAGGAAAACATTTTTTCCATCTGAATTAGTTAAGATTATACTGATGCGTGACTTGATCCGATGTATTAACCAATCAGGGTCTGTTTCCTCGCTCTTACAGATTCTCTCATCTCGACATGTGTCCCACAATTCTTTCACCATCAAAACAAACCGGAAAACGCTGCATCTGTTGAGTCTTTTTATGGATGGAAAAGTTAATTTTGGATTTCTTCAGTGCTCCTCATGACTATGACCTGAATTGTTGAGATAGTGTCCTTTTCTGAAAGTGTACATTTCTGGTAGGTCATCTGTGCTACAGTAATGTTGTCAGTACATATAAGATTTATTTTAAAATTGGGGGCAGTGGGGTAGCCTAGTGGTTAAAGTGTTGGCTTGTCACACCAAAGACCCGGTTTTGATTCCCCTCATGGGTATAATGTGTGAAGCCCATTTCTGGTGTCCCCTGCCGTGATATTACTAGAATATTGCCAAAAGCGGCGTAAAACCATACTCACTCACTCACTATTTAAAATTTGCATTGATGCATGATACTAGACATTTCAGAATTTTAGATCAGAAGTTAAATTTCGGAAACTTATCTTCTGACAAGTATACAAATAGTTCTACATAAATTTGGTTAACGGTATAAAACATAATTTTCATTTACCCGGTAATTAAAAAATATGCTTTTGGAACATCTTTTCTTTTAAATTTAATAAAAGCTTCCTTACCAGATGTTCTGTTTATGGAGGTAATGTCATAATGAATTTGGTATTCTGCCTACAGACTCTTGGAATATTGGCCATGGAAATTAGCATCTCAATTCTTTCATCTTGAATAGTTACAATTGCCGTCTGGAAAATGATTTAAAACCTTGCTCATTGAAGTTTGCAGTACTTGAAACATATTTCTTTCAAAACAAAAAAATTACTTTTTGACATCTGTATGTTGATATTTGTAAGAAATATTTTTGTCGATCTGTAGCTTCAAACCTAACTGCCCTCTAGTTAGCACCAATGGTCCACATCTACCATAATTCAAGAAGTACGTTTTTTTCTCATATCCAATTAAAAACAGGTTGGATGTGTATCAGCTACCCTTGCTCGATAAATTCTCCGATAAAACAGTTTTTATACATCATCAGTCATCTGTGAACAATATGGCCGACACATACCACTGATTGAAGATTCCGTTATTGCTGTCAGTGTTGTGTGAAAATGGGCCAAGAAATGGTTTTAAGATCCATTAACATCATTCCTCATATAAGTGAGCTGTGAAGAATTAGGAATAAGCCAGAAGCGCCAAATCTCTTTAATTACCTTAATCATTCCGTTCATCCTCGTCCCAACTTCGCTCTCGCTTCGAACAGCTGAACATCATATTCCAGGGAGGAGAAGTAATCCTTGCATGATAACTTAGCATTGAAATTGGGCTAATTTGTCATGTTTTTCTCTCATGTAAAGAATTCCAGATTTTACCATTCCCTGCATCAAACAATGTATGCCTAATCATTTGGACCTTATCTTTGGGGGTCAGTGTGCATGTGTTTGATAAAAGGTTATGTAATCATAACTAGTTGTAGTAATAGCAGCATCAAACAGCTTATAGTGTTGATATTCATATCACATCTTTTAAAGATATTTTTATTTGAATAAAGGTGATTGAAAAGTATTTTGGGTCAGTCATTACACAGAATGTTAAATCTTGCATACTAGTTTTAGACATAAACTTGTGTGAATATATTAATTTTCTACATAAAACATGCACATATATTTCTTAGTTTTAGTGATTCATTCCTGTAATTTTCACCAGTCTTCTCTTGCATCCGGTAAGAAATTCATGGGATGATCACAGCTACTTATTCTCTGGCATTGATGTTCTTATTTAGAGAAAAATCCTGTTATCCTCTTTCAGGAAAAATTAAAATAAGATATACGAGATATTTTGGATTATATAAGTTGCTCTTTGAAGTTCTGTCTGAATATGTAACCTTTTTTTGCAATGTTACTAGTACTTAAGTATACAACATGATTTGGGCGGCAGGGTAGCCTAGTGGTTAAGGCGCTCACTCATCACACCGAAGACCCAGGTTCGATTACACAAGTTGGCACAATGTGTGAAGCCCATTTCTGGTGTCCCCACAGTGATATCGCTGGAATATTACTAAAAGCGGCGTAAAACTAAAGTCACTCACTACAACATAATTTAGTCTATTTTCTGGTATATCCTTGTTGTCTAACAACTTTTGAGGATCACAGTCAGTTTGCTTTTGGGGAAATATAATATTAGTTTTCAGGTTATATGTATCTCTTGTAGGGTCATGCAGCTGAAGCTGGTAACCAGATTTCTTAAAAGGTTTTAGCTTCCCACTAATTCGGCTGTCTGTCAGCTATGTGGCATTTATCCTGGAGAGACCTGGTACTGCCACGTGGCATATCAGGTTCAGGACAAACACACAGGAGCAGGTGTCCTGCGGGTCAGGTTCTCACCACCTGGACTGCAGGAGAGGTTCGGGTAAACCATACCTATCACCAAGCCTCTCTGAGTGTTTTTGTTATCAATATATCATGCCTAATGGTCAGGCTGGGGTTTAGTCATGCAGCTTAAATGGCATTAAGAAGGTGTCAACAATGCATATGGGTGAGTGAGTGAGTTTAGTTTTACATCGCTTTTAGCAATATTCCAGCAATATCACGGCGGGGGACACCAGTAATGAGCTTCACACATTGTAACCATGTGGGGAGTTGAACCAGGTCTTCGTGAATGCTTAAACCACCAGGCTACAAAGCCTACCTTATTGACTGCTGGAATAGTACCAAAAGCTCACTCACTCACTAACTCACTCAGTCACTCTTACCCAACCTATAGTATATGGTAATCAATGTTTCCATGTTGTGTAATGCTCAGCTTTTCCAGTCTTGACCATGCAAACAATGTGAGTGACATCACAAGTAATGTCTCATCCAGGGCCTAGATTTTCGAAGCTCTCTTAATGCTGAGATAGTCATAAGTACCATACATTAACATTAACTTACGACTATCTTAGAGCTAAGAGAGCATAAAATTAAAAATGTGGACCCAGGTCTGAACCAATTTCTGTCAGTGATACAGTTTGCTAATATATAGTATGACCAGAAATTATTGAGAATTTTAGGAATATGTTTAATTGGATTTCTAGTATAAACAACCTTGACCAGCTATCAAGTGCTTGGTTTCATTCAAGAGAGACAACTCCGTTAATCCTTTTTCATTAGTTTGTGAAGAGTTATCCCCCTTTGTTTACTTGCTAGCAGACGACATTTTCAGTGATCCTCAGTATGGATGATTTAGAGAAGAGGAAGTTGATTTTAGAGTATTATAACAAGGACATCAGATCAGCTAAAGTGATTTCAAGTAGAACAGGCATCCCTTTGTCCACTGTGTATCGTGTTTTGAAAAATATTGCAAATGGATATGGCATTGAGCACCAGGGAGGCAGAGGTAGGCCTAGAAATTTGACTGTCGGTGACAGGAGGCAGCTTGGTATTCTTGTTTATGGAAAGTGTCAATAAGAAAAATCTCACAAATATTGGTGAAATGAAAGAAGAGGTGGTCCGATATTGGGACAGCATGGACCACGACTTTCTAACTTCTTTGATCAGTAGTATGCCCTGCTGCATTGAAGCCTGCATTGCCGCCCATGGTGACCTGACAAAATACTAACTGTTCACCTGTCTTTGAATCTGGAGTTATGTTCTGCTAATATTCACATTTAATACGTGAGTAATGAGTGAGAAAAAAATAAAAATTACAATCTTTAAATTCTCAATAATTTCTGGTTGTGCTGTATCTGAAATTCCACCAACAGAACAAAGACTAGGATGTGTCAATGATTCGAATCACTCCATTGTGTTCCTTTCCTCTACAGGTGTCATGGTACCGCCAGCATGAAGAGCACATCCTGACGATCGGTGACATGACCTGGGTGAGGAACTCCAACATCATCGTGGACTACCGCGAGTTTGACAACGACGTTACCCACTGGAACCTCAGCATCTCAAAAGCACAGCCTGAAGATGAAGGGACATACATCTGTGAAATTATAGATAAAAAGAAACAAATACTCCACGTTCGACTGCGAGTGTTAGGTGAGCTGAATATAATATATACCAATAACATCAGTGCAAAAGAATACCCAGTCTTAACTTTCCTCAGAAACACATTCCTTTTGGTGTAAAGAGGGAAATAGGTGTAAAAAATATACGATTGGCCCACTGAACATCAGTGATGACACGAGACATCCAAAACAATTTGCTCGAACTTGCTTGAACTCCCAGTATAAGAAATCCTCTATAAGCTATACTGGAGGACCACACAACAGAACAATTATGATACATTGTTTTTCAAATTTTATGGTACTGTTCATTCTTTTTTAAAGTGTTTGTGATTATATTTGATATAAAAGTGTTGATAACTAATTTCAGTGGTACTTCTCTACCTGATTAAAACCAGATCTGTTACTCCAATATGACCCTCTTTGTGATAAGATCTGCCAACAACTCCTTGAGTCCACCCAATCTGGATGAAGGATGCAGTCTTCTGTAGCCAAACAGATCTCAGCTTCCTGAAACAGTTCAGCTTCATTTCTTTACCACCTTGATTCTGCAGTTTTTATTTTTATGAAAAGAAACCCAAACAGAACACAAATAAAGCTTTGAGGGATCTCCCATTTGTTTGCCGATGCTTACAACACTCAGAAGTTTTTTGTTTTTTAACGCCACACCCAGCAATATTCCAGCTATATGGTGGCGGTTTGTAAATAATCGAGTCTGCACCAGACAATCCAATGATCAACAGCATGAGCATCGATCTACGATGACATGTGTTAACCAAGTCAGTGTGCCTCACCACCTAATCCTGTTAGTTGCCTTTTATGACAAGCATGGGTTACTGAAGACCAATTTTAACTGGATCTTCACGGGTCTCACTCAGAAGTAACTCAGCTAAATATTGACAACAATATAATGTCATGGCTGGAATCATGCACATTTGGCAATAGTTGATTCAGTTTGTTGAGTTACAGAAATCGGATATGGTCTGAAAGCTCTGACTCATACAGAGAATATAGAAGCCACTGTTCAGCTGATTAGAAAGTCATCTGACTCAACCTCAGACATCTCCTCCAATCTCCACACATGGAGATACATGTATTGTATCTCTCAGTAAATTATCCAATCTCCTTGACATTGTGTGAACTTTGAATTTCCCAAAATGTTCATAAAACATTGTACATACATCAGAATGCTATGAATGTAGATCCTGCTCAACAGATATACATTTAAAGGCAATTTGATATGCTGTGTTTTTTACAAGTGAGATTGTACATAATAATTCACAAAGTTAATATTGGTACAGATAAGGTTAATTGTTATTAGCAATATTATAGGTTCATAACTTGAAGTTCTTATCAAGCCTGTTCGGAATGTTGCATCAGGTGACAGACAACACAGGATGCCGCTGTGTTCTTCCTACTGTAAAGTGTTTAAATGTCGCTGATATGAGGAAAATTAGGAGAGGCTGTGTTATGTGTTATGTTCTATGTTCGCCATTTAACTTTATTATTCAGTGTTTAGTATCTTTAATGTGATCATGTTATAGTCCAGCTTTACAGATGAATATAATTATTCATCTAATAGTGTGTTCTTATTCTGTTTCAGATCCACCCGATTATAGACCAGGTAAGCATGTTTAATAATTGACATTATTGTAATAAATATAGTTGGATGGTTGTTATGCATGAATTATTACATCTGATTTAAACATTATCATCATTTCCTAATCATTGATGCTTTGACAGTAGTTTGTGGTGCACACTCTGTCAGTTAATCAAAGTCAGTTAATCAAAATTCAGGAGTTTTCAAGTGGACCTCAAAATTTAAATCCTTATTAAGCCCATTCAAACTCAGAACATCATGAGGGGGACCTGGTCAAGACTGTTTATCAGTGCCAGTTGTAAAAGGCAACTATAGTCTGTTTGCAGTGAAGACGTACCGATGAATTTCACTTTAAACAAAAGAGTAAATCAAATAAAGTGAAATTTAGATTGCGAATCCTCATAATTTTACCTTGCCAACTAAAACATTAAAATCTCAGAATTTTATTCAACTTAGGATAAAAGTTGTTTAACAAATGATCATAGTTTCAAATCGCTATTCTTGGTTTGTATTACGAGGGGGTAAGCACATTAAATGAAACTCCAAGAACAAGTAGGGTTGGTCTAAGTTAACGCTCATCACATACAGCACGTGCATTTGTTTCACTGTTCCAACTACTGCGCGTACCTCCTTGTAATACAAACCAATAATAGCGATTTGAATGTATGATCATTTGTTAAACAACTTTTATCCTAAGTTGAATAAAATTCTGAGATTTTAATGTTTTAGTTGGCAAGGTAAAATTATGAGGATTCGCAATCTAAATTTCACTTTATTTGATTTACTCTTTTGTTTAAAGTGAAATTCATCGGTACGATTTCACTGCAAGCAGACTATAATGGGATTCTTTGGTCCTGCTCATTGACTTGGCTGTCACACATCATTGTGTAGATCAATGCTCATGATGTTAATCACTGGATTGTCTGGTGCAAACATTGTTGAATGTGGTGTTAAACAACAAACAAACAAAGCCAAATCCTTCATCAGGTAACAATGTTTTGGTGTTTATGTATATCCATTGATCATGTGATGAAGGAGTAATCACATGCTCTGAAACATTGTGCTCTTCATAATAAAGAAGTTGAGATCCATAAATTCTCTCCTATTTACATTTTATGAATTTCTGCAAAATGCTGCACTTAAATTCTTAGTTTACATGATTCTAAAACACATCTTGTATAATTCTTCACAGCATCGCGATTGCAAACTTAGATTCTTTCAGGTGAAAGTCTAAGGGATTAGCTTTTAATCATTGTTTTGCATTGCTTTGTTTCAGAAATTCAAATATATGGAAAGGAATATGTGGATTTAGGCGAGGAAGTGCGATTGATTTGTAATGCCACAGGAGGCGATTTAATCCCGGAGGACATTGATTGGTTTAAGGACGGGGATATTGTGGACTCCACGAGATTTCGAAATGTCATAATAACTAAATATCGGTCTCTTAAGGACCAGGCTTTAGTGAGTGAGTTAATTATCGACAGGAGTCGAGGAGAGGACTCAGGGACGTATATTTGTCGGAGTTCTGAGAATCTTATAGACAGCATGGAGGTTACCGTTCTTGTTGGTACGTATAGTGCTGTTTCTATTTTTCTTATTTCTCAATAATCAAAGTTACGTTAAAGTTCGGACTTAAATACTCAGAGAAAGTTTAAAGGAACACTTGCTGGCATTGTCAGTAGAATTTAAGTGATATAAAATTTCTAAGAAATTTGTAGTATCTTAATACCATAGTTCTTTTATGTATGTAGAGTGTGATGATAAATATGTCCAATCAGTAAATGTATCTAGTAATACATTATTTGTAAAGAAAAATTCTTTATTGGAACACATGTATTATTGCTGTCATTGGAATGTATACATGCTCAGAATCCGACATAAGTCAGGGCTGTAAAAACCATACCCTTCTTGTCAAGATACTGAAAGTCAGGGCTGTAAAAACCATACCCTTCTTGTCTAGATACTGAAAGTTAGGGCTGTAAAAACCATACCCTTCTTGTATAGATACTGAAAGTGCCTATGTCTGTGTGTATCTTCAAGGGGCAGTCGGGTAGCCTAGTGGTTAAAGTGTTCGCTCATCATGCTGAAGACCTAGGTTCAATTCCCCACATGGGTACAATGTGTGATGTCCATTTCAGGTGTTCCCAGCCATGATATTGCTGGAATATTGCTAAAAGTGGTGTAAAACCATACTCACTCACTCACTGTATCTTCAAGAAGCTTCAGACGTTGGATAGGGATAGGTCATAATATGAAACATCTTCTACTTTCAAATCACTGCTATTTGATTTTATTAAATATGATCATATCATGTGTCATGCTCTTAAAATATTAAATTGATTTCTAGATAAGTAAATGTTAAAATACAGAAGGTTGAGTTCCATAGCTGTATATTGACTCAGGTTAATATTTGTCTTTTTAATGTCTTTTTATTGTCACATCCACTATGGTTTTGTGCATTGTATCATCATTACAGAGTGTAGTTATCTTTCAGTATTTTGTCCATAGTGTCAAAGAAACTGTTCGTGTCAGGTGGATTTGAAATGTCTGATGATGATGATGATGATGATGATGATGATGATGATGATTTGGAGATTTAACATTCACTTTCCAGCATAATGCATATAATAAAGCACTATTATTTTTGATCATCCTAAACTGGCTTCTACAGGAGATTGCTATAATGAAATAGCAGCACAATGCTTTTCACTATGACATTCTTGCTACTATGACATCATAATTCAATGACATCACAAACCTGTATGCTGCTGAGGCTGGGTACCAGTACTTTTACACTCAAGACACTGGTGTTTACTGTTACACTGTTTACAAACTCAAAAAAGCTCATTTTGAATGATTGAGAAGAATGATTTCAGGTGCTACAAATCATACATGCTGATGTCCTCCAATCTTCTATACATGAAGTCTTGATATTTGGGATATTTGTAACTTTCTCCTACTTGTCCTGATATATTTAAGACTTTCATTCAGGTGAGATTCTCCCCTCTCACTTTTTGTGCACAAAATTGGCCTTGAAAACTGAAATAAACCGACTACATGACAATTTCAAAAGTTACGAAATTTAACACCCTGATTAATACTGAGTATGGAATATTTTCTTAACCCATGTATCTGTACTTTTAATGACAGCAATACCTTTATAAATGATTATGTTCCTTTAAATTTTTGCTGAGTATACGTTCATTCTCTACTTCCTCCCTGCTTGTTGTCATGAAGAGCCCACCGGTAAGTGCTGCCACCTGCATGCTGCACTCAGGCCACAACAAATTAATAAAAAGACACTCTTCAAAGCGGTTCCAAATTTCAAAATGTTAGATATCTGAAAAAAATTCAAATCAGGATTTCAAAATGTGACAAATGAGCTCGTGCCTGATTGATTGGCAATGCATGCCTGCTCACTCTGAAGAACTGTCTCCATCTATCAAAGTGGGAAGTTAACTGGTTTCGTTTATCAGTGAAAAAACAGTCTCATGAATCAGTGAATCCAATGCTCCTTTCAGCTGCAGTGAATTACTCTTTTAAGGAAAATGTATCATGAGATTTTGTCAGTTTAATCTGGAATTTTTGCCATGTACTTTTGTTATGTTATCTCATATAAATGTTAACATCAAAACTGTGATGAATATGATAAAATATACAGTCAGTTTCCAAATAAATACTCAAAATATACCTAACATACCACTCAGATGCATACTCAAAGTGCATGGTATAAAAAGCTAAATGTCAACTCCTATCTATAAGACTTTCAGAAGCTAAAAGCAGGTCATTATTTATTCATATGAAAAATGTTTTCAATAAAGTCACTAAAATTCCCCATGTTTCTGCAAATCTGTGGTATTTTATTGAACATAATGAAACATTTAACCGTCCCTGGACATACATCTGATAAAGTCTAAAATACTTCTAACTTCTGAATTCTGGATAGTTCAGCATGACATATGGTTTTGTTTATCCATCAGTTTGTTGGTCCTCCAAACCACATATACAGTAGCAGTGAACTCAAAGGTTTTCTACAAAGGAACTTGGAGTATTTGTATCAGTTAGCACTGGTATGTCTTAACTAAGGTGTCAGTTGTGGGTCGTACACATCTAAAACTGCGCTCTTATCACACTCACATGGTGTAACGGCAGTAGTGTTAAAAACACTGTCAAATCAATATCAGTCAATCAATACCAGTTGGGCTTCATTATAACACCGAGGCAACATACTTCAGCTAAGGGGGCAGTGGGTTAGTCTAGTAGTTAAAGCGTTCATTCGTCACGCCAAAAATCCAGGTTCAATTCCCCACATGGGTGAAATGTGTGAAGCCCATTTCTTGTGTCCCCTGCCGTGATATAGCTGGAATATTGCTAAAAGCAGCATAAAACTAAACTCACACACTTACTTCAGCTAAGAATATAATCTACATGCGAAATTAGATTTTTGAATCATTACACTCGGTTTTGTTAAAAGAATGGTTAAAGCATAAAATCTTTTCCACCAAATTTGTTTTGTGAAAATCTAAACAGGCAAAAGGGCAACCTACGGAAACAGTGTAAGTGAAATATTTAATGACTTACTAATAATATAATATAAGCATATATTATATATTAGATGAACACTATATCTGAATCTGTTTGGTCACGCTCTGATTAGGATAAAGTATCGGTAATATAGCAGCAGCAGCAGCATCTTCGGAATTGGTTTCTGAGGACAGACAAGACTGGGTATTCCTTTGCACTGACGTTTTAATGGTTTTATATTGTGAGGCAAAACACTGAGACAATGGTACATTGTAATTCAAGGGGTAAATCCCCCAAATAATGGGAACTTCTTTACTCTTCTAAATGGGACCAACAAATTTCTTTATACACTTTGTATATTCAATCTGTCTATTCAAAATGTCACATATGGTTAAGTGTATTCATATTTTGGATTTATCAGGATTGAATTAAACGATCTTCTAATTTGTTGTGGCCAGCTACAAAATCTACATCAAGATACAACTGTCATCTGTCAAAAAATGTGACTTAATTTGTATGAGTATGTCATCATGTTCAAGAGGAAAACTTGATGAAAAGGTTTTTCTTCTCTGTCATTTGGCATATTCATGCAAACATTTCTAGCTGCTTTCTTAGAACATGATTTCCTTATTTTCAGTTCTCTTGTTTTAAATCCGTGTATTTGATATTTTGAAATATTTCATTTCACAGTTTAGTTGGGCTGCTGAAGACAACATGGTTATGTTCATATTTTGTTGCTTGAGGAGACAGAATTTTTGTGTTGAATATATTGAAGGTTTATTTTATAATTTCCATATTGATGTGCAGTATTTAAATGCCACCTTAAAAATATTACAAGGGTCTGAAGCCTTTATTTATTAACTGTTTTAAATCAAAGATTATATGAATGATATGGTTAATTTGCTTAACAATATTTATACATATATAAGATTTAATTAAATAAATTTCAAGTAAAGTATAAAGTCTATCATACTGCAATATTTTCAATAATTATTTTATAGTCTTGTATATTCTCTGTATTTCATTTCAGCAAACTCCTCCAATGTGAAAAGAGGTAAGGGGATCTTCCTGAAACATGATGCCATTGTTTTATACAAAATATGATTATTATCAGCTGTAACAACATTTTCCATATAGATGCCTTCAAGAAACTTTCATATTCTATTCTTAGCTTATGCCTCAGTTAGGAAGTATGTTTGCTTTAATGACTAGTACATATTGCACAGTGTAACTGAGTCCTGAGGTAACCCAGTATTTAAAGCATTTGCTTGTTATGCTAAAGACACGGGTTCAATTCCCCACATTGGTTCAATGTGTGAAGCCCATTTCTGGTGTCCCCATTTCTGAAATTGTTAAATATAGCTAAAAGAATCGGTGAAAAACCATACTCACTCACTCACTCACAGTGTAGTTGCATACAACAACTATATGGTTAATGAGTCCAGGTGGTCATGTGTTTCATCAGACAAGTCGACAAGTCATTTGTTGCTGAATGAAAGAGTCCCACGTCTGTGCCATCGCTAAGAAGGTCAAATGTATTTAAGAAGGGTCAAGGCATTTTGGAAACTTTATATTTAGAGAAAACAGCCATATATAAATGCAATTTGAAATTCATATTCCAATGTTATGAAAGGTAATAAATGGATATTTTGTCATCTTTTATCAAGCAGTGTTTAGGGTTTGATGGGCACAATGCTACTATTTCCAGTTCGAGATAACAGAGGTCATCAGTGCGGTGCTTTGATCTAAGCAGAAAATACATTTGCTGTGTTTGTTGTCTGTCTGCAAATGGACATAAAGACATGATTGATGGCTTTTTGAAAATTTGAATATGGTGAAAAGTTTGCTTTGGAATTACCAATGGGTTCCAGATTAATTGAATGATTGGTTAATCAATATACTAAGCCAAGAAAAGCTGTTATGAATCTTGGTAGATGGTAGAATGATATCCTTGAATATGTATTTAGTATGACAAAAACCAACATTGATTGACGGAATTTTTATATGTGTCTTACTCCAGAATAAACAGAACCCAACAATCATGCACGCAACGCCAGACCAATTTGAAGCAGCATACAGTTGTTTTTATTGCATATGCTGCGGTAATTTTCTTGCCTAAAAAATGTGATTATAATTGATTATCGATTGATTTACGAGGTAGGAATATTGACATTGAGATATTCTATCAATAATTAGTTCTAATATTTCCATATTTCAGGTTCTGGCTCGGGGTCCCAGCATGCTCGATCGGAACACCCATTCAACAAGGCAGCACTGCACCTTAGCAGCAGTCTCAACATGGCCACAATAGTTGCTATAGCAACCATTGGTTTCCTGCAACTCTGGAACTCATGACAGTTGGACTTTCCATGATCAGAGATGTATAATACTCAGAACTATATTTGAGATTAAAGGGAGGCCTCTTTGCTTTAAAGCAACAAGAAAAGGGAGACAAGTCAAAAGACACAGGTTCTGGAACAACTGTGAAATGCTTGTTTCCTGTTATTAGTACAGATTGAAAAGTGACTGTTTTAACAGAGGAAACATGAAACAAAATGTGAACTAGTGACGAAGTAGATGTACCTTTACAGGAGAAGACCTGGAAAGGGAGACAACTTTCATTACAAGCATTCAGGGGAGATAATGCAAAGAATTCAGGGGAGATAATGGATTTTGTTCCTTGAGTGCCAGGTGCAAAGGAATTAAAGCTTACTGATTCGTAAGCATTACGGAAAAGTGGTCAACATATTCTTTGAAATATATAAGTAATAAACCTGATTTCATATATGATCCGATGACATGTTGAGCAGAAGTACACGCTGCATCAATAAATATGATAGCATGAATATGGACACCATATTAATATCTGTCAGGATGAAGATTGTGAAATACAAAGAAAATAGCTCATATTTTTTCATCTAGCGTAGCTATCAGTGTGTTGATGAACAATAAATCTCTTGGAACATGACATTTCTATATGAAATAGAATGTATTGAGAACATAAGTTGATTAATGGAGCAGTATACGATGAACCGTCGGGGACAACTAGATGGATAATGGGGAACTGATAACAAAGCTGGAAACGATTGAGCAAAACTGCACATTGAAAATGTCCAATGATGAAGAGTTTCAAACTTCCAACTGCCAAGACAGACAATATTTCTGGAAACAATATTCTCTTTTTCCCCTGTTGAATTTCAATCATGTGAAAGATGTTGATCTTCCTGTGCTGTTTGATTGAAACTTTTCTGACGGTTGACATTTCAGTTGTGAAGTTTGTAATCAACTCTTTGTATTGATTAATCTTCATGAAGCTGTTTTTAATGGTATTGTTTGATTGGTGAATATTTTATTGAGGATAAATGTTTAAGATGCATAATTACATTTTAATGTTAAATTACGTTTTAGGGTATTTTCAAGTTTAATTTGACAAAATTCACAGAAATGTTGCTGTTTATCAATTGTTTGTTACTTTTAATATTTGTAGTATTATGTTTTGTAATGTTTTCCAATATTTTGCTCAGGTATGGTAGATGTTACACTATCAAACCTCAATATATTTTCATTTATTGAAGTTGTATAGAAAACAGTAAAATATATTAGTTACAGTTTTGATTATTACTATTTGAAAAGAAGAAATAATTTGATGGAACTTGTACAGATAGGTACACTTGACTGAGTTCAGTTAAACTTTCAGTTGAAGTTTGAGTATGTCAAATGCAGTATTATACTGTATGAAACTTGTAAGAATGACACATCTCAAAAGAAGATGTCCAAATTATATTTTAATATAAATGTTCCCACGTTTTGTACAGCCCTGGCACAGTGAATATGATGTACATAACCGAGCTAGAGCAAGCTCCAGCACCGACACCTCTGTCTGTGCATGTGTCTTCAACGATGTTGTAGCATAATTTGACTGTAATAATTTGACATTTGTAAATATACCATGTTAATGAGTACATTTTGTAAACCCTTATTTATTTAGAAAAAAGTGTGTATATTTTCCAAACATTAGCTAGTTGATAGATCAGCATTTGTTAAAGTGCTCCTTTTCTGAAATGTATGCTTGGAAAGAACAGCAACCATGATGAAAGCTATAAAGAATAATGATACTCTTAATGTGAATTATGAACATATATGATTATGGATATTCATATTTGATTACACTCAGTTAAGCATGTGTTAGGTTACTGACACACAGTATACACAGCTTTGCAATATTTAGTATTCCTGTCTTAAACATATAAGATGTGAGCATGCAAACAGTATTTTGATACAAAAATAGTTGCTTAAGTGTCCTGTGCATAAGGGAGTGAGTTAACAAATATTTACTAGATATCAACCTTCTATTGGTAAATATTAAATTTCTAGTTTCATGAAAATGCAAAAAATGATAAAATTAATATTTTCAATTTGCAAAACAAACAAATATTTTTGGTGATCTAACATCTAACCACTTAAAATGTTTGAAATGTACACATATTTTCCACAGAAATTATATACTGTTAATTGATCTATTGTGACAATATCTTTTTGAATGATTTTAACTTTCAATCCAGTGTTTTAGTGAAGATGCTAAGGATGAAGGAAGTGCTTATTTTGATCATATTCTGTTGAAGCAGTAGTTATTTTTCGAACTTTATTCCACTTCATTCTGAAGTCAGTGTATGAAATGAGAGATAATAAAGACACGTAATTTGAGAACCAAAGAATCATTTAATCAAATACTGAGCTTAAAAACTCTTCATAATGCTGAAAACACTGTGGGGAACTATCTCATACGTATCATCATGGAACTAAAGCATAAACCCTTTGTACAAAATGTAATATACTGAGAGAAACAAATAAAGGAACACAGGAAAATTCAAGTGTTCCTTTAATATTTTCCAGTTTTCATCACCAGCTTTGAATAGTACTGTGGGAGGAAATCTGAGAATAAATAAAGGAACACTGCCATGATGTGGTGTTCCCTTATTTGCTTCCCTCAGTATATCTCAGACAGCAATTGTAATAAGTCAATGAATAACCATTCTAAATATGTGTCCAAACTGTCCAACATTAGCAAGTTTTTAAAGCATCTGAATCTATAGCAAAGCCAATTTTATATGCATGATCTTCATAAAACACCCAGTGCCATTTCTACAGATTACAGTAAGTGAATTTAGAAACCTTCATTCTTCTTGTGTTATCATTGATTTTCTCAGAAACAGTCAGTTAATTTTCCCCACTATTTTTACTTCTATGCCCAAGGGAATATGTTTGACATATAATCAAGACTGATTACTCTCTGACCTTGACATTTTATATTTAAGTAGTACAATGATACAATTAAAAGGCTGACATGGATTAAATGAGCTTTTTGTTCCCTCTTGGAGAATTAGGATAGCACTTAATCTTATGATTGTTTCTAAGGAAGAACATAAGGGTAGTATCAATCATTTTGCTGCAGGTGTATTTCAAACTCTCTCACAAATGATGCATGGGAGGATTGTTAACCTGACAGTGGTTAGAATGGTTAATCTGTTGACCTAAGTTCTAACCATTCTCTCTATTTACACTAGGGGCGGTGGGGTAGTCTAGTGGTTAAGACCTGAGTTCGATTCCCCACATTGGTACAATGTGTGAAGCCCATTTCTGATGTCCCCCACTGTTATGTTGCTGGAATATTGCTAAAAGCGGCGTAAAACCAAACTCACTCACTCACTCCATTTACACTACATTACATAGTACCTTGTTCACTTTAACATAACATTATGTCTGTGTTCTGCAAACACGTACAGAGTTTAAAAAATGAATCTATTCCTTGTTTAAATCTTCATACATTGTTAAAATCTTTATAAAAAACAATATGATCATGGATGCGACAAGACCTTGTAGTAAGATGCCAGTTGTGAATCTTTAAAAGACATGTCTTAAGCCAGTCGAGCTGCAAGTCTGATTTAGGTCAATCAAACATTCACTTTTGTCCTAGACCATATACTGTCAGGAGAAGCAGCAGGGCATCTCAATGTATTGCACTCAAGGGTGTAACATTGATCATCAATGATAATCAGCTGCTGTGGCCTGACCCTTGGTATGTGGCCTCAGGGGTGGAAATAACTTAAAAATTGCTAGTGTACTCCGGTACAGTGGCACATGTAAAATCACTTGCCCTGATAATTTTTCCACTATACCAGCTGTTTTCTTGTTGATTTTTTACATAAAGAACATAATTAACATTGGAAAGTCAACTGGACACCGGTACAGTGTGATATACAAATTTGCTTGCCTGACAGAAAAAAACCACTTGATTCGGGCGTCGGGCAATGGGTTATTTCCACCCCTGGGCCTCTGCTGTTGTGTCTGAAATATAGGATGGCTATCAATCTAACAGTCAATAATCACACAGATAATGTCCTATATGGCACTATTTACAGTGTCTAGCTGTAATTTGAGCAACTGAAAATGGATATAGTTCTGTACATGATCTACTTAAAACCACAGTGAGTGAAGGTTTATTGAAGCTCTCATAAAATATGAATACTAGCCATCGCAGATGTTTTCACCTGCATTCATGGCAAGTATTCTTCATTCCAGACCAACAAAAAATCCCATAACTTCTATGGCATCTTTTTAGAAGGAAAAAAACAACACCACAATCTGAACAAGTTATAACTGGCATCGTTACCACAAGCAACTGTCTCAGAATGCAGTACACAAGTTACTCCAACTTTATTAGGATGGAAAATATGTAATCAATAGTAAATAAGTATTGTCACTATGGAAAGATTCTAATTTGTCATGTTCCACACATTAGAATTTTGCCTGCAAAACCTAAACTTGTGTTATGATGTCAATGGAATCTATGGGTCTGTTGCTTTATGAAGGGAAGGGTCATGTTAGTATGTTACCTCACTTTGGTTTGCTTGTATGTTTGCAATATAAGGCAGTTCAACTAGTTTTGTCAAGGTGCACATTTTTATCCTGAGTTTAAAAGGAATGTTTTCAGTGAAAGCATTTACAACAGCCGATGATGATGTATTGCAGGGCTGGAAATAACTTTAAAATTGCTAGTGTACTCCAGTACAGTGGCACAAGTAAAATCACTTGCCCTGATAATTTTTCCACTATACTGGCTGATTTTCTTGTTGATTTTTTTAAATAAACAACATAATTAACATTGGAAAGTCAACTGGACACCGGTACAGTGTGATAGACAAATTTGCTTGCCCGACAGAAAAAACACTGGACCCGGGCGTCGGGCAATGGGTTATTTCCACCCCTGTATTGGACAATACATTGATCTGTGAATGTCTGTATACAGCCTCTGTATATTAGTCTGGTGACGCTATGTAGATATATGGACCAGTGTTTGAGTTGCCTAATACTGCAGGGTGCCGTTGTACAAAGCAAGCTTAGCACGACGACTGTCATAAGTCTATGTTAAAGTATGAGAGTTAAGATCACCTTAGCACTAAGATTGGTTTGTACAATGGAGCCCAGGGTTCCGTTTCACAAAGCAATCGTAGAGCTAAGGCAATCATAACTCTCATACTTTAACATAGACTTATGACAGTCGTAGCGCTAAGATCGGTTTGTGAAACAGGCCCCAGGACAGCATCTCTGTAGTACAAGCCCAGATATGATCCACCTCTGAAAGATGTGATCCGTGATTGCTGTATCATTTATGGAATTGGATGTAATCCACTATACCATGTTGAAGGGTTATAATGAGGTGAGGTGAGGTGAAATTGGGTTTTACGTTGTGCTTGAGAATATTTCGCTCATATGACGACGTGCATGCATGTGTATGTGTATGTGCGGCAGCTTGTACTAGCCCAGACTGAAGCTGGTTTTATAGTGCTAGCCCACTGAGATACCATGCCGCAGTGAAGCATGAATACCCCACTCAGACACATTATACTGACTCCGAGACGACCAGTCCTTGTTGTACCCATTAATGCCGAGAGCCAGGCAGGGACCAACAAGTACCATATTTTAACATCTTTGGTATGACGCGGTCGGGGATGGAACCCGCGACCTTCCGCTCTCCGGGCGGACGCTCTAACCACTACACCACAGAGGCAGTCAAAGGGTTATAATGTTCACTCACTGCTCTACATATGCTCTTGGGACCTGATTCAACTTACAAGGTTATGTTGTGAGGGTCATTATTTAAATTACCTAAGTGAAAATCCAAAGTCATTTTACACAATAATAAACCATACTGAACCCAATCGTGAAACTGCATCTGCTCTCCTTTTTTTATATATTTTGTTATTAATGTCAATTTTTTAAAACCTAGCAACTACATGTGAGTTCCAAAGGGGTTCCAAGCAAGATGGGTCACTCTGGAAAATGGACTTGGGCTACATCATTACAGAAAGGTTGGCAGGAAGGAAAATAATATGGTTCAGGGACTGTGAGACTAACTGTACTGTGTAGTTGTAAAGTCTATTTAAATTCACCAGGAAGGTTGAAGAAAGATGATGTGTAAGGTACATGCCAACCATCCATAGTAGATCCTGCTACAGTTACACATACCAACTTTGGCCCTCTTGACGCATTTGTTGTACAAAAACACTTACTTATTTCTTTCATGGCAAAGAAATTTTGATAAAATACCCAACAGTTTTTTCACTAAATGTCAGACTTATCCCTTTGGGACCCTGTTGTTGAAGAACAAATTAAGCCACTGGACAATTTAAATTATTTTTTTATGCAGACATTTTAGACTTGTTTAACCCTGTTAACTTGATACAAGTTTATTTATTAAGTTAACCTTGTTAGCTACATTTCCTACACCAGCCACAATGGTGCTCGCTTTTTTTATAAACGTGACGTGCTCGCTGATTACATAACAGTGTGGGTTCTTGGGTAAAGCTAGCTACATCTATATATCGGAGCGGTCTGATGAGATGCTGTAAATAATGTTGAGTTTGTACATACTCTGTGTAATATCCACATGATGTGTATTTATTGCCATATTGATGATCTGCCATAGCATGGAACAGAAGCATTTACTTAGTGTTTTGTTACTGTACTGAATGACGATATTTTTACCATGCCTGAAAATTGTATTTCCTTCCAATGTAGACCTAATTTTCGCAGAATGCTTATAATTCTCAAATTCTCCTTTAAAAAGGTATAGATGTAGTCACAATGCTGTGAAAATACATAAAAATAAATGAAAACACACCTGACATTATAAGTGCATAATTTGAATTTGATTGGATTGTCAGGAAGTAATATATATGATGTATTTTTCTATGGAGACATATTACTTTGCATGGGGTACACCACATGGACAGAATTTTCTGATTAACAGGTAACATTATAGAAGTATAATCCTCAGGCCAATATAGCTGAATCAACAGGCAGAAAGTCTGTATTTTATGTAAGCTTCATTCATTTTCCAAACAGACTCCGCAGCTATAAAATATCTGTAGACAGAAATTAATCAAAGGTTCTTGGACACACAGTGGGAAGTAACAACAGAACCGTTTGCTAAATATCCATCTTCCATAGATTATTATGAAGATGTGTGTCAGGTTTATAAGAGACACTACTTATATTCCACATAGTGCAAGCATATTACATGATGTCAATTTGTATGGACTAAAAAATCCAAAATGGTTCAATCTAATATAGATCATCACCATGCTTAATTGTATATTAGCGAATCAGTCTGACATGACAATTTAAAGAGATTCTCATTTCTCAAATGGTCTTAAGTGTTTAACTTAAACTTAATATACAAGCATGTTGACCTTAACGCAAGGTTGAAGATATTTTGATTGACATATTTCTAGTTCCTATACTGACCATGAAGATCGTCCAGTGTGACACCAGGTGTCGATGTCCTTCCACTGTACCCCTGCTCAGTACAATCATGGACCCAGGTGTCTAGGTTTCAGCTGCTGTGTTACCTGCAAATCTTTGTAATAAATGTGTAGTACTGTCTATCACTTTGTATGTTACTTGTATGAAGTTAAAAATAAAGTCATTGATAATTTTCAATATTTGTTATGACTTAAGTTTTTGCTGATCAAGTTTTTATCCTGGAGTGGTCATCTCATATGGACTGCCTGCCTTGTCCAAGCTAATCACTGTCAGCCTTTATAAGACACATATCTGCATTTCCTTGAGAATTTTGAGAGTCAAGGATGGACCAGTAGTTTTAATTTCATGTAGCTTCAAGTAAAACAAACAAAAATCTTAATTCATTGTGGGTTGTAATCCCAGATTCACTCGTACCTCCATGGCTAATGATTCTTTAATTGGTATTTCCAACTCATCACCTTGGTTTCAGCAACAATGTAAGTGCATGAAGCCAGCGTCACTTCACTTGAACTAGTTGTCACACTGTTATGTGTTTTAACTGATGTTACATTTCTATGAAATTCTTTTGAGGATTGTAAACATAAATTGTAGATATACTATTCAAGGAAGGAAAATGCATAAGCAACAAAATCCTTTCCATGATCATGAGAGTGAGTGAATATGGTTTTACACTGCATTTAGATATATTCCAGCAATATTACAGCAAGGGACACCAGAAAAGGTCTTCACACATTGTAATCATGTGGTGAATCGAACCCGGTCTTCAGCTTGATCAGCGTACACATTAACCACTAGGACACACCTCCACACCACGTGATCATATGAGATTATGATTCTGTCACTAACAGAGGCTTGTATTCATGAAACATTTGAAGTAGCGATCAGCGTACACATTAACCACTAGGCCACACCACCACACCACGTGATCATATGAGATTATGATTCTGTCACTAACAGAGGCTTGTATTCATGAAACATTTGAAGTAGCGATCAGCTTACACATGAACCACTAGGCCACACCACCACTCCACGTGATCATATGAGATTATGATTCTGTCACTAACAGAGGCTTGTATTCATGAAACATTTGAAGTAGCGATCAGCGTACACATGAACCACTAGGCCACACCACCACTCCACGTGATCATATGAGATTATGATTCTGTCACTAACAGAGGCTTGTATTCATGAAACATTTGAAGTAGCGATCAGCGTGCACACATGAAGTAGAACCACTAGGCCACACCACCACTCCACGTGATCATATGAGATTATGATTCTGTCACTAACAGAGGCTTGTATTCATGAAACATTTGAAGTAGCGATCAGCGTACACATGAACCACTAGGCCACACCACCACTCCACGTGATCATATGAGATTATGATTCTGTCACTAACAGAGGCTTGTATTCATGAAACATTTGAAGTAGCGATCAGCGTACACATGAACCACTAGGCCACACCACCACTCCACGTGATCATATGAGATTATGATTCTGTCACTAACAGAGGCTTGTATTCATGAAACATTTGAAGTAGTGATCAGCGTACACATTCACCACTAGGCCACACCACCACTCCACGTGATCATATGAGATTATGATTCTGTCACTAACAGAGGCTTGTATTCATGAAACATTTGAAGTAGCGATCAGCGTACACATGAACCACTAGGCCACACCACCACTCCACGTGATCATATGAGATTATGATTCTGTCACTAACAGAGGCTTGTATTCATGAAACATTTGAAGTAGCGATCAGCGTACACATGAACCACTAGGCCACACCACCACTCCACGTGATCATATGAGATTATGATTCTGTCACTAACAGAGGCTTGTATTCATGAAACATTTGAAGTAGCGATCAGCGCATTACATGAACCACTAGGCTACAACACACCACCACTGATCATATGAGATTATGATTCTGTCACTAACAGAGGCTTGTATTATGCAGTGTCACTAACACATACATGAACCAGGACACACCACCACACCACTTGTATTCATGAAACATTTGAAGTAGCGATGGTACTAGCAGTGATTCTTAATAAACAAATCAAATCATTACTTTGCTAATGAATCTGGTCGGTGGCAGCCATATGCAGAGTTCAAAGTACTATCCACTTTTTTAATTAGCAAAATTTTAATGTCATAAATAAAATCAGAGAAGAATGTGCAACACTTTCCATTTTTGAAACGTGACAATGTTTTGTGAGAGAAAATGTGAAAGTTTTCTAGTGTTCATTATGTTGTCACAATTTTGAAAAGAAACATGGTGATCAGAGTGTGATAATAGCACCTTGTACATTGAAAACATCTCTGTAATCTCAAGACAAAGGTGCCAAGAAAGAATCATGATTATCTTAGAAGAGTCACCATTCTGTTCATGCATATCAAATATACTATTTGTGTGCGGAACCTCTATTGAAGATACCTGGTCTGTGTGCGAGTCCTGTTTTTTGTTGTACCCTCGAACCTGTGCGAGTCCTCATTTTGTTATACCCTCGAACCTGTGCGAGTCCTGTTTTTGTTGTACCCTCAACCTGTGCAAGCAAGTCCTAATTTTGTTATACCCTGTGCAAGTCTAATTTTGTTAACCCTCAAACCTGCGCAGTCCTAATTTTGTTATACCCTCGAACCTGTTGTACCCTCAAGTCCTAATTTTGTTATACCCTCGAACCTGTGCAAGTCCTAATTTTGTTATACCCTCAAACCTGTGCAAGTCCTAATTTTGTTATACCCTCGAACCTGTGCAAGTGCGAGTCCTAATTTTGTTATACCCTGAACCTGTGCAAGTCCTAATTTTGTTATACCCTCGAACCTGTGCAAGTCCTAATTTTGTTATACCCTCGAACCTGTGCAAGTCCTAATTTTGTTATACCCTCGAACCTGTGCAAGTCCTAATTTTGTTATACCCTCAAACCTGTGCAAGTCCTAATTTTGTTATACCCTCAAACCTGTGCAAGTCCTAATTTTGTTATACCCTCAAACCTGTGCGAGTCCTAATTTTGTTATACCCTCGAACCTGTGCAAGTCCTAATTTTGTTATACCCTCGAACCTGTGCAAGTCCTAATTTTGTTATACCCTCCTAATTTTGTTAACCTGTGCGAGTCCTAATTTTGTTATACCCTCGAACCTGTGCAAGTCCTAATTTTGTTATACCCTCGAACCTGTGCAAGTCCTAATTTTGTTGTACCCTCGAACCTGTGCAAGTCCTAATTTTGTTATACCCTCAAACCTGTGCAAGTCCTAATTTTTCTCTTCCACAAGGAGTTGTGAGAGTCCTATTTTTTTGTATACCCTTGGACTTGTGCCAATCCTAATTTTTGCTATACCCTATGACTTGTGTGAATATCCTAATGTTTGTGATACTCTTGGACCTTCATGTAACCCCTGAATTCACTGATGGCACCTATTGACATCTCCTTCCCAAGTTACAATGTTCGAAGCCCATTTCTGGTGTCCCCCGCCGTAATTTTGTCCCGCCGTGATGTTGCAGGAATATTGCTAAAAGCGGCGTAAAACCAAACTCAGTCAGTCAGTCCTTCACAAGTACATGCAATCATGCTAAATGTGAGCATATAGGGCCAACAAAATTGTCTCCTAGCATACAGTCTGAAATATACCTTCCTCCAACCCCTCAAGTTACTGATGTTATTATATCAACCACTTATTATGCTTTGAAGTGTAAACAAAATGGAATCCCGCAATGTTGAATTAGTTCAAATAGACCCCAATAATTCTTTTGTCACAAAGTATCAATGTGTTTATCTATCAACCATAAATATCATTGTAAGGACTGGGCCCTGCTTTGGAAAGTTGTAGTTTCTGTTTTGTTTTCCATTTTATTCACTACTCATGAAGATCCGGGTTAGAGTTGATCTTCAGCAACCCGTGCTTATTGTAAATGGCAACTAATGGGATCGGGTGGTCAGGCTCGCTGATTTAGTTGACACTTGTCATGGTATCCCAATTCTGTAGATTGATGCTCGTGCTGTTGATCACTGGATTGTCTGGTCCTGAATATTTACAGGCTGCCACCATATAGCTGGAATATTGCTGAGTGTGGCGTAAAACTAAACACCACCCAACCATCCAACAACTGTAGATTCTATGTCTGTGCAGATTTTCTGAAACAATTTTTCAAACATTCCAGAACATTTATGTGAGCAACAGTTTCATGCTGCTCGTCCTTACTTCCCCAAATTGCATCAATATACATCTGAATATTTTTCATAACAACCCACTGCAAAACCACTAAAATATTTCAATAATTATCCTGAAATAATCATCCTTTATTCTCAATCATTATGTCCAAGGCCTACAGAATGGAACCACACAAATGGTCTTCCTTGAAAAACAACACAAGACAATGTTCAGGTTTTTTTACATGTATATTCATTTCTTCTCGGCTCATTACATACTTACAAATGCATGTTACATGAATACATCATATAAATAATGCAGTAGTATAGAAAATACCACTGCTAGAGATATGTACACCAGGAAATTACAGACGTGGTGGATGCAGAACGGTATATCTGAAAGTACAACCAGTCTTGAATTGGTGCAGCCTAACTCGATTTTATACAACTGACCTTGACACAATGCAACCAGCCTCAATGTAGGGAAACCACCCAACACACCATGCAAACAGACATGACACAGGGCCACCAGCCTCAATATGGAGCAACCAACATACAGACTGTGCACCCAGCTTGACACAGAGCAACCAGCCCCAATCTGATGCAACCAACATACAGACTGTGCAACCAGCTTGACACGGAGCAACCAGACCCAACGTAGTGTAACCAACATTCAGACTGTACACCCAGCATGACACAGAGCTGTGGTGCAGCCAACATACAGACTGTGCTACCAGCTTGACACAGAGCAGCTAGTCACAATGTGGTGCAACTAACATACAGACTGTACAAATGGACTTTACACAGAACAACCAGCCTCAATGTAGTGCAACCAACATACAGACTGTGCTACCAGTGCCACTGATCTGCAACCACCCAAAACAGTGCAATCAGCCTGTATGAGTTACAACATTGGAAACAGCAAAACTGTCCTTGACATCATTCAACTCGCCGAGACAAGGTGCAGTCTCGGCAGTGCAACCATCCTTCAACGCTAAAGTTAGACAAGACACCAATCCAACCTGGTGTCGCTTGAGATGACACAAGACTTGACACGACACCACCCAACATGGTATGACATGATACCAGATGTGCATCAAGGACTTGGTGACTCCAGTGATGGTTGATGCTTCAGTAGGTCTCCCTGTAGCATGTCAACCATACATAACCATCCATGTTAATGGGCTATTGTTTCTTCAAAACCATAAAGTGCTGATGATTTGAAGTAATTGTCTGTGTTGAACAGCTGTTTGAGGGAGTTTTACTACCCATTAGTTCGTGGGACTAAAAGTCACTACAAGCAAATTAAGCTGAAATTACATAACATCGTTCTTAAGGATACTGTTATTGCTCCTTAGCTTGGCCGAGGATCAATGTTTAGGCAATATCAGGAGCACAACTAATCACTGACAGCTGTGTGACAGGAACAGAGTTATACACATGCAGACAGAAGGTATAACTAACAAAACACTTTCTATTAAGTACTAAAACTCTAATCAATTACCATTTTTCTCATCTGTAACCTTGGTTTTCGGGGGTCAGTCCTTGAATTATCCTATGAGACACTACACTGAAGTTGGTAATAAGAGATGGACGAGAAAGATACGACAGCACAGGAAACCCAACTGGAAGCTTTGGCCTGTCTGAATGCATGCTCCTGACAACCCTGACAACATGAGGCCAGTATGTCATGAACCTTGACAACATGAGGCCAGTATGTCATGAACCTTGACAACATGAGGCCAGTATGTCGTGAACCTTGACAACACGAGGTCAGTATGTCATGAACCCTGACAACACGAGGTCAGTATGTCATGAACCTTGACAACACGAGGCCAGTATGTCATGAACCTTGACAACATAAGGCCAGTATGTCATGAACCTTGACAACATGAGGCCAGTATGTCATGAACCTTGACAACATGAAGCCAGTATGTCATGAACCTTGACAACATGAAGCCAGAATGTCATGAACCTTGACAACATGAGGCAACTATGTCATGAACCTTGACAACATGAGGCCAGTATGTCATGAACCTTGACAACATGGGTCCAGTATGTCATGAACCTTGACAACATGAGGCCAGTATGTCATGAACCTTGACAACATGAGGCCACTATATCGTGAACCTTGACAACATGAAGCCAGTATGTCATGAACCTTGACAACATGGGGCCAGTATGTCATGAACCTTGACAACATGGGTCCAGTATGTCATGAACCTTGACAACATGAAGCCAGTATGTCATGAACCTTGACAACATGAAGCCAGTATGTCATGAACCTTGACAACATGGGGCCAGTATGTCATGAACCTTGACAACATGGGTCCAGTATGTCATGAACCTTGACAACATGAGGCCAGTATGTCATGAACCTTGACAACATGAAGCCAGTATGTCATGAACCTTGACAACATGAAGCCAGTATGTCATGAACCTTGACAACATGGGTCCAGTACGTCATGAACCTTGACAACATGGGTCCAGTATGTCATGAACCTTGACAACATGAGGTCAGTATGTCATGAACCTTGACAACATGAGGCCAGTATGTCATGAACCTTGACAACTATGTCATGAATGACAACATGAAACCAGTATGTCATGAACTTTGACAACATGAGGCCAGTATGTCATGAACCTTGACAACATGGGGCAACTATGTCATGAACCTTGACAACATGAGGCCAGTATGTCATGAACCTTGACAACATGAAGCCAGTATGTCATGAACCTTGACAACATGAGGCCAGTATGTCATGAACCTTGACAACATGAGGCCAGTATGTCATGAACCTTGACAACATGAAGCCAGTATGTCGTGAACCTTGACAACATGAGGCCAGTATGTCATGAACCTTGACAACATAAGGCCAGTATGTCATGAACCCTGACAACATAAGGCCAGTATGTCATGAACCCTGACAACATAAGGCCAGTATGTCATGAACCCTGACAACATAAGGCCAGTATGTCATGAACCCTGACAACACGAGGCCAGTACATCATGAACTATTAGTTCAATCCTGTTCCAGGACATGATGGTATACCTAGGTATTGCTGACAATGGCTGGATACAGTTGCTGTTAGTTCCTTTGTTCGTCCCCAACATATGTAATGAGGCATTAGGGATTACATTATGTTTAAAGATTGAACATGAGTGCGTATCAGAACACAAATGTTAAAGTGAGTATGGTTTTAACCCGCTTTTAGCAATATTGCAGTGATGTCACGGCAGGGGACACCAGCAATGGGCTTCACACATTGTACCCATGTGGGGAGCTCTAACCACCAGGCTACCCCACCGCCCCTAGATGTTAGATGTAAGACCAGATGACATAAGATCATACTGTGGGAAACATCAAATGTATCCCCATTAATAAAATATTTAATTCTGAAAACAAAAATGAGTAAATCTAAGTAGATATTGTACCAAACACAAACCTTTTACTGATTTAACATATTTATATGCATCAAATATTCTGATATTGTATTTTATGCTAAACGTGAGAAAAATTCTCCAAGGTTTCTGTTCAAATAAAAACGATATTCAGACTCTGACTTCTTTCTATACATACAGGTTCACATGACAAATCAATATAATTGGTATACAAAGAAATACTGCTGGTGAACAAAGATACCATCACTCCTTGCAAGGGGAAACACAATGTGAACATTTCATCATCTCAACAGATCTCGAGAATTAAATCTATTTAATGTAGTGAATCTTAAACTGAAGTAATTACTTGAACAAATGCTACCTTCAGTTGTCTGACATACCTTGTAACTTTAGGCAAACAAGTTGACACATGTAAAATACTAAAGTGTCCAGTGATCAACTAGTCAGATGGATACTAGGTGCTATATAAATGAAATATTATTGTTATTATCATATACCTGTAAAATTCTGGATGTTCATAATTTGTTCCTAGATCTGCTCTTGATGAAATGAAACAATCCATTTTTATCATTTAATACAAAAATTGCAGCACAGTTGTACACAACAAAATGTTAGTTTTCATTTCAAACCTATATAACCCCTTCTTGTTAGTTTACATAACTAAAAGCACCTGACCACCCCCACCCCCCTCTCAGGCAGAGATTTGTGTATTTATACTTGCAGTGTAAACAGAGAAAACCTAGATGTTCCACGTTGATGAAGATATACAAGGTGAAAGATGCACAGTGATGACTGTAGAGGATTATGACCACAGTTATGATACAGTTACGCATGGAGTACTTATAAAGTGTTTTCCAGTGGTTCACCGTTATGGTCAAAGAACCTGCAGTGCGGTGTGAGTGATGCTCAAATAATATACCACCTGTTACATCACAAACATAAACTGAACCCGTAAAAAACGAAATATATCAGTTCCCGTTTGCCTAGAAACAAATATTTCTGTTTATCTTAGTGTATCAGTTGTTGCTTAAAACACTGTGCAAGAAGTTTATACTAACTGAAGCTCTCATAAAATCAACAGTCATCCCTGACATGCTGAAGAATATTAGTGTCTAACACGTACATTTACCAGCTGATCTCATCACGTTGTAAATATAACCTGCTGTTACATCACAAAACTGTTGAGTCACGTAGACATAAACGGAGCCCGCAAACAAGGTATATCAGTTCTTGTTTGCCTAGAAACAAATATTTCTGTTTATCTTAGTGTATCATATGTTGCTTTAAACGCTTTGCTGGAAGTTCATATTTAATTGAAGCTCTCATAAAATCAACTGTGATTTACTGACGTGTTGAAGAATATTAGTGTCTAACCGTGTACATTTACCAACTGATCTCATCATGTAAAATACTCCTCATGAGGAACATTATATTTAAGAAACAAAGACCAAGCATAATTAATTAGAAAAGAAGCCCGAGTTTCATACACATAATGGGATGCTATGTTTTGCGTTTATGAGGACCACCACATTATCACATACCTAATAAATCTTATTTAACCTAACACACACAGTAAGATCTTAATCTGTAACAGCTGAAAGCAAAAACAACATAAATTTCTGTTTTTCCTTGTAAATAAAACTACACATTCTATGAACTTCTGACATTAATTTTGCTCCTTTAAATGGACAACAAATAATAAGGAACAAACTCCAAGCACTGGATGTCACCAAAGCACAGAAATCAAGCAGATTGTGAGACACACACAGTGGTAGGATATCACATGGCATTGGAGTGGCTAGAGGCATGAAGACAATGTCCCATGTGAGTAGGTGACTGTACAATTTATACAAAATGTTTAATATCATACACAGTCTGCATCAATACATCAGTGGCTGGGCAAGAAACGCTCAATAGTTCAGGGATGCATGTTGGCGTCCACCTGGTGTCCAGTAGACCCCATTAATCAAGCAATAAGTGTCTGATAATGATGACTCCAAGTTTGACAGGATATCTTCAGTCTGGTTATGTAGAATGGCAATGTCATTACGAAACTACAGGAGAATGTTCTGGAGAATGTTCTGTGTTCCTTCTGTTGTTCTGCAGGAACACATCCCAATGCTGACTGTCACAGTCACAACACCCATCTATGAACATCGGTGCTTTACGTTTCAACAATGTCTGACCAGGTCCACTTGGTAACATGATTATCAACACTGCTGGTCACAGTTTCAGGAAGGTTTGTGTCGTGATTCAGCCAAGATGAACACAGATATTACGACTACATTAAGTGGATGATGTCTATCAGCAGTAATGGAGATTGTTGTCGCATGAACTATTCCTAAGTCACACATGACTAACCGGGTGGTAATGGTGTTGTCTTGACTTGATATCTCTGTACAGGTAGCTGGACATAACTGTCCAGTTTCAGTAGGAAATCTGACAAAATACTTCTAACACATCACCCAAAGTTTCATGTTTCCATGTCACACACTGCATGCCACAGATCTGGCTAAACAAGAACTTCTTGATTCTCTATCATATCAACCAGTGTGTACACTTCTTGACAGGATTTCTTCTGTTTATTACAAATATTTAATTGTTCAGATGTTTCATCAGAACAGGGTTTCTATTCAGCTTCAGACTCCACAGATTTGTTTCCTCATCACTGCATCCCATCCTTCTTGAGTCAGGCCGGCTGTTGAATTTTTTACATTCTTTTGTTTTCAGAGCTTGTTCAGCAAGAGCATTAGAAATTAACACCAAACTAAACGGATTTTGGTTCCTGAGTGACAATTTTCCAACATATTGATCCTGGTATTTCTGATTCACATTCCACAGTATTTCCAACTGTACAGAACAAGTCACTTTATTATCTTGCAGTGGGACCTGGTGAAGAAAAGGACTAGTAAACCTTTCAGTGAAGCATTGTTAACTGACTGCCTCATTGCAAGTCTGCAGGAAACACTGAAGAAAGCCAGATGCCCACATAAGTTACGACTATGATTCAGAGCCTCTTGACCATGTTGCTGTTGCTGCTGCTGCTGCTGCAGTTCCGTTTGGTCATCAACACAAAAAACACACTTTTGGATCTCATATGGAACATAATAACCTTGCTGACAAATCTTATGTCAGTCTTCAGGAAAATATTCTTGATTCTCAGGCCACCATGACCAGAATGACAGCATTCTTATTTCTGCTTAACAGACAGAACAATTCTGACAACTCAGCAACGCTGTTTCCTACACTCGTGGAGTCTACAGCTCCTATCACCTTCCTGATGCCATTGTCTTAGAACCAATTTTCAGTTTGATATAAATGATCCATGAATATGTGCTTCTGCTTCTCACATGTATACTGGAGGCTACAAGGTCTGGTACATCTGCTAACTGCTGCCTGGTTCAAGTCCTCCAGTGTTGCAGCAGCACTACAGTCACGATCAACACACTGACCAGCCACTGACCAGAGACAACAGCTTGTCCTGGAGAACTTGACCCTGTCTCCTCTGTCTGAAGGTGACCAGAGTCTGAAAACAACATATTTTGTAAGTTCCAAGTCAAGGATTCTATATCAGTCATCATAAATGATTCATTGGTTTCTTATGAAAAATTGAAAGTTTTTAAGTACCTATTTTAGACTATATAAAACTAACTTTCAGACTAAAGTGTCTTACAATGTTCAATCAAGTGGTCAGTGAATAACCGCTGTTAGGTATATAGATTTTCAGTTTTTTCACAAAGGGACTTGAGACAAAAGGGAGGCCTCATCACACCATATCAACTTTGTTTCAACTGTGTCTACTGAAAACAATTCTAAAAATGCCATCGATAAAATTCTTGAGCAATGGTCAGGAAAAGAATTCAAACATGATGTCTTTGATTCCCAAATGAGTGAGTGGGTGAGTGAGTATGGTTTTACACCGCTTTTAGCAATATTCCAGCAATATCACGGTGGGGGACACCAGAAATGGGCTTCACACATTGTGCCCATGTGGGGATTCGAACCCGGGTCTTCGGTGTGACGAGCGAACGCTTTAACCACTAGACTACCCCACCGCCAGATTCCCAAATGAAGAACCTGGGAATATCAGCACTATACACAGGGATAAGTGATGAAGACATGTCAAATGACATCATAAGACATCGTAACTGCTCCTGAGCAATGATGTTAGATGGCTGGATCAGTGAAACTACAGCGTAAGTGTAAAACAGCTGCCATACCGTACTCACTGTAGTGAGGCTGTGTCTGAAGCTGTTCATGCTCTCTCTCAGGGCCGTGCTCTGCAAGTTGAAACAGTTCTTTGTAACAAGTTGCTCATCAGTGAGTTGAGTTTAACACTGCACTGAATAATTGTCCAGTTATATATGCATGTCAGCTTACTGTGGATTGAACCCATGAGGATCATGTCAGATCTGATCTTCAGTAACCCATCCTTGTCACAAGTGGCAACTTAATGAATTAGTCTGTCAGGTGGCTGACTTGGTTGATGTATGTCACTGTACATGTATTGCTTAGATTGATGCTCATAATGTCAATCACTAGATTGTCTTGTCCACGCTAAATTACATAAATTACATTACAACTCTGTCATACAGCTAAAACATTGCAATATTTAGCAATAGTGAATGAGTGAGTATGGTTTTACGTCGCTTTTAGCAATATTCCAGCAATATCACTGCAGGGGACTCCAAAAATGGTCTTCACACATTGTACCCACGTGGGGAATCGAACCCGGGTCTTCAGAGTGATGAGTGAACACTTTAACCACTAGGCTATCCCACCACACAATATTTAGCAATAAACAGATAAACCAAGAATGTGTGAGGAAATTCTGAAGTGATGTAGGTCTTAGACATTTATTATTTTGGTGAAACACATCAGAACTGGAATGGTGCCAACAGACATCAATACATAATCAGCGTGAACAAGGACTTAACCCACATTTATAGGTTTCTGACGAGCCCAAGAGATGCAATTGAGCAACCACCCTACACACGCCTCATTTTTTCTCAGACACCTTATGTTTCAATCCGTCTCAGTCTGCCTTTAAGTGATCTGTCAAATTGATGACTTTTTGTAAGTGGCCAAAATGCATCCTCTTTCCCAACTCCTTGACATTGACCTTTGTCCTTTCAAGTACCATAACAGGATGAGTTCCTGGATGTTTACAGTTGACAAGATAAGTAAGTACCCAGTTTTCCAGATCAGATTTTGATTTTCTGCAGCTAAAATGTTAATATTGGACATAAATGTCCTTAATTTTCACACTTTCCAACTTTTTACCCTCAAACACACATACATATATGTACATTACTGTCCAGTATGTCCACAGCAAACTTTCCCCTAATCAAGAACGTATCTCTACAAAGACAACTTTTTAAACATACTGTACTGTTTTTGACAATATTTAGAATGGATACAGACACATACTTCTGTTGGGATATTCTGATTATTCTATTCACAATGCCAGCTGAGTGAGGCAAAGTGGCTCATTAGCCTGAGGTTCTGTGCACAGTCTGCTAGTCTAGCCAAAATCTTGCAATCATTATATTAGTCTCAGTACTAGATTTGTCCTGACTGTGATGCTTGGTTTGTCAACACTAGACCCATGCTTCTGGGTTTTACTATAGTAGTAAATAGTGCTGGTATTGGCATACAACCTGCGATACGATACATCACGATGCTAAAATTTTAGTCACGACGATATATTGCCAAAGTATCCTGCACGGAAGCTGCGATACGATACGAATCCCGACAAAAGGGTGACGATACGATACGCATCACTATACTAAAATATTTAATTCTAACACCAACTCTGAAACACCTGAATATCAAAACAAAACTATTTTAAAGTATTTCGTCAAATTCCACCAGCGTTTTTCAATGTTCATTCAGAAATGAGATAACTAAGTTTATACATTGACTTTGTGAATGATAATAACATGTGAGCGCTGTCTGACACAGTTCTTGACGCAAGAATTTCCGAGAAAACATTTACTTATGAAGGGAAAATAAGTAAGCAAATATTTTAATCATCAAACAAACGTGAGTCTTTCTTCTTGACAGATATCGCGATTTGGCAATATTCGAAGTAAAACATTGATGTATCGTTGCCCATTTGAAGTATCGTATCGGAATATACGACAATGTATAACTTTGTATCGATTCACTGTATCGACGGCCCATGGATCGATGTATCAATGTGTATCGATGAATCGTCAGACCACTAGTAGTAAATGTCCATGACCTCGTGCTTTACTCAAACTGACATACCATGATATATCTGAAAGATTCCAATGTTTCCAAACAGGCACACGTTTGCCCTCTGAATGTACTGATGATGTTGTACAGGGGCAAGGTAATAACATCTTATTGCCGCCAGACTTGTTTTCGTAATAATAGTAACAATATAGTAATAATCTGTAAATAGTAACAATCAACTTGCATCTTTAACCTCATTTCAAAGTCTGTTGCAAGTCTGGTTTATAGAATAAGTGAGTGAGTAAGTTACTACACCCCTTTTAGCAATATCACAGTAGGCGATACCAGACTTTACATACTGTACCAATGTGGAGAACCGAACCGGGGCCTTAACAAACGCCTTACCCACTAGGCTACTGCCCTGAAGAATGAGTGTGTGTGCATGTATGTGTGTGTGCATGTGTTGTTTAATGACTAACTAAGAAATATTTCAGCTATATGATGTTGACATGTAAATAATCGTGTCTGGACCAGATTAGTCTGTCATACAGACCCTGAAGCAAATATATCCAAGAAAGCCTATGCAAGTCTAGAAAATGTGGCAAGTCTAGATTTCCACAGCTTCAGGAAATGAAGAAAGTCTCAGGGCTCCTTTTCATTATATTTTCTTTTTTTTCATTATGATTTTTTTATTTGTAAAATATGTTCATTTCAGAGACTTGTTGTTAGTCTAGGACCAGATAATCAAGTGATTGATAAGGAAAGCATTAACCCATGCCATCAGGTCATGACAACCAAGTCACCAAGTCTGATAATCCCATTTTCATATTCACCAAGTTGCCTCTTGCTACCAGCATAGCTTGTTGGTAGGTTTGTAGTTCAACGCTGCACTCAGCAATATTCCAGCTGTATGGTAGCAGTCTGTGAATAATCGAGTCTGGACCAGACAATCCAGTGATCAACAGCATGAGCATCGATCTGCGCAATTGGGAACCGATGACATGTGTCAACCAAGTCAGCGAGCCTGACCACCCGATCCCGTTAGTTGACTCTTACGACAAGCATAGTTGCCTTTTAGTGTGGACCAGACAATCCAGTGATCAATATCATGAGCACTTTTTCAGTCATGAATATCAGGGATACTCTTAACAATTGTTAAATCTACACAATGTCTGAATAAATATGCAAAGAATAAAACACAAATACCGCAACGGAAAACAAATGGTCTTAAGGTGGACTGTATCAACACATACACTGAAAGTGTGTGCTAGCTCCTAGCTGAAGAATTCCTGTAACTGATAAAGCAGAGACACCCCTCCTGGTATAATACTCAATACTTAAACGCTGATACTACAGTACTAACCTCGTTTGTTAACATTCGATGACCCACCTGGAACAAAAACAACAGGTGTCAAAAATAGTAAAGAACTGAAATAAATTTAATATCATTTATAATGGTTAGGTTAATGAAGCCTCATGACCCTTATCAAACATGGATATGTTCAAAGTTGGATGACATTTATATCCGTGATGTAATTTGCGACTTCCGTGTGGGATTGACCCCTCGGTCAGCCTGCTGACGATAGGGGCTAGAATTAGCTACATAAGTAGGAAAGTAAGCCTTAAGGGGCATGTTTTTCTGATGTGCCAACCAGTCCACACAGCTGCAGTCAGTTTACTTCTAATTCTTATAATCCACATCGAGCTAATATATTTTGTCCTCTGTGCCATGTACAGTTTTTAATCAGGAAATAAGTAACCACGATATTTGATGAGCACCAAACAAGGCAACTAAGTCATTGATATAGACCACCAATTTAAGAGTGTGGATAATTTTTTTAAATGTCATATAGCAAACTCATGAAATGATGGTATCATTAAAACAATGATAGTGAACAGCTGGCCATATACATCATGAAATTAATGGAGAGAAGTCTTTAAGCATAGGACTGTTAAATGGAGCTCCTAAAACTACATTAAGGAATTCTATGGAAGATTAGTTTCCATTCTTTTAATACCTGTGAATACAGGTAATGGTACAGAATGGATATACAGAATTTACACCGCTGCGAACAACATATTAGTTATGACTGTCAGCTTAATGTGGAAATTAATGAATATCTGCCTGTTTTCCTCTTTTTCACCCAATCAGTTGATTCACTATCATTTTATCCTTTTACAGAAATAACCCTACCCTCATTTGAACCTATGAAACCTCTTGCCTTCGAAATGCTAGAATGTTTTTTGAAAATAATCATATTTAAAAAACAAAAAGCTAAGATTCAGATGATACCTGAGGTACATACAAACTTTCATGAAGAAATATTGAACGAGTTTATATGGATGGACAGATACACTTCTGTAGCAACTGTGAAACTTTGGGCGATGGGAGAACTGAAGGTGAAACTTTAACTAAAACAGTTACAAATAAAACAAAATTTATATGTTTATATACATACACAATAACCTTTTCAAACCAGCAGATCATGCTACTGAATAAGGTTCTTTCTTCACATTCTTCAAACATAATGAGTGAGTTTAGTTTTATGCCACACTCAGCAATATTCCAGCTATATGGTTGCGGTCTGTAAATACTCGAGTCTGGACCACACAGTCCAGTGATCAACAGCATGAGCATCGATCTACACAATTGGGATACGATGACATGTGTCAACCAAGTCAGTGAGCCTGATCACACAATCCAGTTAGTTGCCTCTTACGACAAGCATGGGTTACTGAAGATCAATTTTAACCCAGATCTTCACAGGTATCTTCAACTACAGGTGAATAACGTGTTATTAGGACTGACTGCATATTGTTAACAGTACTTGTCCCCCATAAGAAGCCCTCAATGGATGAAAGCATGCATGAAGATTTTCTAATCTGGACAAAATCGAAACCATTTAGTCCCAACTCACCTACTCTGACCGTGACAGAATGACTGCTCATTTCGTTTTCAGATCCGCGACACATGAACATCCCTGAGTCATGTGGCTGACTGTTATCCACGATGAGCTCGCTGAAGAGAGAGTGGTCCTCCTCAGTCCAGAAGCGGGTGATGATGTAGTTCCTGTACCTCTCGCCTGTGATCTTGTCTCCATCTTTGAACCAGTCAATACTCTGGGCGTTCAGCCTACCTGAGATGTTGCACACCAACCGTATCTCGCCACCCACAGGTACGTACTTGGACCCTTGCAAGAAGATATCTGCAACATCACATGTTGGAATCTTCTACATTGTTTACGATGAACACATTTATACCGAGCTGATGGATATAACAAACTTTGGGTTTTTTTTTGTCCCGGATGCTTTCTGTATAATAAAGTCCAAATGTGTTATGAACTACAGCTAAAACAAACCAACATAAGTGGTCCAAATAAGTTCATGATGACAATAGCTCAATGTATTATGTATCTCCTGAGAACATAAAATATAATTATTTTAACGTTTCTGGTATAGTATACCTTAAATAACTATATTGACGTTTTCAGAAATGAGGAGAGTTGAATGTTTTCTCACTAAATATTACGGGCGATGAGGTAGACAAGTGGTTCAAGCATTCGCTTGTTACGCCGAAGACCTGGGTTTGATTCCCCACACAGGTACAAGTGAATCCCATTTCTGGTATCCCCCCACCGTGATATTGCTGAAATATTGCTAAAAGCGGCGTAAACCTAAACTCACTCACTCAATAAATATCAATTCAGAACAAAATGGGATGTTGAGTTTTTCTTATCATATCGATATGTTCTGATAATATGAACCGATTAAAAACTTACCAGGCTTTTGTGCAGGGGGATCTGAAACGTAAATGTAAAGTTGTCACAGATATATCATCCATAGTTATATTGTATAACACTTGATATGACTTTTGATCTGATTAGAGCTTAAATAGGGTTATCTCCCTTTCACCAATGGTGCTCAAGTCAAGTTTACAACCAAACTAGTAGAATAATCTTCTAACTTAAGAATCACTACAAAATTCTACAATTTATCATGGGAAATATGAATTTATGAATTCAATATAAAAAAGAAGAGAATTCCATGCTTACAACTCACATACCATGCGATGTTCTTACCTACAACAATGAGATACACTTCCCGTACATATTTTTTCGTGGCAGCTATCTGGCATTCATATATTCCTGTACGGTCTTTCTGTGCGTTCTTTATCAACAAATTCCAATCACTGACTTGGAAAGAAATTCTTCGATGCTCTGAAATAACATTTGGATCCTTCACCCATGTCAGTTTACCAATTGTCAAGAAGTGGTCTGCCCCTTGGTGACGCCATACAACCTGGAACAAAGGGGAGGACAATAAGGAGCTGGTCTAGAATAACAGGCTTGATACAAGTCAACAGCAGTAGGGTCTCTCCATTGTAAACTGGGTTATCGCCAATCAGTCTGGGGAGGGTGAAGGGTTTGTAAGTATTTGTACAAGGCATTGATTGTGAATTAGTGAGTTTTGAGCTATTTTCACCAATGCTATTCAATTTTGTAGAGGCATATCGTACAAAAATCGATGCTGGTGAATTTACAACCCATCACTCGAGTATTGACTCTACCATACATTTGGAAAGAGTAATTATTTTGTAATGTTATTCATAGCCACTCATACTGCACACACATATTGTTCAAAATTAGATTAGATATGCACAGACCACAAATGGACCCAAAAATGTGAAAATAAATATACTATAATAGGATGCTCTTGAAAAAATACATGCTGAAAATAGAATGACAAAATAAGAGACGGACTAATTTCATGGTTACATCCCCATTTTCAGACAAGGTGTACATAATGTAATCTGTGCCAGGTATGGACTGCAGTGGCGGATCCAGAAGGGGGGTTCAGGGGGTTCGACACCCCCCCTTTTTGAAAATGACGAAAGACCACATTGAAGTTAATGTTTTGAAATGGTGGAGCCAAGGTAGGGTTCAAACTCCCTGAACGGCCCTTGAAAATTTCTGGATCTGCCTATGTATTGAGACACAGTTTTATGAACAGCTTTTACCAAAATTGATTTGCACATCATAAAATATACAAACAGACAAAGTTTGCTTTTATGACTTGTATCAACCAGCCAGATTGTCACTTGACCTGGACCAAGTCCTCCGTTAAGAAATTTTTCCCAAAATGCATCACTCAGATAACATTCACGGACTCAACCATACTTCAGTTACAAGTCAACAATTACAAATACTGTCATTATAATCAATCAGTTCTGGACAAGACAGGATAATTATTTTCCAAAGAAACTCCCAAGACATAAACTTTTTAATGAGTCACACGTCCACTCCAAATATGGCCAACAGAGGATCTGATCTGTACTTCAAGCCATTCTGGCTGAAGAGGCTTCTGATTGAAATGTATCTTATACAAAACTCATTCTTGAAAGTGATCTTATGGAAACTTCTGAGATATTATTTCAAGGGAAATGAAACACTTAGCATCATAGTATTTTCATTTGTTAGTAATGACTCAACATTTTATTCATCTCTCCACCCTGCATGACAACATATTTGATTTGCTGTAGTGTGAATTAATGTCAATGGAACTGTCTTGGCCAACTGAGGTTGTAACCATGATCCAGCATAACATGTATCCACTGTACACTGTATGTGATAGACTGTCATATCCTCATAATTCTGAGGGTGGTGAGGTAGCCTAGTGGTTAAAGCGTTGGCTCGTCACTCCGAAGATCCGGGTTCGAATCCCCACATGGGTACAATGTGTGAAGCCCATTTCTGGTGTCCCCCGCCGTGATGTTGCTGGAATATTGCTAAAAGCGGCGTAAAACCAAACTCAGTCAGTCAGTCAGTTCTCATAATTCTGAGTGTCAAGCAGCATAACAACATGTAAAATCTGTAAACGTCTTTTGTGTGATGTGGCCAGGGATTAAACTACCACCCTTCCCCACTGGATCCAGGGTGATGGGGTAGCCCAGTGGTTAAAGCAATAGCTCATCATGGCGAAGGCAGCATAAAACCCAACTCACTAACTCACCCACTCTATCAGAGTGAGTGAGCGAATTTAATTTTACACCGCTTTTAGCAATATTCCAGCAATATCACACCGAGGACACCAGAAATGGGCTTCACATATTGTACCCACGTGGGGAATCGAACCCGGATCTTCGGTGTGACGAGCAAATGCTTTAACCACTAGGCTGACCCACCGCCCCCACTATCAGATGCTCTATCCACTAGTCCACAGAGGATGATACATAACACACAAAACAAGATTTGTTCTGATGTAAGACTGTGCACCTCCACACAAACAACATCTGCTCCCTTGCTGTGTCGTAACCACAACAACCAAAACAAATCCAATCTGGTAGAGTTGTTGACGGAGATATGAATACTACACATATCAAGGTACCCTCTGTTATTTACAGCACATAAAAAATATACACCTGAATCATGTCATAATAGAATGACTTGGGAGGACAACAAATAAACAGAAATATCAATACATGGCAGACGTGCAAATGCTTGGCAGGCCCTGGGATGAAGTGCTGTTTGTTTACGCTTTAATCAAGATGGATCCTGCAGGCAAGGGTTTGTTGTATGAACAAACAGCCACGTTTGGGAACACCATATTGAATGAAGCATTTACATACTCCATTTGTATTTCCCATCAGCCTTGCTTGTATAGCAACATGTGAGATGTCTTTGGGATAGTAGTATATTGTAACACTGGGCCGGTGGGCACCAGGAACAAGGCAACACTGTGGCTAAAGTTCATGAGTGAGTGAGTGAGTGAGTATGGTTTTGCACGGCTTTTAGCAATATTCCAGCAATATCATGGTGGGGAACACCAGAAATGGGCTTCACACATTGTACCCATGTGGGGAATCAAACCCAGGTCTTCAGATGACGAACAGATGCTTTAACCATAAGGCTAACCCACCACCCCTTAAGTTCATGAGAATTTCGTTTTATGCTGTTTTTACCAATATTGCAGCAGTGTCATAACAGCTGACACCAGAAATGGGCTTCATTTCATATATTATGTATCCATGTGGGGAATTGAACCCTGGTCTTTAACATGATGAGCGAATGCTTTAACCATTTATTAGGCTACTTCATCGAACCATTGTTGTTCAAGGGGGTGACTAAAAACTGTGACATGATATATTGTATGTCATCATACACCAATGTAGATTGTGCACAATACATGAGATGTAGGCAGTACTGTAACAGCTTGTACATACAGTCAGGCCTCTTCAATTATTATTTGGTTTACACAAATTCTCTATAACCAAAGGGTCATTGAAAAAACTTGTCTGAATTTTCTAAGTAGTAAGATGGATATTTTGCTTCCGAAGAAATAGTGTTAACTTCTGACATAAATTCTGTGTAACATTTTGAAAATCAGAAAACAAAGCTGTCAAAACAATCCCAAATCGTTGACGGACATTACCATGTCCATTCACAGAAGCATTCACGACTGTGTAGTAAAACTTAGTTAGTATACTGAACCAAAAAAGTTAGGGAACATGAATATTTTATTGATATTTTTTTTGTAGTCAACACTGATCACACAATTTCACAAAATATCACCCCAAATTTTCATTATCCAAAACAAATTTTGTTTAGCATATTACCACACTGATACATTTTAATTTTAATTAATTTAACAGCGTACACACAATCATAGTTTAACCCAATGATTTTTCCTTCTCCATGGCCTTCTTCAAAAGGTGTTTCCATAAATTCAAAACCATTTCCATCATAGCTGAAAGATCTTTGAGACCTGTTGGTAGAACTTCTAAATAGTCCGCCAAATCACTGCTAAAATATATTTGTCCCCCAGGTTAAAAATTATAGATGGGTTACCAGCCTTTTTAACTCACACAATGTACTTTATTTTCATTCATTAAAAACACTCCTATTTTTATATTTATTCAAGTTGATAAACAAAAATAGAGAGGAAAAATAACCTCTATGGAACTTTTTCCAGTACACAACACAGCAACTATTCCTGGTGAGATAGAAGACACAGTCTTTGAAGATGATCCTACTTTTCTTATTAAGGTACAAAACCTTCCCTGTGAATTTCCTTTCCTCCCTCTATCATCTTAAGTGATAAAAATTAATCCAATTTTGACACAAAACATGCCTCTAATCACATAAATCACAATGTAAGTGACAAATCAGTCGGTGCTTGCCAGGCAATGCCGAAATCCAGGGCCTCTCTAATCCAACTAGCTCCACAAAACCTCACTTAACTGAATTATTCCACAGCCTCGATACCACTGAGGGGTCACTCATGAGTCAATTTGGAACGAGCTACTTCAATAAAAGCAAATTCACTCCATCACTAAACCTCCAGAGGCAACGAAAACAATCAAATCCAACAATTGGTACAAAAACTTATTATTGGCATCCATGGCGCCAATCACCAAATGGCAGCAATTAGCCCCTTATTGATTAAGGAATTGAGTGCTAATTTTAGAGCATTAAAAACGTCATCTTCAAGCTAATAAATATCCATAAAGCCCTTCCAATAACGACCCTTATCTTGGACTTTTGAAGGGTCTTCAGAAAATACCAGAGAACTTCATGGTAATAATGGGATTCAGATCTGAGATAGAAAAAGCTACTTCTTGATTGAAACAAAACTTGCAATTGTTGCTAATCCTGTTGGTAGACTGTGTGGAAAAATGTCACTTCAAAGCACTGTTACAGCCTATAAGAGGTTCCAAATTCTATGTTAAACCTATCTTGCATGACTTCCTACTTACAATTACCCAAATAATGTTACAGGAAATTATGAACAATTAAAATCTATATTACTATCAGTTTAAGATATGATTTACCATGTCAAACATCACATAGTCATGGGAATGGGTGGAAAAAAAACAGCATTCATTGATTTTTCACTATTCCACAGTCACAAATAACAAAATCATGTGCCCCTGTGCAGATCCAGGTTAGAATTCCTTTCTTCAGCAACCCATGCTTGATGTAAGAGGTGACTAAAGAGACTGGGTGCTCAGGCTCGCTGACTTGGCTCATGAATGTTGTCGAATTCCAATTCTATTGACTAATGCTCATGACATCTATCACTGGATTGTTGCGTCGGGATGTGAATATTTACAGACTTCAAATTTACAGTTGTAATATTGCCAACTGCCTGATTAAACAACAGACTCACAAACAAAAAATAATGTGATATCATAAAAAGAAACACTTGGCTTCTTACCTCAAGGACAAGCCACAAATCATTCCAAACTAAAGAACATGTATATATATATTTCAAGGTCTTATTAACCCAATTCCAAAATTACAAGCAAGTTTGATGATAAAAATAAATCTTTCAGAAATTGCCAAAACTAATGGCATCTAAAATACAACAAGAAAACATGAAAGATGGAAAACATCCCACAAGAATATCTTCATCCTGAAACATAGGTTTATACCATAATTGATTGATGATTAAAGATAAACCATCTGATCCAAAGCTATCATTATATTTTACTATCTTCATGTAGAAGTTTACTAGGAAAAGATTGCTGCCCACCAACCTATTTCCCTACAAACATGCCACGCAATCCGCTTGCACGCCCATTGGTATGAAATTCATTCCATCTTCTCCACATCCATCTTGCACTATTCAAGACTTCAGCTGAAGGAAAATTATGAGCACTAATCTCATCTTTACAACCGATTTCCTACAAAATCTCAATGGACTGAAACCAATGTACAGAACCCAACCTAATTAAACGTTCAATATTAATCTAAAGGTGCAAGTGTGACAAATTTGAAGTAATCTTTTGTTCAGTCAAGTGAAATGCTGTATATAAAGGTTGTGTTTTTTCAATCAATACCACGAGTGTACCACTTGCCTGGACTCTCCCCACTGGGGGTGAATCAAACTGGCATATCTTTCTGCTAGAGTATTGTCTGTCACAACAATCACAGGGCCAGTCTTGTGGGGATACATGCAAGATTTACACTGAACATGCTGGGCAGTTAGACTTATCTCAATCAATAGTAGACTCGTTGTATGTCGATTACAACACGGAGGTGGGCACGCAGCAAGTCTTTGGAAGCTTTGTCTCCGGGTTTCCAGGTGTCATGGGACAGCATATTATCATAAGAGAAACAAGTGCTCAAAGCTCTAGGCATCACATTGCCTGATTCTTAATTACACTGATTCTGTTTCATGTGAAGATTTGTTACCGTCAACAATGGAGGAAGTTCCATGTAAGCTTGCTTTTGGGAACAACCACGGACATAGGATATCCTAAAGCATCATGATGTCTGGATTAGAATAACAGTGAACCCGAAACAGAGATTTTCACAGTGATGTCCATACTTCTTTGTATCCTTGTGGACAAACTAATGTTTAGTCCAAAAAAGGTATCTTATTTGAAAAAATATATCTATTAATAAATGAGTAAAATAAAAAAAAAGCCTTGAACAATGTTTATTTTCAGCTGAGGTAATCTAACCTTGAGTGAGATTCATGCTTTTGTTGTTCTATGTGGTCTACATGACAGACTAGCTTGTCTGATAATTCTGATGTCATTCAAGGATCAGCCTTTCTTTTTTTTAAATTTTGCTTAGAAGGGACAAAATCTATAAAGATCAAGTGAGCTTGTCTCGCATTATCCATTTGTCAATCAAAGTTTACATTTTCCAGATCAGAAACTACATGGTTGAAGCCTTTGCATGAATTTTTCCAAGAAGTTCTCACAAACTTCTGATCCAATTTTAATCATGGCTACCATGGCAGCCATATTGTAAATGTTGTTTTTTTGTTTTTATTCAGCCATGCAGAGAGGATGGATGCAGAAACTGTTGGGGTGTTTTTTGCTACTAAATTTTGTTTCCCACTAAATGACATTTCAAATTAAAAATAACATTCAGGATATATTCAGATGATATTAATATGTTGTGAAAAATCTCGAGTAATTTGCAAGCAAACAAAACATTTCCAGGAGCAATAAATTGTCATTATCTCAAGACTACAATGACTATGTAACTCTAAACAATATGTAAAGGAGATCATGAATTATCCTGATTCAGGATCAACAAAGGAGGTGCTTCACATTAGTGAGTACAGATTGACAAAACTACTTTATGACTAAACACCATAATAAATGTTGCCAACTGTGATTGATAAAAGACACGCTCTCACTGCACTCAACAAGGAGGTTGCTTGACAACACAACCCCAATCTAACCACTGTGTCCACCTGTCCAAGAATCTTGGCACTATCAATCTAACCAAACTCTCACTACCAAAAACCCCTTATTATATCTTGTAAAATACCCCATATGCCATCTCCTCATATACAAACAGCTACTTCATCATGTCTCCCGATACCGAGTCCTGGCTTCTTGATGAAACATCTCTTTGTCTGATGATTGACAGGAGCTCCACTTAAAACAATGAGTAAGTCTGTCACTAGTGGCAAAGGGGAAAATGAATTACTTTGATGAACAGCTATGGAAAAGCAGTCTATGTATCTAAAGCAATGGTTAGCTGGTCAATGGAAAGTAAATCTGCATCTTGACTGAGGGATGACTAGCCAGGAAATGAACATAGATACAAGATGAATCGTCAAGTCGTCGTTTTTAGCTACCAGCTTCATAGACCGTGTTCTATAATTAAAAATATAACCTTGGGCAGATTCACTCTGTAGACCTGACAGAAGACTGAAAGAGGGTTTTCTGTGCCACAAGAAATAACCCTATGGCAATACATTATCCTTAGAAATGTCAATGGTGAGTTATTGGTAAATTCAGGTGTGATGTTTTTATTATTATATCCTGCTGTGGTTTCAAGTTTAAACTTAGTATTGCCCAAAGACCTACAAATACTGTTAGCATCATTAGAGGTTTCAGATGTTCATATATCCTATTTATATTAAAGTATTATTTTTCACAAACTATCAGTAGTTTTTCACTTATGAATTAAAATTGTTAAATTAGCTTGATACATCAAACATTTGTTCGCCTTTATTAAAAATATACAAATTAAATATTAATGTTTCCAAGTCCTTTAACTGTTTATTCTGACATTCATAGCAATCAAATGCTGAAGAAAAATACATTTAGATGAGGTGTTCATGTTGTTTTTGTAATAAAATCATCCCAAATAAATACTACAAATGGTAACAGCCGGTTCATCACTTAATGAATATTCTCCACACAAACATCACATGTCCTGATTCTATCAAGCATTCCTGTATGATCATGAGATTAATTTTCCAGTACTAAATAAGGCCAATTGTGCCTTAATTTGACCATCCCTGCCAACAAAGCCAATGAGTGACCAAGGGCTACGTCTCTCCAGGACGTAATTATAACAACATCAGCCAGTCTGGTCACATCAGTTATTGTCTCTGTGGGTCATCAGTAAGTCCAGCTGTCCAGAGACTGACCGGGACCACCAATATAGAATCCCTCAAGACCTTGACAATAGGATTACAACGATAAATGTATTAGCTACTCAAAAGCTTCACTTCTTGGTTGATCCTGAACATTTTCATCTGAGTTCTTGTGTGATGTATGTCAGGGGCGTCCATTTTCCCAAGACTTGACAAGACCAAATTACTCTTATGAATCTTAAATACTACTCATTCAGCACAAGTGAAAAGCAGAGTTTAACAATGCCAGATACAGTCAGATGTGTCAAAGTTAAGAACCTCCAAATTAAGTGAGGTTTGACACACATGAAAATAAGTGAGTTAGTGAGTTTAATTTAATGCCACTTTTAGCAATATTCCACCAATATTACGACAGGGGACATCTGAAATTGGCTTCACATATTGTACCCATGTGGGGAATCGAACCCAGGTCTTTTGCGTGATGAGCAGACGCTTTAACCACTAGGCTAACTCACCGGCCCTATATGAAAATGAGATGAATGTAGATAGGATACAAAGAACCAAACTTTTACTCTGAGAAAAATGTGCAAGTTCAACACATCAGTAACTGTAATATTATGTTGTTCACCTCAAAACCATGATACAGACTCTGGAGTCTTTGAATAACATTTAGAAGTGATACACATAAAGATATTCACCTGATGAACGAATAAGGATATACTCTGAAACATCATGATCCTCAAAATAAAGAAGCTGACACACATAAAGGCGAGAATTTATGGATATCAGCTGATGTTTCGGAGTATATTCTTACTCCTTCATCAGGTGAAAAAATGATGGAGTTAGAATATACTCCTCCGTGTTCCTTCCAAGAAGTTGACATCCATAAATTCTCGCCTTTACAAACACTAGGTTTCTAGTGTATTGGAATATACTGCACAGCTTGGGTATCATCTAGTATATTGGAATATACTGCACAGCTTGGGTATCATCTAGTATATTGGAATATACTGCACAGCTTGGGTATCATATGCTTTATCTGTATTGTATTCCTGACAATCATTTTGAATAAAATACACAATTTTTCAAAGGTTTTAAATTTAATTTTCTTGGAAAAGAATTGTAGGTTAATCATTTGACATTGCTATCTGAGTAATTTACACAAGGTAATTTCACAGTCCGTATGTTTAATTACCCATTTGAGACATTTCTGACACATGTTAACAAAAATTAGGTGCTAGAATTGCCTTTGGACATTTTTCGAAATTTTATGGGGATGACGTTTTTCAATGAGAATTGCAAATGTTTGGACTAATCATTCAGATACCAAGTGTAAAAATATTAATTGCCGGTGATCAAACCTGTCTGTAATTGGCAGCCATCCTGATGAAAATATTTTTTCCTGTGATGTCCAAAACACATCCAGCTGTTTTATGTGTCCCTCTCTTCAAACTTATTAGCTTTCTTTCTCTAATTCATGTCATTTGACAAGATTTGGAGAGTTGAACAACTAATGTCAGAACTCACAAATTGCCTGTGCCTCAATGGCACAATTCTCACGAGACAGATGAAACGAAATATTCAAATCTGCCTGAAATCAATTGCTTCAAAGTCTGCTCTACAAGGACATGCTTTGACATTTCACAAGCAGCCATGATTAAGTTTAAACAAATGCATATACTTGTTACCCCAAAATGTCCTATGTCTTCAGACGTTATTACTTTTTAAGGTCCTTTATTTATTATTTACTACACTCAAACAAAAACGATCCCTCAAGCAAAAGAAACTCAATTTACACTTATCATGATGAAAAAATTGTGATTACGTTCCAGTGAAGGATTGCTCTGCGTGAAACTTGAAAAGAAAACCTGTTTGTTTTGGAGCCATTTAAGTGAATTATATTCACAAAGTATATTGTAAGTTACGAGAGCAAACAGCGGGCGCCCTTTCATCACGTGGGTAGCCTCACATTTAATAGATTTTTCAGGACTTTGAGATGAAGGGTAATAACCTTGTCTATTCTATGCTTATCAAAAGGGACAGACGGACTGCTGCTGCCTAATTAGAAAATTGTATTAAGGAAATTAATGATCTTGATCTAAGCCCTGACTGTCCTTCATCAGAATTGAATCAGAAGATCTTACTGTCCAAATTCGGTCAGTTTGATGATCACCGCAGCTGATATCAGTCGTATGGAAACCTCATTTCCATGCTCAAACATACTGACCAGTGTCCACTTGTGACAAGTGATTGATACAAAAGGCTAAATTACTTTATGATTTCAGAGCATTTGCATCTATTGTTGTCCTGCTCTACATCTGTATCTGATTTGCATTACGTTAACTTCATAAATGTGGGTAGTGGTGGGTGTGCAGGTGGCCCAGTCATCTGAGATGCATTAGTGCAGAGTTGTGTCCCTTGGGCGTGCCAGAAACCTATGATTGTGAGTTCAAGTCTTAGTGAACCCTGATGATGCTGTTAAGTGTGTCACCACCACACCAATGGTAACTGACTGACTGACTGAGTATGGTGTACCCATGTGGGGAATCGAACCCGGGCCTTCGGCGTGACAAGCGAATGCTTTAACCACTAGGCTACCCCACTGCCCCACACCAATGGTAACTGGTTTCAGTAAAGTGGCAAACATCTGAGCCCTGAATTGTTTTTGGCTTTCCCTCCACATTAAGTGGACATGCTGTAATGTGAATGGAATACTGCCTTCACTCACTCACTCATAATGAAATCAGCTGAAACATTCATTTAGATACAGATTACATCATCAGACCCCTTTTTAGAACTGCTGACAATTTTATGGTTACAATTCCTTTAAATGTTGTTGAACACCACACGAATATTACAGTAGAGGGGCACTTAAAACCAGTGGGGCACCTTAAACCAGAGTGGCACTTAAAACCAATGGGGCACCTTAAAATCAGGGGGCACTCAAAACCAGTCAGGCACCTTAAACCCAATGGGGTACCTTAAATCAGAGGTGCACATAAAACTAGTAGGGCCCCTTAAACCAGAGGGGCACCTTAAAACCAATGAGCCACTTAAAAACAGATGGACACCGTAAACCAGTGGGATGCCTAAAACCAGTGGGGCACCTTAAACCAGAAGGGCACTTCAAACCAAAAGGGCACTTTAAAACCAAAAGGGCACCTAGAACCAGTGAGGCACCTACACCATAGAGCTGTCGAGCATCATGTATATTTCATCTTAGTTTGGTATGTACCACTGGGAGCCATAACCTGCAACAGTAATGTGTCCTGTCTCATATCTGCATCACCATGACTAATATTTATATTTGGCATGACTTTATTCAAGGACAGTAAATTTGCTATGGGAAATAACACAAGTGAAATCTAGTCTAGTGTTCCTATATCTTGCCAGGGTATCTCTGAAAAAAATGTAAAATTCATTCCGCTGTCACAGAAAATTATGATTGATACTCTCTAACTGTTTAATAGCTTCTTCGTATCAGTTACAGGTCAGAGCTTAATCGTTTCAGTCATAATTTCAATCCTAGTAATATGAGGGATAATCCTTTTTGTAAACTGCACTCAAATCAGTCCAGCGCTCTTCAAATATTTCTAAGCTCACTGTGAGGATTCCATCCTTTTGCCCATGTACAAACACACAGAGACCATCGATAATCACATGGAACCAAGAGAATCAGAGATGAGAACTTGATACTTTAAAGTATTTGAAAAAAGCATGTAAATGGAAACACATTCTGAAGAACTCGATGGGGTTTTAGCAGTGATGGTTACTCAATGTATTACATCTGTACATCCAACTGTTCCACATTGCTTTCAGCTGAATTTAAACTGTTCAAATTGCATCCACTATCCACTACGAGGCACATCACAACCTGGTAGGAAATACATATTAAATGCCAATGCAGTGGAACAACCTGTCTTGATTATCCAAGAATTCAGGTTCCATTAGGCATCAATGGTAAAAATGTCATGAACATTATACAAATGGACCACTGAAAATCAGTGATGACACCAGGTGTTTGTGAAAAGTGAGTGCGTTAGTGAGTTTAGTTTTACGCCGCACTCAGCAATATTCCAGATAAATGGCGGCGAGAATAAATAATCGAGACCAGACAATCCCATGATGAACAGCATGAGCATCGATCTGCACAATTGGGAACCGATGACGTGTCAACCAAGTCAGCGAGCCCGACCACCCAATCCTGTTAGTCGCCTCTTACGACAAGCATAGTCGCCTTTTGTGGCAAGCATCGGTTGCTGAAGACCTATTCTACCCCAGATCTTCACAGGTCTGTTCGTGAAAAGGACAGGAAGGACATGCTGTTGATTTATTAGTCTGTCATACAGACCCTGAAACAAATATACACAGTGCAGTCTGTGCAAGTCTAGAATATGTGGCAAGTCTAGATTACCACAGTTTCAGAAAAGGAAGAGAGTCTCTGGGCTCCTTTTTAATTTATTTTACAAATATACTTTAGAATTTTTATATTTTTTTAAAAATAATGTTCATTTCAGAGATTAGATGTTAGTCTATCGATTAATATGTGTAATAAACATTAGAAATACTTGTACTGACATGAAGACTCTTGTAACATGGTACAGACTCTGGGTACAGACTCTGGTACTTTTGCTGGGAAAAGTTCTATCCAGGATTCGAACCCACACTTTCATGCACCTAATCGCCAGAACAAAAAGTCAGCCATCTAACCAACTCAGCTACTGTGCCTTCCACAAAAATGGAAGTCGGACAACTGGTAGTCTAGACCACGGACGTTGTATTCCCATCTGACAAAAGTAAGTAGGCATGGCTCCCCCAGCTGAAAGCACCATGCCATTTACAAAGTGGTCAAATGTAACTCATCTTATATTTGGGATTACACTGTCTCAGTCTTGTGGAAGCTGGAATCCCGGATGGGACTCAACCCAACAAAAGTACTAGAATCTGTACTCTTCTGAGAATGTGTAATTTAAAAAATAACACCTGTTAAAATTTACAACTTTCTAAATGGCATTGTGTATTCATGACCGCTCTTGTCATGATCTAGCTGAAACATGGCAGGAATCGTTCACAAATTGATGCAAGATCCTGCTTCTCTCAAACTTACTTTTCCTCAGGGGATTCTGAAGGTCATTTAACTCCCAGAGAACAAGTGACAGAACTTGTAATTGCATTATATAGTTGGCTGAGTGTGAGCAGTTCATCAACTGACCATCACCATGTCCCTTCTGGGGTATCACAGTGCTAACATCAGCTCTTGGGTCTCTTGCTGTACAGACATACTACCATGCTTCCCTTCTGGGGTATCACAGTGCTAACATCAGGTCTTGGGTCTCCTGCTGTACAGACATACTACTGTGCTTCCCTTCTGGGTATCACAGTGCTAACATCAGGTCTTGGGTCTCCTGCTGTACACACCTACTACCATGCTTCCCTTCTGGGGTATCACAGTGCTAACATCAGCTCTTGGGTCTCCCTCCCTTCTGGGGTATCACAGCGCTAACATCAGCTCTTGGGTCTCCCTCCCTTCTGGGGTATCACAGTGCTAACATCAGCTCTTGGGTCTCCCTCCCTTCTGGGGTATCACAGTGCTAACATCACCTCTTGGGTCTCCTTCCCTTCTGAAGTATCACAGTGCTAACATCAGCTCTTGGGTCTCCTTCCCTTCTGAGGTATCACAGTGCTAACATCCCTTCTGAGGTATCACAGTGCTAACATCCCTTCTGAGGTATCACAGTGTTATCATCAGCTCTTGGGTCTCCCTCCCTTCTGAAGTATCACAGTGCTAACATCAGCTCTTGGGTCTCCCTCCCTTCTGAAGTATCACAGTGCTAACATCAGCTCTTGGGTCGTCCTCCCTTCTGAGGTATCACGGTGCTAACATCAGCTCTTGGGTCTCCCTCCCTTCTGGGGTATCACAGTGCTATCATCAGCTCTTGGGTCTCCCTCCCTTCTGAAGTATCACAGTGCTTACATCAGCTTTTGGGTCTCCCTCCCTTCTGAGGTATCACAGTGTTATCATCAGCTCTTGGGTCTCCTCCCTTCTGAGGTAGTGCTATCATCAGCTCTTGGGTGAAGTATCATCAGCTGTTGAGTCGAAACATCAGCTCTTGGGTCTCCCTCCCTTCTGAAGTATCACAGTGCTATCATCAGCTCTTGGGTCTCCCTCCCTTCTGAAGTATCACAGTGCTATCATCAGCTCTTGGGTCTCCCTCCCTTCTGAAGTATCACAGTGCTAACATCAGCTCTTGGGTCTCCCTCCCTTCTGAAGTATCACAGTGCTATCATCAGCTCTTGGGTCTCCCTCCCTTCTGAAGTATCACAGTGCTATCATCAGCTCTTGGGTCTCCCTCCCTTCTGAAGTATCACAGTGCTATCATCAGCCTCTTGGGTCTCCCTCCCTTCTGAAGTATCACAGTGCTATCATCAGCTCTAAGGTCTCCCTCCCTTCTGAGTATCACAGTGCTATCATCAGCTCTTGGGTCTCCCTCCCTTCTGAAGTATCACAGTGCTATCATCAGCTCTTGGGTCTCCCTCCCTTCTGAAGTATCACAGTGCTATCATCAGCTCTTGGGTCTCCCCTCCCTTCTGAAGGTATCACAGTGCTACATCATCAGCTCTTGCTAAGTATCACAGGTGCTCATCAGCTCCTCCCTCCTTCTGAAGTATCACGGTGCTAACATCAGCTCTTGGGTCTCTCCTCCCTTCTGAAGTATCACAGTGCTATCATCAGCTCTTGGTCTCTCCTCCTTCTGAGGTATCACAGTGCTATCATCAGCTCTTGGGTCTCCCTCCCTTCTGAGGTATCACAGTGCTAATCATCAGCTCTTGGGTCTCCTCCCTTCTGAAGTATCACAGTGCTATCATCAGCCCTTGGGTCTCCCTCCCTTCTGAAGTATCACAGTGCTATCATCAGCTCTAAGGTCTCCCTCCCTTCTGAAGTATCACAGTGCTATCATCAGCTCTTGGGTCTCCCTCCCTTCTGAAGTATCACGGTGCTATCATCAGCTCTTGGGTCGCCTTCCTTCTGGGGTATCACAGTGCTAACATCAGCTCTTGGGTCTCCCTCCCTTCTGGGGTATCACGGTGCTAACATCAGCTCTTGGGTCTCCCTCCCTTCTGAAGTATCACAGTGCTAACATCAGCTCTTGGGTCGAAACATCAGCTCTTGGGTCTCCCTCCCTTCTGAAGTATCACAGTGCTAACATCAGCTCTTGGGTCTCCCTCCCTTCTGAAGTATCACGGTGCTAACATCAGCTCTTGGGTCGTCCTCCCTTCTGAGGTATCACAGTGCTATCATCAGTTCTTGGGTCTCCTTCCCTTCTGAGGTATCACAGTGTTAACATCAGCTCTTGGGTCTCCCTCCCTTCTGAGGTATCACAGTGCTAACATCAGCTCTTGGGTCTCCTTCCCTTCTGAAGTATCACAGTGCTATCATCAGCTCTTGGGTCTCCCTCCCTTCTGAAGTATCACAGTGTTATCATCAGCTCTTGGGTCTCCCTCCCTTCTGAAGTATCACAGTGCTAACATCAGCTCTTGGGTCTCCCTCCCTTCTGAAGTATCAGGGTGCTAACATCAGCTTTTGGGTCGTCCTCCCTTCTGAAGTATCACAGTGCTATCATCAGCTCTTGGGTCTCCCTCCCTTCTGAGGTATCACAGTGCTAACATCAGCTCTTGGGTCTCCCTCCCTTCTGAAGTATCACAGTGCTAACATCAGCTCTTGGGTCTCCCTCCCTTCTGAAGTATCACAGTGCTATCATCAGCTCTTGGGTCTCCCTCCCTTCTGAAGTATCACAGTGCTATCATCAGCTCTAGGGTCTCCCTCCCTTCTGAGGTATCACAGTGCTATCATCAGCTCTTGGGTCTCCCTCCCTTCTGGGGTATCACGGTGCTATCATCAGCTCTTGGGTCTCCCTCCCTTCTGAAGTATCACACTGCTAACATCAGCTCTTGGGTCTCCCTCCCTTCTGAAGTATCACGGTGCTAACATCAGCTCTTGGGTCGTCCTCCCTTCTGAGGTATCACGGTGCTAACATCAGCTCTTGGGTCTCCCGCCCTTCTGAAGTATCACGGTGCTAACATCAGCTCTTGGGTCGTCCTCCCTTCTGAAGTATCACGGTGCTAACATCAGCCCTTGGGTCTCCTTCCCTTCTGAAGTATCACAGTGCTATCATCAGCTCTTGGGTCTCCCTCCCTTCTGAGGTATCACGGTGCTAACATCAGCTCTTGGGTCTCCCTCCCTTCTGAAGTATCACGGTGCTAACATCGGCTCTTGGGTCTCCCTCCCTTCTGGGGTATCACAGTGCTAACATCAGCTTTTGGGTCTCCCTCCCTTCTGAAGTATCACAGTGCTAACATCAGCTTTTGGGTCTCCTGTTGTACAGCCCAAATTTGGATTTGGATATTTGTATTATTTTTGTCAGATACATTGTTGCAAAGATATGAGTTTATGAATGTCACACAATAATTGAAATTCTGTCAAGAAGTGAAAGCACCAGTTTACAATTTGATCACTTTATGTGTGTACTGAATTTAACCTGTAGGTTTAGAGATAGTAATGGAAAAATCATTACTGTGAATTCAGTCAAAATCAATGTTGCCATGGAAACAAAGAAATATCAATTCTAACCAAAAACTTAATAGCAAAATGCACCAGATGACAACCTGGCCTTTGGGTACACCTGCAAAGTTTTATAAGAAAATATTAGTTTAAGAGATGTGATCTTGGAAAAAATATGATTATGGACAAACTAAAAAATGTTCCATACCTCTCTTTGAATGTATACATGAAGTTTGGCTAGACTTGATGGAAATGAGTTGTTGAATGTTTTACTATTCTTATCATGTATGACAAGGACCAATATATCAACTTGTCCAGCTATTGCTTGTGTAATATTGAAACAATCTATTAATTCCCTTTCGGTTACAATGTCACAGTTGGAGGCGCTGACAATGGGTTTCACAGACTGTACCCAAGAGGGGAATTATACATGGTCCGTAGTTTTACAAGTCAATTTCATCCCTCAACACAAGGCTACGCATATCTGATTAAAAAGATTGATGACTTATAAGTTTTATAACAAACACTTGAATTGCACCCATGTATACTCAAACCTTGTTTGTATTAATGTATGAAGACCATGTTTCTCTTCCATACTTTCATAATGGACGTCAATGTACAATACTAATGTCAGTTTGTTTGTAAGAGAGAGTGACAGTGTGCATGTCAGAGAGTGAGAGAATGTGAGAGAAAAAGAGAGACAGAAGGAGAGAGAAGCTGAGTGAGTTTTAAGCTGCTTTGATCAATATTCTAGCCATATCATTGGGTAACCATATTCTCCCACATTATGCTAGACTAATGCTTAATTCCTGAATATATATAATTTGGATAGTAACAAATGAACCCATTTATAAAAGGAGCCCCAGTGAGTTCAGGGAGCCTAGACTTGCCTTATTTCAGGGTTTATCATTGCAGGGAGGGCAACGCAGTAGGGAAAATAGTGTTGTTCAGACTGTGAGACAGACTAACATTATTCCAAAATGGTGAATGAAACCCAAGTCTTTGATGCTTTGAGCCAACACCTTAACCATTCAGCTAACCAAATACAAATTTGATACATGGCAGTTTGAATTGTGCAGTGAGTATGGTGGACATCACAAAGTAATTTGATTTGAATGCCAATTAACTCATCAAAGTATCTGCAGCGGACAAAGTGTCAGTCTGGACATTCATCAGCTCTTTAACATTCATAAACAGACAATAGGACAGAACAGCTTGATGTCCAACCCAAGTCCACAGATGGACAGTCTGACAGATTGACCGTCTGCTCTCAAGCAGCTTCAAGTCAGCCACCAATGAATATCAACAATAAGTGTTTACTCTCAGTGGATAATTTCCCTCCCACCATCCCCTTCCCTGTCCACTCAAGTTTGATTTCGGGACACAATTCCTTGCTGGTGACATGCCGCAGTGTTTGCATGTATGCCCACCACCAGTGGACAGACATGACTAGGGTAGAAACTTGCTCATATTCCCCCCACCACAATTAATTTGCTCCCATAATTGTCTTTGATGATCGACTGAATGGCCCTTAACTGCTGACTGAACTCTTCCAAGTGCCTGGTATATAGGGTTACTTGAGAGTGATTCATACAAGCTAAGTGGTGTGGAGACGATTATACACAATTGAAAATGTTACACATTGTAGACGTGGTTAATGTCGTACAAAGTCGCTACAAACTTATCTCCAGCAACACAATGCAATTCAATAGACCTACGCTGTCTTTTGAGACTTACAGTCGCTTTGTGAAACAGCTCTGACCTTCACGAGTTAATTTTTAGAAACGCATTGGTTTGAGCTGATGTAACTGTTCGGTACTGGGCAGGTGATTGGATTAGCCCTGCCGAAGTATTTGATCAAGCAACATAGTTTACTACTTGCTGGGCCCCTTGACAAGAAGACCTGACCGAAATAGAACCCACTCAGAGTGCTTGGTTCCATTTCTGTGAGTGTATTGTGGTTTGTTGAAATCCACAATAGCACTTTAGAGAGGATCAAGAAGGTTTAGGAAAATTTATCATGACATCTCCTCTAAATCAAACACAGGGCCATCACAAGCAGAAATAGATCCGATATTTAGCCATGCTAAATTCGAGAATAACGATAGAAAAGAAACAATGATGTTTGGTAATTATTAAAACCTTTTCTTTTAGTTCAGCGGAATGGTAATTCCTTGAAAAGAAGCATTTGTAATGAAGACATAGAAAATAAACTAAATCGGATTACGCATCTGTGGCACAAATCCCCTACTGATTACACATTGTTCTTCCTGGTCTGCGACCTCTCCTGGCAAGATGTTGTTTTCATATGTTTCTCTAGAAATCAACTGTTCATGATACCTAATGTACTTACAAGCTTGGCACATTACATAAGGATTTCTTATGAAAATAGGCAAGGGCATGACACTACTCACAAAACATGCAACTTATAACTGGAACTGTTCATAATATGGTAATGAAGATGCCAAACTTGACTGAATTTTTTGTAATTTTATCGCAAACATGGCAAATGGCACCGAATCCCATCTTGAGTTTGATAACTAAATTTTAACATCTATCAAATATTCTTTACTTTTTTTGACGTCATGATATTTTTGAATTGCTGCAAATTTTATCAGTTTGCCTCCAGAGAACACTCCTAGTGTTCTAATGATTGGGAGGGTGTTCAACAAGATTCTTTTATTGCTGAGGAATGAGCTAGATGCCTCGTGCAGCTAAATCACCTGCACATGATACTGTCAACTGATCATTACATCAGCGTGCTAACAGCTACATACAAAGCCTACAAAATTACAAAATTTAAATTTTGAGCTAATTGGTAAGAGGTTTGAAAACATTGCGAGCCACACTTGAGTCTTGGACTGACTGTCTTGACTTTTATGTCATCATTATATTTGGGTTGTCTGTCGTTTCATATTCCAGTTCAATTTCAATTCCACATCAAAGTAGCCATTGCAAATGCCCAATAGAAACAGAATTTCACAAAATTAGCAACACTTCGTGGCATCTAGCAATAAAGTGGCGCAGGCATAAAACCCAAGCATGATTGTGAATAATTTACAGCTTTTGAGAAGAACTCTTATTCTTTAAAAGAACTTCTCTTTTCTATTACAATCTCTGAGAGAGTTTCCGAGTTCAAAGTGGTTATGGCTCAGTCTGGAGGGAGGAGAAAAGTGTTGAAATTTGGATATGTTTTAGTTGTTCATTAAATGGCTTCTCTTCTAAAGAGAGCTTCCATTTGACATCTAAATGGTAGGGATGTTTAATGGAGTGAAATTAATTAGTCGCGACAGACAAGTCACAAAGTGGTTCTCAGTCTACTTGCTTTGAGTGGATCAAGATCCTACTGTTCTCACTTTTTTAAAAGACATCACTCTACATTCGGCCAGCACAGGAAGCGGTGTCTCCTGCGAGACAACGAGACAACACCTGCTAGCAAGCAGCGGCGACATAAACGAAGCAGGCTAAATTGAGTTTAATTGGGTGGGGAGTTCATAGTCGATGCTCCTAGGCACTAAAATCCCCAATATTATAACTTCTATCAATATTACTGAAGATGGGCCAGTGGTTAGTGCTTTCACTCAACACACATGTGGGTCTAAGTCCACAAAGGTGTACCATATAAACTTGATGTAAATACTCCAATGACTGCTATGTTGATAGACTTGCACAAGACTCTAAAGTCATAATTAATAATTTAAATGATAATTTCTACAAAATATAAATATCCCTCTAACAGACTGGCTATGAACTACTGTCCACCTATCTAGACTTGCCTCTTAAAGGATAGATAGGGACGGTGGGGTAGCCTAAAGGTTAAAGCGTTGGCTCGTCACGACGAAGACCCGGGTTCGAATCCCCACATGGGTACAATGTGTGAAGCCCATTTCTGGTGTCCCCCGCCGTGATGTTGCTGGAATATTGCTAAAAGCGGCGTAAAACTAAACTCAGTCAGTCAGTCAGTCTTAAAAGATAGAATTACTATACATCCGTGGGCTTAGCCTTCAGTACAGACTTGGAGCAAGGCTACTATGTTGAGAACATGGTGAAACATCTTACAATTATTTAGTTCATGCTAAGACCACTGATAGGTAAGTTGGGGACACATACAGTTCAAACATCATCAATATGACCACTTCACCAGGAACTTCAAACTCCCCAGCAACCAGAAAACCATAACGGATGCTAATGAACAATACTGCTACATCATTAAATCCTAATTCCAACAACGCTCAAACAAATTAAGTAGGCTATCCTTTCTCTAACACCATCTGCTAACATGTGAGTGTATCCCTCCCTGAAGCAAGCCCTAAGGCTTTCAGAATAAGGGCCTATCTCCTTACCATTAATAGGGAACACAGACCAGCTAGAGCACATGTTGTATTGTGTGTGAAGCAGGGGTCACCTTCTACATGCTCCTATCAACTCTCTAGTGGTCAGAGAAGTGGAATGCCTAGGGCAGTGGGGACAGTGTTGGCTAACATCAGCTGAGTCGGAGTTTTAGCCTGGGGGAAACACACTGTCAAAGCATATGCAGCATCCAGTGAGACCATAACAAGCCACCTGTCATTTGTTAGTAAAGGATACTGTGTCACAAAACTGGTAACAAGATATGATGTTTTGTGACTAGCGCCTCATATTTCTGGTATAATCAATATGAGATAATGCTCTTTGTGAAGGATGTACATATTCGCGTGAAACCTGTTCTAGCATGCATGAACCATGTCATCTGTAATGATAATGTGACTTCAACTGTTCAAGTTGGTTGTGTTTGTGTTGCAGTCCTACTGTACTATATTTCACAGATCTTCACATTCACTGTTGCACAATTCCAACTTTCTTTACCAATACACAAGGACTACTTTGTGATCATTTTTTAACAATGACATGTTTAGAATAGACCCCCTTTGTAGTGAAATCCAAATCCCATTCCACTAAAAATTCAAATTTCAAGCAAATCGCTTTTTATGGGTGTGGGGGCGGTGGGGTAGCCTAGTGGTTAAAGTGTTCGCTCATCATGACAAAGACCTGGGTTTGATTCCCCATATGGGTACAATGTGTGAAGCCAATTTCTGGTGTCCCCTGTCATGATATTGCTGGAATATTGCTAAAAGCTGCGTAAAGCCAAATTCAGTCACTCACTCACTGGGAGAGAGAGCTTGTTTTAATACCACTGGTGACAGTTTTTCATGATCAGTTACATTGTATTATATCAGTATATTCATAAAGAAACTCGATTAATCTTTTGGGGGGTTTTAACAGGTCAAACAACATAAAACACAGCAATATAAAAAGACTTTACTTGTACATTTCACAGCCACTGATTCTCATGGTATTATTGCTGAATCGACAAAATTTATTTTACAGGAAATATCTCTCAAACCAGTTTGTTTTGAAAAGAAGATTCATTCTGAAATACAAAATACACACAGAAGTGTTTACCACAAAGTTTGATGCAATATAACAAAGCTGTGTGACCTTTCAACATGACGTATCAGATTGCACAGTCAAAACTCAAAAAAAAAACTTCCAAAGAAACTGTGACATTTATGCAACTTGTGAGTGTGGGCAATTTTTTGTGGTTTTGTTTTGAACAAACATAGTAAAGAAAAACATTCTGTAAAACAACTAAAAACAGTTAATTGCCTACTTTTCAAATGTCAACATCTCATCTGGTTTGTAAAGAAATAGGTTTCCATGATGTAGGTTATCATTGGATGGATACCTTGCCATGAGGTGAGGTGAGGTGAAATTGGGTTTTACGACGTGCATGCGTGTGTGTGTGTGTATGTGCGGCTGCTTGTACTAGCCCAGACTTAAGCTGGTTTTATAGTGCTAGCCCACTGAGATACCATACCGCAGTGAAGCATGAATACCCCACTCAGACACATTATACTGACTATACTGACCAGTCCTTGTTGTACCCATTAATGCAGAGCCAGGCAGGGACCAACAAGTACCATATTTTAACGTCTTTTGGTATGACGCGGTCGGGGATCGAACCCGAGACCTTCCGCTCTCCGGGCGGACGCTCTAACCACTACACCACGGAGGCGGTCACCTTGCCATGACACACATGCACTCCGGTATATGAGATGTGTGTACTATTTGTGAAATCCCTGTATTAGATAAGGCAAAGGACTTACGTCTTTAGATCCCAGGTTTTCAATCCGACAGGGCAGTTTTGCAAGTTGTCCCACCATGACGGTGATGTTGCGAGGGGTCGGCAGGAAGGCTGGTTCTCTTGGTGTGGCACTCATCACACACAGATCTGAAACAACATCAACATCAACATCAGTACAATCATTGTAACATACATCATTATATATACATAGTTACATTAATACACCCATCTCTCCTGATGAAACTACTCTGCTTTTACCAATCTATCAACGTTTTTAAAATGTAAGGAATCAAACCCAGACCTTCATAGTGGCAATAGTTATCACTTCAACCCCGTGGCTACCCTATCAATCTCCTATTCTACACACACTAACATCATACACATGGCATTAATACTATTTTTCGCAGTGGTTGAAAGACTAAAGGTTAGCATCACTGGGTATGTTTTACAAAAATGTGTAAATACTTTTTTTATGCTTTGAAATTTCAAATTAATTTTTATCAAGAAAAGCTGCTATTTTAACTGCACTCAGGTCAGCTTCTTGATAAAATTATGAATCATGACTCAAGTTGTTTATCTACTTAAAGTCTCTGTAATACATGTGTTTTGGTGATATATCAAACATCTACTAAATATCTGTTAACAAGTTATTGCACATCTCGGACTGTACTTTATGATTATCGATGAAAATCGATATTTATATGTCGCCATGAACAACAAACTGGACCAAACTAAACCTGTTAAGTCTCCACGTGAAATGAAACATAAACTATCCTTCCACATATCTATTTCTTCTGTTACAAACTTAATAATACTATTACCATTTCTGGAATAAAGAAAGATACCTAAAATGATTTTATACCCTCAAGACTACGGACATAAACTGAATTAATTTCCATTTAATTTGTGAGGAAGAGATTCCCTTCAGTGTTGGACCTGCAACACAACACAGCTGATTAGCCGTCCGCCGCGTGACACATCACAGATATCCTGCGAAGGATGTGCTGCTTTGTTTTCATTCAAAACAAGGCATAGAATACATTGTACCTCCTAGACAGAAGAGGAGAGAAACAGGAGAAGGTAATTGAAGTGAAATCTGACCCATAGCCACCTGAAATCACAGTCACTTGACCGATCACCTACCTAATTGGTTGGAATTAAAACGACAGTAGCCTCTGACCACTCACAAAACAAATGGTATTTATAGTCATTAATTAAACAAGACATTAATCACTATGAAGAAACCAAGACCAAAATGCCAGACTCTGAAAATTGTGAAATGGGGTGATTCTTTCATCTTATTGAACGCCTCCAACAAATCCAATCACATGAAAGTATCAAGACGGTCGTAAGGGACGCAGTTTAAATGTCATGTCCCATGGAAAGGTAGACAGCAATTAAATCCTCTATTAGGCGTGTTGAATGTACACCACACAGGTGGGAAATTAAATCAAACTCAAGAATTCGGTTTGTCGCTTGAATGAGATTCCCCGGCCCTTGGGACACTTCAGGAGTTACCTCCACTTTGGGGACAAGGATCCAATCTTTTTTTTCATTCAGTAAATTACAGAGATGTATCCCACAACAATATACAGTAAATTATGTTGTTGTGACATGTAGACAGATGATAACAAATTGTACAGAAGATTGGAGTGACATTCAGACCAAACCGTAACAAGACTACCTGACTATGACATCTAGACCGACAACAACAAATGGTGAAGAAAGTCTATGAGTTGAGTGAGTGAGTGAGTGAGTGAGTGAGTGTTTGTTCTATGCTACTTCCAAAGTATGTCATGGCATGTGTATCTAAGTAATGCCAGTCTTAGACATTTATCACTTGTAAGAAACTCCTGAGCACAGGTATGGTACTGGACCCATCATCGTAGGTTTCTGGCATTTCACATACATTCAACTCTGCACAAGGAATTGCGGCGCCTTAGACAACAAGGCCACATGTGCCCCTGAATGAGTGCTGAGATATGTCATTTTCCCCATCACTACATGTTTAAATGTACTGGAAAATACAACTCATTAAAGCATTTTTTCAACATAATGATCAATATCCTATAAGACTGTTATGTCATATGGGAAATGATTAAAAGAGTTGTGGTTAGTGTTAAAAAGGGATTTCAAAGCAATTTCATTTTGACCTGTGAAGTCATTGAGTGCATTTCAGACAATGATTGATCAAGAGATCAACCATGTCACTGCAATATGCAGGAGGTAGAATCATTCTTCCTTGTTTGCACACACTTCCTGTACCATGGAATCTTCATCACAGACACCTGCTCCTTGTACCATGGATTTCTCCTGACACCTGCTCCCTATACCATGGATTTCTCCTGACACCCGCTCCCTGTACCATGGATTTCTCCTGACACCCGCTCCCTGTACCATGGATTCCTCCTGACACCCGCTCCCTATACCATGGATTCCTCCTGACACCCGCTCCCTGTACAATGGATTTCTCCTGACACCCATTCCCTATACACCATGGATTTCTCCTGACACCCACTCCCTATACCATGGATTTCTCCTGACACCCGCTCCCTGTACCATGGATTTCTCCTGACACCCACTCCCTGTACAATGGATTTCTCCTGACACCCATTCCCTATACAATGGATTTCTCCTGATACCTGCTCCCTATACCATGGATTTCTCCTGACACCCACTCCCTATACCATGGATTTCTCCTGACACCCATTCTCCCTATACCATGGATTTCTCCTGACACCCCCTCCCTGTACCATGGATTTCTCCTGACACCCCTGATACCATTCCCCTATACATGGATGGATTTCTCCTGACACCTGCTCCCTATACCATGGATTTCTCCTGACACCCACTCCCTATACCATGGATTTCTCCTGACACCCACTCCCTGTACCATGGATTTCTCCTGACACCCACTCCCTATACCATGGATTTCTCCTGACACCCACTCCCTATACCATGGATTTCTCCTGACACCCATTCCTATACCATGGATTTCTCCTGACACCCACTCCCTATACCATGGATTTCTCCTGACACCCACTCCCTGTACCATGGATTTCTCCTGACACCCTCCCTATACCATGGAATTTCTCCTGACACCCACTCCCTGTACCATGGATTTCTCCTGACACCCATTCCCTATACCATGGATTTCTCCTGACACCCATTCCTATACCATGGATTTCTCCTGACACCCACTCCCTGTACCATGGATTTCTCCTGACACCCATTCCCTATACCATGGATTTCTCCTGACACCTGCTCCCTATACCATGGATTTCTCCTGATACCTGCTCCCTATACCATGGATTTCTCCTGACACCCACTCCCTATACCATGGATTTCTCCTGACACCCACTCCCTATACCATGGATTCCTCCTGACACCCGCTTCCTGTACCATGGATTTCTCCTGACACCCACCTGTACCATGGATTTCTCCTGACACCCGCTTCCTATACCATGGATTTCTCCTGACACCCACTCCCTGAACCATGGATTTCTCCTGACACCCACTCCCTATACCATGGATTTCTCCTGACACCCGCTTCCTGTACCATGGATTTCTCCTGACACCCACTATACCTCCTTATACCATGGATTTCTCCTGACACCCACTCCCTGTACCATGGATTTCTCCTGACACCCACTCCCTGTACCATGGATTTCTCCTGTACCATGGATTTCTCCTGACACCCACTCCCTATACCATGGATTTCTCCTGACACCCACTTCCTATACCATGGATTCTTCCTTACACCCACTCCCTATACTCTCCCAAGTCCCTGTTACCAAGACGTACTCACTGGGGAAAAGACAAGGTAGTGAAAAACTTTCCTCATCCCGAAATCCCATGAGAACGTATTATCACATACCATATCCATTATAGCTATCTCTGTGTTCTACCAATGTTGTCTGTGACATCTTCACAGATCACAGAACCATGCCTCCTCAGATCCTGCCTCCGTCAGTGACACCTTATAGCCTTCTATACATCCTTAGATTGATTTAATGATCAACATGACTTGCCGGGATACAGTGCTAGACACACTAGGTGCAGCTAACACACAGATAAATTACATTGAACGTGCATCACAACACTATTCTTAGGTCACAGTATTTTATGCACCTACTGTACAAGTTACTTGGAATATCTTGGATGTAGGTGTCCAAGAACACAAGCCTCCCATCTAATATTAACACAGTGAGTGAGTTTAGTTTTACGCCGCTTTTGGCAATATTCCCGCAATTTCACGGTAGTGGACACCAGAAATGGGCTTTACACATTGTACCTATGTGGGGAATCGAACCCATGTCTTCGGCATGATGAGCGGAAGCTACCCCACCACACCATTATTAACACAGACACACACAGACACAAGAGAAAGAACTACAAAAAAAACACAGAAGAAAGCTATCATATTTTCTAATGCATAATATTCCCTTAAACACATGGGTCACCATTCATTCCTGTGTACATGTTTTGGGAAAAATTGCTTTTTCAATATGTTTCTTTAAAGAAAATATGAGTTTGCAATAACATCATAGATATGATGACTTACAACTTCATTTGTCTCCTGCTTATCTATGCATTATTTTAATACTTTATACTTTTTACACATCACATCAGTTTGATGAAAGAAACTTTTTTGTGGTTTCTCATGTTCTTGTGGTCATGACAACAATATACTGAGACGCAGTAGTCAAACAAGATGAAGGAAATGGGACTTATTATATAAAAATATAGCATTTATGATGTATATATTCATTTTCTGTCAAGTAAGGTTCATTTGTAGTTATCAACAGTGTTAATCTGATGGGGGTTGCTGTAAATGGTAATAGTGAGTGATTGAGGGAATTGGGTTTTACGCCGCTTTAAACAATTACCAGCAATATCATGGTGGGCTTCACACATTGTACCCATGTGGGGAATCGAACCCGGGTCTTCGGTGTGATGAACAAACACTTTAACAACTAGGCTATCGCACCGCCCCGGTAAATGATGATAAGCTGCTGCGATCTAATAATTCAAGAAAATTAATCAACTAGATTACAAATATGAGACCATACATACACAAATATACAGATAGTATAATGACAAGACTACCTTGAACACTGTCAAGTATAGATTTGATCACATGCTATTTCTGTTCTTGAGTGATCACTGAAATGTCTGTCCATTACAAAAACTAATCAAAACTCATTGTCTGAAACATTATGCTCCCCTAACAACTGCTGATGTTTATTGAAGAAAGTGCACTTTACACAAGAATACATGGCAGTTAAAAACGGTCCTCAGGACTTCAACGGTTTCCTTGTATCATATTTAGCTCATGGAATCCCCTTCATCTGTTAAAAACCTTCATTTAAAAGTTTATTGATTTGACAAGTACCCTGGATAATATGTTTAAGTTAATGCTACAAACCAGGTAATATTTCCCTAACAATGATTATTTACAGTGATGTCCAAGTAAACAAACAATGACAGCTACAATGAAATGATTTTAGAGTTCTCTTGGAATTTCAAAACTGTTATTTGAGTTCTGAAAAGTCTCAGTCAACATATCTATCATATGCCATGAATGGAACTGAAGTGATGGAGCATCACGTTGGGTTCATCTTGATAGCACACATTACGAAGTCTAAACCAAACAGCACAGTTCAATCATTCCTCACAGACAGATGCAGGCGGACGTTGTGAACAATCATGATGTTCCTTTGAACTGTTTTAATGTAAACAACCACCAAATATCTACATCAATTCATTTCTCCTTGTAAAAGAGAGTCTGGATGTGTCATAAGAGATTGCCCTGTAGTTGAGTCAATCACAGCATGTCAGGGACAACAGCGAATCTGCATCCATCCTGCCAATGATCAAGGGAGACGATATCACCATAATGCTCACTTTACCATATTTCGCTCCATCAAATTCTCTTTGATAATAATACCAAATATTCTTGGAAGATATATCATATTGTCCCGACCATTGTTTTAAACACATTAAGGCCCTACAGAACTGTCAACTGATGTTATTCATGAGTAAGTGAGTGAGTTTAGTTTTACCCTGCACTCAGCAATATTCCAGTTACATGATGGCGGTCTGTAAATAATCGAGTCTGGACCAGACAATCCAGTGATCAACAACATGAGCATCAATCTGCGCAATGGGAACCAATGACATGTGTCAACCAAGTCAGCGAGCCTGACCACCCGATCCCGTCAGTCGCCTGTTACGACAAGCATGGGTTACTGAAGATCAATTTTACCCCGGATCTTCACAGGTCTGTTATTGATGAACTATTCATAGTGAATGAGTGTCGTCTACATCAACAGTACTTCAGGCTTAATGTAACTGATCATAGTTACATGACACTTGTGAAAACTGTTGGACATTGAAGGACAGAATAACAACTAGCAAAGTGTATCGAGGGTTAATCATGTTGAAATGAAAGAAAAACAAGGAAAATATTAGATATTTTACCTTTATGTCCCTTTAATCTTTACATTAAATGAGTGAGTTTAGTTTTACGCCACTTTTAGCAATATTTCAGACGTATCACTAGACATAGCTGCGGGGGTCACTAGACATGGGGTTCACACATTGTACCCATGTAGGGAATCGAACCCGTGTATTTGGCATGACGTCAGTGAATGCTTTAACCACTAGGCTACCCCAACCCCCTCTTTACTTTAAAGAAGAACTAACAAAATCTAGCATGGTCAAAGCAACCTAGTTGTTGATACCATGAGCAAAGATCCACATTTCTGAGACATGACAAATTTCAACCAGATCATCTTGTAACACCTGTCCTTCAGGTAATTCTAATTGGTATCAGTATATCAGTATCCAGTACCAAGACCTAATCGGTCCAAGAATAAATAAGTGTTGAAGTGATGAAGAAAATCTTAAAACATCTCCTAAAGAGTCAGTACAGGATCACAGAAGGTTACACCATTACATATATATTAAACCTTTTGCATAAAAACACCAAGAATCTTTCCCCTATCTTGTCCCACCACTGTAGCCTTGTGTGATGGGCCGCTGGGATGGCCACGTCCCATGATAAGTGTATTTACCTGAAGGTTTATGGCTACACATACAAAAACAGTGATAACTCATTCTTTGTTTCCATCCATAACCAGACTGAGAGACTTTAAGTCGAAGTAATTGGAATGAATGAGACATAATGTCTCTTTAATCATCATCAACTTTGAAGATGATATAGAAGTATTCCGGGACAATTCTGATTTACGAACATTTAAGAAGCAAAAGTGGATTTAACAAGCAGTCATCCAAAATGTCTCAAACACTCGAGTTAAAAAAATGCATATATATCTCTTCAGCACTTATGGCAGGGATTATTTGTAGCACAACAAAATCCAGAACGGCTTTTAGGTGCAGTAGATCAGGCTTTTAGAAGGTGAATGAGGAATACATAGTGTTGTTATTCATTAAAGGTTGATGAAAGTTGCGATATTTTGTTTTCATCTTTCCAGTGATATTTTGTTTTCCAGATGTGTATATTCTTAAATGCAACACGACTGTAAGATGACTGTATTAGGGACACAGTGGTCGAAATAGCTTCTGACCTGCTAGCCAAATGCTAGTTGATTGTGAACCGACCAGCAATATATTGTTAAAGCTGTTCCGACTGGCTAGTCTCAGATCATTTCTTCTTTATTCAATACACCTTAACATGGTGAATTATTAAGGTGTTAAAAGTCTGTCCGCAAAAGGTTCATCTTATTTATTATCTCTTGCCACACGAAGATCGCTATGTAAAAAAATGTTAATAGCATTGCGTAGAAGATGACAGGAACCATTACAATACAAATGTAACGTTTAACATCACACCAATTCTGACAGATGTGCATTTTGATATTGATATTTTGCAGGGCCAGTGAAGTATGATGTGAGCTTGCAACATTTTTACTCAACGAGTCCTGTTTGCCAGTGACTTTTCAAAATTAATTCATACACTGTCTGGACACCATTGTACTGTGATGGTTTAAAAAAGTGTAAACCTTTTGCTTATTCTGTAAAGGTTTAATAATTTACTACGGCTGTCCACTAGAGGTTTTAATGGCAAATACTAAAGGACACAGAAGAGGGAATTTGATTTGTGACCAATTACGGTTTTATATCACTATGTTACAGGTTTTAAGCCACACAATTTAAAGCGAACTTTGAGCAAGTCAAGCAAATGTTAACACAAATGGGTTACCTTGGTTGCAGGAGAAATAAACCAAAAGCTATAAGGGTCATTTTTCACCCTGACATTTCGAAAGGATTAGGACAAAGAAGCAACATTAAGAGGAAAAGAAATGGGAGAAAAAATGGAACAAAAACTAAATCTAAAGACAAGAGGACAAGAGGACTTTTGTAAAAAATCTGATGATTTAAACAGGGTTCTCACAGTGATATCTCAGTATGTCCAAGCATGGATAACATACCATGAAATTAAATATATGCATCTGTCCTTGCCAGTAATAGCAGAATGGTGGTTACATTTAGATACAGAAGCAGCTCCTTCGCCACCTTTTTCTAAGTGAGCCTTTAGATGCCCTACTAATGAAGAAATATGACTTCCAGTTTAACCACATCACTTTGGGTTTGGGCATATATTCCTAGTGAATTCCCCAAACTTGAAACATGATCGTTATTCATGTAGCTGCCTGACTCAGTATGGCAACACTAAAACTAACACAGTGTTTTAATGGCATCACTTTTGGTTTAAGGAAATGGCTATCCAAACTTTATAAGAGAAGGTCTTTCACTTCTTACTGCCTTAATGAGGATGTTTTTCTGCACTTCCAGTTTCATGACATCCCTTTTGGTAAAGAAAAACATGTACACTGCTTTGGAACTGGTCTTTACCTGAAGGAGGACAAATCATGTCATGGACCCTAAAGAGAGAGTGAGTGAGTGAGTGAGTGAGTGAGTGAGTGAGTGAGTGAGTGAGTGAGTGAGTGAGTGAGTGAGTGAGTGAGTGAGTGAGTGAGTGAGTGAGTGAGTGAGTGAGTGAGTGAGTGAGTGAGTGAGTGAGTGAGTGAGTGAGTGAGTGAGTGAGGAGTGAGTGAGTGATGGAGTGAGTGAGTGAGTGAGTGAGTGAGTGAGTGAGTGAGGATTTACACTACTTTTAGCAATATTCTAGCAATATCATGGCAGGGGACACCAGAAATGGGCTTAACACATTGTTCCCATATGTGTGTTTGGTGTGATGAACAAACACTTTAAACACTACGCTACCCCACCATCCCCTAGATATTGTATTAAGTGTCACTGGTTTGATTGACCTGCAGATCCTTCATCAGATACTAAGTAAAGTACAGCTTTATTCACACCATGATGATGACCACTTGACATGCTGGAGCAAGGTACAATATCATTTCCCTTAGTCATAAAGGAAACATACATGATGCAATATCTGAGTGATTGAGTAAATCAGTCAGGTTTGATGCAGTTTTTAGCAATATTCCAGCAATTTAATAACAGAGACACCAGGAATCAAAACCAACCTTGATGATCACATGCTTTCACTAGTAGGCTACCCGACCGCCCTTAATATCTGTTATGTATACACGCACCATGCTGAAACTGAATGTTTATCACTGAATGGTCAATGTTATTTCAATCCAGTAACGAAAGGTTGTCATTAAATTATGACGCTTTGATTTTAATAACGTCAGCAGAAAAAGGCAATTCAATGAAATGAAATTTTAAGAACAGTAATCATTGTGACCTTGACCTTACATACTGGTTACTGACAAGCAGGACACATGAATTGCCGCTCCGTACCTAGAGTGACAGGTACCACGTGTCACTGACAAGTAAATACTTCTTGAGTTGTTATCCAGATTAATGTTTCCTCAGGCCAGGGTCTGAAGGATGACCTTGACCCCTGACATAACCCTGACATCAATGTGTCAAAAACATTTCCCTTGGTATTAAAGGTGTCCAAGACACACTCTTGGCGCCATGCGTAAATACAATGACAAGAAAACCAAAACATCAGGCAGCAGTCAGAGAACTAGAAACAGGGAAATGAGCAAAAGAGGGTGATGATGCCACAAGGAAAGGCACCAATAGCAAATTGGTAAAAGCATTGAGGGAAGTGATTTAAAATAGAGACGGGATTAAGATATGGTGTCCAGCAAATGAGGCAGACAACAGTTCGGGTCTCGGCTTTTGTATCCTCAATGATGCCAGGAGGGAAGAAATGACTCCCTGCCTGGCGGAGGACTTACACATTCAGTAAATCAAAAGAAACGTCAATGTACGCACAATGGTAATCCGTCAGTCTACTTCCTCTTCTGTTCAGCTTGGCATGACATGTGCATACGGTAGACCTCCATTGTAGATTAAATCCATACACCTACATCACTCAGTGTAACGTGCACCATTACCATCAAAGACTTTTTTTCAAAGAGAAAATCATTCCCCTCTGTAAAAAGAGTGCCGCTACCAGTCAATTGTAACTCTAGGCATTATGAAGCAACTGGGAAGGCTGCTCAGCTAAAGCCAACTCATTAGCTTGGTTGGACACCATTTGGAAACGTCAGGTAGAGTGTTATATCTTGTCATCTAGTGAGAGTAGTTGTTTACATCTTAGCAGCGAGGAAGGGCTTTAGTTATGTGTGTAAATATCATCCCGAAACACGTGTATACCTCACCTGTTCCACACAGGTGATACCAAGTTTAAACTGTAACAAGAGAGCGACAGGATTTTCAGACAAATTACAGTAAATTGGACTCCTTGAAACTCTCATACATACTGATTCTGTTCCTCTTTAAATTAACATAGTTACAATGATTTAAAAGTATTTACAAAATATTTTAAACAAATCAGCAAAATTAGAAAGCTTATGAAAAACGCGAAGTGTCTTTTCCTTAAGAACATGATCCAATCTTGTTTGAAGACCTCCCTGGAGGTAAGCTAATGTATGTTGTAAATATTGCCAGAGATGCTTCTATTTAAATGTCAAAGGAAGCAGGCACAGAGGGTTCAATACTACAGTCTTTAATGAATGCTATTAAGGAACTGAACTCTGCACATCCATACCAGATACAGGCAAAACAGGTCCACATCCATATCTGACGTAAGCTTGCAAGGCTGAATCAATGTACTAATATGTGATTTCCACATGTCTGCTGTGACTACATGGAAGGCCGAAGTGTATTGACTTCGATGTTCCAGTCACTCCTGGAAGAGGTGGAGCTTCACATATATTACTTCTATAATCATGATACCAGTGGGGTAAATATCGGGGACTATAGACTAACTCGTAGTCTCTGAATATATCTAATTTTAATAGTAACAAACAAGCCAATTGAAATTTAAAAGGACCCTCAGGGATACCAGAGATTCAGAACCTGAGGAAATCTAGACTTGCTTTATTTAAGACTTTAGCACTGCAGACAGGGCTTGGCAGTAGGGAAAATAATGTGGTT